>NC_138308.1:81543660-82898660 GCF_965601325.2 Salmo salar
TGGGATTCAGTGGATTAATGATTGAATAAAACAACTGTCAGATGTATTACGGCCGGTCGCCGCGGTAACAAGTGTGCCTGTCCAGACACAGCATGACATGTGGGCATCCCGGAGAGGGTCGCTGACCACAGCTGGGGAGAGTATTAGAAGCTAGATCTGCAAGCAGAGTGACTAGTTGGCTGGGATATTTTCCCATTTGACCTTTGACCTTGGTCATCATTGTGTGTGCAGAGTTCAGAGTGAGTCAAACAATGACTTTTTGGATTCTAGGACTTGGTCCAACTTGGAGGCTCTCCAGTGTTGACTCTCCCTGTCTGTAGTCACAATGCGGGAGAATGTTAGCTGGCTTTGGAATAGCTGCTCCACTTTGGAAGGGTCAGATTCAAATTACGGTGTAAAATGTCAGTGTTTTTAGGGTTGGGGTCAATTCCATTTCAGTTCCAGTCAATTCAGGAAGTTTACTGAAACTCCAATTCTCTTTTGGTTTTTGGTTTACTTTCTGAATTGAAATGGAATTGACCCCAACCCTGGTCTTCAGTTGTCGCTAATTAGTGTTTTATCTCAGAAGAGAGAGATGAGAGTAGAGATGTTAGGTACTGAGAAGGGGGAGGTAGGGGGGAGAGGAGGAGGTAGGAGGGGGGCAAGGAGGGGAAGGTAGGAAGGGGGGGGTACTAAGAGGAATGAGGAGGTAGGAGGGGGGATACTAAGAGGAAGGGGGCGGTAGGAGGGGGGATACTAAGAGGAAGGGGGCGGTAGAAGGGGGGATAGTAAGAGGAAGGGGGCGGTAGGAGGGGGGATACTAAGAGGAAGGGGGTGGTAGGAGGGGGGATAGTAAGAGGAAGGGGGCGGTAGGAGGGGGGATAGTAAGAGGAAGGGGGCGGTAGGAGGGGGGATAGTAAGAGGAAGGGGGCGGTAGAAGGGGGGATACGAAGAGGCAGGGGGCGGTAGGAGGGGGGATACTAAGAGGCAGGGGGTGGTAGGAGGGGGGATACTAAGAGGCAGGGGGTGGTAGGAGGGGGGATAGTAAGAGGAAGGGGGCGGTAGGAGGGGGGATACTAAGAGGAAGGGGGCGGTAGAGAGGGGTGGATACGAAGAGGCAGGGGGCGGTAGGAGGGGGGATACTAAGAGGCAGGGGGTGGTAGGAGGGGGGATACTAAGAGGCAGGGGGTGGTAGGAGGGGGGAGACTAAGAGGAAGGGGGTGGTAGGAGGGGGGATACTAAGAGGAAGGGGGCGGTAGAAGGGGGGATAGTAAGAGGAAGGGGGCGGTAGAAGGGGGGATACGAAGAGGAAGGGGGCGGTAGGAGGGGGGATACGAAGAGGAAGGGGGCGGTAGGAGGGGGGATACTAAGAGGAAGGGGGCGGTAGGAGGGGGGATAGTAAGATACTAAGAGGAAGGGGGCGGTAGGAGGGGGGATACTAAGAGGAAGGGGGCAGTAGAAGGGGGGATAGTAAGATGAAGGGGGCGGTAGGAGGGGGGATACTAAGAGGCAGGGGGTGGTAGGAGGGGGGATAGTAAGATGAAGGGGGTGGTAGGAGGGGGGATACTAAGAGGCAGGGGGTGGTAGGAGGGGGGATACTAAGAGGCAGGGGGTGGTAGGAGGGGGGATAGTAAGATGAAGGGGGTGGTAGGAGGGGGGATACTAAGAGGCAGGGGGTGGTAGGAGGGGGGATACTAAGAGGCAGGGGGTGGTAGGAGGGGGGATAGTAAGATGAAGGGGGTGGTAGGAGGGGGGAGACTAAGAGGCAGGGGGTGGTAGGAGGGGGGATACTAAGAGGCAGGGGGTGGTAGGAGGGGGGATACTAAGAGGCAGGGGGTGGTAGGAGGGGGGATAGTAAGATGAAGGGGGTGGTAGGAGGGGGGAGACTAAGAGGAAGGGGGTGGTAGAAGGGGGGATAGTAAGAGGAAGGGGTGGTAGAAGGGGGGATAGTAAGAGGAAGGTGGTAGGGGAGGGAGAAGTAGGAAAAGGGAGGTAGGATATGGGAGAAGAGGTAGGAGGGGAGAGGTTGGACGGGGGTAGGAGGGCGGGGGTGGGCACGCCTCTGAAGCCACCCCACCATCTGTCAGATCAGAGCCTGTGCCAACAGTCAGGGTTACAGAATTCCGTGAACTTTCCTGGTTTCGAGAAATCCTGTTTGGAGGATTGCTGCTTATTCCCGGTATTTTGCAAACCTATTTAGGACAGGATGGGACAACCAATAATAATAATTATTATTATTATTTAGATGGGGGTACTCAGAGGAAGTGGGAGGTAGGAGGGGCCGGAGAGGAGGGGGGTACTAAGAGGAAGGGGGGGAAGTAAGAGGGGAGATACTAAGAGAAAGGGGGGAGATAGGAAGGGACAGGTAGGAAGGAAGAGGTACGGGGAAGCTGAAGCCCTCGCCACCATCTGTCAGAACAGAGAGTGTGCCAACAGACAGGACGGGACAACCAGGCACGCCAGCCCAGGCCGTGTGTCATGTGATGTGTGTAAGATACACACCACTTTAGTGTTGCTGTAACTACAGATCAAACATTTTATTAATAGATTAGTAATAGTTCAAATGTGAATAGAATATTAGATATTAATAGATTATACATATTCAAGATGATTCTGCTAAAGATGCACTCTCAAACCATTGTATAATTTCAGCCAGTAGTTTTGAAAGTGGTGCTCATGAGCCAAAAGTAGTCCCCGTTTTTTGTGTACTAAGCCATTATATTGTGTACTATGTCATCCAGTTTGTATAATATGTTACGTCCTGCAAATTATTATTATCATAATCGTTATATATTTTTGCATGATATGTTACAAATACAATTTGTTGTGCTTTAAGATCCTGGAGTGCATCTTTAAGATGTCCCGTGTATATATTAGCAATTAATGTCATGCATCCCAAATCGCACCCTATTCCTTATATAGTGCACTACTTTTGACCAGGGCCCACAGGGTTCCATTTGAGACACAGCCTTGGTCTCTGGTAAAAGCTCAGCAGGATCACACAGTATTAATTCCTAAACTGCTGGTTCCATGGTTCAAGAAGCGCCATCCCGTTTATTTGACTTCATTCCGATTCAATTTATTAGATTTAGAGAAGCTAAATACCACTTAGCTGTAATTATCTCTGTACGGGGTCACTAACTTCAGATAGGATGAAAGAAAGAGGCAACTGACATTTTCAAACTCTTCTTTACCCAGTGTGTAATACCTACGTTTCAAGCAGACCACCATAGACCATGTGGACAAGAACGCCAAGGTAACCTGTCTAAATAACTATCGCATGACTACACGTAGCACCCACATCTGTAGCCATGAAATGCTTTGAAAGGCTGGTCATGGCTCACATCAACCCACTCCAATTCGCATACCGCCCCAACAGATCCACAGATGATGCAATCTCTATTGCACTCCACACTACTCTATCCCACCTGGACAAGAGGAACACCTAAGTGAGAATGCTGTTCATTGACTACAGCTCAGCGTTCAACACCATAGTGCCCTCCAAGCTCATCACTAAGCTCAGATCTCTGGGACTGAACTCCCTCTGCAACTGGATCCTGGACTTCCTGAGGCACCACGTCCAGGTGGTGAGGGTAGGCATCTGCCACACTGATCCACAACACGGGGGCCCCTCAGGGGTGTGTGCTTAGTCCCCTCCTCTACTCCCTGTTCACCCACGACTGTGTGGCCGCGCACGACTCCAACACCATCCTTAAGTTTGCTGGCGACACGACGATGAGACAGCCTATAAGGAGGATGTCTGTGACCTGGTAGTGTGGTACCAGGACATCAACCCCCAACGTCATCAAGACAGAAGAGCTGATCGTGGACTACAGGAAATGAAGGGCTCGAGCACGCCCCCCCTCCACATCGACGGGGCTGTAGTGGAGCGGGTTGAGTTCCTCAGTGTCCACATCACTAAGAAACTATCGTGGTCCACACACCAACACAGTCATGAAGAAGGCTTAACAATGCCTCTTCCCCCTCAGGAGGCTGAAAAGATTTGGCACAGGCCCCTCAGATCCTCAAAAACATTTACAACTGCACCATTGAGAGCATCTTGACTGGCGGCATCACCGCTTGGTATGGCAACTGTTTGGCATCTGACCGCAAGGCGCTACAGAGGGTAGTGCGTACAGCCCATCTTTGCCATCCAGGAACTCCAAACCAGGAAATGTCAGATGTAGGGCCTAAAAATGGTCAAAGACTCCAGCTACCCAAGTCATAGACTGTTCTCTCTGCTATCGCACAGCAAGCGGTACTAACATGACCCTGAACAGCTTCTACTCCCAAGCCATAAGATCGCAAAATAATTAGTCAGGTTAGCTATTGGTTAACTATTTAACTATTTGCATTGACCCTTTTTTGCACTAACTCTTTTGACTCGTCACATACAGTACGTTGCTGCTACTGTTTATTATCTATCCTGTTGCCTAGTCACTTTATCCCTACCTATATGTACATGTCTACCTCAACGACCTTGTACCTCTGCACATTGACTCGGACTGGTCTCCTGTGCATTCAGCCACATTCTCGTTACGCATTGTGTATTTATTCCTCATGTTATTATTTTTCTATGTTCTCTTTTTTCCTCTCTCTGCATTGTTGGGAAGGGCCCGTAAGCATATCACTGTTGGTCTACACATGTTGTTTACAAAGCATGTGACGAATACAATTTGATTTGATAGGCTAGGATCAGAGAAAGGAGGAGAGAAGACAGAGAGACAAGACAGAGAGGGGGGGTGTTGGAGGAGAAGAGAGAGTACCCATCGGCTCACCTGTGTGAGACAGGTGGTGGAGTCTAGCATTCTAGCTGGCAGGGGGTTGGAAAAACTGAAGCGAGAGCCTCAACTTCCTCCTTCTCCTCCCTATTCTCCTCCTCCTCCCTATTCTCCTCCTTCTCCATCCTCCCTATTCTCCTCCTCCTCCCTATTCTCCTCCTCCTCCCTATTCTCCTCCTCCTCCCTATTCTCCTCCTCCTCCCTATTCTCCTCCTCCTCCCTATTCTCCTCCTCCTCCCTATTCTCCTCCTCCTCCTTTGAGAAACATTGGCTCTGAGAAGAAGGGATCAGCTGGTTAAGAGTCAGACATGGAGAACTAGGAGCTAGCTTGACTAGAGAGGGGGGGGTCATAGGACCCTGGTAGATGGGGATGGGAGTAGACAGTAGGGTGTGAGGGTATCATAGCCCGGGTTTGAAGGAAGTGGAGAGGACTCTACCAGGGCAGTAAGGAGGAATGGAACGAGGAGAGAGCTATTACAAAAGCTTTAAACACTATTTCATTTGGAAAGATTTTTTCCTCAGGATTTTAATGTGACAGATTTTTTTATTCTAACTGGTATAGGAAAAGAATATGCTTCCTGCCGTGGGCGTGCATTGGTAGGAGAATATGGTGTGATGTTATGATATGACCCACCCTCCCTCCATAACCCTTTTTATTGTGCTTAACAAGATTATTGCCTATCCATTCAGATGAAACCTATGAGGGTAATACAGTTGATAGGCATTTAGTCTAGACAGTGCACAACCTTGCTGTGTGTGTGTGTGTGTAAGATTAAACAAAAGCTCATTAACAGCTTGTGTCCGCTTTAGTGTGTGTTCACACTTGATACAGATCATCCCTTTGTTAGGGTTAAGCGTGCCTGTGTGTGTGTGTGTGTGTGTGTGTGTGTGTGTGTGTGTAGCAGACATGAGTCGGTCATGGTTGCTCATGGTCACATGATGAGGTAGAAGCAAATTTCCTCTTGATCTAACAGTCAGGGTGTTGGTTTGTCCCGCAGTAGACCAGGGAATGAGTTTACTAGGGTATCTCTGGGTATAGGATGGGACCCCCCCCCCCCCAGGTGGCTTGCTCCTTCTCCTGGGAACAAAGTGCATGCTGGGAATATGGATCTTCCGGACAGCTATACCACACACATCATTGTTTTGTCCCCATGTCACCCTAACAGATGAGACCAGGAGCACACACACACACATGCTTACACACGCACATCTATGCACAAACACTCATATGCACACTTCTCACACACTTCTCACAACAGATGGCAAATCATTATTTAAGCATGAATAGTTAACATGGCTACACACAAGCCCGCCCATCTCAGGAAGACCTACAAGCTCCAGCATATCTGCCATACACACTAACCTGTGCCCTGTCATTCATTACACACACTACCCCTGGTATGTTACACACACACACACACACACCCCGCCCTCTGTCTCCATTACAGCTCCATTAGCGCCTGAGACAGTGTAGGAGCATTAATCACAAAGGAGGCTGCAGCACTGGCCTTTTCCCATTAGTTTTACTGCCCTGGGTGGCTCATCACTCACACTGTGTGTGTGTGTGTGTGTGTGTGTGTGTGTGTGTGTGTACATGCACAACTCGGGTCCTCTCACTGCTACAGTTGGAGGTTTCGTAAAAAATCCCTTCCCCTCCTCTTCTGTAAATCACTAACCAAAACCCTCTGTTAACGTCTAAGATGTTGTGAGGCAGAGGAAGATGTGCTTTTTTCTGTGTCTCACCCTCTCACTCATAAAGATCAGACCACATGATTGGTTACCCAAGATCGGATCATATGATTGGTCACCTGGGAGTAAAGTGTTTTAGAAACAATAATGTTTTTAACATCTCATTTTGCCTCTTGTTGGGTCCATTGCTCTTTACCAGTAACGATTAAAAAACCATTTTTTTGAGAAGCGCTTTTGCAGTTCACATATTTTTGGGGTGTGTCATTGTACAATGAATAAGCCACTTACTGAAATTTGCTATGAAGTTAGTAGAGATTAAACTCAGTGACATCTAGTTAGATTGATACCCCTCTCGAATGGACAATCAAGAATGTACTAGAACTGGAATGAAACTTTTTCTCTCTCTCTTTCTATCTGTCTTTCTATCTGTCTTACTCTCTCTCTCCAGGTGATGTCTAACCCAGCTCTCCACAGCTACTGTGACATCCTCAACAATAAAGAGAGGGAGCGGAAGGATGGAAGGAACGTTTATCTACTGTGTGTATAGCGAGCTACCTCAGCTGACGAGCTAGAGAGAGTTCCCAAGGGAGACCCTACGTGGAGCAAACCTTCCCCCATATCCTGATCAAATGCTTCCATTTTCTACCTTGCCTTCTTTCTCTCTCTCTGTCTCTTTGTCTGACACACTCTGCCTCACTGCCTCTGTCACTGCCTCTGTCTCTCTGACTGCCTCTGTCTCTCTGACTGCCTCTGTCACTGTCTCTCTGACTGCCTCGGTCTCTGTCTCTCTGACTGCCTCGGTCTCTGTCTCTCTGACTGCCTCGGTCTCTGTCTCTCTGACTGCCTCGGTCTCTGTCTCTCTGACTGCCTCGGTCTCTGTCTCTCTGACTGTCTCTGTCACTGTCTCCATATCTCTCTCAGCAGAGCTATAATAAGCAGCAGGTACAGTGAGTGATAGTAGTGAAGTATCTGCACCCACTAACCCCCCAGAACAGAATGAGATCACTGTCATTAGCAGGGAAGTGAATAGGGGCTAACAGACAAGTAGACAGCGTCCCAAATGGCACTCTATTCCCTACATAGTAGCCAGTAGGGCTCTGGTCAAAAGTAGTGCACTATATAGGGACTAGTGTGTCATTTGGGATGTGGAAGTAGACTGCTCTGTCTAGGCAGGACCCGGTATGGGACAGGCTCTGACCCAGACTGAGATATGAGGACAACAACCCATCTGGTCGCTCTTATCACTGCCCTGGGGCCCAGGAATCAGGTGGCTGTAACTGTTGAGTCACCTTGGCCCATCTACCTATGTACTGTGTGGAGCAGACTAGATACCTTCACTGTAGAGAGCAAGGTTGAGTGAATCCCAAATGGCACCCTATTCCCTACATAGTGTACTACTTTTGACTAGAGCACAATGAGCCCTGGTCAAAGGTAATGCACTATATAGGGAATAGGGTGCCATTAGGAATTGGGCCCAAGCTTCATAATGTTGAAGTTAGGAACTTGGTAAAGGAGCTTGGTTTTGCCTTGTGCCGAATCACGCCCCTCGTCATGTCTTGTAGAACAACAGGGGCTGCGGGGGTACGTGCTACGCCACTGTTTATAACTAGCTAGAAGTTATCTAAGATGTGACAAATAAATGATCTCCAGCTCAGCACTCCAGCTATGTATCTGGTTTGCTAACTTGCTAACTAAGTGGCTAGACGGCAAGATCAAGCCAATCAATCCTCTCCTGGAACAAGAGCCTTGCTGTCTAATATTTGTTTTGTGCATGCAGAAAATTGTGAGTAGCCTTTTGAGATAGTTGTAGAACTTAATGAGCTGGAATATCTGTCATTGCAATTAGTTTATGTTCGCTTGCTCATGTTAGCATTTTGCTAGCGTCCACTATGTAAATTTTGAGTGTGTGCGCAGCCACGCACCTCCTCCAGGACTGCCGCGCAGAAGACATGCCAGGCCGCGCAGAGACACAAGAGACTGAACGTCACTGAGTTCCCCCCCATTAGTTAGCACTATATACATCAACGTTTTTTCTGTGATCGAATCAACATTATATCAGCCCCTTTCCAATGCAACAAACCGAAACAAATCTAACTTTGCAAGATTGAGTCTGATTTTGTTGTAGGCAGAGCCAAAGTGTAACAGAGTATAATTCTGTTGGCCGGGGTAGCCCATAATAGGTCTTTCAATCACCTGTGAGTGAGCGCGCTTTTCAGATCAGTTCAGATCAGAGCTGTGCATGTGCACATTTGCTGATATTCTTTTCTAGTTAGCGAGTTATTAGCCCAGTTCTCGATAAGTATAGGTCAGCAACGGGGAGTTACTGCTTCCTACAAGATCACAAAACGTCGAGGCTACATTTCAAGTTGTCTTTAAAAAGCCAGTCAGGTAAAAAGCTTCTGTCTTAATTAAGGGGGCAGTGTTGTATTTTGAGACAGGCTTGAATATACAGATAAGCTAATAGGCAGAGGGGTAGCCTACATTGTCTAATTCTCTGTATGGTAATTATTATTATTTTTCTAACTTTAAGTCTCAAGCAATGTAGGCCTGCATTGAACACCATATATAGGATACTATAGGCTATATGATAGAAATCAAAAGCTATTTCCATGGGAAAATGTTATGGGATTTGCTCCATTGGTTTAGTTGGTAGGCCTACATTATGCTCAGATAGCCACAATAGCCTATTGACTACTGTCTAAAACTGTAAGGGTACAGCCTCAGTGTTCGCTATCAACGCACGCCGGAAGTTCTCACAATGTTCAGGTTTCCGCTCAAAATACCTACAATTTGCTCAGTGCCCCCAAAAATGTGAGGGAACATTGCTTGGGACCCCAACAAACATTTATGTTGGGATTTGAAAATGCAGCCCCTGTTTGCACTGACATTAATACCGTATACCCTGCTATGGTACAGGAACTTTATGAAGGTATGAAAATCTGGATACTGCCAGACCCTACTTGGTATAGACTGCAGAACAGGGGTGTGAAAGTGGATGGATTGATTGGTTGATTAATGAAACAGCGTTTATCGATTGGTTGATTAATGACACAGCCTTTATTGATTGGTTGATAGTACCACAGGGATGTCAGGGAAAACTCAAGCTTGTAGAATTAATGTCCTGCTCTTTGACGTTAAGAATCCCTAGTTAAACACCCACCCCCATGCCTCTATTGTTCCTGGTATGTCCCATGCACACACACGCTGAGCAGAGGGTTGAGATAACAGATGGCTTTTTGTGACAGCGGGACGAGTAAATGCATGCACACACATTATCGTGATGGGGGGATCGATACAGTTACATATCGGGATATTATTTCTGACGATATATTGTATCGTTTTGACAATATCGCAATATTATTTTTGCGATAGTTGGCTGTACCTGCACCAACAGTATTCTTACAAATGGTCTCCCTAAAAATAGGGAGACCATTTGTTTTCAACACTTTTTTTATTTCCATGACTGATCAAAACTGGTTTTATCATAGCTCTCTCTTGTCCTTCTGCAGCAGACAAATGGTGAGCAGTATGTTCGGATCATCGAATCACAATAAAATCTCAGTATCGAATCGCAATACATATAGAATCATGAGAATCCTGACAATTACAATACGTATCGTATCGGCACCTAAGTATTGCAATAATATCGTATCGGGAGGACCCTGGCAATTCCCAGCCCTAACACTTTTTCCACATTGATTTTAAAATAAGGCCGTGACCTAACAATCTACACACAATACCCCATAATGACAAAGCAAAAACAGGTTTTTAGAAATGTTTACAAATGTTTTAACAATGAAAAACTGAAATGTCACATTTACATAAGTATTGATCGTGTTCAAGTCTGGGCTCTGGCTGGCCCACTCAAGGACATTCAGAGACTTGTCCCGAAGCCACTCCTGCGTTGTCTTGGCTGTGTGTTTAGGGTCGTTGTCCTGTTGGAAGGTGAACCTTTGCCCCATTCTGAGGTCCTTAGCGCTCTGGAGCAGGTTTTCATCAAGGATCTTTTTGTACTTTGCTCAGTTCATCTTTGCCTCGATCCTGACGCTGAAAAACATCCCCACGGCATGATGCTGCCACCACCATGCTTCACTGTAGGGATGCTGCCAAGTTTCCTCCAGGAAGAGTCTTGGTGGTTCCAAACTTCTTCTATTTAAGAATGCAGGAAGGCCACTGTGTTCTTGGTGACCTTCAATGCTGCAGAAATGTTTTGATACCATACCCCAGATCTGTGCCTCGACACAATCCTGTCTCTGAGCCCTACGGACAATTCCTTTGACCTCATGGCTTGGTTTTTGCTCTGACATGCACTGTCAACCATGGGACCTTATATAGACAGGTGTGTGCCTTTCCAAATCATCTCCAATCAATTGAATGTACCACAGGTAATAAAAACAGGATGCACCTGACCTCAATTTGCATAGCAAAGGGTCTGAATACTTCTGTAAATAAGTTATTTCTGTTTTTTTATTTCTAAAAACCTGTTTTCGCTTTTTCATTATGGGGTATTGTGTGTAAATTGCTGAGGATTTAAAAAAAAAAAAATTTTTAGAATAAGGCTGTAACATAACAAAATATGGAAAAGTCAAGGGGTCTGAATACTTTCTGAAGGCACTGTATACACATACTGAAGATGAGATAGGGGCGTTGATCTGTCCCTGGCCAGTTGAGACTGTGTGTGTGTGTGTGTGTGTGTGTGTGTGTGTGTGTGTGTGTGTGTGTGCACTGGATAACGGAGCCTAGCGAACACAATGTCAGCAAGAGGGGGAAAATCAATGAGAGGCTTATCAAACACCTGCCTTTTAGGAGATTCACAAATAACTGACAATTGACCCCAAGATGTAGGGTAGAGGTGGCTAAAAGTGTGTGTGCGGTGTGTGTGTCAGCATGTGAGAGAGACAGAGAGAGAAAGCGATTTGATTATAGCCTAAAGTTTTGGAACGGAACAAGGAGGAAGTGTGTCATAGCTCACTTCTTAGAATCGAAGTGTTTTGGATCATAGGAGATTTATGGATTGTCCTAATTAGGGACTGATGTAGTTGAGGAAATGACTCCAACGAGGCTTGGCCGACACAGAGGCTTGGCCGACTGCTGCAGAAAGTCTATCAGCAGCTTCCTCCTCGCAATCAATAGGCCCAGTAGTGTGGCTTGCCCTGAACCCTCCCTCAGTAACAAAGTGGAGCGAGTCGCCCTGCATACTTAATAAGCAGGCAGACTGCCTCGGTTTTTGAACGCATAACATGCGTCCCAAATGGCACCCAATTCCCTACATAGTGCACTACTTTTGGCCAGGGCCCATGGGTCTGCGGATTAACATTTTATATACTGACAAAGACAACAGATTAGGCCTATTTCATTGTCACATTCTATTCAGTATATAGTTTGTGTGTTGTGTCCAATTGCGCCCTATCCCCTCTTACCTGTAGGTTTCATGTAATACTCCTCGATGTCCGCCATGTCAGTGTGGAGCGCGCAGGCCAGATAGCTGTGGATGACTTTGTGGCTGTAGAAGTAGCGCGCGCCCATGAGAAGGAACGGCGCGCAGCAGGTCAGCGCGAGGGATTTGGTCACAACAAAGCACATCACTATGGAGATAAGGAAGAAAAATAAACGATACCTGTCAGAAAAAAGAATCAAATGTTGGATTTTGGCGGAAGTCACACACATAACCAAACAGTGACATTCCAAAAAGAACTATATGTGGCTTCTTCAAAATAAGACCAGTCCCTAATATCACACATGTAATACGGAGTAAGTAATTGAAAAACATCACATGACATCCTATGTTGAATATGTATTTATTTTACTGGGTGCAAATTTAGGTTTATACACATAGCCTAGATATCCTACACATCCAATAGCCTTTTAATATCATCTCAGACTCTGGTCCATTTACTGCAGTAGGTGCTTTTTGGAGTAGCCTATTTCTCTGATTAAGGCAGCACGGTGGCGCCAGAGTGGAACCCACCACAGACAGGCTGTGCAGCAGCATTGCATGTTATTATGTTTTCGTCTAGCCTGGCATGATGCAACACTATTTTACTCCATTGCACCACGATGTGGCGTGCTTACTGTCAACAGTGTGCCCTTACTTTGTAGCGGCATGGTTCCAAATAATAGCGTCATATCCACATGATAGCCCACACCAATTTTCAGACAACATTTCGACAGTGAAGTATAGATGTTTTGTTGGTTTTTATGGTTTAATCTGTATGGTACTTACCACGGTACAGATAAAGGAATGAGGTGTACATACGTACGTGATGAACATTTTGAAATTAACATCTGCACTCGAATTATAAACAATGCCAGCATGCGCACGCGGCTGGTCGTGCTGCCAGTTGTGTGCACGTACAGTAAAATGTGTGTATGATGGGAACTGGTGAGAGGGGGTGCGATTGGTGCACGCACGCGCACACTGTGGGCCAATCCTCAAGTTCAATTCATTCATTCATGCGTCCAACCCAACCGGCATCGTAGCGCCCTACACGCACATCCAACAGGGCACCGACTACATACTACATGCACCATGCGTTTTAGCCATGCCTTTGTGTTGCGGTTTGATGCGGTGCTGTAAGGCACTTGAGCTACATGCCGGAATCGAGGAAAAGAGGGCATCGAATTATCCATTAACACACACATTGATGCTTCAACAGATTATAGCTTTCCTTCAACTGCAATTCAACTCACAATTAAAAATAAAAACATTTTGCATTGATTGGTTTTCATGTGTTAGTAGGGTTGGGTTATTCATTAAGAATGTATTTTACAACAATCATTTTCAAATACATAGCATACATGGGTAAAATGAAAAGCGTTTTTCAATGAGTAATGGCAGCTTTAAACGAATTTCACTCCAGTAAATCGTCAGTATAGGGGGAATCGTGTCACTTACGTGTCAGAAGAGCATATACGAATTGGGTTTGACTTTGCTGTAATATGCCTCTGAATGCAGTGTTGGGTATCCTCTCCATTATCCCCTCATAAAAGATGCGGCGCACTTCCACATGGTCCGTGCGCTCAAACTCGCGGATCAAAACCGTATCTTTCCTCACATCATTTTCCTCGAGAGGATTCGGTGCCGGTGTGGAAGAAGTCCACATTTGCGAGGAGGAAAGGATAATAGAATCTTTTTTTGTCCCTTGTATGGCATCGTGTTCATCCGCAACAATTTTTGTCTCGCAAACCATTTTTGGAGACGAACAATGCATGCAACTGGCCTCAAAAATAACTCGAACCTTGGTAAGAATAGAAATGGGATACGACGCGTTTATAAATATGCAAAGAAAAAAGACGGCGGGTGTTTCTGTTGCAACCCTGAGCGTTTCTGCACGACCAAGGGTTGCCGGTCAGCACTTAGCCTATTTATAATGCGCCCTAGCGGATGCATTCAGATTCAGGGGCTGGCCCGCACAGCGCGTACATTGGCTCAGGCGCTTCTCTATTCGATTCTGATAGGCGGATAGAGACAAGAGTGAGGCACCCGGTTTAATTATTTTTTTAAACCTCAACATTGCTCCTGGTGTGCCGGCGAAATTCCACACATGTGTGTTTGAGGGGGACAGGGAGGGTGGACTTGCGTAAGGGTATTTCGGAACATGTAGACTAATGGGGCCCTTTGAAGCTCACCCCAAACAACCCGGCCTGCACCGGTGTACCTGCTGCGGGAGCTGCGCCAGAACCCTCTCTTCAGTGATGACTGAAATTACACTTGCCAGAATGGATAAGACGCGTTCATAGGAGGACGCATGAGATCTCATGCGTCAAAATATAAAGGACACTTGGTGATGGTGGGACTGTGTAGCCTATGGCTGGTTAGGTGGCTGCGGCGCGGCGCTTCGCTCCTCCCGGCGTTGTGCCTCTTTCGATCTCCGGTCTCATGACTGACAGTTCTGCTGCACTGCAGTGATTCCACCCCGGTTTTATTCTCGCCTCACTCGTCCTTCCCCCGACACTTTCCTTACGACGGCGTTTCGGTGTATCATCATTGAACATTCCTTAGCCTAAGTCGTAGGACTGGCTGTGTAGGCTATATGGCACAGTATGAGGTAATTTAAATTCCCCGTCATTCATTTATTCACACAGGCTACAATTGACTGTTTACATTAATTCAGTGTTCTATTTAAACGTGGCCATATGCCTCACTGGATATATCAATCATATCAATACACATTTATGTGGTGATGTTTTGTTGACACTAAAGGGGCGACACCGCCCATAATAAACCAATGCCGTTACAATGGTCCCGCTACTACTACACCCAATTCAATTCCGTGACGTGACGTCTCTTCTGTCCTCGATTATGCCTATGGTTTATTACGCCTGTAAGCAATATTATAGTGGAGAAAGTTTCACTTAGCGGATGCCTTCATAGGCCAAACGCTCTACCAAATCATTACACATTTGCATTGGCTTCGTTCCATAGCGCGCAGCCTAAATGGAAACACGAATTTAAAGCATTATCTTAATTGTCTGACGTTTTCATGAATTTTTAGACTAGCATTATTAACCTAACGAAGAAAATGCATTTATATAGCTCTAAATGAGTTAGGTATGAGATGTTACTAGCCTATCGCATTGAACAGAACTAGACTAGACTAGACTAGACTAGACTAGACTAGACTAGACTAGACTAGACTAGACTAGACTAGACTAGACTAGACTAGACTAGACTAGACTAGATATATATATATATATATATATCATTGGTTTAGACTGGAATCATCAGCACCTCTCCCGCCCTACTGTTGATAACACACCCACCCCACTCCATTCCCCAAGAACACATCAATCCCATGCAGTCTATAGGTCTGTCCAAACACCTACACATTCCCAAATGTGTGTGGTCGTCGACGCGTCGACGCGTCGAGCCGCAGACCTCAAAACATGCGCACGGGGCAGAGTAGCCCTTGCATTAGACTATAGGTTGTAATAGCCTAGACATCGCAGGTTTCTCGCGCGCAAGACGCACTCATTTCACACAGCAATACAGCAGCAGCACCTGCGGGTGGACTGAACCGAAGCTCCCTCTGCCGGCAGACGGATCAGAAGGTGTCCTGAGCATGCGCGGATTGATCTTACACCAGCATCGACTGCATGGAATCGACAGACTACATGCGTTACGTTTTTCCCTGAACGGTTGTTTATTAGTGTCCTATACATATAACCATACATGTGTTGTTATATTTCAGGTGATATACAATAGCAGAGGGAGATTCAAGGGGACCTCGGTCACAGTCAGTGTGATTTTATAGAGGCTGCAGTGGACAACACTTTACCCCTCAGCAAACCATAGAAATAGAATGAAGGAGGATTGGAGTTATGTAAGGCAAACACACAAGGGTTAGGGAACCAATAAGAAAGTCTGCTCCTGAGCACCATGACTCTTAATAACTAGTTAAAGAGATGGAGGTCTTTACTGGGACAGAACGACTGGCTGTAGCCCACTTGCTCTGATTATCTTCAACCTGACCTTGTGTGTGTGTGTGTGTGTGTGTGGGGGGGGGGGGGTGTAAAAGCATTTGAAGAGGCGTGTTGCTCTGCATTTGTATTCATACGAGTGTGGGGCGTGTGTATGTGTGTGAAGTGAGTGAGAGAGTGCGGGGCGTGTGTATGTGTGTTTTTGAAGTGAGTGAGAGAGTGTGGGGCGTGTGTATGTGTGTGTGTGTGAAGAGAGCGAGAGAGTGTGGGGCGTGTGTATGTGTGGTGTGTGTGTGTGTGTGTGTGTGTGTGAAGAGAGTGAGAGAGTGTGGGGCGTGTGTATGTGTGTGTGAAGAGAGCGAGAGAGTGTGGGGCGTGTGTATGTGTGAAGTGAGTGAGAGAGTGTGGGGCGTGTGTATGTGTGTGTGTGTGTGTGTGTGTGTGTGTGTGTGTGTGAAGAGAGTGAGAGAGTGTGGGGCGTGTGTATGTGTGTGTGAAGAGAGCGAGGGAGTGTGGGGCGTGTGTATGTGTGTGTGTGTGCAGTGCCAATGTTTCCTAGTTTTAGGCTACACACTGTCTATTTATAACCAGGCTGGTTGCAGGATAGTTCTGGTCCTTGTCCCCGGTTTCCACTGTTCTGTTACCACACTGTACCCTCCCCGTCTGACACACACACTCCCTCTCGTCCCAGTCTGACCCAGTCAGAGTCTGTAGCATACACACTGTTACACACACACACACTTACAACCCAGTGCCCCCGCCTTTCCTGCCTGCCATCAGTGCCCACTTCCCCTGTCCCCCTGTGAACCATTCTGCCTGCCAGAGACACCCACCGCTCTGAGGACTGTGTGTGTGTGTGTGTGTGTGTTTGCTACAGGCTCTAAAAGGGATGAGAGGGAGTGAGAGATAAAGCTTGATAAAGAACAGGGGAGATGGGGACAGAAGGGCTGAAAGGGGGCGAGAGGGACATAGTGAGGGGAAAGATAAGGGTAAGATAAGACTGGTAGAGTGAAGGAGAGACGGAGAGATGGTGCAAGAGGGGAGGAGGAGAAAACACTGCTCTGACCTCTGACCCAAGAAAGACAGAAGCAAATGAGAGAGGAGGAGAGATAGAGAGCGAGAGAGAGAAAGAGAGAGAGGGTGGAGGTATACTTGAAAAGCGAAGACCCAGCTCTTTAGAATGAGATTCAGTGCTGGGGCCGGCAGGGGCTGTGTTTGAAATTGCACCCTATTCCCTACATAGTGCACTACTTCTATATAAGAAATAGGGTACGATTTGGGATTCATCCCTGTGTTTACCAGGTGTCAGCAGATACCCACAGACTGCATGCAAACACACAGAACCCTGGGAAGAGAGAGAAAGAGAGAGAGCAAGATATAGAGATATACTGTATATAGAGGGGGAGAGATATAATGAGGGAGGGAGGGATATATATATATAGAGAGAGGGAGGGAAAGACAGAGATAGAGATAGATGGAGTCAGTGATAGAGAGGGGGCATGGAGAGACAGAAAGAGAGGTGAGTGAGAGAGAGAGGGAGAGAGAGAAACATGGGGGAGAGAGAGAGAGGGAGAGAAACACGGGGAGAGAGAGAAATTGTGAGGGGAGAGAAAAAGAGAGAGAGGGGAGAGAGAGAGAGCACTATAAACGTTTGTGCAGTGTACTGCTGCTCTCCTCACACCTCTGAGGCAGCCTGTAAAGGCACAATCCTCAACCCCTACTTCCAGACAAATGGCAGCCCGCCCGCCACTTTTTCACTATAAAGCTGAGAGATGGGGCTGGAGAACAGCGGTCAATATTGCAGACTGTGCCTTTAAGTGGGACCCACCATGCTGATTTTATCTCCACAACCCCCAACTACCCTGAATAACTTATTCTCATCTTCTTTCAGAATCCAAAGCATGTGATTTTCTCACACCTTATATCTCTATTTCTCTCTCTCTCTCCACCCTCCACCCTTGTGTATCTTCATCCAGTGAATATTTCATCAGGGTTGGCCAGGGCTTTATTCATAGATCTGCCTCTAATGAGTAATTCATAGAAGCCCTGCAAAAATATATATGCATATTTAATGCATTACCATGCATATCTTTTATTAATGGTGGCAGCCCTGGTAGGCAGCAGCACTGCAGCCTCCTACTTACTTGCTGGAGGTATGTCCACTGAGCGGCCATTTTGGCTCCATTTGCAGGGCATGGTGGGTACCGGCCACACCATCTCTATGGGTCTTAGGTGCCCAGATGGCAGACTGGCCTATTCAGGAATATTCAGCCTGCACGGGAGATCTAGGACAGAAACACAGGGCAGTGGTGATTGGCTGTCATTGTCCCTCCCGGTGTCACCGCTAACCAAGTCCTATTGGAATTTGTTTTAACACTAGCTGTGGCACCGTTTCAGACGTTGTGTGTGTGTGTGTGTGTGTGTGTGTGTGTGTGTGTGTGTGTGTGTGTGTGTGTGTGTGTGTGTGTGTGTGCGCGCGCGCGCGGAGAGAGTAAAGACAGAGGAATTCCTCTCATCGCCTGTCCTTGATAGACATTTTTGTTCCTAGACATTGTTTCCCGTTCCAGAGGACAACAGTTGGGAGGAGGATCATTCTCCTGCTAAAATAGTGCATTCCAGAGTTGTAGAGTAGAGAGCAGGGGCTGGAGTGTTAATGTAGTGATTAAAGGGGCAATCTGCTGTTGGTACATCCATTTTTTTACTTTTAATATAATATGATATACTGTATACCCATTGATTCTTGAAAAATATAACTTATAAATGCTTCATGGGGTTAGTTCAACTGTCGTACATCATCATAACCCAAAATATAAGCTTGTTTTAGTCGGTTATTTGTAAACAACGTAGCGATTGAAGGAGAATAGGTGTGCCATAAAGGCCTGAACCTCTTTGCAGAGAGGCTCTTTGCACTCACAATTCACAGGAGACTGGTGAGGATAGGACATCTCATAGTCATGGCTGGAATGGGGTGAATGGAATGGTATCAAACACATGTATGTTCCCACAACATCGCCTGAAACAAATAACAGTCATTCACCATCCACAACAAATACTGTATTGATTTGCTTAGTTATAATGTCTTGGTTTGGTTTGCAAAATGCTCATCCATGGACTGTGGGTGGTTGGGACTGTGGGTGGTGTAGACTATTTTAGGTATTGATGGATTGTGGGTGGTATTGGAGCAAAGTTTTTATAGTGGACACTCATGTAAGTGTAAGGTTGGCAAACTTTTGCAAGGTTAAATCCTTGGTGTATATATATATATATATAGGTCTTCAACTCAACTGTATGCCAGGGAACTACAACACTTCAAATGGTAGTAAGGATTTAGTGGGGTTTCACAGGAACAGATGAAAGGGGGATTTTGATGAAAGACAAGAGAATCTTGAGAGGAGGCTGCCTTCGCCGCCAGGATCTATTTGAGTGATTCAGCAGAAAATCAGCTTGATTCTCAGCCCGTCTGAGAGGATGTGATTCCCCCATTAAGTCATCATAAGATTACGGAGTGTCTGCTTTTCTCGCCTTCCCTGACACAAACACGCCATATGCCATAATGTAAGCCAAACCCCACTAAATTCTTACCACCAATGATTGGCTTCCTCTATGGCTCTCCAGAGATGTCCTAAGACCTCCTAAAAATTATTGAATATCCTATTACTGCTGCAACACAAGTACCATGAGCCATTGATACCTCTCTACCAGTCCAAGGTGTCTGTCTGTCATTTCCTATAAGCCCTACTAAAAAATCCCAATCCCCTAATACCCCTCTATAAAACACTTCCAGGAAACCAAACACTTAAGGTGACAAAAGAGTTCAAAGTTCAATGTGCTTGGAGAGAGAGAGAGGGAGAGGGAGGGAGAGAGAGAGAGGGAGAGAGAAAACAGAAGGGTGAATGTGGCCTGACTGGGTGTGTTCAGATTAGTCAGAGTTGCGACATGAGGATGGCTTCTTAGGCCCGGGTGGATGGAGGTGATGGTGCCCTATTCCCTACATAGTGCACTACTTTTGATACGGTACCATTCGAGACGTAGGTAGCCCAGGGTTGCAATGCCAGGTGAATGCAGCTGAGTATAGAACTGACAGTTTGACAGTTTGATTGTTGTTCAAACTGTTGCTAGATCTATTTAATTCATAAACATGCTTGCTCTGCAGAGACAACCCTTGATTTTAAGCCTATAGGGAAGATGCTGCATCAATGCGACATAGCAGTACCAAATGCCCTGCCCTGCGCTGAGTTTGGGCTCCTCCATGTGGATGGAAGGGGTATGGCAGGCAGTCTCTACATTTATTTGTATTTATTTTATTTAACTAGGCAAGTCAGTTAAGAACACATTTTTATTTACAATGACGGCCTACCCCGGCCATACACTAACCCGGACGACGCTGGGCCAATTGTGTGACGCCCTATGGGACTCCCAATCACGGCCAGTTGTGATACAGCCTGGAATCGAACCAGGGTCTGTGCTGTAATCCACATTATAAATAAAGGAAGGAGCGTGTGAGAGTATGCAGTCAGGGCACTTCTCTGTAATTGGTGCGAGACTCGGGCTACTTCTAGCCTGGTCTTCATTCTCTTTGTGCTGTCTTGCCAAGTCTTGCCTAGATGGCAAGACAGCACAAACAGATCTGGGACCAGGCTGGCTACTGCTGCATTCTGGAAACATAACTGACAGAAGCAGCTCCAGACCAGATCAATCAATATGTCCACAAAGAGAGAATTGTGAAAGCAGCAGCTACTCTTCCTGGGGTTTCATGACATAACATTAATAGACAAGAACAGCTCATGGAAAGAACTTCATCAATTAAAAAATGGCACATGTAGCCTACATATCAATACATACACAAACTATCTAGGTCAGATAGTACTGTATGCTTTCTTGAATTTGTTTTGGATTAGGGGACTGTGAAAAGACCGCTGGTGGCATGTCTGGTGGGAGAAGTGTGTGTGCCAGAGCTGTGTGTAAATTGGCTACGCAAACAATTTGGAATTTTCAACAAATTCATGTTTCTTATAAAAAGAAGAATTGATGCAGTCAGTCTCTCCTCGACTGCTGCTGTGTGATCTGAGACAGTCATTGTTTTTGATCTGCGTTTGATAGATAATGCCTGGGGTCTCATTCCAAGCTGAGCAGTCTGTTCAAACACCCTATGAGGAGAGGCATGGCTACAGGGTTTTGAATAAAATGCTGTCTCTTAATTCTATGTAATAATAATGTTAATCATGATCACTTAATAACCATGATTGTCTTTTTAGAATCTAGTCAGGGGTGCAACCCCCCCCCCCCCCCAAACATTCTGAAATTGTATTTTTGTCCCCCCCCCCAGTTTTATCATTGGAATGTGACACAAAACGAGGCAACAGTGTGCTTTTGGACTGAGTGGCTGGGTAGGCTGTTTAGAGTGTTTAGCCAACGGGATTTTTTTTTTAAACTTCTAAAACCAAGGTTGCGCCCCTGAATCTAGTTATGTTTAAAAATATCAGTAGACCAAGGACATAGCATGAGACAGACAGAAATTACAATCTCACAGTCACTGTCCCACACCATACATAAAACACACACCACACACCAAGAGAGTGTGGCCTTGTTTAGCCTGATAGTAGTTGATAAAATGTGACGAACAGCACCTATTCTCTGCAGGGGAGAAATCTGCCCAAACCACACAGGATACGTCCCAAACGGCACCCTATTTCCTATATAGTGCCCTACTTTAGAACAGAGCCTATGGTCAAACGTAGTGCACTACATAGGGAGTAGGGTGCCATTTAGGACGCACATAATTTCGTCTCTGCCACTAGAGCTGATGGACAGGCCTGTGCAGTATCTATAACAAGCAAAACTCCCTAACACACACACACACACACACACACTGGCACACATTACACACACAAATGGGTTGATTATCAAATGTTCTTTCGCTGCTGGGGTTGTCTGTCAGACAATGAAATACGGAGCCTCTAATGTATGACTGGGAACTGTGGCCCAATCCCAAATCGATCCCTAAGCCCTATGCACTTGTGGAGATCTGAGAGAATTTGACAGGTGTAAGCAATATGGTAATAGCTCCCAAAAGACGTCCAAAAGGCTTCGGAGGTCCATGCAAAAGGTCCATGCTTACAGAGGTGTAGCCTACAGCCTTGCCTGAAATGGAATTTTATGAATGGCCATCTATGTGGTAAACCATTTGTAAAACACCAAAAAACGACGTCCAAAAGATGTCGGCTCGTGCTTACTGGGGTGTAGCCTACCATGTCCCCTGCAATGGAACTTTATGAATGCCCATCCATGTGATAGGCCCACCATTTGTAAAACAGGCCATTGCGTTGGCTTTATTAGTCCTGATTCCTGTGACTAATCAATTTGGCTATTTCATCTCTGAATATCAGTTATCTAACTTTATCTGGATTTATCACAAGCCTATTTGTAATGCGTTTACACAGTGGGAAATGTAGAAGTATTTTATTTTTCACTATGATCAGCTGGTCAAATTTATGGATACAAACTTCAAACCACTGATCATGACAATGGGGTGAAACTCCTGCAGAACAGTTGTGATTGTCCATTCCATATTGTCCATTTTACTTTCACCTGTCCTGTTATTAGGATATGTTGTTAACATGACAGCTCATTTTTATTTGATTGAGTGCCATTTAGGTTACCCTATTTGATCGGAGAAACCTGCTTTACATTTACATTTTTGTCATCTAGCAGACACTCTTATCCAGAGCGACTTACAGTAGTGAGTGCATACATTTCATACATTTTTTATTTTATATATTGATTTATTTTTTCCCGTACTGGTCCCCCGTGGGAACCGAACCCACAACCCTGGCGTTGCAAACACCATGCTCTACCAACTGAGCCACACGGGACCTGCATGATGTAAAAGGATCCTACATTTTAATCTCCAGCCTGTAGGATACAGAAAAGGCCACATACTCTTTCTAGCATATCCTCTATCTGCTACATGATTTATGTTAGATACATTTTTTTACTGAAAGTTGGTGGAGCGCTGCAGAGATGCATCACTCCAATAGCACCCTGGAGAGGCGCTGGGAATGGACAAGCTAAATATTTTGCACCCCTGCCTTTGACAAAGTGGGCAATACTTATCAAAGGGCGGCATCAGCGCTCACCTAAAAAGCCCATATGTCACTTGTTGAGAGAAATTGTCATTGTTTTTGGGCAGAATTATGTGAGGCGTTATGTGTTGGAGGTGTGTCTTGGTCAGTTTAGCTCAGAAAATGCTGCCCTTGTCAATCTGCCTACCTAATGAGCGGTGTTGGAGCCAAATTCCCATTTTCTTTATTTGTGTTAAATATATTGTTTTGCTCCATTTATACAACTATAAATATTGCGTTATGAATTATGGAGTATGGTTGGAGTTTTTGGTTTTCTATTATGATTAACATGGGTATTTAAAAGCATTATGGAGCATTTCCTGGGCACACCCCTTTCCCCCCCCCCCCCCCATGTTCCCCTTCCCTTTACCTATTTGTTATTTTTGCAGTATTGTAGACCTATACAAGGCCTCAGGTATGGAGGTACCTTAGTTTTTTTTAGCGCTACGATATTAAGAAAGCTGCTACTAGTCTATACCTTTTGTTTGGAGTTAAAACTGATCGCTTCGACTTTGTTCGTTGATAGAATATAGCCAATGAAATTACCTTTAGTTTGGAAAATAAATGTATGTTTTTACACTATCGGAGCTTTGGATTCCCTGTTCTGTGGTTGCTTTGGAAATGCATCTGACTACGTCATCACATACCTGTGGCCTCAAGGTAAGTTTGGAATTGGATTACAAATTGCCTTCATACCATGTTTCATGAGCTGAAATAAAAGATTCCACAAATGTTCCATACACACAAAAGGCTTATTTCTCTCCAATTTTGTGCACAAATTTGTTTACATCCCTGTTAGTGAGTATTTCTCTTTTGCCTAGATAATCCATCCACCTGACAGGTGTGGCATATTGAGAATTAAACAGCATGATCATTACACAGGTGCACCTTGTGCTGAAGACAATAAAAGGCCACTCTAAAATGTGCAGTTTCATCACACAACACAATGCCACAGATGTCTCAAGTTTTGAGGGAGCATGCCATTGTCATGCTGACTACAGGAATGTTCATCAGAGTTGTTGCCAGAGAACTGAATGTCCTTTTCTCTACCATAAGCCGCTTCCAACAATGTTTTAACGAATTTGGCAGTGCGTCCAACCGGCCTCACAACCGCAGACCACGTGTATGGTGTCGTGTGGGCGAGCGCTTTGCTGATGTCAACATTGTGAACAGAGTGCCCCATGGTGGGGTTATGGTATGAGCAGGCATAAGCTGCGGACAATAAACACAATTGCATTTTTCAATGGTAATTTCAATGCACAGATATACTGTGACGAGATCCTGAGGCCCATTGTCGTGCCATTCATCCACCGCCATAATCTCATATTTCAGCATGATAATGCACAGCCTCATGTTGCAAGGATCTGTACACAATTCCTGGAAGCTGAAAATGTTCTTCAATGGCCTGTATACTCACCAGACATGTCACCCATTGAGTATGTTTGGGATACTCTGGATCGACGTGCCACGTATGTTCCAGTTCCCGCCAATATCCAGCAACTTCGCACAACTATTAAAGCGGAGTGGGACAAAATTCTACAGGTTGCAATCAACAGCCTGATCAACTCTATGCGAAAGAGATGTGTTGTGCTGCATGTTCAAATGGTGGTCACAACTGATACTGACTGGTTTTCTGATCCACGCCCCTACCTTTTTTTTTAAAGGTATCTGTGACCAACAAATGCATATCTGTATTCCCAGTCATGTGAAATCCATAGATTAGGGCCTAATGAATTTATTTCAATTGACTGATTTCCTTATTTGCACTGTAAGTGAGTAAAATCTTTGAGATTGTTGCATGTTGCATTTATATTTTTGTTCAGTATACTTGGGATTGGGCTTTAGTCATTTCCACAACCACTGTAAGGATATCAGAAAGGCATACATACTGATAAAATATAGAATAATGACTAATACCAAATAGAACATACAAGACATTACTAAAAGCAGCTAGTTAAATAAAAAAAATATATAACTGTGTGTTAATGTGGGTTTTCAGTGAATGGACGCAAATCACAAAGCTCATCTGCAGGAAAATTCTGAGCAATAAAAATTTGATCAAATTACATTTGTTATAACTGATTGAGATGGGTGTAGGTCTATACCTTATATTCATGCAGCAAGGGTGTATGGTACCACATAGAGACCTAAAAAGAACACTTATTCTAAAGCCTGGTGTTCCCATGACTATAAAAACACTTTCCAAGACACTTTCTTAAAATGATATGGGTGTTATTATGAATTACCAGCTCCTTTGAATTCAAGACCACTGCCAGGTATATATGTGAATTATCTTGAAGATCACTGATATTTTGAAACACATTTTATAAAGACGTCTGTTCATTGAATGTACATACAGAACTACCTAAAATGATCTAGATTTGTGTTTCAAAACCTCACATATGACCAAGAGGGACATGAGGTGTAGTTTGCGTTGCCCTACATGACATAGTAACGCTCGCTGGTTTTCCGAACTCATCAAATAAAATCTTATATTCAAATTACAATTAAACCACTGCAATATCAGTACTGATATGCTAGCAAAGAAAATAAAGTGCATTTTGTACAAATGATTTAACTTCTATTATTTTTTTACAATATTCCATAGAAGAAGGCTCAGAGACATCTGTCTAGTCCAGGCATTGTTTGTAGTAGTTTAAAGAAGGTGTCCGGTAATTGTGGGTGTGGAGTCGGTTGCCATGGTGAGGTCACATCACTACTTAACTCAGTGCAGGGTATTAGTGGGCATGCATTCACACAGGGCTCGCCTCTCTGCCCTCAACACCAGGGTCTCAGTCTAGGAAGAAACAGTGGCAATGCCATGTTAGGGAGCACCAGTCTGAGTAAACCTTTTAAACAAGACTAATACATTACTTTGTCCATTAACTTATAGAGAACGGAAATGTGTCTTTACGTTCACAATCCAACCCCCCGAGACACACACCCGCGGGGTCGGAAGCAATGGGTCAGCCGCAGTGCAGCGCCTCTGGAGCAATTGTAGGGGGTTAAGTGCCTTGCTCAAGGGCACAACGACAGGCAATTTATAGAAGAACTGTACAGAGGAACTTTTGACCAAGACGGACAACGACAGCAAGACTTATAAATCTCACCGGAGAAAGCATCCGAGCAAGCGAAACAGTATGTTTAACCCATGTACATATCTGATGGTGTCTGGCCAAAAAGAGTATGACATGTCATATTATTTTTGGCCAGACACCATCAGATACGTGTACTACAGATACTAAGACAGAGGGGCGCTGTTTGACGCTTTCTCTGATGAAAGATTCGGTCTCTTGCAAATTGAAGGAAACTTATGAAACACGGATAGACAAGAATGAGAAATCATTTTAAATGTTTTTATTTTTTATGTTATGTTGACTGGGTTCTGTTGGCATCCATGTTTCCACGCCCTTTTGTAGGCTGAATGTCATTACACTCATGGTGTTTGTAAAATATATCCCTTTCCGTTCAAATGGCAGGTGCACAATCCACTCTTTCGGATGCTGGACTTATTTCGGAGAAGACGAACGGACGCAGGTAACCTACTTAACCTTTTATTTAAAAAAAATGTCCTGTTAAAAAATAGAGACCCCATGAATATCACGGTATAATTCACAATCACATTAAGTGAATTTACTGCTGTACGGGTAAAAAAAAAATACTGAGCTTGACTGCAAACACTAACAAGACATTTGGAATTAATTTATGATTTACTTGAACAGGGAAATATCTCAAACCTAAGCTGAAGCATTTAATGCGTTGAACCATCATAATTATATAGATAAAAATCCCCCTTCCATCGATTTAAGGTTCAAAATGACTAGGTGAAAAATCTGCCGATGTGCCCCTGAGCAAGGCACTTAACCCTAGTTCCTCCTGTAAGTCACTCTGGATAAGAGCATCTGCTAAAAGACTCAAATGTAAATGTATATGTTATGGTCCCCTAAACTGGGTCTGTGCCCCACCTTGGCCACTCCATTGAAAATGTACTAGACACGCCACTGATCAGCGGTTGATGTGGAATGAAATAGGTACTGGTACTGATTTTGGGTGCTGGAAGTCTTCGTTTAGGTGGTGGTACTCATAATATATTAAAGCCTATTCTATAGCAGGTGCTAGTTGTCAATCTATAGAAACATTAGAGGTGGACAGCTCCAGCCCACTTCAAGCACTGAGTATATGCAATAGTCCTTACACTGTACTTACAAGAATAATTACAATGTAACATAAGGTGTAACTGAAATAGAGAGGGATAGGAACTGTTACCTGGGCATCGAGGTTGAAAGCAGTCTTCTTGAGGTCTTGCAGTGCCCTCTGCATGAATTCAAATGCATGACAGTCCACACAGGGACGACCTGCAAGACAATGAGACAAAACACAATAATAGTGTTCAGTATGATTCATTATATTTAGGCTACTGCATTTGTGAAAACAAAATCAATATCTGAAGACTTTTATAATTACAAGTAATACCTTATATTCTGATACACTTCATCAATCAATGGCTGTTCTCAACTGGTAAACTATCGATTAGGCAATCAGATTTGATTTTATGAAGGTCTAATTAATCAGAGTTTTTTTCTATCTATGCACAATAGTCATCTGCACAACAGTAACAAACGCTCATTGTGTGTAATCGCAAAAAGAACAAATACAATAAAACCTATTAAATAAAACCACTTACTTTCGGCAGGTATTACCGTCCCTGTCTCCTGCTCGCCAAAACCTGGACTAAAAGACAGCAGTTGCACGGCTAAGAGCAGCATCACCGCTTTCAAATAGCCGCTCGATGCCATACTGCGGTGCAGCATATCAAGAGGAAGACCTGGAGAACGGAGAGAGCGAATTTCAGCATATGAAACTTTAGGATAGGCAGCTATCATATTACGAAGCATTGGTAGGCTAGATGAAAACGATTGTAGGCTATGTTTGCTCAGCGAAAGAGTCACTAGGGGCCCCTGAGTGGCGCAGCGGTATAAGGAACTGCATCTCAGTGCTATAGGCGTCACTACAAGCACACTGGTTTGAATCCAGTCTGTATCACAACCGGCCGTGATTGGGAGTCCCATAGGGCGGCGCACAATTGGCCAAACGTTGTCCGGGTTTGGACGGTGTAGACTGTCATTGTAAATAAGAATTTGTTCTTAACTGACTTGCCTAGTTAAATAAAGGTTCAATTTATAAAAAAAGAAATAAATGTTTACATAGGCCTACTGTTTTACCCACGCTGCATATACATACTTAATTCTAGTCAAGGCTCATCCTATATAACTTACTGTATATATTGTCTATTTCATCCTATATACTGTCTATTTCACACCATTATATAGGCCTACATATACACACGTGTGTGTGTGTGTATATATATATACACACACACACACACATACGTATACATACACACACACACATACATACATATATATACTGCTCAAAAAAATAAAGGGAACACTTAAACAACACAATGTAACTCCAAGTCAATCACACTTCTGTGAAATCAAACTGTCCACTTAGGAAGCAACACTGATTGACAATACATTTCACATGCTGTTGTGCAAATGGAATAGACAACAGGTGGAAATTATAGGCAATTAGCAAGACACCCCCAATAAAGGAGTGGTTCTGCAGATGGGGACCACAGACCACTTCTCAGTTCCTATGCTTCCTGGCTGATGTTTTGGTCACTTTTGAATGCTGGCGGTGCTTTCACTCTAGTGGTAGCATGAGACGGAGTCTACAACCCACACAAGTGGCTCAGGTAGTGCAGCTCATCCAGGATGGCACATCAATGTGAGCTGTGGCAAGAAGGTTTGCTGTGTCTGTCAGCGTAGTGTCCAGAGCATGGAGGCGCTACCAGGAGACAGGCCAGTACATCAGGAGATGTGGAGGAGGCCGTAGGAGGGGAACAACCCAACAGCAGGACCGCTACCTCCGCCTTTGTGCAAGGAGGAGCAGGAGAAGCACTGCCAGAGCCCTGCAAAATGACCTCCAGCAGGCCACAAATGTGCATGTGTCTGCTCAAACGGTCAGAAACAGACTCCATGAGGGTGGTTTGAGGGCCCGACGTCCACAGGTGGGGGTTGTGCTTACAGCCCAACACCGTGCAGGACGTTTGGCATTTGCCAGAGAACACCAAGATTGGCAAATTCGCCACTGGCGCCCTGTGCTCTTTACAGATGAAAGCAGGTTCACACTGAGCACGTGACAGACGTGACAGAGTCTGGAGACGCCGTGGAGAACGTTCCGCTGCCTGCAACATCCTCCAGCATGACCGGTTTGGCGGTGGGTCAGTCATGGTGTGGGGTGGCATTTCTTTGGGGGGCCGCACAGCCCTCCATGTGCTCGCCAGAGGTAGCCTGACTGCCATTAGGTACCGAGATGAGATCCTCAGACCCCTTGTGAGACCATATGCTGGTGCGGTTGGCCCTGGGTTCCTCCTAATGCAAGACAATGCTAGACCTCATGTGGCTGGAGTGTGTCAGCAGTTCCTGCAAGAGGAAGGCATTGATGCTATGGGCTGGCCCACCCGTTCCCCAGACCTGAATCAAATTGAGCACATCTGGGACATCATGTCTCGCTCCATCCACCAATGCCACGTTGCACCACAGACTGTCCAGGAGTTGGCGGATGCTTTAGTCCAGGTCTGGGAGGAGATCCCTCAGGAGACCATCCGCCACCTCATCAGGAGCATGCCCAGGCGTTGTAGGGAGGTCATACAGGCACGTGGAGGCCACACACACTACTGAGCCTAATTTTTACTTGTTTTAAGGACATTACATCAAAGTTGGATCAGCCTGTAGTGTGGTTTTACACTTTAATTTTGAGTGTGACTCCAAATCCAGACCTCCATGGGTTGATAAATTGGATTTCCATTGATTATTTTTGTGTGATTTTGTTGTCAGCACATTCAACTATGTAAAGAAAAAAGTATTTAATGAGATTATTTCTTTCAGATCTAGGATGTGTTGTTTAAGTGTTCCCTTTATTTTTTTGAGCAGTAATATATATATATATATATATATATATATATATATTAGTGGCAAACCTCTTCAAAGTTAAGAGCGTTTGTCACAAATTAAGTGGGAAACTGTCAAAGTCAGCCCAGAATGAAAGTTATTTAGAACATGACAGTACCTGTGTGTTTGTTTCGCTGTCCTGGTCCACCCAGGCCGCAGGTAAGGTCAAGGATAGCAGGGTTCGGTACACAAATCTGGTTCTCGGTAGGTCCAGGTCTAAACGCCAACAGGTAAGTCCAAAACAGTCCAGCTCGTACACGGTAAATCCAGCCAATGTAGATTGTCTCTTTCTCTATGGTTCATAGATCCTTCCCGCCCTCTCTCTCTCTTCCTGGTTTTTCTTGACCTTTTATCTGTGGGTCGGCTCCACCTTCTGAGGGTTCCCCTTGCTTCTGGGAATTGTAGTTTTGGCAGTCGGCCATTTTGTGAACTGTAGTTCTGATCGGGGTGGCCATTTTAGTGATCGGGCAGAGCCCGTTTATTAGTTCTGCCCTCACATATCTGCCATTTATCACTCGACCCCCTTCTTTGCCACAATATATATATATATATGTATGTATGTGTGTGATATGTGAGCTCCATTTTTATGGAATGGTCTGCCTACCAATGTGAGAGACGCAGACTCAGTCTCAACCTTTAAGTCTTTACTGAAGACTTATCTCTTCAGTAGGTCCTATGATTAAGTATAGTCTGGCCCAGGAGTGTGAAGGTGAACGGAAAGGCTGGAGCAACGAACCGCCCTTGCTGTCTCTGCCTTGCCGGTTCCCCTCTTTCCACTGGGATTCTCTGCCTCTAACCCTTTTACAGGGGCTGAGTCACTGGCTTACTGGTGTTCTTCCATGCCGTCCATGGGAGGGGTGCGTCACTTGAGTGGGTTGAGTCACTGACGTGGTCTTCCTGTCTGGGTTGGCGCCCCCCCTTGGGTTGTGCCGTGGCGGAGATCGTTGTGGGCTATACTCGGCCTTGTCTTAGGACGGTAAGTTGGTGGTTGGAGACATCCCTCTAGTGGTGTGGGGGCTGTGCTTTGGCAAAGTGGGTGGGGTTATATCCTGCCTGTTTGGCCCTGTCCGGGGGTATCATCGGATGGGGCCACAGTGTCTTCTGATCCCTCCTGTCTCAGCCTCCAGTATTTATGCTGCAGTAGTTTATGTGTCGGGGGGCTAGGGTCAGTCTGTTACATCTGGAGTATTTCTCTTGTCTTATCCGGTGTCCTGTGTGAATTTAAATATGCTCTCTCTAATTCTCTCTTTCTGTCTTTCTCTCGGAGGACCTGAGCCCTAGGACCATGCTTCAGGACTACCTGGTATGATGACTCCTTGCTGTCCCCAGTCCACCTGGCCGTGCTGCTGCTCCAGTTTCAACTGTTCTGCCTGCGGCTATGGAACCCTGACCTGTTCACCGGACGTGCTTGTTGCACCCTCGACAACTACTATGATTATTATTATTTGACCATGCTGGTCATTTATGAACATTTTAACATCTTGACCATGTTCTGTTATAATATCCACCCTGCACAGCCAGAAGAGGACTGGCCACCCCTCATAGCCTGGTTCCTCTCTAGGTTTCTTCCTAGGTTTTTGGCCTTTCTAGGGAGTTTTTCCTAGGGAGTTTTTCCTAGCCACCGTGCTTCTTTCACATGCATTGCTTGCTGTTTGGGGTTTTAGGCTGGGTTTCTGTACAGCACTTTGAGATATCAGCTGATGTACGAAGGGCTATATAAAAATAAATTTGATTTGATGTATGTATATATATGTGTGTGTATATGTGTGTGTGTATGTATATATATATGTGTGTGTGTATATATATATCGAACTAGGGACCCTCTGCACACATCAACAACTGCCTCCCACAAATCATCGTTGCCCATCGCTTCACAAAAGCCGCGGCTTTGCAGAGCAAGGGGAACAACTACCTCAAAGTCTCAGATTGAAACGCTATTAGCGTGCACCCGCTAACTAGCTAGCCAGCTCAAATCGGTTACAGAAGCATTAAAATGTAGGCCTACTCACTGTGTGTGATAATGAAGAGACGATTCTGTTGAATATGAATTCGATGGGCAGAAAGCGCATGCGTATAAAACCCTCTGTAAATTAGGCAAACTGGATTGTCCCTCCCGAAAGCCCATAAAGTTATGCTAAATTGTTTTATTCATTGGAAATGAAATGTTGGCCTCTCTGGTTCGCTACGCCGGTCACATGTCTTATAGGCTAATTTAATCACAGCACTAATTTTAGCATCTTTAGTTGCATAACCATAAAGATACAGTAATTGTTGTACAATAATATTCCTACAGGCCTGTCTATTTTAAGAAATGTTTTAGTTGCATAACTCTAACACGCGGAATGAATGGTAAATAAATGCAATGCTGTTGTACACCTCAAGTGTTCTGTAAAGTAATTATTTTCAAAAGGCCCTGTAAAATAATATTTTTTGAGGACAGGTAACAGAGAGGTGAGTTTCTTTTGATCTCCCCGATATGAACATGTGGGTGGGTCCTAACAGTTCTGTTTTCTTAGGTAGCCTGTTAAAATGCCCGAACTCAATACACTTCTTTTTCCAAGATGGCGTCGATGAAGGACAGCGACACCGGCCTGTGGCTCCATAATAAACTAGGATCAACAGACGAGCTTTGGGCGCCTTCTAGTATTGCTTCACTCCTCACCGTTTCAGTTATCGACAATATACGGTTGTGTTTTTCGAGTTTGTCGCCTCCAGTGAAGCTAAAACTCTTGCTAGGGATGCTGCATCTTCCCAGGCGGACTGTTGACGAGGTGGGTAACGTTACGCGTGTTGATATGACTGATTGAACACTAGGTAGCTAGTTTAGATGGGATTATGCAACAGGCAGCCTTGACCGAGTTTCTAGCTGATGTTTCCTGAGCGGGAAGTATAGTTGTAACGTTAATGGACACCATCCTTACAAGCTGTTTCAAGTGTATACTTAGCTAGTTAGCCGCAGATATGGCGATGCAGACAGTCAACATCATTACACAGTGTTCTCTGCTCAAGTTAAATTATCGATAGCCAGCAGTCCGCATCGATCGCTTCCTTGGTTAGCTAGATAGCTGCTAACGTCAGCTGTGTAGGTACGTGTCTACAGACCGGAGGTAGTTAAATATCGCGCCTAGGCTAATTCTGTCCAGTCGTATGTTTTCTGTTTTGTTTACCTAATGCACATGCCTTCTTTTCATAAACACCACGTTAGTTAGCTAACCTAAAATGCAGCATTGGACCTGTTTGTAGTGTAGTCGTAATTGTCACAAGATTTGTCTGAGAATCATTGAAATGCTGAACTTGTCGGAGTTTTGTCAGTCAAGTGGTATCTCTTTAAAAAAATATATTTTATGTCACCTTTGTTTAACCAGGTAGGCCAGTTGAGAACAACTTCTCATATACAACTGCGACCTGGCCAAGATAAAGCAAAGCAGTGCGACACAAACAGAGTTACACATGGAATAAACAAACCTACAGTCAATAACACAATAGAAAAGTCTATATACAGTGTGTGCAAATGAAGTAATATTAGGGAGGTAAGGGAATAAATAGGCCATAGTGGCGAAATAATTACAATTTAGCAATTAAACACTGGAGTGATAGATGTGCAGAAGACGAATGTGCACTGGGGTGCAAAGGAGAAAAAAATAAATAACAATATGGGAATGAGGTAGTTGGGTGGGCTATTTACAGATGGGCTATGTACAGGTGCAATGATCTGTAAGCTGCTCTGACAGCTGATGCTTAAAGTTAGAGGGAGATATGAGTTTCCAGCTTCAGTGATTTTTGCAATTCGTTCCAGTCATTGGCAGCAGAGAACTGGAAGGAAAGGCGGCCAAAGGAATTGGCTTTGGGGATGACCAGTGAAATATACCTGCTGGAGCGCATGCTACGGGTGGGTGCTGCTATGGTGACCAGTGAGCTAAGGCAGGGTTTTACCTAGCAAATACTTATAGATGACCTGGAGCCAGTGGGATTGGTGACGAATTTGAAGCGAGAGCCAGCCAACGAGAGCATACAGGTCGCAGTGGTGGGTAGTATATGGGGCTTCAGTAACAAAACGGATGGCACTGTGATAGACTCCATCCAATTTGCTGAGTCGAGTGTTGGAGGCTATTTTGTAAATGACATCGCCGAAGTCAAGGATTGGTAGGATAATCAGTTTTACGAGGGTATGTTTGGCAGCATGAGTGAAGGAGGCTTTGTTGCGAAATAGGAAGCCGATTCTAGATTTCATTTTGGATTGGACTGCCAGTTAGTGCCATTTTGGAGGGCGTAACCAGTGAGCTAGCAAGGTCACAACTCCAAACTAGTGGGAGATGGCCTTTGAAATAGTTGTTGCTCTATTCTAAATCAGCTATCAACAGTTCAACTTTCAATTAAGCTTTGATAAATATAACTCAACTGGTCTACAACCCGTGTTGTAAACCAGGTACATTCCATAAAATGTCTCGACATTCCTTTATTTACCCATTCTATTTCCGTGATTAATACCGGTAAGCGATTGACGTAGCTACATGTAGGCTATACAGTTAGACTTGTCACTTCCATTTTTTATGACCATGACAAAATCTGTGTCTCCTGTCATATATTATCTCTAAAATTAGTCCAAAGTTCTTTGCACCCCTAAGTTTCATCCAATGGAGCCAGCTCTGGTTGACATTCTGCACCACGGAAGTTGTAGCTTCTACGTACGATTGAATATACTTTATTGTTCATTTACATGGAAATTCATTTTGTGCTATCAGAATACAAATACACAAACACTGGAAAGTTAATAGGGCTGCGTTTACACAGGCAGCCGAATTCAGATCATTTTTTCCACTAATTGTTTTTTTGACCAATCACATCAGATATTTTTCAGAGCTGATCTGATTAGACCAGTTAGTGGATAAAAGATCAGAATTGGCTGTCAGTTTAAATGCAGCCTTTTTTCTTTCTTTTTTTTAGCTTAACGCACACATTCACAGTCCCTGCAGCCTTCTGTCCGACCATATATTGGGCCTGTCCCACTGTTCAGCAGCCTGGTGGCTGATGGAATGAAACTTGCCTTGCTCCTATTCTTGCTGAACAGTGGGACCTTATATCTCCTTCTGGAGGACAGCAGCTCAAAACATTGGGCCAGATTGTGTGCAGGGTTCTCTATGATGCGCTTGGCCTTGTCCATCTATGATGGAGGCCATGAAGCCCCCTTAAACCAAGGTTTAAGGTCCTCCCGATGATGGCCTTGTAGGCAATTGACAGCCCACCATACCAGGCCAGGAAACAGAAAGTCAGCACACTCGCTATATGGCAGGTGTAGCCACGGTGCCGTTTATGATGAGGGAGGACATTTTTATTTTTATGAGCGTGGCCTTATTTCTATTACAGCATATTGGATGACTGCCATTCATATTCCATTCACCCAGATCAATGTCAAATTGATAGGTTTAGGATACTACATGATACATTATTTTTCCCTATACTCATCATGAGGTTGCTACAACCTAGAAATGAATGAAAGTTTACAACGTAGGTGCACATAGGTTGAGAGAAATTTGAGGTGACAGACGGTGAAGCATGGACAGACAGTGACACATTCAATACCGCCTTGCACACTCTTGCGTGCATCTAGCTTACCAAGGGTGTAATCATTAGTCCATCAGTTGCAAACAAGAGTTTCTATTGGACAGATTCAGGTACGTTTATCCACATTTTGTTGTGTTTGCTTCCGTTTAAGAAATGTTTTCAACAGAATCGGCAGATTGAATACACCCCTGATCATGTGTAAACCCAGTTCACTTTCATAGCAGCCACATTGTATTCCTTCTGGCATCTATGCGCTCACCTCCTCTCACCTTTCCCCTTTGTTTGTGGACTTCAATGCATCAGCTGTATGTGACCAGCCGAAAAACCTTTCCAAGCCAAACCATATCATAACCGCTAAACACAGCCTACATCGTTGTCACCATATTAGCTAAAGTAACCATAGTCAGCATAGCTAACAGAACTAAAGCATTAGGAAACCTGCTTCAATCATGCAGTAACGTTAGTGTATAGTCAGTAAGCAGTTTAGAGCTTACACCAGCTGGCCCCGGTGGCATTAAATTAGTTAAACCAAAAACTTACCTTGACTTGGAACAGTTCCAGTGCTGTGTTGGACAGTCATAGTCAGTAAGCTAATATAGCATCCATCTGTTTGAGCAGGGTGTTTGAGTAGGCTAAACTAGCTAGCTGCATTTGCTAGCTAAGTGACTTTTTTAAAGAAATTAATTTGTTCAAAAGTGTTCATCTATTATCTTTCTCTGAGTCAACTACTCACCACATGTTATGCACTGCAGTGCTGGCTAGCTGTAGTTTATGCTTTCAGTACTAGATTAATTCTCTGATCCTTTGATTGGGTGGGCAACATGTCAGTTCATGTTGCAAGGACTCTGATAGGTTGGAGAACGTCCTCCAGAAGTTGTCATAATTTCTTTGTAAGTCTATAGAATGGGGTGAGAACCATGAGCCTCCTAGGTTTTGTATTGAAGTCAATGTACCCAGAAGACAACGGAAGCTAGCTGTCCTCTGGCTACACCATGGTGCTACCCTACAGAGTGCTGTTGAGGCTACTGTTGACCTTCATTGCAAAACAGTGTGTTTTAAACAATTATTTGGTGACGTGAACATATTTAGTGTAGTTTTATCAAAAAAGTTTAACTTTTGGAATGTTTAAATGTTATGAAATTCACTGAGGAGGATGGTCCTCTCTTTCCTCCTTTGAGGAGCCTCAACTGGTGGTGTAGTTGGCGAGTGTCCAGGTGTTGACATATATTCCATTTCCATTCCCAGCTCTAACCTCCATATCCACCCTCTGCCCCTACACACCCTGCCCCATGGAGAGTCTAGGTTCAGTTTCTCTCTATACCTTGTTCTATACCATTTATATAAACTGCTTTAGGCCTACTGTGAGACATGCATGTAAAGCCTAAAAACACATTACCATTCCACAAGACTGGACAATGTTTTTGAATCTTGCTCTACTCACCTCCACAATCATATCCTCCCTGACCCTGTCTGTGCAGATGAAGGAGGCCCTGTCCGAGATCATCCAGCTGGCCACGGTGGACTCTGAGCCCTGGGTACTGATGGTGGCAGACATCCTAAAGTCCTTCCCTGAGACAGGCTCCCTCAACCTGGACCTGGAGGAGCAGAACCCCAACGTACAGGACATCCTGGGGGAGCTCCGGGAGAAAGGTGGGTACGCTACCATATGTCAGGGGTCACTAGTCAAGGGGGAAAATGAGAACAGCAGGGGTCATTGAGGTGCAAGGTTCTAGCTTTGTCACTGGAATGAATGATTTATGAAAATGGTGCTCTGTTTTTTGTTGTTGTACCTATTTCAAGTAGGATACATTTTCCAGCATGTTGGTGCTGCTCTACAATCACCTGTTGATTGGCCGTGTATCAGAGTGGAGAATCATGTTTTGTATTCAGTACATGAGCGGTGAATTGCTGAGCTCTAGACTACTTGTCATTGTGCACTTTTTATTAATCACCTGTGTACATGTATATAGAGGTACTGGTTGGTTAGAGTACACCTGCCTGTCTGCATCATGCTAACGGCTTTCGCTTGCTCTTTGAGGTCTAGGTCGAGTTACTGTAAAAACACTGTCAGCTGCTGATGTAAAAAGGGCTTAATTAAGGTTTCAACATCCATTTAGAGATGTAATAAACAAGAAAATAAATGCTTTTGATTGCTCTCCTCCCTGCAGTTAGTGAGTGTGAGGCGTCAGCCATGCTCCCTCTGGAGTGCCAGTACCTGAACAAGAGCGCCCTGACCACACTGGTGGGCCCACTCACGCCCCCCGTCAAACACTTCCAGCTGAAGAGGAAGCCCAAGAGTGCCACGCTCAGGGCAGAGCTGCTGCAGAAATGTAAGATAAGACACCTTCACTCCATCCAGGGTACATGACAAGAATCTAAAATGGCCACCTCGTTTCTTCACCTCAATCTCCGCATCTTCATCTGGGGACAAATGTATCGAGCGTCTCAGATTAGTAGTGCTGATCTGGGATCAGGTCCCCCTCCTGTCCATTTACTGTTATTAGTGCAGATGAAGGAAAGCAGATGAGAAAAGGAAGCCACTTTAGACTGTTGAAATACCTCCCCATGTTTCAGGTCTCCTCTCCTTTGTGCTAATTTTACAGAAAGTTGAATGGTCTTTTTGTCACATTGATGAATGGTCATGACTCATGTTCATTGCGGGACACGCACTGGAAAACAAACATGAGCGTTTCTTATTGGACAAGTTAATGTAGTCCCTCCCTGTTTCAGTCAGTTTTCTTCTGTCAGGTGCCAAATGAACAGCACCCTTGGGTGTATTCACTAGGACCCTAACGGAAGCAAACAGGATGAAAAATGACCTACCTGAATTGGTTCTATTGAAAGTCTTATTTTAGTTTTAAAATGTTTTCCATTGCTAAATGTTATGCTACAATGTTCACTGATTTAATACACCCCATTGACTCATTGTTATTGTGTTTTCAGCCACAGAGACGGCTCAACAGCTGAAGAAGACAGCGGGAGTGCCTTTCCACGCCAAAGGAAGAGGCCTGGTCAAGAAGATGGACACCACCAGTGAGTTTGACACACTTCTTGTTGTTGCCAAGACTATGCCTATGAACACTTACACCATTTATACCAGGGTTTAGCCTTGAAATGAATAACGCAAGAGCTGCTGCTACAGCGCCTCAATCAAGTAATTTGTTGCTGTTGGAGTGAAACATGCTTTTATTAGCGCAATCATTGCGGAACAATTCTAAATGTAATTGCGTGTTTAAAAAAAAAACATGTTTTTGATGGCAACGATTCCACATAGCTACAGCAAATCGCTTCCTCGTGGTGTAGTATGGGGACCCCAGGAAAAGCATGCTCCAAAAACACCAAAATACCTAGTTTTAGATACGGCAAAGCTCTCACTATACACATTAAATTGTTACATTTGCAATGTTCTATTCCATTTTGTTGCGAAAAAATTACTTATCCTTTAATTGTTTGAAACCTGAACATTTAACTGCATATAACAGGGCATGTCTTACCTTGCTTCAAAGTATCCTCTATCCAAAATCCGATCCAACATGGAGGCAATTATTTTATAAAGACTTCCATATGCCAATGAAACCAGTAGTCTATTTCTCTCATGTTCTATTTGTTTCCTTCAATGTCCAGTATCCAAAAGTAGAATCCTGGTCATATTAGCAGCGCGTGTGCGGTGCGCTTTTGACAGTGTTTTCCCACTAATTGCATTATGGAATGAACATTCGCGTGTAGCCTACTGCCTTGTGCAACTGGATTCTTGAATTCCTGACGGGCTGCCCCCAGGTTGTGAAGGTAGGCACCTCATCTACACTGATTCTCAACACGGCCCCACAAGGGTGTGTCCTTAGTCCCCTCCTGTATACCCACGACTGCGTGGTCTCAGAGTTCCAATTCCATCATCAAGTTCACTGACGACACGACAGTAGTAGGCCTGATTTACCAACTACGACGAGACAGCCTACAGGTAGGCACTCTGACGGCATGGTGCCAGGAAAACAACCTCTCCCTCAAATGTTAGCAAAACAAAGGCGCTGATTTGTGGACTTCAGGAGGAACCAGGCTGGACACGCCCCCATCATCAACGGGGCCGTCGTGGAGAAGGTCAATAACTTCAAATTCTTCAGCGTACATATCTCAGAGAAGCAGAAAAGGTCTAACCACTGGGACACCGTAGTGAAAAAGGCACGACAGAGACTCTTAAACAGGATGCAGAAGTAATCCGGCCTGTCCCCGAGGGCCCTCAGTGTTCAACAGGAGCACCATGGAGAGCATACTGTCGGGCTGGGTCACAGCCTGGTACGGAAACTCCACTGCCGCGGACTGCAGGACTCTTTAGATGGCGATACGTGCAGCTGAAAGCACCAGGTGTCACAGGAAGGTCAAGAAGATCATCAGGGACCCCAGCCACCCAAACCATGCCCAGTTCAATTACTCAGGCGTGGGCAGACTGGACAATAGTTTCTACCCTCAGACTAGCAGGCTGCTGAATATCCACCATTAGTCAGCTATCTGCTCCAGCCTCCCCACTGCTACTCCCCCATGGCCCCCACCCCCCGGACTTTCCCACCCTCAATGGTCACTTACATTACCTGCTGCTCCCCCACCCCTGCTACTCCACCATGGACATTCCCCCCTACCCCAATAGCGTTCATCACTGTTGCAGTTGTTAATATGTATATTATGTATTTATTTTTAACATATTTTGTTTTTATTTCACTTGGTCCCCACACCCCCCTCAATGGTCATGTTGCTCTCCCTATGGTCTTTATTCTGCCTCCACCCCAATGGATATTTATTTATTCATCACTGCTACAGTTAAGATGTATATAGTGCTATTTGTTTTTTTTTATTACCATTTTAATTATTTTATTTCACTTAGTCCTGCATCACACCTGCAACCCTGTACATGTGACTATTAAACAATCAATCTGTGCATCGCTGCGCTTTGTAATGTGAAGAAATTATAGTTGATCAACTTATTAAGCTAAACGTTCTGATCTGTTGCATCAGATTCATTGCTTTTTAGCAGGGTTTAAGTATCCTAAGTATCCTTGTATGGATTTGGGCTCTATTGTCCCACAACTGCCCCAGTGTCTGTTTTGGAATAGGGCATTTCTTTGTCGCACAGAACGACAAGCTGACAAATGGAGTAGGTCAACTTTTCTACTATGGGAGATAGATTGACATACGCTAGTGATTTTGCTGTTCGTTACTTATCTTGTTGGCTGAGGAAAAATACATGGGGACAGTTATTCTAGCATCTTCAAATTGCGCAAGTTGCATCCTTGAGTTGCATGTTCGGTTAAGATGAACTACCATACTCTAAATGTGATTTTGAGCACTGTGGTTGGACGCCCTAATCAGGTTACACACCCAATGCATATGAGTCTGGTACATTTCTCAAATGTCCGGTAAATGGAAATGCTGCCAGTCAAATGTCCGGCGCCACATTTTCCTAACGGAAAACCTGATTTATACCCACTGGTATCTGAGTGGTTGCTGAGATCATGTTATCATGTTTTCTACCCTTCCTTCCAGCACCCCTGAAGGGGATACCCAAAGCCCCGTTCCGCAGCCCCACCACCCCCAGCATGTTCAGCCCCCCCAGCAACCGCACACCCATCGCCCCAGCACGGACACCCCTGCGCAAGGAGAGGGGGGTCAAGGTGACTAAGGGGGCTTAACAAGTGGCATGGGTTGTGTCCCAAATGGCACCCTATTCCCTACATAGTGTATGTTGAAATGTGTCAAGAGAAGCTGATGCATATTATTCTCTGTTCTCCAGTTGTTAGACATCTCAGAGCTGGATATGGTGGGAGCTGGTAGAGAGGCAAAGAGGAGAAGAAAGACTTTGGGTAACTGCCTTTTCTATTTCCATCTATCCCTCTCTAGCTAGCAGTCTTCACTGTTGTTCACCATCCTTCAGACTCACTGACTCTTACTAATTGATTATCTGCTAGTGGTATTTTCTACAACATTCAGGACAAGAAAAGTTGAGTCTTCACTTAAACCACTTATGGCCCTCTCTCTCTGTGTCTCTGTGTGTACAGAAACAGAGGCTGGGGAGAAAGCTGCTAAAGAGGAGGCTGTGGTGGAGAACGCAACACCAGACTATGCTGCTGGACTGGTATCTACACAGGTAGGTACACTCACTCGGTGTCACACCCTCACTCACTCGGTGTCACTCGCGCGCTCGGTGTCACTCGCCGCGCGCACACGCGCTCGGTGGGTCGGTGTCTCGCGCGCGCTCGCTCGGTGTCTCGCGCGCACACACACACTAACTCACACAATGTAATGCAACTTATACAGCGGTATTGACCCACTTCTCCTGTGTTTCAGAAACTGGGTGCGTTGAACAACGAGAGCGCCCTGCCGTCTACGAGCTACCTGCCGTCTACCCCCAGTATGGTCCCGTCCTCTTCCTACATTCCCAGTTCAGAGACACAGCCAGGTGAGACACCTACAGAGCTGTTACTCAGATCTCAGGGTAACCCTCCATTTGGCTAGCCTGGGTATCAGTCGGTTTGTGCTACACCACCCTGCCTCCGCAGTTTTCTGTAGTTACTCCTATCCAATCTTCTCAGATTGGCAGAGTGATATAGCGATAGTCTCATGTCGATAACTGGTACTTCATTCTAGCGAACGCAGGTGGTTTGGGACGTGACGCCCTGCAGTCGGGTCGCCAGCCTGAGGAGTCAGCCACGCCCGGCGCTGCCGCCACCAGCACCCTCCCGGGCCAGTTCAAACAGAGGACGCCCATGTACAACGCCAGCAACACTGCCACCAGCCCCACCGCCCCCGCCTCGCCCAGCACGCCAGCCAGCACCCCCGCCAGCAGCAACGGACCCCCGGCTGCCGCCACCGCCACGCAGCCCGAGACCCCCACCACACAGCCCCCCCAGCCCCCGACGCCCACGCCCCAGCAGCCCCAGCCCAAGAAGAACCTCTCGCTCACAGTGAGTTGGCTCAAGGCATCATTGGGACTTCCAATATCCACACTAGTATTCTACTTAGAATAACCATTATATTGGGCGAGCGTTCTAATCTGGACTACTTACTATGTGAGACTGCTATGCTTACATACAAACATTGACTGTAGAGATTGTAGTACGGTATGTGGAATGGTGGTTTACTTGCAATGGCTGATGTGTGGTTGTTTTACCTACCTTAGTGGTGTGTAACCTCTGTGCCGCTGTGTGTAACCTCTGTGCCGCTGTGTGTAACCTCAGAGAGACCAGATGTATGCTGCTCAGGAAATGTTCAAGACGGCCAACAAGGTTACCAGACCAGAGAAAGCGCTCATCCTTGGCTTCATGGCCGGATCCAGAGGTACTGTACTGCTTTCTGCAAAATACTCCCTCATTTTAGTAAAAAGTAATAGCTTTTTGCAATGGATTAGAAATATTCCCTGGAGTATGTCCACCTAGTCGTATACTGTGAGTTTAACATACTAGTAATGTTTTTGTAATGTGGATATGTGCAAGCCCTCTGGTGGGGGTCAAATCTAAGCCTAACTGGCTATTTACTCACATGTACATGTGTACACAAACACACCTAACACTCTTACCCTCACTGCTAGTTGAAAATGTCTGACTTCTACCATATCACCACACAACATCTCTAACTGATCTATCCCCTCCTCCTCCAGAGAACCCTTCTACCCTAACACTCTAGAACGTCTGACTGATCTATCCCCTCCTCCTCCTCCTCCCGAGAACCCTTCTACCCTAACACTCTAGAACATCTAACTGATCTATCCCCTCCTCCTCCAGAGAACCCTTCTACCCTAACACTCTAGAACATCTAACTGATCTATCCCCTCCTCCAGAGAACCCTTCTACCGTAACACTCTAGAACGTCTAACTGATCTATCCCCTCCTCCAGAGAACCCTTCTACCCTAACACTCTAGAACATCTAACTGATCTATCTCCTCCAGAGAACCCATGTCCGGAGCAGGGGGACATTATCCAGATAAAGCTGAGTGAACACACAGAGATCCTTCCCAAGGCGGATGGCACGGGCAGCACCACCATGCTGGTGGACACAGTGTTTGAGATGAACTACTCCACAGGACAGTGGACCCGCCTCAAGAAGTACAAACCAATCACCAACGCCTCCTGAGGAGGCTGCTGGCCTGCCTGTCGGGGACTATACATACATACATACATACATACATACATACATACATACATACATACATACATTTGCATGCGCAAGCATCAACACACAGACCAAATCCTCCTCTGGTGGACAGGGACTTGTCACACACACACTTGTGCATACACACATGGGCCAAATTCAGTGTGTGAGGGGCTAGGGAGGGTTAAGTGGGAGGGATAGGAGGGTACAGGTTAAGGGGGTATGGCTCCCTCTTTCAAAGTTCCTGCATTGCCAGGCAGGGGGGATACTCAACTTTATTCCCCCCATTGGTTTGTTTTTCTGTTCCCTCAGATTCCTGAATGTTTGGTAAGGGGAGGGGTACAAAGTTATACCTTATTTTGATAAGACAACTTAACACTTGCTTTACTATTAAAGGTACAAGCATGCCACACTATGTCAAGAGAAAGTCGTTATTACAACTGTCCGTGTTTTTCATTGTGAGAAGGTAAATAATGGGACGTTTGCAGCTTACCAAGAAGGGAAGAAAATAAAGTGAAAACATGTTCAGATTCCAGAGTGTTGAACATAAGTCCTTCAGAACATCGCTCTCTAAGATCATGATGATTAGGGTAAAGGTGGTCTATGGTAAAGACGCACTGTTGACAGCGTCGTCCACACTGATCTGTCGGATTACTCTTCAAGACAGGAAGTTCAGGCAACGGGGGTTGCACTAGCATGACGACACCTGTCGTAAGACAATGCAGTCTCACTGGTATTCAGTGGCGGCTTGTCCATTAGCGTGTTGGGGGCGGCACCCTATAGTCCAAAATAAAGTATGTTTAAAACTCTCATAAGTGCTGTAGCCTTTACATTTTACGGTTTAAATACACTGCTCAAAAAAATAAAGGCAACACTAAAATAACACATCCTAGATCTGAATGAATGAAATAATCTTATTAAATACTTTTTTCTTTACATAGTTCAATGTGCTGACAACAAAATCACACAAAAATAATCAATGGAAATCCAATTTATCAACCCATGGAGGTCTGGATTTGGAGTCGCACTCAAAATTAAAGTGGAGAACCACACTACAGGCTGATCCAACTTTGATGTAATGTCCTTAAAACAAGTCAAAATGAGGCTCAGTAGTGTGTGGCCTCCACGTGCCTGTATGACCTCCCTACAACGCCTGGGCATGCTCCTGATGAGGTGGCGGATGGTCTCCTGAGGGATCTCCTCCCAGACCTGGACTAAAGCATCCGCCAACTCCTGGACAGTCTGTGGTGCAACGTGGCGTTGGTGGATGGAGCGAGACATGATGTCCCAGATGTGCTCAATTGGATTCAGGTCTGGGGAACGGGCGGGCCAGTCCATAGCATCAATGCCTTCCTCTTGCAGGAACTGCTGACACACTCCAGCCACATGAGGTCTAGCATTGTCTTGCATTAGGAGGAATCCTGTGCCAACCGCACCAGCATATGGTCTCACAAGGGGTCTGAGGATCTCATCTCGGTACCTAATGGCAGTCAGGCTACCTCTGGCGAGCACATGGAGGGCTGTGCGGCCCCCCCAAAGAAATGCCACCACACCATGACTGACCCACCGCGAAACCGGTCATGCTGGAGGATGTTGCAGGCAGCAGAACGTTCTCCACGGCGTCTCCAGACTCTGTCACGTCTGTCACATGTGCTCAGTGTGAACCTGCTTTCATCTGTGAAGAGCACAGGGCGCCAGTGGCGAATTTGCCAATCTTGGTGTTCTCTGGCAAATGCCAAACGTCCTGCACGGTGTTGGGCTGTAAGCACAACCCCCACCTGTGGACGTCGGGCCCTCATACCACCCTCATGGAGTCTGTTTCTGACCGTTTGAGCAGACACATGCACATTTGTGGCCTGCTGGAGGTCATTTTGCAGGGCTCTGGCAGTGCTCCTCCTGCTCCTCCTCGCACAAAGGCGGAGGTAGCGGTCATGCTGCTGGGTTGTTGCCCTCCTACGGCCTCCTCCACGTCTCCTGATGTACTGGCCTGTCTCCTGGTAGCGCCTCCATGCTCTGGACACTACGCTGACAGACACAGCAAACCTTCTTGCCACAGCTCGCATTGATGTGCCATCCTGGATGAGCTGCACTACCTGAGCCACTTGTGTGGGTTGTAGACTCCGTCTCATGCTACCACTAGAGTGAAAGCACCGCCAGCATTCAAAAGTGACCAAAACATCAGCCAGGAAGCATAGAAACTGAGAAGTGGTCTGTGGTTACCACCTGCAGAATCACTCCTTTATTGGGGGTGTCTTGCTAATTGCCTATAATTTCCACCTGTTGTCTATTCCATTTGCACAACAGCATGTGAAATTTATTGTCAATCAGTGTTGCTTCCTAAGTGGACAGTTTGATTTCACAGAAGTGTGATTGACTTGGAGTTACATTGTGTTGTTTAAGTGTTCCCTTTATTTTTTTGAGCAGTATATGTTCCAAACTATTTCAGTTGGCTTCATTGCTTTGAGGGGGGCATGTTTTAGCATCCAGGACCGCTACATTAGATTACATTGACAGCTAGCGGTTCTGAGAAGAAATGCACTGCTGCTTCAAGTCTATTGCACCTCTTGGGTCGTGGAGCTTTGAACGCCCTAACCACTCTGATCTAACTCCATTCCAACAGCAGGCAGTAATCATGGTCAACAAATGTGAAAACGAATGGGATTTTGGCGCCAACAGGCAGCATCTCGTGGTGGGATGAGCGGCTGTGAGTATACTGTATATGTCATTACAATCTGAAATCAGGAATAAAGTAACACATAATCAATACAGCACTGACTTTGTGCGGCACCTGACCTTCGGATTGACTGTCATGCTCATGACAGAGGTTTAGGCTACAAGATGAAAGGTTGGTGGAATTAATTTCCAGATTAGCCAACACAGCTTGAATGTTCATTGCTTGCTACTTGATGAGGCCCAATCCTTCAGTAGACTCAGACTGGCGCTTTGCTTTGGTGTATGGCCCTGAATGTTTACCATTTGTATGTCCCAAAATTGTATTCTTATTCACTAATGGAGGAGAGGATAAGGTTTTTATTTTTTGCAAGGCAATATAGTTGACAATTAAGCTTTTCTCTGCAATTTCAGTTATGCTGGAACTGTGTTTTTGATCTGCAGTCATTTCTGATTTCTATCAGGACTGGTGGTATTCTGTTATGTCAATCCAGTCAGGCTTTTTAATTAACACATGATTTGGGGCATTTAGTTGAATTTATGGATCTCGCAGCACTGGACCTGTTGAAAAACCCTATTTTCTTGGCGAACTGTTGATTTTCACTGGTTTAATTAAACTATAGGCTAAGGTAATGAAATGCATTTCTGTCCAAACATTTCAGCAGGCCGTCCGCCTCAGTCAATCACGAGCCGCCACTCATATGAATGTCCCTAAGACTGATTGGACTGTACCAGAGTAAGTGCTCCTCTGCAAGGCCTGCCTTAAAATGTAAGCAAATTACAAGGCTAAGATTTGTCTGTATCCTTTACTCAAAACAAGTCACTATAAATTAGCATTTCACCCCCCAAAAACTTTTTTTTTCAAATAAATCTTACCTGCTGGGATACAAAACCAGACCACGGGCATGAAGCTTGACCACCAGTTTCAACATAGTTCTGAAACACCCTTTTGTGCTTTCCTGATGGCAGTGAAATTATATACAATCGAAGATAAGTATGTCCATGCATGCTTATTTCAATATTGTAATGGTGCTGAAATGATTGTAACATGGAAAAACCTTCTCTGCACAATTTAATTTTTTATGAATATAGCTATATAAATGTAGATTCCACCTAAATAGACATAACGGTGGGCTCAGTGATAATTCTAATGTAAAGTGTAACAGGAAATTAATAGGTACAGGATAGCAACAACAACTGCCCGAGTTCCACCAGGAACGCACAATCCCTCCATCAGTGCTCAGCCTCTCCGCAATAGGCTGAGAGGCTGGACTGAGGGCTTGCAGGCCTGTTGAAAGGCAGGTCCTCACCAGACAACACCGGCAACAACGTCGCCTATGGGCACAAACCCACCGGCGCTGGACCGGCAAAAACTGCTCTTCACTGATGAGTCGCGGTTTTGTCTCACCAGGGGTGATGGTCGGAATTGCGTTTATCGTCGAAGGAATGAGCGTTACATCGAGGCCTGTACTCTGGAGCAGGATCGTGGTGGAGGGTCCGTCATGGTCTAGGGCGGTGTGTCACAGCATCATCGGACTGAGCTTGTCATTGCAGGCAATCTCAAAGCTGTGCGAAGAGAGGAATGTCAGTGTTCTGCCATGGCCAGCGAAGAGCCCAGATCTCAACCCCATTGAGCACGTCTGGGACCTGTTGGATCATAGGGTGAGGGCTAGGGCCATTCCCCCCAGAAATGTCCAGGAACTTGCAGGTGCCTTGGTGGAAGAGTGGGGTAACATCTCACAGCAAGAACTGGCAAATCTGGTGCAGTCCATGAGATGCACTGCAGTACTTAATGCAGCTGGCAGCCACACCAGACTTTTGATTTTGATTTCCCCCCCTTTGTTCAGGGACACATTACATTTCTGTTAGTCACATGTCTGTGGAACTTGTTCAGTTTATGTCTGTTGTTGAATCTTGTTACGTTCATATAAATATATATTTGCTGAAAATAAATGCAGTTGACAGTGAGGACGTTTATTTTTTTGCTGAGTTTAGAAAATGACTCAAGTTTAAATCACCCAGTAAAATACTTGAGTAAAGTATAAATAATTTCACATTACTTCAATTACAAATCCAGACGGCACCATTTTATTTTTCAAAGACAGCCAGGGGCACACTCCAACATCAAAATAAGCATTTGTGTTTAGTGAGTTCTAATCAAGGGGACAATCAAGCATTCCCAGAAGCTTGGTTTGTGCGTAAAAACCGCAAATTCAGACGAAGGGTGTGATGTGTCTGCACTCAAAAATAAAATCAAGGTTTTTAATGCATTAGGGATGGTATACACAGACGGTTCAGCTTTCTCCAGTGTGTAGGTACACATCGTTTTAAATCAGCATTTGTTGGGAACACAGATGAGCAGCACGTGCTTCTAATCAGTCCACCAGATCAGAGGCAGTAGGGACTAACAGGTAGGGATGTTCTCTTGATAAATGCGTGAATTATACATTTTCTGTCCTGCTAAGCGTTCAAAATGTAACAAGTAGGCTACTTTTGTGTGTCAGGGAGAGTATGGTGTAAAGAAATATATACTTTTCTTTAGGAATGTAGTGAAGCACAAGTTGTCATAAATAGTAAAGTGAAGATACTCCAAAAAATACTGTAGTACTTTACACCACAGATACAGGCCATCGAACCACTGACTTGCGATTCTTTCTGCGTTGGATAGCCATAATGATCTGTACCAGGATCCTGTATTTGTTGTTCTTCATGTTGTCCTTGGCCTTCTTCAGGAGGTGTTCGAACTCAGGCTCATCGTAGTGCTGGTGCAACGTTGTGTACTTCTCCCTCTCCTTCTTAATCTCCTCCTCGCCTAGGAAGAGAACAGAGAACCTTATATAACACAACTTTGAACATATTGAACACAGAGGGTTCTATTTACAGCTGGGGGATTAAGGCGACACTAGTGTCAAATACACGTACGTTTGCCATTTCGTCATGTAAAAACGGACCCACTGGCATTTTCCAGTCCTAACGCCGGGTTAGGCAATTTACCTGTCTTATATCAACTCGCTTGCGCTCAGATGGGAGGAGTGGAAATATTTGAGGTGTGTCCTTAAAAACATGATCCAAAGTGCTAATTTCAGCAACCGCTGATTGGGATATTTAAGACCAACCAAAAGCTGTTGTTTGGGGTGACACACTTCCCATATGCGCATGGAACAAGAGCAATCGCAAAGTAGTCAATAATGTCGATAAAGGGTTTGACTCCTGAGACAGCTTGGAAATAAATCTTAAAATCACCAAAACGTTATTAAAATATGAAGTTTCATAGGAATAAAACAGTGAACTGACATTCCCTTTTGTTAGGGTTGAACTGGCTATTTGTATGCATAACTTATATAATATACTGGGGAAGCTATGCTAAGTACATAAACTACGAGTAAATCAACTGTTGAAGACAAGAAGAACTACAACCGGCAACAGGAAGTGCGTCACGACGCTGGGACCAGCCTACACGCCGACGTTAGGAGGAGCAAGTTTAAACCACGCTCCTCCTCACTCTGACAGGCCAGCATTGAGCGGGAACTATATCTGTCAGAGTATATAAGGGAGAACAATAGGATGTGACGCTCTCTTCTCTGTCTGCCCTGCGTGGTGTCACAGCGAGACCGTATACGAACATCACATTTTCCATTTGTACTATCATTCTATTTATGAATTAAATAATCATTGCAAAACTAAGTTGCATGGTTTGTTTATATCCTAATACCAGATTCGAATTGACGCAACGTGACACTTTGTATCTATGAATTGTAGGCAGGCCCACATTTATTTTAGCCATGAGGTCCTGTTTTGGACGTGCGCAAAAACCTACGTGTCCATTCCCATCATGAAACGAGAGATGAGAACCTCGGTGAACACTGGTAAACCTCATATTTAGAAGTTATCTGTAACCTGTAACACCTGCATGTTTTCCGTTTCATATTTTCAAAACCCAAGCCCTCCCTATAACGAATGATGGTTCAACAGCAATGAGTGTCTTTTTATCCTGCCGATTACATTTTACATGCATTTAAAAAAAGATTGTTTTTCGTTTAATTGTATTACAACCAATCTTATTAGAATGATTCACCTTCCTGGATTTAGGGTTACAACGTCTGTGCCGCGCATGCAATACATCTTCTGGAGATGTGTGAATGCGATCTGATCTGTGAAATGGTTCCGATTATGTTCATAAAACATACAGTAGGCCTATTTGGGAGCAGTATAATGGTGAGTGGACATTCTCCCTTTTTATTGGATATTTGTCCTGCTACTGTGAAAAGTTTGGATGTGCTGCATTGTTTTAATATTACATGCCCACTGGGAGAAATGATGGTACCTCTAAGTGTGACATAGCCTATTTAAAATTAGTTGTTGTTTTGTTTAGAATTATTCGTTCTCTTTTTAGGCCTTATCAATAATTAATTACATTTTGCTTATTGACAATGTTTGGCATGTCCATGCTCAGCCATAATGCAATTTACAGTAGGCCTAGCCCCTATATCAGTGTGAATGCTATTGAAGCCAACCATGTAATTACTTTGAACAATGTGGACAGCAAATGGGTTCAAGTTAATTTATTTAGCAAAGATAGGTTATATTTTGTTTATGTAAGCCATTTAACATACTATAACGGACTAATATTGGAATTGACTTCAGGGCAATACATAAAATACCTTAAATACACAAATGGAAGAAACCACATTTTGCCGTGGAGCACGTTCTGATTGGCCAGTGAGAGGCCAAGCCTCGTCATACCCACAACTTGTTTATTCATCAAAACCCAGTCCTTTTGCGCCAGCAGTGCACTGATACTTTTTGGTTGTGAAAATAGCTAAAATATTTCTTAAACAACCCCAAACCTAAAACGCAGGGGTACTCAAGTACTATTTGAGAAGGTCCGGTCATACAATTTCCTAGCAGTGGCTTGTAGTCATGGATGCCAAGGGAAGCTAGGCTTCCCCAAATATTTGACCAATAAAACATTTTCAATTATGAAATAATTTATGTCCTCTCTCTGTGTTTTCATAATGTTTAAGTCAATTTGCAAGTGGCTGAGTCTCACTGGCGAAATCATCCGAGCAGGGGAAACACTGCCCCACTGTCTCAGTATGTGTTGCCCATGTAGTAGCCTATATGTAGCTCACATTAACTAGCTAGCAAACTTAGCTGGTTCATTGTTGCCCATGTGATGAAGTTAAGCTACTTAGTTAAAATACTTGCTAGCCTATGACAACAAAAAATAAAAGTGTACTGTATGTCAGAGCCATAGACCGTTTTGCCAAAATGAAAGAGAGGAGGATGGAATTGGCGTTGAACTAGTCTACAAGTAGGGGGACACCTGTTGACAACTTCCGGTGAAATTGGAGGGTGCGCAATTCAAATAAATAATCATTAAAATGATGTAAATTAAACATTTGGGTAAAGACAAGTGTCTTATATCGGTTAAAAGCTTAAAGTCTTGTTCATCTAACTGCATTGTCCGATTTACAATAGGCTTTACAGCGAAAGCATGCCATGCGATTGTTTGAGAACGGCGCCCCACATCAAAATATTTTTCAACCAGCACAGGCTTCATAAAATCACAAATAGCGAATAAATATTAACTTATTTTGAAAATCTTCCTCTGATTTGCAATCCAAAGGGTCCCAGCTACAACATGCATGGTCGTTTTGTTAGATAAGTTCCTTCTTTATATCAAAAAGTCAGTTTAGTTGGTGCCATCGATTTGAGTAATCCACTCTTTCAACCTGCAGACAAAGGAATCCAAAAAGCTTCCGCTAAACTTCAAAACAAGTCAGAATATGTTTCTATTTAATCCTCAGGTGCCCTAAAATATAATTAAACTATAATATTTCATACGGAAATAAGTATGTTCAATAGGAAAGCAAAATTGCAGGTGCGCGTCCTCTTCCAACTCTGACTCCCAGTACTAAAACTCAATTCTTCCTTGTTTGGGTAGAAACAAGCCTGAAACCTTGAACAAAGACTGTTGACATCTAGTGGAAGCCATAGGAATTGCAAACTGGGAGCTGGATTTGGATATGACCTTATACGTTCCATTGGAAGAGCATGGGCTCTCAAAAAAATAATTTTACGGTTGGTTTTTCTCTGGATTTTCTCCTACCATATCAATTGTGTTATAGTCTCATACAATATTTTAGCATTTCTACAAACCTCAAACTGTTTTCTATCCAATGGTACCAATTATATGCATATCCTGGCTTCTGGGCCTGAGTAACATGCAGTTTACTTTGGGCACGTCAGTCAGACAGGAAGTGGAGAAAAATAGACCCTCCTCCTGTTGTCTTTGTGATGACTTGCTGTAACTATATGGTTCTAAATAAGTAGTTTAGTAAATTGTCGAAAACATTAACTTGTTTGACCTTGCTGTAGGTGATAACTGGATGATATCATCAATTATCTGCACAGTAACAAACCCCCACCTCGCAACCCAATCGACCCAAAACTGTTTACACACCTGTTGTTGGCGGAGAGAACATTTTGAAGTTTTAAAGCTAATTTCTACACATTTGTCCATGTCTTATGTGTGTTTATGATACCTGGGATCAAAGCCTGACTGAGTAAAACAAGTTTTGTAAGTATCTGTATTCTAATTCTCTGGGCTCTATTTTTAACAAACCTAGTGCCATGGTAAATCTAAGCGTTGGCGGTAGCACTATAGCATCCATACTCAAATGCGGTCCGGATCCAGACCCATAACAGGGTCTATATGGTCTGCGGGTCCGAGTGTGACAACCTCCCACTCTGTCTGCCGAATTCTTTTTCTTTGCTCTTGTTTTCCTTAATAGGATGTCGGTGGGTGGAGCCGGGAGGGTTGTCAGGGAAATGGGACACACCTGGGCTTGGGTGTGTCCCGAGAATAAATTCACCTTTCCCCTGTTCATTGAGGAGACTCACTCCATGCAGACACACTGTTATTTTTGGTTGTGGCATTTTGTGGGTTATTTGTTTTGGCACCTTTCAACGGCCCTCATTATCACCATCTATGTACGCAACTACTCCCTTACATAAGGCAACACACACACCCCATGGTTAATTGTATATAGTTTACCTCAGTTAATAAATATATTTTGTTATTCTATGATCTCTGCGTTGTCTCCCTTTTTGTTACGGGCTACGAGCCGGTTCGTGACAAGTGGGGGCTCATCCAGGATTATAAGGTTGGTTCCTAGACATTTTTGCGTATAGTATTTTGTTGCATTATAAGGGATTAATGCTAATTGGGATGCGTTTTGGTTGGTATTCATTGCATTGTCTTATAAGTGTTCGGTATAGTGCCTTAGACGGATCAGTGATTTTGGTTGTCCGGTGATGTCATCAAATGGTGCGTTGAATGGAAAAGTATGCCAATAGGCCTAATTCTAGTGTCGTTAAGCTAACTGGTAAGTGTATTTTGTTTGGGAGAAAATGTGGAGTTAGTGTTTGATAAACTCTGTAGGGTGCTTTGTTTGCATCTTTTGGTACAGCTGTTTTGAGTTGCGCTGTTTGGTAGGACCAGTGTTGGTTGCCTTTGTTAAACTTGCCGCTGCAGTGGATAATTGGTTATGTGCTGCGTTGGAGAGAGTAACATTGGTTAGTTTCCAGGCCCCTGCCCAGGCTGGGAATTCTTGCTCCTCTCGCTGTTGGGACATTGGTTTGAGGAGCAGAGTTCAACCTGCTGTGTACCTCCAATGAGAGATTTAGGTAGGGTAGTGCCACCTGCTACCTGGAGCTATAGACTATCTTTTTCCATGTTAGGCTTAGTGACATGTTCCACTTTGAAATACGTTGGGCATGTTTTTTTTTGTGTGGTGTCTGTGGACGGAGCAGTTGTCCCGGGGGCACATCCGTGCAGTTTTTTCCCCCCATGCCAGCGGGCTACAGTGCGTAATTACACACCGCAAATCCGCATGAAGACTAGGGTTGAGTTATTGTAGGATTTGGGGAAGCTCCTTATGCATCTCATCTCTATCCTGTGGTACCCAGTGTGATTTGCGTTTCTCTTGTTGTGGTCTGGTGTGCTCAGCAGAGGGGTAGAGCAAGATTATTTTTAGTAGTTACTTGTGACTATGGCGTCTAATGTAGATGAGTTCATTCGCGTTCCATCAGAGGAACTGTTAGAATTATGTACTAAAGAACAGCTGTTGAAGATCACTAATCACTACCAGGTTGAAATAAGTGATAAACGTCAAATTCTGTTAGGTTGATATTGAAGGCCAATCTGATGCAAAGTGGTATACTCAACATTACCACTGTGGCAGCCTCTGACAAGGATTCGCCACCGCCCCAGCAGTCTCCCTGTTTTGTTACAATGGCCTCTCCGTCTGTTAGCCCTAGTAGTCTTCCTTTTGAACAGCAGAAAGAACTGCTTCTGTTACAGCTAGAGCAAGAACAAGCTAAACTGGAGCATGATCGTGTTAAGTATGAAAAGGAATTGGAATTTAAACCGGATTTGGCGTGTGCTAAAATCAAGCTGCAACAAGAGCGGCTAGAATTAGTTAGGGAAGGAAAGATTCCGGGGGAGAGTTTGCTTTGTGAAAGTGACCCTGATTTACCTAGCGGTTGTTCCTCGCTCGGTCGTGCCACGGACACATTTGATACTGTTGAAAACGTACGGCTGTTGCCAAAATGTAAAATTTAATGAGAAGGACCCAGAGACTTTTTTTTTCGTTGTTTGAGGGTGTTGCTGACGCTAGGAGCTGGCCTGATTCTGATCACAGTTTAATGTTGCAGTGTGTGTTGACTGGTAAAGCGCAGGAAGCATATTCAGCTCTTGGTGTAGTCGACAGTGTCAGGTTAACCTGTTAGGGCTAGGTGGCAGTATTGACACGGCTGGATAAAAAACATACCCGATTTAATCTGGTTACCACTCCTACCCAGTAACTACAATATGCATATACTTATTACATATGGATAGAAAACACCCTACATTTTCTAAAACTGTTTGAATGGTGTCTGTGAGTATAACAGAACTCAAATGGCAGGTCAAAACCTGAGAGATTCCTTTACAGGAAGTGGCCTGTCTGACCATTTCTTGAACTTCTTTTCCATCTCTATCATTTACTAAGGATCTCTGCTCTAACGTGACACTTCCCACGTCGTCCATAGGCGCTCAGAGCCCAGGAAAAAAAAGAATGTCGACATTCCAGCCCCAGGCTGAAACACATTATCGCCTTTCTCAAGTGGCCGATCAAGGGACACTGGGCTTATGCGCGTGACCCGACCGCCCCCGCCTTTGGGATTTTTTTCCTCTGTTTGCCGAAAAGGAGATTCCCTGTCGGAATATTATCGCTTTTCTACGAGAAAAATGGCGTAAAAATTGATTTTAAACAGCGGTTGACATGCTTCGAAGTACGGTAATGGAATATTTCGAATTTTATTGTCACGAATTGCGCCATGCGCGCGACACTTCTTTACTATTTCGGATAGTGTCTGGAACGCACGAACAAAACGCCGCTATTCGGATATAACGATGGATTATTTTGGACCAAACCAACATTTGTTATTGAAGTAGCAGTCCTGGGAGTGCATTCTGACGAAGACAACAAAAGGTAATCAAACTTTTATAATAGTAAATATGATTATGGTGAGTGCTAAACTAGCTATTTTAAAATCGGACATATCGAGTGCATAGAGGAGGTCTGTATCTATAATTCTTAAAATAATTGTTATGCTTTTTGTGAACGTTTATCGTGAGTAATTTAGTAAAATGTTAGCGAATTCCCCGGAAGTTTGCGGGGGGTATGCTAGTTCTGAACGTCACATGCTAATGTAAAAAGCTGGTTTTTGATATAAATATGAACTTGATTGAACAAAACATGCATGTATTGTATAACATAATGTCCTAGGGTTGTCATCTGATGAAGATCATCAAAGGTGAGTGCTGCATTTAGCTGTCTTCTGGGTTTTGGTGACATTATATGCTGGCTTGAAAAATGGGTGTCTGATTATTTCTGGCTTGGTACTCTGCTGACATAATCTAATGTTTTGCTTTCGTTGTAAAGCCTTTTTGAAATCGGACAGTGTGGTTAGATTAACGAGAGTCTTGTCTTTAAATAGCTGTAAAATAGTCATATGTTTGAGAAATTGAAGTAATAGGATTTTTACGGTTTTGAAAATCGCGCCACAGGCTGCCAGTGGCTGTTACGTAGGTGGGACGCAAGCGTCCCACCTAGCCCATAGAGGTTAAAATGGCTGTGTTACAGATTTACGAATTGATTCCTGAGGCTTACCGCCAACGATTTAGAACTTTAAAAAAGGCTGATAAACAGACTCATGTTGAGTTTGCACGAGAGGTATCTTCACCGTTTAATCGCTGGTGTTTCCAGGGGCTGTGTGATCTGATTTATGCTAGAGCAATTTAAGGACACAATCCCTGATTGTCTAGCCGCATACATTAACAAATGAAAGTGAAGATTCTCTGAAGCTGCGGTTTTGGCAGGTGAGTATGTTTTGAGTATTTGGAAATTCAGGATGAATGACGTGCCCAAATTAAACTGCCTGCTACTCCGGCCCAGAAGGTAGGATATGCATATCATTAGTAGATTTGGATAGAAAATACTGACGTTTCTAAAACTGTTTGAATGATGTCTGTGAGTATAACAGAACTCATATGGCAGGCAAAAACCTGAGAAAAATCCAACCAGGAAGTGGGAAATCTGAGGCTTGTAGTCTTCAAGTCATTGCCTATCTAACACACAGTGACGGAAAGGGGTTCATTTTGCACTTCCTAAGGCTTCCACTAGATGTCAACAGTCTTTAGAACCTTGTTTCAGGCTTTTGCAGTGAACAGAGAGCGAACAAGAGGACCTGGAAGTTGGTGAGTCAGAAAAGGATATGAGTTCAGTGGCGCGCATTCATGTGAGAGGTAGCTGTGTTCCATAACGTTTTTGAAGACATTGGAATCGTCCGGTTGGAATATTATGGAAGATTTATGTTAAAAAGGCCCTAAAGATTGATGCTATACATCGTTTGACATGTTCCTACGAACGTAAATAAAACCTTTTTTGACTTTTCGTCGTGAAATTTTCAGCGTGCTTCCTACATTTGGAGTAGCTTACTGAACGTGCTAACAACGAGGTATTTGGACATAAATGATGGACTTTATCGAACAAAACAACATTTATTGTGGACCTGGGATTCCTGAGAGTGCATTCTGATGAAGATCATCAAAGGTAAGTGAATATTTATAATGCTATTTATGATTTTAGATGACTCCAAAATGGCGGGTATCTGTATTGCCTGATGTTTTTTTCTGAGCGCCGTACTCATATTATTGCAAAGGTGTGCTTTCCCCGTGAAGCTTTTTTGAAATCTGTCACAGCGGTTGCATTAAGGAGATGTTGATCTATAATTCTTTGAATAACAGTTTAATATTTTATCAATGTTTATGATGAGTATTTTTGTAAATTGTTGTGCTCATTCACCGGAAGTTTTGGAGGCAAAATACTTTCTGAACATCACGCGCCAATGTAAAATGGATATCGATCAAAACATACATGTATTGTGTAACATGAAGTCCTATGAGTGTCATCTGATGAAGATCGTCAAAGGTTAGTGCTTAATTTTATCTGTATTTCTGGTTTTTGTGACGCCTCTCCTGAAAATGGCTGTGTGGTTTTTCTTGTGTTGGCGCAGTCCTAACATAATCTAATGTTATGCTTTTGCCATAAAGCCTTTTTGAAATCGGACAATGTGGTTGGATTAAGGAGAAGTGTATCTTTAAAATGGTGTAAAATATACTGCTCAAAAAAATAAAGGGAACACTTAACCTGTTGGGTCTAGGGGGCAGCATTTGCACGTCTGGATAAAAAAAATGTACCCGATTTAATCTGGTTACTAATCCTACCCAGTAACTAGAATATGCATATACTTATTATATATGGATAGAAAACACTCTAAAGTTTCTAAAACTGTTTGAATGGTGTCTGTGAGTATAACAGAACTCATTTGGCAGGCAAAACCCTGAGACATTTTCTGACAGGAAGTGGATACCTGATGTGTTGTATTGACTTTAAACCTATCCCATTGAAAAGCACAGGGGCTTAGGAATATTTTGGCACTTCCTATTGCTTCCACTAGATGTCACCAGCCTTTACAAAGTGTTTTGAGTCTTCTGGAGGGAGATCTGACCGAACAAGAGCCATGGAACGATGATGTCCCATTAGACACCTGGCGCGCGAGTTCATGTTGGGTACCCTCGTTCCAATACGTTATAAAAGAGTATGCATTCGTCCACCTTGAATATTATTCATGTTCTGGTTAAAAAAGGCCCTAATGATTTATGCTATACAACGTTTGACATGTTTGAACGAACGGAAATATATTTTTTCCCCTCGTTCATGACGAGAAGTCCGGCTGGCTTACGTCATGTGCTAACGAGACGGAGATTTTTGGACATAAATGATGAGCTTTTTTGAACAAAACTACATTCGTTATGGACCTGTGATACCTGGAAGTGACATCTGATGAAGAGAATCAAAGGTAATGGATTATTTCCATAGTATTTTCGATTTTAGATCTCCCCAACATGACGTCTAGTCTGTATCGCAACGCGTATTTTTCTGGGCGCAGTGCTCAGATTATTGCAAAGTGTGATTTCCCAGTAAGGTTATTTTTAAATCTGGCAAGTTGATTGCGTTCAAGAGATGTAAATCTATAATTCTTTAAATGACAATATAATATTTTACCAATGTTTTCTAATTTTAATTATTTAATTTGTGGTGTTGACTTGACTGCCGGTTATTGGAGGGAAACGATTTCCTCAACATCAATGCCATAGTAAAACGCTGTTTTTGGATATAAATATGAACTTGATAGAACTAAAAATGCATGCATTGTCTAACATAATGTCCTAGGAGTGTCATCTGATGGAGATTGTAAAAGGTTAGTGCATCATTTTAGCTGGTTTTATGGTTTTGGTGACCCTGTCTTTGACTTGACAAAACATTACACACAACTCTTGTAAATGTACTGTCCTAACATACTCTAAATTTATGCTTTCGCCGTAAAACCTTTTTGAAATCATAAAACGTGGTTAGATTAAGGAGATGTTTATCTTTCAAATGGTGTAAAATAGTTGTATTTTTGAAAAATTTGAATTTTGACATTTATTTGGATTCAAATTTGCCGCTCTTGAAATGCACCTGCTGTTGATGGAGTGCACCACGGGTGGCACGCTAGCGTCCCACCTAGCCCCAAGAGGTTAAACAACACATCCTAGATCTGAATGAAATAAATAATCTTATTAAATAATTTTTTCTTTACATAGTTGAATGTGCTGACAACAAAACCACACAAAAAGAATCAATGGAAATCCAATTTATCAACCCATGGAGGTCTGGATTTGGAGTCACACTCAAAATTAAAGTGGAAAATCACACTACAGGCTGATCCAACTTTGATGTAATGTCCTTAAAACAAGTCAAAATGAGGCTCAGTAGTGTGTGTGGCCTCCACGTGCCTGTATGACCTCCCTACAACGCCTGGGCATGCTCCTGATGAGGTGGCGGATGGTCTCCTGAGGGATCTCCTCCCAGACCTGGACTAAAGCATCCGCCAACTCCTGGACAGTCTGTGGTGCAACGTGGCGTTGGTGGATGGAGCGAGACATGATGTGCTCAATTGGATTCAGGTCTGGGAAATGGGCGTGCCAGTCCATAGCATCAATGCCTTCCTCTTGCAGGAACTGCTGACACACTCCAGCCACATGAGGTCTAGCATTGTCTTGCATTAGGAGGAATCCTGGGCCAACCGCACCAGCATATGGTCTCACAAGGGGTCTGAGGATCTCATCTCGGTACCTAATGGCAGTCAGGCTACCTCTGGCGAGCACATGGAGGGCTGTGCGGCCCCCCAAAGAAATGCCACCCCACACCATGGCTGACCCACCGCCAAACCGGTCATGCTGGAGGATGTTGCAGGCAGCAGAACGTTCTCCACGGCATCTCCAGACTCTGTCACGTCTGTCACGTGCTCAGTGTGAACCTGCTTTCATCTGTGAAGAGCACAGGGCGCCAGTGGCGAATTTGCCAATCTTGGTGTTCTCTGGCAAATGCAAAACGTCCTGCACGGTGTTGAGCTGTAAGCACAACCCCCACCTGTGGACGTCGGGCCCTCATACCACCCTCATGGAGTCTGTTTCTGACCGTTTGAGCAGACACATGCACATTTGTGGCCTGCTGGAGGTCATTTTGCAGGGCTCGGGCAGTGCTTCTCCTGCTCCTCCTTGCACAAAGGCGGCGGTAGCGGTCCTGCTGCTGGGTTGTTGCCCTCCTACGGCCTCCTCCACGTCTCCTGATGTACTGGCCTGTCTCCTGGTAGCGCCTCCATGCTCTGGACACTACGCTGACAGACACAGCAAACCTTCTTGCCACAGCTCGCATTGATGTGCCATCCTGGATGAGCTGCACTACCTGAGCCACTTGTGTGGGTTGTAGACTCCGTCTCATGCTACCACTAAAGTGAAAGCACCGCCAGCATTCAAAAATGACCAAAGCATCAGCCAGGAAGCATAGGAACTGAGAAGTGGTCTGTGGTCCCCACCTGCAGAACCACTCCTTTATTGGGGGTGTCTTGCTAATTGCCTATAATTTCCACCTGTTGTCTATTCCATTTGCACAACAGCATGTGAAATTTATTGTCAATCAGTGTTGCTTCCTAAGTGGACAGTTTGATTTCACAGAAGTGTGATTGACTTGGAGTTACATTGTGTTGTTTAAGTGTTCCCTTTATTTTTTTGAGCAGTGTTGTTGTATATTTGAGAAATTTGAACTATAATATTTTTTTGTTTTGAATTTGCCGCCCTGATATTTCACTGGCTGTTGAATAGTGTGAACCGTGAGTGGGACAGTAGCGTCCCACGTAGCCCAGAGAAGTTAACCTTTTAGGGCTAGGGGGCGGTATTTACACGGCCGGATAAAAAACGTACCCGATTTAATCTGGTTATTACTACTGCCCAGAAACTAGAATATGCATATAATTATTGGCTTTGGATAGAAAACACCCTAAAGTTTCTAAAACTGTTTGAATGGTGTCTGTGAGTATAACAGAACTCATATGGCAGGCAAAAACCTGAGAAGACTCTGTACAGGAAGTACCCTCTCTGACCAACTTTGAAAATTTAGGATCTTTGCTCTAACGTGACACTTCCTACGGCTCCCATAGGCTCTCAGAACCCGGGAAAAAGCTGAATAATGTAATTCCAGCCGCTGGCTGAAAAACTTTAGCGCCTTGGGTAAGTGGCCGATCAGAGGACCATCAGACTGAGGCTCGTGCACGAGGGGATCCCATGTTTTTATTTTCTCTCTCTTTGAACGTAAACACGCTTTCCCGGTCGGAATATTATCGCTTTATTACGAGAAAAAATGGCATAAAAATTGATTTTAAACAGCGGTTGACATGCTTCGAAGTACGGTAATGGAATATTTAGAATTTTTTTGGTCACGAAATGCGTCGTGCGCATCACCCTTCTTTACACTTCGGATAGTGTCTTGAACGCACTAACAAAACAGAGGATATTTGAACATAACTATGGATTATTTTTAACCAAACCAACATTTGTTATTGAAGTAGAAGTCCTGGGAGTGCATTCTGACGAAGAACAGCAAAGGTAATAACATTTTTCTTATAGTAAATCTGACTTTGGTGAGGGCTAAACTTGGTGGGTGTCTAAATAGCTAGCCCTGTGATGCCGGGCTATCTACTTAGAATATTGCAAAATGTGCTTTCACCGAAGAGCTATTTTAAAATCGGACATGGCGAGTGCATAGAGGAGTTCTGTATCTATAATTCTTAAAATAATTGTTATGCTTTTTGTGAACGTTTATCGTGAGTAATTTAGTAAATTCACCGGAAGTTTGCGGGGGTATGCTAGTTCTGAACGTCACATGCTAATGTAAAAAGCTGGTTTTTGATATAAATATGAACTTGATGGAACAAAACATGCATGTATTGTATAACATAATGTCCTAGGTGTGTCATCTGATGAAGATCATCAAAGGTTAGTGCTGCATTTAGCTGTGGTTTGGGTTTATGTGACATTATATGCTAGCTTGAAAAATGGGTGTCTGATTATTTCTGGCTGGGTACTCTGCTGACATAATCTAATGTTTTGCTTTCGTTGTAAAGCCTTTTTGAAATTGGACAGTGTGGTTAGATTAACGAGAGTCTTGTCTTTAAAATGGTGTAAAATAGTCATATGTTTGAGAAATTGAAGTAATAGCATTTCTAAGGTATTTGAATAACGCGCCACAGGATTCCACTGGCTGTTACGTAGGTGGGACGATTTCGTCCCACTGGCCCTAGAGAAGTTAAGCTATTAAGCCGGTACCACTGTTTCCTATTCACGTAGTCAGGCAACCTTTTGAGTATCTGATTATTGACTATGTTGGCCCTCTGCCTCACTCGAAGAATGGTAGTAGTGGTCTGTGATCACTGTGATGTCAGACAACTAGGTTTCCTGCTGCCTATCCTCTCCGTTCTATCACCACTAAGTCTGCTAATAGCTTTGACTCAGTTTCTCGCTGTTTGGAATCCCTAAGGTTATTCAGAGTGACCAATGTTCTAATTTCACCTCTTATCTGTTTGGTCACGTTTTCCAACAGCGCCATGTCGGGTGTAATGCCTATTGTGGTCTACACCGACCATAACCCTCTCACCTTTTTGAGGTCTATGATGTGTCCTAATCAGAGGATAATGAGATGGTGTTTTTTTACAGGCATTTCATCTCGATGTGCGGCACATCAGGGGTACTGATAATGTCGTTGCTGACGTGCTCTCTCGTGCGCGCTGTTCCTGAACGCGTCTGGTCCTATTGATCGTTGGACACGCGTTTTCTCATATGCGTGGTCCCAGAGGGTATGCGTGTCGTCCACGTGACTGGCCACTGTTTATTTTATCTATTTTGTATTGTCCTGTCGCTCCTGTCATCTATTCTCTGCTGTCCTCATTTTCTTCTTTCCTCTTAACCTTTCTGGCGCAGGCGTTCTGCTAGCGACCCACATCGACAACATCCGGTGAAATTGCAGAGCGCCAAATTCAAAATACAGAAATAGTCATAATAAACATTCATAAAAAATACAAGTGTTATATATCGGCTTAAAGATTAACTTCTTGTTAATCCAGCCGCTTTGTCAGATTTCAAAAAGGCTTTCCGGCGAAAGCATACCATGCGATTATCTGAGGACAGCGCCCCGCTTACAAAAGCATACAAACATTTTACAACCAAGTAAAGGAATTACAAAAGTCAGAAATGGCGATAAAATTAATCACTTACCTTTTGAAGATTTTCATATGGTTGCAGTCACAAGAGTCCCAGCTACACAGTAAATGTTTGTTTTGTTCGATAAAGTCCCTCTTTATATCCCAAAAACTCTGTTTTGTTGGCGCGTTTTGTTCAGTAATCCACTGGCTCAAAGGCGGTCAAAACATGCAGACGAATACATCCTAATAGTACCGGTAAAGTTCGTCGAATCATGTCAAACGATGTTTATAATTAATCCTCAGGTTGTCAATTATGTAAATAATTGATAATATTTCAACCGGACAATAGCATATTCAATAGAAAGGAAAAACAATGAAGGGCGCGCACTCAGTCATGCACGCAAACCAGCACTGCATGATTCTACAGTCCACTGACAGAAAGGTCTCATTCTTCTTAATTTTTCAGAAAACAAGCCTGAAACAATGTCTAAAGACTGTTGACATCTATTGGAAGCCATAGGATCTGCAATCTGGGTCCTAACCCATTAGATACTCTATAGACATTCAATTGAAAACTACCCACGTCAAAAAATCCACTTCCTGGATGGATTTTCCTCAGGTTTTTGCCTGCCATATCAGTTCTGTTTTACACAGACATTATTTTAACAGTTTTGGAAACTTCAGAGTGTTTTCTATCCAATGCTAGTATATGCATATCCTAGCTTCTGGGCCTGAGTAACAGGCAGTTTACTTTGGGCACGCTTCTCTTCCAGACGTCGAAATACTGCCGCCAAGCCATAAGAGGTTTTAAAGGTTGGTTCCTGTGCGCAAAGGTTTCTGAGGTCTGGGGAGGATGAGGTTGGCTGGGGCAGGGTGATAGCGTTTATCAGGGCAGTATTTTGTTTGTTTATGTTTGGTTAGTGTGATGTTCCGGGGTCCTTGGTGGTCCCTGATTTTATGGGGGTGTAGCCAGGGACACCCCTCATCCCTCATCACATCTACGTACGCAAACTTATTTCCCTCATTAAAATGCAAATCAATTTATAACATTTTTGATGTATTTTTTCTGGATTTTTTGTTGTTATTCTGTCTCTCACTGTTCAAATAAACCTACCATTAAAATTATAGACTGATCATTTCTTTGTCAGTGGGCAAACGTACAAAATCAGCAGGGGATCAAATACTTTTTTCCCTCACTGTACATTACTGACTACACACAGCATTGTTAATTGTATATAGTTTTCTTTAGTTAATAAATATATTTGTTATTCCTTGATCTCTGCATTGCCTCCCTTTTTGTTATGGGCTACAAGCCAGTTCGTGACATATTGACCCCGTTCTGGGTCCGGATCGCGCTTGAGTATGGCTTCTATGGTGCTACCGCCAATGTTTAGATTTACCATGGCATTAGGTTTGTTAAAAATAGAGCCCAGAGAATTAATACAGATACAACACTTAGAACAACTTAGAGACAGAGACTGAGACAGAGACTAACATGCTGACCACACTGCTCGTGTCGCGTGCAGTATTCAATCATTTCACCCACAATGCTTGCGCGCTGCAAGTCCTGCCTTTCTCATCTCCTGATTTGGTTTTTAGTAACATATACCCACGTGGGTGATTGAAAGGTGAACTGAAGTCTACACTCCAGTCCAGCCCAGCCCGGTAGTGGTAATGCACCTTAAAGTGCATTATGGCAGGTAGCCTAGTGGTTAGAGCGTTGGACTAATAACCGAAAGGTTGCACGATTTGAATCCCTGAGCTGACAAGGTAAAAATCTGTTGTTCTGCAACCAGAACAAGGCAGTTAACCCACTGTTCCTAGGCCGTCATTGAAAATAAGAATTTGTTCTTAACTGACTTGCCTAGTTATATAAATGTAAAGTAAAATAAAAATACTAATTCCATCATAAAAAACAGACCGTGTGTGCAGATAAACAAGAAAAAGACATGACACAGAGAAAAACAAAGAGACAGAAAATAAGAGGGAGGTCAGAATAGGGCATAATCAGAGAGACAAGTATAAAAGACAGATAGACACTGACTACTATGATGACTACCACAGACCTTTGCAGTTCTGCAGGTTGAACAGGGGCATGTGCATGATGGTGGGCTCTTCAGGGCGTCGCCCCTCGAAAACGTAGCAGCCCTGCGGACGGTCTTTCTCATCTCTCACACTCTCCTTCACCGGGGGAAAGGGGACCTTCTCCTGACGTGCATACTTTTTGGCACTAAACACCGTCTGTGAGGAGCAGGATCAGTAGTATGGTTATGTCAATGTCCTTCTCCTAACCAGCCTCTAGTCCCTACTCCCTAGGCCCTACTTCCAAGTCACAACTACCTACTTCCTAGTCACTATTCTGTAGCCCCTACTCCCTAGTCCCTAGTTCCTACTCCCTAGGTCAGGGGTGTCTCTCATTCCATGGCTGGCTGAGTGGCTGCGGGTTTTAGTTTTTCCTTTTAATTAAGACCTCCACAACAAGGTGAGGGGAGTTCCTTACTAATTAGTACATTCATTTATCAATCAAGTACAAGGGTGGAGCGAAAACCCGCAGACACAGCCCTCCGTGGAATGAGTTTGACATGTGCCCTAGGCCCTACTTCCTAGTCACTACCTCCTAGCCCCTACTCCCTAGAGAGAGAGCAAGAGAAGGGACAGAAACACCATTAGACCCAACCAAATCATGAAAAAACAAAAAGATAATTACTTGACACATTGGAAAGAATTAATACAAAAACAGAGCAAACTAGAATGCTATTTGGCCCTAAACAGAGAGTACACAGTGGCAGACCCAAACTTAAGGAAAACTTTGACTATGTACAGACTCAATGAGCATAGCCTTGCTATTGAGAAAGGCCACCATAGGCAGGCCTGGCTCTCAAGAGAAGACAGGCTATGTGCACACTGCCTACAAAATTAGGTGGAAACTGAGCAACACTTCCTTACCTCCTGCCAAATGTATGACCATATTAGTGACACATATTTCCCTCAGATTACACAGATCCACAAATAATTCAAATCAAACCCAATTTTGATAAACTCCCATATCTACTGGGTGAAATACCAGTGTGCCATCACAGCAGCAAGATTTGTGACCTGTTGCCACAGAAAAAGGGCAACCAGTGAAGAACAAACACCATTGTAAATACAACCCACATTTATGTTTATTTATTTTCCCTTTTGTACTTTAACCATTTGCACATTGATACAACACTGTATATAGACATAATTACATTTGTAATGTCTTTATTCTTTTGGAATTTCTGTAAGGGTAACTGTTAATTTTTATTGTTTATTATCTACTTTACTAGCTTTGTCAATGTTAACATATGTTTCCCATGCCAATAAAGCTCCTAGAATTGAATTGAATTGAATTGAGAGGGTCACTACTATCTAGGCACTTCATGTTCTTCTGAAAGGCTTGAATAGGAATAAGCATTGTGTGTGTGTGTGTGTGTGTGTGTGTGTGTTTGCCTCAAAGGGGTCTCCCTCGCTGAAGTCCAAGGAGATGATGAGGTCAACCTCCCTGGATGGGCGCAGGACGGGGGGGTAGGGAGAATTAATCTTTAACCCAGCATCTACCAGGTGAATCTTCTCTTTGGATGCCATGCTGCTCGGAACGTTAGTATCTGGGGAGATGGAGGGGTAGAGAGAGAGGGAGCGTAGAGAGGGGGGTAGAGAGACAGACAGCGAGGGGGGAGAGGGAGTGAGGGGGTAGAGAGAAATGGGGGATGTAGAGAGAGAGGGGGATTAGAGAGATAGGGGGAGCGAGAAGAGAGAGGAGTAGAGAGGGGGGTAGAGAGAGAAAGAGAACCAACCAAGAAAGTTGATATTTTGAAGGGAAAAATCAGATCCTGATGACTGATACTAGTTATGTTATCATGTTAGGAAGAGGTCTGATGTTACTGTACCTTGGAACTTGAAGAGGAAGTTGGACGTGGTTCCCCATTCCCATGTTTGGACCAAAGGGAAAATGTTCTTTACAATCCACAACCCTTGGGGAGACACACACATCAATTTAAAATAATTCATATCAACTGGTCAAAAATAATCTCAGTGATGGAGAGAGTATACAGTCTGTTCTATATCCTTCCTTTACTGGAGTACACACACACATACTGGATAGAAAGGTAATAGAAAGGTAAAGGTACGTTTTTTCTTGAACTGCATTGTTGGTTAGGGGCTTGTAAGTAAGCATTTAACGGGAAAGTCTACACGTGTTGTATTCGGCGCATGTGGCAAATAAAGTTTGATTTGATTTAATGAAAAAAAAAACTTTACCATCGGGGAACTGGGAGATTGTAAATGACATTTTGTCCGTTGTGTTCCTCAACTCCGTGGACATCCCTTCATTTGCATGGTCTGGCATGTAACACATGTAACACACAGTTTGAAAAAGCTCATGATAAAAATGAAGCTTCGTACGTCATTGATTTCATACTTTTGATAAAGTAATACACACATTGGCACAATGGTTCAAAGTTAGCTGCTTAGAGACGTCGACACATGCCTCAGAGCTCCAGTATCAAACATAACATCACTAGTTAAGGTTAGGCCTTAACTTTGAGTGGTTAGGATTAGGCATTAACTTGGAGTGGCATGGGTAAGTTGTCAATGGAAGGTACTATCAAAAATGTGCATTAGCAACAAGAATTAGCAAACAAAAACACTTAAAGGACTTTTGTCAAAATTGACCCGAAACTGATTTGAACTCCTGACGTTCAGGATTCAAGTCATTGTTGTACTCCCACTCACCAACCCCAATCTAACACCTGACAGGCCAATCTTCAGGATTCAAGTCATTGTTGTACTCCCACTCACCAACCCCAATCTAACACCTGACAGGCCAATCTTCCATATGTATCCCGCTTGTTATTGTCTGATACGTGCGTGCACACACATTAGCCAGTAACCACTATCGCGTACAAGAGGAACACGTATCCTATAAGTGACTGGGTGGCTGGACATGATGCTGAACCACAGGGGGCTGGTGGCGTGAGAAATCGGAGCATGGGTTTATTGTAATGGATGAAACGGATTGAGAAATCGTACCAAACACGTGTTTGATATGTGTTTGATACCGTTCATGATGCCATTCCATAGCATTACAATAAGCCGTCCTCTGAGTTCTCCCTCCACCAGCCTCCCCTATTGGAGCTGTACTAGATACAGATGTCCACTGTTTATAACTACCTAGTACCATAAACCCTCTTACACTAAGACCATATTACCACATAACCATACTGCATTTTACATCCAGGTCCCCAAACCTTCTGTAAAATACTCCAAGGCATCAGCTCAGTGAACTAACAGGGTCTTGAGTCATGAAGCCAAAGTCAAGTAATAGAAGTGGTACTGTGGAAGCTAGTGTTACCTGAGCAGGTGCAGGGTCTAATGCCTCTAAGAATAAAAGTACTACATAGTGTTACCTGAGCAGGTGCAGGGTCTAATGCCTCTAAGAATAAAAGTACTACATAGTGTTACCTGAGCAGGTGCAGGGTCTAATGCCTCTAAGAATAAAAGTACTACATAGTGTTACCTGAGCAGGTGCAGGGTCTAATGCCTCTAAGAATAAAAGTACTACATAGTGTTACCATGGCAGGTGCAGGGTCTAATGCCTCTAAGAATAAAAGTACTACATAGTGTTACCTACCTATAAAGGGTTCTTTGGCTGTCGCCGTGGGAGAACCCTTTGATAACCCGTTTGGGTTTCATATTGAACCCTTTTAAGTTCCATATAGAGCCTTTTACACAGAAGGTTATGAATGGAACTTAATGGGGTTCAACAGTACATGGAACCCATAAAGGTTGTTCAAAGTGTTCTCCCACATGGACAGCCAATAACCCTTTTTATCTCAGAGTGCAGGCTGTAGTCAAATGGTTTAACCTGGTGTTGGAGCAATATTATGCCATTGTTACCGTAGCGTTTGTCCTTCCAGTCTTTTGCCCAGCTGTCTGAGGTGAGGATGAGCTCCAGACTGACTGTCTCTATGAACTCCTTTCTCTTCACCAGGCTGGTTCTCTTCCACCTCTCAGAGTCCATGTTCCACAGCATCTCGCCCTTACTGCTCACAAGACCTAAAGTCATTATGCACATAGTTCATGATAATTGTGTGTGTGTGTGTGTGTGTGTGTGTGTGTGTGTGTGTGTGTGTGTGTGTGTGTGTGTGTGTGTGTGTGTGTGTGTGTGTGTGTGTGTGTGTGTGTGTGTGTGTGTGTGTGTGTGTGTGTGTGTGTGTGTGTGTGTCTCACCATTCAGTAGCTGTCCCAGTGTGGTGATGACTTCCCTTGTCTTCAGTGGATCTGGGTCCTCAGCGTACTTGATCAGCACAGACATACACCTCACCACTCGGGAGGGCACACACTCACGCACCTCTACCTTCCCTGTACTCTCAAACTCCAACCTCGTGCTCTCGTGCCCTGCAGAACAGAACAGGTTGGTCACGTGTAGAAGAGGTGATTTGGAAACACAACCTCCTCTCATGATAAGTAGCCCTGGAGGAGACATGTAAAACTCATGTGTCGCCCTCGGACCTTGAGGATGTCCTCTTGGCCTATTCCATTCCAGCCATTACAATGAGCCTGACCTTCTATAGCCCCTCCCACCAGCCTCCTCTGGTCAATTTACCTCCCCACACCGGCTGGAATGCGGTTTTAACCAATCAGCATTCAGGATTGAAGTTTGTCTGCTATTGTCCTGTAGTTTATTGTCTATTGTACAACAGGTGGGTCTAATCCTGAATGCTGATTGGTTAAAACCAGTTTCCAGCCGATGTCGATTCCACGGCTAAATCTATGACATTAAAATAGCTATTTACTCTGTTCCATCTGGCTACGCAATCCACTGTCTCATCAGCCCAGCCAGGCAATTTATAAACTTGATCTCTACTATAAAAAGCATGTTGACATAATCTCACATTTAATTTAGACTAACATTTAGTTTTCAACAGCAGAGATTTGTATAAACATTGCTGTCTATCTCTGACATTTGCAACATTGTTTCAATTTACCAATTCGATCTCCAGCTGCCCCATAGTAATGAACGAGTATACAATGAAATATCAATTGAAAACAGGTCAAACGAAACAAAGTGCAACTAGTTTGCAGTCTTTTCAGCTTCAGTATGAAGTGATTTTGTTAGCTGTCTTGTTGGATAGCTCCTCTGAACAACAGTGGCCTTGACAAGTGAACAAATTTCTATGCCATGCGAAATCACGCCTCATTAGCCCACTGTTATGGATGTACGCAAATAATGTCACTAGAAAACAGCTTAATTAAACAAATCCAAATGCGGCTACATTGCTGTTATTCTGTCTTTTTGCCATGACTGTAATTAGCCGTAGTTGGCTAGCTAGCAAGCAAGGGATAAGAACGTCCAAAACTTGGGTCCCTCCACAGCCTCATAGAGGATCTAGATAATTTTTCTAACCTCTCTGGATTACAACCAAATTGTGATAACTGTACTATATTACGTATTGGATCACTAAAATATACTAGTTTTACATTACCATGTAGTTTACCAATAAAATGGTCTGACGGTGATGTGGATATACTCTGTATAAATATCCCGAAAGAAAGAAATTATCTCATTCCAATCATTTTAATAGAAAGTTAGCAAAAATAGATAAGATCTTGCTACCATGGAAAGGTAAATACCTTTCTATTTGTGGAAAAACCACCCTGATTAACTCTTTAGTCATATCCCAGTTTACCTATTTGCTTATGGTTTTGCCTACACCTAGCCAACAGTTTTGAAATTATATGAGAAAAAAATATAGAATTTTATTTGGAACGGCAAGCCAGACAAAATTAAACAGGTCTATTTATATAATGAATATGAATTTGGAGGGCAGAAGTGATTAAATATTAAAGCATTAGACCTCGCACTAAAGGCTTCAGTCATACAAAAGTTATACTTAAAACCAAACTGGTTCTCTAGCAAATTAGTAAGAATGTCTCACCCTATATTAAAAAAAAGGCCTTTTTCCCTTTATTCAGATTAACCTCTCACTTTCAGTTATTTGAAAATATTGCTATTTTTCAATCTATTTTTTATTTTTTTATTTCACCTTTATTTAACTAGGTAAGCTAGTTGAGAACAAGTTCTCATTTACAACAGCGACCTGACCAAGATAATGCAAAGCTGTGCGACAGAAACAACAACACAGAGTTACACACAAGTGTACAGTGTGTGCAAATGGCATGAGGAGGTAAGGCAATAAATAGGCAATAAATAGGCCATAGTAGCAGAGTAATTACAATTTAGCAGATTAACACTGCAGTGATAGATGAGCAGATGATGATGAGCAGATGAAGGTGTGTAAGTAGTGATACTGGTGTGCAAAAGAGCAGCAAAGTAAATAAAACAATATGGGGATAAGGTAGGTAGATTGGGTGGGCTATTTACAGATGGACTGTGTACAGCTGCAGCGATCGGTTAGCTGCTCAGATAGCTGATGTTTAAAGTTAGTGAGGGAAATGTGTCTCCAGCTTCAGCCATTTTTGCAATTGGTTCCAGTCACTGGCAGCAGAGAACTGGAAGGAAAGGCGGCCAAATGAGGTGTTGGCTTTGGGGATTACCAGTGAGATATACCTGCTGGAGTGCGTGCTACGGGTGGGTGTTGTTATCGTGACCAGTGAGCTGAGATAAGGCGGAGCTTTACCTAGCATAGACTTATAGATGACCTGGAGCCAGTGGGTCTGGCGACGAATATGTAGCGAGGGCCAGCCGACTAGAGCATACAGGTCGCAGTGGTGGGTGGTATATGCGGCTTTGGTAACAAGACGGATGGCACTGTGATAGACTGCATCCAATTGGCTAAGTAGAGTATTGGAAGCTATTTTGTAGATGACATCGCCGAAGTCGAGGATCAGTAGGATAGTCAGTTTTACTAGGGCAAGTTTGGCGGCGTGAGTGAAGGAGGCTTTGCTGCGAAATAGAAAGCCGATTCTAGATTTGATTTTGGATTGGAGATGTTTGATATGAGTCTGGAAGGAGAGTTTACAGTCTATATACAATCAATCAAATGTATATATAAAGCCCTTTTTACATCAGCCAATGTCACAAAGTGCTGTACAGAAACCGAGCCTAAAACCCCAAACAGCAAGCAATGCAGATGTAGATCCACGGTGACTAGGAAGAACTCCCTAGAAAGGAAGAAACCCAGGAAGAAACCTAGAGAGGAACCAGGCTCTGAGGGGTGGCCAGTCCCCTTCTGGCTGTGCCAGGTGGAGATTATAACAATAATCTTGGTTGGTTGCAATTTAAATGTAATGTTTAAATCCACCAGAAAAGACAAAACAAATAATACACCAGATAAGGTGGTTAAACTGAAATATACTAATTGATTAAAAAAAAACATTAAAAAAAATAAAGTATCATCTTTGTAGATGATATCATCAATACGAGTGGAGTGATGTCATACATGCAGCTAACAAAACATATGGAAATGTCTGCTCTACCCAAAATTACAACCAACTAATTGCAGCGTTACCGCAAAAATAGAAGGAACTTTTTTTAAACTGTATTTAACTAGGCAAGTTAGTTAAGAACAAATTCTTATTCACAATGACAGCCAAACCCAGACGATGCTGGGCCAATTCTGTGCCGCCCTATGAAACTCCCAATCACGGCCTGATTGGGATACATCATGGAATCGAACCAGAGTCTATAGTGTCTCCTCTAGCACTGAGATGCAGTGCCTTGGACCGCTGCGCCACTCAGGAACCCATAATTGGTTAAAGAAAATTGTGATAAATAAAAAAGTATACCAGTTTAATTTAAGGACCAAAAAATTGACAGCCGTGCCATATAGATTGCAAAATAGTTGGGAAGAGATTTCTGACGTACCGATTCCATGGCACATGGTTTTTGAACTGATACGCAAAATGACGCCGGATTCAAAACTTTTCAATTTCAATTATTATACAAATTCTTGCAACCATTAGAATGTTATTTATATGGGGGATACAACCTTCCCAGCACTGCAGATTTTGCTGTGAAGAGGAGGAATCATTAGATCATTTGTTTTGGTACTGTCCATACGGCCATAAGCCCAGGAATAGCTGAAGAATTGCAATATTTACCTGGACCTGACCCTGACCCTGCAGATGACAGTACTGGGGGATCTGAAAAGTCATAGTCAATTGATCAATAATATAATAATACTTTTAGCAAAAATGTTTATTTTCAATTTACAATCTGTAAAAACAATGAGAATAGAAAGGTTCAGAACTTTTGTGAAAGATCATAGCACAGTAGAAAAATATATGGCAAATAGAAATCCAATATGGATGGTGTTAAGAGATAGGTGGAAGGGGTTAAATGGAGCTGAAGGTTGGGACTAATAACAACAAGATAACTAATGTAAAACATACTGTGCCCGTAAAATGTATACAGGTTAAGAACTTTTTTGAAAAAGCACAATTTGAAAGATATGGCGAATGGAAATCAAACCGGATGGACATCAGAAATAGATGGAAGAGGTTGGGAGTAGAGGAGGGACAGGAGTAACATATATGTATATATAACTATTGTAAAAAGACTGTGTCCATAAAATGTATATAGTATGTATAAACTGGAAATACAGGCCTAAGAATGGTTGTTCACTAGTTTGCTCCAATTGGGGGAGGGGTGGTAGGGTTGAAGAGTAATAAAGGACATTTCTATATTTTTTTAAAGGTACAGTTGAAGTCGGAAGTTTACATACATCTTAGCCAAATACATTTAAACTCAGTTTTTCACAATTCCTGACATTTAATCCTAGTAAAAATGCCCTGTTTTAGGTCAGTTAGGATCACCACTTTATTTTAAGAATGTGAAATGTCAGAATAATAGTAGAGAGAATTACTTATTTCAGCTTTTATTTATTTCATCACATTCCCAGTGGGTCAGAAGTGTACATACACTCAATTAGTATTTGGTAGCATTCCCTTTAAATTGTTTAACTTGGGTCAAACATGTCGGGTAGCCTTCCACAAGCTTCCCACAATAAGTTGGGTGAATTTTAGCCCATTCCTCCTGACAGAGCTGGTGTAACTGAGTCAGGTTTGTAGGCCTCCTTGCTCGCACACGCTTTTTCAGTTCTGCCCACAAATTTTCGATGGGATTGAGGTCAGGGCTTTGTCATGGCCACTCCAATACCTTGACTTTGTTGTCCTTAAGCCATTATGCCACAACTTTGGAAGTATGTTTGGGGTCATTGTTCATTTGGAAGACCCATTTGCGACCAAGCTTTAACTTCCTGACTGATGTCTTGAGATGTTGCTCAATATATCCACATAATTTTCCTCCCTCATGCCATCTATTTTGTGAAGTGCACCAGTCCCTCCTGCAGCAAAGCACCCCCACAACATGATGCTGCCACCCCTGTGCGTCACGGTTGGGATGGTGTTTTTCGGCTAACAAGCCTCCCCCTTTTTTCCTCCAAACATAACGATGGTCGTTATGGCCAAACAGTTTTATTTTTGTTTCATCAGACCAGAGGACATTTCTCCAAAAAGTATGATCTTTGCCCCCATGTGCAGTTGCAAACCATAGTCTGGCTTTTTGATGGTGGTTTTGGAGCAGTGGCTTCTTCCTTGCTGAGCAGCCTTTCAGGTTATGTCGATATAGGACTCGTTTTACTGTGGATATGGATACTTTTGTACTTGTTTCCTTCAGCATCTTCACAAGGTCCTTTGCTGTTGTTCTGGGATTGATTTGCACTTTTCGCACCAAAGTACGTTCATCTCTAGGAGAGAGAACGTGTCTCCTTCCTGAGCGGTATGACGGCTGCGTGGTCCCATGGTGTTTATACTGCGTATTATTGTTTGTACAGATTAACGTGGTACCTTCAGGTGTTCGGAAATTGCTCCCCAGGATGAACCAGACTTGTGGATGTCTACAAAAAAAATTCTGAGGTCTTGGCTGATTTCTTTTGATTTTCCCATTATGTCAAGCTAAGAGGCAATGAGTTTGAAGGTAGGCCTTGAAATACATCCACACTTCCAATTGACTCAAATTATGTCAATTAGCCTATCAGAAGTTTCTAAACCATGACATAATTTTCTGGAATTTTCCAAGCTGTTTAAAGGCACAGTCAACTTAGTGTATGTAAACTTCTGACCCACTGGAATTGTGATACAGTGAATTATAAGTCAAATAATCTGTCTATAAACAGTTGTTGGAAAAATTACTTGTGTAATGCAGAAAGTAGATGTCTTAGCCAACTTGCCAAAACTATAGTTTGTTAACAAGAAATTTGTGGAGTGGTTGAAAAAGGAGTTTATGACTCCAACCTAAGTGTATGTAAACTTCCGACTTCAACTGTATGTGTGTATATATATTTGCAAAAAAATATATGGGAGTTTGGAAGTGATGAAGACATTTACATTGATGGAAGCTATAATCTATCTGCAAAATTAATGCTGATCACAGCCAATATGGCAAAAGATCATTTAGAACAAACGACTGGGTCGCGTCCATAGATAAAGAACAAAAAGACTGAACGGCTGGGTCGCGTCTCTAACAACTTAACCGGCCGGCCGGCTTGGGTAGCAACCCTAGATTTGTGTTGCGACTATATCTTGTGGAAGGATGAAATAGTATTAATAAATATATCAAAATAATGTTTTTAATAAAAATATGTCAATCATTATTTGAATATGTAGCTACCCCATTGTATAAAAGTGATTATGCCCTCGAAGCCGGTATTTGGAGGATATATTGGCACAGTTTGCTGACCTCGGCTTTGTCTCGAACCTAACAACTCCCGTGCCAAAATATCCTCAAACACCGGCTTCACTGGCATTATCACTTAAGTATTGTCCTTTATTTAACTAGGCAAGTCAGTTAAGAACAAATTCTCATTTTCAATGACAGCCTAGGAACAGCGGGTTAACTTACAATGGGTTCATTCATCCCCCTCCTCTCCTCTGTAACTATTCCCCAGGTCGTTGCTGTAAATGATAACGTGTTCACAGTGAACTTACCTGGTAAAATAACGGAAAAATAAAATAAAAAATGACCTTGTCAGCTCGGGGATTTGATCTTGCAACCTTTTTGTTACAAGTCCAACACTCTAATCACTAGGCTACCTGCCCCAAAGTAGTGTCTAGTAGTGTCCTGTAGTTTATGGTCTAGTAATGTCCTGTAGTTTATGGTCTAGTATTGTCCTGTAGTTTATGGTCTAGTAGTGTCCTGTAGTTTATGGTCTAGTAGTGCCCTGTAGTTTATGGTCTAGTAGTGTCCTGTAGTTTATGGTCTAGTAGTGTCCTGTAGTTTATGGTCTAGTAGTGTCCTGTAGTTTATGGTCTGGTAGTGTCCTGTAGTTTATGGTCTAGTATTGTCCTGTAGTTTATGGTCTAGTATTGTCCTGTAGTTTATGGTCTAGTAGTGTCCTGTAGTTTATGGTCTAGTAGTGTCCTGTAGTTTATGGTCTAGTATTGTCCTGTAGTTTATGGTCTAGTATTGTCCTGTAGTTTATGGTCTAGTATTGTCCTGTAGTTTATGGTCTGGTAGTGTCCTGTAGTTTATGGTCTAGTATTGTCCTGTAGTTTATGGTCTAGTATTGTCCTGTAGTTTATGGTCTAGTAGTGTCCTGTAGTTTATGGTCTAGTAGTGTCCTGTAGTTTATGGTCTAGTAGTGTCCTGTAGTTTATGGTCTAGTATTGTCCTGTAGTTTATGGTCTAGTATTGTCCTGTAGTTTATGGTCTAGTATTGTCCTGTAGTTTATGGTCTAGTAGTGTCCTGTAGTTTATGGTCTAGTAGTGTCCTGTAGTTTATGGTCTAGTAGTGTCCTGTAGTTTATGGTCTAGTATTGTCCTGTAGTTTATGGTCTAGTAGTGTCCTGTAGTTTATGGTCTAGTATTGTCCTGTAGTTTATGGTCTGGTAGTGTCCTGTAGTTTATGGTCTAGTATTGTCCTGTAGTTTATGGTCTAGTAGTGTCCTGTAGTTTATGGTCTAGTAGTGTCCTGTAGTTTATGGTCTAGTATTGTCCTGTAGTTTATGGTCAAGTATTGTCCTGTAGTTTATGGTCTGGTAGTGTCCTGTAGTTTATGGTCTAGTAGTGTTTTGGAGTATTGTTTTACATTTTTTTGTGTTTCTTTTTGATTGAAGGTGATTCTCTTCGTTGTTGTTGTTTCTTTGTGTGTCTGTACTGTGTCTGTTCCTGGGTTGCAGGCTAACTAGCATGCTGTACTGTAGCTTACCTCCAAATAAGCTCCAGATCTTTTTTACCACATAAGCATTGTTCACCTGCCTGTCTGCAAAGGAACTCCCACAGATACCTGCCCAGCAACAACAAACAAACAACAATAAATTGATGTGTGTGTGTGTGAGTGTGTGTGCACGTTTGCATGTGTGTCTATGCGTTCTCCACCTTGCAGCAGAACCATGTCCATTTCCTTCCTCTTCTCTCTCAGAGTCCCGCCTTCAAACTGGCTCCCAAGACAGGAAGTGGGGACAAAAGCGCCCAATCCGGAGAAGCCGCTCTCGTAGGGGGTCATCTCAAACCACACCCCTACAGAAAGTTGGTAAATTACAGAAATGTACACTCATTGGCTTTGTCTGATTCGGAAAGTTCTGAATTTCCAAGTTTGCATGAACCCTGCATAAGTCACCTTTAGTGTCATCCTGTCTGTGGCAGTCCAGTTCTATGGCGCTGTAGATGGGGTAGGGTTTGGTGATGTTAGTATCTTCAGAGAGACAGCGAGTGTGCATCTGATACAGGAGAGAGAACAATGGGGAAGAGATGGGGAGTGGAGAGATGGGGGGGTGGAGAGGCAGGGAAAGATGGTGGGAGGGGGGCAAGAGAGAACAACGGTGGTGAAGAGATGATGGGGGGATACAGAGGCAGACACACACACACACACACACACACACTGGCAAACAGACAGATAGACACACACACAAACACACACACAACCATACACTGACCTCTTTCATGAAATAGCAGGCAATGAAGGCGCCCCAGAAGTCAGTGAGGTTGAAGTCCTGGTTTTGTTCTTTCCTCAATTTCAGCCACTCCACAGCTTTGCTCCAGTCCACCGTAGAATCCTTCAGCTTCTTTATCACCTCATCACAACGCTCACTCAACGACAAGGCTGGATTGCTGTACAGAGATGACATGCACCTGTGTGTGTGTCAGTGAGTGGGTGAGTGAGTAAGAGGGTGTGAGAGAGAGATGCCTCATTTGTTTCAGCACATTCAAAATTAACTTTCCTGCTAAGAATAATTGTGTGTGTGTGTGTGTGTGTGTGTGTGTGTGTGTGTGTGTGTGTGTGTGTGTGTGTGTGTGTGTGTGTGTGTGTGTGTGTGTGTGTGTGTGTGTGTGTGTGTGTGTGTGTGTGTGTGTGTGTGTGTGTGTGTGTGTGTGTGTACCAGGTGGTGCCTGACACCCCACACATGTAGAGGAGGCTGCCCAGCAGGTTGTCCTGTGCCAGTTGATGCAGAGATCCCAGCATGCCCACTGCTGCCCTCTCTCCTCCACCTGACCCCAGCAACGCTATGTTAGGAACATCCTCCTGAGAAATGGGGAGAGAGAGGGGAGGAAAGAGAGAGATATAGAGAGAACGAAAGACAGACAGACAGACAGAGAGAGTGAGACCGAGAGAGATCAAATCTAAAGGATTTCACATCAGTGTCCCATCATACAGTGCGTTATATATGGATGATGGGGGGGGGGGGGGGGCTAATAGCAGGCAGCTGGAGACATGGGAGTGGGGAGGGGGCTCCATATGTAGCTGGCTGTGGAGACAGGAGTTAGAGAAAGACCATGTGTACCAGAGAGAGTGATCGATAGAGAAGACAGGACTACCCACCAGTTCACAATTGATACCCTGATCTTTCAGCCACTTCTTAATCAGAGTCTTCCTCAACGTCACGTATTTTATCTCTTCATCATTGATGGAGTGAGACAGACGCACAGTCTGACAGAATGAACGAGAGACGGAAAAAACTGTACAGGATATTATTTCATAATGATACAGTTTGTTTTAATTGAGCCATAACATTTATAAAGTAACATGGCATTTCAATTGAAAGTTATTTTAAGATAATTAAACATAATTCTGACAGTTTATACTCTTACTTTGTCAGAAAAGTAGATTTTATTCCTTAATTCTGGATGCATATTCATAGCTATGTATTACTGTACAGTGTGGTATGTTGCAGACTAATGTCATCCTCATATTCTGAGTTTCTTATGAGTACAGTATACAGTGCCAGTCAAAAGTTTGGACACACCTACTCATTCAAGGGTTTGTACTATTTTTTTGTACTATTTTCTACATTGTAGAATAATAGTGAAGACATCAAAACTATGAAATAACACATATGGAATCATGTAGTTACCAAAAAAGTGTTAAACAAATCAAATTATACTTTAGGTTCTTCAAGGTAGCCACCCTTTGGCTTGATGACAGCTTTGCACACTCTTGGCATTCTCTCAACCAACTTCACCTGGAATGTTTTTCCAACAGTCTTGAAGGAGTTCCCACATATGCTGAACACTTATTGGCTGCTTTTCCTTCACTCTGCGGTCCAACTCATCCCAAACCATCTCGAGTGGGTTGAGGTCGGGTGATTGTGGAGGCCCGGTTATCTGATGCAGCACTCCATCACTCTCCTTCTTGGTCAAATAGCCATTACACACCTGGAGGTGTGTTGTGTCATTGTCCTGTTGAAAACAAATGATTGTCCCACTCAGCCCAAACCAGATGGGATGGCGTATCGCTGCAGAATGCTGTGGTAGCCATGCTTGTTAAGTGTGTCTTGAATTCTAAATACATCACAGACAGTGTCACCAGGAAAGCACCCCCACACAATCACAACTCCTCCTCCATGCTTCACGGTGGGAACCACACATGCGGAGATCATCTGTTCCCCGACTCTGCGTCTCACAAAGACACTGAGTTTGGAACCATCCTCATCAAACCAAAGGACAGATTTCTACTGGTCTAATGTCCATTGCTTGTGTTTCTTGGCCCAAACAAGTCTCATCTTCTTATTGGTGTCCTTTAGTAGTGGCTTCTTTGCAGTAATTCTACCATGAAGGCCTGAATCACGCAGTCTCCTCTGAACAGTTGATGTTGAGATGTGTCTGTTCCTTGAACTCCGTGAAGCATTTATTTGGGCTGCAATCTGAGGCGCAGTTAACTCTAAGGAACTTATCCTCTGCAGCAGAGGTAACTCTGGGTCTTCCTTTCCTGTGGCAGTCCTTATGAGAGCCAGTTTCATCATTGCGCTTGATGATTTTTGCGACTGCACTTGAAGAAACTTTCAAAGTTCTTGACATTTTCCGGATTGACTGACCTTCATGTCTTAAAGTAATGATGGACTGTCATTTCTCTTTGCTTATTTGAGCTGTTCTTGGCATAATATGGACTTGGTCTTTGACCAAATAGGGCTATCTTCTGTATACCACCCCTACCTTCTCACAACACAACTGATTGGCTCAAATGCATTAAGAAGGAAAGAAATTCCACAAATGAACTTTTAACAAGACACACTGTTAATTGAAATTCATTTCAGGTTATTACCTCATGAAGCTGGTTGAGAGAATGCCAAGAGTGTATGAAGCTGTTGTCATGACGTTGCCCTGGGGGGGAGGGGGGGGTAGGTTTATGACTCCCATAAATACCTTTCCCCTTTTTCCTCTCTACTCTACTGATGTGACTATTGAAAATCCCTTGGTTAACATAGAGATTCTGGGGACATCAAAAGGTGGGAAATGGAACCATATTTCGGTAATCCAACCAGTTGAAAATATGCGTTGGTACTTAATGAATATGATGTCAGATCAGTTGGCATCTGAGACATTCTTACAGTTTATGTCATCCTATCATTAGTATCTTGGAAAGTCTACACATTATAGTTATCAGATTCACATGGAATTGTTGTGCAATTTAAATGTTTAAATATGAAACTATTTGTGAAAAGATGAAATGTAATTTTAGCTTCCAAATGAGAGAATTGGGTTTTCATGAGTGAACTATGCTCAACTCAGTGGCCCCGCCCAAGTGAAGAGACATTGGTTATAAACTATGAAACACGCCCTTCTCTCACCTCCTATATAAAGCTCTTGACGAAAATGTAACTTCCTGTTCCGAGGACGACGGTCCCCACGTTGAAATGGCTCAGATAATAACCTAATGAAATTAGCATCGAATTTTAACGTGAAGATGACGATATACACGCCGAAAGGATGAATTTCGACTATATCAGCCAGAATATAGCATGAGTTAAAAGTATGGCAACTTGGTATGGCAACACAGGAAGCGGCGCAGGTCCTAATCCAGGCACTTGTCATCTCCCGTCTGGATTACTGCAACTCGCTGTTGGCGGGGCTCCCTGCCTGTGCCATTAAACCCCTACAACTCATTCAGAATGCCGCAGCCCGTCTGGTGTTCAACCTTCCCAAGTTCTCTCACGTCACCCCGCTCCTCTGCACACTCCACTGGCTTCCAGTTGAAGCTCGCATCTGCTACAAGACCATGGTGCTTGCCTACGGAGCTGTGAGGGGAACGGCACCTCCGTACCTTCAGGCTCTGATCAGGCCCTACACCCAAACAAGGGCACTGCGTTCATCCACCTCTGGCCTGCTGGCCCCCCTACCTCTGCGGAAGCATAGTTCTCGCTCAGCCCAGTCAAAACTGTTCGCTGCTCTGGCACCCCAATGGTGCAACAAGCTCCCTCACGACGCCAGGACAGCGGAGTCAATCACCACCTTCCGTAGACACCTGAAACCCCACCTCTTTAAGGAATACGTGGAATAGGATATAGTAAAAAAGATATAGATGTACTATTGTAAAGTGGTTGTTCCACTGGATATCATAAGGTGAATGCACCAATTTGTAAGTCGCTCTGGATAAGAGCGTCTGCTAAATGACGTAAATATAAATGTAAATGGTATGAACTTTGAACTCTTATTCACTCCAGAAGTGATACCTCCTAGCCATTGGAGTTAGCAGCAGTCGCTAAACGTGGGCTAGGAGAGGACGGACAGAGTAACCAGTCTACCACGCTCCAGTTCACCACTAAACATTCTTCAGAGATCCATAAAGGACAAACCGGCCTTCCATCGATGACCAATCTACCGAAGCGCAGCTGAGAGTAAATATTTATTGTATTCTCCTTTTTCAAATGGGTGGTCATTTACAATGCATAAGATACTGTATTTACGATAGCATAGCTTCTCCCTTTGTTACTCAGTCTTCCCGCTCTTTCACTCAAACCCAACCCCCTTTCATTTGTGTAACCAGCCATCATGTCGGCTCCGTCCACCAGGGACGTTTTCTTTATGACATAATTTGTAATCAATGTATGTTCCATTCGGTATATGTAATTCTGTGTGATTACTTAGGCATTTAGTAAATAAATAATTAAACCCAATTTTGTATTGCTGGTTCAACTTGTTAGCCAGGGTTCGTGAAGATAACCAAGAATTTACCACTTTCAGATGAGACTAAACAAGGTGACAATTAAATATTGACTGCTACTGATGTAAAAGATTACTAGGTCTTTAAGAGTTTATTCAGGAGATAACAGCACTATAAACATTCTTTCATGGTGCCCTGACTTTCTAGATAATTATCTATCTGATTAGCTTAATCAGGTAATATTAATTACAGAGAAATTATTTTATAGAATAGCATGTCATATCACTTAATCCTGCATAGCCAAAGACACAACACTGTCATCAAAGTAAAGGGTGGCTACTTTGAAGAATCTTAAATATAAAATATATTTTGATTTGTTTAAGACTTTTTTAGTTACTACATGATTCCATATGTGTTATTTCATAGTTTTGATGTCTTCACTATTATTCTACAATGTAGAAAATAGGAAAAATAAAGAAAAACCCTGGAATGTGTAGGTGTGTCCAAACTTTTGACTGGTACTGTACATAAACATAATGAAGTAAGCTTCCTTTCATTGTGATACAATTTGGTGAACTTCATATTGACAGCAACAGAAAAGGGCTTTATTCAATATATATTTTAGCGATATCCACTATGCAGTAGCATACCATTTCAATAAGAAGGTATTTTTATAGTATTGTGGAGTTTCTTTCAGACAAATGTCCTATTCTATATTGTGAAGATGAGTTTCTTACCTTAAGAGTATCTTTTGGTTTCAACATTGCTCTTGTTGAATTCATTTACACAGATCCTTTAAACACAAACCAATCCCTTTGTTATTATCCATGTCAAAGGGTCAGAAAACTCTTGATAACATGTTATATAAATTAATAACTTTACTGTGATAAAGGGAGTTTTTCCTAGGGAGTTTTTCCTAGCCACCGTGCTTCTTTCACATGCTTTGCTTGCTGTTTGGGGTTTTAGGCTGGGTTTCTGTACAGCACTTTGAGAATATCAGCTGATGTACGAAGGGCTATATAAAAATAAATTTGATTTGATTTGATAGTCAATTACTCAAGGACATAGTACTCAGTTGAAACCGAAAGGCACTCTAATATATATTTTCTATGTCCTAAACACATCTATCAATGTGACTTCAAAACTAGAAGCCAAAGACTCTAGACTGATTTGAATAAAGGTCACCTGCATCATTCTATTACACAACATTCAATCCCATTAATTTATATAGCACTTTTTACAAAGACAGATTGTCACAAAGGGCTTTACAACAATATGATATTATACTATTTTCTTGATTATTATATATATAAAATCAAGAAAATAGTAAAACTAAACACAAATGCTACATGCAGTTTATAGACAGAGAAGTCTTACCAGAGATGTATAGTGTAGTACAGCAGACTAGTCCAGTCTTAATCTTCACCTCCAGTTGATCTCCTCTTGATCTCCACACTCTAGTCCCATCCTCTGTCATCTTATATAGGCCCAGACACACACACACACACACACACACACACACACACACACACACACACACACACACACACACACACACACTCTGGGAGTGACAGATACTGGGATAATATCTAGGAGACACCTAACTGTTGCTCAGGAACACATAATTAGTGACACTTCCTTGTGGAACTGGAGTGGTAGGATTTTTGGGGGATGATTTTCTTATACTGAACATAACCAGTAGGCCGACACCTATAACCATTTTATTTTCGCTAGTACCAACATGTCACTTCATATTTTTTTTTTAAACGTCACTCAAGCCTCAGTGTCACTCAGCCTTCCTGATGTACAGTTGAAGTCGGAAGTTTACATACACTTAGGTTGGAGTCATTAAAACTCGTTTTTCACTCCACAAATTTCTTGTCAAAAAACTATAGTTTTGGCAAGTCGGTTAGCACATGTACTTTGTGCATGACACAAGTAATTTTTCCAACAATTGTTTACAGACAGATTATTTCACTTATAATTCACTGTATCACAATTCCAGTGGGTCAGAAGTTTACATACACTAAGTTGACTGTGCCTTTAAACAGTTTGGAACATTCCAGAAAATGTCATTGCTTTAGAAGCTTCTGATAGGCTAATTGACATCATTTGAGTCAATTGGAGGTGTACCTATGGATGTATTTCAAGGTCTACCTTCAAACTCAGTGCATCTTTGCTTGTCATCATGGGAAAATCAAAAGAAATCAGCCAAGACCTCAGAAAAAAACTGTAGACCTCCACAAGTCTGGTTCATCTTTGGGAGCAATTTCCAAATGCCTGAAAGTACCATTTCATCTGTACAAACAATAGTATGCAAGTATAAACACCATGGGACCACGCAGCCGTCATACCGCTCAGGAAGGGACACGTTCTCTCTCCTAGACTTGAATGTACTTTGGTGCGAAAAGTGCAAATCAATCCCAGAACAACAGCAAAGGACCTTGTGAAGATGCTGGAGGAAACAGGTACACAAGTATCTATATCCACAGTAAAACGAGTCTTCTATTGACATAACCTGAAAGGCCGCTCAGCAAGGAAGAAGCCACTGCTCCAAACCGTCATAAAAAAGCCAGACTATGGTTTGCAACTGCACATGGGGACAAAGATTGTACTTTTTGGAGAAATGTCCTCTGGTCTGATGAAACAAAAATAAAACTGTTTGGCCATGATGACCTCGTTATGTTTGGAGGAAAAAGGGGGAGGTTTGCAAACTGAAGAACAACATCCCAACTGTGAAGCACGGGGGTGGCAGCATCATGTTGTGGGGGTGCTTTGCTGCAGGACGGACTGGTGCACTTCACAAAATAGATGGCATCATGAGGGAGGGACAATTGTGTGGAAATATTGAAGCAACATCTCAAGACATCAGTCAGGAAGTTAAAGCTTGGTCGCAAATGGTTCTTCCAAATGAACAATGACCCCAAGCATGCTTCCAAAGTTGTGGCAAAATGGCTTAAGGACAACAAAGTCAAGGTGTTGGAGTGGCCATCACAAAGCCCTGACCTCAATCCTATAGAACATTTGTGGGCAGAACTGAAAAAGCGTGTGCGAGCAAGGAGGCCTACAAACCTGACTCAGTTACACCAGCTCTGTCAGGAGGAATGTGCCAAAATTCACCCAATTTATTGTGGGATGCTTGTGGAAGGCTACCCGAAATGTTTGACCCAAGTTAAACAATTTAAAGGCAATGCTACCAAATACTAATTGAGTGTATGTAAACTTCTGACCCACTGGGAATGTGATGAAAGAAATAAAAGCTGAAACAAATCATTCTCTCTACTATTATTCTGACATTTCACATTCTTTAAGGTACTGTTGAAGTCGGAAGTTTACATGCACCTTAGCCAAATGCATTTAAACTCAGTTTTTCACAATTCCTGACATTTAATCCTAGTAAATGTAAACTTCCGACTTCAACTGTACCTTAGATGCTGCTACAGTATATACAGTATTTGCCCTGACTGGTATGTAAATACTGTGTCTGTTTTTTGTCATGTTGTCATGCTACTTTGTGATTTGTGAATATCCTCAATGACTGGGCCACCAACAACAATGTTAACATTGGAGCACATGCGAATAAGACTTGATTTATGTGTGTCAAAAGTCTCATTGTTTACTAATTGTCTCATTTAATTATGAAGTGATCAGGGGTGAAAGTAGAATGAATTACTTCCCGGTATGGGACCTCTGTCTGCTCGCACTTGTCAAACAATCACTTCAAAGGTCTCCTTTACTAGGCTACCCACACACATTCATCTTTACTAGGCTACCCGCGCACGTTCATCCACTACCAACATACAGTATATGTATTTACAGCCTCCAAACAGTGGTGAATGGGAACAGACATCTGTTACACAAAACATAAAAAAGTTAATGACATTTGGTGATTGTCATTAGGCCAGAATTTATGCATCCACTGCTGTCCGCGCACATCTCAGCCGCTCATATCTGCCTTCAAAAAATGTCAATGTTGTCGTCGAACAACATCACATGTTGGAGCGTAGGCTATACCACCAGTTTTCAAGTCCATTCGTTCAATTGTCTGACTGGCGTTAATTATAATGGTTTAATAACCTACAGTTGTCTTGACGTTTTGTTTTCATTATAGGCTCATGTTTTATCGGTACGGCGCACCCCAACTATTTATTTTGCCGGGATGCGATACCGGACCGTACTGCCTTACTTTCACCCCTGGAAGTGCTATAATTTGACATTTCTGAATGGTCAATGCCATTTATATAAACGGTGGGAAGTTAGCTTAATGAAAGTAGCTGATGCGGTTACTAAAACAGCGATAGCTCTTGAATGACAGTAGATATTTCTGTTCTGATTTCAGATTTGAATGGTAGACAAGTAGACCAAGATTTAATAACCTATTTTAGAAACACCCACTGTTTTGTTCACTTTCCCAACAAATTAGACTAATACTTGGAGCTTATGATATCTTAGTCTACTTGTCTGCTTTACAAATGAGCAATCAGATAGAGATATATTCTACCAATCAGGAGATACAGCTGTTTAAGTATATATTTTATTCAGGTACCTCTCTTTTTATTAAACCTTTGTTTCCTCATATCTGTCAGAACATTAACGTTTTTAAGAAATACAGATGTATCATTCAAATCAACTGTTATTTGCATGTGGAAATGTCATGGGATGCATTTGCTCCATTGTTAACATTGTTGTTGGTGGCCCATACTTTCAGGGTATTCACAAATTAAGTGGCTTTAAGCATCCTCATCATAAGCTTCACAGACACTGCTGGCTTGCCTACTTCTACATGCCATCACCCTACATCCTCTATTCCTAAAGATGGTGACTTGAAGCATCATTGTCAAAAGCTCCACAAACCCTGCTGCCTGCTTCAACTTGCCATCACACTGCTTCCTCCATTCCAGAAGAGGGTGGCTTGAAGCATCATTATCAAACGCCACAAACCCTGCTGCCTGCTTCAACATGCCATCACACTGCTTCCTCCATTCCAGAAGAGGGTGGCTTGAAACATTATCACAAACGCCACAAACCCTGCTGCCTGCTTCAACATGCCATCACACATTCCTGAAGAGGGTGGCTTGAAGCATCATTATCACAAGCGCCACAAACCCTGCTGATCCCAACTCTGTTTTGCACCACATGGAGTGCAGCCTAGCAGGTACCCCTCCTTTGTTATAAAACCTTAGTTTTTTCATATCTCTCAGAACATTAAAGTCTTTAAAGACTAAACAGAACCATGTGGGGATCTGGCCTTGAGCTTGGACCCCAAGATGCTGATGCAGCTTTAATTAGGGGTCCTTGCACCGTTCTTAGCACATTTTTACTAAACAGTATGTTGTAAAAAGGATGTAGTACAATTAGTACATAGTATGTAGTTTTAGTAAGCAGTAGGCAAGACAGATTTTGGACACAGGCTCTGTAGTAGTCTAAAAACAGTTTGTGAAAGAACAGTCGTTGTGTTCCAAGATGGCCACTCCACTTAGGTCTATAACGGCCATTTACAATTTGTCAAATGTAATGTAACTCTGCAGGATTGTGGAACCCACCAACAGTAACTGGTACTACTATTAGGCCTACTTCTACCACACTGCACAACAAAGGAAAAACGCAGTGACTACTGATTTGGTCAAATCGTTGATCTGTTGTAATGGTCAGGTACAGTATGATATCTGATTAATGTGGTATTTAAATCAAATCACATTTTATTTGTCACATGCGCCGAATACAACAGGTGTAGACCTGCTTACTTACTAGCCATTAAGCAACAATGCAGAGTTTTTAAAATGTAAGTAAGAAAAAATGTGCGTAATAAATTGAAGAGAAAATAGTAAAACAATAAAACAACAATTAGGCTCTATACAAGGGGTACGGAGTCAATGTGCAGGGGTACAGGATACTCGAGGTAATTAAGGTAATATGTATATGGTTAAAGTGACTATGCATATATAATAAACAGAGTAGCAGCAGCGTATGTGAGGCGTGTGAGGGAATGTGTGTGTGTGTGTGTGTGTGTGTGTGTGTGTGTGTGTGTGTGTGTGTGTGTGTGTGTGTGTGTGTGTGTGTGTGTGTGTGTGTGTGTGTGTGTGTGTGTGTGTGTGTGTGTGTGTGTGTGTGTGTGTGTGTGTGTGTGTGTGTGTGTGTGGGGTGTAGCATGTGGTTAGAGTCCAGGGAGTGTACATTGAGCCTGTCTAAGAGAATCGGTGCACATTGTTTTTATATATAAAATGAGGGGGTCAATAGTCAGAGTAGGCATTTGATGAAGTGTTCAGCATTCTAATGGCTTGGGGGTAGAAGCTGTTAAGGAGCCTTTCGGTCCTAGACGTGACGCTCCGGTACCACTTGCCTTGCGGTAGCAGAGAGAACAGTCTATGACTTGGGTGACTGGACTCTTTTTTGACAGATTATTAGGGCCTTCCTCTGACACTGCCTGGTGTAGAGGTCCTGGATGGCAGGAAGCTTGGCCCCAGTGATGTACTGGGCCGTACGCACTACCCTATGTTGCAGAGCAGTTGCTGAACCAAGAGGTGATGCAACCAGTCAGGATGGTGTGGTTTTATGGCCAAAAATGCCGCTGTGGAAGCACGGCATACGAATACTTCCACCAATGTCAGAACACATCCTGATCACTGATGCTCCTCTCCCCAGTTTAATGCCCTCTCCACCTGGAGTCCACAGGAAAGGAGGAGAGAAGACAATGGGGGAAGAAGTAAACCTTGTCCGAGCCAGAACGGCCCACAGGGCAGGAGCCCATATCCCTTTTCTATAGAGTGAGGTAGCCTGATATGGCAAGAATTGAACACTTAACATAACAGGCCTGAGCTTCTTCCTGGTATCCTATTACTATGACATCTATCTGTGTTGTTATTACATCAGCACAGTCATAATGTTATTACATGTTACAACCATGTTATTACCATGTTATAAGCACTATAATGCCACACCTGAGCTGCCACCTGGGGGATAGCCTCAGCCCCCCCTTCAGCAGGGCCAGGGGAGTAGTGTCCCCCACGGAGAGCACCCCTCGCCGGGACACCAGACCTGCAGTGTTGGGTATGCCTGGAGGACAAAGAGAGAGGGGGGTGGAACATTTTAACTATGATAATAATTCATGAAAATGAATACAAATATTTGGATAGTGAAATTACTTGGGCCTGTTATGTTTGTGCACTAAGCTGGCAGACCATACAGACATTCAGACTAAGTAATAAGTATATTTGAATAGGGACAGATGAACTTCACTGATACGTATCTAGTGCAAACATTAAAAAATATATATATTTATTTAATGGTGTTGAGACAGGGAAAGTTGTTGAAAGTTGAGAGCTGTTGTGGTGAGACTATAGGTCTATAGTAGAGGATCTGAGTGCATGTGTATGTAGGGTAGGTTTACCTATAGCAGTGTTTCCCAATCCTGTATACACATTTAGCTTTTGCCCAAGTACTAACACACCTGATTCCACTAATTAAGGGTGAGTTGATGAGTGGAATCAAGTGTGTTAGTGCTAGGGTGGGGGAGGGGAGGGAAGAGGGAGTTGGGCCTCTCTCTTCTTCTACCTCTCTGTTATGAACCAGAAACAAGGAGCCAGTGAGATGTCTCACTTTCTCTTCCATCTCTGATCTAACTCCAGGCATGCAATGTGAATGTGTTATGGTTCTATGATCCATGTTTCAATATGCTTTGTGTTGTAGTCACGACAGACAAATATATATAGTTAAGCAAACTTTACTAGGCATGTTGTCAACCAGCACATTAATCAAGTAAGTAACAACTGGTTTCCTGTGTAACATCAATATGAGTAACATCAATATTGCTACATGTTCTCTTTTTAATTTTTTTACAACAAAGGCAGACTCCACCTAACTTTGGCTTGTCGTCCATGTCTGCAATAAACTGGAATGTGAACTGAATGTTTGTTTACTGTCTCTGACTGTCCATTAATTTTTTATTTTTTTTACCTTCACACATATTCTTTCAGGTGTATAGGTCCTACCACACCTTGTGTGGGGAGTGTTGATTACATCAGGAGGTGCTTGACCTGAGATGTTTGGATCTTCTTGTTGAGGTGCAGCGTTCACCTCTAGGTTGTGTTCAGCACCCTGCTGGGCATCAGCTGGTGCTCTGTTTACTGGCTCTGTGCCAGGCTCCTCAACAGTGGGGAAATCCTCCTCTATGTCTCTGCTCTTCCTCAGGTGTCGCCTGTTCCTCCTGAAGACTTGTCCCTGTTCTGTCTTCACCTCGTAGGACCTTTGCTCCACAGGTCTGACTACTGTGGCCCTCTGCCACCACTGTTTCTGTCCTGTGAGTGGCTGAACTCTCACCCTGTCCTCTCATTGCAGTTCTGTGAGATCCTTAGCAGAGGTGTCGTAGTACTTTGCCTGTTTCTGTTGTCTTTCTTTGAACTTTTCCAGCTGACAGTTTGCCATCCCCGGTCTCAGAAGATTTTCACTCATTATAAGTAGTGTCTTCCCATGAGCACCATTGCAGGGCTGCTGTATGTTCCTTGTGACGGGGTATATCTGTGATCCAGCATAGCCAGGTATGGGTCAGCATGCTCTCTTTGCTTTTGATATCAGTCTTTTGGCTGTTTTCACTTCCAAATCCACTTTCCAATTACTTTGCGGGTATCCTGGAGACGATGTTTTGTGTGTAAGGGAAGACCCCCTCCAAATGGACAAAAATGAATGGGAACATATTGGCACTGTACGAATCATACACACGATGTACAATACCACTCATTTGGACGCCGTTTCATCCAAATCATATTGCAAATGCCAAGTGTCACACCGCAAAAATCCAATAGATGGCGAGCGCACTCCACCGTACCTTTTTCATATTGCAAATGTAACACAAGTCAAGTCCCAAGAGTCAAATTTTGAAAAAGTGATAAAAAAAAATAAAAACAATTATCACCCCCTTAAAACCTGTTAGGGCTAGGGGGCAGTATTGACACGGCTGGATAAAAAACATACCCGATTTAATCTGGTTACCACTCCTACCCAGTAACTAGAATATGCATATACTTATTACATATGGATAGAAAACACCCTAAATTTTCTAAAACTGTTTGAATGGTGTCTGTGAGTATAACAGAACTCAAATGGCAGGTCAAAACCTGAGAGATTCCTTTACAGGAAGTGGCCTGTCTGACCATTTCTTGAACTTCTTTTCCATCTCTATCTTTTACTAAGGATCTCTGCTCTAACGTGACACTTCCCACGTCGTCCATAGGCGCTCAGAGCCCGGGAAAAAACAGAATGTCGTCATTCCAGCCCCAGGCTGAAACACATTATCGCCTTTCTCAAGTGGCCGATCAAGGGACTCTGGGCTTATGCGCGTGACCCCGACCGCCCCCGCCTTTGGGATTTTTTTCCTCTGTTTGCCGAAAAGGAGATTCCCTGTCGGAATATTATCGCTTTTCTACGAGAAAAAAGGCGTAAAAATTGATTTTAAACAGCGGTTGACATGCTTCGAAGTACGGTAATGGAATATTTAGAATTTTATTGTCACGAATTGCGCCATGCGCGCGACACTTCTTTACCATTTCGGATAGTGTCTGGAACGCACGAACAAAACGCCGCTATTCGGATATAACGATGGATTATTTTGGACCAAACCAACATTTGTTATTGAAGTAGCAGTCCCGGGTGTGCATTCTGACGAAGACAACAAAAGGTAATGAAACTTTTATAATAGTAAATATGATTATGGTGAGTGCTAAACTTGCCGGGTGTCTAAATAGCGAGCCCGTGATGCCTGGGCTATGTACTTAGAATATTGCAAAATGTGCTTTCACCAAAAAGCTATTTTAAAATCGGACATATCGAGTGCATAGAGGAGGTCTGTATCTATAATTCTTAAAATAATTGTTATGCTTTTTGTGAACGTTTATCGTGAGTAATTTAGTAAAATGTTAGCGAATTCCCCGGAAGTATGCTAGTTCTGAACGTCACATGCTAATGTAAAAAGCTGGTTTTTGATATAAATATGAACTTGATTGAACAAAACATGCATGTATTGTATAACATAATGTCCTAGGGTTGTCATCTGATGAAGATCATCAAAGGTGAGTGCTGCATTTAGCTGTATTCTGGGTTTTGGTGACATTATATGCTGGCTTGAAAAATGGGTGTCTGATTATTTCTGGCTTGGTACTCTGCTGACATAATCTAATGTTTTGCTTTCGTTGTAAAGCCTTTTTGAAATCGGACAGTGTGGTTAGATTAACGAGAGTCTTGTCTTTAAATGGCTGTAAAATAGTCATATGTTTGAGAAATTGAAGTAATAGGATTTTTAAGGTTTTGAAAATCGCGCCACAGGCTGGCAGTGGCTGTTACGTAGGTGGGACGCAAGCGTCCCACCTAGCCCATAGAGGTTAAAGTGCTTTCTGGACCGTTTTTCGAAATTCTTTAGATTTTTTTTGTCAATTACACATGTATAAGAGCTGTATGAACATACTTTTGACATATTTTATTGACGTAATTTTTTTGTTTGTTTTTGCTTGTACATAAGGCACATGTTTTGTCCATTTGGAATATGATTTCATAGGAAGTCAAAAGTGACATTTTTTTCCTTTTTTTTGCCAAATGCCATAAGATATGTACAAATGAAATATCCAATAATTTTTTTGTCAATTATACATGTATGAAAGTATTGAATGTGCCAAATTACAGCAAATATCCAATAGATGGCGAGTGCGCTCCACCGGGAATTTTGTTATTGCAAATGTAACACAAGTCAAGACCCAAGAGTCAAATTTTGAAGAAAAGGGTTTTTTTCCGAAAACGTATCACCCCCTTAAAAAAGTGCATTCTGGACCGTTTTTTGAAATTCTTCCTTTTTTGTTGTTGTTGTCAATTACACATGTATAAGAACCGTATGAACATACTTTTGACATATTTTATTGACATCATTTTTATTTTTTTTATTTTGCTTGTACATAAGGCATAAGTTTTGTCCATTTGCAATATGATTTCATAGGAAGACAAAAGTCGAAGTCAAAAGTCACTTTTTTTCCCTTTTTTTGCAAAATGCCATTAGAAATGTCCAACTGCAACATGAAAGTATTGAATGTGCCAAATCAGGATGTTTGTCCATTTGCCATGTACGATCATAGGAAGATGGTTTCCAAACCCAAAAGTCAGTGAACCATGTCCAAATGGCATTTATACTGCCCAAATGATATATAGCCCTATGTTAACCTCTTACATCTAGATGTTTCGCTAGCGGATCGCCTCGCCAATATCCAATGATAGAGCGTGGCGCGAATTACAAACACCTCAAAAATCCCAAAACTTCCATTTCTCAAACATATGAATATTTTACACCATTTTAAAGACAAGACTCTCCTTTTTTTAACCACATTGTCCAATTTCAAAAAGGCTTTACAACGAAAGCAAAACATTAGATTATGTCAGGAGAGTACACAGCCTGAAATAATCACACACCCATTTTTCAAGCTAGCATATAATGTCACAAAAACCAAAACCACAGCTAAATGCAGCACTAACCTTTGATGATCTTCATCAGATGAAACTCCTAGGACATTGTTATACAATACATGCATGTTTTGTTCAATCAAGTTCATATTTATATCAAAAACCAGCTTTTAACATTAGCATGTGACGTTCAGAACTAGCATACCCACCAAAAACTTCCGGTGAATTTACTAAATTACTCACGATAAACGTTCACAAAAAACAACAATTATTTTAAGAATTATAGATACAGAACTCCTTTATGCAATCGCGGTGTCCGATTTTAACTTGTTATGGATAGGGGGCAGTATTTTCACGGTCGGATAAAAAATTTACCCGATTTAATCTGGTTATTACTCCTGCCCAGAAACTAGAATATGCATATAATTAGTAGCTTTGGATAGAAAACACTCCAAAGTTTCTAAAACTGTTTGAATGGTGTCTGTGAGTATAACAGAACTCATATGGCAGGCCAAAACCTGAGAAGATTCTATACAGGAAGTACCCTGTCTGACCATTTCTTGGCCTTCTTTGTCATCTCTATCGAAAATAGAGGATCTCTGCTGTAACGCGACACTTTCTAAGGCTCCCATAGGCTCTCAGAAGGTGCCAGAACGGGGAATGATGACTCTGCAGTCCCTGGGCGAAAAACAGTAGCGCATTTGGATAGTGGTCGATCTGAGAACAATGAGACGGGCGTGCGTGCATGTGAAGAGTCCATTTTACATTTTCAGTGTTTGAACGGATACGTCTCCCGGTCGGAATATTATCGCTATTTTACGAGAAAAATCGCATAAAAATTGATTTTAAACAGCGTTTGACATGCTTCGAAGTACGGTAATGGAATATTTTGAATTTTTTTGTCACGATATGCGCCGGCGTGTCACCCTTCGGATAGTGTCTTGAACGCAAGAAGAAACGCAGCTATTTGGATATAACTATGGATTATTTGGAACCAAAACAACACTGGGTGTTGAAGTAAAAGTCCTGGGAGTGCATTCTGACGAAGAACAGCAAAGGTAATCCAATTTTTCTTATAGTAAATCTGAGTTTGGTGAGTGGCAAACATGGTGGGTGTCAAAATAGCTAGCCATGATGGCCGGGCTATCTACTCAGAATATTGCAAAATGTGCTTTCACTGAAAAGCTATTTTAAAATCGGACACCGCGACTGCATAAAGGAGTTCTGTATCTATAATTCTTAAAATAATTGTTATGTTTTTTGCGTGCGCCCGTGTCATTGTTCTCAGATCGACCACTTTCCAAATGCGCTACAGTTTTTCGCCCCAGGGACTGCAGAGTCATCATTCCCCGTTCTGGCGCCTTCTGAGTGCCTATGGGAGCCTTAGAAAATGTCACGTTACAGCAGAGATCCTCTATTTTCCATAAAGAGGCTATAGAAGGCCAAGAAATGGTCAGAGGTGCACTTCCTGTATGGAATCTTCTCAGGTTTTGGCCTGCCATATGAGTTCTCTTATACTCACAGACACCATTCAAACAGTTTTATAAACTTTAGGGTGTTTTCTATCCAAATCAAACAATTATATGCATATTCTAGTTTCTGGGCAGGAGTAATAACCAGATTAAATCGGGTACGTTTTTTATCCGGCCGTGAAAATACTGCCCCCTATCCTAAACAGGTTAAGCGTTAATGCCACACGATCAAGGTTAGGCTTGCACAGATCGGGAGGACCTCAGGAACGTTCCTGGGGTCGAATTGTGCTTCTAACCCTAACGGTTCTCTCGCTGTCACCCAAAAGCACCTGCAATTTAGGGCCAGGCTTCATTATGGGCCTACTTTTTTTCAAGGTCGCTGCGCTCAGACCGAGCGAGCTACGGTCAAGCGGGGCATCTCGTTGAACTCAGCACAGCCTAGAGATAATGGTAATGCCATTGCAGGCTCTGTGTGTCTTTAAGCACCGCACTGTGTCACTCCATCCTTGCTGTGTGTGTATATGTGTGTGTGAGAGCTTTTCTTTGACATCTGATGGGATAAATGACTGATTTACAGTTCATGAGGGTTACCTAGTCACACATATGAAGTTTTGGAAAGATCTGACCTTTTTAACCCTTCGAAACAGCCCCTATGACACCATTTTAAGGCACTTCTGGTTGACACAGGAAGCTGAAAGTGAACACATATCCTCCTTGGGTTAGGCTCTTATAGAATATTGAGTTTTAAGTCTTTACGCTAACTTCTTAAGGTATAGGGGGCAGTATTTTCACGGCCAGATGAAAAACGTACCCAAATTAAACAACCTATTACTCAGGCCCAGAAACTGGAATATGCATATTATTAGTAGATTTGGATAGAAAACACTCTGAAGTTTCTAAAACTGTTTGAATGGTGTAATTTCGTCCCAACTCCCCGAGAGAGGTTAAGAACTGACTTATTTACAGAGGGTTGAATGAGTTTGTGTTATTTCAGAAAATCACAGAAATCTCGCAGAGCTCCGAAACCCACCTTAACGGATTCATCTGAACACGCTGCAACTGGATCTGTAATTTTTTAATTTATTTTTTATTTTTTGAACATCACCAATTGTACATTGTACGATTTCTCTTAAATGACGATAGATAAATGTCTGGTTCTTTTTTTCCTGACAGCGTAGGCTCATGTACTTTGACCTGAAGCGGTCAAATTAGCGCTCTATTTTCGTTTTTGACCTTTAATCCCAGAAAATTGGCCTTAACTCAAAAAGCGTTGAGGCCTAAAATCCATCTTGATCGGGGCCAACTGCCCATTATGCCAAACCTATGCTCGCCAAGTTTTGTCTTTGAAGTTTTTTCCGTTTAGGAGAAAAGGCCACGTCGTGATTGGTGATGTTTTGTACATTTGCAATATGATCCATTCGTCCTCTGCTGTTATTTTCCGGGACAGGTGAAAAATGACCAAAATTTGAACTTTTTATTAAACGGAAACCGAACGTCCGAGAGACTTCGTTCGATGACTTCCCGGCCCCGGTGCACGGCCCGCCGCCGTCCGCCGATTTTACAAACGTTCACGGACGTCTAGTAAGGGACCGTACATTTGCAATATGGACTTCCTCATCAGTCATACAGCAAGTGCCGAAATGTGCGCTTCATGTATGTAAAGTCCCAAGCCTTGCTGAAATTTCGGAACTCGTCTGAAGAGTACTGGGGACCATTGTCTGAGTAAAGGATGTCAGGTATCCCATAGCGTGCAAAGTGTCTTCAGTTTTGGAATGACTGTCTGACTGTGTGTTCTCCAAATGGTCCACTTCCCAGAAGTTGGAGATATAATCAACTGTGAACATGTAGTCTCAGTCGTTGAACTGGAACAGGTCAGTCCCTATTTTTTTCCCAGGGACGCTTTGGTGCTTCGTGTGGCCTCAACGTTTCTTTCTGCTACCTCATACCCCATGCAGTGCAGGTGCTACATTGTGCCATGTACGTTCTCAGCTGTGCATTCATGCCTGGCCAGTAGACACACTTGCGAGCTCTTCTCAGACATCCCTCTGTTCCTATGTGTGAGGAATGGATTCTCTGCATTATCTCTGACCTGAGGGCAGTAGGCACAACGACTCGCTCACCTCTGAAGATAACTCAATTTTTCACACTCAGCTCATCGCTTTTGTGAAAATACATGGCTACTTCCAAGGGTACATGTCCTTTCACTTCAGGCCACCCCTGCAGGATCACATTTTTCAGTGTCTGGAGCTCCCAATCCAGCTCAGTGGCTCTCTGGATGTGCTTTAGTCTCTTGCTTGACACAGGGAGGAAGTGTATCATATTGATTGATTCCACTTGGACCTCCACAGGGCCTCTGTTGTCTTGTTCTGTGAGGTACGCCCTGCTCAGGGTGTCGGCCAGTACCACATGTTTTCCCGGAACGCATCGGAGACCAACCTCGTAGTTTTGGAGTCTCATGAGCATGCGTTGTAGTCTTTTTGGTGCGCTGAGGAAAGGCTTTGTCATGATGCTCTAGAGGCTTGTGATCTGACTGCACTTCCACAGTTCGTCCATATGTGAATTGGTGGAACCTCTCCATGCCAAATGCCACTGCTGTTACGCTCGTCGATTGAAGAATTAGACCAAGGTGCAACGTGGTCAGCGTACATCTTTCTTTATTAGATGAACACCAACAAAACAAAAGAATACAAAAACGAACGTAAAGTTCTGCAGGCTTCACAGCAGCTATACAAAAACAAGATCCTACAATCTCAGGTGGGAAAAAGGGCTGCCTAAGTATGATCCCCAATCAGATACAACGATAAACAGCTGCCTCTGATTGGGAACCATACTAGGCCAACAAAGAAATATAAACATAGATTTGCCCACCCAAGTCACACCCTGACCTAACCAAATAGAGAATAAAACAGACTCTCTAAGGTCAGGGCGTGACAACTGCAAGCAGCTCCTTCTCTATCTGTGCATACCCTTTTTCAGTCTCTGTCAGGGCTCTGCTGGCGTATGCTATTGTTTGTCCTCCCTGCATCAAGGCTGCTCCTAACCCACTGTCTGAAGCATCACACTGTAGTACAAGTTGCTCTGTTGGGTTGTAGTATTTCAGCACAGGGGTCTGTGCAATGGTATCCCTGATTTTATTGAAAGTCTGCTCATGTCTCTCTGACCACTCCCACAGTGAGTCCTTGTGTGTTAGCTGTCGCAGTGGCTCGCAGAGCCCTGTGGCGTGGCTGCAGAACTTGGCTAGGTAGTTTACCATGCCGAGGAAGCACTGCACCCCCTGCACATCTGTAGGCCTAGGCATCTGTTTGATGGCTGTCACTTTTCCTGGGTCCACTTTCAACCCCTCTGATGTTAGCAGGTGGCCAATGTAGGGCATTTCCTTCAGCCTGAGCTGCAGATTCTCCGGATTCAGCTTGATATTGAGCTTCTTGCATCTGTCCAGGAGCATTTTCAGGTTTTTGTCATTTTCCGAGTCACTGCTTCATCATTGTCTCCTTCTCCCACAATCAGGATGTCATCTGCAATGATTTTGACTCCTGGAAGACCTTCCATTGCCTGGTTCAACTTCCTCTGAAAGATCTCTGGGGCTGGACTGATTCCCATTGGCATGCGCAGCCACCTGTAGCGTCCCATGGGAGTAGAGAACGTGGTGAGATAGCTGGATTCCTCCTCCAGTTCCACATGCCAAAATCAGTTTTTTACATCACAGACAGAGAACACGCGTGCTCTGTTCAGATCTGGCAGCACGTCTTCAACAGTGGAAGTGGGTAATGGCTCCTCTTGAGTGCCTTGTTGAGAGGTTTCAGATCAATACACACTCTTAGTTTTCCAGATGGTTTCTTCACTACCATCAGGCTGCTAATCCAATCTGGTGCTTTTTTTCAACTGCTTTTATCATCCTTCTTTTCTCGAGACCACTGAGCTCCTCTATGAGTGGTTTATATAGTGCTACTGGCACACTTCTCTTCGGCAGCTGGACAGGCTCCACTCGCTCATCAACTTCCAGCTTCAGTTTGCTGGGTAAGCATCCATCTCCCTGGAATACATCAGAGTAATCCTGTTTAATTTGCTCTTCAGTCCAGGTTCCTGTTGTTTTCTCGATGGCCAGGATGTTGTGATGCTGCACAGTAATCAACTCCATTGCCTGGATAGCCTTACTTCCTAGAATGGGCCTGTGCACATTCTTGTTGACTACGATGAACTCGGTGGGTTTTCTTATTGCGTGGATTGATCACTTTAAGTGTGCACTTCCCCAGTGGCGTCAGAGTACTCTTGTTATACATCACCAATACCTGACTGCAGGGCTCTATGTGACTGGCTTTTATGAGGTTTGCAGGGATAACATTACAACTAGCACCACAATCTAGCTGAAATCTGACTGACTTTTTATTGACCAGCATGGTTACAAAGAGAGCTGCATTGGGGTCTGTGGTTTTCTCCTGCACCACGTCGATGCTCTCTGACTTTGGCCCTAGTGTGATGCACAGAACATCCTCACCGCTCTGAGTCAGCTGACGCATTTTCCATTGCCAGGACTCTGTTTCTCTTTGCTGGTCCCTGCACTTTTGCAAATTGTAGAGAAGTGATTCTTTTTTCCACAGGATTTACATTTTTGTCCATATGCAGGGCATTTTTCCTTTTTTCTCTCATGTGTCCGTCCACAATATCTGCATTGTATAATGCTCTGTCCCTCTGTAGGGTCTCCTCTCCCTCTCGGCCTCTCTTTCTGTGTTACTGCATGCACTGCTACAGGGCCTTGCACATGACTTCAGCTCTCTGTCTGGACAATTTCTGCAGCTCTTCCAATCTGTATGCATTTCTCTAAACTGAGATCAGTCTCTCTGAGTAAGCGCTCTCTTAAGTGTGGGTCACACGTGCCACACACAATCCTGTCCCTGATAAGAGAGTCTGTGATTACTCCAAAGTTACAGGTGGCCACAAGAGTCCTCAATTCAGTGAGATATTTGTCTAAACTCTCATCTTGTCCCTGACTTCGCATGAAAAAATAATCTCTCTGTTTCATTTTTCTTGGGATCACAAAATGCATCCAGTGCTGCAATTACTTCCTCAACAGAGAGATTGTCTTTTGTACTGCCCACACATAGGGTCTCACAAATCTTGTAGTCATCAGGTTTTTCTCTCATTGTAAGAGCCATGTACAAATTGAATTCCTCTTTCCATCTTTTCCAGGTCAGTGCTAAATTACAATCATCAAAGTCTATTTTTCCCGGAGGTTTCAGTGCATTTTCCATGGCGATTTAGTTATAGAATGGAACGTTAGCTACTCACGAATCTGCTTGTATCCAATAGCCAGCTAGCTTTTAGCATAGAGTCACTCACGATAGCCAGCTAATGTAGACATTTGGCGCAATGACTAGCCTGTAAACGCGGCACTGCCTCCTGGGCAGTGTTGCCAATTTAGCGACTTTGTCGCTATATTTAGTGAGTATTCAGACCCCTCTAGCGACACATTTTTTAAAAATTGACTAGCGACAAATCTGGCGACTTTTTCTGGTGTTAGTGGAGACTTTTGGAGACTCTGACGTGAAAGCACGTATCATTCTTACTCTTCTCAATGAGCAATGGGTGCTGCCATGGGCCCCACTTCCGTCCCAAAGCATTCACAGGTGGCCCAGTCCTCGCGCATCAGTCCCTCCCAGCTGCAGTCAGAGCAGGAGATGTTCACCCCTCCGCGTCCAGACTGCAAATGAATCGAGCATGCGGAAAGCCGCTGCTGGCTGAACCCGCGCTGGCTTACATTCAGGGCGGGATCTAAATGTAAAATGTTCTTTGTCTAAAATAAATCACTGCACAAAAATAAATCACTGCATTTGACTCACACAGCCTCAGTAACTTACTCACCTTGTCCACTGTGTGTGTGCCTCTCTGTGACATAAGCTAAACATCTAGCTGGCTAGCTCATCATGTCTCAGTCTAAACTGTACACTCAAAAATACAGAAAGGAGTGGGAATCAAACCCTGAATTCAAAGGCTGGTTGAAACCGTTTATTGGAGATGATACACAGGCATACTGCCTGTATTGTAAGGCTGATTTCTACACCAAAATTAGTGATGTAAAAAAACACACGGCAACTCAAAAACATAGTCAAAAGGCAAAGCCTTATAACAGTTCCACCCAAAACAAGCTGCCATTTGGTAAAAAAATTTGACTTGCAAAAAAGGCTGAGGCCACCATGGCATTAGCTATCGCTGAACACTGTTCCATGCTGGCATGTGATCACATTGTAGAAGCATGTAGAGCTGCTTTCTCAGACTCCACTGCTGCTACCCACTTCAAAGTGCACAGAAATGATTAATGGTGTTCTAGCACCATAGTTTCTGAAAAAGTTGGTCACAGATGTGGGTGACCAGCGTTTCAGCCTCCTCCTCGATGAGTCCACGGATGTAAGTGTTTTTAAGTACCTGGGGGTTGTGATAAGGTACTTTAGTGACACCAAGCAGACAATTGTATCAACATTTCTGGGGCTTGTTGAGTTGGAGGGAGGAGATGCCAAATCTATAGCCCATGCTGTTGTGGCTTTCCTCAAAGTGTTGTCTTAAAAAAAGAGAAACTCCTGGGGATAGGGACTGACAATGCCTCTGTTATGACGGAGATTAACAATGGGGTCCATAAAGTAGTGAAGGAGGAGTATGGTCTCAAATATCTGGTTCTTATTTGCTGTGTGTGCCACTCTCTGCAGCTTGCTCATTTGTAGTTCTAAACATATTTAGGGTGTTTTTTACTCACTTTTTGTCTCTCCCACGACGTTATTCCTCTCTCCTACAGCATCCATCACAATTACATGCACATGGCCAATTATGCAAATTAGGAGATTATGTCATTTAGCAACTTTTAGGACAGCCAATAGCTACTTTCCTTACTGAGGAGATGGCAACACTGCGCCTGGGATGTGTTCTTCATTTACATCGATGAGATCCAGGTTCTTTTGAGTACCGCTGCCACCATGTTTCAATATGCTTTGTGTTGTAGTCACGACAGACAAAGATATATAGTTAAGCAAACTTTACTAGGCATGTTGTCAACGAGCACATTAATCAAGTAAGTAACAACTGGTTTCTGTTTCCTGTATAACATCAATATGAGTAACATCAATATTGCTACAATCTATATTTGGGTTACAGTGGAATTCAAAACCATCCTCGACCTTGCTATCAGGTCAGCCGTGGCTAAACTTTAAACCGATATAGACGGGTTGGTTGTTTAGCAACAAAACCAACGCGTGAACAACTATGAGGCAAAACAGACGTGGTTGGCTTAGATTGTTGATAACATGTAAAATGTGTTTATTGAAAACAGAAATACATTTGCACAATGAGCATTTGTTTCAAATACATCGTTACAGTTGTTGGTTAGCTAGCTAGTGAATTTGAGCCATATTGGGATAGCCATTGGAAGCTGTTTGGGGGTGGGGCTTCCGCTAACACAGGAGTAGTAAAGGCCCAGTGCACTATTTTGTGGAGAGAAAAAAAAGATCTATGTATATTTCTTTTAATAATACGTTTTTTTAATTCAGATTTTTCAGGGGCTGCACCTCTACTTTGGAAACATTGTTTGCAGATTTCACAACCTGCTACACTTGTGAGAAACAAGTTTTGGTTTATTTCATATAATTATTTACGAGTTTTGTCAATTGTTACATTGTATTTTGTTTGTAGCGCTCCATGTGAGCAATGAGCATATGTCTGGTTGCTCTGTCCTCTTAATGTTGACGGAGCACGAGCACGTAGAGAAGTAGACTGAGCACGTATAGAAGTAGGACTGAGCACGATATAGAAGTAGACTGAGCACGTATAGAAGTAGGCTGAGCACGTATAGAAGTAGACTGAGCACGTATAGAAGTAGACTGAGCACGTATAGAAGTAGACTGAGCACGTATAGAAGTAGACTGAGCACGTATAGAAGTAGACTGAGCACGTATAGAAGTAGACTGAGCACGTATAGAAGTAGGCTGAGCACGTATAGAAGTAGACTGAGCACGTATAGAAGTAGGCTGAACACGTATAGAAGTAGACTGAACACGTATAGAAGTAGACTGAGCACGTATAGAAGTAGACTGAACACGTATAGAAGTAGACTGAGCACGTATAGAAGTAGACTGAGCACGTATAGAAGTAGACTGAGCACGTATAGAAGTAGACTGAGCACGTATAGAAGTAGGCTGAGCACGTATAGAAGTAGACTGAACACGTATAGAAGTAGACTGAGCACGTATAGAAGTAGACTGAGCACGTATAGAAGTAGGCTGAGCACGTATAGAAGTAGGCTGAGCACGTATAGAAGTAGACTAACTGGCCTGCTGCGGCAAATGTAGGAAAGTGCCCATTCGGTGATGGATGTCTGATTTCTGATGGTCTTAATTCACCACCACAAATAAACTGAATTTCTCAGTAATTATTTTCTCCACCTTACACTGTAAGTCAACTAAGTCCGTTTTTTTACTCTATTGTAAGTGATTATAGTTCCTCACAGCATTTGACAAATCTTTCCAACAGTCCCCCCTTCAATAATCACCAGGCCTAAATGTCATGCTCTGAGGATCCCATATATCCAGTGGAAATTTCATAAAACACCTGAACACATTTCCCTTTGCCAAATCAGCTGTATGTCTCTAGCTCACTGGCACAGGAAACTCGGAGGATCCTGTCTCTCTTAGTTCCATGCGCTCATTTCTTTAGCTGCCAATGGCTCACGGTGAATCAACGTGCCCATATGGCAGAGGCTGGTGGTCTCCCATCAGTGTGATTTTAACTCTAGGATTTGTATCATTTTAATTCCGATTTGTACTATTAACCACGTGACAATGATTTTGAGAAACGAAAACGTTATTATTGAAATTAAACTGTTTCACGAAATTTCGCAATATGAAAATAATAACTGGCAAACAGATTGGTAGAGATGGTAGGATAAATTGTAAGCTCCCCAAACTTAACTCACGTGCTGCCTAGGAATAGACAGTTGTGAACCGAGCGCACATTTCTTTGTACTGTGTAACTACAAAGGATGTGTATGTGAGAGAGAGATAACAAGAGGGGTGTTGTCACTAAGACTGTGCCTATTAAAACTGAGCACAAATGGACATCTATGCGATCCATTGCGGAGAAAAGCGTTCACCTCAATCCAGCACAAGGGGGCGAGAAGAGAAGAGGGGAGAGAGACCCGACTTAACTCAACCTAAACTCTATACAGCAAGAGAATCTCAGACTCCAAACTCCCACAACTGAATACATAAAAGAATATCATGATCAAAACATGTTCATGTATATCAGTAATGCAACAGAAAATAGTTATTAATAGCAACACAAATTCTTTGTTTTACCATCTCATCAACAGGGGGTACTGGAGCATCTTCAGCACCCGTACTTCCCGCGGCTGTGTTGAATACGTAATAAGAATATGTAATGTAATGCAAGTAAACCACCAAAAGCAAATACATGTACAAGGTAGTAGACAACCAATCATTATATTGGCACATCGCACGCTCACAAATCACCGATCACTGCATTTACAAAAATCCTTTCCTGAATGCAATCCACGATGTCATTCCTACGTTGTGCCACAAGGTGGCAGTATTGCTATACGTAAAAACACTGCGCAACCAACTGTCATACAATCAGAGGGGTTTGTTTATTTATTTCATTTCACCTTTATTTAACCAGGTAGGCCAGTTGAGAACAAGTTCTCATTTACATCTGCGACCTGGCCAAGATAAAGAAAAACAGTGCGACAAAACCAAACAACACAGAGTTACACAGAAACAAACGTGCAGTCAATAACACAATAGAAAAAAATCTATGTACAGTGTGTGCAAATGTAGAAGAGAAGGGAGGTAGGCAATAAATAGGCCATAGAGGCGAAATAATGACAATTTAGCATTAACACTGGAGTGATGGATGTGCAAATGATGATGTGCAATTTGAGATACTGGGGTGCAAAAGAGCAAGAGGGTAAGTAATAATATGGGGATGAGGTAGTTGGGTGTGCTATTTACAGATTGGCTAGGTACAGGTACAGTGATCGGTAAGCTGCTCTGACAGCTGATGCTTAAAGTTAGAGAGGGAGATATGACTCCAGCTTCAGTGATTTTTGCAATTCGTTCCAGTCATTGGCAGCAGAGAACTGTAAGGAAAGGCGGCCAAAGGAAGTGTTGGCTTTGGGGATGACCAGTGAAATGTACCTGCTATAGCGCGTGCTATGGGTGGGTGTTGCTATGGTGACCAGTGAGCTGAGATAAGGCAGGGCTTTACCTAGCATAGACTTATAGATGACCTGGAGCCAGTGGGTTTGGTGACAAATATGTAGTGAGGGCCAGCCGACGAGAGCGTACAGGTCGCAGTGGTGGGTAGTATATGGGGCTTCAGTATCAAAACGGATGGCACTGTGATAGACTCCATCCAATTTGCTGAGTAGAGTGTTGGAGGCTATTTTGTAGATGACATCGCTGAAGTCAAGGATCGGTAGGATAGTCAATTTTACGAGGGTATGTTTGGCAGCGTGAGTGGAGGCTTTGTTGCAAAATAGGAAGCTGATTCTAGATTTAATTTTGGATTGGATATGCTTAATGTGAGTCTAGAAGGAGAGTTTACAGTCTAACCAGACACCTAGGTATTTGTAGATGTCCACATATTCTATGTCAGAACCGTCCAGAGTAGTGATGCTAGTCGGGCGGGAGGGTGCGGGCAGCAATCGGTTGAAGAGCATGCACTTAGTTTTACTAGCATTTAAAAGCAGTTGGAAGCCTCGGAAGGAGAGTTGTATGGCATTGAAGCTCGTTTGGAGGTTTATTAGCACAGTGTCCGAAGAAGGGCCAGAGGTATACAGAATGGTGTCGTCTGCGTAGCGGTGGATAGGAGAATCACCAGCAGCAAGAGCGACATCATTGATATATACAGGGGTATTCAGAGGGGTGGGGGAAACACCATCCGCAATGCAGGTCAGTGGTTAGGACAGGGTCCCCCGTTTTAGTTTTTACCCTAGCACTACACAGCTGATTAAAATAATCAAAGCGTGATGATGAGTTGGTTATTTGAATCAGCTGTGTAGTGCTAGGGCAAGAACCATGCAGGATAAACCATGTAGGGTACATTTTTATGCCTCTGACTGCAATCTGTTCACTTTGCTGCCTCTATTGCTGGACATTTTCTTATAGGCTACATTTGGCTAAATTGCATAGGCCACAAATCTTTTAAGGTATGAAAAACGATGTTTTAATTCCTGTTTAACTAGGCCAAATCCATCTCTCATCTAGCCTGTTTAAAGGGACAATGCAAGTAACATAAATGTTGCTGCATTTTCAATAATGCAGATTGTTTTATTGTAGTCCTATGCCTATATTATCTATGGACAGTCAGTCACCCCTGTAAAACCTACTGTCTTGCAACATAATACAAAGACAAATGAAATTCAACATCAACAATAACCAAAGTAATTCTTAGACCTGTTTAATTTATTGGAAATGCAACAATTTAGCATCACAACAACCCCCCCCCCCCCCCCCCCCCCCCCCCACACACACACAGTCTTATGAGGATTTATGGGTCAAATTATCTCCCCAATATTTACAATATCAATAGGATTTAATCCAAACATAGAAACCTGAGGAGAGATTAGGTCTCTACCTCTCCTGTAAAGTGAGACCCACCCACCTAACCCACACTCTCTGTTGTAGGGTAGGTAGAGAAGTAACGATTTGGGGCATGTAGAGACAGGAAAGAGTGAGAGCAGCAGGTGGGAGGTCTTAAAACTGCTAATTGACTGTGTTTGTGTCTCTCCAGTCTCTACGACCCACTGTCCCTGATTATCAACAGCCCACATGCAGGATAGACAATAGAAATAGAAGCTGTAGAAGGGGATGCCTGTTCTACTCATTCTGATTCTGTGAATAGAACACTGTAGTTTTCTCATTACAAACGTTGAGTTTGAGATCCATAGAGTGCAGTTGAGCTCTACCACAGTTTCATGTTTGATGTGTGTTTCATACGTTTTTGCTGACATGAGCACTCAGGGTAAAATGATACTGGTCTCTCTCTCTCTCACACACACACACACACACACACACACACACACACACACACACACACACACACACACACACACACACACACACACACACACACACACACACACACACACACACACACACACACACACACACCTCGACACACACACACACACACACACACACAATAATAATACGTCTCAAGGGGCCCATTCTATTGATTTCTCTTTTAATCTTTAATCATTTAGACTATAATGGATGGAAACCAGGGCAACTCATCCCATCTCATTATATTGAGGAGTCTTTTCATTGTACTTCAATATCAAACACATGTCCATTTCTAAATATACCCCACTGAATAGACTGCCTTATAAGGTATTATTACAGTAATACGACACTATACTTTCTGCATAATGTTCACAGGAATTTGTCAATTTTAGTAATTATCTTCCATGAGAGCACACACACTGCATTATGATCTGCTTTCCTGCCACTTTATTGTACAATAATGACTGGTCCTAGTGCCCTGTCTCTCCTCCAGGATGTACCACTAACCACCGTGTCCCCTCTAGTGACTGGTCCTAGTGCCCTGTCTCTCCTCCAGGATGTACCACTAACCACCGTGTCCCCTCTAGTGACTGGTCCTAGTGCCCTGTCTCTCCTCCAGGATGTACCACTAACCACCGTGTCCCCTCTAGTGACTGGTCCTAGTGCCCGGTCTCTCCTCCAGGGTGTACCACTAACCACCATGTCCCCTCTAGTGACTGGCCCTAGTGCCCTGTCTCTCCTCCAGGATGTACCACTAACCACCGTGTCCCCTCTAGTGACTGGTCCTAGTGCCCTGTCTCTCCTCCAGGATGTACCACTAACCACCGTGTCCCCTCTAGTGACTGGTCCTAGTGCCCTGTCTCTCCTCCAGGATGTACCACTAACCACCGTGTCCCCTCTAGTGACTGGTCCTAGTGTCCTGTCTCTCCTCCAGGATGTACCACTAACCACCGTGTCCCCTCTAGTGACTGGTCCTAGTGCCCTGTCTCTCCTCCAGGATGTACCACTAACCACCGTGTCTCCTCTAGTGACTGGTCCTAGTGACCTGTCTCTCCTCCAGGATGTACCACTAACCACCGTGTCCCCTCTAGTGACTGGCCCTAGTGCCCTGTCTCTCCTCCAGGATGTACCACTAACCACCGTGTCCCCTCTAGTGACTGGCCCTAGTGCCCTGTCTCTCCTCCAGGATGTACCACTAACCACCGTGTCCCCTCTAGTGACTGGCTCTAGTGCCCTGTCTCTCCTCCAGGATGTACCACTAACCACAGTGTCCCCTCTAGTGACTGGTCCTAGTGCCCTGTCTCTTCTCCAGGATGTACCACTAACCACCGTGTCCCCTCTAGTGACTGGTCCTAGTGCCCTGTCTCTCCTCCAGGATGTACCACTAACCACCGTGTCCCCTCTAGTGACTGGTCCTAGTGCCCTGTCTCTCCTCCAGGATGTACCACTAACCACCATGTCCCCTCTAGTGACTGGCCCTAGTACCCTGTCTCTCCTCCAGGATGTACCACTAACCACCGTGTCCCCTCTAGTGACTGACCCTAGTGCCCTGTCTCTCCTCCAGGATGTACCACTAACCACCGTGTCCCCTCTAGTGACTGGTCCTAGTGCCATGTCTCTCCTCCAGGATGTACCACTAACCACCGTGTCCCCTCTAGTGACTGGTCCTAGTGCCCTGTCTCTCCTCCAGGATGTACCACTAACCACCGTGTCCCCTCTAGTGACTGACCCTAGTGCCCTGTCTCTCCTCCAGGATGTACCACTAACCACCATGTCCCCTCTAGTGACTGGTCCTAGTGCCCTGTCTCTCCTCCAGGATGTACCACTAACCACCGTGTCCCCTCTAGTGACTGACCCTAGTGCCCTGTCTCTCCTCCAGGATGTACCACTAACCACCATGTCCCCTCTAGTGACTGGCCCTAGTGCCCTGTCTCTCCTCCAGGATGTACCACTAACCACCATGTCCCCTCTAGTGACTGACCCTAGTGCCCTGTCGCTCCTCCAGGATGTACAACGTGTAGCCTCCACGTTTTGTGATCTTGTAGGAAGCAGTCACTCCCCGTTGCTGAACTATACTTATCTAGAACTGGGCTAATAACTCGCTAACTAGAAAAGAATATCAGCAAATGTGCACATGCAGCTCTGATCTGAACTGATCTGAAAAGCGCGCTCACTCACAGGTGATTGAAAGACCTATTATGGGCTACCCCGGCCAACAGAATTATACTCTGTTACGATTTGGCTCTGCCTACAACAAAATCAGACTCAATCTTGCAAAGTTAGATTTGTTTCGGTTTGTTGCATTGGAAAGGGGCTGATATAATGTTGATTCGATCACAGAAAAAACGTTGATGTATATAGTGCTAACTAATGGGGGGAACTCAGTGACGTTCAGTCTCTTGTGTCTCTGCGCGGCCTGGCATGTCTTCTGCGCGGCAGTCCTGGAGGAGGTGCGTGGCTGCGCACACACTCAGAATTTACATAGTGGACGCTAGCTAAATGCTAACATGAGCAAGCGAACATAAACTAATTGCAATGACAGATATTCCAGCTCATAAAGTTCTACAACTATCTCAAAAGGCTACTCACAATTTTCTGCATGCACAAAACAAATATTAGACAGCAAGGCTCTTGTTCCAGGAGAGGATTGATTGGCTATGCCATAACCGAGAGGCTTGATCTTGCCGTCTAGCCACTTAGCTAGCAAGTTAGCAAACCAGATACATAGCTGGAGTGCTGAGCTGGAGATCATTTATTTGTCACATCTTAGATAACTTCTAGCTAGTTATAAACAATGGCGTAGCACGTACCCCCGCAGCCCCTGTTGTTCTACAAGACATGACGAGGGGCGTGATTCGGCACAAGTTAAAACCAAGCTCCTTTACCAAGTTCCTAACTTCAACATTATGAAGCTTGGGCCCAATTCCTAATGGCACCCTATTCCCTATATAGTGCATTACCTTTGACCAGGGCTCATTGTGCTCTGGTCAAAATTAGTACACTATGTAGGGAATAGGGTGCCATTTGGGACTCACTCAACCTTGCTCTCTACAGTGAAGGTATCTAGTCTGCTCCACACAGTACATAGGTAGATGGGCCAAGGTGACTCAACAGTTACAGCCACCTGATTCCTGGGCCCCAGGGCAGTGATAAGAGCGACCTAATGGGTTGTTGTCCTCATATCTCAGTCTGGGTCAGAGCCTGTCCCATACCGGGTCCTGCCTAGACAGAGCAGTCTACTTACACATCCCAAATGACACACTAGTCCCTATATAGTGCACTACTTTTGACCAGAGCCTTACTGGCTACTATGTAGGGAATAGAGTGCCATTTGGGACGCCGTCTACTTGTCTGTTAGCCACTATTCACTTCCCTGCTAATGACAGTGATCTCATTCTGTTCTGGGGGGTTAGTGGGTGCAGATACTTCACTACTATCACTCACTGTACCTGCTGCTTATTATAGCTTTGCTGAGAGAGATACAGAGACAGAGACAGAAGCAGTCAGAGAGACAGTGACAGAGGCAGTCAGAGAGACAGTCAGAGAGACAGTGACAGAGGCAGTCAGAGAGACAGTGACAGAGGCAGTCAGAGAGACAGTGACAGAGGCAGTCAGAGAGACAGTGACAGAGGCAGTCAGAGAGACAGTGACAGAGGCAGTCAGAGAGGCAGTGACAGAGGCAGTGACAGAGGCAGTGACAGAGGCAGTGACAGAGGCAGTGACAGAGGCAGTGACAGAGGCAGTGACAGAGGCAGTGACAGAGGCAGTCAGACAGAGGCAGTCAGACAGAGTCAGTCAGACAGATGCAGGCAGAGTCAGACAGAGGCAGAGTGTGTCAGACTTAGGCAGAGTGTGTCAGACAGAGGCAGAGTGTGTCAGACAGAGGCAGAGTGTGTCAGACAGAGGCAGAGTGTGTCAGACAGAGGCAGAGTGTGTCAGACAGAGGCAGAGTGTGTCAGACAGAGGCAGAGTGTGTCAGACAAAGAGAGAGAGAAAGATGGCAAGGTAGAAAATGGAAGCATTTGATCGGGATATGGGGGAAGGTTTGCTCCACGTAGGGTCTCCCTTGGGAACTCTCTCTAGCTCGTCAGCTGAGGAAGCTCGCTATACACACAGTAGATAAACGTTCCTTCCATCCTTCCGCTCCCTCTCTTTATTGTTGAGGAAGTCACAGTAGCTGTGGAGAGCTGGGTTAGACATCACCTGGAGAGAGAGAGTAAGAAAGAAAGAAAGATAGATAGAAAGAGAAAGAAAGATAAAGAGAGAGAGAAAGAAAGAAAGAAAGAAAGAAAGAAGGAGAAAGACAGATAGATGGATAGAAAGAGAAAGAAAGAGAAAGAAAGAGATAAAGAAAGAGAGAGAGAAAAAGTTTAATTCCAGTTCTAGTACATTCTTGATTGTCCATTCGAGAGGGGTATCAATCTAACTAGATGTCACTGAGTTTAATCTCTACTAACTTCATAGCAAATTTCAGTAAGTGGCTTATTCATTGTTCAATGACACACCCCAAAAATATGTGAACTGCAAAAGCGCTTCTCAAAAAAATGGTTTTTAATCGATACTGGTAAAGAGCAATGGACCCAACAAGAGGCAAAATGAGATGTTAAAAACATTATTGTTTCTAAAACACTTTACTCCCAGGTGACCAATCATATGATCCGATCTTGGGTAACCAATCATGTGGTCTGATCTTTATGAGTGAGTGGGTGAGACACAGAAAAAAGCACATCTTCCTCTGCCTCACAACATCTTAGACGTTAACAGAGGGTTTTGGTTAGTGATTTACAGAAGAGGAGGGGAAGGGATTTTTTACGAAACCTCCAACTGTAGCAGTGAGAGGACCCGAGTTGTGCATGTACACACACACACACACACACACACACACACACACACACACACACACACACACACACACACACACACACACACACACACGCAGGCACGCTTAACCCTAACAAAGGGATGATCTGTATCAAGTGTGAACACACACTAAAGCGGACACAAGCTGTTAATGAGCTTTTGTTTAATCTTACACACACACACACACACACACACACACACACACACACACATACACACACACAGCAAGGTTGTGCACTGTCTAGACTAAATGCCTATCAACTGAATTACCTTCATAGGTTTCATCTGAATGGATAGGCAATAATCTTGTTAAGCACAATAAAAAGGGTTATGGAGGGAGGGTGGGTCATATCATAACATCACACCATATTCTCCTACCAATGCACGCCCACGGCAGGAAGCATATTCTTTTCCTATACCAGTTAGAATAAAAAAATCTGTCACATTAAAATCCTGAGGAAAAAATCTTTCCAAATGAAATAGTGTTTAAAGCTTTTGTAATAGCTCTCTCCTCCTTCGATTCCTCCTTACTGCCCTGGTAGAGTCCTCTCCACTTCCTTCAAACCCGGGCTATGATACCCTCACACCCTACTGTCTACTCCCATCCCCATCTACCAGGGTCCTATGACCCCCCTCTCTAGTCAAGCTAGCTCCTAGTTCTCCATGTCTGACTCTTAACCAGCTGATCCCTTCTTCTCAGAGCCAATGTTTCTCAAAGGAGGAGGAGGAGAATAGGGAGGAGGAGGAGAATAGGGAGGAGGAGGAGAATAGGGAGGGGGGAGAAGGAGGAGAATAGGGAGGGGGGAGAAGGAGGAGAATAGGGAGGAGGAGGAGAATAGGGAGGGGGGAGAAGGAGGAGAATAGGGAGGGGGGAGAAGGAGGAGAATAGGGAGGAGGAGGAGAATAGGGAGGAGGGAGAAGTTGAGGCTCTCGCTTCAGTTTTTCCAACCCCCTGCCAGCTAGAATGCTAGACTCCACCACCTGTCTCACACAGGTGAGCCAATGGGTACTCTCTCTTCTCCTCCAACACCCCCCCCCTCTGTCTTGTCTCTCTGTCTTCTCTCCTCCTTTCTCTGATCCTAGCCTATCAAATCAAATTGTATTCGTCACATGCTTTGTAAACAACATGTGTAGACTAAGAGTGATATGCTTACGGGCCCTTCCCAACAATGCAGAGAGAGGAAAAAAGAGAACATAGAAAAATAATAACATGAGGAATAAATACACAATGCGTAACGAGAATGTGGCTAAATGCACAGGAGACCAGTCCGAGTCAATGTGCAGAGGTACAAGGTCGTTGAGGTAGACATGTACATATAGGTAGGGATAAAGTGACTAGGCAACAGGATAGATAATAAACAGTAGCAGCAACGTACTGTATGTGACGAGTCAAAAGAGTTAGTGCAAAAAAGGGTCAATGCAAATAGTTAAATAGTTAACCAATAGCTAACCTGACTAATTATTTTGCGATCTTATGGCTTGGGAGTAGAAGCTGTTCAGGGTCATGTTAGTACCGCTTGCTGTGCGATAGCAGAGAGAACAGTCTATGACTTGGGTAGCTGGTGTCTTTGACCATTTTTAGGCCCTACATCTGACATTTCCTGGTTTGGAGTTCCTGGATGGCAAAGATGGGCTGTACGCACTACCCTCTGTAGCGCCTTGCGGTCAGATGCCAAACAGTTGCCATACCAAGCGGTGATGCCGCCAGTCAAGATGCTCTCAATGGTGCAGTTGTAAATGTTTTTGAGGATCTGAGGGGCCTGTGCCAAATCTTTTCAGCCTCCTGAGGGGGAAGAGGCATTGTTAAGCCTTCTTCATGACTGTGTTGGTGTGTGGACCACGATAGTTTCTTAGTGATGTGGACACTGAGGAACTCAACCCGCTCCACTACAGCCCCGTCGATGTGGAGGGGGGGCGTGCTCGAGCCCTTCATTTCCTGTAGTCCACGATCAGCTCTTCTGTCTTGATGACGTTGGGGGTTGATGTCCTGGTACCACACTACCAGGTCACAGACATCCTCCTTATAGGCTGTCTCATCGTCGTGTCGCCAGCAAACTTAAGGATGGTGTTGGAGTCGTGCGCGGCCACACAGTCGTGGGTGAACAGGGAGTAGAGGAGGGGACTAAGCACGCACCCCTGAGGGGCCTCCGTGTTGTGGGTCAGTGTGGCAGATGCCTACCCTCACCACCTGGACGTGGTGCCTCAGGAAGTCCAGGATCCAGTTGCAGAGGGAGTTCAGTCCCAGAGTCCTGAGCTTAGTGATGAGCTTGGAGGGCACAATGGTGTTGAACGCTGAGCTGTAGTCAATGAACAGCATTCTCACTTAGGTGTTCCTCTTGTCCAGGTGGGAGAGAGCAGTGTGGAGTGCAATATACATTGCATCATCTTTGGATCTGTTGGGGCGGTATGCGAATTGGAGTGGGTTGATGTGAGCCATGACCAGCCTTTCAAAGCATTTCATGGCTACAGATGTGGGTGCTACATGTAGTCATGCGATAGTTATTTAGACAGGTTACCTTGGCGTTCTTGTCCACATGGTCTATGGTGGTCTGCTTGAAACGTAGGTATTACACACTGGGTAAAGAAGAGTTTGAAAATGTCAGTTGCCTCTTTCTTTCATCCTATCTGAAGTTAGTGACCCCCGTACAGAGATAATTACAGCTAAGTGGTATTTAGCTTCTCTAAATCGAATAAATTGAATCGGAATGAAGTCAAATAAACGGGATGGCGCTTCTTGAACCATGAAACCAGCAGCTTAGGAATTAATACTGTGGGATCCCTCTGAGCTTTTACCAGAGACCAAGGCTGTGTCTCAAATGGAACCCTGTGGGCCCTGGTCAAAAGTAGTGCACTATATAAGGAATAGGGTGCGATTTGGGATGCATGACATTAATCGCTAATAAAGATGCACTCCAGGATCTTAAAGCACAACAAATTGTATTCGTAACATATCATGCAAAAATATATAACGATTATGATAATAATAATTTGCAGGACGTAACATATCATACAAACTGGATGACATAGTACACAATTTAATGGCTTAGTATACAAAAAACGGGGACCACTTTTGGCTCATGAGCACCACTTTCAAAACTACTAGCTGAAATTATACAATGGTTTGAGAGTGCATCTTTAGCAGAATCATCTTGAATATGTATAATCTATTAATATCTAATATTCTATTCACATTTGAACTATTACTAATCTATTAATAAAATGTTTGATCTGTAGTTACAGCAACACTAAAGTGGTGTGTATCTTACACACATCACATCACACACGGCCTGGGCTGGCGTGCCTGGTTGTCCCGTCCTGTCTGTTGGCACACTCTCTGTTCTGACAGATGGTGGCGAGGGCTTCAGCTTCCCCGTACCTCTTCCTTCCTACCTGTCCCTTCCTATCTCCCCCCTTTCTCTTAGTATCTCCCCTCTTACGTCCCCCCTTCCTCTTAGTACCCCCCTCCTCTCCGGCCCCTCCTACCTCCCACTTCCTCTGAGTACCCCCATCTAAATAATAATAATAATAATTATTATTGGTTGTCCCATCCTGTCCTAAATAGGTTTGCAAAATACCGGGAATAAGCAGCAATCCTTCCCAGTTCAGAGACACAGCCAGGTGAGACACCTACAGAGCTGTTACTCAGATCTCAGGGTAACCCTCCATTTGGCTAGCCTGGGTATCAGTCGGTTTGTGCTAACATTCCACTCCTTGCACTCCAGACAAGTTTTCTGTAGTTACTCCTATCCAATCTTCTCAGACTGGCAGAGTGATATAGCGATAGTCTCATGTCGATAACTGGTACTTCATTCTAGCGAACGCAGGTGGTTTGGGACGTGACGCCCTGCAGTCGGGTCGCCAGCCAAGGGGGGCCAGCCACGCCCGGCCGTGCCACCAGCACCCTCCCGGGCCAGTTCAAACAGAGGACGCCCATGTACAACGCCAGCAACACTGCCACCAGCCCCACCGCCCCCGCCTCGCCCAGCACGCCAGCCAGCACCCCCGCCAGCAGCAACGGACCCCCGGCTGCCGCCACCGCCACGCAGCCCGAGACCCCCACCACACAGCCCCCCCAGTCCCCGACGCCCACGCCCCAGCAGCCCCAGCCCAAGAAGAACCTCTCGCTCACAGTGAGTTGGCTCAAGGCATCATTGGGACTTCCAATATCCACACTAGTATTCTACTTAGAATAACCATTATATTGGGCGAGCGTTCTAATCTGTACTACTTACTATGTGAGACTGCTATGCTTACATACAAACATTGACTGTAGAGATTGTAGTACGGTATGTGGAATGGTGGTTTACTTGCAATGGCTGATGTGTGGTTGTTTTACCTACCTTAGTGGTGTGTAACCTCTGTGCCGCTGTGTGTAACCTCTGTGCCGCTGTGTGTAACCTCAGAGAGACCAGATGTATGCTGCTCAGGAAATGTTCAAGACGGCCAACAAGGTTACCAGACCAGAGAAAGCGCTCATCCTTGGCTTCATGGCTGGATCCAGAGGTACTGTACTGCTTTCTGCAAAATACTCCCTCATTTTAGTAAAAAGTAATAGCTTTTTGCAATGGATTAGAAATATTCCCTGGAGTATGTCCACCTAGTCGTATACTGTGAGTTTAACATACTAGTAATGTTTTTGTAATGTGGATATGTGCAAGCCCTCTGGTGGGGGTCAAATCTAAGCCTAACTGGCTATTTACTCACATGTACATGTGTACACAAACACACCTAGCACTCTTACCCTCACTGCTAGTTGAAAATGTCTGACTTCTACCATATCACCACACAACATCTCTAACTGATCTATCCCCTCCTCCTCCAGAGAACCCTTCTACCCTAACACTCTAGAACATCTAACTGATCTATCCCCTCCTCCAGAGAACCCTTCTACCCTAACACTCTAGAACATCTAACTGATCTATCCCTTCCTTCTCCTCCAGAGAACCCTTCTACCATAACACTCTAGAACATCTAACTGATCTATCCCCTCCTCCTCCTCCAGAGAACCCTTCTACCCTAACACTCTAGAACGTCTAACTGATCTATCCCCTCCTCCTCCAGAGAACCCTTCTACCCTAACACTCTAGAACGTCTAACTGATCTATCCCCTCCTCCTCCTCCTCCAGAGAACCCTTCTACCCTAACACTCTAGAACGTCTAACTGATCTATCCCCTCCTCCTCCTCCAGAGAACCCTTCTACCCTAACACTCTAGAACATCTAACTGATCTATCCCCTCCTCCTCCTCCAGAGAACCCTTCTACCATAACACTCTAGAACATCTAACTGATCTATCCCCTCCTCCTCCTCCTCCAGAGAACCCTTCTACCCTAACACTCTAGAACGTCTGACTGATCTATCCCCTCCTCCTCCTCCAGAGAACCCTTCTACCCTAACACTCTAGAACGTCTAACTGATCTATCCCCTCCTCCAGAGAACCCTTCTACCCTAACACTCTAGAACATCTAACTGATCTATCTCCTCCAGAGAACCCATGTCCGGAGCAGGGGGACATTATCCAGATAAAGCTGAGTGAACACACAGAGATCCTTCCCAAGGCGGATGGCACGGGCAGCACCACCATGCTGGTGGACACAGTGTTTGAGATGAACTACTCCACAGGCCAGTGGACCCGCCTCAAGAAGTACAAACCAATCACCAACGCCTCCTGAGGAGGCTGCTGGCCTGCCTGTCGGGACTATACATACATACATACATACATACATACATACATACATACATACATACATACATACATACATACATACATACATACATACATACATACATTTGCATGCGCAAGCATCAACACACAGACCAAATCCTCCTCTGGTGGACAGGGACTTGTCACACACACACTTGTGCATACACACATGGGCCAAATTCAGTGTGTGAGGGGCTAGGGAGGGTTAAGTGGGAGGGATAGGAGGGTACAGGTTAAGGGGGTATGGCTCCCTCTTTGAAAGTTCCTGCATTGCCAGGCAGGGGGGATACTCAAAACTTTTTTCCCCCCATTGGTTTGTTTTTCTGTTTTTGTTTATATGTCCCCTCAGATTCCTGAATGTTTGGTAAGGGGAGGGGTACAAAGTTATACCTTATTTTGATAAGACAACTTAACACTTGCTTTACTATTAAAGGTACAAGCATGCCACACTATGTCAAGAGAAAGTCGTTATTACAACTGTCTGTGTTTTTCATTGTGAGAAGGTAAATAATGGGACGTTTGCAGCTTACCAAGAAGGGAAGAAAATAAAGTGAAAACATGTTCAGATTCCAGAGTGTTTAACATAAGTCCTTCAGAACATCTCTCTCTAAGATCATGATGATTAGGGTAAAGGTGGTCTATGGTAAAGACGCACTGTTGACAGCTTCGTCCACACTGATCTGTCGGATTACTCTTCAAGACAGGAAGTTCAGGCAACGGGGGTTGCACTAGCATGACGACACCTGTCGTAAGACAATGCAGTCTCACTGGTATTCAGTGGCGGCTTGTCCATTAGCGTGTTGGGGGCGGCACCCTATAGTCCAAAATAAAGTATGTTTAAAACACTCATAAGTGCTGTAGCCTTTACATTTTACGGTTTAAATACACTGCTCAAAAAAATAAAGGGAACACTAAAATAACACATCCTAGATCTGAATGAATGAAATAATCTTATTAAATACTTTTTTCTTTACATAGTTCAATGTGCTGACAACAAAATCACACAAAAATAATCAATGGAAATCCAATTTATCAACCCATGGAGGTCTGGATTTGGAGTCACACTCAAAAATTAAAGTGGAAAACCACACTACAGGCTGATCCAACGTTGATGTAATGTCCTTAAAACAAGTCAAAATGAGGCTCAGTAGTGTGTGTGGCCTCCACGTGCCTGTATGACCTCCCTACAACGCCTGGGCATGCTCCTGATGAGGTGGCGGATGGTCTCCTGAGGAATCTCCTCCCAGACCTGGACTAAAGCATCCGCCAACTCCTGGACAGTCTGTGGTGCAACGTGGCGTTGGTGGATGGAGCGAGACATGATGTCCCAGATGTGCTCAATTGGATTCAGGTGTGGGGAACGGGCGGGCCAGTCCATAGCGTCAATGCCTTCCTCTTGCAGGAACTGCTGACACACTCCAGCCACATGAGCTCTAGCATTGTCTTGCATTAGGAGGAATCCTGGGCCAACCGCACCAGCATATGGTCTCACAAGGGGTCTGAGGATCTCATCTCGGTACCTAATGGCAGTCAGGCTACCTCTGGCGAGCACATGGAGGGCTGTGCGGCCCCCCAAAGAAATGCCACCACACCATGACTGACCCACCGCCAAACCGGTCATGCTGGAGGATGTTGCAGGCAGCAGAACGTTCTCCACGGCGTCTCCAGACTCTGTCATGTCTGTCACATGTGCTCAGTGTGAACCTGCTTTCATCTGTGAAGAGCACAGGGCGCCAGTGGCGAATTTGCCAATCTTGGTGTTCTCTGGCAAATGCAAAACGTCCTGCACGGTGTTGGGCTGTAAGCACAACCCCCACCTGTGGACGTCGGGCCCTCATACCACCCTCATGGAGTCTGTTTCTGACCGTTTGAGCAGACACATGCACATTTGTGGCCTGCTGGAGGTCATTTTGCAGGGCTCTGGCAGTGCTCCTCCTTGCACAAAGGCGGAGGTAGCGGTCATGCTGCTGGGTTGTTGCCCTCCTACGGCCTCCTCCACGTCTCCTGATGTACTGGCCTGTCTCCTGGTAGCGCCTCCATGCTCTGGACACTATGTTGACAGACACAGCAAACTTTCTTGCCACAGCTCGCATTGATGTGCCATCCTGGATGAGCTGCACTACCTGAGCCACTTGTGTGGGTTGTAGACTCCGTCTCATGCTACCACTAGAGTGAAAGCACCGCCAGCATTCAAAAGTGACCAAAACATCAGCCAGGAAGCATAGAAACTGAGAAGTGGTCTGTGGTCCCCACCTGCCGAACCACTCCTTTATTGGGGGTGTCTTGCTAATTGCCTATAATTTCCACCTGTTGTCTATTCCATTTGCACAACAGCATGTGAAATGTATTGTCAATCAGTTTTGCTTCCTAAGTGGACAGTTTGATTTCACAGAAGTGTGATTGACTTGGAGTTACATTGTGTTGTTTAAGTGTTCCCTTTCTTTTTTTGAGCAGTATATGTTCCAAACTATTTCAGTTGGCTTCATTGCTCTGAGGGGGGCATGTTTTAGCATCCAGGACCGCTACATTAGATTACATTGACAGCTAGCGGTTCTGAGAAGAAATGCACTGCTGCTTCAAGTCTATTGCACCTCTTGGGTCGTGGAGCTTTGAACGCCCTAACCGCTCTGATCTAACTCCATTCCAACAGCAGGCAGTAATCATGGTCAACAGATGTGAAAACGAATGGGATTTTGGCGCCAACAGGCAGCATCTCGTGGTGGGATGAGCGGCTGTGAGTATACTGTATATGTCATTACAATCTGAAATCAGGAATAAAGTAACCCATAATCAATACAGCACTGACTTTGTGTGGCACCTGACCTTCGGATTGACTGTCATGCTCATGACAGAGGTTTAGGCTACAAGATGAAAGGTTGGTGGAATTAATTTCCAGATTAGCCAACACAGCTTGAATGTTCATTGCTTGCTACTTGATGAGGCCCAATCCTTCAGTAGACTCAGACTGGCGCTTTGCTTTGGTGTATGGCCCTGAATGTTTACCATTTGTATGTCCCAAAATTGTATTCTTATTCACTAATGGAGGAGAGGATAAGGTTTTTATTTTTTGCAAGGCAATATAGTTGACAATTAAGCTTTTCTCTGCAATTTCAGTTATGCTGGAACTGTGTTTTTGATCTGCAGTCATTTCTGATTTCTATCAGGACTGGTGGTATTCTGTTATGTCAATCCAGTCAGGCTTTTTAATTAACACATGATTTGGGGCATTTAGTTGAATTTATGGATCTCGCAGCACTGGACCTGTTGAAAAACCCTATTTTCTTGGCGAACTGTTGATTTTCACTGGTTTAATTAAACTATAGGCTAAGGTAATGAAATGCATTTCTGTCCAAACATTTCAGCAGGCCGTCCGCTTCAGTCAATCACGAGCCGCCACTCATATGAATGTCCCTAAGACTGATTGGACTGTACCAGAGTAAGTGCTCCTCTGCAAGGCCTGCCTTAAAATGTAAGCAAATTACAAGGCTAAGATTTGTCTGTATCCTTTACTCAAAACAAGTCACTAGAAATTAGCATTTCACCCCCCCAAAACTTTTTTTTTCAAATAAATCTTACCTGCTGGGATACAAAACCAGACCACGGGCATGAAGCTTGACCACCAGTTTCAACATAGTTCTGAAACACCCTTTTGTGCTTTCCTGATGGCAGTGAAATTATATACAATCGAAGATAAGTATGTCCATGCATGCTTATTTCAATATTGTAATGGTGCTGAAATGATTGTAACATGGAAAAACCTTCTCTGCACAATTTTATTTTGTATGAATATAGCTATATAAATGTAGATTCCACCTAAATAGACATAACGGTGGGCTCAGTGATAATTCTAATGTAAAGTGTAACAGGAAATTAATAGGTACAGGATAGCAACAACAACTGCCCGAGTTCCACCAGGAACGCACAATCCCTCCATCAGTGCTCAGCCTCTCCGCAATAGGCTGAGAGGCTGGACTGAGGGCTTGCAGGCCTGTTGAAAGGCAGGTCCTCACCAGACAACACCGGCAACAACGTCGCCTATGGGCACAAACCCACCGGCGCTGGACCGGCAAAAACTGCTCTTCACTGATGAGTCGCGGTTTTGTCTCACCAGGGGTGATGGTCGGAATTGCGTTTATCGTCGAAGGAATGAGCGTTACATCGAGGCCTGTACTCTGGAGCAGGATTGTGGTGGAGGGTCCGTCATGGTCTAGGGCGGTGTGTCACAGCATCATCGGACTGAGCTTGTCATTGCAGGCAATCTCAAAGCTGTGCGAAGAGAGGAATGTCAGTGTTCTGCCATGGCCAGCGAAGAGCCCAGATCTCAACCCCATTGAGCACGTCTGGGACCTGTTGGATCATAGGGTGAGGGCTAGGGCCATTCCCCCCAGAAATGTCCAGGAACTTGCAGGTGCCTTGGTGGAAGAGTGGGGTAACATCTCACAGCAAGAACTGGCAAATCTGGTGCAGTCCATGAGATGCACTGCAGTACTTAATGCAGCTGGCAGCCACACCAGACTTTTGATTTTGATTCCCCCCCCCCCCCCCCCCCCCCTTTGGTCAGGGACACATTACATTTCTGTTAGTCACATGTCTGTGGAACTTGTTCAGTTTATGTCTGTTGTTGAATCTTGTTACGTTCATATAAATATATATTTGCTGAAAATAAATGCAGTTGACAGTGAGGACGTTTATTTTTTTGCTGAGTTTAGAAAATGACTCAAGTTTAAATCACCCAGTAAAATACTTGAGTAAAGTATAAATAATTTCACATTACTTCAATTACAAATCCAGACTGCACCATTTTATTTTTCAAAGACAGCCAGGGGCACACTCCAACATCAAAATAAGCATTTGTGTTTAGTGAGTTCTAATCAAGGGGACAATCAAGCATTCCCAGAAGCTTGGTTTGTGCGTAAAAACCGCAAATTCAGACGAAGAGTGTGATGTGTCTGCACTCAAAAATAAAATCAAGGTTTTTAATGCATTAGGGATGGTATACACAGACGGTTCAGCTTTCTCCAGTGTGTAGGTACACATCATTTTAAATCAGCATTTGGTGGGAACACAGATGAGCAGCACGTGCTTCTAATCAGTCCACCAGATCAGAGGCAGTAGGGACTAACAGGTAGGGATGTTCTCTTGATAAATGCGTGAATTATACATTTTCTGTCCTGCTAAGCGTTCAAAATGTAACAAGTAGGCTACTTTTGTGTGTCAGGGAGAGTATGGTGTAAGAAATATATACTTTTCTTTAGGAATGTAGTGAAGCACAAGTTGTCATAAATAGTAAAGTGAAGATACTCCAAAAAATACTGTAGTACTTTACACCACAGATACAGGCCATCGAACCACTGACTTGCGATTCTTTCTGCGTTGGATAGCCATAATGATCTGTACCAGGATCCTGTATTTGTTGTTCTTCATGTTGTCCTTGGCCTTCTTCAGGAGGTGTTCGAACTCAGGCTCATCGTAGTGCTGGTGCAACGTTGTGTACTTCTCCCTCTCCTTCTTAATCTCCTCCTCGCCTAGGAAGAGAACAGAGAACCTTATATAACACAACTTTGAACATATTGAACACAGAGGGTTCTATTTACAGCTGGGGGATTAAGGCGACACTAGTGTCAAATACACGTACGTTTGCCATTTCGTCATGTAAAAACGGACCCACTGGCATTTTCCAGTCCTAACGCCGGGTTAGGCAATTTACCTGTCTTATATCAACTCGCTTGCGCTCAGATGGGAGGAGTGGAAATATTTGAGGTGTGTCCTTAAAAACATGATCCAAAGTGCTAATTTCAGCAACCGCTGATTGGGATATTTAAGACCAACCAAAAGCTGTTGTTTGGGGTGACACACTTCCCATATGCGCATGGAACAAGAGCAATCGCAAAGTAGTCAATAATGTCGATAAAGGGTTTGACTCCTGAGACAGCTTGGAAATAAATCTTAAAATCACCAAAACGTTATTAAAATATGAAGTTTCATAGGAATAAAACAGTGAACTGACATTCCCTTTTGTTAGGGTTGAACTGGCTATTTGTATGCATAACTTATATAATATACTGGGGAAGCTATGCTAAGTACATAAACTACGAGTAAATCAACTGTTGAAGACAAGAAGAACTACAACCGGCAACAGGAAGTGCGTCACGACGCTGGGACCAGCCTACACGCCGACGTTAGGAGGAGCAAGTTTAAACCACGCTCCTCCTCACTCTGACAGGCCAGCATTGAGCGGGAACTATATCTGTCAGAGTATATAAGGGAGAACAATAGGATGTGACGCTCTCTTCTCTGTCTGCCCTGCGTGGTGTCACAGCGAGACCGTATACGAACATCACATTTTCCATTTGTACTATCATTCTATTTATGAATTAAATAATCATTGCAAAACTAAGTTGCATGGTTTGTTTATATCCTAATACCAGATTCGAATTGACGCAACGTGACACTTTGTATCTATGAATTGTAGGCAGGCCCACATTTATTTTAGCCATGAGGTCCTGTTTTGGACGTGCGCAAAAACCTACGTGTCCATTCCCATCATGAAACGAGAGATGAGAACCTCGGTGAACACTGGTAAACCTCATATTTAGAAGTTATCTGTAACCTGTAACACCTGCATGTTTTCCGTTTCATATTTTCAAAACCCAAGCCCTCCCTATAACGAATGATGGTTCAACAGCAATGAGTGTCTTTTTATCCTGCCGATTACATTTTACATGCATTTAAAAAAAGATTGGTTGTAATACAATTAAACGAAAAACAATCTTATTAGAATGATTCACCTTCCTGGATTTAGGGTTACAACGTCTGTGCCGCGCATGCAATACATCTTCTGGAGATGTGTGAATGCGATCTGATCTGTGAAATGGTTCCGATTATGTTCATAAAACATACAGTAGGCCTATTTGGGAGCAGTATAATGGTGAGTGGACATTCTCCCTTTTTATTGGATATTTGTCCTGCTACTGTGAAAAGTTTGGATGTGCTGCATTGTTTTAATATTATATGCCCACTGGGAGAAATGATGGTACCTCTAAGTGTGACATAGCCTATTTAAAATTAGTTGTTGTTTTGTTTAGAATTATTCGTTCTCTTTTTAGGCCTTATCAATAATTAATTACATTTTGCTTATTGACAATGTTTGGCATGTCCATGCTCAGCCATAATGCAATTTACAGTAGGCCTAGCCCCTATATCAGTGTGAATGCTATTGAAGCCAACCATGTAATTACTTTGAACAATGTGGACAGCAAATGGGTTCAAGTTAATTTATTTAGCAAAGATAGGTTATATTTTGTTTATGTAAGCCATTTAACATACTATAACGGACTAATATTGGAATTGACTTCAGGGCAATACATAAAATACCTTAAATACACAAATGGAAGAAACCACATTTTGCCGTGGAGCACGTTCTGATTGGCCAGTGAGAGGCCAAGCCTCGTCATACCCACAACTTGTTTATTCATCAAAACCCTTGAGAAGGTCCGGTCATACAATTTCCTAGCAGTGGCTTGTAGTCACGGATGCCAAGGGAAGCTAGGCTTCCCCAAATATTTGACCAATAAAACATTTTCAATTATGAAATAATTTATGTCCTCTCTCTGTGTTTTCATAATGTTTAAGTCAATTTGCAAGTGGCTGAGTCTCACTGGCGAAATCATCCAAGCAGGGGAAACACTGCCCCACTGTCTCAGTATGTGTTGCCCATGTAGTAGCCTATATGTAGCTCACATTAACTAGCTAGCAAACTTAGCTGGTTCATTGTTGCCCATGTGATGAAGTTAAGCTACTTAGTTAAAATACTTGCTAGCCTATGACAACAAAAAATAAAAGTGTACTGTATGTCAGAGCCATAGACCGTTTTGCCAAAATGAAAGAGAGGAGGATGGAATTGGCGTTGAACTAGTCTACAAGTAGGGGGACACCTGTCGACAACTTCCGGTGAAATTGGAGGGTGCGCAATTCAAATAAATAATCATTAAAATGATGTAAATTAAACATTTGGGTAAAGACAAGTGTCTTATATCGGTTAAAAGCTTAAAGTCTTGTTCATCTAACTGCATTGTCCGATTTACAATAGGCTTTACAGCGAAAGCATGCCATGCGATTGTTTGAGAACGGCGCCCCACATCAAAATATTTTTCAACCAGCACAGGCTTCATAAAATCACAAATAGCGAATAAATATTAACTTATTTTGAAAATCTTCCTCTGATTTGCAATCCAAAGGGTCCCAGCTACAACATGCATGGTCGTTTTGTTAGATAAGTTCCTTCTTTATATCAAAAAGTCAGTTTAGTTGGTGCCATCGATTTGAGTAATCCACTCTTTCAACCTGCAGACAAAGGAATCCAAAAAGCTTCCGCTAAACTTCAAAACAAGTCAGAATATGTTTCTATTTAATCCTCAGGTGCCCTAAAATATAATTAAACTATAATATTTCATACGGAAATAAGTATGTTCAATAGGAAAGCAAAATTGCAGGTGCGCGTCCTCTTCCAACTCTGACTCCCAGTACTAAAACTCAATTCTTCCTTGTTTGGGTAGAAACAAGCCTGAAACCTTGAACAAAGACTGTTGACATCTAGTGGAAGCCATAGGAATTGCAAACTGGGAGCTGGATTTGGATATGACCTTATACGTTCCATTGGAAGAGCATGGGCTCTCAAAAAAATAATTTTACGGTTGGTTTTTCTCTGGATTTTCTCCTACCATATCAATTGTGTTATAGTCTCATACAATATTTTAGCATTTCTACAAACTTCAAAGTGTTTTCTATCCAATGGTACCAATTATATGCATATCCTGGCTTCTGGGCCTGAGTAACATGCAGTTTACTTTGGGCACGTCAGTCAGACAGGAAGTGGAGAAAAATAGACCCTCCTCCTGTTGTCTTTGTGATGACTTGCTGTAACTATATGGTTCTAAATAAGTAGTTTAGTAAATTGTCGAAAACATTAACTTGTTTGACCTTGCTGTAGGTGATAACTGGATGATATCATCAATTATCTGCACAGTAACAAACCCCCACCTCGCAACCCAATCGACCCCAAACTGTTTACACACCTGTTGTTGGCGGAGAGAACATTTTGAAGTTTTAAAGCTAATTTCTACACATTTGTCCATGTCTTATGTGTGTTTATGATACCTGGGATCAAAGCCTGACTGAGTAAAACAAGTTTTGTAAGTATCTGTATTCTAATTCTCTGGGCTCTATTTTTAACAAACCTAGTGCCATGGTAAATCTAAGCGTTGGCGGTAGCACTATAGCATCCATACTCAAATGCGGTCCGGATCCAGACCCATAACAGGGTCTATATGGTCCGCGGGTCCGAGTGTGACAACCTCCCACTCTGTCTGCCGAATTCTTTTTCTTTGCTCTTGTTTTCCTTAATAGGATGTCGGTGGGTGGAGCCGGGATGGTTGTCAGGGAAATGGGACACACCTGGGCTTGGGTGTGTCCCGAGGATAAATTCACCTTTCCCCTGTTCATTGAGGAGACTCACTCCATGCAGACACACTGTTATTTTTGGTTGTGGCATTTTGTGGGTTATTTGTTTTGGCACCTTTCAACGGCCCTCATTATCACCATCTATGTACGCAACTACTCCCTTACATAAGGCAACACACACACCCCATGGTTAATTGTATATAGTTTACCTCAGTTAATAAATATATTTTGTTATTCTATGATCTCTGCGTTGTCTCCCTTTTTGTTACGGGCTACGAGCCGGTTCGTGACAAGTGGGGGCTCATCCAGGATTATAAGGTTGGTTCCTAGACATTTTTGCGTATAGTATTTTGTTGCATTATAAGGGATTAATGCTAATTGGGATGCGTTTTGGTTGGTATTCATTGCATTGTCTTATAAGTGTTCGGTATAGTGCCTTAGACGGATCAGTGATTTTGGTTGTCCGGTGATGTCATCAAATGGTGCGTTGAATGGAAAAGTATGCCAATAGGCCTAATTCTAGTGTCGTTAAGCTAACTGGTAAGTGTATTTTGTTTGGGAGAAAATGTGGAGTTAGTGTTTGATAAACTCTGTAGGTGCTTTGTTTGCATCTTTTGGTACAGCTGTTTTGAGTTGCGCTGTTTGGTAGGACCAGTGTTGGTTGCCTTTGTTAAACTTGCCGCTGCAGTGGATAATTGGTTATGTGCTGCGTTGGAGAGAGTAACATTGGTTCGTTTCCAGGCCCCTGCCCAGGCTGGGAATTCTTGCTCCTCTCGCTGTTGGGACATTGGTTTGAGGAGCAGAGTTCAACCTGCTGTGTACCTCCAATGAGAGATTTAGGTAGGGTAGTGCCACCTGCTACCTGGAGCTATAGACTATCTTTTTCCCTGTTAGGCTTAGTGACATGTTCCACTTTGAAATACGTTGGGCATGTTTTTTTTTTGTGTGGTGTCTGTGGACGGAGCAGTTGTCCCGGGGGCACATCCGTGCAGTTTTTTCCCCCCATGCCAGCGGGCTACAGTGCGTAATTACACACCGCAAATCCGCATGAAGACTAGGGTTGAGTTATTGTAGGATTTGGGGAAGCTCCTTATGCATCTCATCTCTATCCTGTGGTACCCAGTGTGATTTGCGTTTCTCTTGTTGTGGTCTGGTGTGCTCAGCAGAGGGGTAGAGCAAGATTATTTTTAGTAGTTACTTGTGACTATGGCGTCTAATGTAGATGAGTTCATTCGCGTTCCATCAGAGGAACTGTTAGAATTATGTACTAAAGAACAGCTGTTGAAGATCACTAATCACTACCAGGTTGAAATAAGTGATAAACGTCAAATTCTGTTAGGTTGATATTGAAGGCCAATCTGATGCAAAGTGGTATAATCAACATTACCACTGTGGCAGCCTCTGACAAGGATTCGCCACCGCCCCAGCAGTCTCCCTGTTTTGTTACAATGGCCTCTCCGTCTGTTAGCCCTAGTAGTCTTCCTTTTGAACAGCAGAAAGAACTGCTTCTGTTACAGCTAGAGCAAGAACAAGCTAAACTGGAGCATGATCGTGTTAAGTATGAAAAGGAATTGGAATTTAAACCGGATTTGGCGTGTGCTAAAATCAAGCTGCAACAAGAGCGGCTAGAATTAGTTAGGGAAGGAAAGATTCCGGGGGAGAGTTTGCTTTGTGAAAGTGACCCTGATTTACCTAGCGGTTGTTCCTCGCTCGGTCGTGCCACGGACACATTTGATACTGTTGAAAACGTACGGCTGTTGCCAAAATTTAAAATTTAATGAGAAGGACCCAGAGACTTTTTTTTTCGTTGTTTGAGGGTGTTGCTGACGCTAGGAGCTGGCCTGATTCTGATCACAGTTTAATGTTGCAGTGTGTGTTGACTGGTAAAGCGCAGGAAGCATATTCAGCTCTTGGTGTAGTCGACAGTGTCAGGTTAACCTGTTAGGGCTAGGGGGCAGTATTGACACGGCTGGATAAAAAACATACCCGATTTAATCTGGTTACCACTCCTACCCAGTAACTAGAATATGCATATACTTATTACATATGGATAGAAAACACCCTACATTTTCTAAAACTGTTTGAATGGTGTCTGTGAGTATAACAGAACTCAAATGGCAGGTCAAAACCTGAGAGATTCCTTTACAGGAAGTGGCCTGTCTGACCATTTCTTGAACTTCTTTTCCATCTCTATCATTTACTAAGGATCTCTGCTCTAACGTGACACTTCCCACGTCGTCCATAGGCGCTCAGAGCCCGGGAAAAAACAGAATGTTGACATTCCAGCCCCAGGCTGAAACACATTATCGCCTTTCTCAAGTGGCCGATCAAGGGACACTGGGCTTATGTGCGTGACCCGACCGCCCCCGCCTTTGGGATTTTTTCCTCTGTTTGCCGAAAAGGAGATTCCCTGTCGGAATATTATCGCTTTTCTACGAGAAAAATGGCGTAAAAATTGATTTTAAACAGCGGTTGACATGCTTCGAAGTACGGTAATGGAATATTTAGAATTTTATTGTCACGAATTGCGCCATGCGCGCGACACTTCTTTACTGTTTCGGATAGTGTCTGGAACGCACGAACAAAACGCCGCTATTCGGATATAACGATGGATTATTTTGGACCAAACCAACATTTGTTATTGAAGTAGCAGTCCTGGGTGTGCATTCTGACGAAGACAACAAAAGGTAATCAAACTTTTATAATAGTAAATATGATTATGGTGAGTGCTAAACTTGCCGGGTGTCTAAATAGCGAGCCCGTGATGCCTGGGCTATGTACTTAGAATATTGCAAAATGTGCTTTCACCAAAAAGCTATTTTAAAATCGGACATATCGAGTGCATAGAGGAGGTCTGTATCTATAATTCTTAAAATAATTGTTATGCTTTTTGTGAACGTTTATCGTGAGTAATTTAGTAAAATGTTAGCGAATTCCCCGGAAGTTTGCGGGGGGTATGCTAGTTCTGAACGTCACATGCTAATGTAAAAAGCTGGTTTTTGATATAAATATGAACTTGATTGAACAAAACATGCATGTATTGTATAACATAATGTCCTAGGGTTGTCATCTGATGAAGATCATCAAAGGTGAGTGCTGCTTTTAGCTGTCTTCTGGGTTTTGGTGACATTATATGCTGTCTTGAAAAATGGGTGTCTGATTATTTCTGGCTTGGTACTCTGCTGACATAATCTAATGTTTTGCTTTCATTGTAAAGCCTTTTTGAAATCGGACAGTGTGGTTAGATTAACGAGAGTCTTGTCTTTAAATAGCTGTAAAATAGTCATATGTTTGAGAAATTGAAGTAATAGGATTTTTACGGTTTTGAAAATCGCGCCACAGGCTGCCAGTGGCTGTTACGTAGGTGGGACGCAAGCGTCCCACCTAGCCCATAGAGGTTAAAATGGCTGTGTTACAGATTTACGAATTGATTCCTGAGGCTTACCGCCAACGATTTAGAACTTTAAAAAAGGCTGATAAACAGACTCATGTTGAGTTTGCACGAGAGGTATCTTCACCGTTTAATCGCTGGTGTTTCCAGGGGCTGTGTGATCTGATTTATGCTAGAGCAATTTAAGGACACAATCCCTGATTGTCTAGCCGCATGCATTAACAAATGAAAGTGAAGATTCTCTGAAGCTGCGGTTTTGGCAGGTGAGTATGTTTTGAGTATTTGGAAATTCAGGATGAATGACGTGCCCAAATTAAACTGCCTGCTACTCCGGCCCAGAAGGTAGGATATGCATATCATTAGTAGATTTGGATAGAAAATACTGAAGTTTCTAAAACTGTTTGAATGATGTCTGTGAGTATAACAGAACTCATATGGCAGGCAAAAACCTGAGAAAAATCCAACCAGGAAGTGGGAAATCTGAGGCTTGTAGTCTTCAAGTCATTGCCTATCTAACACACAGTGACGGAAAGGGGTTCATTTTGCACTTCCTAAGGCTTCCACTAGATGTCAACAGTCTTTAGAACCTTGTTTCAGGCTTTTGCAGTGAACAGAGAGCGAACAAGAGGACCTGGAAGTTGGTGAGTCAGAAAAGGATATGAGTTCAGTGGCGCGCATTCATGTGAGAGGTAGCTGTGTTCCATAACGTTTTTGAAGACATTGGAATCGTCCGGTTGGAATATTATGGAAGATTTATGTTAAAAAGGCCCTAAAGATTGATGCTATACATCGTTTGACATGTTCCTACGAACGTAAATAAAACCTTTTTTGACTTTTCGTCGTGAAATTTTCAGCGTGCTTCCTACATTTGGAGTAGCTTACTGAACGTGCTAACAACAAGGAGGTATTTGGACATAAATGATGGACTTTATCGAACAAAACAACATTTATTGTGGACCTGGGATTCCTGAGAGTGCATTCTGATGAAGATCATCAAAGGTAAGTGAATATTTATAATGCTATTTATGATTTTAGATGACTCCAAAATGGCGGGTATCTGTATTGCCTGATGTTTTTTTCTGAGCGCCGTACTCATATTATTGCAAAGGTGTGCTTTCCCCGTGAAGCTTTTTTGAAATCTGTCACAGCGGTTGCATTAAGGAGATGTTGATCTATAATTCTTTGAATAACAGTTTAATATTTTATCAACGTTTATGATGAGTATTTTTGTAAATTGTTGTGCTCATTCACCGGAAGTTTTGGAAGCAAAATACTTTCTGAACATCACGCGCCAATGTAAAATGGATATCGATCAAAACATACATGTATTGTGTAACATGAAGTCCTATGAGTGTCATCTGATGAAGATCGTCAAAGGTTAGTGCTTAATTTTATCTGTGTTTCTGGTTTTTGTGACGCCTCTCCTGAAAATGGCTGTGTGGTTTTTCTTGTGTTGGCGCAGTCCTAACATAATCTAATGTTATGCTTTTGCCGTAAAGCCTTTTTGAAATCGGACAATGTGGTTGGATTAAGGAGAAGTGTATCTTTAAAATGGTGTAAAATATACTGCTCAAAAAAATAAAGGGAACACTTAAACAACACATCCTAGATCTGAATGAAAGAAATAATCTTATTAAATACTTTTTTCTTTACATAGTTGAATGTGCTGACAACAAAATCACACAAAAATAATCAATGGAAATCCAATTTATCAACCCATGGAGGTCTGGATTTGGAGTCACACTCAAAATTAAAGTGGAAAATCACACCACAGGCTGATCCAACTTTGATGTAATGTCCTTAAAACAAGTCAAAATGAGGCTCAGTAGTGTGTGTGGCCTCCACGTGCCTGTATGACCTCCCTACAACGCCTGGGCATGCTCCTGATGAGGTGGCGGATGGTCTCCTGAGGGATCTCCTCCCAGACCTGGACTAAAGCATCCGCCAACTCCTGGACAGTCTGTGGTGCAACGTGGCGTTGGTGGATGGAGCGAGACATGATGTCCCAGATGTGCTCAATTGGATTCAGGTCTGGGGAATGGGCGGGCCAGTCCATAGCATCAATGCCTTCCTCTTGCAGGAACTGCTGACACACTCCAGCCACATGAGGTCTAGCATTGTCTTGCATTAGGAGGAATCCTGGGCCAACCGCACCAGCATATGGTCTCACAAGGGGTCTGAGGATCTCATCTCGGTACCTAATGGCAGTCAGGCTACCTCTGGCGAGCACATGGAGGGCTGTGCGGCCCCCCAAAGAAATGCCACCCCACACCATGGCTGACCCACCGCCAAACCGGTGATGCTGGAGGATGTTGCAGGCAGCAGAACGTTCTCCACGGCATCTCCAGACTCTGTCACGTGCTCAGTGTGAACCTGCTTTCATCTGTGAAGAGCACAGGGCGCCAGTGGCGAATTTGCCAATCTTGGTGTTCTCTGGCAAATGCAAAACGTCCTGCACGGTGTTGGGCTGTAAGCACAACCCCCACCTGTGGACGTCGGGCCCTCATACCACCCTCATGGAGTCTGTTTCTGACCGTTTGAGCAGACGCATGCACATTTGTGGCCTGCTGGAGGTCATTTTGCAGGGCTCTGGCAGTGCTTCTCCTGCTCCTCCTTGCACAAAGGCGGAGGTAGCGGTCCTGCTGCTGGGTTGTTGCCCTCCTACGGCCTCCTCCACGTCTCCTGATGTACTGGCCTGTCTCCTGGTAGCGCCTCCATGCTCTGGACACTACGCTGACAGACACAGCAAACCTTCTTGCCACAGCTCGCATTGATGTGCCATCCTGGATGAGCTGCACTACCTGAGCCACTTGTGTGGGTTGTAGACTCCGTCTCATGCTACCACTAAAGTGAAAGCACCGCCAGCATTCAAAAATGACCAAAACATCAGCCAGGAAGCATAGGAACTGAGAAGTGGTCTGTGGTCCCCACCTGCAGAACCACTCCTTTATTGGGGGTGTCTTGCTAATTGCCTATAATTTCCACCTGTTGTCTATTCCATTTGCACAACAGCATGTGAAATTTATTGTCAATCAGTGTTGCTTCCTAAGTGGACAGTTTGATTTCACAGAAGTGTGATTGACTTGGAGTTACATTGTGTTGTTTAAGTGTTCCCTTTATTTTTTTGAGCAGTGTAGTTGTATATTTGAGAAATTTGAACTATGAGATTTTTTTGTTTTGAATTTGCCGCCCTGATATTTCACTGGCTGTTGAATAGTGTGAACCGTGAGTGGGACAGTAGCGTCCCACGTAGCCCAGAGAAGTTAACCTTTTAGGGCTAGGGGGCGGTATTTACACGGCCGGATAAAAAACGTACCCGATTTAATCTGGTTATTACTACTGCCCAGAAACTAGAATATGCATATAATTATTGGCTTTGGATAGAAAACACCCTAAAGTTTGTAAAACTGTTTGAATGGTGTCTGTGAGTATAACAGAACTCATATGGCAGGCAAAAACCTGAGAAGATTCTGTACAGGAAGTACCCTCTCTGACCATTCCTTGGGCTTCTTGGCTCTGTTTATTGAAAATTTTGGATCTTTGCTCTAACGTGACACTTCCTACGGCTCCCATAGGCTCTCAGAACCCGGGAAAAAGCTGAATGATGTAATTCCAGCCGCTGGCTGAAAAACTTTAGCGCCTTGGGTAAGTGGCCGATCAGAGGACCATCAGACTGAGGCTCGTGCACGAGGGGATCCCATGTTTTTATTTTCTCTCTCTTTGAACATAAACACGCTTTCCCGGTCGGAATATTATCGCTTTATTACGAGAAAAAATGGCATAAAAATTGATTTTAAACAGCGGTTGACATGCTTCGAAGTACGGTAATGGAATATTTAGAATTTTTTGGGTCACGAAATGCGTCGTGCGCATCACCCTTCTTTACACTTCGAATAGTGTCTTGAACGCACTAACAAAACAGAGGATATTTGAACATAACTATGGATTATTTTGAACCAAACCAACATTTGTTATTGAAGTAGAAGTCCTGGGAGTGCATTCTGACGAAGAACAGCAAAGGTAATAACATTTTTCTTATAGTAAATCTGACTTTGGTGAGGGCTAAACTTGGTGGGTGTCTAAATAGCTAGCCCTGTGATGCCGGGCTATCTACTTAGAATATTGCAAAATGTGCTTTCACCGAAGAGCTATTTTAAAATCGGACATGGCGAGTGCATAGAGGAGTTCTGTATCTATAATTCTTAAAATAATTGTTATGCTTTTTGTGAACGTTTATCGTGAGTAATTTAGTAAATTCACCGGAAGTTTGCGGGGGTATGCTAGTTCTGAACGTCACATGCTAATGTAAAAAGCTGGTTTTTGATATAAATATGAACTTGATTGAACAAAACATGCATGTATTGTATAACATAATGTCCTAGGTGTGTCATCTGATGAAGATCATCAAAGGTGAGTGCTGCATTTAGCTGTGGTTTGGGTTTATGTGACATTATATGCTAGCTTGAAAAATGGGTGTCTGATTATTTCTGGCTGGGTACTCTGCTGACATAATCTAATGTTTTGCTTTCGTTGTAAAGCCTTTTTGAAATTGGACAGTGTGGTTAGATTAACGAGAGTCTTGTCTTTAAAATGGTGTAAAATAGTCATATGTTTGAGAAATTGAAGTAATAGCATTTCTAAGGTATTTGAATAACGCGCCACAGGATTCCACTGGCTGTTACGTAGGTGGGACGATTTCGTCCCACTGGCCCTAGAGAAGTTAAGCTATTAAGCCGGTACCACTGTTTCCTATTCACGTAGTCAGGCAACCTTTTGAGTATCTGATTATTGACTATGTTGGCCCTCTGCCTCACTCGAAGAAGGTGGTAGTAGTGGTCTGTGATCACTGTGATGTCAGACAACTAGGTTTCCTGCTGCCTATCCTCTCCGTTCTATCACCACTAAGTCTGCTAATAGCTTTGACTCAGTTTCTCGCTGTTTGGAATCCCTAAGGTTATTCAGAGTGACCAATGTTCTAATTTCACCTCTTATCTGTTTGGTCACGTTTTCCAACAGCGCCATGTCGGGTGTAATGCCTATTGTGGTCTACACCGACCATAACCCTCTCACCTTTTTGAGGTCTATGATGTGTCCTAATCAGAGGATAATGAGATGGTGTTTTTTTACAGGCATTTCATCTCGATGTGCGGCACATCAGGGGTACTGATAATGTCGTTGCTGACGTGCTCTCTCGTGCGCGCTGTTCCTGAATGCGTCTGGTCCTATTGATCGGTGGACACGCGTTTTCTCATATGCGTGGTCCCAGAGGGTATGTGTGTCGTCCACGTGACTGGCCACTGTTTATTTGATCTATTTTGTATTGTCCTGTCGCTCCTGTCATCTATTCTCTGCTGTCCTCATTTTCTTCTTTCCTCTTAACCTTTCTGGCGCAGGCGTTCTGCTAGCGACCCACATCGACAACATCCGGTGAAATTGCAGAGCGCCAAATTCAAAATACAGAAATAGTCAGAATAAACATTCATAAAAAATACAAGTGTTAAATATCGGCTTAAAGATTAACTTCTTGTTAATCCAGCCGCTTTGTCAGATTTCAAAAAGGCTTTCCGGCGAAAGCATACCATGCGATTATCTGAGGACAGCGCCCCGCTTACAAAAGCATACAAACATTTTACAACCAAGTAAAGGAATTACAAAAGTCAGAAATGGCGATAAAATTAATCACTTACCTTTTGAAGATTTTCATATGGTTGCAGTCACAAGAGTCCCAGCTACACAGTAAATGTTTGTTTTGTTCGATAAAGTCCCTCTTTATATCCCAAAAACTCTGTTTTGTTGGCGCGTTTTGTTCAGTAATCCACTGGCTCAAAGGCGGTCAAAACATGCAGACGAATACATCCTAATAGTACCGGTAAAGTTCGTCGAATCATGTCAAACGATGTTTATAATTAATCCTCAGGTTGTCAATTATGTAAATAATTGATAATATTTCAACCGGACAATAGCATATTCAATAGAAAGGAAAAACAATGAAGGGCGCGCACTCAGTCATGCACGCAAACCAGCACTGCATGATTCTACAGTCCACTGACAGAAAGGTCTCATTCTTCTTAATTTTTCAGAAAACAAGCCTGAAACAATGTCTAAAGACTGTTGACATCTATTGGAAGCCATAGGATCTGCAATCTGGGTCCTAACCCATTAGATACTCTATAGACATTCAATTGAAAACTACCCACGTCAAAAAATCCACTTCCTGGATGGATTTTCCTCAGGTTTTTGCCTGCCATATCAGTTCTGTTTTACACAGACATTATTTTAACAGTTTTGGAAACTTCAGAGTGTTTTCTATCCAATGCTAGTATATGCATATCCTAGCTTCTGGGCCTGAGTAAGAGGCAGTTTACTTTGGGCACGCTTCTCTTCCAGACGTCGAAATACTGCCGCCAAGCCATAAGAGGTTTTAAAGGTTGGTTCCTGTGCGCAAAGGTTTCTGAGGTCTGGGGAGGATGAGGTTGGCTGGGGCAGGGTGATAGCGTTTATCAGGGCAGTATTTTGTTTGTGTATGTTTGGTTAGGGTGATGTTCCGGGGTCCTTGGTGGTCCCTGATTTTATGGGGGTGTAGCCAGGGACACCCCTCATCCCTCATCACATCTACGTACGCAAACTTATTTCCCTCATTAAAATGCAAATCAATTTATAACATTTTTGACGTATTTTTCTGGATTTTTTGTTGTTATTCTGTCTCTCACTGTTCAAATAAACCTACCATTAAAATTATAGACTGATCATTTCTTTGTCAGTGGGCAAACGTACAAAATCAGCAGGGGATCAAATACTTTTTTCCCTCACTGTACATTACTGACTACACACAGCATTGTTAATTGTATATAGTTTTCTTTAGTTAATAAATATATTTGTTATTCCTTGATCTCTGCATTGCCTCCCTTTTTGTTATGGGCTACAAGCCAGTTCGTGACATATTGACCCCGTTCTGGGTCCGGATCGCGCTTGAGTATGGCTTCTATGGTGCTACCGCCAATGTTTAGATTTACCATAGCATTAGGTTTGTTAAAAATAGAGCCCAGAGAATTAATACAGACACAACACTTAGAACAACTTAGAGACAGAGACTGAGACAGAGACTAACATGCTGACCACACTGCTCGTGTCGCGTGCAGTATTCAATCATTTCACCCACAATGCTTGCACGCTGCAAGTCCTGCCTCTCTCATCTCCTGATTTGGTTTTTAGTAACATATACCCACGTGGGTGATTGAAAGGTGAACTGAAGTCTACACTCCAGTCCAGCCCAGCCCGGTAGTGGTAATGCACCTTAAAGTGCATTATGGCAGGTAGCCTAGTGGTTAGAGCGTTGGACTAATAACCGAAAGGTTGCACGATTTGAATCCCTGAGCTGACAAGGTAAAAATCTGTTGTTCTGCAACCAGAACAAGGCAGTTAACCCACTGTTCCTAGGCCGTCATTGAAAATAAGAATTTGTTCTTAACTGACTTGCTTAGTTATATAAATGTAAAGTAAAATAAAAATACTAATTCCATCATAAAAAGCAGACAGTGTGTGCAGATAAACAAGAAAAAGACATGACACAGAAAAACAAAGAGACAGAAAATAAGAGAGAGGTCAGAATATGGTGTAGTCAGAGAGACAAGTATAAAAGACAGATAGACACTGACTACTATGATGACTACCACAGACCTTTGCAGTTCTGCAGGTTGAACAGGGGCATGTGCATGATGGTGGGCTCTTCAGGGCGTCGCCCCTCGAAAACGTAGCAGCCCTGCGGACGGTCTTTCTCATCTCTCACACTCTCCTTCACCGGGGGAAAGGGGACCTTCTGCTGACGTGCATACTTTTTGGCACTAAACACCGTCTGTGAGGAGCAGGATCAGTAGTATGGTTATGTCAATGTCCTTCTCCTAACCAGCCTCTAGTCCCTACTCCCTAGGCCCTACTTCCAAGTCACAACTACCTACTTCCTAGTCACTATTCTGTAGCCCCTACTCCCTAGTCCCTAGTTCCTACTCCCTAGGTCAGGGGTGTCTCTCATTCCATGGCTGGCTGAGTGGCTGCGGGTTTTAGTTTTTCCTTTCAATTAAGACCTCCACAACAAGGTGAGGGGAGTTCCTTACTAATTAGTACCTTCATTTATCAATCAAGTACAAGGGTGGAGCGAAAACCCGCAGACACAGCCCTCCGTGGAATGAGTTTGACATGTGCCCTAGGCCCTACTTCCTAGTCACTACCTCCTAGCCCCTACTCCCTAGAGAGAGAGCAAGAGAAGGGAGAGAGAGGACAGAAACACCATTAGACCCAACCAAATCATGAAAAAACAAAAAGATAATTACTTGACACATTGGAAAGAATTAATACAAAAACAGAGCAAACTAGAATGCTATTTGGCCCTAAACAGAGAGTACACAGTGGCAGACCCAAACTTAAGGAAAGCTTTGACTATGTACAGACTCAATGAGCATAGCCTTGCTATTGAGAAAGGCCACCGTAGGCAGACCTGGCTCTCAAGAGAAGACAGGCTATGTGCACACTGCCTACAAAATTAGGTGGAAACTGAGCAACACTTCCTTACCTCCTGCCAAATGTATGACCATATTAGTGACACATATTACCCTCAGATTACACAGATCCACAAATAATTCAAATCAAACCCAATTTTGATAAACTCCCATATCTACTGGGTGAAATACCAGTGTGCCATCACAGCAGCAAGATTTGTGACCTGTTGCCACAGAAAAAGGGCAACCAGTGAAGAACAAACACCATTGTAAATACAACCCACATTTATGTTTATTTATTTTCCCTTTTGTACTTTAACCATTTGCACATTGTTACAACACTGTATATAGACATAATGACATTTGTAATGTCTTTTTATTCTTTTGGAATTTCTGTGAGTGTAAGGTTAACTGTTAATTTTTATTGTTTATTTCACTTTTGTATATTATCTACTTTACTAGCTTTGGCAATGTTAACATATGTTTCCCATGCCAATAAAGCCCCTTGAATTGAATTGAGAGGGTCACTACTATCTAGGCACTTCATGTTCTTCTGAAAGGCTTGAATAGGAATAAGTGTGTGTGTGTGTGTGTTTGCCTCAAAGGGGTCTCCCTCGCTGAAGTCCAAGGAGATGATGAGGTCAACCTCCCTGGATGGGCGCAGGACGGGGGGGTAGGGAGAATTCATCTTTAACCCAGCATCTACCAGGTGAATCTTCTCTTTGGATGCCATGCTGCTCGGAACGTTAGTATCTGGGGAGATGGGGGGAAAGGAGGGGTAGACAGAGAGGGAGCGTAGAGAAGGGGGTAGAGAGACAGACAGTGAGGGGGGAGAGAGAGCGAGGGGGTAGAGAGAAATGGGGGGATTAGAGAGATAGGGGGAGCGAGAAGAGAGAGGAGTAGAGAGGGGGGTAGAGAGAGAAAGAGAACCAACCAAGAAAGTAGATATTTTGAAGGGAAACATCAGATCCTGATGACTGATACTAGTTATGTTATCATGTTAGGAAGAGGTCTGATGTTACTGTACCTTGGAACTTGAAGAGGAAGTTGGACGTGGTTCCCCATTCCCATGTTTGGACCAAAGGGAAAATGTTCTTTACAATCCACAACCCTTGGGGAGACACACACACCAATTTAAAATAATTCATATCAACTGGTCAAAAATAATCTCAGTGATGGAGAGAGTATACAGTCTGTTCTATATCCTTCCTTTACTGGAGTACACACACACATACTGGATAGAAAGGTAATAGAAAGGTAAAGGTAAGTTTTTTCTTGAACTGCATTGTTGGTTAGTGGCTTGTAAGTAAGCATTTAACGGGAAAGTCTACACGTGTTGTATTCGGCGCATGTGGCAAATAAAGTTTGATTTGATTTAATGAAAAAAAAGCTTTACCATCGGGGAACTGGGAGATTGTAAATGACATTTTGTCCGTTGTGTTCCTCAACTCCGCGGACATCCCTTCATTTGCATGGTCTGGCATGTAACACATGTAACACACAGTTTGAAAAAGCTCATGAAATGAAGCTTCGTACGTCATTGATTTCATACTTTTGATAAAGTAATACACACATTGGCACAATGGTTCAAAGTTAGCTGCTTAGAGACGTCGACACATGCCTCAGAGCTCCAGTATCAAACACTAACATCACTAGTTAAGGTTAGGCCTTAACTTTGAGTGTTTAGGATTAGGCATTAACTTGGAGTGGCTTGGATAAGGGTACGTTGTCAATGGAAGGTACTATCAAAAAGGTGCATTAGCAACAAGAATTAGCAAACAAAAACACTTAAAGGACTTTTGTCAAAATTGACCCGAAACTGATTTGAACTCCTGACGTTCAGGATTCAAGTCATTGTTGTACTACCACTCACCAACCCCAATCTAACACCTGGCAGGCCAATCTTCAGGATTCAAGTCATTGTTGTACTCTCACTCACCAACCCCAATCTAACACCTGACAGGCCAATCTTCAGGATTCAAGTCATTGTTGTACTCTCACTCACCAACCCCAATCTAACACCTGACAGGCCAATCTTCAGGATTCAAGTCATTGTTGTACTACCACTCACCAACCCCAATCTAACACCTGACAGGCCAATCTTCAGGATTCAAGTCATTGTTGTACTCCCACTCATCAACCCCAATCTAACACCTGACAGGCCAATCTTCAAGATTTAAGTCATTGTTGTACTCTCACTCACCAACCCCAATCTAACACCTGACAGGCCAATCTTCAAGATTTAAGTCATTGTTGTACTCCCACTCACCAACCCTAATCTAACACCTGACAGGCCAATCTTCCATATGTATCCCTCTTGTTATTGTCTGATACGTGCGTGCACACACACTTAGCCAGTAACCACTATCATGTACAGCAGGAACACGTATCCTATTAGTGACTGGGTGGCTGGACATGATGCTGAACCACAGGGGGCTGGTGGCGGGAGAAATCGGAGCATGGGTTTATTGTAATGGATGAAACGGATTGAGAAATCGTACCAAACACGTGTTTGATATGTGTTTGATACCGTTCATGATGCCATTACCAAGCATTACAATAAGCCGTCCTCTGAGTTCTCCCTCCACCAGCCTCCCCTATTGGAGCTGTACTAGATACAGATGTCCACTGTTTATAACTACCTAGTACCATAAACCCTCTTACACTAAGACCATATTACCACATAACCATACTGCATTTTACATCCAGGTCCCCAAACCTTCTGTAAAAAACTCAGCTCCAAGGCATCAGCTCAGTGAACTAACAGGGTCTTGAGTCATGAAGCCAAAGTCAGGTAATAGAAGTGGTACTGTGGAAGCTAGTGTTACCTGAGCAGGTGCAAGGTCTAATGCCTCTAAGAATAAAAGTACTACATAGTGTTACCTGAGCAGGTGCAGGGTCTAATGCCTCTAAGAATAAAAGTACTACATAGTGTTACCATGGCAGGTGCAGGGTCTAATGCCTCTAAGAATAAAAGTACTACATAGTGTTACCTGAGCAGGTGCAGGGTCTAATGCCTCTAAGAATAAAAGTACTACATAGTGTTACCTACCTATAAAGGGTTCTTTGGCTGTCGCCGTGGGAGAACCCTTTGATAACCCGTTTGGGTTTCATGTTGAACCCTTTTAAGTTCCATGTAGAGCCTTTTACACAGAAGGTTATGAATGGAACTTAATGGGCTTCAACAGTACATGGAACCCATAAAGGTTGTTCAAAGTGTTCTCCCACATGGACAGCCAATAACCCTTTTTATCTCAGAGTGCAGGCTGTAGTCCAATGGTTTAACCTGGTGTTGGAGCAATATTATGCCATTGTTACCGTAGCGTTTGTCCTTCCAGTCTTTTGCCCAGCTGTCTGAGGTGAGGATGAGCTCCAGACTGACTGTCTCTATGAACTTCTTTCTCTCCTCCAGGCTGGTTCTCTTCCACCTCTCAGAGTCCATGTTCCACAGCATCTCGCCCTTACTGCTCACAAGACCTAAAGTCATTATGCACATAGTTCATGATAATTGTGTGTGTGTGTGTGTGTGTGTGTGTGTGTGTGTGTGTGTGTGTGTGTGTGTGTGTGTGTGTGTGTGTGTGTGTGATGTGTGTGTCTCACCATTCAGTAGCTGTCCCAGTGTGGTGATGACTTCCCTTGTCTTCAGTGGATCTGGGTCCTCAGCGTACATGATCAGCACAGACACACACCTCACCACTTGGGAGGGCACACACTCACGCACCTCTACCTTCCCTGTACTCTCAAACTCCAACCTCATGCTCTCGTGCCCTGCAGAACAGAACAGGTTGGTCACGTGTAGAAGAGGTGATTTGGAAACACAACCTCCTCTCATGATGTGGTAACCCTGCCTGAGACATGTAAAACTCATGTCGCCCTCGGACCTTGAGGATGTCCTCTTGGCCTATTCCATTCCAGCCATTACAATGAGCCTGACCTTCTATAGCCCCTCCCACCAGCCTCCTCTGGTCAATTTACCTCCCCACACCGGCTGGAATGCGGTTTTAACCAATCAGCATTCAGGATTAGACCCACCCGTTGAATAATGTCTAGTATTGCCCTGTAGTTTGTCTGCTATTGTCCTGTAGTTTATTGTCTATTATACAACAGGTGGGTCTAATCCTGAACGCTGATTGGTTAAAACCAGTTTCCAGCCGGTGTCGATTCCACGTCTAAATCTATGACATTAAAATAGCTATTTACTCTGTTCCATCTGACTACGCAATCCACTGTCTCATCAGCCCAGCCAGGCAATTTATAAACTTGATCTCTACTATAAAAAGCATGTTGACATAATCTCACATTTAATTTAGACTAACATTTAGTTTTCAACAGCAGAGATTTGTATAAACATTGCTGTCTATCTCTGACATTTGCAACATTGTTTCAATTTACCAATTCGATCTCCAGCTGCCCCATAGTAATGAACGAGTATACAATGAAATATCAATTGAAAACAGGTCAAACGAAACAAAGTGCAACTAGTTTGCAGTCTTTTCAGCTTCAGTATGAAGTGATTTTGTTAGTTGTCTTGTTGGATAGCTCCTCTGAACAACAGTGGCCTTGACAAGTGAACAAATTTCTATGCCATGCGAAATCACGCCTCATTAGCCCACTTATGGATGTACGCAAATAATGTCACTAGAAAACAGCTTAATTAAACAAATTCAAATGCGGCTACATTGCTGTTATTCTGGCTTTTTGCCATGACTGTAATTAGCCGTAGTTGGCTAGCTAGCAAGCAAGGGATAAGAACGTCCAAAACTTGGGTCCCTCCACAGCCTCATAGAGGATCTAGATAATTTTTCTAACCTCTCTGGATTACAACCAAATTGTGATAACTGTACTATATTACGTATTGGATCACTAAAAAATACTAGTTTTACATTACCATGTAGTTTACCAATAAAATGGTCTGACGGTGATGTGGATATACTCTGTATAAATATCCCGAAAGAAATAAATTATCTCATTCCAATAATTTTAATAGAAAGTTAGCAAAAATAGATAAGATCTTGCTACCATGGAAAGGTAAATACCTTGTGGAAAAACCACCCTGATTAACTCTTTAGTCATATCCCAGTTTACCTATTTGCTTATGGTCTTGCCTACACCTAGCCAACAGTTTTGAAATGATATGAGAAAAAAATATAGAATTTTATTTGGAACGGCAAGCCAGACAAAATTAAACAGGTCTATTTATATAATGAATATGAATTTGGAGGGCAGAAGTGATTAAATATTAAAGCATTAGACCTCGCACTAAGAGCTTCAGTCATACAAAAGTTATACTTAATCCAAACTGGTTCTCTAGCAAATTAGTAAGAATGTCTCACCCTATATTCAAAAAAAGGCCTTTTTCCCTTTATTCAGGTTAACCTCTCACTTTCAGTTATTTGAAAATATTGCTATTTTTCAATCCATTTTTTAAATTTTTATTTCACCTTTATTTAACCAGGTAAGCTAGTTGAGAACAAGTTCTCATTTACAACTGCGACCTGGCCAAGATAATGCAAAGCTGTGCGACAGAAACAACAACACAGTTACACACAAGTGTACAGTGTGTGCAAATGGCATGAGGAGGTGTTATGAAAATTTTATGATTAAAGGTTTGACTAAATGATTTCACCCTGAAAATGTATAACCGAGTGATTATAAGATGAAGGTACTAATGTGTGTGTGTAGGAAAAGTTTAAGCTTAAGGATTTAGCAATGTAAGCAAGACATTCAAGGAAAAAGGGGAACTGTTAACCTGTTAGGGCTAGGGCGCAGTATTTACACGGCCGGATAAAAAACGTACCCGATTTAATCTGGTTACTACTCCTGCCCAGTAACTAGAATATGCATATCATTATTGGCTTTGGATAGAAAACACCCTAAAGTTTCTAAAACTGTTTGAATGGTGTCTGTGAGTATAACAGAACTCATATGGCAGGCAAAAACCTGAGAAGATTTCATGCAGGAAGTGGCCTGTCTGACAAGGTGTTGTTGTTCTTGCCTCTGTTTATTGAAGACTGAGGATCTTAGCTGTAACGTGACACTTCCTACGGCTCCCATAGGCTCTCAGAGCCCGGGAAAAAGCTGAACGATATCGAGGCAGCCTCTGGCTGAAACACATTATCGCCTTTGACAAGTGGCCGATCAGAGGACAAAGGGCTTATGCGCGTGCCCGAGTCGACCCCATGCTTTATTTTCTTTCGTCTGTTTACCTAATTGCAGATTCCCGGTCGGAATATTATCTCTTTTTTTACGAGAAAAATGGCATAAAAATTGATTTTAAACAGCGGTTGACATGCTTTGAAGTACGGTAATGAAATATTTAGAAATCTTTTGTCACGAAATGCGCCGTGCGCATGACCCTTATTTACCATTCGGATAGTGTCTTGAACGCACAAACAAAACGCCGCTGTTGGAACATAACTATGGATTATTTTGGACCAAACCAACATTTGTTATTGAAGTAGAAGTCCTGGGAGTGCATTCTGACGAAGAACACCAAAGGTAATCAAACTTTTCTAATAGTAAATCGGAGTTTGGTGAAGGCTAAACTTGCTGGGTGTCTAAATAGCTAGCCCTGTGATGCTGGGCTATCTACTTAGAATATTGCAAAATGTGCTTTCACCGAAAAGCTATTTTAAAATCGGACATATCGAGTGCATAGAGGAGTTCTGTATCTATAATTCTTAAAATAATTGTTATGCTTTTTGTGACATAATCTAATGTTTTGCTTTCGTTGTAAAGCCTTTTTGAAATCGGACAGTGTGGTTAGATTAACGAGAGTCTTGTCTTTAAAATGCTGTAAAATAGTCATATGTTTGAGAAATTGAAGTAATAGCATTTCTAAGGTATTTGAATATCGCGCCACAGGATTCCACTGGCTGTTACGTAGGTGGGACGATTTGGTGCCACCTACCCTAGAGAGGTTAACAGACAGCAGACAACTTGTGAGCACTGTGAAACTAATAACAGGAAGAAGGTCTCCCCACCCAGGGAGGGGAGAAACCTTTAGGCTTACAGTAGATTATGTAACATGGGGCAGGATATGATAAGCAATGTATGTGATGGAGAAGACTTGTAAATAAGCATTGACAGTGTTAAAGAAGAGGAGGAGGCATCTGTAAGGGGTATGACATATGATATGACCAAATGTTAGGTATAAAAGGCTGTGTACATTGTATGATATTCAGAGCTCTCGTGAATAAACTTGGTTGATTATTGTAGGCTGGGCCTCCGTCTGTGTCATTTAACCAGAACCTTACAAACTCTGGGGTGCAGACTGAGTAGTTTAATTGAAGTTCAGTTTATGAACATTGGGAACAGAATTCTCATAACAGGAGGTAAGGCAATAAATAGGCCATAGTAGCAGAGTAATTACAATTTAGCAGATTAACACTGCAGTGATAGATGAGCAGATGATGATGAGCAGATGAAGGTGTGTAAGTAGTGATACTGGTGTGCAAAAGAGCAGCAAAGTAAATAAAACAATATGGGGATAAGGTAGGTAGATTGGGTGGGCTATTTACAGATGGACTGTGTACAGCTGCAGCGATCGGTTAGCTGCTCAGATAGCTGATGTTTAAAGTTAGTGAGGGAAATGTAAGTCTCCAGCTTCAGCCATTTTTGCAATTGGTTCCAGTCACTGGCAGCAGAGAACTGGAAGGAAAGGCGGCCAAATGAGGTGTTGGCTTTGGGGATAACCAGTGAGATATACCTGTTGGAGCGCGTGCTACGGGTGGGTGTTGTTATCGTGACCAGTGAGCTGAGATAAGGCGGAGCTTTACCTAGCATAGACTTATAGATGACCTGGAGCCAGTGGGTCTGGCGACGAATATGTAGCGAGGGCCAGCCGACTAGAGCATACAGGTCGCAGTGGTGGGTGGTATATGGGGCTTTGGTAACAAGACGGATGGCACTGGGATAGACTGCATCCAATTTGCTAAGTAGAGTATTGGAAGTCGGATAGTCAGTTTTCCTATCAGTAGGATAGTCAGTTTTACTAGGGCAAGTTTGGCGGCGTGAGTGAAGGAGGCTTTGCTGTGAAATAGAAAGCCGATTATAGATTTGATTTTGGATTGGAGATGTTTGATATGAGTCTGGAAGGAGAGTTTACAGTCTATATACAATCAATCAAATGTATATATAAAGCCCTTTTTACATCAGCCAATGTCACAAAGTGCTGTACAGAAACCGAGCCTAAAACCCCAAACAGCAAGCAATGCAGATGTAGATCCACGGTGACTAGGAAGAACTCCCTAGAAAGGAAGAAACCCAGGAAGAAACCTAGAGAGGAACCAGGCTCTGAGGGGTGGCCAGTCCCCGTCTGGCTGTGCCAGGTGGAGATTATAACAATAATCTCGGTTGGTTGCAATTTAAATGTAATGTTTAAATCCACCAGAAAAGACAAAACAAATAATACACCAGATATTGTCGTTAAACTGAAATATAGTAATTGATTAAAAAAAACATTAAAAAAAAAGAAAAAAAAGAAAGTATCATCTTTGTAGATGATATCATCAATACGAGTGGAGTGATGTCATACATGCAGCTAACAAAAACATATGGAAATGTCTGCTCTACCCAAAATTACAACCAACTAATTGCAGCATTACCGCAAAAATAGAAGGAACTTTTTTTAAACTGTATTTAACTAGGCAAGTTAGTTAAGAACAAATTCTTATTCACAATGACAGCCAAACCCAGACGATGCTGGGTCAATTGTGTGCCGCCCTATGAAACTCCCAATCACGGCCTGATTGGGATACATTATGGAATCGAACCAGGGTCTATAGTGTCTCCTCTAGCACTGAGATGCAGTGCCTTGGACCGCTGCGCCACTCAGGAACCCATAATTGGTTAAAGAAAATTGTGATAAATAAAAAAGTATACCAGTTTCATTTAAGGACCAAAAAATTGACAGCCGTGCCATATAGATTGCAAAATAGTTGGGAAGAGATTTCTGACGTACCGATTCCATGGCACATGGTTTTTGAACTGATACGCAAAATGACGCCGGATTCAAAACTTTTCAATTTCAATTATTATACAAATTCTTGCAACCAATAGAATGTTATTTATATGGGAGATACAACTTTCCCAGCACTGCAGATTTTGCTGTGAAGAGGAGGAATCATTAGATCATTTGTTTTGGTACTGTCCATACGGCCACAAGCCCAGGAATAGCTGAAGAATTGCAATATTTACCTGGATCTGACCCTGCAGATGACAGTACTGGGGGATCTGAAAAGTCATAGTCAATTGATCAATAATATAATAATACTTTTAGCAAAAATGTTTATTTTCAATTTACAATCTGTAAAAACAATGAGAATAGAAAGGTTCAGAAATGTTGTGAAAGATCATAGCACAGTAGAAAAATATATGGCAAATAGAAATCCAATATGGATGGTGTTAAGAGATAGGTGGAAGGGGTTAAATGGAGCTGAAGGTTGGGACTAATAACAACAAGATAACTAATGTAAAACATACTGTGCCCGTAAAATGTATACAGGTTAAGAACTTTTTTGAAAAAGCACAATTTGAAAGATATGGAAATCAAACCGGATGGACATCAGAAATAGATGGAAGAGGAGTGACAGGAGTAACATATATGTATATATAACTATTGTAAAATAGACTGTCCATAAAATGTATATAGTATGTATGAACTGGAAATACAGGCCTAAGAATGGTTGTTCACTAGTTTGCTCCAATTGGGGGAGGGTTGAAGAGTAATAAAGGAAATGTATATATTTTTTTAAAGGTACAGTTGAAGTCTGAAGTTTACATACACCTTAGCCAAATACATTTAAACTCAGTTTTTCACAATTCCTGACATTTAATCCTAGTAAAAATGCCCTGTTTTAGGTCAGTTAGGATCACCACTTTATTTTAAGAATGTGAAATGTCAGAATAATAGTAGAGAGAATTACTTATTTCAGCTTGTATTTATTTCATCACATTCCCAGTGGGTCAGAAGTGTACATACACTCAATTAGTATTTGGTAGCATTCCCTTTAAATTGTTTAACTTGGGTCAAACATGTCGGGTAGCCTTCCACAAGCTTCCCACAATAAGTTGGGTGAATTTTGGCCCATTCCTCCTGACAGAGCTGGTGTAACTGAGTCAGGTTTGTAGGCCTCCTTGCTCGCACACGCTTTTTCAGTTCTGCCCACAAATTTTCGATGGGATTGAGGTCAGGGCTTTGTCATGGCCACTCCAATACCTTGACTTTGTTGTCTTTAAGCCATTTTGCCACAACTTTGGAAGTATGTTTGGGGTCATTGTTCATTTGGAAGACCCATTTGCGACCAAGCTTTAACTTCCTGACTGATGTCTTGAGATGTTGCTCAATATATCCACATAATTTTCCTCCCTCATGCCATCTATTTTGTGAAGTGCACCAGTCCCTCTTGCAGCAAAGCACCCCCACAACATGATGCTGCCACCCCTGTGCTTCACGGTTGGGATGGTGTTTTTCGGCTAACAAGCCTCCCCCTTTTTTCCTCCAAACATAACGATGGTCGTTATGGCCAAACAGTTTTATTTTTGTTTCATCAGACCAGAGGACATTGCTCCAAAAAGTATGATCTTTGCCCCCATGTGCAGTTGCAAAACGTAGTCTGGCTTTTTGATGGTGGTTTTGGAGCAGTGGCTTCTTCCTTGCTGAGCAGCCTTTCAGGTTATGTCGATATAGGACTCGTTTTACTGTGGATATGGATACTTTTGTACTTGTTTCCTCCAGCATCTTCACAAGGTCCTTTGCTGTTGTTCTGGGATTGATTTGCACTTTTCGCACCAAAGTACGTTCATCTCTAGGAGAGAGAACGTGTCTCCTTCCTGAGCGGTATGACGGCTGCGTGGTCCCATGGTGTTTATACTGCGTATTATTGTTTGTACAGATTAACGTGGTACCTTCAGGTGTTCGGAAATTGCTCCCCAGGATGAACCAGACTTGTGGAAGTCTACAAAAAAAATTCTGAGGTCTTGGCTGATTTCTTTTGATTTTCCCGTTATGTCAAGCAAAGAGGCAATGAGTTTGAAGGTAGGCCTTGAAATACATCCACACTTCCAATTGACTCAAATTATGTCAATTAGCCTATCAGAAGTTTCTAAAGCCATGACATAATTTTCTGGAATTTTCCAAGCTGTTTAAAGGCACAGTCAACTTAGTGTATGTAAACTTCTGACCCACTGGAATTGTGATACAGTGAATTATAAGTCAAATAATCTGTCTATAAACAGTTGTTGGAAAAATTACTTGTGTAATGCAGAAAGTAGATGTCCTAACCAACTTGCCAAAACTATAGTTTGTTAACAAGAAATTTGTGGAGTGGTTGAAAAAGGAGTTTATGACTCCAACCTAAGTGTATGTAAACTTCCGAGTTCAACTGTATGTGTGTATATATATTTGCAAAAGAATATATGGGAGTTTGGAAGTGATGAAGACATTTACATTGATGGAAGCTATAATCTATCTGCAAAATTAATGCTGATCACAGCCAATATGGCAAAAGATCATTTAGAACAAACGACTGGGTCGCGTCCATAGATAAAGAACAAAAAGACTGAACGGCTGGGTCGCGTCTCTAACAACTTAACCGGCCGGCCGGCTTGGGTAGCAACCCTAGATTTGTGTTGCGACTATATCTTGTGGAAGGATGAAATAGTATTAATAAATATATCAAAATAATGTTTTTAATAAAAATATGTCAATCATTATTTGAATATGTAGCTACCCCATTGTATAAAAGTGATTATGCCCTCGAAGCCGGTGTTTGGAGGATATATTGGCACAGTTTGCTGACCTCGGCTTTGTCTCGAACCTAACAACTCCCGTGCCAAAATATCCTCAAACACCGGCTTCACTGGCATTATCACTTAAGTATTGTCCTTTATTTAACTAGGCAAGTCAGTTAAGAACAAATTCTCATTTTCAATGACAGCCTAGGAACAGCGGGTTAACTTACAATGGGTTCATTCATCCCCCTCCTCTCCTCTGTAACTATTCCCCAGGTCGTTGCTGTAAATGATAACGTGTTCACAGTGAACTTACCTGGTAAAATAACAGAAAAATAAAATAAAAAATGACCTTGTCAGCTCGGGGATTTGATCTTGCAACCTTTTTGTTACAAGTCCAACACTCTAATCACTAGGCTACCTGCCCCAAAGTAGTGTCTAGTAGTGTCCTGTAGTTTATGGTCTAGTAGTGTCCTGTAGTTTATGGTCTAGTATTGTCCTGTAGTTTATGGTCTAGTAGTGTCCAGTAGTTTATGGTCTAGTAGTGTCCTGTAGTTTATTGTCTAGTAGTGTCCTGTAGTTTATGGTCTAGTATTGTCCTGTAGTTTATGGTCTAGTAGTGTCCTGTAGTTTATTGTCTAGTATTGTCCTGTAGTTTATGGTCTAGTATTGTCCTGTAGTTTATTGTCTAGTATTGTCCTGTAGTTTATGGTCTAGTAGTGTCCTGTAGTTTATGGTCTAGTAGTGTCCTGTAGTTTATGGTCTAGTATTGTCCTGTAGTTTATTGTCTAGTATTGTCCTGTAGTTTATGGTCTAGTAGTGTCCTGTAGTTTATGGTCTAGTAGTGTCCTGTAGTTTATGGTCTAGTATTGTCCTGTAGTTTATGGTCTGGTATTGTCCTGTAGTTTATGGTCTAGTAGTGTCCTGTAGTTTATGGTCTAGTATTGTCCTGTAGTTTATGGTCTAGTAGTGTCCTGTAGTTTATGGTCTAGTATTGTCCTGTAGTTTATGGTCTAGTAGTGTCCTGTAGTTTATGGTCTAGTAGTGTCCTGTAGTTTATGGTCTAGTATTGTCCTGTAGTTTATGGTCTAGTAGTGTCCTGTAGTTTATGGTCTAGTAGTGTCCTGTAGTTTATGGTCTAGTATTGTCCTGTAGTTTATGGTCTGGTAGTGTCCTGTAGTTTATGGTCTAGTGTTGTCCTGTAGTTTATGGTCTAGTATTGTCCTGTAGTTTATGGTCTGGTAGTGTCCTGTAGTTTATGGTCTAGTAGTGTTTTGGAGTATTGTTTTACATTTTTTTGTGTTTCTTTTTGATTGAAGGTGATTCTCTTTGTTGTTGTTGTTTCTTTGTGTGTCTGTACTGTGTCTGTTCCTGGGTTGCAGGCTAACTAGCATGCTGTACTGTAGCTTACCTCCAAATAAGCTCCAGATCTTTTTTACCACATAAGCATTGTTCACCTGCTTGTCTGCAAAGGCACTCCCACAGATACCTGCCCAGCAACAACAAACAAACAACAATAAATTGATGTGTGTGTGTGTGTGTGTGTGCACGTTTGCATGTGTGTCTATGCGTTCTCCACCTTGCAGCAGAACCATGTCCATTTCCTTCCTCTTCTCTCTCAGAGTCCCGCCTTCAAACTGGCTCCCAAGACAGGAAGTGGGGATGAAAGCGCCCAATCCGGAAAAGCCGCTCTCGTAGGGGGTCATCTCAAACCACACCCCTACAGAAAGTTGGTAAATTACAGAAATGTACACTCATTGGCTTTGTCTGACTCAGAAAGTTCTGAATTTCCAAGTTTGCATGAACCCTGCATAAGTCACCTTTAGTGTCATCCTGTCTGTGGCAGTCCAGGTCTATGGCGCTGTAGATGGGGTAGGGTTTGGTGTTAGCATCTTCAGAGAGACAGCGAGTGTGCATCTGATACAGGAGAGAGAACAAGGGGGAAGAGATGGGGAGTGGAGAGATGGGGGGGTGGAGAGGCAGGGAAAGATGGTGGGAGGGGGGCAAGAGAGAACAACGGTGGTGAAGAGATGATGGGGGATACAGAGGCAGACACACACACACACACACACACACACACACAGACAGATAGACACACACACAAACACACACACAATCATACACTGACCTCTTTCATGAAATAGGATGCAGTGAATGCGCCCCAGAAGTCAGTGAGGTTGAAGTCCTGGTTTTGTGCTTTCCTCAATTTCAGCCACTCCACAGCTTTGCTCAAGTCCACCGTAGAATCCTTCAGCTTCTTTATCATTTCATCACAACGCTCCTTCGACAACAAGGCTGGATCGCTGTACAGAGATGACATGCACCTGTGTGTGTGTCAGTGAGTGGGTGAGTGAGTAAGAGGGTGTGAGAGAGAGATACCTCATTTGTTTCAGCACATTCAAAATTAACTTTCCTGCTAAGAATAATTGTGTGTGTGTGTGTGTGTGTGTGTGTGTGTGTGTGTGTGTGTGTGTGTGTGTGTGTGTGTGTGTGTGTGTGTGTGTGTGTGTGTGTGTGTGTGTGTGTGTGTGTGTGTGTGTGTGTGTGTGTGTGTGTGTGTGTACCAGGTGGTGCCTGACACCCCACACATGTAGAGGAGGCTGCCCAGCAGGTTGTCCTGTGCCAGTTGATGCAGAGATCCCAGCATGCCCACTGCTGCCCTCTCTCCTCCACCTGACCCCAGCAACGCTATGTTAGGAACATCCTCCTGAGAGATGGGGAGAGAGAGGGAAGGAAAGAGAACGAAAGACAGACAGACAGAGAGAGAGAGGGAGACCGAGAGAGATCAAATCTAAAGGATTTCACATCAGTGTCCCATCATACAGTGCATTATATATGGATGATGGGGGGGGGGGCTAATAGCAGGCAGCTGGAGACATGGGAGTGGGGAGGGGGCTCCATATGTAGCTGGCTGTGGAGACAGGGAGGAGTTAGAGAAAGACCATGTGTACCAGAGAGAGTGATCGATAGAGAAGACAGGAGTACCCACCAGTTCACAATTGATACCCTGATCTTTCAGCCACTTCTTAATCAGAGTCTTCCTCAACGTCACGTATTTTATCTCTTCATCATTGATGGAGTGAGACAGACGCACAGTCTGACAGAATGAACGAGAGATGGAAAAAACTGTACAGGATATTATTTCATAATGATACAGTTTGTTTTAATTGAGCCATAACATTTATAAAGTAACATGGCATTTCAATTGAAAGTTATTTTAAGATAATTAAACATAATTCTGACAGTTTATACTCTTACTTTGTCAGAAAAGTAGATTTTATTCCGTAATTCTGGATGCATATTCATAGCTATGTATTACAGTACAGTGTGGTATGTTGCAGACTAATGTCATCCTCATATTCTGAGTTTCTTATGAGTACAGTATACAGTGCCAGTCAAAAGTTTGGACACACCTACTCATTCAAGGGTTTGTACTATTTTTTTTGTACTATTTTCTACATTGTAGAATAATAGTGAAGACATCAAAACTATGAAATAACACATATGGAATCATGTAGTTACCAAAAAAGTGTTAAACAAATCAAATTATATTTTAGATTCTTCAAGGTAGCCACCCTTTGGCTTGATGACAGCTTTGCACACTCTTGGCATTCTCTCAACCAACTTCACCTGGAATGTTTTTCCAACAGTCTTGAATGAGTTCCCACATATGCTGAACACTTATTGGCTGCTTTTCCTTCACTCTGCGGTCCAACTCATCCCAAACCATCTCGAGTGGGTTGAGGTCGGGTGATTGTGGAGGCCCGGTTATCTGATGCAGCACTCCATCACTCTCCTTCTTGGTCAAATAGCCATTACACACCTGGAGGTGTGTTGGGTCATTGTCCTGTTGAAAAACAAATGATTGTCCCACTCAGCCCAAACCAGATGGGATGGCGTATCGCTGCAGAATGCTGTGGTAGCCATGCTTGTTAAGTGTGTCTTGAATTCTAAATACATCACAGACAGTGTCACCAGGAAAGCACCCCCACACAATCACAACTCCTCCTCCATGCTTCACGGTGGGAACCACACATGCGGAGATCATCCGTTCCCCGACTCTGCGTCTCACAAAGACACTGAGGTTGGAACCATCCTCATCAAACCAAAGGACAGATTTCTACTGGTCTAATGTCCATTGCTTGTGTTTCTTGGCCCAAACAAGTCTCATCATCTTATCGGTGTCCTTTAGTAGTGGCTTCTTTGCAGCAATTCTACCATGAAGGCCTGAATCACGCAGTCTCCTCTGAACAGTTGATGTTGAGATGTGTCTGTTCCTTGAACTCCGTGAAGCATTTATTTGGGCTGCAATATGAGGCGCAGTTAACTCTAAGGAACTTATCCTCTGCAGCAGAGGTAACTCTGGGTCTTCCTTTCCTGTGGCAGTCCTCATGAGAGCCAGTTTCATCATTGCGCTTGATGATTTTTGCGACTGCACTTGAAGAAACTTTCAAAGTTCTTGACATTTTCCGGATTGACTGACCTTCATGTCTTAAAGTAATGATGGACTGTCATTTCTCTTTGCTTATTTGAGCTGTTCTTGGCATAATATGGACTTGGTCTTTGACCAAATAGGGCTATCTTCTGTATACCACCCCTACCTTCTCACAACACAACTGATTGGCTCAAATGCATTAAGAAGGAAAGAAATTCCACAAATTAACAAGACACACTGTTAATTGAAATTCATTTCAGGTTATTACCTCATGAAGCTGGTTGAGAGAATGCCAAGAGTGTGTGAAGCTGTTGTCAGGGGGGGGGGGGGGTAGGTTTATGACTCCCATAAATACCTTTCCCCTTTTTCCTCTCTACTCTACTGATGTGACTATTGAAAATCCCTTGGTTAACATAGAGATTCTGGGGACATCAAAAGGTGGGAAATGGAACCATATTTCGGTAATCCAACCAGTTGAAAATATGCGTTGGTACTTAATGAATATGATGTCAGATCAGTTGGCATCTGAGACATTCTTACAGTTTATGTCATCCTATCATTAGTATCTTGGAAAGACTACACATTATAGTTATCAGATTCACATGGAATTGTTGTGCAATTTAAATGTTTAAATATGAAACTATTTGTGAAAAGATGAAATGTAATTTTAGCTTCCAAATGAGAGAATTGGGTTTTCATGAGTGAACTATGCTCAACTCAGTGGCCCCGCCCAAGTGAAGAGACATTGGTTATAAACTATGAAACACGCCCTTCTCTCCCCTCCTATATAAAGCTCTTGACGAAAATGTAACTTCCTGTTCCGAGTACGAGAGGACGACGGTCCCCACGTTGAAATGGCTCAGATAATAACCTAATGAAATTAGCATCGAATTTTAACGTGAAGATGACGATATACACGCCGAAAGGATGAATTTCGACTATATCAGCCAGAATATAGCATGAGTTAAAAGTATGGCAACACAGGAAGCGGCGCAGGTCCTAATCCAGGCACTTGTCATCTCCCGTCTGGATTACTGCAACTCGCTGTTGGCGGGGCTCCCTGCCTGTGCCATTAAACCCCTACAACTCATCCAGAACGCCGCAGCCCGTCTGGTGTTCAACCTTCCCAAGTTCTCTCACGTCACCCCGCTCCTCCGCACACTCCACTGGCTTCCAGTTGAAGCTCGCATCTGCTACAAGACCATGGTGCTTGCCTACGGAGCTGTGAGGGGAACGGCACCTCCGTACCTTCAGGCTCTGATCAGGCCCTACACCCAAACAAGGGCACTGCGTTCATCCACCTCTGGCCTACTGGCCCCCCTACCTCTGCGGAAGCACAGTTCTCGCTCAGCCCAGTCAAAACTGTTCGCTGCTCTGGCACCCCAATGGTGGAACAAGCTCCCTCACGACGCCAGGACAGCGGAGTCAATCACCACCTTCTGTAGACACCTGAAACCCCACCTCTTTAAGGAATACCTGGGATAGGATATAGTAAAAAAGATATAGATGTACTATTGTAAAGTGGTTGTTCCACTGGATATCATAAGGTGAATGCACCAATTTGTAAGTCGCTCTGGATAAGAGCGTCTGCTAAATGACGTAAATATAAATGTAAATGGTATGAACTTTGAACTCTTATTCACTCCAGAAGTGATACCTCCTAGCCGTTGGAGTTAGCAGCAGTCACTAAACGTGGGCTAGGAGAGGACGGACAGAGTATCCAGTCTACCACGCTCCAGTTCACCACTAAACATTCTTCAGAGATCCATAAAGGACAAACCGGCCTTCCATCGATGACCAATCTACCGAAGCGCAGCTCAGAGTAAATATTTATTGTATTCTCCTTTTTCAAATGGGTGGTCATTTACAATGCATAAGATACTGTATTTACGATAGCATAGCTTCTCCCTTTGTTACTCAGTCTTCCCGCTCTTTCACTCAAACCCAACCCCCTTTCATTTGTGTAACCAGCCATCATGTCGGCTCCGTCCACCAGGGACGTTTTCTTTATGACATAATTTGTAATCAATGTATGTTCCATTCGGTATATGTAATTCTGTGTGATTACTTAGGCATTTAGTAAATAAATAATTAAACCCAATTTTGTATTGCTGGTTCAACTTGTTAGCCAGGGTTCGTGAAGATAACCAAGAATTGACCACTTTCAGATGAGACTAAACAAGGTGACAATTAAATATTGACTGCTACTGATGTAAAAGATTACTAGGTCTTTAAGAGTTTATTCAGGAGATAACAGCTCTATAAACATTCTTTCATGGTGCCCTGACTTTCTAGTTAATTATCTACCTGATTAGCTTAATCAGGTAATATTAATTACAGAGAAATTATTTTATAGAATAGCATGTCATATCACTTAATCCTGCATAGCCAAAGACACAACACTGTCATCAATGTAAAGGGTGGCTACTTTGAAGAATCTTAAATATAAAATATATTTTGATTTGTTTAAGACTTTTTTTAGTTACTACATGATTCCATATGTGTTATTTCATAGTTTTGATGTCTTCACTATTATTCTACAATGTAGAAAATAGTAAAAATAAAGAAATACCCTGGAATGTGTAGGTGTGTCCAAACTTTTGACTGGTACTGTACATAAACATAATGAAGTAAGCTTCCTTTCATTGTGATACAATTTGGTGAACTTCATATTGACAGCAACAGAAAAGGGCTTTATTCAATATATATTTTAGCGATATCCACTATGCAGTAGCATACCATTTCAATAAGAAGGTATTTTTATAGTATTGTGGAGTTTCTTTCAGACAAATGTCCTATTCTATATTGTGAAGATGAGTTTCTTACCTTAAGAGTAAGAGTATCTTTTGGTTGCAACATTGCTCTTGTTGAATTCATTTACACAGATCCTTTAAACACAAACCAATCCCTTTGTTATTATCCATGTCAAAGGGTCAGAAAACTCTTGATAACATGTTATATAAATTAATAACATTACTGTGATAGTCAATTACTCAAGGACATAGTACTCAGTTGAAACCCAAAGACACTCTAATATAATTGTTTTCTATGTCCTAAACACATCTATCAATGTGACTTCAAAACTAGAAGCCAAAGACTCTAGACTGATTTGAATAAAGGTCACCTGCATCATTCTATTACACAACAATCAATCCCATTCATTTGTATAGCACTTTTTACAAAGACAGATTGTCACAAAGTGTTTTACAACAATATCATATATATATATGATATTATACTATTTTCTTGATTATTTATATATATATATACCACTTTCAGATGGTATATATATATATATACCATCTTTATATATATATATACCACTTTCAGATATATATATATATATATATATATATATATATATATATATATATATATATAATCAAGAAAATAGTAAAACAACACACAAATGCTACATGCAGTGTTTAGACAGAGAAGTCTTACCAGAGATGTATAGTGTAGTACCGCAGACTACTCCAATCTTAATCTTCACCTCCAGTTGATCTCTTGATCTCTACACTCTAGTCCCATCCTCTGTCATCTTATATAGGCCCAGTCACACACACACACACACACACACACACACACGCTGGGAGTGACAGATACTGGGATAATAGCAGGAGACACCTAACTGTTGCTCAGTAACACATAATTAGTGACACTTCCTTGTGGAACTGGAGTGGTAGGATTTTTGGGGGATGATTTTCTTATACTGAACATAACCAGTAGGCAGACACCTATGCCCATTTTATTTTCGCTAGTACCAACATGTCACTTCATTTTTTTTTTTTTTAAACGTCACTCAATCCTCAGTGTCACTCAGCCTTCCTGATGTACAGTTGAAGTCGGAAGTTTACATACACTTAGGTTGGAGTCATTAAAACTCGTTTTTCACTCCACAAATTTCTTGTCAACAAACTATAGTTTTGGCAAGTCGGTTAGCACATGTACTTTGTGCATGTGCTAACCGCAATTTTTCAAACAATTGTTTACAGACAGATTATTTCACTTATAATTCACTGTATCACAATTCCAGTGGGTCAGAAGTTTACATACACTAAGTTGACTTTAAACAGTTTGGAACATTCCAGAAAATGTCATTGCTTTAGAAGCTTCTGATAGGCTAATTGACATCATTTGAGTCAATTGGAGGTGTACCTATGGATGTATTTCAAGGTCTACCTTCAAACTCAGTGCATCTTTGCTTGTCATCATGGGAAAATCAAAAGAAATCAGCCAAGACCTCAGAAAAAAACTGTAGACCTCCACAAGTCTGGTTCATCTTTGGGAGCAATTTCCAAATGCCTGAAAGTACCATTTCATCTGTACAAACAATAGTATGCAAGTATAAACACCATGGGACCACGCAGCCATCATACCGCTCAGGAAGGGACACGTTCTCTCTCCTAGACTTGAATGTACTTTGGTGCGAAAAGTGCAAATCAATCCCAGAACAACAGCAAAGGACCTTGTGAAGATTCTGGAGGAAACAGGTACAAAAGTATCTATATCCACAGTAAAACGAGTCTTCTATCGACATAACCTGAAAGGCCGCTCAGCAAGGAAGAAGCCATTGCTCCAAACCGTCATAAAAAAGCCAGACTATGGTTTGCAACTGCACATGGGGACAAAGATTGTACTTTTTGGAGAAATGTCCTCTGGTCTGATGAAACAAAAATAAAACTGTTTGGCCATGATGACCTCGTTATGTTTGGAGGAAAAAGGGGGAGGTTTGCAAACTGAAGAACAACATCCCAACTGTGAAGCACGGGGGTGGCAGCATCATGTTGTGGGGGTGCTTTGCTGCAGGACGGACTGGTGCACTTCACAAAATAGATGGCATCGTGAGGGAGAGACAATTGTGTGGAAATATTGAAGCAACATCTCAAGACATCAGTCAGGAAGTTAAAGCTTGGTCGCAAATGGTTCTTCCAAATGAACAATGACCCCAAGCATGCTTCCAAAGTTGTGGCAAAATGGCTTAAGGACAACAAAGTCAAGGTGTTGGAGTGGCCATCACAAAGCCCTGACCTCAATCCTATAGAACATTTGTGGGCAGAACTGAAAAAGCGTGTGCGAGCAAGGAGGCCTACAAACCTGACTCAGTTACACCAGCTCTGTCAGGAGGAATGTGCCAAAATTCACCCAATTTATTGTGGGATGCTTGTGGAAGGCTACCCGAAATGTTTGACCCAAGTTAAACAATTTAAAGGCAACGCTACCAAATACTAATTGAGTGTATGTAAACTTCTGACCCACTGGGAATGTGATGAAAGAAATAAAAGCTGAAACAAATCATTCTCTCTACTATTATTCTGACATTTCACATTCTTTAAGGTACTGTTGAAGTCGGAAGTTTACATGCACCTTAGCCAAATGCATTTAAACTCAGTTTTTCACAATTCCTGACATTTAATCCTAGTAAATGTAAACTTCCGACTTCAACTGTACCTTAGATGCTGCTACAGTATATACAGTATTTGCCCTGACTGGTATGTAAATACTGTGTCTGTTTTTTGTCATGTTGTCATGCTACTTTGTGATTTGTGAATATCCTCAATGACTGGGCCACCAACAACAATGTTAACATTGGAGCACATGCGAATAAGACTTAATTTTGTGTGTCAAAAGTCTCATTGTTTACTAATTGTCTCATTTAATTATGAAGTGATCAGGGGTGAAAGTAGAATGAATTACTTCCCGGTATGGGACCTCTGTGTGCTCGCACTTGTCAAACAATCACTTCAAAGGTCTCCTTTACTAGGCTACCCACACACATTCATCTTTACTAGGCTACCCGCGCACGTTCATCCACTACCAACATACAGTATATGTATTTACAGCCTCCAAACAGTGGTGAATGGGAACAGACATCTGTTACACAAAACATCAAAAAGTTAATGACATTTGGTGATTGTCATTAGGCCAGAATTTATGCATCCACTGCTGTCCGCGCACATCTCAGCCGCTCATATCTGCCTTGAAAAAATGTCAATGTTGTCGTCGAACAACATCACATGTTGGAGCGTAGGCTATACCACCAGTTTTCAAGTCCATTCGTTCAATTGTCTGACTGGCGGTAATTATAATGGTTTAATAGCCTACAGTTGTCTTGACATTTTGTTTTCATTATTGTGATAGGCTCATGTTTTATCGGTACGGCGCACCCCGACTATTTATTTTGCCGGGATGCGATACCGGACCGTACTTCCTTACTTTCACCCCTGGAAGTGCTATAATTTGACATTTCTGAATGGTCAATGCCATTTATATAAACGGTGGGAAGTTAGCTTAATGAAAGTAGCTGATGCGGTTACTAAAACAGCGATACCTCTTGAATGACAGTAGATATTTCTGTTCTGATTTCAGATTTGAATGTTAGACAAGTAGACCAAGATTTAATAACCTATTTTAGAAACACCCACTGTTTTGTTCACTTTCCCAACAAATTAGACTAATACTTGGAGCTTATGATATCTTAGTCTACTTGTCTGCTTTACAAATGAGCAATCAGATAGAGATATATTCTACCAATCAGGAGATACAGCTGTTTAAGTATATATTTTATTCAGGTACCTCTCTTTTTATTAAACCTTTGTTTCCTCATATCTGTCAGAACATTAACGTTTTTAAGAAATACAGATGTATCATTCAAATCAAGTGTTATTTGCATGTGGAAATGTCATGGGATGCATTTGCTCCATTGCTAACATTGTTGTTGGTGGCCCATACTTTCAGGGTATTCACAAATTAAGTGGCTTTAAGCATCCTCATCATAAGCTTCACAGACACTGCTGGCTTGCCTACTTCTACATGCCATCACCCTACATCCTCTATTCCTAAAGATGGTGACTTGAAGCATCATTGTCAAAAGCTCCACAAACCCTGCTGCCTGCTTCAACTTGCCATCACACTGCTTCCTCCATTCCAGAAGAGGGTGGCTTGAAGCATCATTATCAAACGCCACAAACCCTGCTGCCTGCTTCAACATGCCATCACACTGCTTCCTCCATTCCAGAAGAGGGTGGCTTGAAACATTATCACAAACGCCACAAACCCTGCTGCCTGCTTCAACATGCCATCACACATTCCTGAAGAGGGTGGCTTGAAGCATCATCATCATCACAAGCGCCGCAAACCCTGCTGATCCCAACTCTGTTTTACACCACATGGAGTGCAGCCTAGCAGGTACCCCTCCTTTGTTATAAAACCATAGTTTCTTCATATCTCTCAGAACATTAAAGTCTTTAAAGACTAAACAGAACCATGTGGGGATCTGGCCTTGAGCTTGGACCCCAAGATGCTGATGCAGCTTTAATTAGGGGTCCTTGCACCATTCTTAGCACATTTTTACTAAACAGTATGTTGTAAAAAGGATGTAGTACAATTAGTACATAGTATGTAGTTTTAGTAAGCAAGACAGATTTTGGACACAGGCTCTGTAGTAGTCTTAAAAACAGTTTGTGAAAGAACAGTCGTTGTGTTCCAAGATGGCCACTCCACTTAGGTCTATAACGGCCATTTACAATTTGTCAAATGTAATGTAACTCTTCAGGATTGTGGAACCCACCAACAGTAACTGGTACTACTATTAGGCCTACTTCTACCACACTGCACAACAAAGGAAAAACGCAGTGACTACTGATTTGGTCAAATCGTTGATCTGTTGTAATGGTCAGGTACAGTATGATATCTGATTAATGTGGTATTTAAATCAAATTACATTTTATTTGTCACATGCGCCGAATACAACAGGTGTAGTAGACCTGCTTACTTACCAGCCATTAAGCAACAATGCAGAGTTTTTAAAATGTAAGTAAGAAAAAATGTGCGTAATAAATTGAAGAGAAAATAGTAAAACAATAAAACAACAATTAGGCTCTATACAAGGGGTACGGAGTCAATGTGCAGGGGTACAGGATACTCGAGGTAATTGAGGTAATATGTATATGGTTAAAGTGACTATGCATATATAATAAACAGAGTAGCAGCAGCGTATGTGAGGCGTGTGAGGGAATGTGTGTGTGTGTGTGTGTGTGTTGGGGTGTAGCATGTGGTTAGAGTCCAGGGAGTGTACATTGAGCCTGTGTAAGAGAATCAGTGCACATTGTTTTTATATATAAAATGAGGGGGTCAATAGTCAGAGTAGGCATTTGATGAAGTGTTCAGCATTCTAATGGCTTGGTGGTAGAAGCTGTTAAGGAGCCTTTCGGTCCTAGACGTGGCGCTCCGGTACCACTTGCCTTGCGGTAGCAGAGAGAACAGTCTATGACTTGGGTGACTGGACTCTTTTTTAACAGATTTTTAGGGCCTTCCTCTGACACCGCCTGGTGTAGAGGTCCTGGATGGCAGGAAGCTTGGCCCCAGTGATGTACTGGGCCGTACGCACTACCCTATGTTGCAGAGCAGTTGCTGTACCAAGAGGTGATGCAACCAGTCAGGATGGTGTGGTTTTATGGCCAAAAATGCCACTGAGGAAGCACGGCATACAAATACTTCCACCGATGTCAGAACCCATCCTGATCACTGATGCCCCACTCCCCAGTATAATGCCCTCTCCACCTGGAGTCCACAGGAAAGGAGGAGAGAAGACAATGGGGGAAGAAGTAAACCTTGTCCGAGCCAGAACGGCCCACAGGGGCAGGAGCCCATATCCTTTTTTTATAGAGTGAGGTAGCCTGATATGGCAAGAATTGAACACTTAACATAACAGGCCTGAGCTTCTTCCTGGTATCCTATTACTATGGACATAACCTGTGTTGTTATTACATCAGCACATTCATAATGTTATTACATGTTATTACCATGTTATAAGCACTATAATGCCACACCTGAGCTGCCACCTGGGGGATAGCCTCAGCCCCCCCTTCAGCAGGGCCACGGGAGTAGTGTCCCCCACGGAGAGCACCCCTCGCCGGGACACCAGACCTGCAGTGTTGGGTATGCCTGGAGGACAAAGAGAGGGGGGGTGGAACATTTTAACTATGATAATAATTCATGAAAATTAATACAAATATTTGGATAGTGAAATTACTTGGGCCTGTTATGTTTGTGCACTAAGCTGGCAGACCATACAGACATTCAGACTAAGTAATAAGTATATTTGAATAGGGACAGATGAACTTCACTGATACGTATCTTGTGCAAACATTAAAAAAGATATATATTTATTTAATGGTGTTGAGACAGGGAAAGTTGTTGAAGATTGAGAGCTGTTGTGGTGAGACTATAGGTCTATAGTAGAGGATCTGGGTGCATGTGTATGTAGGGTAGGTTTACCTATAGCAGTGTTTCCCAATCCTGTATACACATTTAGCTTTTGCCCAAGTACTAATACACCTGATTCCACTAATTAAGGGTGAGTTGATGAGTGGAATCAAGTGTGTTAGTGCTAGGGTGGGGGAGGGAAGAGGGAGTTGGGCCTCTCTCTTCTTCTACCTCTCTGTTATGAACCAGAAACAAGGAGCCAGTGAGATGTCTCACTTCCTCTTCCATCTCTGATCTAACTCCAGGCATGCAATGTGAATGTGTTATGGTTCTATGATCCATGTTTCAATATGCTTTGTGTTGTAGTCACGACAGACAAATATATATAGTTAAGCAAACTTTACTAGGCATGTTGTCAACCAGCACATTAATCAAGTAAGTAACAACTGGTTTCCTGTGTAACATCAATATGAGTAACATCAATATTGCTACATGTTCTCTTTTTAATTTTTTACAACAAAGGCAGACTCCACCTAACTTTGGCTTGTCGTCCATGTCTGCAATAAACTGGAATGTGAACTGAATGTTTGTTTACTGTCTCTGACTGTCCATTCATTATTATTATTTTTTACCTTCACACATATTCTTTCAGGTGTATAGGTCCTACCACACCTTGTGTGGGGAGTGTTGATTACATCAGGAGGTGCTTGACCTGAGATGTTTGGATCTTCTTGTTGAGGTGCAGCGTTCACCTCTAGGTTGTGTTCAGCACCCTGCTGGGCATCAGCTGGTGCTCTGTTTACTGGCTCTGTGCCAGGCTCCTCAACAGTGGGGAAATCCTCCTCTATGTCTCTGCTCTTCCTCAGGTGTCGCCTGTTCCTCCTGAAGACTTGTCCCTGTTCTGTCTTCACCTCGTAGGACCTTTGCTCCACAGGTCTGACTACTGTGGCCCTCTGCCACCACTGTTTCTGTCCTGTGAGTGGCTGAACTCTCAGCCTGTCATCTCATTGCAGCTCTGTGAGATCCTTAGCAGAGGTGTCGTAGTACTTTGCCTGTTTCTGTTGTCTTTCTTTGAACTTCTCCAGCTGACAGTTTGCCATCCCCGGTCTCAGAAGATTTTCACTCATTATAAGTAGTGTCTTTGTACGTCTTCCCATGAGCACCATTGCAGGGCTGCTGTATGTTCCTTGTGACGGGGTATATCTGTGATCCAGCATGGCCAGGTATGGGTCAGCATGCTCTCTTTGCTTTTGATATCAGTCTTTTTGCTGTTTTCACTGCCAAATACACTTTCCAATTACTTTGCGGGTATCCTGGAGACGATGTTTTGTGTGTAAGGGAAGACCCCCTCCAAATGGACAAAAATGAATGGGAACATATTGGCACTGTACGAATCATACACACGATGTACAATACCACTCATTTGGACGCCGTTTCATCCAAATCATATTGCAAATGCCAAGTGTCACACCACAAAAATCCAATAGATGGCGAGCGCACTCCACCATACCTTTTTCATATTGCAAATGTAACACAAGTCAAGTCCCAAGAGTCACATTTTGAAAAAGTGATTTAAAAAAAAATAAAAAATTATCACCCCCTTAAAAAAGTGCTCTCTGGACCGTTTTTCAAAATTCTTTAGATTTTTTTGTCAATTACACATGTATAAGAGCTGTATGAACATACTTTTGACATATTTTATTGACATCATTTTTTGGTTTGTTTTTGCTTGTACATAAGGCATATGTTTGGTCCATTTGGAATATGATTTCATAGGAAGTCAAAAGTGACATTTTTTCATTTTTTTGCCAAATGCCATAAGAAATGTCCAAATGAAATATCCAATTATTTTTTTGTCAATTATACATGTATGAAAGTATTGAATGTGCCAAATCACAGCAAATATCCAATAGATGGCGAGCGAGCTCCACCGTGAATTTTCTTATTGCAAATGTAACACAAGTCAAGACCCAAGAGTCAAATTTTGAAAAAAAGTATTTTTTTTTCCGAAAAAGTATCACCCCCTTAAAAAAGTGCTTTCTGGACCGTTTTTTTAAATTCTTTCGATTTTTTTTTTGTCAATTACACATGTATAAGAACTGTATGAACATACTTTTGACATATTTTATTGACATAATTTTTTAAAATGTATTTTGCTTGTACATAAGGCATATGTTTTGTCCATTTGCAATATGATTTCCTAGGAAGACAAAAGTCGAAGTCAAAAGTCACTTTTTTTCTTTTTTTTGCCAAATGCCATAAGAAATGTCCAACTGCAACATGAAAGTATTGAATGTGCCAAATCAGGATGTTTGTCCATTTGCCATGTACAATCATAAGAAGACGGTTTCCAAACCCAAAAGTCAGTGAACCATGTCCAAATGGCATTTATACTGCCCAAATGATATATAGCCCTATGTTAAGCCATGAATCAACCTAGATGGTCTATTTGTCATGTATGATGAGGGAGAAGTGGGACTCTGTTGTCTTTGAATTTTTTATTTTTAAAGTCCAAAATGACAATTACCATCACGAATTTGACATGCTCGAAAATACTGCAGAAATGCAAAATTGACTGGCCCGATGAACTCGAGATGGCCGGGCAGTGCTAGTGGTTCCTCTTCATCGCTCGATGGTGACATGAGAGAAGTGGGACTCCATCAGTCAATTTGATATCATTCTGACACCAAACTGATACCATCTGACACCAAACCCACTTTTTCCAACTCGTTTAGAAGCCAACTATCACATATATCAGAGCAGGCCCATAATTCACAGCGCCTTCAGATTAACCTCTCTAGGGTAGGGGGCAGTATTTTCACGGCCGGATAAAAAACGTACCCGATTTAACCTCTCTAGGGTCAGCGGGACGAAATCGTCCCACCTACGTAACAGCCAGTGGAATCCTGTGGCGCGTTATTCAAATACCTTAGAAATGCTATTACTTCAATTTCTGAAACATATGACTATTTTACAGCATTTTAAAGACAAGACTCTCGTTAATCTAACCACACTGTCCGATTTCAAAAAGGCTTTACAACGAAAGCAAAACATTAGATTATGTCAGCAGAGTACCCAGCCAGAAATAATCAGACACCCATTTTTCAAGCTAGCATATAATGTCACAAAAACCCAGAAGACAGCTAAATGCAGCACTAACCTTTGATGATCTTCATCAGATGACACACCTAGGACATTATGTTATACAATACATGCATGTTTTGTTCAATCAAGTTCATATTTATATCAACAACCAGCTTTTTACATTAGCATGTGACATTCAGAACTAGCATACCCCCCGCAAACTTCCGGTGAATTTACTAAATTACTCACGATAAACGTTCACAAAAAGCATAACAATTATTTAAAGAATTATACAGAACTCCTCTATGCACTCGATATGTCCGATTTTAAAATAGCTTTTCGGTGAAAGCACATTTTGCAATATTCTAAGTAGATAGCCCGGCATCACAGGGCTAACTATTTAGACACCCAGCAAGTTTAACATTCACCAAAGTCAGATTTACTATAAGGAAAATGTTATTACCTTTGGTACTCACAGACACCATTCAAACAGTTTTAGAAACTTTAGGGTGTTTTCTATCCATATATAATAAGTATATGCATATTCTAGTTACTGGGTAGGATTAGTAACCAGATTAAATCGGGTACGTTTTTTATCCGGCCGTGTAAATACTGCCCCCTAGCCCTAACAAGTTAATGTCACACGATCAAGGTTAGGCTTGCACAGATCGGGAGGACCTCAGGAACGTTCCTGGGGTCGAATTGTGCTTCTAACCCTAACGGTTCTCTCGCTGTCACCCAAAAGCACCTGCAATTTAGGGCCAGGCTTCATTATGGGCCTACTTTTTTTCAAGGTCGCTGCGCTCAGACCGAGTGAGCTACGGTCAAGCGGGGCATCTCGTTGAACTCGGCACAGCCTAGAGATAATGGTAATGCCATTGCAGGCTCTGTGTGTCTTTAAGCACCACACTGTGTCACTCCATCCTTGCTGTGTGTGTGTGTGTGTGTGTGTGTGTGTGTGTGTGTGTGTGTGTGTGTGTGTGTGTGTGTGTGTGTGTGTGTGTGTGTGTGTGTGTGTGTGTGTGTGTGTAAGAGCTTTTCTTTGACATCTGATGGGATAAATGATTGATTTACAGTTCATGAGATTTGCCTAGTCACACATATGAAGTTTTGGAAAGATCTGACCTTTTTAACCCTTCGAAACAGCCCCTATGACACCATTTTAAGGCACTTCTGGTTGACACAGGAAGCTGAAAGTGAACACATATCCTCCTTGGGTTAGGTTCTTATAGAATATTGAGTTTTAAGTCTTTACGTTAAGAACTGACTAATTTACAGAGGGTTGAATGAGTTTGTGTTATTTCAGAAGATCCCAGAAAATCACAGAAATCTCGCAGAGCTCCGAAACCCGCCTTGACGGATTCATCTGAACACGCTGCAACTGGATCTGTAACTTTTTTTTTTAACCTGTTAGGGCTATGGGGCAGTATTGACACGGCTGGATAAAAAACATACCCGATTTAATCTGGTTACCACTCCTACCCAGTAACTAGAATATGCATATACTTATTACATATGGATAGAAAATACCCTAAAGTTTCTAAAACTGTTTGAATGGTGTCTGTGAGTATAACAGAACTCAAATGGCAGGTCAAAACCTGAGAGATTCCTTTACAGGAAGTGGCCTGTCTGACCATTTCTTGAACTTCTTTTCCATCTCTATCTTTTACTAAGGATCTCTGCTCTAACGTGACACTTCCTACGTCGTCCATAGGCGCTCAGAGCCCGGGAAAAAACAGAATGTCGTCATCCCAGGCCCAGGCTGAAACACATTATCGCCTTTCTCAAGTGGCCGATCAAGGGACTCTGGGCTTATGCGCGTGACCCGACCGCCCCCGCCTTTGTGATTTTTTCCTCTGTTTGCCGAAAAGGAGATTCCCTGTCGGAATATTATCGCTTTTCTACGAGAAAAATGGCGTAAAAATTGATTTTAAACAGCGGTTGACATGCTTCGAAGTACGGTAATGGAATATTTAGAATTTTATTGTCACGAATTGCGCCATGCGCGTGACCCTTCTTTACCATTTCGGATAGTGTCTGGGACGCACGAACAAAACGCCGCTATTCGGATATAACGATGGATTATTTTGGACCAAACCAACATTTGTTATTGAAGTAGCAGTCCTGGGAGTGCATTCTGACGAAGACAACAAAAGGTAATCAAACTTTTATAATAGTAAATATGATTATGGTGAGTGCTAAACTTGCCGGGTGTCTAAATAGCGAGCCCGTGATGCCTGGGCTATGTACTTAGAATATTGCAAAATGTGCTTTCACCAAAAAGCTATTTTAAAATTGGACATATCGAGTGCATAGAGGAGGTCTGTATCTATAATTCTTAAAATAATTGTTATGCTTTTTGTGAACGTTTATCGTGAGTAATTTAGTAAAATGTTAGCGAATTCCCCGGAAGTTTGCGGGGGGTATGCTAGTTCTGAACGTCACATGCTAATGTAAAAAGCTGTTTTTTGATATAAATATGAACTTGATTGAACAAAACATGCATGTATTGTATAACATAATGTCCTAGGGTTGTCATCTGATGAAGATCATCAAAGGTGAGTGCTGCATTTAGCTGTCTTCTGGGTTTTGGTGACATTATATACTGGCTTGAAAAATGGGTGTCTGATTATTTCTGGCTTGGTACTCTGCTGACATAATCTAATGTTTTGCTTTCGTTGTAAAGCCTTTTTGAAATCGGACAGTGTGGTTAGATTAACGAGAGTCTTGTCTTTAAATAGCTGTAAAACAGTCATATGTTTGAGAAATTGAAGTAATAGGATTTTTAAGGTTTTGAAAATCGCGCCACAGGCTTAAAGTGGCTGTTACGTAGGTGGGACGAATTCGTCCCACCTAGCCCAGAGAGGTTAAACACGTTTTTTTGAACATCACCAATTGGTCATTGTACGATTTCTCTTAAATGACGATAGATAAATGTTCTTTTTTTCCTGACACCGTAGGCTCATGTACTTTGACCTGAAGCGGTCAAATTAGCGCTCTATTTTCGTTTTTGACCTTTAATCCCAGAAAAATGGCCTTAACTCAAAAAGCGTTGAGGCCTCGAATCCATCTTGATCGGGGCCAACTGCCCATTATGCCAAACCTATGCTCGCCAAGTTTCGTCTTTGAAGTCTTTTCCGTTTAGGAGAAATGGCCACGTCGTGATTGGTGATGTTTTGTACATTTGCAATATGATCCATTCGCCCTCTGCTGTTATTTTCCGGGACAGGTGAAAAATGACCAAAATTTGAACATTTTATTAAACGGAAACCGAATGTCCGAGAGACTTCGTTCGATGACTTCCCGGAAGATCCGGCCCCGGTGCACAGCCCGCCACCGTCCGCCGATTTTACAAACGTTCGCGGACGTCTAGTAAGGGACCATACATTTGCAATATGGACTTCCTCATCAGTCATACAGCAAGTGCCGAAATGTGCGCTTCATGTATGTAAAGTCCCAAGCCTTGCTGAAACTTCGGAACTCATCTGAAGAGTACTGGGGACCATTGTCTGAGTAAAGGATGTCAGGTATCCCATAGCGTGCAAAGTGTCTTCAGTTTTGGAATGACCGTATGACTGTGTGTTCTCCAAATGGTCCACTTCCCAGAAGTTGGAGAGATAATCAACTGTGAACATGTAGTCTCAGTCGTTGAACTAGAACAGGTCAGTCCCTATTTTTTCCCAGGGACGCTTTGGTGCTTCGTGTGGCCTCAACGTTTCTTTCTGCTACCTCATACCCCATGCAGTGCAGGTGCTACATTGTGCCATGTCCGTTCTCAGCTGTGCATTCATGCCTGGCCAGTAGACACACTCGCGAGCTCTTCTCGGACATCCCTCTGTTCCTATGTGTGAGGAATGGATTCTCTGCATTATCTCTGACCTGAGGGCAGTAGGCACAACGACTCTCTCACCTCTGAAGATAACTAAATTTTTCACACTCAGCTCATCTCTGTTGTGAAAATACATGGCTACTTCCAAGGGTACATGTCCTTTCACTTCAGGCCACCCCTGCAGGATCACATTTTTCAGTGTCTGGAGCTCCCAGTCCAGCTCAGTGGCTCTCTGGATGTGCTTTAGTCTCTTGCTTGACACAGGGAGGAAGTGTATCATATTGATTGATTCCACTTGGACCTCCACAGGGCCTCTGTTGTCTTGTTCTGTGAGGTACGCCCTGCTCAGGGTGTCGGCCAGCACCACATATTTTCGCGGAACGCATCAGAGACCAACCTCGTAGTTTTGGAGTCTCATGAGCATGCGTAGTAGTCTTTTTGGTGCGCTGAGGAGAGGCTTTGTCATGATGCTCTAGAGGCTTGTGATCTGACTGCACTTCCACAGTTCGTTCATATGTGAATTGGTGGAACCTCTCCATGCCAAATGCCACTGCTGTTACGCTCGTCGATTGAAGAATTAGACCAAGGTGCAGCGTGGTAAGCGTACATCTTTCTTTATTAGATGAACACCAACAAAACAAAAGAATACAAAAACGAACGTAAAGTTCTGCAGGCCTCACAGCAGCTATACAAAACAAGATCCCACAATCTCAGGTGGGAAAAAGGGCTGCCTAAGTATGATCCCCAATCAGAGACAACGATAAACAGCTGCCTCTGATTGGGAACCATACTAGGCCAACAAAGAAATATAAACATAGATTTGCCCACCCAAGTCACACCCTGGCCTAACCAAATAGAGAATAAAACAGACTCTCTAAGGTCAGGGCGTGACAACTGCAAGCAGCTCCTTCTCTATCTGTGCATACCCTTTTTCAGTCTCTGTCAGGGCTCTGCTGGCGTATGCTATTGGTTGTCCTCCCTGCATCAAGGCTGCTCCTAACCCACTGTCTGAAGCATCACACTGTAGTACAAGTTGCTCTGTTGGGTTGTAGTATTTCAGCACAGGGGTCTGTGCAATGGTATCCCTGATTTTATTGAAAGTTTGCTCATGTCTCTCTGACCACTCCCACAGTAAGTCCTTGTGTGTTAGCTGTCGCAGTGGCTCGCAGAGCTCCGTGGCGTGGCTGCAGAACTTGGCTAGGTAGTTTACCATGCCCAGGAAGCACTGCACCCCCTGCACATCTGTAGGCCTAGGCATCTGTTTGATGGCTGTCACTTTTCCTGGGTCCACTTTCAACCCCTCTGATGTTAGCAGGTGGCCAATGTAGGGCACTTCCTTCAGCCTGAGCTGCAGATTCTCCGGGTTCAGCTTGATATTGAGCTTCTTGCATCTGTCCAGGAGCATTTTCAGGTTTTTGTCATTTTCCAGAGTCACTGCTTCATCATTGTCTCCTTCTCCCACAATCAGGATGTCATCTGCAATGATTTTGACTCCTAGAAGACCTTCCATTGCCTGGTTCAACTTCCTCTGAAAGATCTCTGGGGCTGGACTGATTTCCATTGGCATGCGCAGCCACCTGTAGCGTCCCATGGGAGTAGAGAACATGGTGAGATAGCTGGATTCCTCCTCCAGTTCCACATGCCAAAATCCGTTTTTTACATCACAAACAGAGAACACGCGTGCTCTGTTCAGATCTGGCAGCACGTCTTCAACAGTGGGAAGTGGGTAATGGCTACCCCTTGAGCGCCTTGTTGAGAGGTTTCAGATCAATACACACTCTTAGTTTTCCAGACGGTTTCTTCACTACCATCAGGCTGCTAATCCAATCTGTGCTTTTTTCAACTGCTTTTATCATCCTTCTTTTCTCGAGACCACTGAGCTCCTCTATGAGTGGTTTATATAGTGCTACTGGCACACTTCTCTTCGGCAGCTGGACGGGCTCCACTCGCTCATCAACTTCCAGCTTCAGTTTGCTGGGTAAGCATCCATCTCCCTGGAATACATCAGAGTAATCCTGTTTAATTTGCTCTTCAGTCCAGGTTCCTGTTGTTTTCTCGATGGCCAGGATGTTGTGATGCTGCACAGTAATCAACTCCATTGCCTGGATAGCCTTACTTCCTAGAATGGGCCTGTGCACATTCTTGTTGACTACGATGAACTCGGTAGGTTTTCTTATTGCGTGGATTGATCACTTTAAGTGTGCACTTCCCCAGTGGTGTCAGAGTACTCTTGTTATACATCACCAATACCTGACTGCAGGGCTCTAGGTGACTGGCTTTTATGAGGTTTGCAGGGATAACATTACAACTAGCGCCACAATCTAGCTGAAATCTGACTGACTTTTTATTGACCAGCATGGTTGCAAAGAGAGCTGCATTGGGGTCTGTGGTTTTCTCCTGCACCACGTCGATGCTCTCTGACTTTGGCCCTAGTGTGATGCACAGAACATCCTCACCGCTCTGAGTCAGCTGACGCATTTTCCATTGCCAGGACTCTGTTTCTCTTTGCTGGTCCCTGCACTTTTGCAAATTGTAGAGAAGTGATTCTTTTTTCCACAGGATTTACATTTTTGTCCATATGCAGGGCATTTTTCCTTTTTTCTCTCATGTGTCCGTCCACAATATCTGCATTGTATAATGCTCTGTCCCTCTATAGGGTCTCCTCTCCCTCTCGGCCTCTCTTTCTGTGTTACTGCATGCACTGCTACAGGGCCTTGCACATGACTTCAGCTCTCTGTCTGGACAGTTCTGCAGCTCTTCCAATCTGTATGCATTTCTCTAAACTGAGATCAGTCTCTCTGAGTAAGCGCTCTCTTAAGTGTGGGTCACACGTGCCACACACAATCCTGTCCCTGATAAGAGAGTCTGTGATTACTCCAAAGTTACAGGTGGCCACAAGAGTCCTCAATTCAGTGAGATATTTGTCTAAACTCTCATCTTGTCCCTGACTTCGCATGAAAAAATTATCTCTCAATTGTTTCATTTTTCTTGGGATCACAAAATGCATCCAGTGCTGCAATTACTTCCTCAACAGAGAGATTGTCTTCTGTACTGCCCACACATAGGGTCTCACAAATCTCTCTGCCTTTTCCCCAAATGATATAATACAGTAGCTTCACTTTGTAGTCATCAGGTTTTTCTCTCATTGTAAGAGCCATGTACAAATTGAATTCCTCTTTCTTTCTTTTCCAGGTCAGTGCTAAATTACAATCATCAAAGTCTATTTTTCCCGGAGGTTTCAGTGCATTTTCCATGGCGATTTAGTTATAGAATGGAACGTTAGCTACTCACGAATCTGCTTGTATCCAATAGCCAGCTAGCTTTTAGCATAGAGTCACTCACGATAGCCAGCTAATGTAGCGACAAATCTGGCAACTTTTTCTGGTGTTAGTGGAGACTTTTGGAGACTCTGACATGAAAGCACGTATCGTTCTTACTCTTCTCAACGAGCAATGGGTGCTGCCATGGGCCCCACTTCCGTCCCAAAGCATTCACAGGTGGCCCAGTCCTCGCGCAGCAGTCCCTCCCAGCTGCAGTCAGAGCAGGAGATGTTCACCCCTCTGCGTCCAGACTGCAAATGAATCGAGCATGCGGGAAGCCGCTGCTGGCTGAACCCGCCCTGGCTTACATTCAGGGCGGGATCTAAATGTAAAATGTTCTTTGTCTAAAATAAATCACTGCACAAAAATAAATCACTGCATTTGACTCACACAGCCTCAGTAACTTACTCACCTTGTCCACTGTGTGTGTGCCTCTCTGTGACATAAGCTAAACATCTAGCTGGCTAGCTCATCATGTCTCAGTCTAAACTGTACACTCAAAAATACAGAAAGGAGTGGGAATCAAACCCTGAATTCAAAGGCTGGTTGAAACCGTTTATTGGAGATGATACACAGGCATACTGCCTGTATTGTAAGGCTGATTTCTACACCAAAATTAGTGATGTAAAAAACACACCACCACAGTCAAAAGGCAAAGCCTTATAACAGTTCCACCCAAAACAAGCTGCCATTTGGTAAAAAAATGTGACTCTGCAAAAAAGGCTGAGGCCACCATGGCATTAGCTATCGCTGAACACTGTTCCATGCTGGCATGTGATCACATTGGAGAAGCATGTAGAGCTGCTTTCTCAGACTCCACTGCTGCTACCCACTTCAAAGTGCACAGAAATGATTAATGGTGTTCTAGCACCATACTTTCTGAAAAGGTTGGTCACAGATGTGGGTGACCAGCGTTTCAGCCTCCTCCTCGATGAGTCCACGGATGTAAGTGTTTCTAAGTACCTGGGGGTTGTGATAAGGTACTTTAGTGACACCAAGCAGACAATTGTATCAACATTTCTGGGGCTTGTTGAGTTGGAGGGAGGAGATGCCAAATCTATAGCCCATGCTGTTGTGGCTTTCCTCAAAGTGTTGTCTTAAAAAAAGAGAAACTCCTGGGGATAGGGACTGACAATGCCTCTGTTATGATGGGGATTAACAATGGGGTCCATAAAGTGCTGAAGGAGGAGTATGGTCTCAAATATCTGGTTCTTATTTGCTGTGTGTGCCACTCTCTGCAGCTTGCTCATTTGTAGTTCTAAACATTTTAGGGTGTTTTTTACTCACTTTTTGTCTCTCCCACGACGTTATTCCTCTCTCCTACAGCATCCATCACAATTACATGCACATGGCCAATTATGCAAATTAGGAGATGACGTCATTTAGCGACTTTTAGGACAGCCAATAGCTACTTTCCTTACTGAGGAGATGGCAACACTGCGCCTGGGATGTGTTCTTCATTTACATCGATGAGATCCAGGTTCTTTTGAGTACCGCTGCCACCATGTTTCAATATGCTTTGTGTTGTAGTCACGACAGACAAAGATATATAGTTAAGCAAACTTTACTAGGCATGTTGTCAACCAGCACATTAATCAAGTAAGTAACAACTGGTTTCTGTTTCCTGTATAACATCAACATGAGTAACATCAATATTGCTACAATCTATATTTGGGTTACAGTGGAATTCAAAACCATCCTCGACCTTGCTATCAGGTCAGCCGTGGCTAAACTTTAAACTGATATAGACGGGTTGGTTGTTTAGCAACAAAACCAACGCGTGAACAACTATGAGGCAAAACAGACGGGGTTGGCTTAGATTGTTGATAACATGTAAACTGTGTTTATTGAAAACATAAATACATTTGCACAATGAGCATTTGTTTCAAATACATCGTTACAGTTGTTGGTTAGCTAGCTAGTGAATTTGAGCCATATTGGGATAGCCATTGGAAGCTGTTTGGGGGTGGGGCTTCTGCTAACACAGGAGTAGTAAAGGCCCAGTGCACTATTTTGTGGAGAGAAAAAAAAGATCTATGTATATTTCTTTTAATAATACGTTTTTTTTAATTCAGATTTTTCAGGGGCTGCACCTCTACTTTGGAAACATAGTTTGCAGATTTCACAACCTGCTACACTTGTGAGAAACAAGTTTTGGTTTATTTCATATAATTATTTACGAGTTTTGTCAATTGTTACATTGTATTTTGTTTGTAGCGCTCCATGTGAGCAATGAGCATATGTCTGGTTGCTCTGTCCTCTTAATGTTGACGGAGCACGAGCACGTAGAGAAGTAGACTGAGCACGTATAGAAGTAGGCTGAGCACGTAGAGAAGTAGACTGAGCACGTATAGAAGTAGGCTGAGCACGTATAGAAGTAGACTGAGCACGTATAGATGTAGGCTGAACACGTATAGAAGTAGACTGAGCACGTATAGAAGTAGACTGAGCACGTATAGAAGTAGGCTGAGCACGTATAGAAGTAGACTGAAGCACGTATAGAAGTAGACTGAAGCACGTATAGAAGTAGACTGAGCACGTATAGAAGTAGACTGAGCACGTATAGAAGTAGACTGAGCACGTATAGAAGTAGACTGAGCACGTATAGAAGTAGACTGAGCACGTATAGAAGTAGGCTGAGCACGTATAGAAGTAGACTGAGCACGTATAGAAGTAGACTGAGCACGTATAGAAGTAGACTGAGCACGTATAGAAGTAGGCTGAGCACGTATAGAAGTAGGCTGAGCACGTATAGAAGTAGACTGAGCACGTATAGAAGTAGACTGAGCACGTATAGAAGTAGGCTGAGCACGTATAGAAGTAGACTGATGACGTATAGAAGTAGACGGAGCACGTATAGAAGTAGACTGAGCACGTATTAGATTGTGCCTATTAAAACTGAGCACAAATGGACATGTATGCGATCCATCGTAGAGAAAAGCGTTCACCAAAATCCAGCACCAGCAGGTGGAAAGCACCACTCACTGTGTTGCCTGTTAGACTAGGTCTAGTGGGCCTAAACATACGTGTTTGACATGGAAAGGAGCAGGTCTGCGAGAGGAAGACGAGAGAATGGCATGTTCTTTATTTTATTTTGTTCCCATTCCCTTTTCATTAAAGTTAAGTTAAGAATTGTAAACAAATGAAAAAAAGTGGAAAACTATTGCGAGCACCCCTCCAGATCACTTGATATCCACTACAAGGGGGCGAGAAGAGAGGGGAGCGGGACAGAGGGAGAGAGAGAGACCCGACTTAACTCAAACTAAACTCTAAACAGCAAGAGCATGTCCGACTCCAAATACCACCACAACTGAATAGATCATATCATGAGCAAAACATGTCAATGTATATCATTAATGCAACACATAATAGTTTTTCATAGTTTTTTATTGTAATACAAATTATTTCAGATTTACCATCTCACCAACAGGGGGTGCTGTTGGCCCTATGGGACTCCCAATCACTGTCGGTTGTGATACAGCCTGAATGCATAACAAAAATATGTAATGTACATACGTCTGTCAAGTAAACCACAAAAGCTAATAAATATACAACGTAGTAGGCAACCAATTATAGTGACACATCGCACTTCACAAATAAATCCACACATATCACTGTAATATAATCCTCTCCTGAATCCGATCCACCATGTCATCCCTAGCTTGTGCCACAGGGTGGCAGTATTGCTATGCGTAAAATCACTGCCCCACCAACCCATCTGTCATTCAAACAGAGGGGTATTCCGAGGGTGGGGGAAACACCATCCACAATGCAGGTCGGTGGGTGGGACAGGGTTTCCCAAAAGGACAGTGGGGGGATGCCCCATGTATGATACATTTCTTTGCCACTGTCTGGAATCTGTTCATTTTCTTATGGATTACATTTGGCTAAACTGCATAGGCCTTTTGGAGCATGAAAAACGATGTTTTAATTCCTGTGAAACTACGCTAAATCAATATCTCATCTAGCCTGTTTAAAGGGGCAATGCAAGTAACTGAAATGTTGCTGAATTTTCTATAATGAAGGTTATTTTTATTGTAGTCCTCTGCATATATTAATTATAGACAATCAGTCACCCCTGTAAAACCTACTGTCATGCAACATTATACAAAGACAGATTAAATTCAACATCAACAATAACCAAAGCAATTCCTAGACCTGTTTAATTTATTGGAAATGCAACAATTTAGCATCACAACAAGCCCACACACACAGTCTTATGAGGATTTATGGAGAAAATTATCTCCCCAATATTTACAATATCAATAGGATTTAATCCAAACATAGAAACCTGAGGAGAGAGTGGGTCTCTACCTCTCCTGTAAAGTGAGACCCACCCACCCCCACTCTCTCTCTCTCTTTCTTTCTCACTCTCTGTTGTTGGGTCGATAGAGAAGTAACGACTTGGGGCATGTAGAGACAGGAAAGAGTGAGAGCAGCAGGTGGGAGGTCTTAAAACTGCTAATTGACTGTGTTTGTGTCTCTCCAGTCTCTACGACCCACTGTCCCTGATTATCAAGAGCCCACATGCAGGATAGACAATAGAAATAGAAGCTGTAGAAGGGGATGCCTGTTCTACTCATTCTAATTCTGTGAATAGAACACTGTAGTTGTCTCATTACGAACGTTGAGTTTGAGATCCATAGAGTGCAGTTGGGCTCTACCACAGTTTCATGTTTGATGTGTGTTTCATACGTCTTTGCTGACATGAGCACTCAGGGAAATATGATATTGGTCCCTCGCTTGCTCGCACGCACACACCCCGCCCCACACACACACACACAATAGAATAATAAGTCTCAAGGGGCCCATTCTATTGATTTCTCTTTTAATCTTTAATCATTTAGACTATAATGGATGGAAACCAGGGCAACTCATCCCATCTCATTATATTGAGGAGTCTTTTCATTGTACTTCAATATCAAACACATGTCCATTTCTAAATATACCCCACTGAATAGACTGCCTTATAATGTATTATTACAGTAATACGACCCAATACTTACTGCATAATGTTCACAATAATTTATCTATTTTAATCATTATATTCTATTCCCATGGGTGAGAGGATGAGAACAAACATACTTCATTATGATCTGCTTTCCTGACACTATTGTACCATAATGACTGGCCCTAGTGCCCTGTCTCTCCTCCAGGATGTACCACTAACCACCGTGTCCCCTCTAGTGACTGGTCCTAGTGCCCTGTCTCTCCTCCAGGATGTACCACTAACCACCGTGTCCCCTCTAGTGACTGGTCCTAGTGCCCTGTCTCTCCTCCAGGATGTACCACTAACCACCGTGTCCCCTCTAGTGACTGGCCCTAGTGCCCTGTCTCTCCTCCAGGATGTACCACTAACCACCGTGTCCCCTCTAGTGACTGACCCTAGTGCCCTATCTCTCCTCCAGGATGTACCACTAACCACCTTGTCCCCTCTAGTGACTGACCCTAGTGCCCTGTCTCTCCTCCAGGATGTACCACTAACCACCGTGTCCCCTCTAGTGACTGGTCCTAGTACCCTGTCTCTCCTCCAGGATGTACCACTAACCACCGTGTCCCCTCTAGTGACTGGTCCTAGTGCCCTGTCTCTCCTCCAGGATGTACCACTAACCACAGTGTCCCCTCTAGTGACTGGTCCTAGTACCCTGTCTCTCCTCCAGGATGTACCACTAACCACAGTGTCCCCTCTAGTGACTGGTCCTAGTACCCTGTCTCTCCTCCAGGATGTACCACTAACCACAGTGTCCCCTCTAGTGACTGGTCCTAGTACCCTGTCTCTCCTCCAGGATGTACCACTAACCACCGTGTCCCCTCTAGTGACTGGTCCTAGTGCCCTGTCTCTCCTCCAGGATGTACCACTAACCACCTTGTCCCCTCTAGTGACTGGCCCTAGTGCCCTGTCTCTCCTCCAGGATGTACCACTAACCACCGTGTCCCCTCTAGTGACTGGTCCTAGTGCCCTGTCTCTCCTCCAGGATGTACCACTAACCACCGTGTCCCCTCTAGTGACTGGTCCTAGTACCCTGTCTCTCCTCCAGGATGTACCACTAACCACCGTGTCCCCTCTAGTGACTGACCCTAGTGCCCTGTCTCTCCTCCAGGATGTACCACTAACCACCGTGTCCCCTCCAGTGACTGGCCCTAGTGTCCTGTCTCTCCTCCAGGATGTACCACTAACCACCGTGTCCCCTCCAGTGGGGTATCAGCAGTAGTCGGTTTCCTGCAAAAACCAATTGGAGCCCCCTACTTCCCGGACCCATAAAGCCAAATAGAATCGAGGGGTTAGTGAGTGTGATCATTAGTACCTGCAGGAGGCGGGTAATGAGGTCTGTGTCCACAGTATGCTGCTGCACTGGTCGAGGAACTGAGATGCAGGCTATACTATAATGTGCAGTGTATGTAGTAGGCCTATCCACCTATATGTGGCCCTTACAGTATAGGCCTATACATATGCAGGCCCATTCACCTACATATAGGCCTATAGACCTACATGCATATTCACATTTAGTTATGCATACGTAGTCTAAAAGATCAACAAATCATTGTCTATGACCCTCAAACCCAACTCTGGACCTCGAAGCCAGTGTCACTACGTTTTTTCATTGTTCCCTCTAATCAGGAACTGATTGAGACCTGAGACACCAGGTGGATGCAATTAATTATCAGTTAGAACAGAAAACCAGCAGGGTCCGGACCTCGTAGGGTAAGAGTTAAATACCCCTAGTCTATGAGAACAAGAATAGTCTGTGTCCGAAGCATATAGACCAGGGCTCTCCGACCCTGTTCCTGAAGTGCTACCCTCCTGTAGGTTTTCACTGCAAACCCAGGAACAAGGTCTGGAGCAAAAACCTACAGGACGGTAGCTCTCCAGGAACAGTATCAAAAGGAAAAGTATAAATCATTTCAAATTCCTTATATTAAGCAACCCAGACGGCACCATTTTATTTTTCACAGATAGCCAGGGGCACACGGCAACACTCAGACATCAAACAAAGGATGTTTAGTGAGTCCTAATCAAAAAAGGGACAATCGCGCTCTCTCAGAAGCAGACAAACAAAGTGTGATGTGTCCGAACTCAAAAAGATGTCACATAAAACGTACTTAATTTGATAATATTTTTTTATTATTTTCACTGCATTAGGGATAACGTACACAGACGTTGCAACTTTCTCATGTGTGTAGGTACAAATCCTTTTAATTCAAGACAGCATTTGTAGGGAACACAGGTGAGCAACCCATGCAGGTGCTTCTAATCAGTCTGCCAGATCAGAGGCAGTAGGGAGGAACAAGATTGTCCTCTTGATAAGTGCGTGAATTAGACTTTTTCTGTTCTGCTAAGCGTTCAAAATGTAACAAGCTAATTTCAGCAGTCAGAGAAAATGTATGGAGTAAAAAGCATATTATTTTCTTTAGGAATGTCGTGAAGTAGAAGTCGTCAAGTAGAAGTCGTCAAATATTAGTAGTAAAGTACAGATACTTTACACCACTGATAAAAACTATTGAGCCACTGACTTGCGATTCTTTCTGCGTTGGACAGCCATAATGATCTGCTCCCAGGATCCTGTCTCTGTTGTTCCTCATGTTGGCCTGGGCCTTCTTCAGGAGGTGTTCGATCATAGGCGCACCGTAGTGCTGGTGCAACGTTGTGTACTTCTCACTCTCCTTCTTAATCTCCTCCTCGCCTAGGAAGAGAACAATGTACATGTCTTACATAACAAGTTACTAGCTAGACTTTGGGTTTGTTTGTAAATTCAATCTGGAGTGTCAGGGCGTTGTCAGCTTGTCCGTTCGTAAATTCAGAGCGTTTCGCTCTCAGAACAATTTAATTACGCTTTTTTGCCAACGTTTACTGACACCGGCCACATTCAATGGGTGTTGAGCCTTCAGAAATATATTTATTCTGTGCTCTGGCATAGTCAGATGAGAGTGCTCTGAAATCGGAGTACATAGCCAGAGTGAATGTACGAACACACCTGAAAAACTATACCACTTAGCTAAGTTTTTGAATGACGTGAATAATCAAGTCAACAAACATTGGGCAGTTAGTAGATGTCATAAAGTAAGCATACTGCATGTTTAATGTATTAGTAGCCAACTAACATTACAGTGGGTAGTTAACATACCCAGTACAAAGTGCTGTAATGAGATGCTATTCGGTTTGTAAGGTTAGCGTAGCTAACAAAATGTAACTTATGAAAAGTCATGACTTTATTACATTGCTGAACATTTTCTTAAGGACACACCTCAAATATGTCCACTCCTCCCATCTGAGTGCAAGCCAGCTGATGCTAGCAAGTGGTTGCAAAGCAACATTCATTTCTGGTAGACATGCGAAGCACTAGTACACTCAACTGAAAGGAAACCGTTCGTTTACAGTATGCTAAATTGAACTAATAGTTTATACACGTTAAGTATGTAGTATACAGTATGTTAGTATGGGTATTCGAACACAGCTTCTGTGTTTTTATATATATATATACAGTTTTCAGGTAAATTCGTAAGTGGCTGAATCTCACCGGATAAATCATCTGAGGGAGGGAAACAGCGCCCCTCTGTGTCAGTATGTGTAACTCATGCATCTGATGCTGTCTGGACCGAAAGAGTATAACATGTTGCAGCAGTAGATTTTGATTGAGTGATGCCAGCAAGCATTTTGGACTTCCTTAATCATGGTTTTAAATCATTAGCCTATCAGTATTGAGCTGATCTCAACTGTGGGTTATCCTAGTGCAGCAAAACGCACCCCAAGGGAGGCCAGTTTGGATTCACACCAATCAAATCCTTTCCTAAGCAAAATGTCATTTTCAGAAAACGTCTGTTTCTGGTCTGCTTGTGTTCGTGTGCTGCAGTAGCTAGCTTGCTAAATCGTCCCTTTCCTAAGCCATGGATGGAGATGGGGTTTTGACATAATTCTCTCTACAGGCCAAGGATTATGATGCTGATTCTGATGTAACCATAAATGAAAATGTTGTGCCACTGGCTTGACATGATTGAAGTTCAATAGTCTTGTTTTTGCAAATATTGCCACACGAGGGCGAGGCGTGCAAGCTGGTGACAGAACAAGGGGGAGTTCTTATAGAACGCCAGGAAGAAAAGCCTCTACATGTTGCTTATGAGTGCATTTCACAGTACTTTAGGATTATAATTGGATTTTAAGGTTTGTATGAATGTCCTGCTATTTCAATGATCGTTAGCATTCTAGATAACTGCTGCATCCAAAAGTTATTTTGCAAAGATCACAACCAAATATAATCTTAGCTACTGTTCAAGCAAGAATCAAAACATAATTTTAAGTGAATGAGAACCCCAAAATGTTATTTTGAAGTAATAAAAACAAATCTAGGCTATGTTGATTGGGCACAGATGGCGATGGCTTTAGCACTGCCGCCAAGAATCGCGCGCATCTGTAGGGTCTATATGTAGCCTAGCAGGCTAGGAAGTTAGGCAAGCAAGAATTTTATCTAGGTAGCCTATGACAACAAACACTAAAAGTGTACTGTTTGACAAAACCATAGACCGTTTTGGCAACATGAAAGAGGATGGTATTGGCGGTCAACTAGTCTACAAATAGGGTGAGTCAACATTTTTTGTTTTACTTGCTCACATACAGAAATTAATACCATGGACATCCACGTGATATTTAGCAACATTGGACTGAATTGTTTTTGGTATCTTTAAGTTTGTTTAGATTTACCATTGTGTTTTGTGTGGACCCCAGAAAGAGTAGCTGTAGCCAATGGGGTTCCTGATTAAAAATACTAAATACTAGTGACACCATAAAAAGCAGATAAACAAGACAGACATGACACGGTCACAATAGGGCGTAGTCAGAGAGACAAGTATAAAAGACAGATACTGACTACTATGATGACTACCACAGACCTTTGCAGTTCTGCAGGTTGAACAGGGGCATGTGCATGATGGTGGGCTGTTTAGGGCGTCGCCCCTCAAAAACGTAGCAGTCCTGAGGATGGTCTTTCTCCTTCCTCATACTCTCCTTCACTGGGGGAAAGGGGAGCTTCAGCTCATCCGCGTACTGTTTGGCACTAAACACCGTCTGTGAGGAGCATGATCAGTAGTAGGGTTATGTCAATGTCCTTCTCCAAACCAGCCCTTAGTCCCTAATTTATAGGCACTACTTCCTACTCCCTAGGCCAGGGGTGTGACTCATTCCACGGAGGGCCAAGTGGCTGCAGGTTTTTCAATTAAGACCTAGACAACCAGGTTAGGTGACTTCCTTACTAATTAGTGACCATTCATCAATCAAGTACAAGGCTGGAGCAAAAACCCACAGACACTCCCTCCGTGGAATGAGTTTGACACGTGCCCTAGTCACTACTCCCTAGAGAGTGAGCAAGAGAGGGGGTCAATACTACCTAGGCACTTCATGTTCTTCCGAAAAGCTTGAATAGGAATAAGCATTGTGTGAATGCGTTTGCCTCAAAGGGGTCTCCCTCGCTGAAGTCCAAGGAGATGATGAGGTCAACCTCCCTGGATGGGCGCAGGACGGGGGGGTAGGGAGAATTCATCTTTAACCCAGCATCTACCAGGTGAATCTTCTCTTTGGATGCCATGCTGCTCGGAACGTTAGTGTCTGGTGAGATAAAGAGAAAGACAGATGGGATATAGAGCGAGCGGGGGGCGAGAGAGAGAGAGCGAGCGAGCGGGGGGCGAGAGAGAGAGAGCGAGCGGGGGGCAAGAGAGAGAGAGCGAGCGGGGGGCGAGAGAGAGAGAGCGAGCGGGGGGCGAGAGAGAGAGAGCGAGCGGGGGGCGAGAGAGAGAGAGCGAGCGGGGGGCGAGAGAGAGAGAGCGAGCGGGGGGCGAGAGAGAGAGAGCGAGCGGGGAGCGAGAGAGAGAGAGCGAGCGGGGGGCGAGAGAGAGAGCGAGCGGGGGGAGAGAGAGCGGGGGGAGAGAGAGCGGGGGGAGAGAGAGCGGGGGGGAGAGAGAGCGAGCGGGGGGCGAGAGAGAGAGAGCGAGCGGGGGGCGAGAGAGAGAGCGAGCGGGGGGCGAGAGAGAGAGAGCGAGCGGGGGGAGAGAGAGCGGGGGGAGAGAGCGGGGGGGAGAGAGAGCGGGGGGGGGAGAGCGAGCGCGAGCGGGGGGGAGAGAGCGAGCGCGAGCGGGGGGGAGAGAGCGAGCGCGAGCGGGGGGGAGAGAGCGAGCGCGGGGGGGGGGGAGAGAGCGAGCGCGAGCGGGGGGGGGGGAGAGAGCGAGCGCGAGCGGGGGGGGGGAGAGAGCGAGCGCGAGCGGGGGGGGGGACAGAGCGAGCGCGAGCGGGGGGGGGAGAGAGCGAGCGCGAGCGGGGGGGGAGAGAGCGAGCGCGAGCGGGGGGGGGGAGAGAGCGAGCGCGAGCGGGGGGGGGGGAGAGAGCGAGCGCGAGCGGGGGGGGGAGAGAGCGAGCGCGAGGGGGAGAGAGAGCGAGCGCGAGCGGGGGGGGAGAGAGCGAGCGCGAGCGGGGGGGGGAGAGAGCGAGCGCGAGCGGGGGGGGGAGAGCGCGAGCGGGGGGGAAGAGCGCGAGCGGGGGGGAAGAGAGCGAGCGCGAGCGGGGGGAAGAGAGCGCGAGCGAGCGGGGGGAAGAGAGCGCGAGCGAGCGGGGGGAAGAGAGCGCGAGCGGGGGGGAGAGAGCGAGCGCGAGCGGGGGGGAGAGAGCGAGCGCGAGCGGGGGGGAGAGAGCGAGCGCGAGCGGGGGGGAGAGAGCGAGCGCGAGCGGGGGGGGAGCGAGCGCGAGCGGGGGGGGAGAGAGCGGGGGGGAGAGAGAGCGAGTGCGAGCAGGGGGGAGCGAGAGCAGGGGGGATAGAGAGAGAGCGAACGAGCGGGGGAGAGAGAGAGAGAGAGCGAGCGGGGGGGGCGATAGAGAGAGAGCGAGCGGGGGGGGCGAGAGAGAGAGAGGGAGGGGGGGGGGGGCGATAGAGAGAGCGAGCGGGGGGGATAGAGAGCGAGCGGGGTGGGGATAGAGAGCGAGCAGGGGGGGATAGAGAGCGAGCGAGCGGAGGGGGATAGAGAGAGAGCGAGCGGGGGGGATAGAGAGAGAGCGAGCGGGGGGGATAGAGAGAGCGAGAACCAAGAAAGTTGATATTTTGGAGGGAAACATAAGATCCTGATGACTGATACTAGTTATGTCATCATGTTAGGAAGAGGTCTGATGTTACTGTACCATATAACTTGAAGAGGAAGTTGCATGTGGTTCCCCATTCCCATTTAATGAGCAGAGGGAAAATGTTCTTTACAATCCACCAGTCTGGAGGAGACACACACACCAACTGTCAAACTATTCCTAACTGGTCAAAAAAATCTCAGTGATGGAGTGAGTATGTAGTCAGTTCTGTATCCTTCCTTTACTGGAACACACACAATTGTAATCATACTGGATAGAAAGGTAATGAAAAAAAACATTACTATCAAAGAACCAGGATGACACCATGACCGAGTTCTCCCTTTCTCCAATCGTCACCCTGTACTTCCCTTCATCTGGAGAGAACAAGAGAATAAACATTATCTCATGTCATTATGATGAGTTAGAGAGCGCAACTACATAGTACAATTAGCAGTATTAGGTGTTAATTGTGAGTGGTTAAGGTAAGGTTAAGCATTAACTTCAACAGTTGAGGTATTACAAATAAACTGACCCTAAAAAACAACTTCTCATTTAGACAACAGCGTGGCATTGATATGAGCCAGAAACATTTATTCTACTGTAAAAACCAACAACATAGCATAGTTTGTACCTGAGAATGTCACAACGTAAATGAAGATTGGGTTAATTTCAGTCCTGCGCACAGCTGGCAGCACACAAGTAATGATCAATTCGGAGTGCAGCTGCACGTGAACAAAGAGTAATGGCAGTGGTAAATGTGGTTTGATTTTGGATATCCCTAAGGGACTAGTTAGAGACCATCGGTAAATTACACAATGTACATGAGACAATATGTTAAAATTCTAATAGCTCCAAATTTCAATGACTTCAAAACCTCAAACCAACTATAAATTGTAGAAATTAATATTTAAAGCATTTATTGAGAACTAAAAAGTGTGCATTTGCCACATTTACATTTATTGATGGTCCCTAAGTAGCCCTGGCTATCCAAAGTCAAATCTATTTTGCCACGGTCACACACCACAATAATTGGTGAAATAATTTGGCTAACTCTTCCCACCTGCGATCACACACCCACATCAATTCACACCCGGAAACCAACTCACGTTTGAATTCAGTCATGGCAGCTAGGATTTCTTAATGAACCAAATCTAAAACCAGGCCAAATCAGGAAGTTCAGCCACCCTTTAACTTGGAGTGGTTAGGATTAGTGATGGGGAAACTAAGCTTCCTTAAGCATTGAGGCTTTCCAGCCAATTGTGTCGAGAAAAGGTTCATTACTCGGAGCTTCATTATCCGTTCACAATACACATTAGTGAACACATCTGCTGGTCAGCAATAAATAGCAACGTGTGATTATCAGAGGGTTTTTTCTCCACAGATTTTAGCGAAGCTCTGTGGCACAGCAGTAAATCATTGGCTTCAAATAGGTTCACTGTAATGGATGAAACGGATTGAGAAATCGTGTGTTTGATACCGTTCATGATGCCATTACCAAGCATTACAATAAGCCGTCCTCTGAGTTCTCCCTCCACCAGCCTCCCCTATTGGAGCTGTACTAGATACAGATGTCCACTGTTTATAACTACCTAGTACCATAAACCCTCTTACACTAAGACCATATTACCACATAACCATACTGCATTTTACATCCAGGTCCCCAAACCTTCTGTAAAAAACTCAGCTCCAAGGCATCAGCTCAGTGAACTAACAGGGTCTTGAGTCATGAAGCCAAAGTCAAGTAATAGAAGTGGTACTGTGGAAGTTAGTGTTACCTGAGCAGGTGCAGGGTCTAATGCCTCTAAGAATAAAAGTACTACATAGTGTTACCTGAGCAGGTGCAGGGTCTAATGCCTCTAAGAATCAAAGTACTACATAGTGTTACCTGAGTAGGTGCAGGGTCTAATGCCTCTAAGAATAAAAGTACTACATAGTGTTACCTGAGCAGGTGCAGGGTCTAATGCCTCTAAGAATAAAAGTACTACATAGTGTTACCTGAGCAGGTGCAGGGACTAATGCCTCTAAGAATAAAAGTACTACATAGTGTTACCTGAGCAGGTGCAGGGTCTAATACCTCTAAGAATAAAAGTACTACATAGTGTTACCTGAGCAGGTGCAGGGTCTAATACCTCTAAGAATAAAAGTACTACATAGTGTTACCTGAGCAGGTGCAGGGTCTAATACCTCTAAGAATAAAAGTACTACATAGTGTTACCTGAGCAGGTGCAGGGTCTAATACCTCTAAGAATAAAAGTACTACATGGTGTTACCTGAGCAGGTGCAGGGTCTAATGACTCTAAGTATAAAAGTACTACATAGTGTTACCTGAGCAGGTGCAGGGTCTAATACCTCTAAGAATAAAAGTACTACATAGTGTTACCTGAGCAGGTGCAGGGTCTAATGACTCTAAGTATAAAAGTACTACATAGTGTTACCTACCTATAAAGGGTTCTTCAGTTGTCTCTGTGGGAGAACCCTTTGAATATCCCTTTTGGTTTTGATGTAGAACCCTTTTAGGTTCCATGTAGAGCCTTTTCCACAGAAGGTTATACATGGAACTTAATGGGGTTCGACAGTACATGGACCCCATAAGGGTTCTTCAAAGTGTTCTCCCACACGGACAGCCAAATAACCTTTATATATCTCAGAGTGCAGGCTGTAGTTAAATGGGCTAACATGGTGTTGGAGTAATATAATGGCTTTGTTACCGTTGCAGATGCAGCATTTGTCCTTCCAGTCTTTTATCCAGCTGTCTGAGGTGAGGATGAGCTCCAGACTAATTGTCTCTATGAACTTCTTTCTCTCCACCAGGCTGGTTCTCTTCCAGCTCTCAGAGTCCATGTTCCACAGCATCTCACCCTTACTGCTCACATGACCTAGAGTCATTATGCACATTATCACACAGGTCATGATAATGGTGTTGTTGTGTGTGTGTGTGTGTGTGTGTGTGTGTGTGTGTGTGTGTGTGTGTGTGTGTGTGTGTGTGTGTGTGTGTGTGTGTGTGTGTGTGTGTGTGTGTGTGTGTGTGTGTGTGTGTGTGTGTGTGTGTGTGTGTGTGTGTGTGTGTGTGTGTGTGTGTGTGTGTGTGTGTGTGTGTGTGTGTGTGTGTGTGTGTGTGTGTGTGTGTGTGTGTGTGTGTGTGTGTGTGTGTGTGTGTGTGTGTGTGTGTGTGTGTGTGTGTGTGTGTGTAAGGTCCCGTGTGGCTCAGTTGGTAGAGCATGGTGTTTGCAACGCCAGGGTTGTGGGTTCGATTCCCACGGGGGACCAGTACGGAGAAAAAAAATTTATGCATTCACTACTGTAAGTCGCTCTGGATAAGAGCGTCTGCTAAATGACTAAAATGTAAGTGTGTGTGTCTGTCTCACCATTCAGTAGCTGTCCCAGTGTGGTGATGACTTCCCTTGTCTTCAGTGAATCTGGGTCCTCAGTGTACATGATCAGCTCAGACACACACCTCACCACTTGGGAGGGCACACACTCACACACCTCTACCTTCCTGCTTCCACCAACCATATTCATGTTCTCTTTCAACATCATGCTCTTGTGCCCTGCAGAACAGAACAGGTTGGTCACGTGTAGAAGAGGTGATTTGGAAACACAACCTCCTCTCATGATAAGTAGCCCTGGAGGAGACATGTAAAACTCATGTTGCCCTCGGACCTTGAGGATGTCCTCTTGGCCAATTCTATTCCAGCCATTACAATGAGCCTGACATCCTATAGCCACTCCCACCAGCCTCCTCTGGTCCATTTATCTCCCCACACAGACAGTCCCCCACACAGTAAGCAGTTGTTTTAACCATCCGACTGCCTGTGTCTGAGGAGATGAATGGACCGGAGGAGGCTGGTGGCCGGAGCTATAAGAGGACGGGCTCATTGTATTGGCTGGAACAGAGTAGGTGGAACGGAGTCAAATGTATTGTCTACTATTGTCCTGTAGTTTATTGTCTAATATTGTCCTGCATGTTTATTGTCTAGTATTGTCCTGAGGTTTATTGTCTAGTATAGTCCTGAGGTTAATTGTCTAGTAGTGTCCTGTAGTTTATTGTCTAGTATTGTCCTGTAGTTTATTGTCTAATATTGTCCTGCAGTTTATTGTCTAGTATTGTCCTGTAGTTTATTGTCTAGTATTGTCCTGTAGTTATTGTCTTGTAATGTCCTGTAGTTTATTGTCTAGTATTGTCCGGTAGTTTATTGTCTAGTATTGTTCTGTAGTTTATTGTCCAGTATTGTCTTGAAATGTATGGTCTACTATTGTCCTGTAGTTTGTTGTTTAGTAATGTCCTGTAGTTTATGGTCTAGTAGTGTCCTGTAGTTTATGGTCTAGTATTGTCCTGTAGTTTATTGTTTAGTATTGTCCTGTAGTTTATGGTCTAGTAATGTCCTGTAGTTTATTGTCTAGTATTGTCCTGTAGTTTATGGTCTAGTAATGTCCTGTAGTTTATTGTCTAGTATTGTCCTGTAGTTTATGGTCTAGTATTGTCCTGTAGTTTATTGTCTAGTATTGTCCTGTAGTTTATGGTCTAGTAGTGTCCTGTAGTTTATGGTCTAGTAGTGTCCTGTAGTTTATGGTCTAGTAATGTCCTGTAGTTTATGGTCTAGTATTGTCCTGTAGTTATTGTCTAGTATTGTCCTGTAGTTTATGGTCTAGTATTGTCTTGTAGTTTATTGTCTAGTATTGTCCTGTAGTTTATTGTCTAGTATTGTCCTGTAGTTTATGGTCTAGTATTGTCTTGTAGTTTATTGTCTAGTAATGTCCTGTAGTTTATTGTTTAGTATTGTTCGGTAGTTTATTGTCTACTATTGTTTTGGAGTATTGTTTTACGTTTTTGTTTTTGATTGAAGGTGATTCTCTTCGTTGTTGTTGTTTCTTTGTGTTTCTTTACTGGGTCTGTTCCTGGGTTGTATTGTTGTTATATTCTTTCTTATTGACTTATCTTTTGTATTTTGTCTCTCTATCGTTGTCTTTGATGGGTGTTTTATCATCTGGATGGGTGGGGGGAAGGGGAGGGGTGAAAGACTACCTTAGTGCAAGAAGTTAACCTGATTTTAAGACATTTTCGTCACCTAAAGATATGGTAAAGCAGAAAAAATAAACATTATTTTTCACAAATGAACTCAAAGGGAATCATTGTTTCAATGATCCGAAATACAAATTACAATTCTACACACTAGCCTTGCAGACTAACTATCGCGATGCACTGTAAACTGTAACTTACCTCCAAATAAGTCCCAGATCTTTTTTACTACCTCAGCTTTGTTTATCTGCCCATCTGCAATGGCACTCCCACAGATACCTGCCCAGCAACAACAAACAAACAACAATAAATTGATGTGTGTGTGCACGTTTTCTTGTGCATGTGTGTGAGTGCATGTGTGTGTCTATGCGTTCTCCACCTTGCAGGAGAACCATATCCATTTCCATGCTCTTCTCTGTCAGAATCCCGTCTTCAAACTGGCTCCTGAGACAGGAAGTGGGGACGAAAGCGCCCAATCCGGAGAAGCCGCTCTCGTGGGGGGTCATCTCAAACCACACCCCTACAGAAAACAGTGGGGGAGAATTGTCTGAAATGACACCCTATTCCCTATATAGTGCACTACTTCTAAACAGAGGCCGACTGGGACTAAGACTAATGCCTTGCTTGGTTTTTGGCCGTCTACAGTTGAGTGTTTGTTCATGTTGTATTCATTGTTTATATTGTTTGTATTGTTCTGGTTCTAAAACACTTTGAGACAATTGTCTTTGTAAAAAGCGCTATACAAATCCATTTCATTGATTGATGCTGCATTCACAGTGCACTCGGAACTCATTATTCAAAGATGACACCCAAGTTTTCCACTCTGAGAGTATCAGAATGAACCGGTAGGAAGCTCTATGGGAAAAAAGTTTATTTTAACTCAGAAGTTCTGAGTTTCCGAGTTTGCATGAATGCTGCATAACAGTCGCCTTTAGTGCAATGCTGTTTGTTGCGGTCGAGTTCTATGGCGCTGTAGATGGGGTAAGGGTTGGTGCTGTCCCTGTGAGCTTCTTCAGAGAGACGGCGAGTGTCCATCTGATACAAGAGAGAGAGAAAAAGGGGGAAGAGACAGGGAGAGATAATCAGCTCAACAGAGGCAGAGAAAGAGACATGCAGGCAGACAGACAGACACGGACACATACGCAAACACACACACATAAACCATACACTGATCTCCTTCATGAAATAGCAGGCAATGAAGGCGCCCCAGAAGTCAGTGAGGTTGAAGTCCTGGTCGCTGTCTTTGCGCAGTGTCAGCCAGTCCACAGCCTTCTTCAAGTCCACAGTAGGACCCTTCAGCTTCTCTATCACCTCATCACAGCGCTTATTCAGCGACCAATCTGGATCGCTGTACAGGGATGACATGCACCTGTGTGTGTGTGTGTGTGTGTGTGTGTGTGTGAGAGAGAGAGAGAGGGGTGGATGAGGGAGAGAGAGACACCTAATTTGTTTCAGCACATTCAAAATGAACTTTCCCACTAAGAATACGAGTAAATAAGTGTGTGTGTGTGTGTGTGTGTGTGTCTGTGTCTGTGTCTGTGTGTGTGTGTACCAGGTGGTGCCTGACACCCCACACATGTAGAGGAGGCTGCCCAGCAGGTTGTCCTGTACCAGCTGAAACAGAGATCCCAGCATGCCCACTGCTGCCCTCTCTCCTCCACCTGACCCCAGCAACGCTATGTTAGGAACATCCTCCTGAGAGATGGGGAGAGAGAGAGAGAGAGAGAGACAGACAGACACACAGACAGGCATCAAATCTAGAGAATTTCACATCAGTGTCCCATCATACGTTATATAAGAGAGAAGGGGGGCTGGGCTAACAGGTAGCTGGAGACATGAGGGGGGGATCCATATGTAGATGGATGTGGAGAGAGGGAGGAGTTAGAGAGAGAAAGAGAGCATGCACGAGAGAGAGAATGATCAAAAGAAAGAGGAAACTGGAGTACCCACTAGTTCACAGTAGATCTCCAGACTGTTCAGCCACTCCTTAATCAAAGTCTTCCTCGCCGTCACGTATTTTATCTCTTCATCATTGATGGAGTCAGACAGACGCACAGTCTGACAGAATGAACAAAAGACAGCAAAAATGTGTACAGGATATTATTTTATAATGATACCATTTGGTGAACTAAAGTGTTGATAGCTAAGGAAAGATATTTTATTCAATGTCTTTAATTGAGCCATAACACTTCTAAAGTAACATGGCATTTCATAAAAAGTTATTTTAAGATAAATAAAACGATCATAATTCTGACAGCTTATACTCTCACTTTGTCAGAAAATAATATTTTATTCCTTAATTCTGGATGCATATTTATATATATGTATTACAATACAGTGTGGTATGTTACAGACAAATGTCATCCTTATATTGTGTAAACATAAACATAATGAAGTAAGTTTCCTTTCATTATGATATAATTTGGTGAGCTTAGTATTGACAACAACAGAAAAGGGTTGTGTTCAATGTATATTTGAGCGATATCAGCTATGCATAGTATTTGACGAGAACCAAACATAATATTGTGTGGTTTATTTCAGACAAATGTCCTTCCCTATATTGTGATGATGAGTTTCTTACCTCAGGAATATCTGTATATATCAACATTGTTCTCTCTGAGTCCACTTAAACAGATCCTTTAAACACAAACCAATCCCTTGGTTTTTATGCATGTCATAGGGTCAGAAAACTCTCAATAAGATGTTATTTCTAGTAAAAAATAAAAATAAAAATAACATTACTGTGATAGTCCATTACTCTAAATTATCACATTTGTGGGCAAGAACCTATAGAACTCAATTGAAACCCAAAAACATTCTAATATATATTTTCTATGTCCTAAACACATCTATCAATGTGACTTCAAAACTAGAAGCCAAAGACTAGACTGATTTGAATAAAGGTCACCTGCTGTCACACGGGTCGTAAAAGGGAGACCAAGGCGCAGCGGGTATAGTGCTCATCTTCTTTATTTTAATGAGATAACACTTAACAAAATAACAAAAACGACAACCAACAGTTCCGTCAGGTACGGAGACAAAACGGAAAACAACCACCCACAAAACCCAAAGGAAAACAGGCTGCCTAAGTATGGCTTCCAATCAGAGGCAACAAAAAACTCCTGCCTCTGATTGGAAACCATACTCGGCCAAACATGGACAAATTAAACATAGAAATAGAAAACTAGAACCAAAATCCCCTAGAACAAAAAAAATCAAAACACACAAAACAAACACCCCCTGCCACGCCCTGACCATACTACAATGACAAAAGACCCCTTTACTGGTCAGGACGTGACACCTGCATCATTCTATTACACAACAATCAATCCCATTTATTTGTATAGCACTTTTTACAAAGACAGATTGTCACAAAGGGTTTTATAACAATTTGATATATATATAATCAATAAAATAATAAAACTAAACACAAACGCTACATGCAGTGTTTAGACAGAGAAGTCTTACCAGAGATGTATAGTGTAGTACAGCAGACTAGTCCCGTCTTAATCTTCACCTCCAGTTGATCTCCTCTTGATCTCCACACTCTAGTCCCATCCTCTGTCATCTCACATGCGCCGAATACAACAGGTGTAGACCTTACAGTGAAATGCTTACTTATGATCCCCTAACCAACAATGCAGGTTAAAAAAATACATACGGATAAGAATAATAAATAAAAGTAACAAGTCATTAAAGAGCAGCAGTAAAATAACAATAGCGAGACTATATACAGGGGGTACTGGTACAGAGTTAATTTGCAGGGGCACCGGTTAGTTGAGGTAATATGTATATGTAGGTAGAGTTATTAAAGTGACTATGCATAGATGATAACAACAGAGAGTAGCAGCAGTGTAAAAGAGGGGGGGGGGGGGGCAATGCAAATTGTCTTGGTAGCCATTTGATTAGATGTTCAGGAGTCTTATGGCTTGGGGGTAGAAGCTGTTTAGAAGCCTCTTGGACCTAGACTTGGCATTCCTGGACCCCTTGCCGTGCGGTAGCAGAGAGAACAGTCTATGACTAGGGTGGCTGGAGTCTGTAGGGGGTGGGTCCCAAAGACCCTCCCCATTATTGATTAAGGGGACCTTAAGATTCATATGTTTTGCTGCAGGCCTTATAATGAGATACTGTTGCTATGTGTCTAAAAACTCTGCCACTATACTTTGCACAAGCCATCTATATTAGTCTTTGTGGTTAAGCCCTGGCTGTTGCGAGGTTGTGCTTGCAGGCTAAGTCTGAGTCAGACTGAAACTAGATTAAAAAAAGTAACCACTGTCTGGTTTTTACATGTTGATCTTGTGTGACAGCAGACAATGCTAATGAATTCAGAGAAGCTACTGTACTAGGTTGCCTTATAAGGTAACCTCAGCTTATTGATACACACATACCTTGATGTAGGTGATCATACCACCAGGGAGTGATCACATGTATAAAATCAGCTGTGCCCTTAGGTGGGGTGCAGAACTTACTCTGAAACATGCGTTATGTTCCTGTTGTCAACTTCTGTCTGCACTTGCATTAAATAAAGGTTTGATATGATTTAATAGAAGATATTATCTGACTGCTGAATTTACCAATAAGCCAAAGATTGACAAGGAACCAACCCGACATTTGGCAAGCTTTAAACATATGAATCTTAAGGTCCCCTTAATCAATAATGAGGAGGGTCTTTTTACTGCGCAGATCGCACTACACTCTGTAGTGCCTTGCGGTCAGAGGCCGAGCAGTTGCCATGCTCTCGATGGTGCAGCTGTAGAATCTTTTGAGGATCTGAGGACCCATGACAAATCTTTTCAGTCTCCTGAGGGGGAATAGGGTTTGTCGTGCCCTCTTCACGACTGTCTTGGTGTGCTTGCACCATGTTAGTATGTTGATGATGTGGACACCAAGGAACTTGAAGCTCTCAACCTGCTCTACTGCAGCCCTGTCGATGAGAATGGGGGGGCGTGCTCGGCCCTCTTTTTCCTGTAGTCCACAATCATCTCATTTGTCTTGATCATGTTGAGGGAGAGGTTGTTGTCCTGGCACCACATGGCCAGGTCTCTGACCTCCTCCCTAGAGGCTGTCTTGTCGTTGTCGGTGATCAGGCCTACCACTGTTGTCATCGGCAAACTTAATGATGGTGTTGGAGTTGTGCCTGGCTGTGCAGTCATGAGTGAACAGGGAGTACAGGAGGGGACTGAGCACGCACCCCTGAGGGGCCCCTGTGTTGATGATCAGCGTGGCGGATGTGTTGTTACCTACCTTTACCACCTGGGGGCGGCCCGTCAAGAAGTCCAGGATCCATTTGCAGAGGGAGGTGTTTAGTCCCAGGGTCCTTAGCTTATTGATGAGCTTTGAGGGAACTATGGTGATGAAAGCTGAGCTGTAGTCAATGAATAGCATTCTAACATAGGTGTTCCTTTTGTCCAGGTGGGAAAGGGCAGTGTGGAGTGCAATAGAGATTCCATCGTCTGTGGATCTGATGGGGCGGTATGCAAATTGGAGTGGGTCTAGGGTTTCTGGGATAATGGTGTTGATGTGAGCCATGACCAGCCTTTCAAAGCACTTCATGGCTACAGATGTGAGTGCTACTGGTCGGTAGTTATTTTGGCAGGTTACCTTAGTGTTCTTGGGCACAGGGACTATGGTGGTCTGCTTAAAACATGTTGGTATTACAGACTCGGAAATGGAGAGGTTGAAAATGTCATTGATGTCATGGCTTCTGATTAGGGTACGTAAGGTCACTGTGGGGACAACGTCATTGATGCACTTATTGATGAAGCCAATGACTGATGTGGTGTACTCCTCAATGCCATTGGTGGAATCCCGGAACATATTCCATTCTATGCTAGCAAACTGTACTGTAGCTTAGCATCTGCTTCATCTGACCACTTTGTTATTGATCGAGTCACTGGTGCTTCCTGCTTTGCTTGTAAGCAGGAATCAGGAGGATAGAATTATGGTCAGATTTGCCAAATGGAGGGTAAGGGAGAGCTTTGTATGCGTCTCTGAGTGTGGAGTGAAGGTGGTCCAGATTTTCTGGTTGCACATTTAACATACTGAAAGAAATTTGGTCAAACGGATTTAAGTTTCCTGCATTAAAGTCCTCGGTTACTAGGAGCGCCGCCTCTGGGTGAGCGTTTTCTTGTTTGCTTGTGGCGGAATACAGCTCATTCAATGTGGTCTTAGTGCCAGCCTCAGTCTGTGGTGATACGTAGACAGCTACGAAAAATACAGATGAAAACTCTCTAGGTAGATAGTGTGGTCTACAGCTTATCATGAGATACTCTACCTCAGGTGAGCAACAGCTCGAGAATTCCTTAGATATTGTGCACCAGCTGTTATTTACAAAAATACATAGTCCGCCGCCCCTTGTCTTAACAGATGCCGCTGTTCTATCCTGCCGGTACAGCGTATAACCTGTTGGGTCTAGGGGGCAGCATTTGCACGTCTGGATAAAAAAAATGTACCCGATTTAATCTGGTTACTAATCCTACCCAGTAACTAGAATATGCATATACTTATTATATATGGATAGAAAACACTCTAAAGTTTCCAAAACTGTTTGAATGGTGTCTGTGAGTATAACAGAACTCATTTGGCAGGCAAAACCCTGAGACATTTTCTGACAGGAAGTGGATACCTGATGTGTTGTATTGACTTTAAACCTATCCCATTGAAAAACACAGGGGTTTAGGAATATTTTGGCACTTCCTATTGCTTCCACTAGATGTCACCAGCCTTTACAAAGTGTTTTGAGTCTTCTGGAGGGAGATCTGACCGAACAAGAGCCATGGAACGGTGATGTCCCATTAGACACCTGGCGCGCTACTTCATGTTGGGTACCCTCGTTCCAATACGTTATAAAAGAGTATGCATTCGTCCACCTTGAATATTATTCATGTTCTGGTTAAAAAAGGCCCTAATGATTTATGCTATACAACGTTTGACATGTTTGAACGAACGGAAATATATTTTTTCCCCTCGTTCATGACGAGAAGTCCGGCTGGCTTACATCATGTGCTAACGAGACGGAGATTTTTGGACATAAATGATGAGCTTTTTTGAACAAAACTACATTCGTTATGGACCTGTGATACCTGGAAGTGACATCTGATGAAGAGAATCAAAGGTAATGGATTATTTACATAGTATTTTCGATTTTAGATCTCCCCAACATGACGTCTAGTCTGTATCGCAACGCGTATTTTTCCGGGCGCAGTGCTCAGATTATTGCAAAGTGTGATTTCCCAGTAAGGTTATTTTTAAATCTGGCAAGTTGATTGCGTTCAAAAGATGTAAATCTATAATTCTTTAAATGACAATATAATATTTTACCAATGTTTTCTAATTTTAATTATTTAATTTGTGACGCTGACTTGACTGCCGGTTATTGGAGGGAAACGATTTCCTCAACATCAATGCCATAGTAAAACGCTGTTTTTGGATATAAATATCAACTTGATAGAACTAAAAATGCATGCATTGTCTAACATAATGTCCTAGGAGTGTCATCTGATGGAGATTGTAAAAGGTTAGTGCATCATTTTAGCTGGTTTTATGGTTTTGGTGACCCTGTCTTTGACTTGACAAAACATTACACACAACTCTTGTAAATGTACTGTCCTAACATACTCTAAATTTATGCTTTCGCCGTAAAACCTTTTTGAAATCGTAAAACGTGGTTAGATTAAGGAGATGTTTATCTTTCAAATGGTGTAACATAGTTGTATTTTTGAAAAATTTGAATTTTGACATTTATTTGGATTCAAATTTGCCGCTCTTGAAATGCACCTGCTGTTGATGGAGTGCACCACGGGTGGCACGCTAGCGTCCCACCTAGCCCCAAGAGGTTAACCAGTATGTTGATAATGTCGTAATGTCGTCTTTCAGCCACGACTCCTTGAAGCATAAGATATTACACTTTTGAATGTCCCGTTGGTAGTTTAATCTTCCACGTAGGTCATCAATTTTATTTTCCGAAGATTGCACATTTGCTAGTAGAATGGAATGAAGTGAGGGTTTATTCGATCGCCTACGAATTCTCACAAGGCAGCCCGTCCTCTGGCCCCTTTTTCTCCACCTTCTCTTCACGCAAATGATGGGGATCTGGGCCTGTTCCCGGGAAAGCAGTATATCATTCACATCGGGCTCGTTGGAATCGTTAACCTCTTGGGGCTAGGTGGGACGCTAGCGTGCCACCCGTGGTGCACTCCATCAACAGCAGGTGCATTTCAAGAGCGGCAAATTTGAATCCAAATAAATGTCAAAATTCAAATTTTTCAAAAATACAACTATGTTACACCATTTGAAAGATAAACATCTCCTTAATCTAACCACGTTTTACGATTTCAAAAAGGTTTTACGGCGAAAGCATAAATTTAGAGTATGTTAGGACAGTACATTTACAAGAGTTGTGTGTAATGTTTTGTCAAGTCAAAGACAGGGTCACCAAAACCATAAAACCAGCTAAAATGATGCACTAACCTTTTACAATCTCCATCAGATGACACTCCTAGGACATTATGTTAGACAATGCATGCATTTTTAGTTCTATCAAGTTCATATTTATATACAAAAACAGCGTTTTACTATGGCATTGATGTTGAGGAAATCGTTTCCCTCCAATAACCGGCAGTCAAGTCAGCGTCAGAAATTAAATAATTAAAATTAGAAAACATTGGTAAAATATTATATTGTCATTTAAAGAATTATAGATTTACATCTCTTGAACGCAATCAACTTGCCAGATTTAAAAATAACCTTACTGGGAAATCACACTTTGCAATAATCTGAGCACTGCGCCCGGAAAAATACGCGTTGCGATACAGACTAGACGTCATGTTGGGGAGATCTAAAATCGAAAATACTATGTAAATAATCCATTACCTTTGATTCTCTTCATCAGATGTCACTTCCAGGTATCACAGGTCCATAACGAATGTAGTTTTGTTCAAAAAAGCTCATCATTTATGTCCAAAAATCTCCGTCTCGTTAGCACATGATGTAAGCCAGCCGGACTTCTCGTCATGAACGAGGGGAAAAAATATATTTCCGTTCGTTCAAACATGTCAAACGTTGTATAGCATAAATCATTAGGGCCTTTTTTAACCAGAACATGAATAATATTCAAGGTGGACGAATGCATACTCTTTTATAACGTATTGGAACGAGGGTACCCAACATGAAGTAGCGCGCCAGGTGTCTAATGGGACATCACCGTTCCATGGCTCTTGTTCGGTCAGATCTCCCTCCAGAAGACTCAAAACACTTTGTAAAGGCTGGTGACATCTAGTGGAAGCAATAGGAAGTGCCAAAATATTCCTAAACCCCTGTGTTTTTCAATGGGATAGGTTTAAAGTCAATACAACACATCAGGTATCCACTTCCTGTCAGAAAATGTCTCAGGGTTTTGCCTGCCAAATGAGTTCTGTTATACTCACAGACACCATTCAAACAGTTTTGGAAACTTTAGAGTGTTTTCTATCCATATATAATAAGTATATGCATATTCTAGTTACTGGGTAGGATTAGTAACCAGATTAAATCGGGTACATTTTTTTTATCCAGACGTGCAAATGCTGCCCCCTAGACCCAACAGGTTAAAGGAGAAAAAGGATTCTACCAGGCCGTGGTGAGTTTTTGCAGTTCTGATGTCCAGAAGTTATTTTCGGTCATAAAAGACGTTAGCAGCAACATTATGTACAAAATAAGTTTTAAAAATGTTACTGTCACGTCCTGACCAGCAGAGGGAGTAGTTGTTTAGTATTTTGGTCACGACGTGGCAGAGTGATGTTTGTTTTGTTTGGTGGGTAGTTGTATTTGCACTGCTGTTTGTTTAGCCTGCAAATCTGTTAGCTGTCGTTCTGTTTCTTGTTTTGCGTGTGTGAGCCTGACAAGACTGTTTTGTTGTTCGTGAGTTCTTCGTTTATGTTATTTTGGTGTTCACTTTATTGAAAATAAATACAAGATGAGCATCCACATTCCTGCTGCGTTTTGATCCTCCATTCCCGACGACAACCGTTACAGTTACAAACAACGTAAAGAAATTAACAAAAACACAATTAGTTGGGAATACGTAAAACATCAGCCTTCTTCTCCGGTGCCATCTTATCAGTGACACTTCCTTGGGAAACCGGAGTGGTGCAATTTGTTTTAGGGCTTAATTGCTTCAACAGAAAAAGACCACTATAAGGTATGAAAGCAAAGTATCACTTAATAAAAGTGAAATAATTTTGTGATTCTCCAGTGAATAAAATAAACTTTGTCTCAAGTGGTTTTCCTGTTTAGACATCATCTTTTATTTTTCAAACAGTTTATTGGTAGTCCTATAAGAATGTGCATTCTGCATTGTCTTGTCTGTGTGCTTAGGGTCGTTGTACTGTTGGAAGGTGAACCTTCACCCCGGTCTGAGGTCCTGAGAGCTCTGGAGCAGGTTTTCATCAAGGATCTCTCTGTACATTGCTCCGTTCATTTTTGCCTCGATCCTGACTATTCTCCCAGTCCCTGCTGCTGAAAAACATCCCCACAGCATGATGCTGCCACCACCATGCTTCACCGTAGGGATGGTGCCAGGTTTCCTCCAGACGTGATGCTTGGCATTCAGGCCAAAGAGTTCAATCTTCATCAGACCAAAGAATCTTGTTTCTCATCGTCTGAGAGTCTTTAGGTGACTTGGCAAACTCCAAGCGGGTTGTCATGTGCATTTTACTGAGGAGTGGCTTCCATCTAGCCACTCTACCATAAAGGCCTGATTGGTGGAGTGCTGCAGAGACGGTTGCCCTTCTGGAAGGTTCTCCCATCTCCACATAGTAACTCTAGAGCTCTGTTAGAGTGAATGTCAGTGTAATATGCGTCGAAGGGAGTAGACCAAGGCGCATCGTGGTGAGTGCTCATCATGTATTTATTGTACTGAGAACACATAAACAAAGAAACAAAAACCGACAGCCAAACAGTGCTGTCAGGTAGCAACACTAAACAGAAATTAACCACCCACAAAACCCAAAGGAAAACAGGCTGCCTAAGTATGGCTCCCAATCAGAGACAACGATCTACAGCTGTCCCTGATTGAGAACCATACCCGGCCAAAACAAAGAAATACAAAACATAGAACAACGGACATAGAATGCCCACCCTAGTCACACCCTGGCCTAACCAAAATAGAGAATAAAACCCTCTCTATGGCCAGGGCGTGACAGTCAGGTTCTTGGTCACCTCCCTGACAAGGCCTTTCTCCCCCGATTGCTCAGTTTGGCCGGGCGGTCAGCTCTAGGAAGAGTCTTCTAAACTTCTTCCATTTAAGAATGATGGAGGCCACTGTGTTCTTGGGGACCTTCAATGCTGCAGAGATGTTTTGGTACCCTTCCCCAGATCTGTGTCTCTACACAATTCTGTCTCGGAGCTCTATTCCGTCGACCTCATGGCTTGGTTTTTGCTCTGACATGCACTGTCAACTGTGGGACCTTACAGTATATAGACAGGGGTGTGCCTTTCCAAATCATGTCCAATCAATTGAATTGACCACAGGTGTACTCCAAGTTGTAGAAACATCTCAAGGATGATCAATGGAAACAGGATGCACCTGAACTCAATTTCGAGTCTCATAGCAAAGGGTCTGAATACTTATGTAAATAAGGTATTAGTGTTTTTTATATTTAATACATTTGCAAACATTTCGAAAAACCAGTTTTGCTGCTTTGTCATTGTTGAGTATTGTGTGTAGATTGCTGAGGATTTTTATTTATTTATTCCATTTTAGAATAAGGCTGTAACGTAACAAAATGTGGAAAAGGTCAAGGGGTCTGAATACTTTCCGAGGGCACTATATCTTCATGTATCATGCTTGTGTGCCTGGGTCACAGGCAGTCCTAGGATGTTGATTACCCCTGGGGATGGAGGGAGGGAGGGATAGTGGTAAGAAAGAAAGAAAGAAAGAAAGAAAGAAAGAAAGAAAGAAAGAAAGAAAGAAAGAAAGAAAGAAAGAAAGAGAAAGAAAGAAAGAAAGAAAGAAAGAAAGAAAGAAAGAAAGAAAGAAAGAAAGAAAGAAAGAAAGAAAGAAAGAAAGAAAGAAAGAAAGAAAGAAAGAAAGAAAAGAAGGAGATGGAGATGGAAAAGAGCTTTGGGTTGTGTTGTATTCATTCATTTATTCATTCATGTTGTGTACAGACTTCATTCTCAGTCACACATTTTTTTCTGTGAATGAGATTGCCCAAATCTCCCACTGAATCAATGCGGGATTTGATTGCCTGAAAGTTTGAATACCTCAAGTTATGTTACAATTTTAGTTGATAGTTAGATTCATCTCCATTGATATTATCATGTGATACAGTATAGTCCCCCAGAGCCTCTGTCTCACCTGTGTAGGTGAAGTTGAAGGGTGTGAAGAGTGTTTGGGGGCCAGGTGAGGGTGTGTGGGGTACAGGATAACCCTATCTATACCCAGCAGCTCCTCTATGTCCTTCTGGAGCTTCTTGTTCTGCTTCAGGATGAAGGGAGAGGGCTTGGATGAGCTGGTCATCTCTACCAGGGCCAGGACTGGAGCACGCAGACACTGAAGTAGACACACATACACACACACACACAAACAAAGGGAGAGACACACACACACACACACACACACACAAAAGACACACACACACAAAAAGACACAAACACAGACACGCACACACAGACACACACACACACAGACACACACAAAGAAACACACACAGAGAGAGAGAGAGAGAGACACACACACACACAGACACACACACAGACACACACACACACAGACACACAGACACACACAAAGAAACACACAGACACACACACAGAGACACACACACAAACAGAGACACACACAAACAGAGACACACACACAGAGAGAGAGAGAGAGAGAGAGACACACACACACATACACAGAGAGAGAGACATACACACACACACACATATCAGACCAACAGAATGTATGTCCATGATTCCTGAGATAACACATCACAGACTGATGTAGTCAATCTATTGATTAGCCCACAGCATCATGATGAGGGGACCGTGACTCTAAACATACCAGATAGTAACAAGTGACTCTGAATCAACTGATCAAAGCATCATTATAGAGCTGTGATTAATAGAATACAGCCTGTCTGGAACCACAGATACAGTAGATGACTCTGACACAGGACTATGTGTGTTCTACAGTTGGTTGATGAAGGTCTTCAGCGTAGCGACACATGGGGCCAGTACTGAGGTAGTCGTCTTGACGAACAGAGCGGGGGGGCTACTAACAATCATGAGATACTACACCTACAAATAACACAAGATTTGACAGTGAATAACACACACGCACGAGGACACACACAAACGCACTAGACCTACATATACACCAACACACACACACACACACACACACACACACACACACACACAGAGTACTATTTACTTACCTGGCACGGCTTTATGCCCAAAAATGCCACTGAAGAATCACGGCATACGAATACTTCCACCGATGTCAGAACCCATCCTAATCACTGATGCTCCAGCCCCCAGTATAGTGCCCTCTCCACCTGGAGTCCACTGGAAAGGAGGAGAGAAGACAATGAGGGAAGAAGTAAACCTTGTCCGAGCCAGAACGACCCTTAGGGGCAGGAGCCCATCTCCTGTTTCTGTAGAGTGGGGTAGCTTGATATGATAAGAATTGAGAACGCTTAACATAACAGGCCTGAGCTACTTCCTGGTATCCTATTGCTATGACATCTATCTGTGTTGTTATTACATCAGCACAGTCGTAATACCGTTATAACACATATTGTCCCATGTTATAACCATGTTATTACATGTTATAAGCACTGTAATACCACCCCTGTGCTGCCACCTGGTGTCCTCTCCAGATCGTAGGTGTTGTTCCAGATGCTGTACAGGTGGTTGTGGGACTCAGACCACATGCAGAGCTTGCTGGAGTTGATCACACCCGGAGGAATGGCCTTGGCTGCTCTTCAGCAGGGCCACGGGAGGGGTGTCCCCCACGGAGAGCACCCCTCGCCGGGACACCAGACCAGCAGTGTTAGGTATGCCTGGAGGACAGAGCGAGAGGGGTGGGGGTTGGGGGGAGGAACGCACAGGGGAACATTTTAACTATGATAAAAAAACATGAAAATGAATACAAATATTTGGATAGTGCAATGGCTTGAGCCAGTTAAGTTCGTGCACTAAACTGGCAGATCATACAGATATTCAGACTAAGTAATAAGTATATTTGAATAGGGACAGATATACTTCACTGATACGTATCTAGTGGGAACATAAAAAAAATGGAATGTATTTGATGGTGTTAAGACCATGAGACCAGGGTACACATCTACAGGGCACACATCTACAGGGTACACATGTACAGGGTACACAGTGTAGAACAGGGACCCCCCCCCCCCCCAGCCATGTATTTAACATTAGCACACCTGATTCAACTTGTCAACTAATCATAAATCCCTTGACTACTTAAATCAGGTGTGCTAGTTCAGGGCTACAACAAGATTGTGAAAAGGCTGGTTTAGGTCAGTGTGTAGACCTACGTGAAAGCCTCTTTCACAGTGAGGGGATCAGCAGGGACAGTCTATCCTCCAGGACATCCTATCCTGGACTGTTAAACCTGGAGAGAGGGAGGAGTAGGAGAGGGGAGGGAAGAGAGGGAGGGGAGAAGAGAGAGAGGAGAGAGGGAGGGGAGAAGAGAGAGAGGAGAGAGGGAGGGAGAAGAGAGAGGAGAGAGGGAGGGGAGAAGAGAGAGGAGAGAGAGGGGAGAAGAGAGAGGAGAGAGAGAGGGGAGAAGAGAGAGGAGAGAGAGAAGGGAGAAGAGAGAGAGAGGGGAGGGGGAGGAGAGCGAGAGGGGAGGGGAGGAGGAGAGGAGAGAGAGGAGGGGAGGGGAGAGGAGAGAGAGAGGGGAGGGGGAGGAGAGAGAGAGAACATACACACTTAGTTTAGTGTCAGAACATAGTGGAGGATTTGGTGAGATGAGATTTGTAACCATATGTTATTCAACCAGTCTAGACTTGTACTTACCTGTGCTGCTCCATAACATTGAGCAGTGGGTTCCCCTCCTGAATCCTGTCCATGTAGGCCTGGACAACCTCCACACTAGATACCTGCACCAACATACAGTACAAACAGTTAGTGTGTGTAAGTGTGTTCCTGAACAAAGTTAATCTCCTACTGATTCAAAAACATGTTGAAATGTGTAGCTGCAGTAATCTCTGTGAAGGGTGACTCAAACACCAATGAGAGAGTGTGGTAGGGGGTCTCCAGAGGTCAAAGGTGACGTGAAAGGGATTTTTCACTTTCTCCCAGAGGAGGCTGCTGAGGGGAGGACGTGTCAGGGAAGTCAGGCGCAGGAGAAACCAAAGTGGTTAAACTGGAGTATTTATTACAAAAACAAACTCCAAAACCAACGTACAAAATAACCCGGGTAAAAATAACCCGTCGCACACCGATACATAATCCACACGTACATAACATAACAAACAATCACCGACAAGGATATGAGGGGAAACAGAGGGTTAAATACACATGTAATTAATGGGATTGGAAACAGGTGTGTAGGAAGACAAGACAAAACCAATGGAAAATGAAAAACTGATCAATGACGGCTAGAAGACCGGTGACGTCGACCGCCGAGCACCACCCGAACAAGGAGGGGCATCGACTTCGGTAGATGTTGTGACAGGATCCCCCCCCCCCCCGACGCGCGGCCCCATCAGCGCGTCAGCCAGAACCGGCTGATACCCCAACACACACTGAAAAGGAGAGAGGTTAATGGAGGAGTGGCGGAGTGAGTTCTGGGCCATCTCTGCCCAGGGCACGAACGCCGCCCACTCCGGATCCTGGCAATAAGACCTCAGAAACCTACCCACATCATGGTTTACTCTCTCCACCTGCCCGTTACTTTCAGGGTGAAAACCCGAGGTAACGCTGACCGAGACCCCCAGACGTTCCATGAACGCCTTCCAGACCCTTGATGTAAACTGGGGACCACGATCAGACACTATATCCTCAGGCACCCCGTAGTGCCGGAAGACGTGGGTAAACAGAGCCACCACAGTCTGTAGGGCCGTAGGGAGGCCGGGCAAAGGGAGGAGACAACAGGACTTAGAAAAACGATCCACAACGACCAGGATCGTGGTGTTACCTTGTGAAGGTGGAAGATCGGTTAGGAAATCCACCGACAAGTGCGACCACGGCCGTTGTGGAACGGGTAAGAGTTGTAACTTACCTCTGGGTAGGTCTAGGAGCGCTGGGCGCACACTGAGCTGGAGGAAACATAAACCCTCACGTCCTTAGCTAAAGTGGGCCACCAGTATTTCCCACTAAGACAGCGCATTGTCCGACCGATCCCAGGGTGACCAGAGGAGGGTGACGTGTGAGCCCAGTAGATCAATCGGTCGCGGACAGCGGACGGAACGTACAGACACCCGGCTGGACACTGAGGGGGAACGGGCTCTGCACGTGACGCCCACTCAATGTTCGCGTCCAGCTCCCATACTAACGGTGCCACCAAACAAGAGGCTGGGATTATGGGAGTAGGATCTATGGACCGCTCCTCTGTGTCATACAGCCGGGACAGTGAGTCTGCCTTAACGTTCTGGGAACCTGGTCTGTAAGTGAGGGTGAAAAAATGGGTGAAAACGGGTGATCGGTGAAAAACATGGCCCACCTTGCCTGGCGAGGATTCAGTCTCCATGCCTCCCGGATGTACTCCAGATTGCAGTGGTCAGTCCAGATGAGAAAGGGGTGTTTAGCCCCCTCAAGCCAATGTCTCCACACCTTCAAAGCCTTGACGACAGCTAACAACTCCCGGTCCACCACATCATAGTTTCGCTCCGCCGGGCTGAGCTTCTGTGAGAAGAAAGCACAGGGGCGGAGCTTAGGTGGCGTACCCGAGCGCTGAGAGAGCACAGCTCCTATCCCAGCCTCAGAAGCGTCCACCTCCACTATGAATTGCAAAGAAGGATCCGGATGAGCCAAAACAGGAACCGATGTAAACAGAGCCTTCAGTTGCCTAAAAGCCCTGTCCGCCCCAGCCGACCACTGCAACCACTGCAAACGCACCGGACCCCCCTTCAACAGTGAGGTAATGGGAGCAGCTACCTGACCAAAACCCCGGATAAACCTCCGGTAGTAATTGGCAAACCCTAAAAATCGCTGCACCTCTTTCACCATGGTGGGAGTCGGCCAATTACTCACTGCTGCAATGCGGTCACTCTCCATCTCCACTCCTGACGTGGATAGGCGGTACCCTAAAAAGGAGACGGACTGTTGAAAGAACAGGCATTTCTCATCCTTGACCTACAGGTCATGCTCCAACAAGCGACCAAGCATCTTGCGCACCAGGGACACATGCTCGGCGCGTGTAGCGGAGTATATCAGAATGTCATCGATATACACCACTACACCCTGCCCGTGCAGGTCCCTGAAAATCTCATCTACAAAAGATTGGAAGACTGATGGAGCATTCTTCAACCCGTACGGCATGACTAGGTACTCATAATGCCCTGAGGTGGTACTAAATGCTGTCTTCCACTCATCTCCCTTTCGGATACGCACCAGATTGTATGCACTCCTGAGATCCAGTTTAGTGAAGAAGCGCGCCCCATGCATTAACCCCACTGTGATTTATTGAGACCTCGATAAGCAATGCACAGGCGCACGACCTCCATCCTTCTTCTTCACAAAAAAGAAACTCGAGGAGACGGGTGAAATGGAGGACCTAATGTACCCCTGAGGCAGGGATTCGGAGATATATGTCTCCATAGCCACCATCTCCGCTTGCGACAGGGGATACACGTGACTCTTGGGAAGTGCAGCGTCTACCATGAGATTTATCGCACAATCCCCCTGTCGATGGGGTGGTAATTGAGTCGCCTTCCTTTTACAGAAGGGGAGAGCCAAATCGGCATATTAGGGGGGAATGCGCACGGTGGAGACTTGGTCTGGACTCTCCACCGTAGTAGCACCAACGGAAACCCCTACACACCTACCTGAGCACTCTCGCGACCACCCCGTGAGAGCCCTATGTGGCCAAGAAAAAGTGGGGTTATGACTAGTTAACCAGGGCAGGCCCAGCACCACGGGATACGCAGGAGTGTCAATAAGGAACAGACTAATCTTCTCCATATGACCCCCCTGCGTCACCATACTCAAAGGAGCTGTGGCCTCCCTGATCAACCCTGACCCTAATGGTCGACTATCTAAGGTGTGAACGGGGAAAGGCACTTCCACCGGTACAATAGGGATCCCTAAACTATGAGCAAACGTTTGATCAATACAATTCCCAGCCGCACCTGAATCTACTAGCGCCTTATGCTGGGAATGAGGGGGAAAAAAAATCAGGAAAAGTGACAGACACAAATATATGGGCAACAGAGGGCTCTGGATGAGAATGGTGCCTACTCACCTGGGGTGGCGCCAGAGCGCCCTGCCTGCTACCTCGATTCCCAGAAGAAGCTACCCGGCACCGACCAGCAGTGTGACCTCTGAGGTCACCGATGGTGCACGAGCGGGAACCCCCTCCGGTCTCCCTGTGCACCCTCTCTCCCGGCTCCATGGGTATAGGAGAGGGGGTGCGGGAGGATGGAACCACCAGACCCCGATCTGGACGTCCGCGAGCAGCCAGCAAATTATCCAGCCGGATGGACAGATCCACCAGCTGGTCGAAGGTGAGGGTGGTGTCTCTACAGGCCAGCTCCCGATGGACGTCCTCACGCAGACTGCAGCGATAATGGTCGATCAGGACCCCGTGATTCCATCCCGCAACGGCTGCAAGGGTCCTGAACTCCAAAGCAAAATCCAGGACGCTCCTCGTCTCCTGCCTCAGATGGTAGTGGCGCTCACCTGCCGCTCTGCCCTCGGGTGGGTGGTCGAAGACAGCCCGGAAACGGCGGATGAACTCCTCATAACGGTCCAACGCCGCATAATCCTCTGCCACACTCAGCGCTGGCCCATTCCAGGGCACGAGATGAGGGCGAAACGCTTCTCACGGTCTGATGGAACTGGGTGGACTGTGGCCAGATAAAGTTCTAATTGGAGCAGGAAACCCTGGCAGTTGGCAGCACTTCCGTCGTAACCCTGAGGCTAGACGGATGCCACCGGGTTCAGGTTGACACGGGGTGCTTCGGATCGACCCCGGTTGTGCTGGTGGAGGCGCTGGATGAAATCCCTGTCTCTCCCAGCGGTCCATATTCTGGACAACGCGATCCATGGCGGCGCATAGATGGTGTAGCTTCTCCGCATTCTCCTGGATGCGCTCCTCCACCTCCCTGTCCGGGGTATCTTCTCCTGCTGACTTCAATATGTTGGTCGGTGATTCTGTCATATCCGTGTTTGTAGGTGGCAGGGAAGTCAGGTGCAGGAGAAACCAAAATGGTTTAACTGGAGTATTTATTACAAAAAACAAACTCCAAAACCAACGTACAAAATAACCCGGGTAAAAATAACCCGTAGCACACCGATACATAATCCACAAGTACATAACATAACAAACAATCACCGACAAGAATATGAGGGGAAACAGAGGGTTAAATGCACATGTAATTAATGGGATTGGAAACAGGTGTGTAGGAAGACAAGACAAAACCAATGGAAAATGAAAAACTGATCAATGATGGCTAGAAGACCGGTGACGTCGACCGCTGAGCACCACCCAAACAAGGAGGGGCATCGACTTCGGCAGAAGTCGTGACAGGACGGCTCATAATATTGGGTAGAATGGAGTGAATGGAATAATATCAAACACATGGAAACCATGGAAACCATGTGTTTGGTGCAGTTGATACCATTCCACTGACTCCGCTCCTCCCCAATTAAGGTGGCACCAACCTCCTCCTTTCTCCCTTGTTTACATCCTCACAAACGACCAGACTAATTGCTTAACCACATGCCCTTCAGGTGCGGCCGCTTGCAGCAACCAGGATTTTTAATTTTATTTTTATTTCACCTTTATTTAATCAGGTAGGCCAGTTGAAAACAAGTTCTCATTTACAACTGCATCCTAGCCAAGATAAAGCAAAGCAGTGCGGCAAAAACAACAACACAGAGTTACACATTGGATAAACAAATGTACAGTCAATAACACAATAGAAAATACCTTGGATTACCTTGCAATGTCCATGAATTGTGAATGAAATACATTTTGATGGGGAGCACTGGTGCTGTAGTGGGAGGAGTTAGTGGGAGGAGCTATAGGAGGATGTGTTAACTGTAATGGCTGGAATGGAATTAATAGAACGGAGTCAAACGTGGTTTCTGTATGTTTGATGTGTTTGAAACCATTCTACCAACTCTGCTCCAGCCATTACCACGAGCCCGTCCTCCCCAATTAAGATGCCGCCAACCTCCTGTGTGTTGTAGGCTACTGAAATAAATGTTGGTATCTATCTAATAACTGCTATGGTTCTCAGTAGGCTGTTGGGCCTAGACTGGCAGACTATGGACGTTTTACGCACTATAAAAAGTCAAGCAGGCAGTTTCACAAGGAGAGCACAGCACAGGCTCAGTATGTAATGGACAGGTGCAGCCAGTCTAAACCAGGGTCCCCGTGCACGTTTTGGTTTTTGCCCTAGCACTACACAGCGATTAAAATAATCAAAGCTTGATGATGAGTTGATTATTTGAATCAGGGCAAAAATGTAAACGTGCACCCAGGGGGGGCCCCAGGACCAAGTTCGAGAAACCTTGGTCTAAAGTACTGCTCCCAGAGAGCAACGCAGTAGCCTATCATGCAGCAACACACTGTCCTTGCGTCCTCTCTCCTCGTCTCCTTCTCAAAACCCATTAGAAGAGAAGGTCAGAGTGGAGTGACCTCTGGCTTTCTCATCCAAGGGGTTTTGAGAATGAAACAAGGAGGGAGGAGTGTGGAATTGAGATCTTCCCACTCTTTTCCAACAACCGACTACCGGGCCCTCGCAGAACCATGGCTGTACTGCACCGGTACTGTTACAAGAGAGGACTCACAAATAGACATTCTGGAAAACCAGGTAAGAGGTAGGCTACGGACCTCTCTCCGACGAATACTTTGTGCGAGCTGCATCGCAGACAACATCAGAAGGGAGTTGGTGACCAGTGGAAATTAGGCGGATCCACCAGGCCGCCTAGGGAGCAAGGAGCTAAAAGAGCGCAAAGATCACCCCCATACACGCAATCCATGCCTGGGCCCATTCTAGGCAGGTCAGCGCCATGATCACAGGCACAGCTGCTGTCACCACCGCACAAGCTACTTGCTTTGACAGCAGGACACTGTCGCCATCTAACCAAAGATGGTGGGTAAAATGAAGATTACTCAGGCCGTTTACCATTGAACAAAAATCCACCAATGTGATATAATTTTTATTTTTTATTTAACCTTAAACTAGGCAAGTCAGTTAAGAACAAATTCTTATTTACAATGACGTCCTACCAAAAGGCAAAAGGCCTCCTGCGGGGACGGGGGCTGGGATTAAAAATACAAATAAATCAAATAAAAATATAGGACAAAACACACATCACAACAAAGAGAGACAACACAACACTACATAAAGAGAGACCTAAGACAACAACATAGCATGGCAGCAACACATGACAACACAGCATGGTAGCAACACAACATGACAACAACATGGTAGCAACACAACATGGCAGCAGAACAACATGGTGAAAACATTATTGGGCACAGACAACAGCACAAAGGGCAAGAAGGTAGATTCAACAATACAGCACGCAAAGCAGCCACAACTGTCTGTAAGAGTGTCCATGAGAAAGGATAGAAAGGATAGAAGCTGGATCTGGTTTATTTAGTTAATTGCCTGTATACGAACAAAGATTATGGATATACTGACAAGATACATGTCTCTCCACCCTAACAATGGGAGTCATTGTCCACAAAGCGGCACGGTGTGCTGTGTAGCTCCCCCCTATCATTTCTTTCAATTGCTGGACACATCTCATTATTGTAATGTTTTTTTGAATATTCCATGAGGGTTGTTGACGTCAACTGCCTGTATTCAATGGAGAACGACGCTATGCTACTAGCCTCATACCATGAACATGCATAGCGATCTCGAGACAACTCCGATATAAAGTGTTTTTTTCTCAAAGCTGACGGGATGTCATGTGTCCTACTTATATCAGTACACTCGTGACAACTTAAGCACTACGAAAGTTCTATTCGATCAAATAAACCTCACAGAGCAAATAAAAAATATGCCATTCGTTTTTTTGTGGACCAAATTTGGCATTCTCATTGACCTCCATACAAAAACGAATTTATTGGTGGGTGAAACAATGAAAAAAACACCCCCTGCTGGAGGGAGACAGATTATCCGCCGAAATGGGCCTCTCTCTTCCTCTTCCTCTCAGAAATGAACCAGAAACAAGAAGCCAGTGAGATGTCTCACTTCCTCTTCCATCTCTGATCTAACTCCAGGCATGCAACGTGAACGTGTTATGGTTCTATGATCTATATATGGGTCGCAGTTAGTGATGGGCATTCCGGCTCATTTCAGTGAGCCGTCTTGTTCGGCTCAGCTCACCAACAAGAGCCGACTCTTTTGGCTCCCAAACGGCTCTTTAAACAAAGATGTTATGTCTTTTTTCAAGTCAAACAGTTTGCGATAGTTTGACTATGATTGGTGTTAAAGCAATTCTAATTACATTTTTAAATGAAATCATACTCTACCTTAACCACAATGTATTTAAAAATGTATTGGTTTGTTATGAAAAAGAATGCTATTAAACATTTGCATTTAAAGTATAACTTCTTAATGTATGTAAACAAAGTGCATATAAATCTAACCATTCAAAACTAATACAATCTGAACAGCATAATAGAATATTGCACCATATCAAAGAAAAGTAAATAACAATTTGCAAAACTGCAGCATCCCACAAATTGAAATAATATGTATAAAAGGAGGATGCTATTACACATGTGCATTTAAAGTTAAACTTTTTTAATGTATATAAACAAAGTGCATATAAATGTAACAATTCAAAACGTATAAAATCTGAACAACATAATAATAGAATATTACATGTCAAAGAAAAATAAATAACAATGTGCAAAACTGCAGCATCCCACTTAAAACATTAAACTGGTCCCTCTTTTCTACATCTTCTTTACTGCCATGTTATAACCAGCAGCACACAGCAATGCTGACCATATTTTGCTTTTATGAGAGATTTGCATTCAGAAATGCAAGCTGCCTCACTTTCGAGGGGCTGATGCGGGTTTCTTCTCTCAGTAATTATTTGTCCCGTTTTCGAGAAGACCCTCTCAGAGGGAACGGATGTGGCCACTATGCAGAGTCTCCCTGTCATGACTTTAGTAAGCCGTGAGTAGACAGAGGCCTTGTTCTTCCACCAGCTCAGAGGATCTGCAGAGGGGCTCCTCCGAATAGGATCGGACCTTCATTATGGCATCTGCGAGGGATTCCTGCGTGCTGCATCCCCAGTTGCTCTCTCGTCAAACAGCATCCAAACAGCAGACATTTGTGGCACTACTGCTGGTGCTTCTGCTCCATCTGCTCCCTCTTCTTCCTGTTGCCCTGGTGCCTGAGCCAGCTGACAGCTGGGTCTGTCCCTCCCTGCTGCTGAGGTTATTCTTTCAAGAGCCTCATCAATCGCTCTGGCATCACCGAAGGCTAATTTCTTAAACCTGGGGTCAAGTGCAGCGGTTTCTGATAGCCATTCTGTGGTACTTTCTGTCCATTGATGAACATAGGGTGTCCATCAACTCTGTCACATGTCCTGTGGTTACATTTGCTTCTCTCTGGCGGCTGGCTGTGATTCGCTGCAGACCCTTACACAGGAGTATCATTTTTGAGGCTGTCACATAGCTGAAAAGAGAGAACAGTAACTTATTAGTTCAGGTTCATGTTTTGTCTACTGATACTACATTCTCATCTACTCCTCTATACATATATAATACTGGATTAAATAATGATGTAGTAATAACTGCTTACTGTACCTCTCTCCACTGATCTCCACAGTGACCTGCTCAAAGGGTTCCAGGACTCTGCACACCTCCTCCACCACCTCCCATTCCTCTTGGGTCAGAGCATCAACAGGTCCATTGACAATAGCCAGGGTAGAGATGATGGCATCATTTGACTCAAGAAACCGCTTCAACATATAAAATGTTGAATTCTACCTTGTAGTGCAGTCTTGTTTAGGCCTCAGCTCAGGCATCCCCATCTGGCATTGTGTAGACTTTAGTTTTTCAGCACCTACTGTGCTCCTGTGGAAGTATTCCACAGCTGCTTTCACTTTGTCCACAGTGGGCTTCACCACCTTCAGAGCATCTCTTACAATCAGGTTGATTGTGTGGGCAAGACATGGATGATGGGACCATTTTAAAATGTTCATGGCTTTGGTTATGTTAGCTGCATTGTCGCTAACACAACAGACCACTTTTCCATCTACTTGCCATTCTCTGGCCACTCTCAACAGTTCCTCTGCCAAGTTCTCTGAGGTGTGTCTGTCGCTGAACTCAAAGCAGTCCAGAAGACAGCTAGACGAAAAATCTTCAATGAAGTGACATGTAACCGACATGTAAGAAGTGGTTACCCTTGATGTCCAGCAGTCAGTGGTAAGGCAAACTGCAGTAGCTTTTTGGACTCTTTCCCGCACTGAAGCCTGTGTGCTCTCGTACAGTTATGGAATAAGTGATTTTGAAAAGGTTTTCCTGCTGGGAATTGTGTACATTGGATTTAGACTATTGCTATCATTTCTAAAACCTCTGTCCTCCACGATCGAAAATGGCTGGAAATCAGTGGCAATCATTTTAGCCAATGTAATATCAATTTGGCCTTGTTTTGCTACAGACATAAACTTTGCCATAAACTGGTTCATAGAAGACTGCGTTGCTGTGGGTCGTGGAGTAGGTCTACTTGACTGAGTGGATACATCTCCACGTGTGGAGGTGCTGGCTCCACCACCATCACTAGCAGGCCTGCTAGTTTCTCAAAGCTCCGCTACAGCTAGCTTCACAGTTGGGTGCACAGTTCGCATATGCCGGTGTAGGTTGTGCGTAGAACCGGCTTTATCCTGTTAGGGCTAGGGGGCAGTATTGACACGGCTGGATAAAAAACATACCCGATTTAATCTGGTTACCACTCCTACCCAGTAACTAGAATATGCATATACTTATTACATATGGATAGAAAACACCCTAAATTTTCTAAAACTGTTTGAATGGTGTCTGTGAGTATAACAGAACTCAAATGGCAGGTCAAAACCTGAGAGATTCCTTTACAGGAAGTGGCCTGTCTGACCATTTCTTGAACTTCTTTTCCATCTCTATCATTTACTAAGGATCTCTGCTCTAACGTGACACTTCCCACGTCGTCCATAGGCTCTCAGAGCCCGGGAAAAAACAGAATGTCGTCATTCCAGCCCCAGGCTGAAACACATTATCGCCTTTCTCAAGTGGCCGATCAAGGGACACTGGGCTTATGCGCATGACCCGACCGCCCCCGCCTTTGGGATTTTTTTCTCTGTTTGCCAAAAAGGAGATTCCCTGTCGGAATATTATCGCTTTTCTACGAGAAAAATGGCGTAAAAATTGATTTTAAACAGCGGTTGACATGCTTCGAAGTACGGTAATGGAATATTTAGAATTTTATTGTCACGAATTGCGGCATGCGCGCGACACTTCTTTACTATTTCGGATAGTGTCTGGAACGCACGAACAAAACGCCGCTATTCGGATATAACGATGGATTATTTTGGACCAAACCAACATTTGTTATTGAAGTAGCAGTCCTGGGTGTGCATTCTGACGAAGACAACAAAAGGTAATCAAACTTTTATAATAGTAAATATGATTATGGTGAGTGCTAAACTTGCCGGGTGTCTAAATAGCGAGCCCGTGATGCCTGGGCTATGTACTTAGAATATTGCAAAATGTGCTTTCACCAAAAAGCTATTTTAAAATCGGACATATCGAGTGCATAGAGGAGGTCTGTATCTATAATTCTTAAAATAATTGTTATGCTTTTTGTGAACGTTTATCGTGAGTAATTTAGTAAAATGTTAGCGAATTCCCCGGAAGTTTGCGGGGGGTATGCTAGTTCTGAACGTCACATGCTAATGTAAAAAGCTGGTTTTTGATATAAATATGAACTTGATTGAACAAAACATGCATGTATTGTATAACATAATGTCCTAGGGTTGTCATCTGATGAAGATCATCAAAGGTGAGTGCTGCATTTAGCTGTCTTCTGGGTTTTGGTGACATTATATGCTGGCTTGAAAAATGGGTGTCTGATTATTTCTGGCTTGGTACTCTGCTGACATAATCTAATGTTTTGCTTTCGTTGTAAAGCCTTTTTGAAATCGGACAGTGTGGTTAGATTAACGAGAGTCTTGTCTTTATATAGCTGTAAAATAGTCATATGTTTGAGAAATTGAAGTAATAGGATTTTTAAGGTTTTGAAAATCGCGCCACAGGCTGCCAGTGGCTGTTACGTAAGCGTCCCACCTAGCCCATAGAGGTTAAATGAGATTTTGTTTTGGCAAATTCTACACTGTGCTCTAACATTGTCTACATTATTAAAATGCATCCAAATGCTACTGTGCTTCCGACTCCTTTTCCAGCTGTTGTTTTCACTGCTGACCTTCCTCTCTCTCCTCAGCTGCTAAGTGTGCGACTGTGTGTGAGTTGGCTCGGCCCTCCCTCACGCATCTTTGGTTGACACTGCGTGTCTGATTGACAGAAACAACAGGTTTCTGTTAGTCTGAGCAGACAGTCAGAACAAATGTGTGTGCGCTTGAGCATTTAGGCCTATATTATTTTATTTATTTTTCTTTCTTTGACTTAGTTAATTCTATTCATTTAAATATTTTGATTCTTCATATTTTTTTATTTTTTATATTTTTTATAAATAGATTCGGCGCTTCTGATATGCAAGCCGGCTCCCAACATTCACCTACAAGAGCTCTTAGAGCCGACTAATTTTAGCTAACTACTGAATTTGAGCCATATTGGTATAGCCGTGGGAAGCTGTTTGGGGGTGGGGATGCCGCTAATACAGGAGTAGTAAAGGCCCAGTGCACTATTTTGGTGAAAGAAAAAATAAATCTATCATTTTTATTTTTTATTAATACTTTTTTTAAATTATGATTTTTCAGGTGCTGCACCTCTACTTCCTGCGGCTATGCATATTAGCATTGACATGAAATCAGTCAAAACACCTCAAAACAAGACATGGTATCAAGAACAAGATAAATGCCACATTCATGTGCTAGTCAAGTTCGACTTGCTAACTGGATGTAGTTATACATGTGCCGCGTTCAATGAATCAGCAAGTTGAAATGTCAGCATTTCCTAGTTCCGAATAGTATGTGAACATTTGAACGAGGCATAAACTAGCTGAACCCAGTCACTTACAATTCCCCACATGGCAGTTTCTTGTCATTGTTGGTAGCTAGCTGGCCAATCAGAATCACAACATTTTGAAGAGAGTGCGCATTGGTATCGTGACGTTTTCAGCTAACCCACCTATGAAGTGGCCAAGTGTGTGAACAATCATTGTAAAAGGCTCATGGTTAGAATTTGCTGCCGACTTCACAAGCATTGCTTCTCATAAAAATAAATAAATAGGCCTAGATGTCATTTTATATGAACCATACATTTGACCCCATAGCCTATGAAAATAAAAAGCACTGGATTGTAATGACAGGCGTGAACCCTAAACCTTCTGGCCCGTAGCCCCGTGGAAATAAACTGTGCCAGAAAAGCATGCTCAAGTGGCAGAGTCGATATCTGCAATTATAAACACGGCTCGCTACAGTGTTTAATATGAGTAAGCATAAGACAAGATTTGGTAACAGTAGCCTAGTCACTGCAGCCTAAAGTAAATATAAATACATTAGACTACTCCTGTCTATACAGAAATACATTAAATCATTCAAAAAACATCACCAGAGAGTAAGACTTAGCCACAGAGGATCATTAGCTTCTTTTAAAGCGGTGGATTGTTTCAAATCACAAGCATGTAGGTCTATATGCCTAGTTGGGAAGCCCGCAATTTGTGCGGAGCACTTGGCAATAGGCCCAGCTGATTACTGAGAAGCGGCTGTCAGTGAAAATAAATGCATCTTAAATATGTGTGAAGATAATGTGTCTTGAGTATTTTGAAATGTTGAGACAAGAAGGGGAGGTGTCACGTCCTGGCCAGTATAAGGGTTAATTGGTATTGTAGTTTGGTCAGGATGTGGCAGAGGGTATTGTTAAGGCTTGGTAATTGTGGAGGAGGAATGAGGCGCAGGAACCAGCGAACACAGGGTAGTGGTGTTTTTAATATACACTCACCAACAAAAAAACAAATGTTCCCACACACAGGGGAGAAAATACATGCGGCGTACAACAACGTCGACATGAACACAAGCCGTCACACAAGAAACAATCATTAATCCCGCACGAACAGGAGCGGGCCAGCTAAACTAAATAGCCCCTCTAATGGCTAATTGACCACAGGTGTCACAAAATAAAAAAAGGGAAAAGCAAAAGGGAATCGGTGGCAGCTAATAGGCCGGTGACGACGACCGCCGAGCGCCACCCGAGCAGGAGGGGGCGCCACCGTCGGTGGGAATCGTGACAGTACCCCCCTCCTGACGCGCGGCTCCCGCAGCGCGCCGACACCGGCCTCGAGGTCGACCCGGAGGGCGAGGGGCAGGGCGATCCGGACGGAGGTGGTGGAACTCCCTCAACATAGATGGGTCCAGGACGTCCGCCGCCGGCACCCAGCACCTCTCCTCCGGGCCGTACCCCTCCCAGTCCACGAGGTACTGTAGGCCCCTCGCCCGGCGTCGCGAGTCCAGAATGGCCCTTACGCTGTACGCCGGGGACCCCCCGATGTCCAGAGGGGGCGGAGGGACCTCCGGCACCTCATCTTCGTGAAGGGGACCAGCTACCACCGGCCTGAGGAGAGACACATGAAACGAGGGGTTAATACGGTAATAGGAAGGGAGTTGCAACCGATAACACACCTCGTTTATCCTCCTCAGGACTTTGAAGGGCCCCACACACTGCGGCCCCAGCTTCCGGCAGGGCACGCGGAGGGGCAGGTTCCGGGTCGAGAGCCAGACCCTGTCTCCCGGTGCGAACACGGGCGCCTCACTGCGGTGGCGGTCAGCACTCCTCTTCTGCCGCGCACTGGCCTCCTTTAGTGAGTCCTGGACGGCTCTCCAGGTCTCCTTGGAGTGCTGGACCCAGTCCTCCACCGCAGGAGCCTCGGTCTGACTCCGGTGCCATGGTGCCAGGACCGGCTGGTAACCTAACACACACTGAAAGGGTGATATGTTAGTAGAGGAGTGGCGAAGTGAGTTCTGGGCTAACTCAGCCCAGGGAATATACCTCGCCCACTCCCCTGGCCGGTCCTGGCAATACGACCTCAGGAACCTGCCCACCTCCTGGTTCACCCTCTCCGCCTGCCCATTGCTCTCGGGGTGATAACCGGAGGTCAAACTGACCGAGACCCCCAGCCGCTCCATAAACGCTCTCCAGACCCTGGATGTGAACTGGGAACCTCGATCAGAGACAATGTCCTCCGGCACCCCGTAGTGCCGGAAGACGTGGGTAAATAGGGCATCCGCAGTCTGCAGGGCCGTAGGGAGACCGGGCAATGGGAGGAGACGGCAGGACTTAGAGAACCGATCCACAACCACCAGAATCGCCGTGTTCCCCTGAGAGGGGGGAAGATCTGTCAGGAAGTCAATGGACAGGTGCGACCATGGTCGTTGTGGAACGGGGAGGGGCTGTAACTTCCCTCTTGGTAGATGCCTAGGAGCCTTACTCTGGGCACACACCGAACAGGAAGAGACATAGGCCCTCACGTCCTTAGCTAAGGTGGGCCACCAGTACTTCCCCCTTAGACTCCCCACTGTCCTCGCCTCACCAGGATGACCCGCAGTAGGTAGCGTGTGCGCCCACCGAATCAAACGATCACGAACACCGAGCGGCACATACATGCGCCCCACGGGCACCTGCGCAGGCGCAGGTTCCAACACCAATGCCCGCTCGATGTCCGCGTCCACCTCCCATACCACAGGTGCCACCAGCCTAGACGCTGGAATGATGGGAGTTGGATCGATGGGCCGGTCCTCCGTGTCATAGAGACGGGACAGCGCGTCGGCCTTAGTATTTAGGGAACCCGGTCTATAGGAGATGGTAAACCTAAACCGGGCGAAGAACATGGCCCACCTCGCCTGACGTGGATTCAGTCTCCTCGCTGCCCGGATGTACTCCAGGTTTCGGTGGTCGGTCCAGATGAGAAAGGGGTGTTTAGCCCCCTCAAGCCAGTGCCGCCACACCCTCAAAGCTTTAACCACTGCTAGCAACTCCCTGTCCCCCACATCGTAGTTACGCTCCGCCGAACTGAGCTTCTTCGAAAAGAAAGCGCAGGGGCGGAGTTTCAATGGCGCACCCGAGCGCTGTGATAGCACGGCACCCACCCCAGCCTCGGATGCGTCCACCTCCACTACGAACGCTAAAGACGGGTCCGGGTGCGCCAACACGGGTGCGTCGGTGAACAGCGTCTTCAATTTCTTGAAGGCTCCGTCCGCCTCCGTCGACCATCGCAAACGCACCGGCCCCCCCTTCAGCAGTGAGGTAATGGGAGCCGCTACCTGGCCAAAACCCCGGATAAACCTCCGGTAGTAATTGGCAAAGCCTAAAAACCGCTGCACCTCCTTCACCGTGGTTGGAGTCGGCCAATTACGCACGGCCTTAACGCGGTCACACTCCATCACCACCCCCGTGGTGGAAATGCGATAACCCAGAAAGGAGACGGCTCGTTTGGAAAACTCACACTTCTCAGCCTTAACGTATAGGTCATGCTTCAGCAGTCTACCAAGCACCTTGCGCACCAGGGACACATGCGCGGAGCGGGTGGCGGAATATATCAGAATGTCATCGATATATACAATCACGCCCTGCCCGTGCAGGTCCCTGAGAATCTCGTCAACAAAGGATTGAAAGACGGCTGGAGCATTTTTCAACCCATACGGCATGACGAGGTACTCATAATGGCCCGATGTGGTACTAAAGGCGGTTTTCCACTCGTCTCCCTTCTTGATACGCACCAGGTTATACGCGCTCCTGAGATCCAGTTTTGTGAAGAACTGCGCTCCGTGAAATGATTCCACCGCCGTAGCGATGAGAGGTAGTGGGTAACTAAACCCCACCGTAATAGCGTTTAGACCTCGGTAATCAATGCACGGACGCAGACCTCCCTCCTTTTTCTTCACAAAAAAGAAACTCGAGGAAGCGGGTGAGATGGAGGGCCGAATGTACCCCTGTCCCAGGGATTCCGTGACATATGTCTCCATAGCCGCCGTCTCCTCCTGTGACAAGGGGTACACGTGACTCCTGGGAAGCGCAGCGTTAACCTGGAGATCTATCGCACAATCCCCCTGTCGATGAGGTGGTAATTTAGTCGCCCTCTTTTTACAAAAAGCGATCGCCAAATCGGCGTATTCGGGGGGAATGCGCACGGTGGACACCTGGTCTGGACTCTCCACCGACGTGGCACCTATGGAAACTCCTAGGCACCTACCTGAACACTCCTCTGACCACCCCTGGAGAACCCCCTGTTTCCACGAAATACGGGGATTGTGACCAGCCAGCCAGGGGACCCCCAGCACCACCGGAAACGCAGGCGAGTCAATAAGGAAAAAACGAATGCGTTCCTTATGATTCCCCAGCGTTACCATGTCCAGTGGCACCGTAGACTCCCTGACTAGCCCTGACCCTAATGGTCGGCTATCTAGGGAGTGCACGGGGAAAGGAGAATCTATCGGCACCCGCGGAATGCCCAGCTTAATGGCAAGTCCACGGTCCATAAAATTCCCAGCTGCGCCTGAATCGACTAGCGCCCTATGCTGGGAAGAGGGAAAAAATTTAGTAAACAAAACAGGTAAAAACACATGACCAACAGGGGGTTCTGGGTGAATCTGGTGCTGACTCACCTGAGGTAACCGAGAAGTGTTCTGCCTACCATCTCGACTCCCAGACTGGCTCCTCCGGCACCGGTCGGCCGTGTGTCCTCTCCGACCACAGCTGGTGCAGGAGGAGCCACCTCCTCCGGTGCCCCTTGCCACGGCCCCCCCTACCTCCATAGGGGTAGGAGCGGGGGTGCACGGGGGTGGAACGGGCAGGACCCTCTCCGAACGCCCGCGGGCAGCCAGCAAGTTGTCCAGTCGTATGGACATATCTATCAGTTCGTCCAGGGACAGAGCTGTGTCCCGACAGGCCAGCTCCCTGCGGACGTCCGCCCGGAGACTGCAGCGGTAGTGGTCTATGAGGGCCCTGTCGTTCCACCCCGCCCCAGCAGCCAAGGTCCTGAAGTCCAGCGCGAAGTCCTGGGCACTCCTCGTCTCCTGCCTGAGGTGGAACAGCCGTTCACCCGCCGCTCTTCCTTCCGGAGGGTGGTCGAACACGGCCCGAAAGCGGCGGGTGAACTCCGGGTAGTGGTCCCTCGCCGAGTCTGGACCGTTCCAGACCGCATTAGCCCACTCCAGAGCTCTGCCCGTCAGGCAGGAAACGAGGGCACTCACGCTCTCCTCCCCCGTGGGAGCAGGTCTAACGGTGGCCAGGTACAGCTCAAGCTGGAGCAAAAACCCCTGGCACCCAGCCGCCGCCCCATCGTACTCCCTCGGGAGCGCCAGACGAAGCGCGCCAGAGCCAGACGTCATGGGAGGCGAAGATGGCTGTATCGGGGCAGGTGGAGGTGGAGAGAGGATACCACTTCTCTCCCATCTGTCCATCCTCTCCATCATCTGGTCCATTGCCGATCCGATGCAATGGAGGACTGTCGTGTGGTGGAGTACGCGTTCCTCCATCGAGGGCAGAGGAGTGGCCGCTGCTTCCGCTGATTCCATGCCTTCTATCGTGGTGCGGGATTCTGTTAAGGCTTGGTAATTGTGGAGGAGGAATGAGGCGCAGGAACCAGCGAACACAGGGTAGTGGTGTTTTTAATATACACTCACCAAAAAAAAACAAATGTTCCCACACACAGGGGAGAAAATACATGCGGCGTACAACAACGTCGACATGAACACAAGCCGTCACACAAGAAACAATCATTAATCCCGCACGAACAGGAGCGGGCCAGCTAAACTAAATAGCCCCTCTAATGGCTAATTGACCACAGGTGTCACAAAATAAAAAAAGGGAAAAGCAAAAGGGAATCGGTGGCAGCTAATAGGCCGGTGACGACGACCGCCGAGCGCCACCCGAGCAGGAGGGGGCGCCACCGTCGGTGGGAATCGTGACAGGTATTCGTTTTATGGTATTCAGGGTGGTGGTTTTTCTAAAAAGGGCATTTGATTTATGTATTCCGGGGTTTTTGGGCATTGTTCCTTGTTTATGTAATTCTATGTTTAGTCTAGGTAATCTGTTTTTATGTTGAGTTAATTGGGGTGGACTTCCAATTGAAGGCAGCTGTTTGGTGTTGCCTTTGATTGGAAGTCCTATATTAGTTGGGTGTGTTTGTCTGTGTATTTGTGGGAGATTGTTTCGTGTTTAGCATGTGTGAGCCTAACAGGACTGTTAGTATATCGTGAGTGCGTTTTGTTATTTTGTATATTCATTTTGAGTTTATTAAATGTTCAAAATGAACTATATCAACTCTGCTGCATATTGGTCTTCATTTTCCGACGATGATTTCGCCACATCCTCATCGGCAGACTCAGTAGCCTTGGTTTCTCAAACGATTGCGTCGCCTGGTTCACCAACTACTTCTCTGACAGAGTTCAGTGTGTCAAATCGGAGGGCCTACTGTCTGGACCTCTGGCAGTCTCTATGGGGGTACCACAGGGTTCAATTCTTGGGCCAACTCTTTTCTCTCTATACATAAATGATGTCGCTCTTGCTGCTGGTGAATCTCTGATCCACCTCTACGCAGATGACACCATTCTGTACACTTCTGGCCCTTCTTTGGACACTGTGTTAACAACCCTCCAGACGAGCTTCAATGCCATTCAACTCTCCTTCCGTGGTCTCCAACTGCTCCTAAACACAAGTAAAACTAAATGCATGCTCTTCAACCAATCGCTGCCTGCACCTGCCCGCCTGTCCAGCATCACTTCTCTGGACGGTTCTAACTTAGAATTTGTGGACAACTACAAATACCTAGGTGTCTGGTTAGACTGTAAACTCTCCTTCCAGACTCACATCAATCATCTCCAATCCAAAGTAAAATCTCGAATTGGCTTCCTATTTCGCAACAAAGCATCCTTCACTCATGCTGCCAAACATACCCTCGTAAAACTGACCATCCTACCAATCCTCGACTTCGGCGATGTCATTTACAAAATAGCTTCCAATACCCTACTCAACAAGCTGGATGCAGTCTATCACAGTGCCATCCGTTTTGTCACCAAAGCCCCATATACTACCCACCACTGCGACCTGTACGCTCTCGTTGGCTGGCCTTCGCTTCATAATCGTCGCCAAACACATTGGCTCCAGGTCATCTACAAGACCCTGCTAGGTAAAGTCCCCCCTTATCTCCGCTCACTGGTCACCATAGCAGCACCCACCTGTAGCACGCGCTCCAGCAGGTATATCTCTCTGGTCACCCCTAAAGCCAACTCCTCCTTTGGTCGTCTCTCCTTCCGGTTCTCTGCTGCCAATGACTGGAACGAACTACAAAAATCTCTGAAACTGGAAACACTTATCTCCCTCACTAGCTTTAAGCACCAGCTGTCAGAGCAGCTCACAGATCACTGCACCTGTACATAGCCCATCTATAATTTAGCCCAAACTACTACCTCTTCCCCTACTGTATTTATTTATTTTATTTATTTTGCTCCTTTGCACCATATTATTTATATTTTATCTCTGAACTTTCTTCAAACTACAAATCTACCATTCCAGTGTTTTTCTTGCTATACTTTATTTACTTTGCCACCATGGCATTTTTTTGCCTTTACCTCCCTTATCTCACATCATTTGCTCACATTGTATATAGTCTTATTTATTTATTTATTTATTTTATTTATTTATTTTTTCTACTGCATTCATTGATTGTATGTTGTTTTACTCCATGTGTAACTCTGTGTTTTTGTATGTTGTCGAACTGCTTTGCTTTATCTTGGCCAGGTCGCAATTGTAAATGAGAACTTGTTCTCAACTTGCCTACCTGGTTAAATAAAGGTGAAATAAATAAAATAAAAATATCGTCTGACGACGAAGAAATCCCTGACAGAATCTCCCACCAAACCAGGACCAAGCAGCAGAGGAAGGAGCAGAGGAATTTTGAATTGGACAAACGAGAGAGATGGACATGGGAGCAAGTTATGGCCGGAGAGGGCCCATGGAGAATGGCTGGTAAGGACCGGGAACGTTTCCGAGGATCACAACTGGAGTTGAAGCACAAGAGGCACCCCCAAGATTTTTTTGGGGGGGGGCACACGGGTAGTTTGGCTAGGCCTAGGAAGAGCCGGAAGCCAGCTACCCGTGGTTATATGGAGGAGCGTATGAGGTGGAGGGCGCCATGTTTCGCTGAAGAGCGCACTCTCACCCATACGCACGCACAGTCCGGTGCGCGTTATTCCAGGCCCTCGCAGGTGCCGTGCTAGAGCGGGCATCCAGCCTGGTAGGAGGATGCCTGCGCAGCGCATCTGGTCGCCGGTACGCCTCCGAGGACCAGGCTACCCAACTCCCGCTCTACGCACGGCTACCATCAGGCCCCTGCACAGCCCAGTCCGCCCTGTACAAGCACCCCGCTCGTACAGGGCTACTAGTTCCATTCAGCCAGGCCGGGTTGTGCAGGAGGTAAGATCAAGACCGCCTGTGCGCCTCCATAGCCCTGGTTTTCCAGTTCCTGTCTCTCGTGCGGACCCGGAAGTGCGTCAGCCCAGTCCGACTCGTCCTGTTCCCGCTCCCCGCACTAGCTCTGAGGTGCGTGCTCCCAGGCTGATACGTCCAGTACCAGCACCACGCACCAGGCTTCAAGTGCGTCATCCCAGTCCGACGTCGCCAGAACTGCCAGTCAGTCAGCAGTCACCAGAGCTGCCCTCCAGTCAACAGTCACCAGAGCTGCCCACCAGTCAACAGTCACCAGAGCTGCCAGAGTGGCCAGACTGCCCCGAGCTGCCAGAGTGGCCAGACTGCCCCGAGCTGCCAGAGTGGCCAGACTCCCCCGAGCTGCCAGAGTGGCCAGACTGCCCCGGGCCTGCCAGAGTGGCCAGACTGCCCCCCGGGACTGCCAGAGTGGCCAGACTGCCCCCCGGGCCTGCCAGAGTGGCCAGACTGCCCCCCGGGCCTGCCAGAGTGGCCAGACTGCCCCCCCGGGCCTGCCAGAGTGGCCAGACTGCCCCCCGGGCCTGCCAGAGTGGCCAGACTGCCCCCCGGGCCTACCAGAGTGGCCAGACTGCCCCCCGGGCCTGCCAGAGTGGCCCGACTGCCCCCCGGGCCTGCCAGAGTGGCCCGACTGCCCTCCGGGTCTGCCAGAGTGGCCCGACTGCCTGGAACGGCCAGAACCGGAGCCACCTCCAGATATAGGTGGGTTGGGGAGGTGGGGTGTAGCACAGTGCCGTCTTTGTTGTTGTTGTTGTTTGGGGTTGTTGTTTATTCTTAAGGTGCTTCCAGGGTTAGCACCTTTAGGGGGGGGGGGGGGGTACTGTCACGTCCTGGCCAGTATAAGGGTTAATTGGTATTGTAGTTTGGTCAGGACGTGGCAGAGGGTATTCGTTTTATGGTATTCAGGGTGGTGGTTTTTCTAAAAAGGGCATTTGATTTATGTATTCCGGAGTTTTTGGGCACTGTTCCTTGTTTATGTAATTCTATGTTTAGTCTAGGTAATCTGTTTCTATGTTGAGTTAATTGGGGTGGACTTCCAATTGAAGGCAGCTGTTTGGTGTTGCCTTTGATTGGAAGTCCTATATTAGTTGGGTGTGTTTGTCTGTGTATTTGTGGGAGATTGTTTCGTGTTTAGCATGTGTGAGCCTAACAGGACTGTCAGTATATCGTGAGTGCGTTTTGTTATTTTGTATATTCATTTTGAGTTTATTAAATGTTCAAAATGAACTATATCAACTCTGCTGCATATTGGTTTTCATTTTCCGACGATGATTTTGCCATATCGTCTGACGAAAGAAATCCCTGACAGGAGTGGTGTGTGGCGAAGATAGGCTATTGGCTGTCTCTCTCCAGAATGCACTCAGCTCTCTAGAATGCGCTGAGCTGTCTCCCACTAATTCTTGTGCATTCATTGTTTTATTGTGATAATTGTTTGCCTTTTGATCGTTTTTTTTTATACATTTCCCATTGCAAATGTCCCCAGTAGTATATTTACCATTAATCCCCATCATTTGGTTACATTAATTTATTTTAATGCAGGTGTTAGGCCTACAGTCATTTACCTCTCATTCTAGGAGTGGAAACATTTTTTGCAGAGTTCACAACCTCCAACACTTGTGAGAAACAAGTTTTGGTTTATTTCATATAATCATTTACGAGTTTTGTCAGTTGTTACATAGTATTTTGTTTGGAGCGCTCCATGTGAGCAATGAAAATATGTCTGGTTGCTCTGTCCTCTTGATGTTGAAGAAGCACGAGCACGTATAGAAGTAGACTGAGCACGTATAGAAGTAGACTGAGCACGTATAGAAGTAGACTGAGCACGTATAGAAGTAGGCTGAACACGTATAGAAGTAGGCTGAACATGTATAGAAATAGACTGAACACGTATAGAAGTAGACTGAACACGTATAGAAGTAGGCTGAGCACGTATAGAAGTAGGCTGAACATGTATAGAAGTAGACTGAGCACGTATAGAAGTAGACTGAACACGTATAGAAGTAGACTGTGAAAGTGCCCATTAGGGGATGGATGTCTGATTTCTGATTGTCTTAATTCACCACCACAAATAAGCTGAGATTCTCAGTAAGTATTTTCTCCACCTTACACTGTAAGTCAACTAAGTCCGTTTTTTTATCCATTGTAAGTGATTATAGTTCCTCACAGTATTTGACAAATCTTTCCAACAGTCCCCCCTTCGATAATTACCAGGCCTAAATGTCATGCTCTGAGGATCCCATATATCCAGTGGAAATTTCATAAAACACCTGAACACATTTCCCTTTGCATAAACAGCTGTATGTCTCTAGCTCACTTGGGAAAGGGCCCTGAATAGGCCAGTTGATACAATGTTGCAAGTTCGCTACTGACAGCTTCATAAATGCAGTCATTCTGCCAGAGCCAGTTGATTGAGTTGAAAGGCTACAATGTTGCACTTCACTACTGTTATCTCAAGTCAAGACAGATAGAAAGAGCCCAAGTCAAGACAGATAGAAAGAGCTCAAGTCAAGACAGAAAAAGCTCAAGTCAATTTTTCATCAGGATATTTTCAGTTTTTATTTGTTGGTTTACTGCAGGCTATTTTTACTTAATTGACAATTATAGGGCTACTGCTACATTGGCCTAGGCTATCTCTTAGTTCCATGCGCTCATTTCTTTAGCTGTCAATGGCTCACGGTGAATCAACGTGCCCATATGGCAGAGGCTGGTGCTCTCCCATCAGTGGAATTTTAACACTAAGATTTTTATCATTTTAATTCCGATTTGTATGATTAACCACGTGACAATGATTTTAAGAAACAAAATCTTTATTTTTGAAATTAAACTTTTTCACGAAAATTCACAAATGAAAATAATAACTTGCAAACAGATTGGTAGAGATGGTAGGATAAATTGTAAGCTCCCCAAACGTGAAACTCACGCGCTGCCTAGGAATAGACAGTTGTGAACAGAGCGCACATTTCCTTGTACTGTGTAACTACAAAGGATGTGTATGTAAGAGAGAGATAACAAGAGGGGTGTTGTCACGAAGATTGTGCCTATTAAAACCGAGCACAAATGGACATCTATGCGACCCATCGCAGAGAAAAGGGTTCACCTCAAAGCACCACTCACTGTGTTGCCTGTTAGACTAGGTCTAGTGGGCCTAAACATACGTGTTTGACATGGAAAGGAGCAGGCCTGCGATAGGAAGACGAGAGAATGAAATGTACATGTAGGTATAGTTATTAAAGTTGCTATGCATAGATAATAACAGAGTGTAGCAGAAGTGTAGTGGAGGGGGGGGGGCAATGCAAATAGTCTGACTAGCCATTTGATTAGCTGTTCAGGAGTCTTGTGGCTTTGTTGAAGCTGTAGAGAAGCCTTTTGGACCTAGACTAGTACTGCTTGCTGTGCTGTAGCAGAGATAACAGTCTATTACAAGGGTGGCTGCAGTCCTTGACAATTTTTAGAGCCTTCCTCTGACACCGTCTGGTTTAGAGGTCCTGGATGGCAGGAAGCTTTGCCCCAGTGATGTACTGGGCCGTTCGCACTACCCTCTGTAGTGCCTTGAGGTCGGAGGCCGAGCAGTTGCCATACCAGGCAGTGATGCAACCCGTCAGAATGTTCTCGATGGTGCAGCTGTAAAACCTTTTGAGGATCTGAGGACCCATGCCAAATCTTTTCAGTCTCCTGAGGGGGAATAGGTTTTGTCGTGCCCTCTTCACGACTGTCTTGGTGTGCTTGGACCATGTTAGTTTGTTGGTGATGTGGACACCAAGGAACTTGAAGTTCTCCACCTGCTCCACTACAGCCCTGTCGATGAGAATGGGGGTGTGCTCGGTCCTCCTTTTCCTGTGGTCCACAATCATCTCCTTTGTCTTGATCACGTTGAGGGAGAGGTTGTTGTCCTTGCACAACACGGTTTAGTCTCTGACCTCCTCCCTAGAGGCTGTCTCATTATTGTCAATGATCAGGCCTACCACTGTTGTGTCATCAGCAAACTTAACGATGGTGTTGGAGTCGTGCCTGGCCGTGCAGTCATGAGTGAACAGGGAGTACCGAAGAGGACTGAGCACGGACCCCTGAGGGGCCCCCGTGTTGAGGATCAGCGTTGCGGATGTGTTGTTACCTTCCCTTACCACCTGGGTGCGGCCCGTCAGGAAGTCCAGGATCCAGTTGCAGAGGGAGGTGTTTAGTCCAAGGGTCCTTAGCTTAGTGATGAGCTTTTAGAGCACTATGGTCTTGAACGCTAAGCTGTAGTCAATGAATAGCATTCTCACATAGGTGTTCCTTTTGTCCAGGTGGGAAAAGGCAGTGTGGAGTGAAATAGAGGTTGCATCATCTGTGGATCTGTTGGGGAGGTATGCAAATATGAGTGGGTCAAGAGTTTATGGGATAATGGTGTTGATGTGAGCCATGGCCAGCCTTTCAAAGCATTTCATGGCTATGGATGTGAGTGTTGTGGGTCGGTAGTCATTTAGGCAGGTTACCTTACTGTTCTTGGGCACAGGGACTATGGTGGTCTGCTTGAAACATGTTGGCATTACAGACTAGATCAGGGACAGGTTGAAAATGTCAGTGAGGACACTTGCCAGTTGGTCAGTGCATGCTCAGAGTACTCATCCTGGTAATCTGTCTGGCCCAGTGGCCTTGTGAATGTTGACCTGTTTAAAGGTCTTGCTCACATCGGATGCGGAGAGCATGGTCACACAGTCTTCCGGAACAGCTGATGCTCTCATGCAAGTCTCAGTGTTACTTGCCTCGAAGTGAGCATAGAAGTTATTTAGCTTGTCTGGTAGGCTCGAGTCACTGGGCAGCTCTCAGCTGTGCTTCCCGCTGTAATAGTTTTCAAGCCCTTCCACTTCCGACGAGCGTCGGAGCCAGTGTAGTACGATTCGATCTAAGTCCTGTATTGATGCTTTGCCTGTTTGATGGTTCGTCGCAGGGCATAGCGGGATTTCTTATAAGCTTCCAGGTTAAAGTCCCGCTCCTTGAAAGCAGCAGATCTACCCTTTAGCTCAGTGCGAATGTTGCCTGTAATCCATGGCTTCTGATTGGGGTATGTACGTACAGTTACTGTGGGGATGACGTCCTCGATGCACAGTGACTGACTCCTAAATGCCATCGTAAGAATCCGGGAACATATTCCAGTCTGTGCTAGCAAAACAGTCTTGTAGTTTAGCATCTGCTTCATCTGACCACTTTTTTATAGACCGCGTCACTGGTGCTTCCTGCTTTAATTTTTGCTTGTAAGCAGGAATCAGGAGGATAGAGTTATGGTCAGATTTGCCAAATGGAGGTCGAGGGACCGCTTAGCTGTTCAGTATGCCATGTTCCTTATTTGATATAGGTCTTATTCCCTTTTCGACAAGTTTAGAATTGTAAACAAATAGAAAATAGTGGAAAACTATTGCGAGCACTGCTCCAAAGTACTTGATATCCACCACAAGGGGGCGAGAAGAGAGCGGAGCGGGACAGAGGGAGAGAGAGAGACCCGATTTAGCTAAACTAAACTCTATACAGCAGAGCATGCCCAACTCCAAACCCCCACAACTGAATAGATAAGATCGTGAGAAAAACATGTCAATGTTTATCAATAATGCAACCAAAAATAGTTTTTCATAGTTTTTTTTGCAACACAAAATCTTTCAGTTTTACCATCTCACCAACAGGGGGTGCTGGAGGACCTTGTAATGTAAATGTAATGTACATACGTAAATCAAGTAAAGCACAAAAGCAAATACATGTACAGCGTAGTAGACAACTAATCATTATGGTGACACATTGCACACTCACAAATCCACACAAATCACTATATTTACTATGATCCTCTCCTGAATGAAATCCATGATGTCATCACTAGCTTGCGCCACAGGGTGGCATTATTTCTATGCATAAAAACACAGCGCAACCAACCCGTCAGTCAAACAGACAATAGGGGTATTCAGAGGTGTAGGGGAAACACCATTCGCACTGCAAGTCAGTGGGTTGCGAAAGGGTTTCCCAGCAGGATAAACCATGTAGTATGCCCCATGTAGGATACATTTTTATGCCTCTGTCTACAATCTGTTCATTTTGCTGCCTGTATTGCTGGCCATTTTCTTATGGGCTACATTTGGCTAAATTGCATAGGCCACAAATTTTTTAAGGTATGAAAAACGATGTTTTAATTCCCGTGAAACTAGGCCAAATCAATATCTGTCTCTCCTCCAGGGTGTACCACTAACCACCGTGTCCCCTCTAGTGACTGACCCTAGTGCCCTGTCTCTCCTCCAGGATGTACCACTAACCACCGTGTCCCCTCTAGTGACTGGTCCTAGTACCCTGTCTCTCCTCCAGGATGTACCACTAACCACCGTGTCCCCTCTAGTGACTGGTCCTAGTACCCTGTCTCTCCTCCAGGATGTACCACTAACCACCGTGTCCCCTCTAGTGACTGGTCCTAGTACCCTGTCTCTCCTCCAGGATGTACCACTAACCACCATGTCCCCTCTAGTGACTGGTCCTAGTGTCCTGTCTCTCCTCCAGGATGTACCACTAACCACCATGTCCCCTCTAGTGACTGGTCCTAGTGTCCTGTCTCTCCTCCAGGATGTACCACTAACCACCGTGTCCCCTCTAGTGACTGGCCCTAGTGCCCTGTCTCTCCTCCAGGATGTACCACTAACCACCGTGTCCCCTCTAGTGACTGGTCCTAGTGCCCTGTCTCTCCTCCAGGATGTACCACTAACCACAGTGTCCCCTCTAGTGACTGGTCCTAGTGCCCTGTCTCTCCTCCAGGATGTACCACTAACCACCGTGTCCCCTCTAGTGACTGGTCCTAGTGCCCTGTCTCTCCTCCAGGATGTACCACTAACCACAGTGTCCCCTCTAGTGACTGGTCCTAGTGTCCTGTCTCTCCTCCAGGATGTACCACTAACCACCGTGTCCCCTCTAGTGACTGGTCCTAGTGCCCTGTCTCTCCTCCAGGATGTACCACTAACCACCGTGTCCCCTCTAGTGACTGGTCCTAGTGCCCTGTCTCTCCTCCAGGATGTACCACTAACCACCGTGTCCCCTCTAGTGACTGGCCCTAGTGCCCTATCTCTCCTCCAGGATGTACCACTAACCACCGTGTCCCCTCTAGTGACTGACCCTAGTGCCCTGTCTCTCCTCCAGGATGTACCACTAACCACAGTGTGCCCTCTAGTAACTGACCCTAGTGCCCTGTCTCTCCTCCAGGGTGTACCACTAACCACAGTGTGCCCTCTAGTAACTGACCCTAGTGCCCTGTCTCTCCTCCAGGGTGTACTGGAGGAGAGGGGGGGTGTGGGGGTCGTGAAACAGCTGGTGAGATCCAAAAACCAGTTGGAGCCCCCTACCTCATGGACCCAGACAGCCAAAGACAAACAAGGGGAAAGTGAGTGTGGTCATTAGTACCTGCAGGAGGCGCGTAATGAGGTGTGTGTGTCCACAGTATGCTGCTGCACTGGTCGAGGAAATGAGACGTGAGATGCAGGCTATACTATAATGTGCAGTGTATGTAGTAGGCCTATCCACCTATATGTAGCCCTACCAGTATAGGCCTATACATATGCAGGCCCATTCACCTACATATAGGCCTATAGACCCACATGCATATTCACATTTAGTTATGCATACGTAGTCTAAAAGATCAACATGCCATAGTCAATGACCCTCAAACTCAACTCTGGACCTCGAAGCCAGTGTCACTACGTTTTTTCATTGTTCCCTCTAATCAGGAACTGATTGAGACCTGAGACACCAAAGCAAATCAAATCAAATGTATATATATATCTCTTCTTACATCAGCTGATATCTCAAAGTGCTGTACAGAAACCCAGCCTAAAACCCCAAACAGCAAGCAATGCAGGTGTAGAAGCATGGTGGCTAGGAAAAACTCCCTAGAAAGGCCAAAACCTAGGAAGAAACCTAGAGAGGAACCAGGCTATGAGGGGTGGCCAGTCCTCTTCTGGCTGTGCCGGGTGGAGATTATAACAGAATATGGCCAAGATGTTCAAATGTTCATAAATGACCAGCATGGTCAAATTATAATATTCACAGTTGTCGAGGGTGTAACAAGTCAGCACCGCAAGAGTAAATGTCAGTTGGCTTTTCATAGCCGATCATTGAGAGTATCTCTACCTCTCCTGCTATCTCTAGAGAGTTGAAAACAGCAGGTCTGGGACAGGTAGCACGTCCGGTGAACAGGTCAGGGTTCCATAGCCGCAGGCAGAACACCAGGTGGGTGCAATTAATATTCAGGTAGAACAGAAAACCAGCAGGTAGCACGTTTGTCGTAGTGATGAGACCAAAACGCAGCAGGTATGTGTATACTCATCTTCTTTATTAAAAGGAAAGAAGGCAAACCCAAAATAAACACGTATACAAAAAGAAACATACCGACAATAAACATTCCTGTATTGCTTGACGCTATACACGGAACAATCTCCCACAAATGACAAACACAACCTAATATATGGGACTCTCAATCAAAGGCAGTTAGACACACCTGCCTTCAATTGAGAGTCCCAACCCCAATTAGCCAAACATAGAAACAGGCACACTAGACTAAACATAGAATACATGAAAATCAAACAGTGCCCAAACACCCCGGAATACTTAAATCAAATGCCCCTTCAACAAACACACCACCCCGAACCACATAAAACGAATACCCTCTGCCACGTCCTGACCAAACTACAATAACAATTAACCCTTATACTGGCCAGGACGTGACAGCAGGCTCTGGACCTCGTAGGGTAAGAGTTGAATACCCCTGGTCTATGAGAACAAGAATAGTCTATGTGTCCGAAGCATATAGACCAGGGCTCTCAGATCCTGTTCCTGGAGAGCTACCCTCCTGTAGGTTCACTCCAACCCTGTTCCTGGAGAGCTACCGTCCTGTAGGTTTTCACTCCAACCCTGTTCCTGAAGAGCTACCCTCCTGTAGGTTTTCACTCCAACCCCAGTTGTAACTAAAATGATTCAGCTTATCAACTAGCTAATTATTAGAATTAGGTGTGCTAGATTAGGGTTGGAGCGAAAACCTACAGGACAGTAGCTCTCCAGGAACAGGGTTGGAGTGAAAACCTACAGGAGGGTAGCTCTCCAGGAACAGGGTTGGAGTGAAAACCTACAGGACGTTAGCTCTCCAGGAACAGGGTTGGAGTGAAAACCTACAGGAGGGTAGCTCTCAAGGAACAGGGTTGGAGTGAAAACCTACAGGACAGTAGCTCTCCAGGAAATGGGTTGGAGTGAAAACCTACAGGACGGTAGCTCTCCAGGAACAGGGTTGGAGTGAAAACCTACAGGAGGGTAGATCTCCAGGAACAGGGTTGGAGTGAAAACCTACAGGAAGTTAGCTCTCCAGGAACAGGGTTGGAGTGAAAACCTACAGGAGGGTAGCTCTCAAGGAACAGGGTTGGAGTGAAAACCTACAGGACAGTAGCTCTCCAGGAAATGGGTTGGAGTGAAAACCTACAGGACGGTAGCTCTCCAGGAACAGGGTTGGAGTGAAAACCTACAGGAGGGTAGCTCTCCAGGAACAGGGTTGGAGTGAAAACCTACAGGAGGGTAGCTCTCCAGGAACAGGGTTGGAGAGCCCTGATATAGACAGCAGAATCAATGACCCAGACATACTGTAGTAGCCAAATGATCTCCCATGCGTATTTGTTTGGATAAAGAACCATGGCTCACTACTGTGTGAGGTCAACACAATCACCGCCCCTCCATATCACACAGGCTGTCCCAAATGACACCCTTTTCCCTATGTAGTAGCCTATCCCTATAGGGCTCTGGTCTAAAGTAGGCTAGTGCATTATGTAGGGCAGGGTTTCCCAAACTAGTTCCTGGGACCCTCCCCTGGGTATATGTTTAGTTTCTTTCCCTAGCACTACACAGCTGATTCAAATAATCACATTTAAATGATGACTTGGTTATTTACATTTTAGATGTACATTTAAGTCATTTAGCAGATGTTCTTTTCCAAAGCGACTTACAGTTAGTGCATTCATCTTAAGATAACTAGGTGGGACAAACACATATTACAGGCATCGTGTCACGTCCTGACCAGTAAAAGGAGTTATTTGTCATTGTAGTTTGGTAAGGGCGTGGCAGGGGGTGTTTGTTTTGTGTGTTTTGGTGTTTTTGGTTTAGGTTCTGTTTTCTATTTCTATGTTTAAATCTAATTTTCTATTTCTATGTTGGGTTTTTGATAGGACCTCCAATTAGAAGCAGCTGGTTGTCGTTGTCTCTAATTGGAGGCTATATTTAGTTGAGGTTTGTTTCACTTGTGTTTTGTGAGTGGTTATTTCCTGTGTAGTCTGTGCACCTTATGGGACTGTTTCATCTTTTGTTTAAGTGTTAATTCTAATAAATTAAGAAGATGAGCACTTTACCTGCTGCGCCTTGGTCCTATCTATGACACATATAAAGTACCTTTTTCCTTAATAATGTAGCTATCATTAGCGTCAGAGCAGAAGGGGAGCGGGTCAAGTACAAATGCTTGTTCATTATTATTTTTTTTTGATATATAATTGGGGGGGGGTCAAGGTGAGGAGCTGGATTATTTAAGATACTGTTTGAAGAGGTTGGGTTTCAGATGTTGTCAGAAGATGGGCAGGGACTCTGCTGTCGTAGCTTCTAGGGGAAGCTGGTTCCACCATTAGGATGTCAAGACAGAGAAGAGCTTGTGTAGTGCTGGGACATCATCAATACATGAGCACCAGGGGGGCCCCAGGACAGAGAAGAGCTTGTGTAGTGCTAGGACAACATCAATACATGAGCACCAGGGGGGCCCCAGGACAGAGAAGAGCTTGTGTAGTGCTAGGACAACATCAATACATGAGCACCAGGGGGGCCCCAGGACAGAGAAGAGCTTGTGTAGTGCTGGGACAACATCAATACATGAGTACCAGGGGGGCCCAGGACAGAGTTTGGGAAATACTGATGTAGGGAATGGGGTGCCATTTAGGAGGAAAGCGCAGTCAACTCTTTTCTGAGACTGTCCTGTTGTCAAAATGAATATCATTTTAGGCTCAATAAATAAGTGAACAGCAGTGCTGAATAATACATGGAATATGTCATTATCTACAACAATGGTGTGACTTGAGTATTATGTTTCAGGCATAGTCACTGTAGAGTATGTGTGGATTAATCCAGGAGCAATTATCATTAAGATGTCTATGGTGGAAGAGCTGACCCGGACAGCGAGAAGCTTGTTAGGTTGAGATAGAGTGAGGCACCATACCTAGACTCTGAGCAGGGGCGCAACTTTGGTTTTAGATGTGGTGGGGACATAATAATTTGTATCATTATTTATTCTCTTATCCAGTCGGATAAACACTCCAAACAGCCTACCTGACCGATCGGAGGCATCCGCATGGTCCTAAAGCACACCGTTGACTCTTTTTGTATCACATTACAATGATAAAACTGGGGGGGACAAATATGCCATTTCAGAATGTGATGGGTACATGTCGCCCCCGTCCCCAGTGAAAGTTGTGGCCTTGACTCTGAGGATGCCCGCTAAACTGTCACCCTTATTGCTTGGGCTTAGATGACATCACCTAGCTGTGTTTAGCCTATTTGATAAGGTTGATCTGCCTTCTTCAGGCCCCCTTCAACTGATACAAGTAATGATCAACTGTTCTTGGGAAAGGGAAATTCAACTGAGTATTAGTGTAAGGGCGGAGTGGGAATGTAGTTTCAACACTGAACAGAATTGCTTAAGACTAAAAGCTAAGGTTTTACACATTGAATTTTGTAGTCGCCAACAGGAGACGTTTTAAAACTGGGTAGTTCAGATCAATAAAATTACTTTCTAAAGCCGTCAAAAATTACTGTGTCTTGTCTTGGCTATTGTATCGTTACCCGGCTTGAAGGAACATGCCTTTTGGCTCTAGGTAAAACTTTTTTTCCTTTAAGTTTAGATATGAATACACATTAACAGACACACAACAGCTCCTCCTCCTCCTCCTCCTCTTCCTCCTTCCTTTTCCAGAGAACCCTTCTACCTTATCAGCACACACCTCTGTTTCATTTCTTCCTTCCTCCTCCTCCTCCTCCTCCCTTTTACAGAGAACTCTTCTACCTTATCAGCACACACCTCTGTTTCATTTCTTCCTCCTCCCTATTCCAGAGAACTCTTCTAAAAGGCAAGGGGCATAACTAGTCAGTTGCATAACTGAATGCGTTCAACCAAAATGTGTCTTCTGCATTTAACCCAACCCCTCTGAATCAGAGAGGTGTGGGCTGCTACCTAAATCCATGTCCACAGTGCAGATGTTGTTGGGGGTTATCTGCCTTGCTCAACAGCAGAACAGCAGATTTTTCCACCTTGCCAGCTCGGGGATTCAAACCAGCGACCTTTTGGTTACTGTCCCAACGCTCTACCTTATCATCACACAATATCTGTTGTATTTGCTCCTCCCTCCTTTTCCTTAGCTATGTCATGACGTTGGCCTCTTTTGGTACAGGGAGGACAGTTGACCCCCTCCCTTTTGCACCACCACCCAACCTACCTTCCCCCCAATCCACCCTGTGTGTAAAGGGTTGTAAAAACTCTAAACTCTGAACAATTAAATGTAATTGCAAAAACGTATGACGATGAACAAGCACAAGCTCTTCAACAAAATCGTTTTCTACAGGAACAAAATCATATGCTACAGGAACAACTCGATTTAGCCAAAACTAAATACGATGATGTCCAAGCCAAACTAGATAAATCTGAAGAGTTATCTACAAACAGGAGCGCTCAACTTGACAACATGCATGCTGTTTTGTTGAATGTTACTCAAAATAACACGGTGCTCCTCAAAGCGCTGCAGACCAAAGACGATCAGTTAATGAACACAATGACAAAGTTGGATGATAAATCAGCAGAACTTATTGAAGTCGCTGACCAAATGAATGATGAGAGAACTCAGGTGATGAGGATGGAAATATTGATTTCTAAGCAAGCAGAGGAAATCTCATCACTGAATCTCTCACTCCGTACTCAAGACCTCTATCTGCAAACCATGACAGATAAGTTTGAGACCGAAAGGAGCAGGTGTGACACTCACGTGTCCAAAATCAGTACTCTAAGCGCTCAAGTGGACTCTGCAATGCAGCAGAATTCCACCCTTAGGTACCATCTGGAGGAAATCCAGAATGGTCACGCTCTACAGCGCGACTTCCCATCCAAGCAACCGGAGCCCTGTACTCACAGGAGTGAAGACAATAGGTTTCAGACCTTGCCTCCCTCATGTGTCCCTCAGTCTTCTCCTCTTGGCCCTTCGGCACTGAGTAATATGGCGCCTCTTGGCCAACAACAACAAGGCTTGGCTTCCTCTCTTGGCCTTTCGGCCCCAATCTCTCCACAGGATGAAGCCAACCCTCTCCGCCCGCTTGGCGCGGAATACCTTGACAAACTCGTCAAGAATTTCCCCACCTTGTTCCAGGTCAGCCAAACGATACTGAGACGTTCCTAGCTGACATAGAGGATGCGTTGGGTGGCTACCCGAATGCTACGGGTTCTGACAGGGTTTACCTGTTGAAGCGAACGTCGAATAGACACGTGACGAGGTTCATTCGTCTACAACAGCAACACGTGCTAAATGACTATGCTAAACTTGCCACAGCTTTGAAATTAGAATTCAATGGTTCTGCGACTCGCAAACACGATAGCTCACTGGCTAACACCGTCAAACAAGCTCGGAACGAACACCCACAAGCTTACTATCATAGGCTTCGTTCAGCTTACTTTGGCCTACTCACTGAAACAGGAATGGAAGAGCTGTTACCATTCAAACAAATGTTTCTGTCAAACATGTATCCCACCTTCATCACCTACTTGGGCCCTGCAGCCCACGTTGGCTTGCCTATCTTACAACTCAGAGAGCTTGCAAGCACAGCTTTTGAGGCATCAAAGGCTCACAACGCTAAGAGCCCTGAGCACTCGGTTTTGAAGTTTAACCAGGAGCACTCACTCCAGTTAGAGGGTGCATTATCAGGTATTGGAGCGTCGAGAGATGACGCACAACAACAGTTTCTACCACGAAACCATGATTCCAATAACCTCCGTGGTCGAAATAACTGTAAAGTACGTAGCCATCAACATGACTACCGCTACAATCGACCCGTTCGCTACGTTCCTGCACCCAACCCACAAAAAGTGTCAGAGCACAAGGGTAACAAATGGTTGAAGGACGATCAAAACGTAGACCAATGTTCTCCAGAAGTCCCACTACGGGAAGAACTTAAGCGAGAACAATTTGATAAAAGGGTAAAAGATAAGTCACAAGGACTAGACGGGGAATTACCGGACACCAGGTCCGCAGGAATTAACACCCATAGCATGGACGATAAAGTTCAAATTTCTCCCGCTCTCATTCAAGACCCTATCCAGGGCCCGCTTGATCAAGAAACAAGCCCCCGGGCTCTGTCTATAGACTCTGATACAAAAGTTGCGAAGAAAAAGGTCAAACGCTTCGTTAAAGCCAAGCCCACTCAAAATCGGAAAAGTCAATCTGCTTCCATCTTGAACAGACATGGCACATCACGTCGTTGCGAACGACCACTCCACTTTGTGGGGAATATGTCCACTAACAACAAATCTAAACGGCCATACCTGGAAACAGTCCTGGAGGACTGCTTAGCTTGTCATGCGCTAATTGATTCGGGTGCGACAATATCACTCATCTCTCAAACATTGTTTGATGATCTCAAAAGGGCTTTGAAGCCAACTAAACGTTGGTTAAAAGTGGAACGATGCGACACTAAACTTCAAGGGGTCACTCAGACTACCTCGCCTCTCACATTGAGAGTCATGCTGAAACTACACTTCCAGGACGTATCGCTCGTTCACCCTGTGTATGTTACCAGCCTCGAAACTGTAACCCTGCTACTTGGAGCAGACTTGATGGATCGGTTACTCCCATTGATGGATTGGAAAACCAACCAGGTATGGTCACAGGCCACAGTGCCTTCTCCACTGACCACACTGTCTTCCCCTAACGCTAGCTGCAACGCAGTCCTTCACGAGGGGTATCTGTCGAAAGCACCCCTTGGGAAAAAGACGTTTAGAAACCTCTTGGTACAAAATCCGATCCACGGAGATAGTACGATATCTCGACACATTCCATCAGCCAACCTGATTGACCATTCTTTTCATGATTTCGAGCCAGCTGTCTCTGTGAATAAGCAACTTCCCTCCTCCTTGCAGTCGTGCAATACCATAGTTGAGATGAACTTCTCTTGCCCTTTGGACACTTCCGCAAGCACTGCGGCCATCTCAGCAAGAAAAACATTGATGCGCAGAGTATACTCTGTTTCCGATGATACACCTTCCGCTTTGTTGGGGACTGTCACCCCTTACAATGACACTAATGGCGTCAGTCCAGCAACTGACCCGATGACTCCCACTGGTGAAACACTTTGCAATATCACAGACCGATATCCTCGTCTCAGTTCGCAGGTAATGAAGAGGTTGCCACACGCGGACGCGGTGGTGACCGACATGCCTCGACAGCCACTGAGCGTTTTCAAGCACAAACACCAGGAGATTTGGTTGAAAGGTTACAGCCACTCTCATAAAAACGCGGCCGCTGACAACTCGTACATAGGGTCCGACCTTTTCATTTGCGCATCGGACACCAATACCACCCGCTGGTGGGGGGGTCCCGAGGCACAAAGGGGGGGAATAGTAGCCCAGACCCATGATGAGCCTCATCGAGGCCGGTGGGGGGGTCAAGACTACGGACAACACCGTACGAGGCCGCCAGAGCATAAATCAAATCTAGTTGTAAACTCTCCTATGAGAACAGTGAGGAGCAGACAGGCCCCTAGACGGGGATTATCTTAGAACACATCTAAGATAGTACTGAGGTGTACCACACTGGTCGTAAAGGAAGTCCAGTGGACTTGTCCACCTCCAAAACAAATGGCATCAATAATCATTCTTTGCCATGCGTAGGTTCAACTACAATACAACTAGTAAAATGCTCCAATCATGTGTTCCGGTAGATAATATTTCAGAATAAATAGGATAACTGGTCCCCTTGAGTACCAGTACCAATACTAGCAACAGTCAGTCCAGCTACAATCAGTAAGAAGGTTAGAGACTTAACCAATCAAATTACCATTGACAACAGCAACATAGGAGTCACTCAGAGTGCAACACGTGGAGGGGAATCTCCAGTGCACTCTTCCAATGGTTAACACACATGTCACTAATAAATAGGACCCTCCATTCAGGAGTAAAATTATTAGAAGTCATGAACCATGATCACACCACGTATGACTGGTCCAATACTTAAAGAGTACTTCCGTCGTGAGGTTAGCTCCTCCGTGGATAACATAGCTATGAAATAGACTTCATACCTATCGCCACTACAAAAGTGGAAGAAACAGTGACTTGTAGAAAAACTACTACAGACTCCCTTGACACCAATTCTGACTGACCTCCAGGCATTGACCTGAAAATTACCTGACTACGTCAGACTCATTCTGAACAAGTTGTAATCTGCCCGGATACTTGGTTTTCTTCCCTTGACATGAGCGCTTGTGTAAGCATAAACGCACATGCACAACGGAACATCCAATTAGGATTTATGCTAGGACCACTTAAGGGCCCAAGAAATATACCAGCCTTAGTAAAGTTGAACATTTACTTCTAGGCCTTTGACTCTACAGCACTCACCAGTTTTCTTCCCAGAAGTCCATAGGTCATACCTGTAGACTGCCCAAAACTAGTGCATTACAGCTATAGACTTATCATATAGTTATCAACTTAGGATAGCGCCTAAGCAACACACCAAGTAGGAAAACCCTAGATATGGCATTAGAGACAATGCCATGATAATCATTTTGCCAGAACATTGGACGTATATAGAATACAGTCCAATTAGATGATTTTTTTGTGTGAGAACTATATTTTGTATATTTTTGTTTTGTTTATGCTTTCATTCCTTTTCGGTTCAGTTCCTTTGACACTTAGGAAGTGATAGAGCCATAAACAAAGTCCCCATACAACCATCACTTAGTGCCACAACGCCGCTCATTGGGGAATGAATGTAATTATATATATTTCATGAGTGTGTGTGCGTTGTTAACATCTGCCTAAGTTACTGCCCAGATCTTCCAGTCTGGACGACGGGTCCGGAACGGCGACCCCAAATCCGGACACCCACAGCCTATCCTTGTGGCGGCATGCCCGCTGTCAGAGAGACTACCAAGGTAAACCACCAGAGGGAGGGACCGCAACGGCGATCACCAACCAGGACATCCCCTGGCCCTTCCTGGGGTACTTTACAGCTTCCAGGGAACCTACCAAGGTACACCAATTGAGGAGACCGCAACGGCGATCACCAACCGGACATCAACTGCCCATCCTTGTGGTGGACGGCTCCGCTTTCAGAGAGCCTACCAAGTTCAACCACCAGAGAGGACTGCAACGATGATCTACCAATGGGACATCATGTGGTCATGATTTTATGTTGATTTGTAACTTGCAGGATAAACAAGATCCAAACCACCAGGGGGGTATGTCATGACGTTGGCCTCTTTTGGTACAGGGAGGACAGTTGACCCCCTCCCTTTTGCACCACCACCCAACCTACCTTCCCCCCAATCCACCCTGTGTGTAAAGGGTTGTAAAAACTCTAAAATTCCAGGAGAGTCTCTGGCCACATGGCCCATAGAGAGACACAGGAAATTCTTCCAACTCATAGAATTGGAGAGCCAAGCGACATTTTGTGTTCTGGAGAAGGTATGGAAGATTGGTGAAGAATCCAGCTACGAACTGATCCGCTTGGTACAATTTTGTGATACTCAGAAGAGACAATATAGCCATATTACCATAAAACTGTTTATATAATAGCATCATAATGGTTGTATAGAATGTATTAATAAGGATAAAGCTTTTGTAAGACATTGAGATGCTATGTACTGATGTAATGTGATAGAATTGTATTTCTGTAACCAAGTCTAGCTCAGTCATGGGCACGCCCCCAGGGACCCATACAGGACCAGGCGTCATTTGACAAGCCTGTTCGATGGGCACTATAAAACACCCCTTGATTTACATTTCCCCAGACCAGGCCCCCACTCGATGGCCACATAGGTTTTACCATCTAATTCCTCTACTGAAAGTGAACCATACCACGTGGTTAACTTTTAGACTATTGATACCGACAGAATAAGAATAAGTCTTTGATATTAATTATTAGTCTGCAGCTAAGTAAATTATATCATTGAACGCGAAGACCAACGAAACAACCATTCTATGACGACATTAATGAATGTCGCTCTGAAAGATCCATTCTAACCGAGAGAGAGAGAGAGAGAGAGAGAGAACGCGGAGAAAACTTCCCAACAGAACCGAACTCTCCAACAAAGAACGACGACACACTGAGCGTAAATATATATTGATTGCAATTGTTCCCGAATGAGTGAGCCTTCAATTGTCAATTGTTAATATTAATGACCTCTGTGTAACTTCTCAGCTGACCGTTTATGACCCATTGTTCAACAGGCCGACCTGCCTGTTTAGCCCACAAGGGCACATTCCTCTACCAATCCTTTGTGACGATAATTACTGTTTGTATGTTTTCTGTTAATTACTTAGTGTAGTAAATAAATGATTTTAAGACAATTGATGTATGGATGATTTTAGTAAAGACTGGGTTCGTGCAGATACAACAATTTACGACGTTTGGAATGAGACTGGACTCGAGGTAAAATACACCATTTAAACCAGAAGATAATCGGCCTATACTATAATAGAATATAATATTATAGTACAGGAAAGTTATATTAGGAAAATTATAGCTTAGTAATCTGAATATTCTCCTTGGTGCCCCGATCTCCTAGTTAATTACAATTAAACGATTAATCAGTTTAATCGCGTGATAATAATTACAGGGAGCTAATTGATAAACATATCTTCAGTTTAATGGTACCCCAAAGACACGACAGCTATCAACACTTTACTTCACCAGATGGTATCACCATGAAATAATATAATTTTTCTGTGTCACTCAATCAATGATGGAGAGAAAATACGTGACGGAGAGGAATCGACTGTGAACTAATGGGTAGTCCTGCCTTATCTTTTCACCACACAACACAATGATGACTAGGGTAAAGGTGTTATTTTATGGTTAAGACCAGGGTTGGGGTAAATTCCATTTCAATTTAGGATATTATTTCCATTACTTTTTACGTAAAACGTCACATATATGTAACTCTAATATATTATCAGTTATTATTATTTGTTCAAGTATCCAAGCAAATGATGAATCATCACATGATCTGTTTAGAAAAAGGTATTAATTTATGGAAGCAGAGAAATACACAAAGAGTAAGTAATACTTTCATAGTGCAAAAGTCAATCATGGCTGACTAGACATTCTTTATCCAAACAACATTTAGGCCAAGTGATTAAAAACAACAGGAGCTTTCAGTGCAGTAACCTACAGAAGAGCATGGCAGAGAAACAACAGACATTCAATCTTCAGTGAGAGGTGTTTGAACCATACATTTCCATTCAGTGAAAGGTGTTTGAACCATACATTTCCATTCAGTAAAAGGTGTTTGAACCATACATTTCCATTCAGTGAAAGGTGTTTGAACCATACATTTCCATTCAGTGAAAGGTGTTTGAACCATACATTTCCATTCAGTGAAAGGTGTTTGAACCATACATTTCCATGCAGTAAAAGGTGTTTGTACCATACATTTCCATTCAGTGAAAGGTGTTTGAACCATACATTTCCATTCAGTAAAAGATGTTTGAACCATACATTTCCATTCAGTAAAAGATGTTTGAACCATACATTTCCATTCAGTAAAAGATGTTTGAACCATACATTTCCATTCAGTGAAAGGTGTTTGAACCATACATTTCCATTCAGTGAAAGGTGTTTGAACCATACATTTCCATTCAGTGAAAGGTGTTTGAACCATACATTTCCATTCAGTGAAAGGTGTTTGAACCATACATTCCCATTCAGTGAAAGGTGTTTGAACCATACATTTCCATTCAGTGAAAGGTGTTTGAACCATGTCGTAGAATTACAACATTATGTTAATCACATTACTTTAATATTAAAATGTGTTCCTATATGAGTACTTCCATATAGTTTGCTCTTCTGAGGTTTAAAGCTGACAGTAGATTTACGATGGCTTGGTGCATTCCATTTTATCATTAGTGCCTATGTGCCTGTCTGTCGTTGCCAGGAAGAACCGATCTCCAGGGCTTAGGATCCTATGTTGCTGTAACGGCCGTCGTTGAAGAGAAAAGGGGACTAAAGCGCAGCAAGGTGAGTGTTCATATTAATGTTTTAATAATAAGAAACACTTCAAAACAAACAAGAAAATGAACGACAGCCAACAGTTCTGTCAGGTCACAAAATACTAAACAGAAAACATCTACACACAAAACCCAAAGGAAAAACAGGCTGCCTAAGTATGACTCCCAATCAGCAACAACAATATACAGCTGTTCCTGATTGGGAGCCATACCCGGCCGAAACAAAGCAATCCCAAACATAGAACCACAGACATAGAATTCTCACCCAAATCACACCCTGACCAAACCTAAATAGAGACATAAAAAGGCTCTCTCAGGTCAGGGTGTGACAGTACCCCCCCCCCCCCCCCCAAAGGTGCGGACTCCGGCCGCAAAACCTGAACCTATAGGGGAGGTTCTGTGTGGGCATTTCTCCGCGGTGGAGGCTCTGGAGCGGGACGCAGACCCCGCTCCAAAACTGGCTCACCCCACTTCACTGGCTCCTCTAGAGCGTGATCTCCTGCCGCCGACCACGGACTGGGGACCCTCGCAGCGGGCCTCGGACTGGAGGGCGGCTCTGGCTGCGCCCGTCTGGCGGGCGGCTCTGGCTGCGCCCGGCTGGCTGCGCCCGGCTGGCGGGCGGCTCTGGCTGCGCCCGGCTCGCGGGCGACTCTGGCTGCGCCCGGCTCGCGGGCGGCTCTGGCTGCGCACGGCTGGCGGGCGGCTCTGGCGGCTCCAGACTGGCTCTGGGCGCAGGCACAAGACTCACCAGGCTGGGGAGACATGCAGGAAGCCTGGTTCTGGGCGCAGGCACAGGATTCACCAGGCTGGGGAGACATGCAGGAGGCCTGGCTCTGAGCGCAGGCACAGGACTCACCAGGCTGGGAAGACATGCAGGAGGCCTGGTTCTGGGCGCAGGCACAGGATTCACACGGCTGGGGAGACATGCAGGAGGCCTGGCTCCTGGCTCCTTGATAACATGTAAACTGTGTTTATTGAAAACATAAATACATTTGCACAATCAGCACTTGTCTCAAATACATCATTAAAGTTGTTGGTTAGCTAGCGAATTTGAGCCATATTGGTACAGCCGGTCGGTAGCTGTTTGGGTGTGGGGATGCCACTAATACAGGCTGTACTGTAAAGGCCCCGCGTTCAATGAATTAGCAAGTTGGAAATGTCAGCGTTTCCTAGTTCCAATTAGTATGTGAACATTTGAAGGAGGCATAAATTAGCTGAAAGGAGTCACTTACGATTCCCCACATGGCAGTTTCTTGTTATTGTTGGTAGCTATCTGGCCAAGCATGAGTATCGGGACGTTTTCAGCTAACCCATATATGGAATGGCTAAGTGTGTGAACAATCATTTTAAAAGGTTGTTGGTTATCCTTTGCTGTCTACAAGCATTGCTTCTCATAAAAATAAATAGGCCTAGATGTTATAATATATGAACCATTCATTTGACCCCATAGCCTATGACAATGAAAGCACTGGATTGTAATGACAAGCGTGAACCCTCAACCTTCTGGCCCGTAGTCCGGCGGAAATAGACTGTGCCAGAAAAGCAAGCTCAAGTGGCAGAGTCGATATCTTCACTTATTAACCAGGCTCGCTACAGTGTTTAATATGAGTAAGCATAGGATAAGATTTGGTAACAGTAGCCTAGTTTCTGCAGCCTAAAGTAAATATAAATACATTAGACTACTCCTGTCTATACAGAAATACATTAAATCATTCAAAAAACATCACCAGAGAGTAAGACTTTGCCACAGAGGATCATTAGCTTCTTTTAAAGCGCTGGATTGTTTCAAATCATAAGTATGTATGTCTATATGCCTAGTTGGGAAGCCCGCAATTTGTGCGGAGCACTTGGCAATAGGCCCAGCTGATTACTGAGAAGCTGCTGTCAGTGAAAAGAAATGCATCTTAAATATGTGTGAAGATAATGTGTCTTGAGTATTTTGAAATGTTGAGACAAGAAGGGGAGGGGTGTGTGGCGAAGATAGGCTATTGGCTGTCTCTCTCCAGAATGCACTCAGCTCTCTAGAATGCGCTGAGCTGTCTCCCACTACTTATTGTGCATTCATTGTGATAATTGTTTGCCTTTGATAATTTTTTGCAATAAATTTCCCATTGCAAATGTCCCCAGTAGTATATTTACCGTTAATCCCCATCATTTGGTTACATTAATTTACGTTAATGCACGTGTTAGGCCTACAGACATTTAACGTTCTCATTCTAAGAGTGGAAACATTGTTTGCAGATTTCACAACCTGCTACACTTGTGATAAACAAGTTTTGGTTTATTTCATATAATCATTTACGAGTTTTGTCAATTGTTACATAGTATTTTGTTTGGAGCGCTCCATGTGAGCAATGAGCATATGTCTGGTTGCTCTGTCCTCTTAATGTTGACGAAGCACGAGCACGTATAGAAGTAGGCTGAACACGTATAGAAGTAGACTGAGCACGTATAGAAGTAGACTAAGCACGTATAGAAGTAGACTGAGCACGTATAGAAGTAGGCTGAGCACGTATATAAGTAGACTGAGCACGTATATAAGTAGACTGGGCACGTATAGAAGTAGCCTGAACACGTATAGAAGTAGCCTGAACACGTATAGAAGTAGGCTGAGCACGTATAGAAGTAGACTAACTGGTCTGCTGCGGCAAATGTAGGAAAGTGCCCATTTGGTGATGGATGTCTGATTTCTGATTGTCTTAATTCACCACCACTAATAAACTGAGCTTCTCAGTAATTATTTTCTCCACCTTACACTGTAAGTCAACTAAGTCAGTTTTTTTAATCCATTGTAAGTGATACTAGTTCCTCACAGTATTTGACAAATCTTTCCAACACTCCACCCTTGATAATTACCAGGCCTAAATGTCATGCTCTGAGGATCCCATATATCCAGTGGAAATTTCATAAAACACCTGAACACATTTCCCTTTGCAAAAACAGCTGTATGTCTCTAGCTCACTGGCAAGAGGGCCCTGAATAGGCCAGTTGATACAATGTTGCAAGTTCGCTACTGACAGCTTCATATATGCAGTCATTCTGCCAGACCCAGTTGATTGAGTTGAAAGGCTACAATGTTGCACTTCACTACTGTTAGCTCAAGTCAAGACAGATAGAAAGAGCCCAAGTAAATATTTCATCAAGATATTTTCTATTTTTATTTGTTGGATTACTGCAGGGTATTTTTACTTAGTTGACAATTATAGGCCTATTGCTACATTGGCCTAGGCTATCTCTTAGTTCCATGCGCTCATTTCTTTAGCTGTCAATGGCTCACGGTGAATCAACGTGCCCATATGGCAGAGGCTGGTGCTCTCCCATCAGTGGAATTTTAACACTAAGATTTGTATAATTTTAATTCCGATTTGTACTATTAACCACGTGACAATGATTTTAAGAAACGAAAACGTTATTATTGAAATTAAACTGTTTCACGAAAATTCGCAAATGAAAATAATAACTGGCAAACGGATTGGTAGAGATGGTAGGATAAATTGTAAGCTCCCCAAACTTGAAACTCACGCGCTGCCTAGGAATAGACAGTTGTGAACCGAGCGCACATTTATTTGTACTGTGTAACTACAAAGGATGTGTATGTGAGAGAGAGATAACAAGAGGGGTGTTGTCACTAAGACTGTGCCTATTAAATCTGAGCACAAATGGACAGCTATGCGATCTATCGCTGAGACAAATGTTCACCTCAATCCAGCACCAGCGGGTGGAAAGCACCACTCACTGTGTTGCCTGTTAGACTAGGTCTAGTGGGCCTAAACATACGTGTTTGACATGGAAAGGAGCAGGCCTGTGAGACGAAGGCGAAAGAATGAAATCAAAGTACATTTTATTTGTCACATGCGCCGAATACAACAGACCTTACAGTGAAATGCTTACTTACAAGCCCTTTACCAACGATGCAGTTAAGAAAAACCCTTCAAATTAAGAGATAAGAATAACAAATAATTTAAGAGCAGCAGTAAATAACAATAGTGGGGCTTTATACTGCGGTTACTGGTACAGAGTCAATGTGTCAATGTGCGGGGGTCACTGGTGTTGAGGTAATTATGTACATGTAGGTATTGTTATTAAAGTTGCTATGCATAGATAATAACAGAGTGTAGCAGCAGCGTGGGGGGGGGGGGGGGGCAATGCAAATAGTCTGAGTAGCCATTTGATTAGCTGTTCAGGAGTCTTGTGGCTTTGTTGAAGCTGTTGAGAAAGAAGCCTTTTGGACCTAGACTAGTACTGCTTGCCGTGCGGTAGCAGAGAGAACAGTCTATTACTAGGGTGGCTGCAGTCTTTGACAATTTTTACACCGTCTGGTACACAATTTCTGACACCGTCTGGTATAGAAGTCCCGGATGGCAGGAAGCTTTGCCCCAGTGATGTACTGGGCCGTTCGCACTACCCTCTGTAGTGCCTTGAGGTCGGAGGCCGAGCAGTTGCCATACCAGGCAGTGATGCAACCCGTCAGAATGTTCTCGATGGTGCAGCTGTAAAACCTTTTGAGGATCTGAGGACCCATGCCAAATCTTTTCAGTCTCCTGAGGGGGAATAGGTTTTGTCGTGCCCTCTTCACGACTGTCTTGGTGTGCTTGGACCATGTTAGTTTGTTGGTGATGTGGACGCCAAGGAACTTGAAGTTCTCAACCTGCTCCACTACAGCCCTGTCGATGAGAATGGGGGCGTGCTCGGTCCTCCTTTTCCTGTGGTCCACAATCATCTCCTTTGTCTTGATCATGTTGAGGGAGAGGTGGTTGTCCTTGCACAACACGGTTTTGTCTCTGACCTCCTCCCTATAGGCTGTCTCATCATTGTCGATGATCAGGCCTACCACTGTTGTGTCATCAGCAAACTTAATGATGGTGTTGGAGTCGTGCCTGGCCGTGCAGTCATGAGTGAACAGGGAGTACAGAAGGGGACTGAGCAGGCACCCCTGAGGGGCCCCTGTGTTGAGGATCAGCATGGCGGATGTGTTGTTACCTACCCTTACCACCTGGGGGCGGCCCGTCAAGAAGTCCAGGGTCCAGTTGCAGAGGGAGGTGTTTAGTCCAAGGGTCCTTAGCTTATTGATGAGTTTTGAGGGCACTATGGTGTTGAACGCTAAGCTGTAGTCAATGAATAGCATTCTCACATAGGTGTTCCTTTTGTCCAGGTGGGAAAGGGCAGTGTGGAGTGAAATAGAGGTTGCATCATCTGTGGATCTGTTGGGGAGGTATGCAAATTGGAGTGGGTCTAGAGTTTCTGGGATAATGGTGTTGATGTGAGCCATGGCCAGCCTTTCAAAGCATTTCATGGCTACGGATGTGAGTGCTGTGGGTCGATAGTCATTTAGGCAGGTTACCTTACTGTTCTTGGGCACAGGGACTATGGGGGTCTGCTTGAAACATGTTGGTATTACAGACTCAGACAGGGAGAGGTTGAAAATGTCAGTGAGGACACTTGCCAGTTGGTCAGTGCATGCTCAGAGTACACATCCTGGTAATCTGTCTGGCCCAGTGGCCTTGAGAATGTTGACCTGTTTAAAGGTCTTACTCACATCGACTGCGGAGAGCGGGGTCACACAGTCTTCCGGAAAAGCTGATGCTCTCAAGCATGTTTCAGTGTTACTTGCCTCAAAACGTGCATAGAAGTTATTTAGCTTGTCTGGTAGGCTCGAGTCACTGGGCAGCTCTCGGCTGTGCTTCCCCTTGTAGTCTGTAATAGTTTTCAAGCCCTGCCATATCCGACGAGCGTCGGAGCCAGTGTAGTACGATTCGATCTAAGTCCTGTATTGAAGCTTTGCCTGTTTTATGGTTCGTCGCAGGGCATAGCGGGATTTCTTATAAGCTTCCAGGTTTGAGTCCCGCTCCTTGAAAGCAGCAGATCTACCCTTTAGCTCAGTGCGAATGTTGCCTGTAATCCATGGCTTCTGGTTGGGGTATGTACGTACAGTCACTGTGGGGACGACGTCTGCGATGCACAGTGACTGACTCCTAAATGCCATCGTAAGAATCCGGGAACATATTCCAGTCTGTTCTAGCAAAACAGTCTTGTAGTTTAGCATCTGCTTCATCTGACCACTTTTTTATAGACCGCGTCACTGGTGCTTCCTGCTTTAATTTTTGCTTGTAAGCAGGAATCAGGAGGATAGAGTTATGGTCAGATTTGCCAAATGGAGGTCGAGGGACCGCTTAGCTGTTCAGTATGCCATGTTCCTTATTTGATATAGGTCTTATTCCCTTTTCGACAAGTTTAGAATTGTAAACAAATAGAAAATAGTGGAAAACTATTGCGAGCACTGCTCCAGAGTACTTGATATCCACCACAAGGGGGCGAGAAGAGAGGGGAGCGGGACAGAGGGAGAGAGAGAGACCCGATTTAGCTAAACTAAACTCTATACAGCAGAGCATGCCCAACTCCAAACCCCCACAACTGAATAGATAAGATCGTGAGAAAAACATGTCAATGTTTATCAATAATGCAACCAAAAATAGTTTTTCATAGTTTTTTTTGCAACACAAAATCTTTCAGTTTTACCATCTCACCAACAGGGGGTGCTGGAGGACCTTGTAATGTAAATGTAATGTACATACGTAAATCAAGTAAAGCACAAAAGCAAATACATGTACAGCGTAGTAGACAACTAATCATTATGGTGACACATTGCACGCTCACAAATCCACACAAATCACTATATATACTATGATCCTCTCCTGAATGAAATCCATGATGTCATCACTAGCTTGCGCCACAGGGTGGCAGTATTGCTATGCATAAAAACACAGCGCAACCAACCCGTCAGTCAAACAGACAGAGGGGTATTCAGAGGTGTAGGGGAAACACCATCCGCACTGCAAGTCAGTGGGTTGCGAAAGGGTTTCCCAGCAGGATAAACCATGTAGTATGCCCCATGTAGGATACATTTTTATGCCTCTGTCTACAATCTGTTCATTTTGCTACCTGTATTGCTGGCCATTTTCTTATGGGCTACATTTGGCTAAATTGCATTGGCCACAAATCTTTTAAGGTATGAAAAACGATGTTTTAATGCCCTTGAAACTAGGCCAAATCAATATCTGTCTCTCCTCCAGGGTGTACCACTAACCACCGTGTCCCCTCTAGTGACTGACCCTAGTGCCCTGTCTCTCCTCCAGGATGTACCACTAACCACCGTGTCCCCTCTAGTGACTGGTCCTAGTGTCCTGTCTCTCCTCCAGGATGTACCACTAACCACCGTGTCCCCTCTAGTGACTGGCCCTAGTGCCCTGTCTCTCCTCCAGGATGTACCACTAACCACCGTGTCCCCTCTAGTGACTGGTCCTAGTGCCCTGTCTCTCCTCCAGGATGTACCACTAACCACCGTGTCCCCTCTAGTGACTGACCCTAGTGCCCTGTCTCTCCTCCAGGATGTACCACTAACCACCGTGTCCCCTCTAGTGACTGGCCCTAGTGCCCTGTCTCTCCTCCAGGATGTACCACTAACCACCATGTCCCCTCTAGTGACTGGTCCTAGTGCCCTGTCTCTCCTCCAGGATGTACCACTAACCACCGTGTCCCCTCTAGTGACTGGTCCTAGTGCCCTGTCTCTCCTCCAGGATGTACCACTAACCACCGTGTCCCCTCTAGTGACTGACCCTAGTGCCCTGTCTCTCCTCCAGGATGTACCACTAACCACCGTGTCCCCTCCAGTGGGGTATCAGCAGTAGTCGGTTTCCTGCAAAAACCAATTGGAGCCCCCTACTTCCCGGACCCATACAGCCAAATAGAATCGAGGGGTTAGTGAGTGTGATCGTTAGTACCTGCAGGAGGCGGGTAATCGAGGTCTGTGTCCACAGTATGCTGCTGCACTGGTCGAGGAAATGAGACGTGAGATGCAGGCTATACTATAATGTGCAGTGTATGTAGTAGGCCTATCCACCTATATGTGGCCCTTACAGTATAGGCCTATACATATGCAGGCCCATTCACCTACATATAGGCCTATAGACCTACATGCATATTCACATTTAGTTATGCATACGTAGTCTAATAAGATCAACAAGTCATTGTCTATGACCCTCAAACCCAACTCTGGACCTCGAAGCCAGTGTCACTACGTTTTTTCATTGTTCCCTCTAATCAGAAACTGATTTAGACCTGGGACACCAGGTGGGTGCAATTAATTATCAGTTAGAACAGAAAACCAGCAGGGTCCGGACCTCGTAGGGTAAGAGTTAAATACCCCTAGTCTATGAGAACAAGAATAGTCTGTGTCCGAAGCATATAGACCAGGGCTCTCCGACCCTGTTCCTGAAGTGCTACCCTCCTGTAGGTTTTCACTGCAAACCCAGGAACAAGGTCTGGAGCAAAAACCTACAGGACGGTAGCTCTCCAGGAACAGTATCAAAAGGAAAAGTATAAATCATTTCAAATTCCTTATATTAAGCAACCCAGACGGCACCATTTTATTTTTCACACTCAGACATCAAACAAAGGATGTGTTTAGTGAGTCCTAATCAAAAAAGGGACAATCGCGCTCTCTCAGAAGCAGACAAACAAAGTGTGATGTGTCCAAACTCAAAAAGATGTCACATAAAACTTACTTAATTTGATAATATTTTTTATTATTTTCACTGCATTAGGGATAACGTACACAGACGTTGCAACTTTCACATGTATGTAGGTACAAATCCTTTTAATTCAAGACAGCATTTGTAGGGAACACAGGTGAGCAACCCATGCAGGTGCTTCTAATCAGTCTGCCAGATCAGAGGCAGTAGGGAGGAACAAGATTGTCCTCTTGATAAGTGCATGAATTAGACTTTTTCTGTTCTGCTAAGCGTTCAAAATGTAACAAGCTAATTTCGGCAGTCAGAGAAAATGTATAGAGTAAAAAGTATATTATTTTCTTTAGGAATGTCGTGAAGTAAAAGTCGTCATATTAGTAGTAAAGTACAGATACTTTACACCACTGATAAACTATTGAGCCACTGACTTGCGATTCTTTCTGCGTTGGACAGCCATAATGATCTGCTCCAGGATCCTGTCTCTGTTGTTCCTCATGTTGGCCTTGGCCTTCTCCAGGAGGTGTTCGATCATAGGCGCACTGTAGGGCTGCTGGAACGTTGTGTACTTCTCACTCTCCTTCTTAATCTCCTGCTCGTCTAGGAAGAGAACAGAACAATGTACATGTTTTACATCAGCTGGCTTGCGCTCAGATGGGAGGAGTGGACATATTTGAGGTGTGTCCTTAAGAAAATGTTCAGCAATGTAATAAAGTCATGACTTTTCAAATAAGTTACATTTTGTTAGCTACGCTAACCTTACAAACCGAATAGCATATCATTACAGCACTTTGTACCAGGTATGTTAGCTACCCACTGTAATGTTAGTTGGCTACTAATACATCAAACATGCAGTATATTTACTTTATGCCATCTACCAACTGCCCAACGTTTGTTGACTTGATTATTCACGTCATTCAAAAACTTAGCTAAGTGGTATAGTTTTTCAGGGTTGTTCGTACATTCACTCTGGCTATGTAGTCCGATTTCAGAGCACTCTCATCTGACTATGCCAGAGCACAGAATAAATACATTTACTAACGCTCAACACCCATTGAATGTGGCCGGTGTCAGTAAACGTTGGCAAAAAAAGCGTAATTAAATTGTTCTGAGAGCGAAACGCTCTGTATTTACGAATGGACAAGCTGACAACGCCCTGACACTCCAGATTGAATTTACAAACAAACCCAAAGTCTAGCTAGTAATTTGTTATGCTAGCAAGTGGTTGCAAAGCAACAGCCTCAACTTCTGGTAGACATGCAAAGCGCTTTGTGACGACCCTCCCACTCTGTCTGCCGTATTCTCTCTGTTCTTGTTTCCTTGTTAGGATGCCGGTGGGCGGAGTTGGAAGGGTCGTCAGCTAAATGGGAAACACCTGGGCTCGGGTGTGTCCCAGGATATAGAGACCTCTTCCACAGTTATTGAGAGGACTCTCTCCATGCAGACACTTTGTTGATTTTGGTTGTGTAGTTTTGTGGCTTTTTGGTTATTTCCTTTGGCACCTTTCCAACACCCTGCATTATTACATTCAGGTATGCAAAACACTCACTTACACTACTGATTACTGATTACACACACGCCATTGTTAATTATTTAGTTACTTTAGTTAATAAATATATATTTTGATACCCCTTGTCTCCACGTTGTCTCCCTTTTGTTGCGAACTCAGAGCCGGTTCGTACACTCAACTGAAAGGATCCCGTTCGTTTACAGTATGCTAAATTAAACTAATAGTTTATACCTGTTAAGTATGTAGTATACAGTATGGGTATTCGAACACAGCTTCTGTGTTTTTATACTATTCAGGTCAATTCGTAAGTGGCTGAATCTCACCGGATAAATCATCTGAGGGAGGGAAACAGCGCCCCTCTGTGTCAGTATGTGTAACTCATGCATCTGATGCTGTCTGGACCAAAAGAGTATAACATGTTGCAGCAGTAGATTTTGATTGAGTGATGCCAGGGGCGAAGAGAGGGACAGAACCTACACTGTTACACCAGCAAGCATTTTGGACTTCCTTTATCATGGTTTTAAATAATTAGCCTATCAGCATTGAGCTGATCTCAACTGTGGGTTATCCTAGTGCAGCAAAACGCACCCCAAGGGAGGCCAGTTTGGATTCACACCAATCAAATCCTTTCCTAAGCAAAACGTCATTTTCAGAAAACGTCTGTTTCTGGTCTGCTTGTGTTGATGTCCTGCTGTAGCTAGCTTGCTAAATCAGCCCTTTCCTAAGTCATGGATGGAGATGGGGATTTGACATTCTCTCTACATGCCAAGGATTATGATGCCGATTCTGATGTAACCATAAAGAAAATGTTGTGCCACTGGCTTGACATGATTGTAGTTCAAAAGACTTGTTTCTGTGTTTGCAAACATTGCCACACGAGGGCGAGGCGTGCAACTTGGTGGCAGAACAAGGGGGGGTTCTCATAGAACGCCAGGAAGAAAAGCCTCTACATGTTGCATTTCACACTACTTTTGGATTATAATTGGATTTTAAGGTTTGTATGAATGTCCTGCTATTTCAATGATCGTTAGCATTCTAGATAACTGCTGCATCCAAAAGTTATTTTTGCAAAGATCACAACCAAATATAATCTTAGCGACTGTTCAAGCAAGAATCAAAACGTCATTGTAAGCATATGAGAACCCCCCCCCAAAAGTTATTTTGTTTAGAAGTAATAAAAACAAATCTAGGCTGTTGAACGGGCACAGATGGCGATGGGTTACGCACTGCCGCCAAGAGTCGCGCGCATCTGTAGGGTCTATATGTAGTCTAGTAGGCTCATGTTAACTAGCTAGCTAATTTAGCTGGATCATGGTTGTCCATGCAAGGAAGTTTGGAAAGCAACAACTTTAGCTAGGTAGCCTATGACAACAAAAACCAAAAGCCATAGATGGTTTTGTCAACATGAAAGAGACGAGGATGGCTTTGGCGTTCAACTAGTCCAGAAGTAGGGCGAGTCAACATTTTCTGTTTTACTTGTTCACACATGCACACACGCACAGAAATTATTACCATGGACAGCCACGTGATATTTAGCAACATTGGACTACATTTTTTCTGGTATCTTTAAATTTGTTTAGATTTACCATTGTGTTTTGTGTGAACCCCAGGAAGAGTAGCTGTAGCCAATGGGGTTCCTGATAAAACATACTAAATACTAGTGACATCATAAAAAGCAGACAGTTGGTGCAGATAAACAAGAAAAGGACATGACACAGAGAAAAACAAAGAGACAGAAAATAAGAGAGAGGGTGTAGTCAGAGAGACAAGTATAAAAGACAGATAGACACTGACTACTATGATGACTACCACAGACCTTGGCAGTTCTGCAGGTTGAACAGGGGCATGTGCATGATGGTGGGCTGTTTAGGAAGTTGCCCCTCAAAGACATAGCAGTCCTGAGGATGGTCTTTCTCCTCCCTCATCCTCTCATCCACTGGGGGAAAGGGGAGCTTCAGCTCATCCGCATACTGTTTGGAACTAAACACCGTCTGTCAGGAGCAGGATTAGTAGTATGGTTATGTCAATGTCCTTCTCCAAAACAACCCTTAGTACCTAATTCCTAGGCACTACTTCCTTCTCACTAGGCCCTACTCCCTAGGCCAGGGGTGTCACTCAGTCCAGGGAGGGCCGAGTGGCTGCAGGTTTTTGGTTTTTCAATGAAGACCTAGACAACCAGGTGAGGGGACTTCCTTACTAATTAGTGACCATTCATCAATCAAGTACAAGGGTGGAGCGAAAACCCACAGACACTCTCTCCGTTGAATGAGTTTGACACGTGCCCTAGTCACTACTCCCTAGAGAGTGAGCAAGAGAGGAGAGAGAGAGAGTCACTACTCCCTAGAGAGCACACAAGAGGAGAGAGAGAGAGACCACACAAGAGAGGAGAGAGAGAGAGTCACTACTACCTAGAGAGCGAGAGAGACAGTCACTACTACCTAGAGTGCACACAAGGGAGAGAGAGAGAGCGAGAGAGACAGTCACTACTACCTAGGCACTTAATATTCTTCTGAAATGCTTGAATAGGATTAAGTGTGTGTGTGTGTGTGTGTGTGTGTGTGTGTGTTTGCCTCAAATGGGTCTTCTTCGCTGAAGTCCAAGGAGATGATGAGGTCGACCTCCCTGGATGGGCGCAGGATGGGGGGGTAGGGAGAGTTCATCTTTAACGCCTACCAGATGAATCTTCTCTTTGTATGCCATGCAGCAAGGAACTCTAGTATCTGGGGAGATGGAGAGGAATGTAGAGAGAGAGCGAGCGGGGGAAGGTAGAGAGAGCGAGCGGGGGAAGGAAGAGAGAGAGTACGAACGAGCGAGCGGGGGAAGGAAGAGAGAGAGTACGAACGAGCGAGCGGGGGAAGGAAGAGAGAGAGTACGAACGAGCGAGCGGGGGAAGGAAGAGAGAGAGCGAACGAGCGAGCGAGCGTGGGAAGGAAGAGAGAGAGCGAACGAGCGAGCGAGCGGGGGAAGGAAGAGAGAGAGAGCGAACGAGCGAGCGAGCGGGGGAAGGAAGAGAGAGAGAGCGAACGAGCGAGCGAGCGGGGGAAGGAAGAGAGAGAGAGCGAACGAGTGAGCGGGGGAGGGTAGAGAGAGAGCGAACGAGCGAGCGGGGGAAGGTAGAGAGAGCGACCGAGCGAGCGGGGGAGGGTAGAGAGAGCGAACGAGCGAGCGGGGGAGGGTAGAGAGAGCGAACGAGCGAGCGGGGGAAGGAAGAGAGAGAGTGCGAACGAGCGAGCGGGGGAAGGAAGAGAGAGAGAGCGAACGAGCGAGCGGGGGAAGGAAGAGAGAGAGAGCGAACGAGCGAGCGGGGGAAGGAAGAACAAGCGAGCGGGGGAGGGTAGAGAGAGCGAACGAGCGAGCGGGGGAGGGTAGAGAGAGAGCGAACGAGCGAGCAGGGGAGGGTAGAGAGAGCGAACGAGCGAGCGGGGGAGGGTAGAGAGAGCGAACGAGCGAGCGGGGGAGGGTAGAGAGAGAGCGAACGAGCGAGCGGGGGAGGGTAGAGAGAGCGAACGAGCGAGCGGGGGAAGGAAGAGAGAGAGTGCGAACGAGCGAGCGGGGGAAGGAAGAGAGAGAGTGCGAACGAGCGAGCGAAGGAAGAGAGAGAGAGAGCGAACGAGCGAGCGGGGGAAGGAAGAGAGGGAGAGCGAACGAGCGAGCGGGGGAAGGAAGAACGAGCGAGCGGGGGAGGGTAGAGAGAGCGAACGAGCGAGCGGGGGAAGGTAGAGAGAGTACGAACGAGCGAGCGGGGGAAGGAAGAGAGAGAGTACGAACGAGCGAGCGGGGGAAGGAAGAGAGAGAGTGCGAACGAGCGAGCGGGGGAAGGAAGAGAGAGAGTGCGAACGAGCGAGCGGGGGAAGGTAGAGAGAGTACGAACGAGCGAGCGGGGGAAGGAAGAGAGAGAGAGCGAACGAGCGAGCGGGGGAGGGTAGAGAGAGAGCGAACGAGCGAGCGGGGGAGGGTAGAGAGAGCGAACGAGCGAGCGGGGGAGGGTAGAGAGAGCGAACGAGCGAGCGGGGGAGGGTAGAGAGAGAGCGAACGACGCGAGCGGGGGAGGGAAGAGAGAGCGAACGAGCGAGCGGGGGAGGGTAGAGAGAGAGCGAACGAGCGAGCGGGGGATGGTAGAAAGAGAGCGAACGAGCGAGCAGGGGAGGGTGAGAGAGCGAACGAGCGAGCGGGGGAGGGTAGAGGAGAGCGAACGAGCGAGCGGGGGAGGGTAGAGAGAGCGAACGAGCGAGCGGGGGAGGGTAGAGAGAGCGAACGAGCGAGCGGGGGAGGGTAGAGAGAGCGAACGAGCGAGCGGGGGAGGGTAGAGAGAGCGAACGAGCGAGCGAGCGGGGGAGGGTAGAGAGAGCGAACGAGCGAGCGGGGGAGGGTAGAGAGAGCGAACGAGCGAGCGGGGGAGGGTAGAGAGAGAGCGAACGAGCGAGCAGGGGAGGGTAGAGCGAGAGCGAGCGAACGAGCGAGCGGGGGAGGGTAGAGAGAGCAAACGAGCGAGCGGGGGAGGGTAGAGAGAGCGAGCGGGGGAGGGTAGAGAGAGAGCGAGCGAACGAGCGGGGGAGGGTAGAGAGAGCGAGAGCGAGCGAGCGGGGGAGGGGAGGGTAGATGGAGAGAGCGAACCAGCGAGCATGGGGAGGGTAGAGAGAGCAAACGAGCGAGCGGGGGAAGGCAGAGAGAGCGAACGAGCGAGCGGGGGAGGGTAGAGAGAGCGAGCGAACGAGCGAGCGGGGGAGGGTAGAGAGAGCGAGCGGGGGAGGGTAGAGAGAGCGAGCGAGCGAGCGGGGGAGGGTAGAGAGAGCGAACGAGCGAGCGGGGGAGGGTAGAGAGAGCGAACGAGCGAGCGGGGGAGGGTAGAGAGCGAACGAGCGAGCGGGGGAGGGTAGAGAGAGAGCGAACGAGCGAGCGGGGGAGGGTAGAGAGAGCGAACGAGCGAGCGGGGGAGGGTAGAGAGAGCGAACGAGCGAGCGGGGGAGGGTAGAGAGAGAGCGAACGAGCGAGCGGGGGAAGGAAGAGAGAGAGTGCGAACGAGCGAGCGGGGGAAGGAAGAGAGAGAGTGCGAACGAGCGAGCGGGGGAAGGAAGAGAGAGAGGCGAACGAGCGAGCGGGGGAAGGAAGAGAGAGAGAGCGAACGAGCGAGCGGGGGAAGGAAGTAGAGAGCGAGCGAACGAGCGAGCGGGGAGGGTAGAGAGAGAGCGAACGAGCGAGCAGGGGAGGGTAGAGAGAGCGAACGAGCGAGCGGGGGAGGGTAGAGAGAGCGAACGAGCGAGCGGAGGAGGGTAGAGAGCGAGCGGGGGAAGGTAGTGGGGGAGGGAACGAGTGAGCGGGGAAGATAGAGAGCGAACGAGCGAGCGGGGGAAGGTAGAGAGCGAGCGAACGAGCGAGCGGGGGAAGGTAGAGAGAGAGCGAACGAGCGAGCGGGGGAAGGTAGAGAGAGCGAACGAGCGAGCGGGGGAAGGTAGTGGGGGAGGGAACGAGCGAGCGGGGGAAGGTAGAGAGCGAGCGAACGAGCGAGCGGGGAAGGTAGAGAGAGCGAACGAGCGAGCGGGGGAAGGTAGAGAGAGCGGGGGAAGGTAGAGAGCGAGCGAGGGAAGGTAGAGAGCGAGCGAGGGAAGGTAGAGAGCGAACGAGAGATGATCGAGAGAGAACGAGGGAAGGTAGAGAGCGAGCGGGGAAGGGTAGAGAGAGGGAGCGGGAAAGGGTAGAGAAAGCGAGCGAGCGGGGGAGGTAGCGAATGAGCGAGCGGGGGAAAGTAGAGAGAGCGAGCGGGGGAAGGTAGAGAGAGCGAACGAGCGAGCGGGGGAAGGTAGAGAGCGAACGAGCGAGCGGGGGAAGTAGAGCGCGAACGAGGGAAGGTAGAGAGCGAACGAGCGAGCGGGGGAAGGTAGAGAGTGAGCGGGGGAAGGGTAGAGAAAGAAAGAGCGAGGGTAGGGTAGCGAAAGAAAGAGAGCGAGCGGGGGAGGGAGGGTAGAGAAAGAGAGCGAGCGGGGGTAGGGTAGAGAAAGAGAGCGAGTGGGGGAGGGTAGAGAAAGAAAGAGAGCGAGCGGGGGGAGGGAGGGTAGAGAAAGAGAGCGAGCGGGGGTAGGGTAGAGAAAGAGAGCGAGCGGGGGAGGGTAGAGAGATAGCGAGCGGGGGGGGTTGAGAGAGAGCGAGCGGGGGGGTGGAGAGATAGCGAGCGGGGGGGGTTGAGAGAGAGCGAGCGGGGGGGGTTGAGAGAGAGCGAGCCAGCGAGCATGGGGAGGGTAGAGAGAGCAAACGAGCGAGCGGGGGAAGGTAGAGAGAGCGAACGAGCGAGCGGGGGAGGGTAGAGAGAGAGTGAACGAGCGAGCGGGGGAGGGTAGAGAGCAGAGCGAACGAGCGAGAGGGGGAGGGTAGAGAGAGCGAACGAGCGAGCGGAGGAGGGTAGAGAGCGAGCGGGGGAAGGTAGTGGGGGAGGGAACGAGTGAGCGGGGAAGATAGAGAGCGAACGAGCGAGCGGGGGAAGGTAGAGAGAGAGCGAACGAGCGAGCGGGGGAAGGTAGAGAGCGAGCGAACGAGCGAGCGGGGGAAGGTAGAGAGAGCGAACGAGCGAGCGGGGGAAGGTAGAGAGCGAGCGAACGAGCGAGCGGGGGAGGGTAGAGAGGGAGCGAACGAGCGAGCGGGGGAGGGTAGAGAGAGCGAACGAGCGAGCGGGGGAAGGTAGAGAGAGGCGAACGAGCGAGCGGGGGAAGGTAGAGAGCGAGCGAACGAGCGAGCGGGGGAAGGTAGAGAGAGCGAACGAGCGAGCGGGGGAAGGTAGAGAGAGAGAGCGAACGAGCGAGCGGCGAAGGTAGAGAGCGAGCGAACGAGCGAGCGGGGAAGGTAGAGAGCGAGCGAACGGGGGAAGGTAGTGGGGGAGGGAACGAGCGAGCGGGGAAGATAGAGAGAGCGAACGAACGAGCGGGGGAAGGTAGAGAGAGCGAACGAGCGAGCGGGGGAAGGTAGAGAGAGCGAACGAGCGAGCGAGGGAAGGTAGAGAGAGCGGGGGAAGGTAGAGAGCGAGCGAGGGAAGGTAGAGAGCGAGCGAGGGAAGGTAGAGAGCGAACGAGAGATGATCGAGAGAGAACGAGGGAAGGTAGAGAGCGAGCGGGGAAGGGTAGAGAGAGGGAGCGGGGAAGGGTAGAGAAAGCGAGCGAGCGGGGAAGGTAGCGAATGAGCGAGCGGGGGAAAGTAGAGAGAGCGAGCGGGGGAAGGTAGAGAGAGAGCGAACGAGCGAGCGGGGGAGGGTAGAGAGAGCGAACGAGCGAGCGGGGGAGGGTAGAGAGAGAGAGCGAACGAGCGAGCAGGGGGAGGGTAGAGAGAGCGAACGAGCGAGCGGGGGAGGGTAGAGAGAGCGAACGAGCGAGCGGGAGGAGGGTAGAGAAAGAGCGAACGAGCGAGCGAGGACGGGGGGGGAAGATAGAGAGCGAACGAGCGAGCGGGGGAGGGTAGAGAGAGAGAACGAGCGAGCGGGGGAAGGTAGAAAGAGAGCGAACGAGCGAGCGGGGGAGGGTAGAGAGAGCGAACGAGCGAGCGGGGGAGGGTAGAGAGAGCGAACGAGCGAGCGGGGGAGGGTAGAGAGCGAGCGAACGAGCGAGCGGGGGAGGGTAGAGAGAGCGAACGAGCGAGCGGGGGAGGGTAGAGAGAGCGAACGAGCGAGCGAGCGGGGGAGGGTAGAGAGAGCGAACGAGCGAGCGGGGGAGGGTAGAGAGAGCGAACGAGCGAGCGGGGGAAGGTGAGAGAGCGAACGAGCGAGCGGGGGAAGGTAGAGCGCGAACGAGGGAAGGTAGAGAGCGAAAGAGCGAGCGGGGGAGGGTAGAGAGAGCGAACGAGCGGGGGAGGGGAGGGTAGATGGAGAGAGCGAACCAGCGAGCATGGGGAGGGTAGAGAGAGCAAACGAGCGAGCGGGGGAAGGTAGAGAGAGCGAACGAGCGAGCGGGGGAGGGTAGAGAGAGCGAGCGAACGAGCGAGCGGGGGAGGGTAGAGAGTGAGCGAACATGGGGAGGGTAGAGAGAGAGCGAACCAGCGAGCATGGGGAGGGTAGAGAGAGCGAACGAGGAAGATAGAGAGGGTAGAGAGAGCGAACGAGCGAGCGGAGGAGGGTAGAGAGCGAGCGGGGGAAGGTAGTGGGGGAGGGAACGAGTGAGCGGGGAAGATAGAGGGCGAACGAGCGAGCGGGGGAAGGTAGAGAGCGAGCGAACGAGCGAGCGGGGGAAGGTAGAGAGAGCGAACGAGCGAGCGGGGAAGGTAGTGGGGGAGGGAACGAGCGAGCGGGGGAAGGTAGAGAGAGCGAACGAGCGAGCGGGGGAAGGTGGAGAGAGCGAACGGGGGAAGGTGGAGAGCGAGCGAACGAGCGAGGGGAAAGTAGAGAACGAGCGAGCGGGGAAGGTAGAGAGAGCGAACGAGCGAGCGGGGGAAGGTAGAGAGCGAGCGAACGAGCGAGCGGGGGAAGGTAGTGGGGGAGGGAACGAGCGAGCGGGGGAAGGTAGAGAGAGCGAACGAGCGAGCGGGGGAAGGTGGAGAGAGCGAACGGGGGAAGGTGGAGAGCGAGCGAACGAGCGGGGGAGGGTAGAGAGAGCGAGCGAGCGGGGGAGGGTAGAGAGAGAGCGAGCGAGCGGGGGAGGGTAGAGAGAGAGCGAGCGAGCGGGGGAGGGTAGAGAGAGCGAGCGAGCGAGCGGGGAGGGTAGAGAGAGAGCGAGCGAACGAGCGGGGAGGGTAGAGAGAGCGAGCGAACGAGCGGGGAGGGTAGAGAGAGAGAGAGCGAGCGAACGAGCGAGCGGGGGAGGGTAGAGAGAGAGCGAGCGAACGAGCGAGCGGGTGAGGGTAGAGAGAGCGAGCGAACGAGCGAGCGGGGGAGAGTAGAGAGAGGAGCGAAGCGAACGAGCGAGCGGGGGAGGGTAGAGAGAGAGCGAGCGAACGAGCGAGCGGGGGAGGGTAGAGAGAAAGCGAGCGAACGAGCGAGCGGGGGAGGGTAGAGAGAGCGAGCGAACGAGCGAGCTGGGAGGGTAGAGAGCGAGCGAACGAGCGAGGCATGGGGAGGGTAGAGAGAGAGAGCGAACCAGCGAGCATGGGGAGGGTAGAGAAAGAGAGCGAGTGGGGGAGGGTAGAGAAAGAAAGAGAGCGAGCGGGGGGAGGGAGGGTAGAGAAAGAGAGCGAGCGGGGGGTAGGGTAGAGAAAGAGAGCGAGCGGGGGAGGGTAGAGAGATAGCGAGCGGGGGGGGTTGGAGAGAGCGAGCGGGGGGGTGGAGAGATAGCGAGCGGGGGGGGTTGAGAGATAGCGAGCGGGGGGGGGTTGAGAGAGAGCGAGCGGGGGGGTTGAGAGGGAGCGAGCGGGGGGGGTTGAGAGAGAGCGAGCGGGGGGGGTTGAGAGAGCGAGCGGGGGAGGGTAGAGAAAGAGAGCGAGCGGGGGAGGGTAGAGAAAGAGAGCGAGCGGGGGAGGGTAGAGAAAGAGAGCGAGCGGGGGAGGGTAGAGAAAGAGAGCGAGCGGGGGAGGGTAGAGAAAGAGCACAAGAGAGAACCAAGAAAGTTGATATTTTGGAGGGACAACTTAAGATCCTGGTTATGATTTATACTAGTTATGTTATCATGTTAGGAAGAGGTCTGATGTTACTGTACCATATAACTTGAAGAGGAAGTTGGACGTGGTTCCCCATTCCCATTTAATGAGCAGAGGGAAAATGTTCTGTACAATCCAAATGATTGAACCTGGGGGAGACACACCAATTTCAAATTATTCTTAACAAAAATAATCTCAGTTCTCCCTTTCTGGAGAGGACAAGAGAATAAACATTTATCTCATGTCATTATGATGAGAGAGTTTGGGAACGTGACAGTCCAACACAGTCTCAAAACGTGCATGCTGTAATGATAGTACAAGGCCACCATATCCTGTCCAAGTTACTGTAGCGTGGAATCTACAAGCATGACTTAAGGGTGAAAAACGTTAATGAAGGTTGGGTTTATTTCAGTCCTGCACACAAGTAGTCATCAATTCAGAGTGCAGCTGCACGTGACCAAAGAGTAATGGCAGTGGTAAATGTGGTTTGATTTTGGATATTCCTATGGGGCTAGTTAGAGACCATTGGTAAATTACACAATGTACAAATATCCAAATTTCAATGACTTAAACACCTCAAACCAACGATAAATTGTAGAAATTCATATTTAAATATTTAAAGCATTTATTGAGAACTAAAAGGTGTGCAATTGCCTCTTTTACATTTATTGATTGTCCCTAAGTAGCCCCGGCTATCCAATGTCAAATCTATTTTGCCACGGTCACACACCACAATAATTGGTGAAGTAATTTGTCTAACTCTTCCCATCTGCGATCACACAACCACATCAATTCACACCCCGAAACCAACTCACTTTTGAATTCAGTCGTGGCAGCTAGGATTTCTTAATGAACCAAATCTAAAACTAGGACAAATCAGGAAGTTCAGCCACCCTTTAACTTGGAGTGGTTAGGATTAGTGATGGGGAAACTAAGCTTCCTTAAGCATTGAGGCTTTCCAGCCAATTGTGTCGAGAAAAGGTTCATTACTCGGAGCTTCATTATCCGTTCACAATACACATTAGTGAACACATCTGCTGGTCAGCAATAAATAGCAACGTGTGATTATCAGAGGGTTTTTTTCTCCACAGTTTATTGTGTAATATTGTCCTGTAGTTTATTGTCTGGTATTGTCCTGAAGTGTATCGTCTAGTATTGTCCTGTAGTTTAATGTCTAGTATTGTCCTGTAATTTACTGTCTACTATTGTCCTGTAGTTTGTCTACTAGTTTGTAGTTTATTGTTCTGTATATTATTGTCTACTATTGTCCTGTAGTTTATTGTCTAATATTGTCCTGTATTTTATTGTCTGGCATTGTCCTGTAGTTTATTGTCTAATATTGTCCTGCAGTTTATTGTCTAGTATTGTCCTGAGGTTTATTGTCTAGTATTGTCCTGAAGTTTATTGTCTAGTATTGACCTGTAGTTTATGGTCTAGTATTGTCCTGTAGTTTATTGTCTAGTATTGTCCTGTAGTTGAATGTCTAGTATTGTCCAGTAATTTAATGTCTACTATTGTCCTGTAGTTTGTCTATTATTATGCTGTAGTTTATTGTCTACTATTGTCAAGGATTCTATTGTCCTGTAGTTTGTCTAGTATTGTCTTGTAGTTTGTCTAGTATCGTCCTGTATTTTATTGTCCTGTAGTTTATTTTCTAGTATTGTCCTGTAGTTTATGGTCCTGTATATTATTGTCTACTATTGTCCTGTAGTTTATTGTCTAATATTGTCCTGTATTTTATTGTCTGGCATTGTCCTGTAGTTTATTGTCTAGTATTGTCCTGTAGTTTATTGTCTAGTATTGTCCTGTAGTTTAATGTCTAGTATTGTCCTGTAATTTACTGTCTACTATTGTCCTGTAGTTTATTGTCTAGCATTGTCCTGTAGTTTATTGTCTAATATTGTCCTGCAGTTTATTGTCTAGTATTGTCCTGAGGTTTATTGTCTAGTATAGTCCTGAGGTTTATTGTCTAGTATTGTCCTGAAGTTTATTGTCTAGTATTGTCCTGTACTTTATTGTCTAGTATTGTCCTGTAGTTTCTTGTTCTGTATATTATTGTCTACTATTGTCCTGTAGTTTATTGTCTAATATTGTCCTGTATTTTATTGTCTGGCATTGTCCTGTAGTTTATTGTCTAGTATTGTCCTGTAGTTTGTCTAATATTGTTCTGCAGTTTATTGTCTAGTATTGTCCTGAGGTTTATTGTCTAGTATTGTCCTGAGGTTTATTGTCTAGTATTGTCCTGAAGTTTATTGTCTAGTATTGTCCTGTAGTTTATTGTCTAGTATTGTCCTGTAGTTTATTGTCTAGTATTGTCCTGTAGTTGAATGTCTAGTATTGTCCAGTAATTTACTGTCTACTATTGTCCTGTAGTTTGTCTACTATTATGCTGTAGTTTATTGTCTACTATTGTCAAGGATTCTATTGTCCTGTAGTTTGTCTAATATTGTCCTGTAGTTTATTGTCTAGTATCGTCCTGTATTTTATTGTCCTGTAGTTTATTTTCTAGTATTGTCCTGTAGTTTATTTTCTAGTATTGTCCTGTAGTTCATTGTCCTGTATATTATTGTCTACTATTGTCCTGTAGTTTATTGTCTAATATTGTCCTGTATTATATTGTCTAGTATTGTCCTGTAGTTTATTGTGTAGTATTGTCCTGTAGTTTAATGTCTAGTATTGTCCTGTAATTTACTGTCTACTATTGTCCTGTAGTTTATTGTCTAGTATTGTCCTGTAGTTTATTGTCTAATATTGTCCTGTATTTTATGTCTGGCATTGTCCTGTAGTTTATTGTCTAGTATTGTCCTGTAGTTTGTCTAATATTGTCCTGCAGTTTATTGTCTAGTATTGTCCTGAGGTTTATTGTCTAGTATTGTCCTGAGGTTTATTGTCTAGTATTGTCCTGAAGTTTATTGTCTAGTATTGTCCTGTAGTTTATTGTCTAGTATTGTCCTGTAGTTTATTGTCTAGTATTGTCCTGTAGTTGAATGTCTAGTATTGTCCAGTAATTTACTGTCTACTATTGTCCTGTAGTTTGTCTACTATTATGCTGTAGTTTATTGTCTACTATTGTCAAGGATTCTATTGTCCTGTAGTTTGTCTAATATTGTCCTGTAGTTTATTGTCTAGTATCGTCCTGTATTTTATTGTCCTGTAGTTTATTTTCTAGTATTGTCCTGTAGTTTATTTTCTAGTATTGTCCTGTAGTTTATTGTCCTGTATATTATTGTCTACTATTGTCCTGTAGTTTATTGTCTAATATTGTCCTGTATTATATTGTCTAGTATTGTCCTGTAGTTTATTGTGTAGTATTGTCCTGTAGTTTAATGTCTAGTATTGTCCTGTAATTTACTGTCTACTATTGTCCTGTAGTTTATTGTCTAGTATTGTCCTGTAGTTTATTGTCTAATATTGTCCTGCAGTTTATTGTCTAGTATTGTCCTGAGCTTTATTGTCTAGTATAGTCCTGAGGTTTATTGTCTAGTATTGTCCTGAAGTTTATTGTCTAGTATTGTCCTGTACTTTATTGTCTAGTATTGTCCTGTAGTTTATTGTTCTGTATATTATTGTCTACTATTGTCCTGTAGTTTATTGTCTAGTATTGTCCTGAAGTGTATTGTCTAGTATTGTCCTGTAGTTTATTGTCTAATATTGTCCTGCAGTTTATGGTCTAGTAATGTCCTGCAGTTTATTGTCTAGTAATGTCCTGTAGTTTATTGTCTAGTTTTGTCCTGCAGTTTATTGTCTAGTATTGGCCTGTAGTTTATTGTCTAGTATTGTCCTGAAGTGTATCGTCTAGTATTGTCCTGTAGTTTAATGTCTAGTATTGTCCTGTAATTTACTGTCTACTATTGTCCTGTAGTTTGTCTACTATTGTGCTGTAGTTTATTGTCTACTATTGTCAAGGAATGTATTGTCCTGTAGTTTGTCTAATATTGTCCTGTAGTTTATTGTCTAGTATCGTCCTGTAGTTTATTGTTCTGTATATTATTGTCTACTATTGTCCTGTAGTTTATTTTCTAGTATTGTCCTGTAGTTTATTGTTCTGTATATTATTGTCTACTATTGTCCTGTAGTTTATTGTCTAATATTGTCCTGTATTTTATTGTCTGGCATTGTCCTGTAGTTTATTGTCTAATATTGTCCTGTAGTTTATTGTCTAGTATTGTCCTGTAGTTTGTCTAATATTGTCCTGCAGTTTATTGTCTAATATTGTCCTGCAGTTTATTGTCTAGTATTGTCCTGAGGTTTATTGTCTAGTATTGTCCTGTAGTTTGTCTAATATTGTCCTGCAGTTTATTGTCTAATATTGTCCTGCAGTTTATTGTCTAGTATTGTCCTGAGGTTTATTGTCTAGTATTGTCCTGAAGTTATTGTCTAGTATTGTCCTGTAGTTTATTGTCTAGTATTGTCCTGTAGTTTATTATCTAGTATTGTCCTGTAGTTGAATGTCTAGTATTGTCCAGTAATTTAATGTCTACTATTGTCCTGTAGTTTGTCTACTATTATGCTGTAGTATATTGTCTACTATTGTCAAGGATTCTATTGTCCTGTAGTTTGTCTAGTATTGTCTTGTAGTTTGTCTAGTATTGTCCTGTGTTTTATTGTCCTGTAGTTTATTTTCTAGTATTGTCCTGTAGTTTATTGTTCTGTATATTATTGTCTACTATTGTCCTGTAGTTTATTGTCTAATATTGTCCTGTATTTTATTGTCTGGCATTGTCCTGTAGTTTATTGTCTAATATTGTCCTGCAGTTTATTGTCTAGTATTGTCCTGAGGTTTATTGTCTAGTATTGTCCTGAAGTTTATTGTCTAGTATTGTCCTGTAGTTTATTGTCTAGTATTGTCCTGTAGTTTATTTTCTAGTATTGTCCTGTAGTTTATTGTCCTGTATATTATTGTCTACTATTGTCCTGTAGTTTATTGTCTAATATTGTCCTGTATTTTATTGTCTGGCATTGTCCTGTAGTTTATTGTCTAGTATTGTCCTGTAGTTTATTGTCTAGTATTGTCCTGTAGTTTAATGTCTAGTATTGTCCTGTAATTTACTGTCTACTATTGTCCTGTAGGTTATTGTCTATTATTGTCCTGTAGTTTATTGTCTAGTATTGTCCTGCAGTTTATTGTCTAGTATTGTCCTGTACTTTATTGTCTAGTATTGTCCTGTAGTTTCTTGTTCTGTATATTATTGTCTACTATTGTCCTGTAGTTTATTGTCTAATATTGTCCTGTATTTTATTGTCTGGCATTGTCCTGTAGTTTATTGTCTAGTATTGTCCTGTAGTTTATTGTCCTGTATATTATTGTCTACTATTGTCCTGTAGTTTATTGTCTAATATTGTCCTGTATTATATTGTCTAGTATTGTCCTGTAGTTTATTGTCTAGTATTGTCCTGTAGTTTATTGTCTAGTATTGTCCTGTAGTTTAATGTCTAGTATTGTCCTGTAATTTACTGTCTACTATTGTCCTGTAGTTTGTCTACTATTGTCCTGTTGTTTATTGTCTTGTATTGTCCTGTAGTTTATTGTCTAATATTGTCCTGCAGTTTATTGTCTAGTATTGTCCTGTAGTTCATTGTCTAGTATTGTCCTGTAGTTTATTGTCTAGTTTTGCCCTGTAGTTTATTGTCTAGTATTGTCCTGTAGTTGAATGTCTAGTGATGTCCTGTAATTTACTGTCTACTATTGTCCTGTAGTTTGTCTACTATTGTGCTGAAGTTTATTGTCTACTATTGTCAAGGATTCTATTGTCCTGTAGTTTGTCTAATATTGTCCTGTAGTTTATTGTCTAGTATTGTCCTGTATTTTATTGTCCTGGAGTTTATTTTCTAGTATTGTCCTGTAGTTTATTGTCCTGTGTATTATTGTCTACTATTGTCCTGTAGTTTATTGTCTAATATTGTCCTTTATTTTATTGTCTACTATTGCCCTGTAGTTTATTGTCTACTATTGTCTTATTGTATAATATTGTCCTGTAGTTTATTGTCTACAATTGTCCTGTAGTTTATTGTGCAGTATTGCCCTGTAGTTTATTGTCCTGTATGTTATTGTATACTATTGTCCTGTAGTTTATTGTCTAGTATTACCCTGTAGTTTATTGTCCAGTATTGTACTGTAGTTTATTGTCCTGTATTTTATTGTCTAGTATTGTCCTGTAATTTATTGTCTACTGATTGTCCTGTAATTTAATGTCTAGTATTGTCCTGTAGTTTATTGTCTAGTATTGTCCTGTAGTTTATTGTCTAGTATTGTCCTCTAGGATTCTATTGTCCTGTTTATTATTGTCTACTATTGTCCTGTAGTTTATTGTCTAGTATTGCCCTGTAGTTTATTGTCCAGTATTGTCCTGTAGTTTATTGCCCTGTGTTTTATTGTCTTGTATTGTCCTGTAGTTTATTGTCTACTATTGCCCTGTAGTTTATTGTCTGGTATTGCCCTGTAGTTTATTGTCTAGTATTGTCCTGCAGTTTATTTTCTAGTATTGTCCTGTAGTTTATTGTGCAGGTATTGCCCTGTAGTTTATTGTCCTGTATGTTATTGTATACTATTGTCCTGTAGTTTATTGTCTAGTATTACCCTGTAGTTTATTGTCCAGTATTGTACTGTAGTTTATTGTCCTGTATTTTATTGTCTAGTATTGTCCTGTAATTTATTGTCTACTATTGTCCTGTAATTTAATGTCTAGTATTGTCCTGTAGTTTATTGTCTAGTATTGTCCTGTAGTTTAGTGTCTGATATTGTTCTGAAGTTTATTGTCTAATGGTGTCCTGTAGTTTATTGTCTAGTATTGTCCTGTAGTTTATTGTCTAGTATTGTCCTCTAGTTTATTGTCCTGTTTATTATTGTCTACTATTGTCTTGTAGTTTATTGTCTAGTATTACCCTGTAGTTTATTGTCCAGTATTGTCCTGTAGTTTATTGCCCTGTATTTTATTATCTTGTATTGTCCTGTAGTTTATTGTCTACTATTGCCCTGTAGTTTATTATCTGGTATTGTCCTGTAGTTTATTGTCTAGTATTGTCCTGTAGCTCTATGTCTACTATTGTCCTGTAGTTTATTTTCTAGTATTGTCCTGTAGTTTATTGTCTGGTATTGTCCTGTAGTTTAGTGTCTAGTATTGTCCTGTAATTTATTGTCTAGTATTGTCCTGTAGTTTATTGTGTTGTATTGTCCTCTAGTTTATTGTCCTGTTTATTATTGTCTACTATTGTCTTGTAGTTTATTGTGTAGTATTACCCTGTAGTTTATTGTCCAGTATTGTCCTGTAGTTTATTGTCTAGTGTTGTCCTGTAGTTTATGGTCTACTATTGTCCTGTAGTTTATTGTCTGCTATTGTCCTGTAGTTTATTGTCTACTGTTGTCCTTTGTTTTTGGTCCACTAGTGTTCTGTAGTTTATTGTCTAGTTTTGTCCTGTCATTTATTGTCTAGTATTGTCCTGTAGTTTATTGTCTAGTATTGCCCTGTAGTTTATTGTCCTGTGTTTTATTGTCTAATATTGTTCTGTAGTTTATTGTCCTGTGTTTTATTGTCTAATATTGTTCTGTAGTTTATTGTCCTGTATTTTATTGTCTTGTTTTTTTTCCTGTAGTTTATTGTCTACTTTTGTCCGGTAGTTTATTGTCTAGTAGTGTCCTGTAGTTTATGGTCTACTATTGTCCTGTAGTTTATGGTCTAGTAGTGTCCTGTAGTTTATGGTCTAGTATTGTCCTGTAGTTTATGGTCTAGTATTGTCCTGTAGTTTATGGTCTAGTAGTGTCCTGTAGTTTATGGTCTAGTAGTGTCCTGTAGTTTATGGTCTAGTAATGTCCTGTAGTTTATGGTCTAGTATTGTCCTGTAGTTATTGTCTAGTATTGTCCTGTAGTTTATGGTCTAGTATTGTCTTGTAGTTTATTGTCTAGTAATGTCCTGTAGTTTATTGTTTAGTATTGTTCGGTAGTTTATTGTCTACTATTGTTTTGGAGTATTGTTTTACGTTTTTGTTTTTGATTGAAGGTGATTCTCTTCGTTGTTGTTGTTTCTTTGTGTTTCTTTACTGGGTCTGTTCCTGGGTTGTATTGTTGTTATATTCTTTCTTATTGACTTATCTTTTGTATTTTGTCTCTCTATCGTTGTCTTTGATGGGTGTTTTATCATCTGGATGGGTGGGGGGAAGGGGAGGGGTGAAAGACTACCTTAGTGCAAGAAGTTAACCTGATTTTAAGACATTTTTGTCACCTAAAGATATTTTAAAAATGAAACTACAAACATTATTTATCACAAATGAACTCAAAGGGAATGTTGTTTCAATGATCCAAAATACAACTTACAATTCTACACACTAGTCTTGCAGACTAACTAGCGTGATGCACTGTAGCTTACCTCCAAATAATAAGTCCCAGATCTTTTTTCCCACATAAGCAATGTCCATCTGCCCGTCTGCAATGACACTCCCACAGATACCTGACCAGAAACAACAAACAAGCAACAATAAATTGATGTGTGTGCACGTTTTCTTGTGCATGTGTGTGAGTGCATGTGTGTCTATGCGTTCCCCACCTTGCAGCAGAACCATGTCCATTTCCTTCCTCTTCTCTGTCATAATCCCGCCTTCAAACTTGCACCTGAGACAGGAAGTGTCGATGAAAGCGCCCAATCCGGAGAAGCCACACTCGTGGGGTGTCATCTCAAACCACACTGCTACAGAAAACAGTGGGGGAGAATTGTCTGGAATGACACCCTATTCCCTATATAGTGCACTACTTCTAAACATTGGCCGACTGGGGCTCAGACTAATGCCTGGCTTGGTTTTTAGGCATCTACAGTAGAGTGTTTGTTCATGTTGTATTCATTGTTTGTAGTGTTTGTATTGTTCTGGTTCTAAAACACTTTGAGACAATTGTCTTTGTAAAAAGCGCTATACAAATCCATTTCATTGATTGATGCTGCATTCACAGTGCACTCGGAACTCATTATACAAATATGACACCCAAGTTTTCCACTCTGAGAGTATCAGAATCAACCGGTAGGAAGCTCTATGGGAAAAAAGTTGATTTTAACTCAGAAGTTCTGAGTTTCCGAGTTTGCATGAATGCTGCATAACAGTCGCCTTTAGTGCAATGCTGTTTGTTGCGGTCGAGTTCTATGGCGCTGTAGATGGGGTAAGGGTTGGTGCTGTCCCTGTGAGCTTCTTCAGAGAGACGGCGAGTGTCCATCTGATACAAGAGAGAGAGAAAAAGGGGGAAGAGACAGGGAGAGATAATCAGCTCAACAGAGGCAGAGAAAGAGACATGCAGGCAGACAGACAGACACGGACACATACGCAAACACACACACATAAACCATACACTGATCTCCTTCATGAAATAGCAGGCAATGAAGGCGCCCCAGAAGTCAGTGAGGTTGAAGTCCTGGTCGCTGTCTTTCCACTGTTTCAGCCAGTCCACAGCCTTCTTCAAATCCACCGTAGGACCCCATCACCTCATCACAGCGCTTATTCAGCGACCAATCTGGATCACTGTACAGGGATGACATGCACCTGTGTGTATGTGTGTGTGTGTGTGTGTGTGTGTGTGTGTGTGTGTGTGTGTGTGTGTGTGTGTGTGAGAGAGAGAGAGGGGTGGACGAGGGAGAGAGAGATACCTAATTTGTTTCAGCACATTCAAAATGAACTTTCCCACTAAGAATAATAGTAAATAAGAGTGTGTGTGTGTGTGTGTGTGTGTGTGTGTGTGTGTGTGTGTGTGTGTGTGTGTGTGTGTGTGTGTGTGTGTGTGTGTGTGTGTGTGTGTGTGTGTACCAGGTGGTGCCTGACACCCCACACATGTAGAGGAGGCTGCCCAGCAGGTTGTCCTGTTCCAGCTGAAACAGAGATCCCAGCATGCCCAGTGCTGCCCTCTCTCCTCCACCCGAGCCCAGCAACACTATGTTAGGAACATCCTCCTGAGAGATGGGGAGAGAGAGACAGAGAGAGACAGACAGACACAGGAGAGAGACAGAGAGATCAAATCTAGAGAATTTCACATCAGTGTCCCATCATACGTTATATAAGAGAGAAGGGGGGCTGGGCTAACAGGTAGCTGGAGACATGAGGGGGGGATCCATATGTAGATGGATGTGGAGAGAGGGAGGAGTTAGAGAGAGAAAGAGAGCATGCACGAGAGAGAGAATGATCAAAAGAAAGAGGAAACTGGAGTACCCACTAGTTCACAGTAGATCTCCAGACTGTTCAGCCACTCCTTTATCAGAGTCTTCCTCGCCATCACGTATTTTATCTCTTCATCATTGATGGATTGAGACAGACGCACAGTCTGACAGAATGAACAAAAGACAGCAAAAATGACGTGTACAGGATATTATTTTATAATGATACCATTTGGTGAACTAAAGTGTTGATAGCTAAGGAAAAATATTTTATTCAATGTCTTTAATTGAGCCATAACACTTCTAAAGTAACGTGGCATTTCATAAAAAGTTATTGTAAGATAAATAAAACATAATTCTGACATATTATACTCTCACTTTGTCAGAAAAGTATATTTTATTCCTTCATTCTGGATGCATATTCATATATATGTATTACAGTACAGTGTGGTATGTTGCAGACAAATTTCATCCTCATATTGTGTAAACATAAACATAATGAAGTAAGTTTCCTTTCATTATGATTTAATCTGGTGAGCTTAGTATTGACAACAACAGAAAAGGGTTGTGTTCAATGTATATTTGAGCGATATCAGCTATGCAGTAGCATAGAATTTGACGAGAACCAAACATAATATTGTGTGGTTTATTTCAGACAAATGTCCTTCTCTATATTGTGATGATGAGTTTCTTACCTCAGGAAGTATCAGTTTGTTTCACCATTGCTTCTCACTGAGTCCACCAAAACAGATCCTTTAAACACAAACCAATCCCTTGGTTTTTATGCATGTCATAGGGTCAGAAAACTCTCAATAAGATGTTATTTGGGTTACAAAATATTATAATAATAACAGCAGTACTGTGGTAGTCAATTACTCTTTAAATTCTCACATTTGGGTCTAAGGAGATATAGGGCTCAGTTGAAACCCAAAGACACTCTAATATATATTTTCTATGTCCTAAACACATCTATCAATGTGACTTCAACACTAGAAGCCAAAGACTCTAGACTGATTTGAATAAAGGTCACCTGCATCATTCTATTACACAACAATCAATCCCATTTATTTATATAGCACTTTTTACAAAGACAGATTGTCACAAAGGACATCACAACATGAACAATATAATATATATAAACAATAAAGCAAAACACAAACGCTACATGCCCCTTTTCTATTGTGGTGAGTATTTCTTTGTTATCAAATGAAATTGTATTGGTCACATGTGCCGAATACAACAGGTGTAGACCTTACAGTGAAATGCTTACTTACAAGCCCTGAACCAACAATGCAGTTTCCCCCCAAAATATGGATAAGAATAAGAAATAACAGTAAGTAATTAAAGAGCAGCAGTAAAATAACAATAGCAAGACTATATACAGGGGGTACTGGTACAGAGTTAATGTGCGGGGGCACTGGTTTGTTGAGGTAATATGTATATGTAGGTAGAGTTATTAAAGTTATTATGCATAGATGATAAAAACAGAGTGTAGCAGCTGTGTAAATAAGGGGGAGGGGCAATGCAAATAGTCTGGGTAGCCATTTGATTAGATGTTCAGGAGTCTTATGGCTTGGGGGTAAAAGCTGTTTAGAAGCCTCTTGGACCTAGACTTGGCGTTCCGGTACCACTTTTTTATTTATTTTTTATTTCAACTTTATTTATTTCACCTTTATTTAACCAGGTAGGCAAGTTGAGAACAAGTTCTCATTTACAATTGCGACCTGGCCAAGATAAAGCAAAGCAGTTCGACACATACAACAACACAGAGTTAGACATGGAGTAAAACAAACATACAGTCAATAATACAGTAGAAAAATAAGTCTATATACAATGTGAGCAAATGAGGTGAGATAAGGGAGGTACCACTTCCCATGCGGTAGCCGAGAGAACAGTCTATGACTAGGGTGGCTGGAGACTTTGACAATGTTTAGGGCCTTCCTCTGACACTGCCTGGTATAGAGTTCCTGGATGGCAGGAAGCTTGGCCCCAGTGATGTACTGGGCCGTACGCACTACCCTCTATTGCACCTTGCGGTCGGAGGCCGAGCAGTTGCCATACCAGGCAGTGATGGAACCAGTCAGGATACTCTCGATGGTGCAGCTGTAGATCATTTTGAGGATCTGAGAACTCATGCCAAATCTTTTCAGCCTCATGAGGGGGAATAGGTTTTGTCGTGACCTCTTCATGACTGTCTTGGTGTGCTTTGACCATGTTAGTTTGTTGGTGATATGGACACCAAGGAACTTGAACCTCTCAACCTGCTCCACTGCAGCCCCGTCGATGAGAATGGGGGCGTGCTCAGTCCTCTTTTTCCTGTAGTCCACAATCATCTCCTTTATCTTGATCACGTTGAGGGAGAGGTTATTGTCCTGGCACCACACGGCCAGGTCTCTGACCTCCTCCCTATAGGTTGTCTCTTCATTGTCAGTGATCAGGCCTAGCACTTTTGTGTCATCAGCAAACTTAAATATAGTGTTGGAGTTGTGCCTGTCCGTTTAGTCATGAGTGAACAGGGAGTACAGGAGGTGACTGAGCACTCACCCCTGAGGGGCCCCAGTGTTGAGGATCAGCGTGGCGGATGTGTTGTTACCTACCCTTACCACCTGGGAGCGGCCTGTCAAAAAGTCCAGGATCCAGTTGCAGAGGGAGGTGTTTAGTCCCAGGATCCTTAGCTTATTGATGAGCTATGAGGGAACTATGGTGTTGAACGCTGAGCTGTAGTCAATGAATAGCATTCTCACATAGGTGTTCCCTTTGTCCAGGTAGGAAAGGGCAGTGTGGAGTGAAATAGAGATTGCATCATCTGTGGATCTGTTGGGGAGGTATGCAAATGGGAGTTTGTCTAGAGTTTCTGGGATAATGGTGTTGACGTGAGCCATGACCATCCTTTCAAAGCACTTCATGGCTACAGACGTGAGTGCTACTTGTCAGTAGTCATTTAGGCAGGTTACCTTAGTGTTCTTGGGCACAGGGACTATCCCAAGAACACTAAGGTAACCTGCCTAAATGACTACTGACCCGGTGGTCTGCTTAAAACATGTTGGTATTACAGACTCGGACAGGGAAAGGTTGAAAATGTCAGTGATGTCATGGCTTCTGGTTGGGGCACGTACGGTCACTGTGGGGATGACGTCATCGATGCACTTATTGATGAAGCCAATGACTGATGTGGTGTACTCCTCAATGCCATCGATTCATCCCGGGAACATATTCCAGTCTGTGCTAGCAAAACAGTACCGTAGCTTATCATCTTCTTCATCTGACCACTATTTTATTGATCGAGTCACTGGTGCTTCCTGCTTTCATTTTTACTTGTAAGCAGGAATCAGGAGGATAGAATTATGGTCAGATTTTCCAAATGGAGGGTGAGGGAGAGCTTTGTATGTGTCTCTGCGTGTGGAGTAAAGGTGGTCCAGAGTTTTTTTTCCTTTCTGGTTGCACATTTAACATGCTGATAGGAATTTGGTCAAACGGATTTAAGTTTCCCTGCATTAAAGTCCCCGGTTAGTAGGAGTGCCGCCTCTGGGTGAGCGATTTATTGTTTGCTTATGGCGAATACAGCTCATTCAATATGGTCTTAGTGCCAGCCTCAGTCCGTGGTGGTATGTAGACAGCTACGAAAAATACAGATGAAAACTCTCTAGGTAGATAGTGTGGTCTACAGTTTATCATGAGATACTCTACCTCAGGCGAGCAATAGCTCCAAAATTCCTTAGATATCCTGCACCAGCTGTTATTAACAAAAATACATAGTCCACCGCCCCTTGTCTTACCAGACACTGCTGTTCTATCCTGCCGGTACAGCGTATAACCAGTATGATGATAATGTCGTAATGTCATCGTTCAGCCATGACTCTGTGAAGCATAAGATATTACAGTTTTGAATGTCCCGTTGGTAGTTTAATCTTCTGTGTAGGACATTGATTTTATTTTCCAAAGATTGCACGTTTGCTAGCGGAATGGAAGGAATTATTTTTTGGGCGATCGCCTACGAATTCTCAGAAGGCAGCCCACCCTCTGGCCCCTTTTTCTCTGCCTTCTCTTCACGCAAATGGAGGGAAGCAGTATATCATTCACGTCGGGCTCGTTGGAATCGTTAAAGGAAAAAAAGGATTCTGCCAGTCCATGGTGAGTAATCGCAGTTCTGATGTCCAGAAGTTATTGACTGTCAAAAGAGATGATAGCGGCAACATTATGTACAAAATAAGTTTAAAAAAATGTGTTACAAACAACGCAAAGAAACAAACAAAAAACACAATTGGTTGGGAATAGGTAAAACATCAGCCTTCTTCTCCGGCGCCATCTTATCAGTGACACTTCCTTGGGAAACCGGAGTGGTGCAAATTTTTGGGGGTTTGATTGCTTCAACAGAAAAATACAAATATAAGGTATGAAAGCAAAGTATAACTCAAAAGTGATAGACATTTTTCAGATTCTCCAGTGAATGAAATGAACATTGTCTCAAGGGGTTTTCCTGTTTAGACACCATCTTTTAATTTTTAAACAACAGTTTATTGGTAGTCCTATAAGAATGTGAGTTAAAGGTGCTAAAAGTATCATGATAACAGTAACTGCAGAAAGTATTCAGACCAGTTGACTTTTTCCACATTTTGATACGTTATTTAAAAAAAAATCCCCTCAATCAATCAACACACAATAACCAAAATGACAAAGCAAAAAGCGTTTTTTATAAATATTTCCTAATTTATAAAAAATAAAAAACTGAAATATTACATTTACATAAGTATTCAGATCCTTTACTCAGAACTTTGTTGAAGCACTTTAGGCAGTGATTACAGCCTCGTGTCTTCTTGGGTATGACGTTACAAGCTTGGCACACCTGTATTTTGGAAGTTTCTCCCATTCTTCTCTGCAGATCCTCTCAAGCTCTGTCAGGTTGGATGGGGAGCGTCGCTGCACAGCTTTTTTCAAGTCTCTCCAGAGATGTTCGATCAGGTTTAAGTTCGGGCTTTGGCTGGGCCACTCATAGACTTGTCCCAAAGCCACTCCTGTGTTGTCTTGTCTGTGTGCTTAGGGTCATTGTACTGTTGGAAGGAGAACCTTCACCCATGTCTGAGGTCCTGAGAGCTCTGGAGCAGGTTTTCATCAAGGATCTCTCTGTACTTTTCTCTGTTCTGACTATTTTACAACATTTTAAAGACAAGACTCTCGTTAATCTAACCACACTGTCCGATTTCAAAAAGGCTTTACAATGAAAGCAAAACATTAGATTATGTCAGCAGAGTACCCAGCCAGAAATAATCAGACACCCATTTTTCAAGCTAGCATATAATGTCACAAAAACCAAAACCACAGCTAAATGCAGCACTAACCTTTGATGATCTTCATCAGATGACACTCCTAGGACATTATGTTATACAATACATGCATGTTTTCTTCAATCAAGTTCATATTTATATCAAAAACCAGCTTTTTACATTAGCATGTGACTAGCATGTGACTAGCATTCCCACCAAACACTTCCGATGAATTTACTAAATTACTCACGATAAACGTTCACAAAAAACATAACAATTATTTTAAGAATTATAGATACAGAACTCCTTTATGCAATCGCGGTGTCCGATTTTAAAATAGCTTTTCGGTGAAAGCACATTTTGCAATATTCTGAGTAGATAGCCCGGCCATCACAGGCTAGCTATTTTGACACCCACCAAGTTTGGTACTCACCAAACTCAGATTTACTATAAGAAAAATTGGATTACCTTTGCTGTTCTTCATCAGAATGCACTCCCAGGACTTCTACTTCAACAACAAATGTTGGTTTGGTTCCAAATAATCCATAGTTATATCCAAATAGCGGCGTTTTGTTTGTGCGTTCAAGACACTATTCGAAGGGTAACGAAGGGTGACGCGCCGGCACATATCGTGACAAAACATTTCAAAATATTCCATTACCGTACTTCGAAGCATGTCAAACGCTGTTTAAAATACATTTTTATGCGATTTTTCTCGTAAAATAGCGATAATATTCCGACCGGGAGACGTCGTTTTCGTTCAAAGACTGAAAATGTAAAATGGACTCTTCCCGTGCATGCGCACGCCCGTCTCATTGTTCTCAGATCGACCACTATCCAAATGCGCTACTGTTTTTCAGCCAGGGACTGCAGAGTCATCATTCCCCATTCTGGCGCCTTCTGAGAGCCTATGGGAGCCTTAGAAAGTGTCACGTTACAGCAGAGATCCTCTGTTTTCAATAAAGAGGCTAAAGAAGGCCAAGAAATGGTCAGAGAGGGCACTTCCTGTTTGGAATCTTCTCAGGTTTTGGCCTGCCATATGAGTTCTGTTATACTCACAGACACCATTCACACAGTTTTAGAAACTTTAGGGTGTTGTCTATCCAAATCAAACAATTATATGCATATTCTAATAATCAGATTAAATCGGGTACGTTTTTTATCTGTCCGTGAAAATACTGCCCCCTATCCATAACAGGTTAACTGAATAAAATCTGTGTTTCTGCAATAAAGTAACCTAGACCCAGCCGATTGTACTATTGCATTAGTAGGAGTGGGGAAAGGATTTAATCCAGGAGCGATTATCATTAAGATATCTATGGTGGAAGAGCTGACCCGGAGAGCGAGAAGCTTGTTATGTTAAGATAGAGTGAGGCACCATACCTAGACTCTGAGTAGGGGCGCAACTTTGGTTTTAGAAGTGGGGGACATGATTATTTTTTTCATTATTTCATTTATCCAGTAGGATAAACACTCCAAACAGCCTACCTGACCGATCGGAGGCATCCGCATGGTCCTAAAGCACACCGTTGCCCCTTTTTGTATCACATTCCAATGATAAAACTGGGGGGGGGACAAAAATGCAATTTCAGAATGTGGGGGGGACATTTCGCCCCCGTCCCCAGTGAAAGTTGCGGCCTTGACCCTGAGGATGCCCGCTAAACTGTCAATCCTTATTGCTTGGGCTTAGATAACATCACCTAGCTGTGTCTAGCCTATTTGATAAGGTTGATCTGCAATTTTCAGGCCCCTTTGAACTGATACAAGTAATGATCAACTGTTCTTGGGAAAGGCAAATTCAACTGAGTATTACTGTGGGCAGAGTGGGATTGTAGTTTTGACACGGAACAGAATTGCTTAAGACTAAAAGCTAAGGTTTTACACATTGAATTTGAGTCGCCAACAGCCAACAGGAGACGTTTTAAAACTGGGTAGTTCAGATCAATAAAATGACTTTCTAAAACCGTCAAATCATTGTGTCTTGTCTTGGCTGTTGTATCGTTACCCAGCTTGAAGGGACATGCCTTTTGGCTCTAGGTAAAACTTTTTTTTCCTATGAGTTTATATATGAATACACATTAACAGACACACAACACCTCTAACTGTTGTATCTCCTCCTCCTCCTCCTCCTCCTCCCTCTTCCAGAGTACTCTTCTAAAAGGCAAGGGGCATGACTAGTCAGTTGCACAACTGAATGCGTTCAACCAAAATGTGTCTTCTGCATTTAACCCAACCCCTCTGAGTCAGAGAGGTGCGGCTGCTACCTAAATCGATGTCCACAGCGCCGATGTTGTTGGGGGTTATCTGCCTTGCTCAACAGCAGAATAGCAGATTTTTCCACCTTGCCGGCTCGGGGATTCAAACCAGCGACCTTTTGGTTACTGTCCCAACGATCTACCTTATCATCACACAATATCTCTGTTGTATTTGCTCCTTTTCCTTAGCTATCAACACTTTACTACACCAGATGGTATCACCATGAAATAATATACTTTTTCTGTGTCACTCAATCAATGATGAAGAGAGAAAATACGTGACGGAGAGGAATCGAGTGTGTACTATTGGGTAGTCCTGCCTTATCTTTTCACCACACAACACAATGATGCCTAGGGTATTATTTATTTGTTATTATAGGTGTTATTTTATGGTTAAGACCAGGGCTGGGGTAAATTCCATTTCAATTCAGGATATTATTTCCAATACTTTTTACGTAAAAAGTCACGAATATGTAAGTCTAATATATTATTAGTTATTATTATTTGTTCAAGTATCCAAGCAAATGATGAATCATCAGATGATCTGTTTAGAAAAAGGTATTTGTTTATGGAAGCAGAGAAATGCACAAAGAGTAAGTGATACTTTCATAGTGCAAAAGTCTATCATGGCTGACTAGACATTCTTTATCCCAACAACATTTAGGCCAAGTGATTAAAAACAACACTAGCTTTCAGTGCAGTAACCTACAGAAGAGCATGGCAGAGAAACAACAGACATTCATTCTTCAGTGAAAGGTGTTTGAACCATACATTTCCATTCAGTGAAAGGTGTTTGAACCATGTCGTAGAATTATAACATTATGTTAATCACATTACTTTAATATTAGAATGTGTTCCTATATGAGTACTTCCACATAGCTTGTTCTTCTGAGGTTTAAAGCTGACAGTAGATTTATGATGGCTTGGTGATAACCTAAGGACTGCATTCCATTTTATCATTAGTGCCCATGTGCTTGTCTGTCGTTGCCAGGGAGAACCGATCTCCAGGGCTTAGGATCCTATGTTGCATTAGTATTTCTGTATAAACATGTAAATCTTGATGTCTGTTGCATAAGAGCACAATGTATCTTTGTATAATTTCTAATCAAATTGGTCACATACACATGGTTAGCAGATGTTTATGCGAGTGTAGTGAAATGCTTGTGCTTCTAGTTCCGACAGTTCAGCAATATCTAACATGTAATCTAACAATTCCCCAACAACTACCTAATACACACATATCTAAGTAAAGGAATGGAATAAGAATATTTACATACAAATATACGGATGAGCAATGACAGAGCGGCATAGGCAAGATGAAATAGATGGTATAAAATACAGTATATACATATGAGATGAGTAATTCAAGATATGTAAACATTATGTAAGTGACGAGAGATCCATTAATTAAAGTGGCCAATGATTACAAGTCTGTATGTAGGCAACAGACTGTGTTAGTGATGGCTAAACACACCAGATAATAACAGGTGAATCTGAATCAACTGATCAAATCACCATTATAGAGCTGTGATTACTAGAATAAAGCCTGTCTGGAACCACAGATACATCTACTGTATCTGTGGTTCCAGACAGGCTTTATTCTAGTAATCACAGCTCTATAATGGTGATTTGATCAGTTGATTGAGATTCACCTGTCACAGGTGTGACTCTGTCACAGGACTGACTGACTGACTGACAGACTCTGTGTGTGTGTGTGTGTGTGTGTGTGTGTGTGTGTGTGTGTGTGTGTGTGTGTGTGTGTGTGTGTGTGTGTGTGTGTGTGGCCTGTTCCCATTTTGGCCACAGCGGACTCCTCCCTGGTTCCTCCATCAGTCATAGCAATAGTAGTAACTCTGATCCCACTCAGTCATCACAGTAGTAGTAACTCTGATCCCACTCAGTCATAATAATAGTAGTAACTCTGATCCCACTCAGTCATAACAATAGTACTAACTCTGATCCCACTCAGTCATAATAATAGCAGTAACTCTGATCCCACTCAGACAAAATAATACTAGTAACTCTGATCCCACTCAGTCATAATAATAGTAGTAACTCTGATCCCACTCAGTCATAATAATAGCAGAAACTCTGATCCCACTCAGTCATAATAATAGTAGTAACTCTGATCCCACTCAGTCATAATAATAGTAGTAACTCTGATCCCACTCAGTCATAATAATAGTAGTAACTCTGATGCCACTCAGTCATAACAATAGTAGTAACTCTGATTTTACTCAGTCATAACAATAGTAGTAAATCTGATCCCACTCAGTCATAATAATATTAGTAACTCTGATCCCACTCAGTCATAATAATAGTAGTAACTCTGATCCCACTCAGTCATAATAATAGTAGTAACTCTGATCCCACTCAGTCATAATAATAGTAGTAACTCTGATCCCACTCAGTCATAATAATAGTATTAACTCTGATGCCACTCAGTCATAACAATAGTACTAACTCTGATCCCACTCAGTCATAATAATAGTAGTAAATCTGATCCCACTCAGTCATAATAATATTAGTAACTCTGATCCCACTCAGTCATAATAATAGTAGTAACTCTGATCCCATTTAGTCATAATAATAGTAGTAACTCTGATCCCACTTTTTTACTCAAAGCTGACGGGATGTCACGTGTCCTACTAATATCAGTACACTCGTAACAACTTAAGTACTATGAAACTTCTATTCAATCAAAGAAACCTCACATGGCAAATTTTAAAAAGCCATTCATTTTTGTTTGACCAAAATCTGCATTCTCTTTGACCTCCACACAAAAACTCATCTATTGATTTGATGAAACAATGAAAAAAACGCCACCTGCTGGATGGAGACAGATTTTCTGCCGAGTTTGGCCTCTCTTCCTCTTCCTCTCTGAAATGAACCAGAAGCAAGGAGCCAGTGAGATGTCTCACTTCCTCTTCCATCTCTGATTGAACTCCAGGTTTGCAACGTGAACTTGTTATGGTTCTGTGATCTACATATGGGTCGCAGTGCAATTCAAAACCATCGTCGACCTCGCTATCAGGTCAGCCGTGGCTAAACTTTAAACTGATATAGACGGGTTGGTTGTTTAGCAACAAAACCAACGCGTACACAACTATGAGGCAAAACAGACGTGGTTGGCTTAGATTGTTGATAACATGTAAACTGTGTTTATTGAAAACAGAAATACATTTGCACAATCAGCACTTGTCTCAAATACATCGTTACAGTTGTTGGTTAGCTAGCGAATTTGAGCCATATTGGTACAGCCGCCGGTAGCTGTTTGGGTGTGGGGATGCTACTAATACAGGCTGTACTGTAAAGGCCCCGCGTTCAATGAATCAGCAAGTTGAAATGTCAGTGTTTCCTAGTTCCGACTAGTATGTGAACATTTGAAGGAGGGATAAACTAACTGAACCCAGTCACTTACTATTCCCCACATGGCAGTTTCTTGTCATTGTTGGTAGCTATCTGGCCAAGCATCGGTATAGTGACGTTTTCAGCTAACCCATATATGGAATGGCCAAGTGTGTGAACAATCATTGTAAAAGGTTATTGGTTATCCTTTGCTGTCCACAAGCATTGGTTCTCATAAAAATAATTAGGCCTAGATGTTATTCTATATGAACCATAGATTTGTCCTCATAGCCTATGAGAATGAAAAGCACTGGATTGTAATGATAGGCGTGAACCCTCAACCTTCTGGCCCGTAGCCCCGTGGAAATAGACTGTGCCAGAAAAGCAAGCTCAAGTGGCAGAGTCGATATCATCACTTATATACCAGGCTCGCTACAGTTTTTAATATGAGTAAGCATAGGATAAGGTTCGTTATCAGTAGCCTAGTGTTACGGGAATACAGTTAGCAATGTTCTTAAACCGAACTTCAATTAAACTACTCAGTCTGTCCCCCCAGACTGTGTAAGATTCTGATTGAAGGAAGCAGACGGATAGCCAGCCTACAAGGGTCAAAACGTTTATTTATGAGAGCTCTGCCCTCCTTACAATGTACAAAGCCTTTTATATTTACACACACACACAAACTTACATCAGTAGAGAACTCCACCCAGCTTTAGGCGGCTGTATTTTTCCACAGTACCCAGACCACCTGTATCCTTATCTTTTGCCAGCCTAGCTGTTCCCAGGCCGTTGTTTCTCTCCCTAACTTAGGGAGGCCTCTTCTCCTGTTCCTTCCCAAGGTCGTCTTATCAACTCTGCCCTGCTCAACTCTGCCCTGCTCATTTTCTGAAGTGGTAACAGTGTCTTGCTCACACACAGTATTGGAATATAGTTTTTAACCCATTATTATAGCCTTATTTCAAATACATTTCAACAGGTTATAAGGTTTCTGAGTGAAATCATTTAGTCAAACCTTTAATCATATAATTTCCATTACACCTAGTCACTGCAGCCTAAAGTAAATATAAATACATTAGACTACTCCTGTCTATACATAAATACATTAAACCATTCAAAAAAACATCACCAGAGAGTAAGACTTAGCCACAGAGGATCGTTAGCTTCTTTTAAAGCGGTGGATTGTTTCAAATCACAAGCATGTAGGTCTATATGCCTAGTTGGGAAGCCCGCAATTTGTGCGGAGCACTTGGCAATAGGCCCAGCTGATTACTGAGAAGCGGCTGTCAGTGAAAAGAAATGCATCTTAAATATGTGTGAAGATAATGTGTCTTGAGTATTTTGAAATGTTGTGACAAGAAGGGGAGGGGTGTGTGGCGAAGATAGGCTATTGGCGGTCTCTCTCCAGAATGCACTCAGCTCTCTAGAATGCGCTGAGCTGTCTCCCACTAATTATTGTGCATTCATTGTTTTATTGTGATAACTGTTTGCCTTTTGATCATTTTTAAAATACATTTCCCGTTGCAAATGTCCCCAGTAGTATATTTACCTTTAACCCCCATCATTTGATTACATTAATTTATGTTAATGCATGTGTTAGGCCTACAGTCATTTACCTCTCATTCTAGGAGTGGAAACATTGTTTGCAGATTTCACAACCCGCTACACTTGTAAGAAACAAGTTTTGGTTTATTTCATATAATCATTTACGAGTTTTGTCAATTGTTACATAGTATTTTGTTTGGAGCGCTCCATGTGAGCAATGAGCATATGTCTGGTTGCTCTGTCCTCTTGATGTTGACGGAGCACGATGTAACGGTTTTGACTTGAGGTTATCGTTTATAGGGGTGCCAGGTAGGTTGTGCCTACCAGAGAAAAATATTGGTTTCTCCTTTTGGTTTGGGAGGGAATGAGGGGTGGGTATAATTTGTGGAACGTTCCAACAGGAATCAGTTCCAAAAACTCCGCAAATGTCAAGGTTGCCAACCAACAGCGCATACAAAGTCGTATAACGGTAGAATGAGATACCGGGTAGGGAGTGAGCAATGTAATAAAGTTTTTCACTCACCACGTTTATCCTGAAAAATGTCTCTTCGTTCTGGTAGCCTCCACCATTCCTCGTTCGTTAGTTTAGTTATTATTTCCGGTGTTCCTGCATTCGCCGGTGAACTCTGAGCCTCAATTAGGGAATCGCTATGGTTGAAATGTAACTAATGACTGCCAGCCCCAGTATTTTATTAGCTAGGTGGATTGTACACAATTGTTACCGATGATGCTGTATATACCAGCCTACTCGTATTACAGAAACATACATTGTATTTTGCCATGTTCTCTCTGTGTTAATCCTGTTTCCCAAATATCAGCTAACTTGTGTCTGTGTCGATGTTGTTTAGTTCCACTTGTCTAGTTAAATAAAGATTAAATAAAATAGAACGTATACAATATGCTTTGACCTATTTCAGGTAACCTAAAGATGCTTGATTCACTATAGTTGCTTTTGAAGAACTTTCCAGTCGTTTGTGCTTTACATTACGATTTTTGAACGTCTGTTTATTGGACATATATATTAGTGTCTTATAAAAAAGGGCAACGTATGTAAAGCATCCCATCTGTTTTAAGGTTATAGTGTGTATGTGTGTGGTGTAGTTCCTCTTGATGTCCACTAGGTGTCAGCACAGGTTCAATAATGTCACACCAGGGTCACAACATGTTTTCATGTGTAACCTTACAGTGAAATGCTGACTGACAAGCCCTTAACCAACAATTTCGTTTTAAGAAAAATATGTGTTAAGTAAAAAATAAGAAATAAAATTAACTAATAATTAAAGGGTAGTAGTAAAATCAAAATTGCGAGGCTTTATACATAGGTACCGGTTTGTCGAGGTAATTGAGGTGTTCCTTTCAATTCCAGTGGTGTAAATTACTTAACTTTTTTTTTTTAACTACTCCACTACATTCCGTTTATATATCTGTTTATTTTGTATCTGTACTTTTACTCTTTCTGTTTCTTTACAACTTGAAATTTTACTTCACTATGTTTCTAAATAAAATAATGTATTTTTTACTCTATACAGTTTCCCTGGCACACAAAAGTACTTGTTCATTTCAAATGCTGAGCCGGACAGGAAAATGGTCCAATTCACACACTTATCAAGAGAACATCCTTGGTCATCCCTACTGCCTCAGATCTAGCGGACTCACTAAACACATGCTTCATTTGTAAATTATGTCTGATTGTTGGAGTGTTCCCCTGGTTATTTCTTAAATAAAATAACAGAATCGTGCTGTCTGGTTTTTAATATATGGAAGGTCAAATAATTGATACTTTTACCACTGATACTTAAGTATATTTTAGCAATGACGTTTAATTAGTATTTTACTGGGTGACTTTCACTTTTACCTGAGACATTTTCTAGTAACGTCATCATCTTAATATTGTAACTTTTTCCCTTCATTTGCCTACTACTGTCTATAAGCTATCATACCATGCGGGTTTTTTCCTGGGGACCAGGTATCAGAACGCCTTTGAAGGGTCTACAAAGCATGCCCCCCAGGTAATAGTTGCCTTTTGCAGAGATATTTTGTATCAAATCCATCTTAAAGTTTGTTACTCCATGACATAATCTGATATCACAACACTATTGAAATGACATACTTTACAATGTGACTGGAGTCTTAGACCATTTTTTTTGCCCTTCCTCTGACACCGCCTAGTATATACAGTAGATCCTGGATGGCAGTAAGCTTCTAGTCAATGATGTACTCGGCCGTACGCAATCAAATTTTATTCATTAAGCCCTTTCAACATCAGCTGATGTCACAAAGTTCTGTACAGAAACCCAGCCTAAAACCCCAAACAGCAAGCAATACAGATGCACGGTGGCTAGGAAAAACTCCCTAGAAAGGCAGGAACCTAGGAAGAAACCTAGAGAGGAACCAGGCTCTGAGGGGTATCCAGTCCTCTTCTGGCTGTGCCGGGTGGAGATTATAACAGAACATGGGCAAACGTTCATAGATGACCAGCAGGCTCAAATAATTATAATCACAGTGGTTCAAGAGGGTGCAACAGGTCAGCATCTCAGGAGTAAATGTCAGGTCTGGGACAAGGTAGCACGTCCAGTGAACAGGTCAGGGTTCCGTAGCCGCAGGCAGAACAGTTGAAACTGGAGCAGCAGCATGACCAGGTGGACTGGGGACAGCAAGGAGTGATCAGGCCAGGTAGTCCTGAGACGTGGTCCCAGGGCTCAGGTCCTCCAGGATAGAAGGGAGAAGGAGAGAGTGAATTAGAGGGAGTATACTTAAATTCACATGGGACACGACAGGATAAATACTCCAGGTATATCTGACTGACCCTAACCCCCCTACAAAAACTATTGCAACGTAAATAATGGGGGCTGAGACAGGAGTGGTCAGGAGACACTGTGGCCCCGTCCAACGATACACCCTCAGTAGCGCCTTACGGTCGGATGCCGAGCAGTTGCCATACCAGGAGGTGATGCAACCTGTCAGGATGCTCTCGACGGTACAGCTGTAAATCCTTTTGAGGATCTGAGTATCCATTTCAAATCTTTTCTGTCTCCTGAGTGGGAATATGTTTTGTCGCACCCTCTTCACAACTGTCTTGGTGTGCTTGGACCATGTTCGTTTGTTGGCGATGTGGACACCAAGGAACTTGAAGCTCTCAACCTGCTCCATCGATGAGAATGGGGGCATGTTCAGTCATCCTTTTCCTGTAGACAACAATCACCTCCTTTGTGTTGGTCACGTTGAGGGAGAGGTTGTTGTCTTCGCCTCACACGGTCAGGTCTCTGACCTCCTCCCTATAGGCTGTCTCATCGTTGCCGGTGATCAGGCCTACCACTGTTGTCATCAGCAAACATAATGGTGTTGGAGTCATGCCTGGCTGTGCAGAATTGAGTGAACAGAGTACAGGAGGGGACTGAGCACACACCCTTGAGGGGCCCCCGTGTTGAGGATAAGCGTGCCGGATGTGTTAACTATCCTTACCAGCTGGGGGCGGCCCGTCAGGAAGTCCAGAATCCAGTTCCAGAGGGAGGTGTTTAGTACAGGGTCCTTTGCTTAGTGATCAGCTTTGTTGGCACTATGGTGTTGAACGCTGAGTTGTAGTCAATGAGCAGCATTCTCACAGAGGGGATCCTTTTGTCCAGGTGAGAGGGTAGTGTGGAGCGCAATAGAGATTGCATCATCTGTGGATCTGTTGGGCCAGTATGCCAATTGGAGTGGGTCTAGGGTTTCCGGCATGATTGCTTGATGTCAGCCACTACCAGCCTTTCAAAGGACTTCATGGCTACCAATGTGAGTGCTACGGGGCGCTAATCATTTAGGCAGGTTACCTTTGCTTTCTTGGGTACAGGGACTATGGTGGTCTGTTTGAAAGATGTAGGTATTACAGACTCGGTCAGGGAGAGGTTGAAAATGTCAGTGAAGACACTTGCCTGGTAATCAGTCTGAGCCCGCGGCTGTGGGAATGTTTACCTGTTTAAAAGTCTTGCGCACATCGGCTATGGAGAGCGTGATCCCACAGTCATCCAGAACAGCTGGTGCTCACGTGCATGCTTCAGTGTTGCGTTGCTCGAAGCGAGCATAAAAGGCTTTTAGCTCATTTGGTAGGTTCTTGTCACCGGCCAGCTCGTGGCTGGGTTTCCCTTTGTAGTCATGAATATTTTCCAAGCCCTTTCACATCCAACAAGCATCAGAGGCGGTGTAGTAGGATTCAATCTTAGTCCTGTATTGACACTTCAGGACAAGTCTCTGAATTTCCTTGAGTGGGCCAGCCAGAACTGTGACTTGAACCCAATCGAACATCTCTGGAGAGACCTGAAAATAGCAGTGCAGCAACGCTCTCCATCGAACTTGACAGAGCTTGAGAGGATCTACAGAGAAGAATGGGAGAACCTCCCCAAATACAAGTGTGGCAAGCTTGTAGCATCAGACCCAAGGCTGTAATCGCTGCCAAAGGTGTTTCAACAAAGTACTGAGTAAAGGGTCTGAATACCTATGTAAGTTTTATCAAATTTTGATTTAATAAATTGGAATTCATTTCTAAATGTCACACCCTGATCTGTTTCACCTTTCCTGTGATGGTCTCCACCCCCTCCAGGTGTCGCTTATTATCCCTAGGCTCTGTGCCAGTTCATCTTGTATGATTTTAATGGCAACCAGCGTTTCCCTTACTCCTGCTTCTATTCTCTTTTGCTAGTCCTCACGTTTTTTTTTTTTACCCTTGCCTGTTTTCTGGACTCCATACCTGCATGCCTGACCATTCTGCTTGCCCTGACCTCAAGCCTGCCTGCCACTCTGTACCTCCTGGACTCTGAACTGGTTGACATTTTGCCTTTCCACGACCACTCTTGCCTAGCCCTTTAGGATTGTTTAATAAATATCAAGACTCAAACCATCTGCCTCCCGTGTCTGCATCTGAGTCTCGCTTTGTGCTCTTATACTAAACCTGCTTTTGCTTTGACATTGTTCGCTATTGTGTGTAGATTGATGAGAGAACCAATGTAATCAATTGTAGAAGGCTGTAACGTAACAAAATGTCAAACAAGTCAAGGGGTCTGAATACTTTCCGAAGCACTGTAAATATTGATAAGTCACCTTGTACTGTTGGGTTATATTTTCTTAAACTTAATGTGATGCATAGCTTATGAGTAAATTAATGTTAAACATAACAGGTTTGTATTGTACTAACATGGATTGAGCTACATATAATAATGTGTGACTAACTGGAGGGTTACTGGAGTGTAGGCTGAGTAGACTCGTGACACACACACACACACAATGCCTGGTTGTGGGGCCGCTCAAGGACAGGTGTATGTAAGGAACTGATAGAGGGGAAAATGGCTGTGGCATAAGAACAGGCACTGTCCTTGGGTGTCTGACTCTCGGGTACACACATGAGATAAGCTAGAAGACAACTATGCTTGGCAACAAAGATGCGTCTACAGGCTGCACGCCAACGATAGGCTGAAGTAAGTCTAAACCACACCCAAGCCTCTACTATGACAGGCCCTCAGGGAGAGGGAACTAAGTCTGTCAAGAAGTATTTAAAGAAAAACTTGTGATGTCATTCCAGTTCTCTGTCTGCCCTGCGTGGTGTCACAGTGAGCCCGTATATACGAACATCATATTTACCATTCAAGTGTTTGCATTAATTAAAGTACAAAGAAATCATAAGTTACTCTGTGCTGACTATTTTTGTTCTGATACCAGATTCGAATTGACGCGAACCCAACAGTACCAAATATGTTTTAAACCATATAGTTACATTCAGAAATGGTAGGTTGAGACTAATACAGTCAGGATAGTATAACTTATCCCATCATACCCAAGACATTTAGTACAGTCTTCCAATACATTAGATTAATCAAGAGTCAATATCTTAATCCACTATCATTCGCTTATGCCAGCTTAACCATAACCCATCTATACAGTTCAGTATTGCAATATTATGGCATTATCGGGGTACTGTTACTTTAATTACATTTAACTATAAAAAAAAATGACCGGGGGGAAATCACGTGACCCTTGATCGAGATGGCTGCATGAACTAAGAGCTCCGCACAAGTAGTTTCCAATTCCTAATCTTACCTCCACTTCAAGTTAAAACTCCTTTAGCTTTAGTCAGAAAGTCATGGCGCCTACAAAAGGCGATGTTACAAGTGACATTTTTACCCTGACTCGAGCATTAGCGGCGGAAAAAGACTCCAAGAAGCAGCTAGCTTTAGAAAAGCTAGCGCAATTAGCCAGGAGCAAGAGGACCCGTTCCCCCACAAGGCCCAACCTCGCACTCTGTTGAAGACATCCTTTCTGAACTGAGATCCCAACGTACAGAACTCAACATTAAATTAGATGCCATTAACGCTCAGCTCAGTGCGATAGGGTGCAACGTGACAATCCTGGAAAATGCTTTGCCTGACATCAACAAGAACCATCAACACGGGGCGCCTGGACGAGGCAGAGGGGCGAATCCTATCCATGGAAAACTTACTGACAGACGCCATGGAAACAATAGCATATGCTAAAAACAAAATAGAGCATCTGGAAGAGAAAACAGAGGACCTGGAAAACAGCGGGCGAAGGAATAACAGGGCTCTATTAAACCAGGCTGAAAAAGAGAAACATGCCAATGATCCGCTACCTACAAGACAAACTCCGAGTGGCTCCACCTGTCCACCGACAGGCCCATAGAACTCGAGAGAGCTCACCGAGCACTGAGGCCCCCACCAGCAGCCAGACAACCACCGCGCCCAATCACCATACGTTTCCTGAGATTCACCGACAAGGAACGAGTCCTACAGGCGGCGAAAATCAACACCATGACAGTGGGAAACGACAAACTCACTTTACACCAGGACCTGTCAGCTGGAATACGCCGAGAGTTTGACGGGGTGAAGAAATACTCCATTGACCGAGGCATCTTTAGGGGATTCAAATACCTGAACGAGCTCAGGATTCTTCACCAAGGAGCTCTGCGACACTTCAAAACTCTAGGAGGCAAAACGTTTTTAGAAAGACAATCCTGGTCAATGAGAAATGGACCAATGACTAAATGCGATTACTGTTATTACTAAAGGAGGGAAGACAACATATAGCCGACATCCAAAGACCCACCGCCCCGCTAAATGTCATTATAGCCGTCTAATCTATATTTATTTTCCTTTAGCTGAGAGGGATAGGCTCTATAGCCTGACCTAGGCCTACTAACGTTTCAGCCTACTTTTATTTCCCTTTTTTGGTGCTATTATTACTATGTCCCTTGGGGGAGGTATATGTAGGCTAGGCTATAGATTTTATTTTCTCCCTCTTTTAATGTGGTCTGGACGGGGGCTACGTTGTCGTTTACTCAATGCGGGGCGGAGAGGAGAGGCATTTCTTTGGTGGGTGGGGGAGACGTTGTGCGTTGCAAACTGTTCCCTTTTTTTGGGGAACAGAATTGAGACTGAGCGGGGGGAGTAATAGATCCAACGGGATATGTCGAGTTGTTTGGGAACTCGGCTGGGGTGTTCAGAGATTGTTATTTTATGTGAACGCAGCTGTAACTATTATCCACCTTTACCCAGAGATGACTTGCACTAATGTTCGATGACTAGTACCTTAAATGTCTTGACATGGAACTGCCATGGTCTAGGTCATGCAATATAACGGAAAAAGATACTATTTGCTCTAAAAAAGGAAAAAAGCAGACATTGCGCTATTACAAGAGACACACCTCTGTGATGCCGAACATGCCAAACTCCACAGAGCCTGGGTGGGACTGGTGTATTTCTCATCTTTCAAATCAAACAGTAGAGGTACAGCCATACTTATCCATAAGCATGTTCCATTCATAGTTTACAAAAACATATCTGATCCGGAGGGGAGATTTATTTAGAAAACTGGGTCACTTTATTGGCAACCAATTACTATCTTAAACCTATACGCCCCTAATACAGATACTCCTGCTTTCATGTCAAAAATGATAACCAAAAATGAGCATTGTGCTTCCTTTGGAGGGCTGGCCGGAGATCTTAATTCTACCCTCAACCCAACCCTGGACAAATCATCTCAAGTCCCCACCACAAATCCTAGATCTGCAAAGATGTTGAAGTCTCTTACTAAAGAGATGGGACTGATAGATATCTGGAGAGAGACTAATAGCTCATCTATGGACTATACATACTACTGTAATGTCCATAACACCTACTCCCGTATAGATTACATTTATATCATCCCAAAGAGTTTCATAAATTCAGCCACGTGTACAGTCGGACCCATAGCACTTTCAGATCACGCTTTTGTCCACCTCTGCAACAACATTCCAAGGTCAAAGAGCTGGAAATTCAACACCTCCATGTTATCAAACAAAGCGTTCCATACATTGGTAACTACATGGATAGACAACAAAGATTCTGCTGTTTCTCCGGCCACAATGTGGGACGCTGCCAAAGCCACACTAAGAGGTCATCTAATTGTATATGCTTCCTCTAAGAAAAAAGCAATGGAAGCACACAGGCTAGATCTTGAGAGGGAGCTGGAACACTATGAAAAAGTACATCAACAATCCCGACAGCACCTCCTGGAGTCACCTTAAAGCAGCCAAAGCTGAATTTGGACTATACTCGTGAGATAAAAAAAAGTTTCACTAAACAGAAATACCATGAGTATAGCAATAGGCCGAGTAGATTGCTTGCCAATTTAAAAAAAGAGCAGTCAGAGTGTACAATCATGGCTATCCGAACAGCAGAGGACCAGGTCACATATGACCCAAAAAAGATAAATGTAACTTTTCATGATTTGTACTGCAAACTCTATACCTCTGACAGAAAACATATGGAGGCAGAACTCCACTCCTTCCTAGAGGGAATCTCGCTACCTAAACTATCAGAGACCGACCGAGAAGATCTCATCTCCCCCTTCACTCCTGAGGAGATCCTGGAGGCAATTACCTCCATGCCACCTAATAAGTCCCCAGGCCCAGATGGATTCCCCAGAGAGTTCTACAAAGCTTTTTGGCCCCAGCTTAGCCCTATTTTCATGCCAATGCTGGATGATTTTTACAAAAACTGAGTTCTCCCAGACTCAATGCACACAGCTCGCATTACAGTGTTGCTCAAAAAAGACAAGGACCCTCTATCCTGCTTGTCCTTCCGGCCCATAAGCTTGTTGTATTTCGACTACAGAATAATTACCAAATTGCTCACCAAAAGACTAAACACTCTTCTTGCCAAAATAATACAAGCGGACCAAACTGGATTTATTAGAGACAGATACTCTTCTGATAACATTCGCAGTCTTTTTGATATTATTGATCAAGTAAACGCACAGAAGACCCCTGTCCTGCTGGCTTCAGTGGATGCTGAGAAGGCATTCGACAGGATGGAGTGGAGCTTTCTGTTCAATATGGGCCCAAACAGATTCCCTTTGGGACGGGGCACAAGACAAGGATGCTCTCTGTCCCCCCTGCTCTATTTGTTGGGGGCGGAGCCTCTGGCAGAGTTGATAAGGAGCAATCCAATTATTGTGGGTGTTTCTGCAGGCGGCCTGCTGCACAAGATTTCGCTTTACCTGGATGATATCTTGCTCTACATATCCAACCCTGAGAAATCCCTGCCTCCCATTTTATACACAATTGCTCAGTATGGCAAGTTTTCAGGTTATAAGATAAATTTTAGCAAATCCACTGTCTGCCCTCTCAATCTTACACTCACCAGCTCTATGAAGACACTATGCCCAATTCAATGGAAGACAGGGGTTTCAATACCTTGGGATCTTCATAACACCAGGTCTGAATAGCCTTTAAGGAAAATTATCTTCCACTCCTAGATCGTTCTTGATTCGATCTCCCTCCCAATTAGCCTAGTCGGAAAAATTAATGTCATCCGTATGAACATCCTCCGAAGACTGAACTATTTATTTCACATGCTCCCATGCTATTACCCAGTTACCTTTTTCAAAACAACTAACCAAAGCTTCACCAAATTTATATGGGGCAATAAAAATAAAAAAACCTATCGAAAAACCTATCGAAACCTGAATCTAAGGGTGGTCTTGCCCTTCCCTCCAATTGTACTACTGGTCTACCAAAATCCACAACATGCTAACATGGATCACAAACAGACAAGAGTCAACGTGGATTCAGATAGAAGCCCAATCCTGTGGTTCATTGCCCCTAAGCTCAATTATATTCATTAATAACTTTAGTGAAGTGGGCAACATAGCCAAAACCTTTGTGATTTACAGCACCCTACTAGCGTGGAGGGACTAAGAAATACCTGGGCATTTCCACTCGCCTATAGTAGGCAACCCAGACTTGCCAAAAGCCCAGAGTGATGCCAACTTTGATCTTTGGCATACTGTTGGAATCAGGACCTTTTCAGACCTATTTCATCAGAAAATCACTACACTGAAATCCTTTCAAGAGCTCTGCAGTGAATTCAATGTGCCAAAAAAAATAAAAAAAATCTAATTAGACATGTCATTCACTCATTTACTTCCAAGAGGAGGTTTAGAGCTCAGCTGAATGAGGTTGAAACCCTTCTTGTCACAGCACAATCCATTACAGGCAAAATATCTTATATCTATAGACTCCTTTCTGAGAAAGGAGGCTCCTCCTTTACTCCTTTGAAAATAATCTGGGAAAAGGACCTTGGTCTGACTATCAGTGATGAGTTATGGACGGAGGTTTGCGACAGGGTATACTGCTCCTCTACTAATGTAAAAATGAAAGAATCTAATTACAAATTGTATTACATTCCAATGAGACTCCACAGAATGAAAACAGACATTTTTCCTAACCGTAGAAGATGTACCTCTGAAAATGGAACCTATATGCATTTCTTTTGGAGCTGTAGAGAGATTGCCAGATTTTGGTAATCTATACATACTGCTGCACACTAAATACTAGATGTACAGTCTGATATGATCCCGTGTATCTATCTTCTTAATGCCCAGCAGGACTTTGTTCTTGATCCTGACAAAGAAAATTAGCTTATGACTCTTACATACTTTGCTAAGAAATGCATTCTTCTATTGTGGGCCTCTAATACTTCTCCTACATTTAAAATGTGGATTGACCAGATTGTTGACTTTCTCCCTCTTGAAAAGCTCACTTATGACCTCAGCAAGAGACAGCCCAGGTTTGATAGACTCTGGTCTCCACTACTCAACTATATTTCAAATTGGACACAGTGAATGGGCTGATTAGGGAAATGAGCAGAAACATGTTGTGTAAGGTGCTGTAAAAACTAAAGATTTGCTCGTCGTCTCAGCTTAGGCTGGAAATAGCTAATAAGAACCTTGATAGTGCTGCTGCAAGTCTTATATATATATATATAACATTTCTATTTGAATAATTAATCTTTATATAAAAAAATGTATTTTTATTATTGTTAGTTATTATAAATAATATATGTTTTAAGTCTGTCACATCTGTGAATGTGGAATGTGTTTTGTTGGTTGAAAAACAAAAAAATGTTAAATTGAAAAAAAAAAAAAAATACAAGTATATAAATGACAAAGTACTGAGTAAAAGTAGCTCAAATTCCAACATGCCTTTGATATTTTTTCAGTTTTTCTGTTACCTTAATGTTTTCTCACATTACCTGTTCCTTTCAATTTAAGGGAGAAGTAGCAAATGTACTGTAGGAGGTAATTTAATTGGTTGCAACAAAGACGTGTTTTTCTAAAAAAAAGTCACCTAATTTCTATCAGCATGTTAAACGCACAACCAGAGGGAAACAAATTCGAGACCAGCTTTACTCCACACACAGACGCATACAAAACTCGCCCTCCACTTGGCAAATCTTACCATATTTATCAGGTATGAAGGTAAGACCCAGATGCAGACCACGTCAATGAAACAATAGTTTAATACTCACAGGGGCAAGCAATAGTAACTTTAGTTAACTCTACCTAGATGTACATACTACCTCAACTAACTGGTGCCCCCGCACATTCACCCTGTACCGGCATCCCCTGTATATATTGTTATATTTTAATGTTGCCCTTTAATTACTTTTCTCTTACTCTTATCTGTATTTTTTAAAACTGCAGAGTGGTTAGAGGCTCGTAAGTAAGCCTTTCACTGTAAGGTCTACACCTGTTTTATTCAGCATTTCACTGTAAGGTGTATTTGTTGTATTTGGCACATGTGACTAATACGATTTGATTTGACAGTACAAGGCAGGCAGGGCTCAGTAACCAGAGGTGTGGCAACGGTACCAGACCACAGGTAGGCTCGGGTTCTGGGTAGGCAGAGGTCAGAAACAGGAGACAAAGAGCTGTGAGACATGGTTTTAACTCAGGACACATTAAAAGGTGGGATGTATACGAAGAGTACGGAGCAACAGAAGATGAACAGCCTAATAATCTTGGAGATGGGAAATGGGCCAATAACCTGGGGGGGGGAAGAGTTTGCGAGATCCACCCGGAGTGGCAGATCCCGGGTGGACAGCCATACCTTCTGCCCTAGCCGATACTGGGGAGCTGTGGTCTGATAGCAATCCTCTTGTCTTCGATACCTTGAGGTGGTATTGAGGAGGGCCAATCGGGCTCTCCTTCAGGTTAGACGACAGCGGCGGACAAACATCTCGGCAGAAGGTATGCCGACCTCTTCCTCCTGCTCGGGGAAAAGCGGAGGCTGATACCCCAGGGAACACTCGAACGGAGATAGGCCCATGGCAGAGCAGGGTAGGGTGTTGCGGGCGTACTCGACTCACACCAGCTGCTAGCTCCAGGTGGTGGGGTTGGCGGAGACCAGGCAGTGCAGAGTAGTCTCTAGATCGTGGTTTGCTCGCTCCCACTTGCCAGTGGACTGGTGGTGGAACCCAGAGGACAGGTTGGCCGACGATCCAATGACGGCGTAGAATGCCTTCCAGACCCGGGATGAGAACTGAGGCTCCCGGTCGGAGACCAGGTCCACGGGCAGTCCATGGATCCGGAAGACATGCTACACCATGGGCTGGGCCGTCTCCTTGGCCAAGGGTAGTGGAATGAAGTGGGCTGCTTTGGATAACCGGTCGACCAGTCAGGATGGCAGTGTAGCCCTCAGACCGGGGGGGGGGGGCGGGTGGACGACCCGTGACGAAATCCAGAGATATGTTGGACCAGGGACGGTGAGTGTGACAGGCTAGCCTGGAGGAATTGGCCCACTCCAGGACCGCGTAGCGGACAACCTCAGGCACGAACATCTGGTTATCTTGACCCCCCCAGGTTTCGGCTACGACCGTTGCGCCTCCCGGACCTGTTCCCCTATACCCCAGCTGAGTGCCGTCGCCAGGCAAGAGGTAGGAAGGATTGTCTCGGGCTCCGGGGTGCTAGCCGTGGGGTTATAGCGGTGAAACAAAACATCTGGCTTGACGTTCTTGGACCCCGGCTGGTAGGAGGGGGAAAGTAGAACTGGGTAAACAGTGCCCATTTCAGTTGCCTGGAGTTGAGGTGATTGGCGGTGCGGAGATACTCCAGATTTTTGTTGTCTGTCCACACAATGAACGGATGCTCCGCCCCTTCAAGCCAGTGCCTCCATTGCCATCTTCACTGCTAGAAGCTCCCGATTCCCCACATCATTATTCCTCTGTGGCGTTGAGGCGGTGGGGGAAGGCAGCGCAAGATTGCAACTTCCAATCCAGGGCAGAACGTTGCGACAGAACAGCCCCCACTCTGACATCAGAAGAATTTGCCTCCACCACAAACTGACAGGAAGGGTCCGGATGAACCAAGATCAGAGCTGTGGTGAATCGCTATTTCAGGTCCCGGAACGCCCGGTCAGCGGCCGTGGACCACGTGAACTGAACCTTGGTAGAGTTGAGGGCAGACAGGGGGAGGCAAGGATGCTGTAATCCCAGATAAAGCGGCGATAAAAGTTGGCTAACCCCAGGAGGTGTTCAGCTGCATCCTGGACGCAGGCAGAGGCCAATCCACCACCGCTTTCACTTTCTCGGGATACATCTGGACACTCCCAGCAGAGATCATGTAGCCCAGAAAGGAAATGTGGAGCGATGGAAATTGCTCCAGAAGGCGCTGGAGATCCTACTGGACATGAAGCATGTGTTCTTGAGGGGAGCGGGAGAAGACAAGGATGTTATCAAGGTAGACGAAGACAAACCGATTCAGCATGTCACGGATAACGTCATTCACCAGAGTCTGGAACACGGCAGGGGAGTTGGTGATGCTAAAGTGCATGACCAGATATTCTTAGTGGGCGCTGGCCATGTTGAAGGCAGTCTTCCACTCGTCCCCCTCTCGTATCCCCACCAGGTGGTAGGCGTTTCATAGATCCAGCTTGGAGAATACAGTTTCCACCTGGAAACGCTCGAAGGGCGAGGAAAAGAGTGGTGGCGGATATCGGTTCTTAACAGTAATGACATTGAGTCCCCTGTAGTCAATGCACGGGCACAGGGTCTGATCCATGAAGAACAAGCCTGCGCTAGTGGGAGGGGAAGAGGGATGGATAAATCCTGTAGCTAGAGAGTCCCCAATGTAGTTCTCCATAGCCTTCGTCTCTGGTCCCGACAACCAGTACAGACGTCCCCGGGGCGGCGTGGTGCTAGGGAGAAGGTCAATCCCGCAGTCATAGGGGCGGTGCGGCGGAAGGGAAGTGGACCGGGTCTTGTTCAAAACCTCCCAGAGGTCCCGGTACTCTTCATGAATGACGGAGAGGTCCGTAACCACCTATGAGGACCCAGGAAGCCTTCCCTGGGCAGGTTGTGCCGAATTCAGACAATGGCCTTGGCAGAACGGATAGCACCAGTAGACCAGTTGAGTGGATTGTGCCGTTTGGTCCAGGAGAATCCCAAAACCACGGGAATCTGGGGGGACTTAATGAGCAGGAACTGAATGGTCTCGCTGTGATTCCCTGACACCCATAGGTTGAAGGGAGTGGTGTTATGGGTGACCCGACATATAGAGTGCATGTTCAACGCTCGAACATCAATGGGAATAAAGAGGGGCTGAGTAGGGATGTCAAAGCGATGAGAGTCAAGACCAGTGGGTAACTCCCCAGCAACAAGCTTGTCCTTAACCTCCTCTGAGATGCTGTGCTGGAACATGTCAAACAGTGCTTCCGGGTTCCATGCACTCACCACTGCCAACGTGCGGAAATCCACTGCATAGTCGGCCACCCTGCGGGCGTCATGCCGGAGATCAATTAACTTACAGGCAGCTTCTGTCCCGGAGAACGGGGCATCAAAAACGTTCCTCACCTCTCCCACGAACCCCTCCAGGCTCACGCATATGGCTGGCTGCTGTTCCCATACGGCGGTAGCCCAGGTGAGAGCCCTTCCAGACATATACGTGATGAGGTAGGCTATTTTGGAACGATCTGAGGGGAATGAGGACTGAAGCTCGAAAATGAGGGCACACTAGGCTAAAAACGCCTGACAGGTGCTCGGCTCTCCATTAAAGCGTTCTGGAGGAGGTAACCCGGGGTTCCCGGGAAGGTAGAGTGGCCGGTGGGACGGCGCTGCTAACCGGCGAGTGACTGAGGAGCGGTGGGGTTACCCCCGTGGCAGGCTGCCCTCCAGAAAACCTGCGGAATTGCTCTAGCAGCATGTCCAATGCCCGGGTATGGCTGGTCAGAAACCAGAGGTGGGGCAACGGTACCAGATTCAGGGTAGGGGTAGACAGAGGTCAGAAATCAAACGGGAAGCAAAGGTCCAGGTCACAGGCAGGCTCAGGCAGAGTGGTCAGGTGGGCAGGCTCAGGGGCAGGCAGGCAGAGTGGGCAGGCTCAGGGGCAGGCAGGCAGAGTGGGCAGGCAGGCAGAGTGGGAATGTTCAGGGGCAGGCAGGCAGAGTGGGCAGGCAGGCAGAGTGGGCAGGCAGGCAGAGTGGGCAGGTGGGCAGGCAGGCAGGTGGGCAGGCAGGCAGAGTGGTCAGGCTCAGGCAGGCAGAGTGGGCAGGCAGGCAGAGTGGGCAGGCTCAGGGGCAGGCAGGCAGAGTGGGAAGGCTCAGGGGCAGGCAGGCAGAGTGGGCAGGCTCAGGGGCAGGCAGAGTGGGCATGCTCAGAGGCAGGCAGGCAGAGTGGGCAGGCAGGCAGTGGGCATGCTCAGGGGCAGGCAGGCAGAGTGGGCAGGCAGGCAGAGTGGGCATGCTCAGGGGCAGGCAGGCAGAGTGGGCAGGCAGAGTGGGCATGTTCAGGGGCAGGCAGGCAGAGTGGGCAGGCAGGCAGTGGGCATGCTCAGGGGCAGGCAGGCAGAGTGGGCAGGCAGGCAGTGGGCATGCTCAGGGGCAGGCAGGCAGAGTGGGCAGGCAGGCAGAGTGGGCATGCTCAGGGGCAGGCAGGCAGAGTGGGCAGGCAGGCAGAGTGGGCAGGCTCAGGGGCAGGCAGGCAGAGTGGGCAGGCAGGCAGAGTGGGCAGGAAGAGTGGGCATGCTTAGGGGCAGGCAGGCAGAGTGGGCGGGCAGGCAGAGTGGGCAGGCTCAGGGGCAGGCAGGCAGAGTGGGCGGGCAGGCAGAGTGGGCATGCTCAGGGGCAGGCAGGCAGAGTGGGCGGGCAGGCAGAATGGGCATGCTCAGGGGCAGGCAGGCAGAGTGGGCAGGCTCAGGGGCAGGCAGGCAGAGTGGGCAGGCTCAGGGGCAGGCAGGCAGAGTGGGCAGGCAGGCAGAGTGGGCATGCTCAGGGGCAGGCAGGCAGAGTGGGCAGGCAGGCAGAGTGGGCATGTTCAGGGGCAGGCAGGCAGAGTGGGCAGGCAGGCAGAGTGGGCAGGCTCAGGGGCAGGCAGGCAGAGTGGGCAGGCTCAGGGGCAGGCAGGCAGAGTGGGCAGGCAGGCAGAGTGGGCGGGCAGGCAGAGTGGGCATGCTCAGGGGCAGGCAGGCAGAGTGGGCGGGCAGGCAGAGTGGGCATGCTCAGGGGCAGGCAGGCAGAGTGGGCGGGCAGGCAGAGTGGGCATGCTCAGGGGCAGGCAGGCAGAGTGGGCAGGCAGGCAGAATGGGAAGGCAGGCAGAGTGGGCAGGCTCAGGGGCAGGCAGGCAGAGTGGGCAGGCTCAGGGGCAGGCAGGCAGAGTGGGCAGGCTCAGGGGCAGGCAGGCAGAGTGGGCAGGCTCAGGGGCTGGCAGGCAGAGTGGGCAGGCTCAGGGGCTGGCAGGCAGAGTGCGCAGGCTCAGGGGCTGGCAGAGTGGGCAGGCAGGTAGAGTGGGCAGGCAGAGTGGGCATGCTCAGGGGCAGGCAGGCAGAGTGGGCAGGCAGGCAGAGTGGGCAGGCAGGCAGAGTGGGCATGCTCAGGGGCAGGCAGGCAGAGTGGGCAGGCAGGCAGAGTGGGCAGGCTCAGGGGCAGGCAGGCAGAGTGGGCAGGCTCAGGGGCAGGCAGGCAGAGTGGGCAGGCTCAGGGGCAGGCAGGCAGAGTGGGCAGGCTCAGGGGCAGGCAGGCAGAGTGGGCATGCTCAGGGGCAGGCAGGCAGAGTGGGCAGGCAGGCAGAGTGGGCAGGCTCAGGGGCAGGCAGGCAGAGTGGCCAGGTGGTCAGGCTCAGGGGCAGGCAGGCAGAGTGGTCAGGCTCAGGGGCAGGCAGGCAGAGTTGGCAGGCAGGCAGAGTGGGCAGGCTCAGGGGCAGGCAGGCAGAGTGGGCAGGCAGGCAGAGTGGGCAGGCAGGCCTAGGGGCAGGCAGGCAGAGTGGGCAGGCGGGCAGAGTGGGCAGGCTCAGGGGCAGGCAGGCTCAGGGGCAGGCAGGCAGAGTGGGCAGGCAGGCAGAGTGGGCAGGCAGGCAGGCCTAGGGGCAGGCAGGCAGAGTGGGCAGGCAGGCAGGCAGAGAGGGCAGGCTCAGGGGCAGGCAGGCAGAGTGGGCAGGCAGGCAGAGTGGGCAGGCAGGTAGAGTGGGCAGGCACGCAGAGTGGGCAGGCAGGCAGAGTGGGCAGGCAGGCAGAGTGGGCATGCTCAGGGGCAGGCAGGCAGAGTGGGCAGGCAGGCAGAGTGGGCAGGCTCAGGGGCAGGCAGGCAGAGTGGGCAGGCAGGCAGAGTGGGCAGGCTCAGGGGCAGGCAGGCAGAGTGGGCAGGCAGGCAGAGTGGGCATGCTCAGGGGCAGGCAGGCAGAGTGGGCAGGCAGGCAGAGTGGGCAGGCTCAGGGGCAGGCAGGCAGAGTGGGCAGGCAGGCAGAGTGGGCAGGCTCAGGGGCAGGCAGGCAGAGTGGGCAGGCAGGCAGAGTGGGCAGGCTCAGGGGCAGGCAGGCAGACTGGGCAGGCTCAGGGGCAGGCAGGCAGAGTGGGCAGGCTCAGGGGCAGGCAGGCAGAGTGGGCAGGCAGGCAGAGTGGGCAGGCTCAGGGGCAGGCAGGCAGAGTGGGCAGGCTCAGGGGCAGGCAGGCAGAGTGGGCATGCTCAGGGGCAGGCAGGCAGAGTGGGCAGGCTCAGGGGCAGGCAGGCTCAGGGGCAGGCAGGCAGAGTGGCCAGGCAGGCAGAGTGGGCAGGCAGGTAGAGTGGGCAGGCAGGCAGAGTGGGCAGGCAGAGTGGGCAGGCAGGCAGAGTGGGCATGCTCAGGGGCAGGCAGGCAGAGTGGGCATGCTCAGGGGCAGGCAGGCAGAGTGGGCAGGCTCAGGGGCAGGCAGGCAGAGTGGGCAGGCAGGCAGAGTGGGCAGGCTCAGGGGCAGGCAGGCAGAGTGGGCAGGCAGGCAGAGTGGGCAGGCTCAGGGGCAGGCAGGCAGAGTGGGCAGGCTCAGGGGCAGGCAGGCAGAGTGGGCAGGCAGGCAGAGTGGGCAGGCTCAGGGGCAGGCAGGCAGAGTGGGCAGGCTCAGGGGCAGGCAGGCAGAGTGGGCATGCTCAGGGGCAGGCAGGCACAGTGGGCAGGCAGGCAGAGTGGGCAGGCTCAGGGGCAGGCAGGCTCAGGGGCAGGCAGACAGAGTGGGCAGGCTCAGGGGCAGGCAGGCAGAGTGGCCAGGTGGTCAGGCTCAGGGGCAGGCAGGCAGAGTGGTCAGGCTCAGGGGCAGGCAGGCAGAGTGGGCAGGCAGGCAGGCCTAGGGGCAGGCGGGCAGAGTGGGCAGGCGGGCAGAGTGGGCAGGCTCAGGGGCAGGCAGGCTCAGGGGCAGGCAGGCAGAGTGGGCAGGCAGGCAGGCCTAGGGGCAGGCAGGCAGAGTGGGCAGGCGGTCAGAGTGGGCAGGCAGGCAGAGTGGGCAGGCTCAGGGGCAGGCAGGCTCAGGGGCAGGCAGGCTCAGGGGCAGGCAGGCAAAGTGGGCAGGCTCAGGGGCAGGCAGGCAGAGTGGGCAGGCAGGCAGAGTGGGCAGGCAGGCAGGCAGAGTGGGCAGGCTCAGGGGCTGGCAGAGTGTTCAGGTGGGCAGGCAAGGGTTAAAACCAGGAGGGCGAGAAGAAGAGACACTTTAAAAAGCAGGAGCTGAGACAAAAAACGCTGCTTAACCTGACAAACAAGACGAACTGGCACAGAGGCTAGGGATAATAAGCGTCACCTGGAGGGGGTGGAGACCATCACGGTGAAACAGATCAGGGTGTGACAATTAGAAATGATTTCCAATTTATTAAATCAAATTTACATAGGTATACAGACCCTTTACTCAGTACTTTGTTGAAACACCTTTGGCAGCGATTACAGCCTTGGGTCTGATGCTACAAGCTTGCCACACTTGTATTTGGGGAGGTTCTCCCATTCTTCTCTGTAGATCCTCTCAAGCTCTGTCAAGTTCGATGGAGAGCGTTGCTGCACTGCTATTTTCAGGTCTCTCCAGAGATGTTCGATTGGGTTCAAGTCACAGTTCTGGCTGGCCCACTCAAGGAAATTCAGAGACTTGTCCTGAAGTGTCAATACAGGACTAAGATTGAATCCTACTACACCGCCTCTGATGCTTGTTGGATGTGAAAGGGCTTGGAAAATATTCATGACTACAAAGGGAAACCCAGCCACGAGCTGGCCGGTGACAAGAACCTACCAAATGAGCTAAAAGCCTTTTATGCTCGCTTCGAGCAACGCAACACTGAAGCATGCACGAGAGCACCAGCTGTTCTGGATGAATGTGGGATCACGCTCTCCATAGCCGATGTGCGCAAGACCTTTAAACAGGTAAACATTCCCACAGCCGCGGGCCCAGACTGATTACCAGGCAAGTGTCTTCACTGACATTTTCAACCTCTCCCTGACCGAGTCAGTAATACCTACATCTTTCAAACAGACCACCATAGTCCCTGTACCCAAGAAAGCAAAGGTAACCTGCCTAAATGATTAGCGCCCCGTAGCACTCACATTGGTAGCCATGAAGTCCTTTGAAAGGCTGGTAGTGGCTGACATCAAGCAATCATGTCGGAAACCCTAGACCCACTCCAATTGGCATACTGGCCCAACAGATCCACAGATGATGCAATCTCTATTGCGCTCCACACTACCCTCTCACCTGGACAAAAGGATCCCCTCTGTGAGAATGCTGTTCATTGACTACAACTCAGCGTTCAACACCATAGTGCCAACAAAGCTGATCACTAAGCAAAGGACCCTGGTACTGAACACCTCCCTCTGGAACTGGATTCTTCCTGACGGGCCGCCCCCAGCTGGTAAGGATAGTTAACACATCCGGCACGCTTATCCTCAACACGGGGGCCCCTCAAGGGTGTGTGCTCAGTCCCCTCCTGTACTCTGTTCACTCAATTCTGCACAGCCAGGCACGACTCCAACACCATTATGTTTGCTGATGACAACAGTGGTAGGCCTGATCACCGGCAACGATGAGACAGCCTATAGGGAGGAGGTCAGAGACCTGACCGTGTGGGGCGAAGACAACAACCTCTCCCTCAACGTGATCAACACAAAGGAGGTGATTGTTGTCTACAGGAAAAGGATGACCGAACATGCCCCCATTCTCATCGATGGGGCTGTAGTGGAGCAGGTTGAGAGCTTCAAGTTCCTTGGTGTCCACATCGCCAACAAACGAACATGGTCCAAGCACACCAAGACAGTTGTGAAGAGGGTGCGACAAAACATATTCCCACTCAGGAGACAGAAAAGATTTGGAATGGATCCTCAGATCCTCAAAGGGATTTACAGCTGTACTGTCGAGAGCATCCTGACAGGTTGCATCACTGCCCTGGTATGGCAACTGCGCGACCTAACTAAATTATAAATCGCCTTGGCTTGATAAATCTACAGAAATAACATTGTCCCTGCTTCTATTGGCTGTATAAGTGTTTAATAGCTTACTGATTCCATGAGCGTCAAGCCTAACGCAACAGCAAAATGAAATCAAACACTATATGGAAAAATACATTTAAACATTTAGACCAATCGATTGGTGGAAAGAACAGGAAGACTAAGTCAACCAAGATTTTTTTCCCGTTGGGGACAGCCCTAAAATATACCATCTACTGTAGTTGTAAATTGTTTACAACTCTGGACATTATATCGATTTGACACAGTATCAACCCAATAGTAGCCTTGGTGTGCAGGTCTTCAATTGTGGCAGGGTGGGCATATCCATTGTAAGGCAGGATTATCCATGTGTTGATGGTAAATGCTGATGGATACCCCAGCACAGGAGGTGTGGTACCAACTGGAGCATGTGGAGCACTCCATCTGTGAAAGTACATGTCAATTAGGCCATTGATTCCATTATATGATGTCACAGCTGAAAGGATAGCGCAGCAATCCACGATTTGGTTTGTTTAACTAGCCACTGCCATTCGATTCTAGATGAAATCATTGACCGACAATCCATTCAAAAGATGATTTAGCCATGAATGTGGCAAAGAGGGGAACTTGACAGTTTGGTGAAGAAATTAATTGGCATTTGTTGGCAGTGACTTGTTAAAAAAAAAACTGAAGATTGAAGTCACTACCTGCTTTAAACGTAAGAAAACGTTGAAAAGAGTGAAATTACTTATCCACCCCTTTAAGGTTATGAACATATATTTACTACAAAACTCAACACCTTAGACCTTAGACCAGAGTAATAGAAAGACAACAGCAATTGCCTACCGTCCAGCCATTGTTCATAGAGCAACGGACATGTTTGGGCCACTTCAAACATTGAAAGGTCAAAGTTCTTAGAGAATTGTCATGTCAATTGTGTGACAAGGAGTTGGAATGCTAACTGACCGGCACTCAGGCTTGCTTTTGCGTAGCTTACGTGAATGTGTAAAATTATTCTCACCCAGTCTCCCCCCTCATCTGTTGCACAGAAACTGCAGTAGAGTTTCCTGTCAAGTTCTGAAAGAAAAAAGGAAACATGTCAGCTATATCACATAATGCCTTAGGATGATATACTATATACAGTTATTGCCAAATATATTCTCACCCTTACAATTTTCTGAAATAATAATGAATTTCTTCTAAAAGATAAAAATGTTTAGGTGGATTTGAGAAGTTTAGTCGGGCTTTGCGTCTTTCAGCAGTGGGGTGTTTCTATGTTTACCAACAACCAAATTAATAATTAAAAGTAAATGGCAACCTCTCTACAATCAAACATGGGGAGGTTATGTTAGGTTATAGCATACTGAGGAATTATAACGTAGTCGGTCAGCTACTTTGACATCCATGTAGGCTAAAACTACAACAAAATGTTGCCAAGCTCAAACATGTCAGGTAAAACAATAGTGCTATCGAACATTATTAATAGTCTATTAAAGTGGGTCCAGGACAATGTAGCAACAGTAAATGAGATAAGGCAGCAGTGACTTGGCCTTGGCTGCTGGGCTGTATCACCTTATTTCCCATCACACGGTAATGACACAAGAAGCAGTGTATTATGTAGACTAGGCTACAAGTCTTCAGCTTTACATTGTCAGATTATTAAAAAAAGTGATAGACAATCTTACCTTTGTCCAGGATCTCTTTGGCCACCTCCATTCTGGCACCACCGATGTTAACATGCAGTTGGGTCACTTAGTGCCTTCTCTCTCTGCATTAACTCTCTGGCCATCTAGGTAGTACATAAAGGACATACAATGGGATAAATATATCTACCATCTATAGGGCAATTGGGAAATATAAGATTGTGTGAATGCAGGCCTCCAACTGCCTTGTCATCCTAACAATAATCATCTGATTCATTGTGAAAATCTTACACTTTGGAAAACCTTTGTCGCTTGGCTGTAATCATGAAAACAAGGCAGCACACTGGTGATGTTGAAGCTCCACTGATACCAACATTTCACATAGCAACCAAGTTCCTTATTGACCTGGGTCATATTCATTAGTGGACACCATAGCACATCAGTTAGCAATATAAAAAAATGGTTTCCTCTTGAACACATACACATGGGTCCCTTCCTGTTTCAGACCATTTTCTTAGGTGTGCACATGACAGGTGTCAAATGTATACTGATTTGTTATGCTAATCTAATCCTTTCAATGGAATGACTTTGGCTAAACCCTCAAAGATCTCTTAATGTGAACATTGGGTGCATTTGCTTTTTACCCACTTTTGGGTGGCCTACCCTTAAGGGTTACGCACAGATTTCTAAAATAACAAATTTGCCTCCTGATTTATCCTGGGAACTAATTAGCATATGAACTCACCAGCAGCACATCGTCGCCTGCCAGGGAACATTGCTGAAAACAGATTCGGTCCCAGTTCTGCGGGTTCGTTCCTCAAACCAGTATCTGTTTGGGGAGGAAAACATTAATTGTTTGTACATAGGCCATGACATTCTCTCCTCATTGTTATACTTCCAACAACTTATACACCTGCACAACACATGAATGGCTGCTCATGATCGAAAACAGCATGCCTGAACATAAATCAATAATGCTTAATAATTCTCTTCATAGCATACAACATTCATAAAATGAACATAGGCTAATTAAGTCAATATGCAACCGGACCATAAATGTAAAAGTAGTCTGAACATTGACAGGTCAATTTAACTTGTATGCCGGATATTGGAGAAATGGTCAAACAATATTTTTGGCTGACCATACAATAGATGTACTCAGTGGTGGAAAAGTAGTGGGGTGGAGAAATCAGAACTGGCTAAGTAACATAGATAATTAAGATGTCTTATCTGCAGAACATGCTTATATAATTGAACTGTTGAACTCGTCATTAGAATATCTCCTTTCCGACTCTGGTGTTGGCAGCTGCACTGCCTCCAACATATGGACCTCAGTCACCTGGGGCCCAGAGAGGGGAGAAGTCAGGCTTGTCTTTCACATGTCCCCGTTGCTATGCAGAATATCAGCAAGGAATATGGCAAAGGAGGTAAGGAAACATTGCTTCCATATGTGAACTGTGTCTTTATTGCATCCTTCAATCATGCTGCCAAACATACCTTTGTAAAACTGACCATCCTACAGATCCCACTTCGGCGATGTCATCTATAAAATAGCCTCCAACACTCTACTCAGCAAACTGGATGCAGTCTATCACAGTGCCATCCGTTTTATCACCAAAGCCCCATATACTACCCACCACTGCTTTATACTCGTCGCCAAACCCACTGGCTCCAGGCCATCTACAAGTCTCTGCTAGGTAAAGGTCTGCCTTATCTCAGCTCACTGGTCACCATAGCAGCACCCACCCGTAGCACGCGCTCCAGTAGGTATATCTCACTGGTCACTCCCAAAGCCAATTATTCCTTTGGCCGCCTTTCCTTCCAGTTCTCTGCTGCGAATGACTGGAATGCACTGCTAAAAAAACGGAATCTGGAGACTCATATCTCCCTCACTAGCTTTATGCACCGGCTGTCAGAGCAGCTCACAGATTACTGCACATAGCCCATCTGTAAATAGCCCATCCAACTACCTCATCCCCATACTGTATTTATTTATTTATCTTGCTCCTTTGCACCCCAGTATCTGTACTTGCATTACATTTAAGTCATTTAGCAGACGTTCTTATCCAAAGCGACTTACAAATTGGTGCATTCACCTTATGATACACATTCATCTTCTGCACATCTACCATTCCAGTGTTTAATTGCTATATTGTAATTACTTCGCCAGCATGGCCTATTTGTTGCCTTACCACCTCCCTTATCCTACTTCATTTGCACATGCTGTATATAGACTTTTTCTACTGTATGTTTGTTTATTCCATGTGTAACTGTTGTTGTGTGTGTCGAACTGCTTTGCTTTATCTTGGCCAGGTCGCAGTTGCAAATGAGAACTTGTTCTCAACTAGCCTACCTGGTTAAATAAAGGTGAATTAAATAAATAAAATCATTGCAAACCATGTAAAGGGATGGCCTAAGTAATGGGGAACCAATCACTTGTCTCCACAGTGTGTGAGTCAGTCACCTCCTCCTAGGGGGAGAGTTTTCACCTTGAACTAGGGGAGAGAAAACAAAATAACAAATATCCTAAGTTCTTACTACAGAACGAAACAAGTTACTGGTATTTGGGGCCTAAGGTCTGGCACAGGATGTGTGGGGTTAGTGTTTGGAACCATTGTACGTCATCTGAGGTTGCACCTATCCTGACCTATGCTGAGATTGCTTCTGGGTTATACACCAACTCCACTCAGTGGGTTCTCACTATATCCACCTTGTGGGTATGGCGACAAGCTCCCTTGTGAAGAAGTTATTCGAATAAAGATTTACACTACCGTTCAAAAGTTTGGGGTGACTTAGAAAAGTGCTTGTTTTTGAAAGGATTTTTTTTTCTCCATTAAAATAACATCAATTTGATCAGAAACACAGTGTACACATTGTTAATGTTATAAATTACTTTTGTTTCTGGAAACAGCTGATTTATTATGGAATATCTCCGTAGGCGTAAATAGTGCCATTATCAGCAACCATCACTCCTGTGTTCCAATGGTACGTTGTGTCATCTAATCCAAGTATATAATTTTACAAGGCTAATTGATTATTAGAAAACCATTTTGGAATTATGTTAGCACATCTGAAAACTGTTGTCCTGATTAAAGAAGCAATAAAACTGCCCTTCTTTACAGTAGTTGAGTATCTGGAGTGTCAGCATTTGTTGGTTTGATTACAGGCTCAAAATGGCAAGAAACAAAGTACTTTCTTCTGAAACTCGTCAGTCGTTTCTTGTTCTGAGAAATGAAAGCTATTCAATGCGAGAAATTGCCTAAAAACTGAAGATCTCTTACAATGTGTACTACTCCCTTCACAGAACAGCGCAAACTGGCTCTAACCAGATTAGAAAGAGGAGTGAGAGGCCCCGTTACACAACTTAGCAAGAGGACAAGTACATTAGTGTCTAGTTTGAGAAAGACCCCTCACAAGTCCTCAACTGAGGCGACTCCAGGATGCTGGCCTTCTAGGCAGAGTTGGAAAGAAAACAGCCATATCTCAGAAATGCCATTAAAAATAAAAGATTAATATGGCAAAATAACACAGACACTGGATAGAGGCAATCTGCCTAGAAGGCCAGCATCCCGGAGTCGTCTCTTCACTGTTGACACTGAGACTGGTGTTTTGCGGGTACTATTTCATGAAGCTGCAAGCTGAGGACTTGTGAGGCATCTCTTTGTACCTGTAATCAAACCCACAAAGGCTGATGCTCCAGATACTCAACTAGTCTAAAGGAGGACAGTTTTATTGCTTCTTTAAATCAGGAGAACAGCTTTCAGCTGTGCTAACATAATACCAAAAGGGTTTTCTAATGATCAATTAGCCTTTTAAAATGATAAAGTTGGATTAGCTAACACAACGTGCCATTGGAACACAGGAGTGATGGGTGCTGATAAAGGGCCTCTGTACGCCTATATTCCATTTTAAAAAATCTGCTGTTTCCAGCAACAAAAGTAATTTACAACATTAACAATGTATTTCTGATCAATTTGCTGTTATTTTAAATGGACAATTATTTAATTTTAAATAACAAGGACATTTTTAAGTGAGGCAAAACTTTGGAACGGTACAGACTTGTGTGATGTGTGTCTCTCCTCATTTGTGTCACGTCCTGACCAGCAGATGGAGCTGTTGTAGTAGTTTTGGGGTCAGGACGTGGCAGTCTTGTGTGTGAATGTTCTGTGTTGGTCTTGTGACTCCTGATCAGGAACAGCTGGGGATCGTTGTTCCTGATTGGGAGTCATATATGTAGGAGTATGTTTGTCACTTGGTTTTGTGGGTAGTTGTTTTTGCACTGTGTTTGTGAGCCTGCAAAACTCTTCGTGTCTATTTAGTTTTTCCTGTGGATGCCCTTTCGTTTTACCATTAAAAGCATGAGTATCCACAAACCTGCTGCGCCTTGGTCCTATTCTCTCCCATACGACATTTTCTGTAAGGAGTATGACATTTTTTGTGACAATTTGATAGCATTTAAAATTTCCACCACAGTATCCAATTGTCATATAGTAAAGATGCCTTCATAGAAAATCACTGAAGTAAAAGTGAAAGTCACCCAGTAAAATACTACTTGAGTAAAAGTCTAAAATGTTTGGTTTTAAATATACTTCAGTACCAAAGGCAAATTGAATAGGTAAAATATAGTTAAAAACAAATGTAAAAGTTCAAGAACAAATCATTTTGATTTCCTTATGTAAGCCAACTGGAAGGCATGATTTTCTTTACAGAGCAAAAAGCACACTCCAACACTCAGACATAATTTACAAACAAAGCATGTGTGTAGTGAGTCCGCCAGATCAGAGGCATTACGGATGACCAGGGATGTTTTTGATAAGTGCCTGAACGGGACCATTTTTCTCGCCTGCTAAGCATTCAAAATGTAACGAGTACTTTCGGTGTCAGGAAAAATGTTTGGAGTAAAAACTACATATCTTTAGGAATGTAGTAAAGTAAAAGTGGTAAAAAAAATATACCCCAAAAAAGTACTTTATTTTTACACCACTGGATTGACCATACCTGATGTGCTTCACCAGGTTCTCGCTCATATGGCTCTCCGCGTTAGGGGAACCTGTAGGGTCCAGCACAATGGCAGAGTGGGTCCTGCGATTGACATACTAAACACAAGCGGTAATTCCAAGTCAGTATATCAAAATGGCCTCAAACATAACATATCAACAATAGTACTGTCTAATCTCTCACTAAAATGCTCATTCTTGTGGAGCTTACCAAGAGTATCCAGTGGTAGTTTCCCACATTGCAAACTCCAATCAAGCAACTGTGCTGCTCCAGATTGGTCTACAGGAATGGGAGTGAAGATAAACTTATACGGTGTGGCAGGCAATCTTTTGTCAGGAAGGTGACAGCTCTCCCTACATTGACCCCTCTAGCCTCTTATTTAGAAACATGACACAAAAGCAACTCTGCGGACATGCCTTTACCTTTGACAAGGTGTTCTTGCACATCGCCACCTTATCCCCATGCAGGATAGTCCCTGCCACAAAGTGATCCACAATAAAAACATCCCCCTCCACTTGAAGGTTAATCCTCTTCAGTTGGAGGTAGAAGTCAATTACCTAAAGCAGAATGGCATACGGTTGGTCAAAGTTCACATGATGGCCAGGCAATACAGTCAACAACTCTAATTGTGCTTTATACCAACTGCACGCATGGAAATTTCATACAATTCAACCATAACATACCTCCCCGCTAAGCCACTCATTGGGCTTCAACGTAAGGAAGTCATAGAGGTGCAGGATGGCAACAGATCCCTCCAACAACAATCTTGCGGTTGCCCTGTCCACTCCATCTGACGACATTGCCCACAGTTGCTTCATCTATACAAACAGAATTTGGCCATCAAAAAAACTGCCTGACTGTACAGATGTGATCAACGTGCAGAATGTAACCAAAACAGTCACATTCCACTTACTCTATTCTCCAATTCTTCATCCCTGCTGGGGTGTTTGTCAGACAGAGACAGGTCACCCTATTGAATAAATGGTGACAGTTCAGTTTGGGACAGATCTGCATTTTGTGTTAACGGATATACATAAAACCCACGAGGACCACATGGCTTAGTAAATAGGTTACTATTTTAACATACCCAAATAAGAAATGTAACTAAATAGCAACACATAAGACCGACCTGTTGATGAACGGCCGATTGTTCTTCCAGGTGTTTGGCGCCCGTGTGGACATGCTCCTTGGTGGCACACTTATGGCCAGAGCGTTTTGCGGCCAGATGCCTTGTCCTCAGCTTGATTGGCATAGGACTGTCCACACTTCCTCCAATGGCCAGTACAGCTGCCAGTCGGTGGACACACCTCTGGGCACTGTCAGAAGCACGTCTCCGTTGGCAACAGAGTAACGACATGCTGCTTGTCTGAGAAGCCCTGGTAGAGGAACGAATTGGTGCTTGGCACCAGGAGGATTCGTCCTTTTGCCACAATCATCCTGGCTAAGGCCTCCGCTCCAGTGTCTGCCATGACAACCTCTTGTGCCACACAGGACTGGATGCCTTCAGCAAAAGACACCATGTCTTCCTCTGACATGTGGTAGGGGAAACTGGTGGTGGCCATTCGCCTGAAATTGTTCATGGCACTCAGGGGTCAGGTGGAAATTCCCTAGGTTACAGTAGCCCCGCAGCACTTCCCTCAAGGCATTGGTTTGGAGTTGGTAGAGTAGATAAACCAATTTATCTACTCTGACCTTCTTCCATCCAACCAATGCCTTGAGGACAGCATTGAAGCTCTCTGAGCAGTTGTTCGTAATTCCATCTGACTGGATGCCCAAGCTGTTGAGCACATATTGTGCGCTCGTCCATGGCATCAGAGAGCGACTGATGGAAATAAGCCATGAAATCAGGGCTCCAGTGAAGGCGCACACTCTCCAGTGTGCATTTGTAGTCACTCCTTGATTTCGTGGCCAAGAGCTCTTTGATGGCCTGCTGGTAATCGGCCACAGCTTCGGCACCCTCTGACCCCATCTTGTGCTTCACATTGTTGGAGATGTGGTTCCAGCAATTGACAATCCTGGCTTGCGGCAGCACAGACTGGATTGCTCCCTCAATAGCAGCCTCACGGTCTGTGCAGAAGATTGCTGTTGATAGTTGAGGAAGGAATGAAAGGATGGTGCGAAAGAACTGTTTGTGGTTTTCCATGTGCCGGGTGGTGTAAATAAGGAATGCAAGGGGAAGGACAGGTGCCTCTTGAAATGCAACATGACGAAAAACAAGGGGTGAAACATAAAAATTGCCGAGGTCAAATGTGGTGTCATAGTGAAAAATGTGTGCCCCTTGGTGTTTGCTTTTAATAACTGCTTTGGCCTCTTCAACCACTTCTGGTGCTGCCACTACCAGAAGGGTTGCGGGTCGAGTCTCCATATGGGTGACAAATCCGGGGAGAATGTCACCCATCATATGTGTTGCCACCAACTCGTCCCGGTCCAAAACAGTGACGTCCCTTCCTCGATGAATTGTGTTTTTCACTTGTGCCAAGTTCCGAGGTTGGTAAACTGGCATGAATGATGCATTTGGGGGTGGTGGTGGGTTATTGGTCATGTCTGAGTATACTTTGCTAGGTGTTTCACTCTTTCGCCGGGACATTTAATCCATAATTGATGTAGCCGAGCGGATGAAATCCCTTGCTTGCTGCTGTTGGCTGTTGCCGTGGGGGTGGGGGACATTGGAGTGTGCCTCCTCACCAAAGTAGTGAATTAGCACAGGAGTATCAGGCTGGTGAAGCAACTCACACTCCTTTTTTGGAACCCTGGTGCTTCTTCTCCTGCATAGTACCGCACCCTTAGTATTGGTGAACGGCGAGGAAGGCTGTGGGATCCCTTCTGAATCCACCTTTTTTGGTCCGCCTTCCAGTCCTCACATGACGAGGAACTACAGAAAAATCTCTCCAGGCTTGGGGTGGAGTGGTGGAAGGTGGGATACTTTAGCGGGATCAACCGTTTCAGCTGCTTGTGCTGGTGTTAAAGGCAGCTGCCGCGTGGTGTACACTTGCTGGGGTATTGATTGGGGGACCTGGGGTGGTGATGGGGCAATCTGGGAGACGGAGTGAGGTTGTGCATTGGCCATCCTTCCCTTACTCCACACGTCGTAGAGTTGACGGCGATAGCTGAGGGTGTTAGACCTTCCCAGTTCAATGACTATCACAGAAAATAATCCACTTTCCTGATGGTAGCTCGCTGCTGTAACTTCCTCTGGTGAGAGGCCTAGCCTTTTAACAACTGAGGCAATGTCATCAGAAGTTGGAGCCCTCTTTCTCTTTGGCATTCTGACAAGGGAAATGACATTGTAATCTCAATACTTATACCACTTAGGACAAGTTTAAGACAGTTAACTAACTATATGGAATGTTATATGGAAAAATATCCCCTAGTGCCTCAGAGATTACCAAGCCAGACTGGGGTACATTCAGAATGAAATGGAGACCTGTTACATTCTACATAAATTACATATTTTTCAATAAAAATCTGCATGCAGAGTTTGACATTGAAGGTATAGGAAATGGATTTAAAGTGAATTATATTATTTGAAACAATTCAACCATATCCCCCCTGTAATCAGCGATAATTTTTAAATACATGACTTGCCAAATCATGTCTAAGCAATGATTACTTCCAGGGAGAATGGAATTACGCTATCATTCATAACCAGTGGGCTGCAGGTATAAGGGACATAAGCAGTAGCTAGGGGGCCACATACCATTATTAGGATTAATTTATTAACTTATTGTATTAGAATAGTAAAATACACAAGGTGAAAGTGAGATTTGGTTATGAATCAGCAGTTGGTTATCAAATAAAAGTTTGTCACATACACAGTAATACCTAACAAAAGGTTTGTAGCTCCCACAATGCAGTAATACCTAACAATAGAAAACACAATCTTGAAAATGTATATAATAAATATCAGAACAAGTTGTGTAAGTCTGAGTCACGTCAGCTACAAACATTTAGATTGGTAAGTTAGTCTAGCCAGTTGTCTTAACATCTAGTAATAATGCCCCAATACCAATTTTGTTAAGTCACTCACTCAGATATGGTTAACAAACATAAGTATTGGCAAAATGTGTAGAACTGCAGGAAATTCCCTGCAATACTGCTCCATGGCAAAATGAGTAATTACCTGACATGTATTATAATTGTCAATTTCGCTCCACCGTCAGGTGGGGGGGGGGGAATATTTTTGTACCCCAACAGAATCTCAGTCAGAGCCCCCAAAAGGCATGTTAAGATCCAAATGAACATCAGAACATGGACAGAGGGGGACCTGGGACTTCAGCCACAAATTTCAGAGTAATTGCTGAGTTAGGATGTGTCTATAATCGTATTCTTGTTGTAAACTGCAAAACTGATCCGAGAGGAACACTTCTACTCTGAGACATGTGGTAGTTCATTTCTGTATTACCAAATGAGGAGAAACAAACTTCACGCACCAGTCAGAGTTATACTTAAACTACATCTTTAATAGTAAGAGCTTTGCAATAGCAATGACTTTAAACTATTCCCTATTTCTAATGAACCGTTGAGAGTGAGAACACAACAGCTACTGATATCTTTTATAGCAAAATCCACCCCTTAGTCGACATAACAAACCAGATATTAGTAACAGTTCACAAAGGAAGACATTATAATGAGAAAGGAGTATCCTGTAGCCAGATAGCATTCGCTATAAATTATGGTTCAGTTGGTTCTCATCTCGTTCTTGGTACTTAATAGCCCAAAAACACCACTCATCCAATGGCATAACTCAATTGTCAACTCTAGATACTCCCATCTCAAGTAAAACCCCTTCTTGACCCCACTCTTGGACAAGCTCACTGAGGAGAGTGAGCCTCTAGGTCATACACTATCCCAGGATAAGTGCAACATCAGAGAGGACATACAATGGTTCCAGACACTGCCATACACCTCCCCCAATGCCAAAGGAGGGAGTGACTTGCGCACAGACATTGTGGAGACAAGTAATTGGTTCCCCATTAATCACGCCATCCCTTCACATGGTTTAACAGATACAGTCACATATGAAGACAATGTTCCATCCTGTCCTCTTCCCTTTTTGATATTCTGCATAGCACCAGGGATATGTGAAAGACAAGCCTGACCTCTCCCCTCTCTGGGCCCCAGGTGATTGAGCCCCAGCTGAGGGAAGAAGTGCAACTGCCAACACCGGAGTCCAAAAGGGATACATTCTAATAACAAGTATATCACATAAGCATATTATGCAGATAAGACATCTTAATTCTCTATGTTACCCAACTAATTCTGATTCATCCACCACAGACACTTGACACGTAAGGCCCCAGGTTAGATTGAATGCTGACACTTGGCCCCTGGGGTTGAGTGGGGTCATATGGGTATCAAACTTCATGCTAATGAATTTACCTGGAGTAGGAGTGATGAGTTATTGCTGACGCGGATGACGCAGAGGCTCAAGTGTTTCCACTGTACGAGATATCTGTGGAATGGTACAGACACTATACAGGTTAGAGGTCAAAAGTCTATTATATGCAAAAAACACGATTGGGTTGTCGAGCCGATAATAGAGGCTCTTTACATATATCCCTCCTTTCTTCCTCCCTAAAAGTCCCTGATTATAAATAACTAGAAGGGTTAAACCCATGTAGTGGAACCCTTGGTTTGAACTGCCCAATTCTGTGTAAGCAGTGATTGCGTCATTGAGGGAGTAATTAGTACCAAACAGCTCAGTTCTCCCAAAGTGCACCCATTAAAATCTCAACATGTAGAGAAAATATGGTGCTAACTCATTTTAGGCCATGCACATGCCAATCTAATGCTTTTACATTTATGGCAAATAGTGAATAATATTATGTGCGCCCTTCAGGAGAAGTGAGTGATGTCATTAAACTGAATTGAAATCATGATCATTAGTTATTTTTTACACAGACATCAGACCAAATTATGTAAAAATATTTACAGGCCACTCAAAATGACAAATTAAGAAAGACTACAAATTAAATGCTTCACCCACATATTAAACATATTCAAGGTATGTCTACAAGAAAAGAATATAGCGATATACAGATAATGTTTGCTATTTCAGTTGTCATTGATTGGCATTTCCCCTCATCCCAATTCACATGTCATGTCTACATCGTGTAGAACCTTTCCATTTAACTGCATAGTAGGCCAGCCAACATGGGACAAGTGCTGGGGAAAAAACAGTCACATGCTAGATCAAACAGTGAAATACCAACAAAGTTTTGCAGGATGTCATCCAGAAAGTGGAAATTTAAGGCCATGTGCAAGGGGTCAAAGGTCACAATTGTGCAGAATGGGAAGTATCACCATTAACCAGAGACTGGATGCATTATTAGTATATTTGTACACAGCTATGCTTAAAGACCGGCACATACACAGAAAAGACCCGGTTCATTTTTCACCCGTTAGAATGATTTCCTCAAATGTCAGATATAGTTTTAGTAGTTCATGAAGGTCTTTGGACACGAAGGTTGTGGTTAGCTAATGGGCCACTTTCACTAAAATGGAGAAATGGCATGTTTTTTGTATAAAAGCAAAAAGTTACAAAAAAAATGTTCTGATAGGGTCTACTACATCATACGAGAATGGTCCTTAGTGGTGCTGCAGACCACCAAGGTAGCAGAAAACCCACTTTCAACATTTGTATATTTCCATAACTGTAAAGGGGAAAAATTATTAGGGTGCATGCATGCAAGTTTGTCTGATAACGCAATCAGTCATTCAGGTCAATTACAGGGCATTTCACCTGCATGTGTTACTAGTGCCATTCTGGGCCTAAAGATAACAAATTGGACCGTTGACCCTTTGATCATTCTAAATTCCGGATGACCTCCACCCATACGGTGTTCCTATCATTTCATATAGCATGGATAACTGACTGCAACAACCCTTTTTCAAACAATTTGTCAACAGTGGGTCATCTAATATCAATTCAAACTTAAAATTATAGCAATCCTATTTCAATTCCTCTTGTGCCTCAAGGCCCCCAATAACCTCCTTTACCACAGAATTTTCTAAATCAAGAAATGTAATTTTAAGGACATGACACTGAAATATAACTTGGATGAAATGTTTTCATGACACTACTTTTGAAATGTGAAGATAAGTCTTACATTTTAGATTGGAGGGTCACGGCCTTTCACTTCAATTAGATGCTTGATGTGAAAGAGCTGGGCGACGGCTATGAAGGAGTCTGGAGGAGGCACAATGAGACATGACAATGGCATGTGTATGTTAAAATGATCTTTATATGAATTTTGGCATGTGTAAAATGTGATGCTATAACAAATAAACCTTACCAGTCACAACTGTGTCGATGACGACTTTTAAGGCGAGTCGAGATTTAGAGTAACCTTGATTTATAAATAACTACTTAATATTATTTGTAGCTCAGTAATTCAGTCACAATTCACCCTTCGATCACAGTCTTGATGCTCTGGAACAGGGAAATCTATGATTTCAAGCACTTATAACAAGCACCTAGACTACAGACACCTGTGTAGCACTGGCTACACCTCAACTTGCACTGATGTGTGGTCAATTAGACATTAACGACCAGAAATGACTAGACACCTTGTAAATACTTGACTTAACCCTTGTGTAGTCTTAACAGTCTGTTTACTTCCATTGTCCCAAGGGTAAAAAATGACCCACCTTCACTAAACCCTGACAATAAAGCAGCTTAATTTAATTTTAAAGGCCTAATCTATTTTGCATTAAGAAACGTGTCATTCATCAAACACTTTGTGAATATCTGGGTTTTCCAGAAAGACTGCATTTAGTCAGTGGACACCACTCATTTTTATTACAACACACATGTACATTTTTTTTTTTTTCAAAAGTAGACTTTTATTATTATTATTATTATTATTGCTAAAGGTACTGCATAGGTATAAACATGTTTTTTTCCCAAGAGATAGCACTCGTTCCCCATTCCTAACCAGGGGCTAGTTCTTGTGAGTACAAACAAATCCCTGAGGAACAAATAATAGTGAAGCATTTTTGATTTTGCCTTTTGTTGGCATGAAAGAGCTAACTTGAGGTGTGTAGGGCGGTAGGGGCTGGTTCCCATGAAATAAAAGGAATGAAGTGACACTTTGTGTAGAATGTCCTTTTAATAGAGTTGTGATAACATATTATGTCGTGGAGTAACAATACAATCCTTGTCTGCAAAAGGCAACTTTTACCTGGGGGGCATGCTTTGTAGATCCTTCAAAGGCGTTCCGATACCTGGTCCCCAACAAAAAACCCACATGGTATGATAGCTTATAGACAGTAGTAGGCAAATGAAGGGAAAAAGTTACAATATTAAAATGATGGTATAACATTTCTAGGGTCTATTTGCTGGTAAATGGAAACAGGTCCCTTTGGAATTTGGTCCCCCATTCCTAAACACATCCATCTTATAGTGTAGGTTTTGAAGATTCATAATCTCTGATTGTAGTCATCAGAAGAAGATTGAGGAACGGTTGATAGGTCCAAGAATTACAAGCCCCCACACCGTTCTCCAACCTCTGAAATGTTGTCTTTGATGTGTGCATTTTGAAGGACCCCTTAACATTTTGACTCTGTCTGTACAGTAGAGTAGTGGTTATGGTGGCTGTTCCCCAAACCAGAGTTTGGGAGTTCAAATCCAAGAAGAGTATTTTTTAGAGAGCCATTTTTGATGTTGCCATTTGTTGGCATGAAAGAGCTAACTTGAGGTGTGTAGGGCGGTAGGGGCTGGTTCCCATGAAATAAAAGGAATGAAGTGACACTTTGTGTAGAATGTCCTTTTAATAGAGTTGTGATAACATATTATGTCGTGGAGTAACAATACAATCCTTGTCTGCAAAAGGCAACTTTTACCTGGGGGGCGTGCTTTGTAGACCCTTCAAAGGCGTTCCGATACCTGGTCCCCAAGAAAAACCCCACATGGTATGATAGCTTATAGACAGTAGTAGGCAAATGAAGGGAAAAAGTTACAATATTAAGATGATGACGTTACTAGAAAATGTCTCAGGTAAAAGTGAAAGTCACCCAGTAAAATAATAATTAAACATCATTGCTAAAATATACTTAAGTATCAGTGGTAAAAGTATCAATTATTTGACCTTCCATATATTAAGCAAACCAGACAGCACGATTCTGTTATTTTATTTAAGAAATAACCAGGGGAACACTCCAACAATCAGACATAATTTACAAATGAAGCATGTGTTTAGTGAGTCCGCTAGATCTGAGGCAGTAGGGATGACCAAGGATGTTCTCTTGATAAGTGTGTGAATTGGACCATTTTCCTGTCCGGCTCAGCATTTGAAATGAACAAGTACTTTTGTGTGCCAGGGAAACTGTATAGAGTAAAAAATACATTATTTTATTTAGAAACATAGTGAAGTAAAATTTCAAGTTGTAAAGAAACAGAAAGAGTAAAAGTACAGATACAAAATAAACAGATATATAAACGGAATGTAGTGGAGTAGTTAAAAAAAAAAAGTTAAGTAATTTACACCACTGGAATTGAAAGGAACACCTCAATTACCTCGACAAACCGGTACCTATGTATAAAGCCTCGCAATTTTGATTTTACTACTACCCTTTAATTATTAGTTAATTTTATTTCTTATTTTTTACTTAACACATATTTTTCTTAAAACGAAATTGTTGGTTAAGGGCTTGTCAGTCAGCATTTCACTGTAAGGTTACACATGAAAACATGTTGTGACCCTGGTGTGACATTATTGAACCTGTGCTGACACCTAGTGGACATCAAGAGGAACTACACCACACATACACACTATAACCTTAAAACAGATGGGATGCTTTACATACGTTGCCCTTTTTTATAAGACACTAATATATATGTCCAATAAACAGACGTTCAAAAATCGTAATGTAAAGCACAAACGACTGGAAAGTTCTTCAAAAGCAACTATAGTGAATCAAGCATCTTTAGGTTACCTGAAATAGGTCAAAGCATATTGTATACGTTCTATTTTATTTAATCTTTATTTAACTAGACAAGTGGAACTAAACAACATCGACACAGACACAAGTTAGCTGATATTTGGGAAACAGGATTAACACAGAGAGAACATGCCAAAATACAATGTATGTTTCTGTAATACGAGTAGGCTGGTATATACAGTATCATCGGTAACAATTGTGTACAATCCACCTAGCTAATAAAATACTGGGGCTGGCAGTCACTAGTTACATTTCAACCATAGCGATTCCCTAATTGAGGCTCAGAGTTCACCGGCGAATGCAGGAACACCGGAAATAACTAAACTAACGAACGAGGAATGGTGGAGGCTACCAGAACTAAGAGACATTTTTCAGGATAAACGTGGTGAATGAAAAACGTTATTACATTGCTCACTCCCTACCCGGTATCTCATTCTACCGTTATACGACTTTGTATGCGCTGTTGGTTGGCAACCTTGACATTTACGGAGCTTTTGGAACTGATTCCTGTTGGAACGTTCCACAAATTATACCCACCCGGGAATGAGTCCCATCTGGTCCGTCAAGTCTACACCAATACAAAGGACTCATGTAAAAGTCAGGATGGAAATACACTTTTCATAAGCCCTTAAAACATTGGAAAGAACTTACAAAACAACAGTATTCTTTTGCGTGGTTGTATTACTAACATAAATCACACACACACACACACACACACACACACACACCACACACACACACACACACACACACACACACACACACCCCAATATACAATAATGAGCTTTAAACAGCTCTGGTTCCTCCAGAAATGTCCTGTACCTCGGGCCTAAAAAGAGTCCAGCCCGGTAAACAAGTTCGGGGAACTCAAGTGACCTTAGTCACGCAATGTTTGTCCGTTCATCCAGTGTAGCGTAAACCCAGTGTCAATCAAAATTACAAATATTTTACCACACAACTATAAAGCGTATCACATATTAGTAAGTCCTCAACTACAACTAACTACATAAATCATCACGGTATACATCACACCAAAACAAAATGAAATATCGTATACAAAAAGTTTGTGGTCAGTCAGACAAGCCAATCCGCCGACAGATCTCCAGCAGACAAAAGCCACGAAGAACAACGGAGAGGTGTAGTCCACGGACGGACGCAAAGAGTGGATCCGATCCTGGGTAAACTTACTATTAGGCTACAAAGCACACTTTTAACTGCAACACAACAAACGGAAGAAAGACGCTTCGGAACTGAGAGTTGAACACATCCTCATTCACGTCTCCATCACAACCCCACTTTTGCGCAGCTGATGCTGGCTATTTAATTGGGAATTAAAGGGAAAGCGCCCTATTGGAAAGAAAAGCACTGAGACGTTCAGAAAAATTCAGGGCCGTCACAACGAGCATGTATAGAAGTAAGCTGAGCACGTACAGTGAGGGAAAAAAGTATTTGATCCCCTGCTGATTTTGTACGTTTGCCCACTGACAAAGAAATTATCAGTCTATAATTTTAATGGTAGGTTTATTTGAACAGTGAGAGACAGAATAACAACAAAAAATCCAGAAAAACGCATGTCAAAAATGTTATGAAGTGATTTGCATTTTAATGAGGGAAATAAGTATTTGACCCCTCTGTAAAACATGACTTAGTACTTGGTGGCAAAACCCTTTTTGGCAATCACAGAGGTCAGACGTTTCTTGTAGTTGGCCACCAGGTTTGCACACATCTCAGGAGGGATTTTGTCCCACTCCTCTTTGCAGATCTTCTCCAAGTCATTAAGGTTTCGAGGCTGACGTTTGGCAACTCGAACCTTCAGCTCCCTCCACAGATTTTCTATGGGATTAAGGTCTGGAGACTGGCTAGGCCACTCCAGGACCTTAATATGCTTCTTCTTAAGCCACTCCTTTGTTGCCTTGGCCTTGTCTTTTGGGTCATTGTCATGCTGGAATACCCATCCACGACCCATTTTCAATGCCCTGGCTGAGGGAAGGAGGTTCTCACCCAAGATTTGATGGTACATGCCCCCGTCCATCGTCCCTTTGATGCGGTGAAGTTGTCCTGTCCCCTTAGCAGAAAAACACCCCCAAAACATAATGTTTCCACCTCCATGTTTGACGGTGGGGATGGTGTTCTTGTGGTCATAGGCAGCATTCCTCCTCCTCCAAACACGGCGAGTTGAGTTGATGCCAAAGAGCTCCATTTTGGTCTCATCTGACCCAAACACTTTAACCCAGATGTCCTCTGAATCATTCAGATGTTCATTGGCAAACTTCAGACGGGCATGTTTATGTGCTTTCTTGAGCAGGGGGACCTTGTGGGCACGCAAGTGGGACCTTGCGGACCATTTCAGTCCTTCACGGCGTGGTGTGTTACCAATTGTTTTCTTGGTGACTATGGTCCCAGCTGCCTTGAGATCATTGACAAGATCCTCCCATGTAGTTCTGGGCTGATTCCTCACCGTTCTCATGATCATTGCAACTCCACAAGGTAAGATCTTGCATGGAGCCCCAGGCCGAGGGAGATTGACAGTTCTTTTGTGTTTCTTCCATTTGCGAATAATCGCACCGACTGTTGTCACCTTCTCACCAAGCTGCTTGGCGATGGTCTTGTAGCCCATTCCAGCCTTGTGTAGGTCTACAATCTTGTCCCTGACATCCTTGGAAAGCTCTTTGGTCTTGGCCATGGTGGAGAGTTTGGAATCTGATTGATTGATTGCTTCTGTGGACATGTGTCTTTTATACAGGTAACAAGCTGAGATTAGGAGCACTCCCTTTAAGAGTGTGCTCCTAATCTCATCTCGTTACCTGTATAAAAGACACCTGGGAGCCAGAAATCTTTCTGATTGAGAGGGGGTCAAATACTTATTTCCCTCATTAAAATGCAAATCAATTTATAAAATTTTTGACATGCGTTTTTTTCTGGATTTCTTTGGTTGTTATTCTGTCTCTCACTGTTCAAATAAACCTACCATTAAACTAATAGACTGATCATTGTTTTGTCAGTGGGCAAACGTACAAAATCAGCAGGGGATCAAATACTTTTTTCCCTCACTGTATAGAAGTAGGCTGAGCACGTATACAAGTAGGCTGAGCACGTATACAAGTAGGCTGAGCACGTATACAAGTAGGCTGAGCACGTATAGAAGTAGAAATAGGCTAACTGGCCTGCTGCGTGCAAATGTAGGCAAGTGCCCATTTGGGGATGGATGTCTGATTTCTGATTGTCTTAATTCACAACCACAAATCAGCTGAGCTTCTCAGTAAGTCTTTTCTCCACCTCACACAGTAAGTCAACTAAGTCAGTTTTTTTACTCTATTGTAAGTGATTATAGTTCCTCACTGTATTTGACAAATCTTTCCAACACTCCCCCTTCGATAATCACCAGGCCTAAATGTCATGCTCCGAGGATCCCATATATCCAGTGGAAATTTCATAAAACACCTGAACTCATTTCCCTTTGCAAAATCAGCCATCTCTGTCTCTAGCTCACTGGCACGGGAAACGGAGGACCCTGAATAGACTAATTGATACAATGTTGCAAGCTCGCTACTGACAGCTTCAGGCCAGACCTTCATAAATGCAGTCATTCTGCCGGACCCATTTGATTGAGCTGAAAGGCTACAATGTTAAACTTCACTACTGTTATCTCAAGTCAAGACAGATAGAAATAGCTCAAGTCAAGACAGATAGAAAGAGCTCAAGTCAAGACAGATATAAAGGGAGGCAGACAGGCAGAGTAGAGAGATTAATGCATTGAAAGAACCTGCATTTTCATCTGGATATTTTCTGTTTTTATTTGTTGGATTACTGCAGGGTATTTTTACTTAGTTGACAATTATAGGCCTATTGCTACATTGGCCTAGGCTATCTCTTAGTTCCATGCGCTCATTTCTTTAGCTGCCAATGGCTCACGGTGAATCAACGTGCCCATATGGCAGAGGCTGGTGGTCTCCCATCAGTGTGATTTTAACTCTAGGATTTGTATCATTTTAATTCCGATTTGTATTATTAACCACGTGACAATGATTTTGAGAAACGAAAACGTTATTATTGAAATTAAACTGTTGAAAATAATAATTGGCAAACAGATTGGTAGAGATGGTAGGATAAATTGTAAGCTCCCCAAACTTAACTCACGCGCTGCCTAGGAATAGACAGTTGTGAACCGAGCGCACATTTCTTTGTACTGTGTAACTACAAAGGATGTGTATGTGAGAGAGAGATAACAAGAGGGGTGTTGTCACTAAGATTGTGCCTATTAAAACTGAGCACAAATGGACAGCTATGCGATCTATCGCTGAGAAAAATGTTCACCTCAATCCAGCACCAGCGGGTGGAAAGCACCACTCACTGTGTTGCCTGTTAGACTAGGTCTAGTGGGCCTAAACAGACATGTTTGACATGGAAAGGAGCAGGCCTGTGAGACGAAGGCGAAAGAATGGCATGTTCCTTATTTTATATAGTTCCCATTCCCTTTTCGACAAGTTAATAATTGTAAACAAATAAAGAAACGTGGAAAACTATTGCGAGCACCCCTCCAGATCACTTGATATCCACTACTAGGGGGCGAGAAGAGAGGGGAGCGGGACAGAGGGAGAGAGACCCGACTTAACTCAAACTAAACTCTAAACAGCAAGAGCATGTCCGACTCCAAACACCCCACAACTGAATAGATCATATCATGAGCAAAACATGTCAATGTACATCAATAATGCAACAGAAAATAGTTTATCGTTTTTTATTGTAACACAAATTATTTCAGATTTACCATCTCACCAAAAGGGGGTGCTGTTGGCCCTATGGGACTCCCAATCACTGTCGGTTGTGATACATCCTGAATGCATAACACAAATATGTAATGTACATACGTCTGTCAAGTAAACCACAAAAGCTAATAAATATACAACGTAGTAGACAACCAATTATAGTGACACATCGCACCTCACAAATAAATCCACACATATCACTGTAATATAATCCTCTCCTGAATCCGATTCACGATGTCATTTCTAACTTCCGCCACAGGGTGGCAGTATTGCTATGCGTAAAATCACTGCCCCACCAAATCAAATCAAATTTATTTATATAGCCCTTCGTACATCAGCTGATATCTCAAAGTGCTGTACAGAACCCAGCCTAAAACCCCAAACAGCAAGCAATGCAGGTGAAAGAAGCACGGTGGCTAGGAAAAACTCCCTAGGAAAAATTCCCTAGAAAGGCAAAAACCTAGGAAGAAACCTAGAGAGGAACCAGGCTATGAGGGGTGGCCAGTCCTCTTCTGGCTGTGCAGGGTGGATATTATAACAGAACATGGTCAAGATGTTAAAATGTTCATAAATGACCAGCATGGTCAAATAATAATAATCATAGTAGTTGTCGAGGGTGCAACAAGCACGTCCGGTGAACAGGTCAGGGTTCCATAGCCGCAGGCAGAACAGTTGAAACTGGAGCAGCAGCACAGCCAGGTGGACTGGGAACAGCAAGGAGTCATCATGCCAGGTAGTCCTGAGGCATGGTCCTAGGGCTCAGGTCCTCTGAGAGAAAGACAGAAAGAGAGAAAGAGAGAATTAGAGAGAGCATATTTAAATTCACACAGGACACCGGATAAGACAAGAGAAATACTCCAGATGTAACAGACTGACCCTAGCCCCCCGACACATAAACTACTGCAGCATAAATACTGGAGGCTGAGACAGGAGGGATCAGAAGACACTGTGGCCCCATCCAATGATACCCCCGGACAGGGCCAAACAGGCAGGATATAACCCCACCCACTTTGCCAAAGCACAGCCCCCACACCACTAGAGGGATGTCTCCAACCACCAACTTACCGTCCTAAGACAAGGCCGAGACAAGGCCATCTGTCATTCAAACAGAGGGGTATTCCGAGGGTGGGGGAAACACCATCCACAATGCAGGTCGGTGGGTGGGACAGGATTTCCCAAAAGGACAGTGGGGGATGCCCCATGTAGGATACATTTTTATGCCACTGTCTGCAATCTGTTCATTTTCTTATGGACTACATTTGGCTAAACTGCATAGGACTTTTGGAGCATGAAAAACGATGTTTTAATTCCCGTGAAACAAGGCCAAATCAATATCTCATCTAGCCTGTTTCAAGGGGCAATGCAAGTAACTGAAATGTTGCTGAATTTTCTATAATGAAGGTTATTTTTATTGTAGTCCTCTGCATATATTATTTATGGGCAATCAGTCACCCCTGTAAAACCCACTGTCATGCAACATAATACAATGACAGATTAAATTCAACATCAACAATAACCAAAGCAATTACTAGACCTGTTTATTTATTGGAAATGCAACAATTTAGCATCACCCCCCCCCCCCCCCCCCCCCCCCATCTTATGAGGATTTATGGAGCAAATGATCTACCCAATATTTACAAAATCAATAGGATTTAATCCAAACATAGAAACCTGAGGAGAGAGTGGGTCTCTACCTCTCCTGTAAAGTGAGACCCACCCACCCCCACTCTCTCTCTCTCTTTCTTTCTCAATCTCTCTTGTAGGGTCGGTAGAGAAGTAACGATTTGGGGCATGTAGAGACAGGAAAGAGTGAGAGCAGCAGGTGGGAGGTCTTAAAACTGCTAATTGACTGTGTTTGTGTCTCTCCAGTCTCTACGACCCACTGTCCCTGATTATCAAGAGCCCACATGCAGGATAGACAATAGAAATAGAAGCTGTAGAAGGGGATGCCTGTTCTACTCATTCTGATTCTGTGAATAGAACACTGTAGTTGTCTCATTACAAACGTTGAGTTTGAGATCCATAGAGTGCAGTTGGGCTCTACCACAGTTTCATGTTTGATGTGTGTTTCATACGTCTTTGCTGACATGAGCACTCAGGGTAATATGATACTGGTCTCTCTCTCACACGCACACACACACACCCCGACACACACACACACACACAATCACACACACACACACAATAATAATACGTCTCAAGGGGCCCATTCTATTGATTTCTCTTTTTATCTTTAATCCATTTAGACTATAATGGATGGAAACCAGGGCAACTCATCCCATCTCATTATATTGAGGAGTCTTTTCATTGTACTTCAATATCAAACACATGTCCATTTCTAAATATACCCCACTGAATAGACTGCCTTATAAGGTATTATTAGTAATACAACACTATACTTTCTGCATAATGTTCACAGTAATTTATCAATTTTAGTAATTATCTTCTATGAGAGAACACACACTGCATTATGATCTGCTTTCCTGCCACTTTATTGTACCATAATGACTGGCCCTAGTGCCCTGTCTCTCCTCCAGGATGTACCACTAACCACCGTGTCCCCTCTAGTGACTGGTCCTAGTGCCCTGTCTCTCCTCCAGGATGTACCACTAACCACCGTGTCCCCTCTAGTGACTGGCCCTAGTGCCCTGTCTCTCCTCCAGGATGTACCACTAACCACCGTGTCCCCTCTAGTGACTGGTCCTAGTGCCCTGTCTCTCCTCCAGGATGTACCACTAACCACCGTGTCCCCTCTAGTGACTGGTCCTAGTGCCCTGTCTCTCCTCCAGGATGTACCACTAACCACCGTGTCCCCTCTAGTGACTGACCCTAGTGCCCTGTCTCTCCTCCAGGATGTACCACTAACCACCGTGTCCCCTCTAGTGACTGGTCCTAGTGTCCTGTCTCTCCTCCAGGATGTACCACTAACCACAGTGTCCCCTCTAGTGACTGGTCCTAGTGCCCTGTCTCTCCTCCAGGATGTACCACTAACCAACGTGTCCCCTCTAGTGACTGGCCCTAGTACCCTGTCTCTCCTCCAGGATGTACCACTAACCACCGTGTCCCCTCTAGTGACTGGTCCTAGTGCCCTGTCTCTCCTCCAGGATGTACCACTAACCACCGTGTCCCCTCTAGTGACTGACCCTAGTGCCCTGTCTCTCCTCCAGGATGTACCACTAACCACCGTGTCCCCTCTAGTGACTGGCCCTAGTGCCCTGTCTCTCCTCCAGGATGTACCACTAACCACCATGTCCCCTCTAGTGACTGGTCCTAGTGCCCTGTCTCTCCTCCAGGATGTACCACTAACCACCGTGTCCCCTCTAGTGACTGGCCCTAGTGCCCTGTCTCTCCTCCAGGATGTACCACTAACCACCGTGTCCCCTCTAGTGACTGGTCCTAGTGCCCTGTCTCTCCTCCAGGATGTACCACTAACCACCGTGTCCCCTCTAGTGACTGGCCCTAGTGCCCTGTCTCTCCTCCAGGATGTACCACTAACCACCATGTCCCCTCTAGTGACTGGTCCTAGTGCCCTGTCTCTCCTCCAGGATGTACCACTAACCACCGTGTCCCCTCTAGTAACTGACCCTAGTGCCCTATCTCTCCTCCAGGGTGTACCACTAACCACAGTGTCCCCTCTAGTGACTGACCCTAGTGCCCTATCTCTCCTCCAGGATGTACCACTAACCACCGTGTCCCCTCTAGTGACTGGTCCTAGTGCCCTGTCTCTCCTCCAGGATGTACCACTAACCACCATGTCCCCTCTAGTGACTGGTCCTAGTGCCCTGTCTCTCCTCCAGGATGTACCACTAACCACCGTGTCCCCTCTAGTGACTGGCCCTAGTGCCCTGTCTCTCCTCCAGGATGTACCACTAACCACCATGTCCCCTCTAGTGACTGGTCCTAGTGCCCTGTCTCTCCTCCAGGATGTACCACTAACCACCGTGTCCCCTCTAGTGACTGGTCCTAGTGCCCTGTCTCTCCTCCAGGATGTACCACTAACCACCGTGTCCCCTCTAGTGACTGACCCTAGTGCCCTATCTCTCCTCCAGGATGTACCACTAACCACCGTGTCCCCTCTAGTGACTGACCCTAGTGCCCTATCTCTCCTCCAGGATGTACCACTAACCACCGTGTCCCCTCTAGTGACTGGCCCTAGTGCCCTGTCTCTCCTCCAGGATGTACCACTAACCACCGTGTCCCCTCTAGTGACTGGTCCTAGTGCCCTGTCTCTCCTCCAGGATGTACCACTAACCACCGTGTCCCCTCTAGTGACTGGTCCTAGTGCCCTGTCTCTCCTCCAGGATGTACCACTAACCACCGTGTCCCCTCTAGTGACTGACCCTAGTGCCCTATCTCTCCTCCAGGATGTACCACTAACCACCGTGTCCCCTCTAGTGACTGACCCTAGTGCCCTATCTCTCCTCCAGGATGTACCACTAACCACCGTGTCCCCTCTAGTGACTGGCCCTAGTGCCCTGTCTCTCCTCCAGGATGTACCACTAACCACCGTGTCCCCTCTAGTGACTGGTCCTAGTGCCCTGTCTCTCCTCCAGGATGTACCACTAACCACCGTGTCCCCTCTAGTGACTGGTCCTAGTGCCCTGTCTCTCCTCCAGGATGTACCACTAACCACCGTGTCCCCTCTAGTGACTGACCCTAGTGCCCTGTCTCTCCTCCAGGATGTACCACTAACCACAGTGTGCCCTCTAGTGACTGACCCTAGTGCCCTGTCTCTCCTCCAGGGTGTACTGGAGGAGAGGGGGGGTGTGGGGGTCGTGAAACAGCTGGTGAGATCCAAAAACCAGTTGGAGCCCCCTACCTCACGGACCCGGACAGCCAAAGACAAACGAGGGGAAAGTGAGTGTGGTCATTAGTACCTGCAGGAGGCGCGTAATGAGGTGTGTGTGTCCACAGTATGCTGCTGCACTGGTCGAGGAAATGAGACGTGAGATGCAGGCTATACTATAATGTGCAGTGTATGTAGTAGGCCTATCCACCTATATGTAGCCCTACCAGTATAGGCCTATACATATGCAGGCCCATTCACCTACATATAGGTCTATAGACCTACATGCATATTCACATTTAGTTATGCATACGTAGTCTAAAAGATCAACAAGCCATAGTCAATGACCCTCAAACTCAACTCTGGACCTCGAAGCCAGTGTCACTACGTTTTTTCATTGTTCCCTCTAATCAGGAACTGATTTAGACCTGGGACACCAGCTGGGTGCAATTAATTATCAGGTAGAATAGAAAACCAGCAGGCTCTGGACCTCGTAGGGTAAGAGTTGAATACCCCTGGTTTATGAGAACAAGATTAGTCTTTGTGTCCGAAGCATATAGACCAAGGCTCTCAGATCCTGTTCCTGAAGAGCTACCCTCCTGTAGGTTTTCACTCCAACCCTAGTTGTAGCTAAAATTATTCAGCTTATCAACTAGCTAATTATTAGAATTAGGTGTGCTAGATTAGGGTTGAAGTGAAAACCTACAGGAGGGTAGCTCTCCAGGAACAGGGTTGGAGTGAAAACCTACAGGACGTTAGCTCTCCAGGAACAGGGTTGGAGTGAAAACCTACAGGACGTTAGCTCTCCAGGGACAGGGTTGGAGTGAAAACCTACAGGAGGGTAGCTCTCCAGGAACAGGGTTGGAGTGAAAACCTACAGGAGGGTAGCTCTCCAGGAACAGGGTTGGAGTGAAAACCTACAGGATGGTAGCTCTCCAGGAACAGGGTTGGAGTGAAAACCTACAGGAGGGTAGCTCTCAAGGAACAGGGTTGGAGGGAAAACCTACAGGAGGGTAGCTCTCCAGGAACAGGGTTGGGAGTGAAAACCTACAGGACGGTAGCTCTCCAGGAACAGGGTTGGAGTGAAAACCTACAGGAGGGTACCTCTCCAGGATCAGGGTTGGAGTGAAAACCTACAGGAGGGTAGCTCTCCAGGAACAGGGTTGGAGTGAAAACCTACAGGAGGGTAGCTCTCCAGGAACAGGGTTGGAGTGAAAACCTACAGGATGGTAGCTCTCCAGGAACAGGGTTGGAGTGAAAACCTACAGGATGGTAGCTCTCCAGGAACAGGGTTGGAGTGAAAACCTACAGGAGGGTGGCTCTCCAGGAACAGGGATTGAGTGAAAACCTACAGGAGGGTAGCTCTCCAGGAACAGGGTTGGAGTGGAAACCTACAGGAGGGTAGCTCTCAAGGAACAGGGTTGGAGTGAAAACCTACAGGATGGTAGCTCTCCAGGAACAGGGTTGGAGTGAAAACCTACAGGAGGGTAGCTCTCCAGGAACAGGGTTGGAGTGAAAACCTACAGGAGGGTAGCTCTCCAGGAACAGGGTTGGAGAGCCCTGATATAGACAGCAGAATCAATGACCCAGACATACTGTAGTAGCCAAATGATCTCCCATGCGTATTTGTTTGGATAAAGAACCATGGCTCACTACTGTGTGAGGTCAACACAATCACCACCCCTCCATATCACACAGGCTGTCCCAAATGACACCCTTTTCCCTATGTAGTAGCCTATCCCTATAGGGCTCTGGTCTAAAGTAAGCTAGTGCATTATGTAGGGCAGAGTTTCCCAAACTCTGGCCTGGGACCCTCCCCTGGGTACACGTTTAGTTTCTTTCCCTAGCACTGCACAGCTGATTCAAATAATCACATTTTGATAACAAGTTGGTTATTTACATTTTACATTTGAGTCATTTAGCAGATGCTCTTATCCAGAGCGACTTACAGTTAGTGCAGTCATCTTAAGATAGCTAGCTGGGACAACCACATATTACAGGCAAAGAAAGTACATTTTTCCTCAATAACGTAGCTGTCAGTAGAGTCAGAGCACGAAGGGGGGGAAGGGGTTCAAGATTCTGTTTGAAAAGGTTGGGTTTCAGATGTTTTCAGAAGATGGGCAGGGACTCTGCTGTCGAATCTTCTAGGGGAAGCTGGTTCCACCATTAGGATGTCAGGACAGAGAAGAGCTTGTGTAGTGCTAGGACAACATCAATACATGAGCACCAGGGGGGCCCCAGGACAGAGAAGACCTTGTGTAGTGCTGGGACAACATCAATACATGAGCACCAGGGGGGCCCCAAGACAGAGAAGAGCTTGTGTAGTGCTGGGACAACATCAATACATGAGCACCAGGGGGGCCCCAGGACAGAGAAGAGCTTGTGTAGTGCTAGGACAACATCAATACATGAGCACCAGGGGGGCCCCAGGACAGAGAAGAGCTTGTGTAGTGCTAGGACAACATCAATACATGAGCACCAGGGGGTTCCCAGGACAGAGAAGAGCTTGTGTAGTGCTGGGACAACATCAATACATGAGCACCAGGGGGGCCCCAGGACAGAGAAGAGCTTGTGTAGTACTTGGACAACATCAATACATGAGCACCAGGGGGGCCCCAGGACAGAGAAGAGCTTGTGTAGTGCTGGGACAACATCCATACATGAGCACCAGGGGGGCCCCAGGACAGTGAAGAGCTTGTGTAGTGCTAGGACAACATCAATACATGAGCACCAGGGGGGCCCCAGGACAGAGAAGAGCTTGTGTAGTGCTGGGACAACATCAATACATGAGCACAAGGGGGCCCCAGGACAGAGTTTGAGAAATCCTGATGTAGGGAATGGGGTGCCATTTAGGAGGAAAGCGCAGTCAATTCTTTTCTGAAACTGTCCTGTTGTCAAAATGAATATCATTTTAGGCTCAATAAATAAGTGAACAGCAGCGCTGAATAATACATGGAATATGTCATTATCTACAACAATGGTGTGACTTGAGTATTATGTTTCAGGCATAGCCACTGCAGAGTATGTGTGGATTAAAAGAGCCAATAAACAAATTGATAAATGATGTATTGTGGAGCCTACAGCCTTTCCAGGGTGCTGTTGGAGAGATGCATCTCTGCAGCGCTCCACCAACGTTCATTGAACAACATGATCTAACATAAATCATGTAGCAGATAGAGGATATGCTAGAAAGAGTATGTGGCCTTTTCTGTATCCTACAGCCTGGAGATAAAATTTATGAAGATGTAGGACACTTTTACATCATGCAGGTTTCTCCGATCAAATAGGCTAACCTAAATGGCACTCAATCAAATAAAAATGAGCTGTCATGTTAACAACATATCCTAATAACAGGACAGGTGAAAGTAAAATGGACAATATGGAATGGACAATCACAACTGAGTTTCAGCCCATTGTCATGATCAGTGGTTTCAAGTTATTACCCATAAATTTGACAAGCTGATCATAGCGAAAAAATTAATTACTTCTGCATTTCCTGCAGAGTAAACACATTGCAAAAAGAGTCTTGTTATAACTCCTGATAAAGTTAGGTAGCTGGTGTTCAGAGCTTAAAACCTGTTGGGGATAGGGGGCAGTATTTGCACGGCCGGATAAAAAACGTAACCGATTTAATCTGGTTACTACTCCTGCCCAGTAACTAGAATATGCATATAATTAGTAGATTTGGATAGAAAACACACTAAAGTTTCTAAAACTGTTTGAATGGTGTCTGTGAGTATAACAGAACACATATGGCAGTCAAAACCCTGAGACAAATCCTAACAGGAAGTGGAAATCTGATGTGTGGAATCACTTTCAAGCCTTTGCCATTGAAACACACAGGGACTTATTAATCATTTAGCACTTCCTAAGGCTTCCACTAGATGTCAACAGTCTTTACAAAGTGGTTTGAGTCTTCTATGGTAGAAACTGACCCAAAGACAGGCTTGGGAAGTTGGTCACAGGGGGAGGGCCATTACTACTATGACGCTGGCGCCCATGGGAACACTTTTGTTCCGAAACGTTTAGTAAGACAATGCAATCGTCCGCCTTGAATATTATTGAAGCTCTGGTTGAAAAAGGCCCTAAAGATTTATGTTATACAACATTTGACATGTTTGAACGAACGTAAATATATATTTTTTGCACATTCGTGACGACAAGTCCCGCGCGCGTCAGTACATTATGAGTAGCCTTCGGAACGCGCTAACAAGAAGGAACTATTGGGACATAAATTATTAACTTTTTCGAACAAAACTACATTTGTTGTGGACCTGGGATTCCTGGAAGTGCCTTCTGATGAAGATAATCAAAGGTAAGGGAATATTTACAATAGTATATTTGATTTTAGATAGTTCCAAGATGGCGCTAACATGTATCACCTAGCCTATTTTTCTGAGCATACCACGTCGTTTATTGCAAAGTGTGATTTCCCAGTAAATGTATTTTTAAATCTGGCAATGCGGTTGCATTCACGAGATGTAAATCTATAATTCTTTGAATGACAATATTACATTTTAACAATGTTTTCGAATAGTAATTTTGTAAATTGTAGCGCTGCTCCACCGGAAGCATTTGAGGGAAAATATTTTCTGAACGTCACGTGCTGATCTAAAATGCTGTTTTTATATACAAATATGAACTTTATCGAACAAAAAATGCATGTATTGTGTAACATGATGTCCTAGGAGTGTCATCTGATGAAGATTGTCAAAGGTTAGTGCTGCATTTAGCCGTGTTTTGGGTATTTGTGATGCATGCTAGTTGCTTTGAAAATGGCAGTGTGATTTTTTTTTGGCAGGGTTATCTCCTAACATAATCTAATGTTTTGCTTTTGCTGTAAAGCCTTTTTGAAATTGGACAACATGGTTCGATTCAGGAGAGGTCTATCTATAAAATGGTGTAAAATAGTCATATGTTTGAGAAATTGAAGTAATAGCATTTATGAGGTATTTGTATTTTGCGCAACGCGATTCCACTGGCTGTTGACTAGGGTGGGACGCAAGCGTCCCACATTCCCAGACAGGTTAAATAGACATATTGATTAGTCACATTGAATCGAGCCTAATAAAGCCAATTTTACAAATGGTGGGCCAACCACATGGATGGTCATTCATAAAATTCCACTGGGGGCTGACAAGGTAGGCTACACCCCAGCAAGCATGAGCCAACGTCTTTTGGACGTCTTTTTTTGGTCTTGTCCGGACGTTGGTAGGCTTACCACATAGATGGGCATTCATAAAATTACATTTCAGGCAACATTGTAGGCTACACCTCTGTAAGGACGGACCAATGATGACGCCTTTTGGACGTCTTTTGGGTGCAGTTCGGGAGCGGACTAGATTTCTACCTCCACTTTTGGTCCAATCAGGACCAAATCTGAACCAATCATAGACTTCTATGTTTGGTTCATATTTTGTTCGGTCTGGACCAGCCATGATTTGGCCCAAACAGACCTCTATAAATCACTTATTTTCAACTTTCATTCAGAGCCGAAAATTAACCTGATTTCAACATTCGGAAAATACATATTTTCTAAATCTAAATTTCTAAATTCAATGTCCTGGAAAATATGTATTTTAAACATATGGAAAATACCTCACCGTTCATTCAGAACCTATATTGAACCTTTTGATGGATTGCCAGGGGCACACTCCAACAGTCTGAGACATCAAACGAAGCATAATCAAAAGGGGATCATCTCGCTCTCCCAGAAGCTTGGCTGGTGCATAAAACCCCCAAATTCAAACAAAGGGTGTGATGTGTTTTCATAAAGCTTACTTGATTTTTATTTTTACTGCATTAGGGATAGCGTACACAGACGTTTCTGCTTTCTCCACTGTGTAGGTACAAATCTTTTTAATTCAAGACAGCATTTCTTGGGAACACAGACGAGCAACCCATGAGCAGCATGTGCTTCTGATCATTCCGCCAGATCAAAGGCAGTAGGGATGAACAGGTAGGGGATGTTCTCTTGATAAGTGTGTGATTTAGAAATGTTTTATGTCCTGCTAAGCATTCAAAATGTAACCCAAAAAACAGTTAGGCTACTATTGTGTGTCAGGGAAAGTGTATGGAGTAAAAAATAGATCATTTTCTTTAGGAATGTAGTGAAGCAAAAGTTGTCATACATAAATAGTAAAGTAAAGATACTCCCAGAAAGTACTTAAGTAGTACTTTACACCACTGATACAGGCTATTGAGCCACTGACTTGCGATTCTTTCTGCGTTTGACAGCCAACAAGATCTGCTCCAGGATCCTGTCTCTGTTGTTCCTCATGTTGTCCTTGGCCTTCTCCAGGAGGTGTTCGATGTCAGACACACCGTAGTGCTGCTGGAACGTTGTGTACTTCTCCCTCTCCTTCTTAATCTCCTCCTCGCCTAGGAAGAGAATAGAGAACCTTACAACACAACTTTGAGCACAGAGGGTTCTATTTACAGCTGGGGTGTTAAGCCGACGCTACTGTCAAATTTGTAGGTAAGTTTGCAATTTTGTCATGTAAAAACTGGCCCACTGGCATTTTCCAGTCCTAACGTCCAGGTTCGGCAGGTGACCTGTCTTATATCAACTCCTTGCAATCAGATGGGAGGAGCGGAAATATTTGAGGTGTGTCCTCAGGTAGCTCTGATAGGGATATTTAAGACCAATCAAAAACTGTTTTTTGGTGTGACACACACTTCCCATATGCGCATGGAACAAGAGCAATCGCTAAGTAGTCAAGACTGTCGATAAAGGGTTTGACTCCTGAGACCGCTTGGAAATACATCTTAATCACCAAAACTTTATTAAAATATGAAGTTTCAGAAGAATAAAACAGTGAGCTGACATTCCCTTTTAATCTAAGAATTGTAGGCAGGTCCACATTATTCTAGCCATGAGAAAACACACATTATATATTATTAAACATTTTTACACTCGGTACCGGTGGTCCATCTTGACCGTCGTGTGCGTGAGTGATGCAAAATAAATGTACACATCTACACCCACACTGCTCGTGTGGTCATCAAGCATCTGCGTGGCCAGGCGCTTAAATAGAACTTGGTTCTATTTGTGATGCTCAGCACGCTGCAAGTCCCGCCTCTCCCATCTTCTGATTGGTTTTTAGGAACATATACCCATGTGGGTGATTGAAAGATGAACTGAGGTCCACACTCCATTCGGTTGCCAACCGCCATATAAAGTCCAAATAATAATAAGAAGAAGAAGAAGCCTGAAGGAAGGGTGAGATGACTAGAAATTATTCGGTTGACCGTTTTATGTGTGGATTAATTGTCGGAGTAGAGGACCTTGTCCATTTCAGGTAAAATAACAATCCAATGTTAATATCCCAAGACAAATTAGCTAGCAACAGCAATCTAGCTAGCTAAATTGCCATAAATGTTTAATGCTTATCGACCTGTCCCCAAGTTAATATAGTTGGTTCAGAGTTTGTTTTGATATTTCAACCTGTGTGTCCTGATCCCGTCTTGTGTGGGGGACTAAATCAACATGCGTGTCCTTATCCCGTCTGGTGTGGGGGGACTAAATCAACATGCGTGTCCTGATCCCGTCTGGTGTGGGGGGACTAAATCAACATGCGTGTCCTGATCCCGTCTGGTGTGGGGGACTAAATCAACATGCGTGTCCTGATCCCGTCTGGTGTGGGGGGACTAAATCAACATGCGTGTCCTGATCCCGTCTGGTGTGGGGGGACAAAATCAACATGCGTGTCCTGATCCCGTCTGGTGTGGGGGGAACAAAATCAACATGCGTGTCCTGATCCCGTCTGGTGTGGGGGGACTAAATCAACATGCGTGTCCTGATCCCGTCTGGTGTGGGGGACTAAATCAACATGCGTGTCCTGATCCCGTCTGGTGTGGGGGACAAAATCAACATGCGTGTCCTGATCCCGTCTGGTGTGGGGGACTAAATCAACATGCGTGTCCTGATCCCGTCTGGTGTGGGGGGACAAAAATCAACATGCGTGTCCTGATCCCGTCTGGTGTGGGGGACTAAATCAACATGCGTGTCCTGATCCCGTCTGGTGTGGGGGGACAAAAATCAACATGCGTGTCCTGATCCCGTCTGGTGTGGGGGGACTAAATCAACATGCATGCGGTCTGGTCAGCATGTATGTAAAGACCATGACAAAGGGAGGAGAAAATGGTTAATGCAAATACTTCTAGTAAATTGAAACTTTAGCTGGAGGAAATTCCAACATGGTTGCTGAGGTGAATGATTACATTGAAGCCTTAGTGGGGAGGAAACCATCTGTAGGTCATTGTTTGGTTCATTTATGAGCTGAATAGAATTGTTGCATTTCCATTGTCATTTTTCGTTGCCGTAGCATCAATTAATCACATGATTAATGAATACCAAGGACGGGAATACCAAGGACACAGGTGGTAATGTTGAGAGATTCTCGCTAGAGTTTACAGAACAACTGCTTCTGAGAGATTAGGGTCAGTAATTAACTGTAACAAAATGGAGGACTGCAGTGTAGCCTTTATTATGAGTGAAGGTTGCATGGATTGCTAAGACATAAGAATGTGAAAGTGTGTATTTTAATTTATGTAGTTCTGTACCTGTCTATTAATGTTGTCTATGTCATTTTATGTAGTTCTGTCAGCTGTAATGGTCTTTTAATGTTTTGTATGCCATATTTTATGTTTTGTGTGGACCCCAGGAAGAGTAGCTGTAGCCAATGAGGTTCCTGATAAACATACTAAATACTAGTGACATCAAAAAGCAGACAGTTGGTGCAGATAAACAAGAAAAAGACATGACACAGAGAAAAACAAAGAGACAGAAAATAAGAGGGAGGTCAGAATAGGGCGTAGTCAGAGAGACAAGTATAAAAGACAGATAGACACTGACTACTATGATGACTACCACAGACCTTTGCAGTTCTGCAGGTTGAACAGGGGCATGTGCATGATGGTGGGCTCTTCAGGGCGTCGCCCCTCGAAAACGTAGCAGTCCTGAGGATGTTCTTTCTCCTTCCTCACACTCTCCTTCACTGGGGGAAAGGGGAGCTTCAGCTCATCTGCGTACTGTTTGGCACTAAGCACCGTCTGTGAGGAGCACGATCAGTAGTATGGTTATGTCAATGTCCTTCTACAAACCAGCCCCTAGGCACCACTCCCTAGACCCTACTTCCTAGTCACTATTCCGTAGCCCCTACTCCCTAGAGAGAGCAGGAGACGGGAGAGAGAGAGAGGGTCACTACTACCTAGGCACTTCATGTTCTACTGGAATTCACACACACACACACACACACACACACACACACACACACACACACACACACACACACACACACACACACACACACACACACACACACACACACACACACACACACACACACACACACTTTCCATTTTAATCATACTGGATAGAAAGGTAATGAAACAGGAATAAGCCATGTCTGTCTGTCTGTCTGTCTGTCTGTCTGTCTGTCTGTCTGTCTGTCTGTCTGTCTGTCTGTCTGTCTGTCTGTCTGTCTGTCTGTCTGTCTGTCTGTCTGTCTGTCTGTCTGTGTGTGTGTGTGTGTGTATGTGTGTTTGCCTCAAAGGGATCTCCCGCGCTGAAGTCCAAGGAGATGATGAGGTCGACATCCCTGGATGGGCGCAGGACGGGGGGGTAGGGAGAATTAATCTTTAACCCAGCATCTACCAGGTGAATCTTATCTTTGGATGCCATGCTGCTCAGAACGTTAGTATCTGGGGAGATGGAGGGAAAGGAGGGGTAGAGAGAGAGGGGGCGTAGAGCGAGAGGGGGGTAGGGGAGGTAGAGAGACAGAGAGGGGGGTAGAGAAAGAGAGCGAGGTGGTAAAGGGAGCGAGGGGGTAGAGAGAGAGATAGGGGTAGAGAGAGAGCGTTGGTGAGAGAGCGAAAAAGAGAGTGAGGGGGTAGAGAGAGGGGGCCGTCGAGAGAGTGGGGGTAGAGAAACAGAGAGGGGGTAGAGAGAGAGTGAGGTGGTAGAGGGAGCGAGAGGGTGGAGAGAGAGAGGAGAGAGAGAGCAAGAAAGTTGATATTTTGGAGGGAAACATAAGATCCTGATGACTGATACTAGTTATGTTATTACATTATGAAGAGGTCTGATGTTACTGTACCTTGGATATTAAAGAAGAAGTTGTACACGGTTCCCCATTCCCATTTTTTGACCAGAGGGAAAATGTTCTGTACAATCCACAACTCTGGAGGAGACACACACACCAATTTCAAATTATTCATATCACCTGGTCAAAAATTATCTCAGTGATGGAGACAGTATGTAGTCTGTTCTGTATCTCACACACACACACACACACACACACACTTTCCATAGTAATCATAGTGGACAGAAAGGAAATGAAAAAAACATTACCATCAGGGACCCAGGAGTTTATTATTGACACCTTATCCTTCATTCCCGTTGTCACCATATACTTTGATTCATCTGCAGAGGCTAAAACAAGAAAGATTACCTCATGGTCTGGCATGTAACACATGGTTTGAAAAAGCACGTGATAAAAATGAAGCTTCAGACCTCATTGATCACCTGTGTTGGTGATTGGTGTTGGAGTAATATAATGCCATTGTTACCGTTGTAGGTGTAGCGTTTGTCCTCCCAGTCTTTTGTCCAGCTGTCTGAGGTGAGGATGAGCTCCAGACTAACTGTCTCTATGAACTTCTTTCTCTCCTCCAGGCTGGTTCTCTTCCAGCTCTCAGAGTCCATGTTCCACAGCATCTCACCCTTACTGCTCACATGACCTAAAGTCAATATACACATCATCAGTAGGGTCATGATAATTGTGTGTGTGTGTGTGTGTGTGTGTGTGTGTGTGTGTGTGTGTGTGTGTGTGTGTGTGTGTGTGTGTGTGTGTGTGTGTGTGTGTGTGTGTGTGTGTGTGTGTGCATATGTGTGTGTATCTCACCTTCCAGTAGTTGTCTCAGTGTGGTGATGACGTTCCATGTGTTCAGTGGATCTGGGTCCTCAGCATTCACCATCAGCTCAGACACACACCTCACCACTTGGGAGGGCACACTCTCACACACCTCTACCTTCCCCCCTCTCGCAGACATCAACATCATGCTGTTCTGCCCTGCGGAACAAAACAGGTTGTCACATGTAGCGGAGGTGATTTGGAAACACACTCTCCTCTCGTGATGAGACATGTGAGGCATGGCCCCCCTCTTGACGGGGGAGAGAAACAATTTAGTTTTGGTTATTTTCCTTCAATTCTACACATTTTGCCATGGGGTGTAAAGAAAATGTTGCAGTTTTAAATCAATTCTTCTGCAGTTCTACACTTTTTGCCCTGGAGCGGAGAGAAACTTTTGGAATTTTTTTAACACATTTCATGCAATTCTACAAATTTTGCCATGGCGTGGAGACACATATTTGCATTTTTAAAGCAAATTTCCTTAAATTTTACACATTTTACCATTACTTTTGCCATGTTAATGATATCTGAGTTAGAGTGAGTGACTAACAACCAAATCAATGGGAGGTCAGGGCCCCTGAGCACGCCCTGCGTGCCTGGTCGGTATTCGGCCATGATTACTACAAAACTTACCAATCAAAAAATGGTTAGCTGACATGGCTAATTGAGTGACTTTCAGTGACTGACATATAAAGAGCGATATTGTTGATGCACAACCAAATTTCAAACTCGCACCTTATATATTCTAATATTCTAACCCTCAACAGTAAGTTGTTTATGACTGGAGCCAGCCCAGTGATGAGGTCACCCTGCCTGAGACATATAAAACTCAAGTGTCACACTCAGAACTTGAGGATGTCCTCTTGGCTTAATGGTAGACACTTGTTTCTTCCACTTGGGAGACTCCCTACCCCTGGTCACATAAGGATCAGAACTAGATTAAACCATCATAACCCAAAACATAAATCAGATTTTACTCAAACCATTTTCTATAACAGGAATGTGAACAAACACTGTACTGCCTCGAAATATGTTTAGAACTCCATCCCCCATCCTGGAGTTGACGTTTTGTCATTGTTTAAATGACGGATTGTGGCTTTAAAGATCAACATGGAATTAGAATGGGTTTAGAATATAGGTCTGTCTACATGTGGTATCTTAGATCACGTCATGCTATTTCTGAACAGTCCAATGAATCTCCCCACACACAGACAGTCAGATGGTTAAAACTGCTTACCTTTAGTCTTAATGCCAGCAGAAAATGTAACTGAAAAAAACAGAGGGTAGTGTGGGTACAAAACAAATATGGGAAAACACAGGAACATAGAAGAAAATGGGAACTCATAAGCAGGTGTGAGGGATGGATGGGATGCTGAGAGATGTTACTGTAATGGCCGTGGATATCATTTGTCTACGCATGTTTTCGTCCAGTATTGTCCTGTAGTTTATCGTCCAGTATTGTCCTCTAGTTTATCGTCCAGTATTGTCCTCTAGTTTATCGTCCAGTATTGTCCTCTAGTTTATCGTCCAGTATTGTCCTGTAGTTTATCGTCCAGTATTGTCCTCTAGTTTATCGTCCAGTATTGTCCTCTAGTTTATCGTCCAGTATTGTCCTGTAGTTTATCGTCCAGTATTGTCCTCTAGTTTATCGTCCAGTATTGTCCTCTAGTTTATCGTCCAGTATTGTCCTCTAGTTTATCGTCCAGTATTGTCCTCTAGTTTATCGTCCAGTATTGTCCTCTAGTTTATCGTCCAGTATTGTCCTCTAGTTTATCGTCCAGTATTGTCCTGTAGTTTATCGTCCAGTATTGTCCTCTAGTTTATCGTCCAGTATTGTCCTCTAGTTTATCGTCCAGTATTGTCCTCTAGTTTATCGTCCAGTATTGTCCTGTAGTTTATCGTCCAGTATTGTCCTCTAGTTTATCGTCCAGTATTGTCCTCTAGTTTATCATCCAGTATTGTCCTCTAGTTTGATCGTCCAGTATTGTCCTCTAGTTAATCGTCCAGTATTGTCCTCTAGTTTATCGTCCAGTATTGTCCTCTAGTTTATCGTCCAGTATTGTCCTCTAGTTTATCGTCCAGTATTGTCCTCTAGTTTATTGTCCAGTATTGTCCTCTAGTTTATCGTCCAGTATTGTCCTCTAGTTTATCGTCCAGTATTGTCCTCTAGTTTATCGTCCAGTATTGTCCTCTAGTTAATCGTCCAGTATTGTCCTGTAGTTTATCGTCCTCTAGTATTGTCCTAGTAGTTGATCCTCTAGTATTGTCCTCTAGTTTATTGTCTAGTATTGTCCTCTAGTTTATGTCTACTATTGTCCTCTAGTTTATTGTCTAGTATTGTCCTCTAGTTTATTGTCTAGTATTGTCCTCTAGTTTATTGTCTAGTATTGTCCTCTAGTTTATTGTCTAGTATTGTCCTGTAGTTTATTGTCTAGTATTGTCCTGTAGTTTATTGTCTAGTATTGTCCTGTAGTTTATTGTCTAGTATTGTCCTGTAGTTTATTGTCTAGTATTGTCCTGTAGTTTATTGTCTAGTATTGTCCTGTACTTTATTGTCTAGTATTGTCCTGTAGTTTATTGTCTAGTATTGTCCTGTAGTTTATTGTCTCGTATTGTCCTTTAGTTTATTGTCTAGTATTGTTCGGTAGTTTATTGTCTAGTATTGTCCTGTAGTTTGTCTACTATTGTCCTGTAGTTTATTGTCTACTATTGTCCTGTAGTTTATTGTCTACTATTGTCCTGTAGTTTATTGTCTACTATTGTCCTGTAGTTTGTCTACTATTGTCCTGTAGTTTGTCTACTATTGTCCTGTAGTTTATTGTCAAGCATTGTCCTGTAGTTTATTGTCAAGCATTGTCCTGTAGTTTATTGTCAAGCATTGTCCTGTAGTTTATTGTCAAGCATTGTCCTGTAGTTTATTGTCTACTATTGTTTAGGAGTAATGCTTTATGTTTGTGTTTCTTTTTGATTGAAGGTGATTCTCTTCGTTGTTGTTATATCTTTGTGTTTCTGTACTGGGTCTGTTCCTGGGTTGTATTGTACATACAGGCACTATGTTCATTTTCATTCTTTCTTATTGACTTTTCTTTTGCGTTGTCTCTCTATCGTTGTCTGATGGATGTGTTATCGTCTGGTTGGGTGGGAGTAAGGGGAGGGGTGAAAGACTACCGTATTGCAAGAAGTCTTACCTAATTAAAAAAATGTAAGTTATTTATCACAAATGAACTCAAATGGAACATTGTTTCAATGATCCCCCCAAAATTACAATCATACACACAAGCCTTTCAGGCTAGCTAGCATGCTGCACTGTAACTTACCTCCAAGTAAGGCCCAGATCATTTTTACTACCTCAGCATTGTTCCTCTGCCCATCTGCAATGGCACTCCCACAGATACCTGCCCAGCAACAACAAACAAACAACAATTAATAATCTATAAGAGTTGTGAAAAAAAAGATGATATCAACAATGGGGACAAAGTTTTGTGTGTGCATGTGTGTGGGGGGGTATGTTTGTGTGCGTGTGTGGTTGTGGTTGTGTGCATGTGCTTCTGTGTGTGTCTGTGCGTGCCCCACCTTGCAGCAGAACCATGTCCATTTCCTTCCTCTTCTCTCTCAGTGTCCCGCCTTCAAACTGGCTCCCTAGACAGGAAGTGGGGACGAAAGCGCCCAATCCGGAGAAGCCGCTCTCGTGGGGGGTCATCTCAAACCACACCCCTACAGACAACAGGTGGATATTACAGAAATGTACAATCATTGGCTTTGTCTGAAATGACACCCTATTCCCTATATAGTGCACTACTTCTTAACAGAGCCCAACTGGGACACAGACTAATGCTTGGCTTGCTTTTTGGGCATCTACAGTAGAGTGTTTGTTCATATTGTATTAATTGTTTATATTATTTGTGTTGTTCTGGTTGTAAAACTCTTTGAAACAATTATCTTTGTAAAAAGCGCTATACAAATACATTTGATTGATTGATGCTGCGTTCACAGTGATCTCAGAACTCTGAAACGTTCAACTTGGAACCCCGTTTTACAAAGATGATACCCAAGTATCAGAATCAATCAATAGGAAGCTTTACGCAAATAACATTCATTTAAACTCTGAGGTTTGAATGAACGTCTCATAACAGTCACCTTTAGTGCAGTCCAGTTTGTTGTGCTCCAGTTCTATGGCGCTGTAGATGGGGTAGGGGTTGGTGCTGTTCCTGTGAGCTTCTTCAGAGAGACAGCGAGTGTGCATCTGATACAGGAGACAGAGAACAAAATGGAAGAGATGGGGGGAAACGGGGGGAGAGATGGGGGGAGAAGGGGGGGGGGGGGGTAATCAGCTCAACAGAGGGAGAAAGAGAGAAAGAATGACAGATGGACACACATACATAAACCATACACTGACCTCCACACACACTGGTTGGCAGACAGACAGATAGACAGCCAGATATACAGACACACGCACACACGCTGGCAGACAGACACACACACAAACACGTACACAAACGCAAACACACACACACACATACTGGCAAATAGACAGACAGACAGACACGGAAACACACACACAACCATACACTGACCTCTTTCATGAAATAGGAGGCAGTGAAGGCGCCCCAGAACTCAGTGAGGTTGAAGTCCTGGTTTTGTTCTTTCCTCAATTTCAGCCACTTCACAGCTTTGCTCAAGCCGACTGTAGGACCCTTCAGCTTCTCTATCACCTCATCACAACGCATATTCAACGACCAATCTGAATCGCTGTACAGAGATGACATGCACCTGTGTGTGTGTGTGTGTGTGTGTGTGTGTGTGTGTGTGTGTGTGTGTGTGTGTGTGTGTGTGTGTGTGTGTGTGTGTGTGTGTGTGTGTGTGTGTGTGTGTGTGTGTGTGTGTGTGTGTGTGTGTGTGATTTAGAGGGAGGGAGAGAGAGAGAGACATATAATTTGTTTTAGGTCACTCAAAATGAACTTCCCTGCTAAGAATAATAGTAAATAAGGGGGGGGGGGGGGGGGGGGGGGGGGGGGGGGGGGGGGTGTGTGTGTGTGTGTGTGTGTGTGTGTGTGTGTGTGTGTGTGTGTGTGTGTGTGTGTGTGTGTGTGTGTACCAGGTGGTGCCTGACACCCCACACATGTAGAGGAGGCTGCCCAGCAGGTTGTCCTGTACCAGCTGAAACAGAGATCCCAGCATGCCCACTGCTGCCCTCTCTCCTCCACCTGACCCCAGCAACGCTATGTTAGGAACATCCTCCTGAGAGATGGGGAGAGAGAGACAGAGAAAGAAAGAACAAAAAAAGGGATCAAATCTAGAGACATTCTCATCAGTGTCCCATCATATTTTAAATAAGAAAGAAGGGGGGGGGTTGGGCTAACAACAGGCAGCTGGAGACATGGGAGTGGGGAGGGGGCTCCATATGTAGCTGGCTGTGGAGACAGGGAGGAGTTAGAGAAAGACCATGTGTACCAGAGAGAGTGATCGATAGAGAAGACAGGAGTACCCACCAGTTCACAATTGATACCCTGATCTTTCAGCCACTTCTTAATCAGAGTCTTCCTCAACGTCACGTATTTTATCTCTTCATCATTGATGGAGTGAGACAGACGCACAGTCTGACAGAATGAACAAAAGACAGAAAGATGTAATGATATCATTTGGTGAACTAAAGTGTTGATAGCTAAGGAAAAATGTTTTATTCAATGTATTTAATTGAGCCATAACACTTCTAAAGTAACATGGTATTTCATAAAAAGTTATTTTAAGATAAAAACATAATTCTGTCAGAAAATAATATTTTATTCCTTCATTCTGGATGCATATTCATATACATGTATTACAATACCGTGTGGTATGTTGCAGACAAATGTCATCCTCATATTGTGTAAACATAAACATAATGAAGTTTCCTTTCATTATGATTTAATTTGGTGAGCTTAGTATTGACAACAACAGAAAAGGGTTGTGTTCAATGTATATTTGAGCGATATCAGCTATGCAGTAGCATAGTATTTGACGAGAACCAAACATAATATTGTGTGGTTTATTTCAGACAAATGTCCTTCTCTATATTGTGATGATGAGTTTCTTACCTCAGGAATATCAGTTTGTTTCACCATTGTTCTCTCTGAGTCCACTTAAACAGATCCTTTAAACACAAACCAATCCCTTGGTTTTTATGCATGTCATAGGGTCAGAAAACTCTCAATAAGATGTTATTTAGAGTAAAAGAAATATTCAGATAATAATAACAGTACTGTGATAGTCAATTACTCTAAATGATCCAGGGCCAAGGACATAGTACTCAGTTGAAACCCAAAGACACTCTAATATATATTTTCTATGTCCTAAACACATCTATCAATGTGACTTCAACACTAGAAGCCAAAGACTCTAGACTGATTTGAATAAAGGTCACCTGCATCATTCTATTACACAACAATCAATCCCATTAATTTATATAGCACCTTTTACAAAGACAGATTGTCACAAAGGGCTTTACAACAATATCATATATTATATATATATATATATATATATATATATATATATATATATATAAAATCAATAAAATAATACAACTAAACACAAATGCTACATGCAGTGTTTAGACAGAGAAGTCTTACTAGAGATGTATAGTGTAGTACAGCAGACTAGTCCAGTCTTAATCTTCACCTCCAGATGATCTCCTCTTGATCTCCACACTCTAGTCCCATCCTCTGTCATCTTATATAGGCCCAGACACACACACACACACACACACACACACACACCCTTAAGATGACAGTTACTGAGAAAAATGCAGGAAACACTTAACACGCCCCTTTTCTATGGTGGTGAGTATTTCGTTATCAAATCGTATTAGTCACATGTGCCGAATACAACAGTGAAATGCTTACTTACGATCCCCTAACCAACAATGCAGTTTCCCAAAAAATATATGGATAAGAATAAGAAATAACAGTAACAAGTAATTAAAGAGCAGCAGTAAAATAACAAGACCATATACAGGTGGTACTGGTACAGAGGCACCAGTTTTTTTATTTATACCTTTATTTAACTAGGCAAGTCAGTTAAGAACAAATTCTTATTTTTAATGACAGCATAGGAACAGTGGGCTAACTGCCTGTTCAGGGGCAGAACGACAGATTTGTACCTTGTCAGCTCAGGGATTTGAACTTGCAACCTTTCGGTTACTAGTCCAACGTGCTAACCACTGGGCTACCCTGCCGTTGAGGTAATATGTATATGTAGGTAGAGTTATTAAAGTTACTATGCATAGATGACAACAACAGAGTAGCAGCTGTGTAAATAAGGGGGGGGGGGGCAATGCAAATAGTCTGGGTAGCCATTTGATTAGATGTTCAGGAGTCTTATGGCTTGGGGGTAGGAGCTGTTTAGAAGCCACTTGGACCTAGACTTGGCATTCCGGTACCACTTGCCAAGCGGTAGCAGAGAGAACAGTCTATGACTAGGGTGGCTGGAGTCTTTGACAATTTATAGGGCCTTCCTCTGACACTGCCTGGGATAGAGGTCCTGGATGGCAGGAAGCTTGGCCCAAGTGATGTACTGGGCCGTACGCACTACCTTCTATAGTGGCTTGCGGTCGGAGGCCGAGCAGTTGCCATACCAGGCAGTGATGCAACCAGTCAGGATGCTCTCGATGGTGCAGCTGTAGATCATTTTGAGGATCTGAGGACCCATGCCAAATCTTTTCAGTCTCATGAGGGGGAATAGGTTTTGTCATGCCCTCTTCACGACTGTCTTGGTGTGCTTTGACCATGTAAGTTCGTTGGTGATGTGGACACCAAGGAACTTGAAGCTCTCAACCTGCTCCACTGCAGCCCCATCGATGAGAATGGGGGCGTACTCGGTCCTCTTTTTCCTGTCGTCCACCGTCATCTCCTTTGTCTTGATCACGTTGAGGGAGAGGTTATTGTCCTGGCACCACATGGCCAGGTCTCTGACCTCCTCCCTGTAGGCTGTCTCTTTGTTGTCGGTGATCAGGCCTACCACTGTTGTGTCATCAGCAAACTCAACGATAGTGTTGGAGTTGTGCCTGGCCGTGCAGTCATGAGTGAAAAGGAAGTACAGGAGGGGACTAAGCACGCACCTCTGAGGGGCCCCTGTGTTGAGGATCAGCATGGCGGATGTGTTGTTACCTACCCTTACCAGTTGGGAGCAGCCCGTCAAGAAGTCCAGGATCCAGTTGCAGATAGAGGTGTTTAGTCCCAGGGTCCTTAGCTTATTGATGAGCTATGAGAGAACTATGGTGTTGAACGCTGAGCTGTTGTCAATCAATAGCATTCTCACATAGGTGTTACTTTTGTCCAGGGAGGAAAGGGCAGTGTGGAGTGCAATAGAGATTGCATCATCTTCTCATTTTAAGATTATATCTCTGAAAGATTCCTTGCATTCCATGTTTCTCTCTAGTCAATCCATCCCAACAGTGCCTTTCAGAGAGTTTCTCTCATGCAGTAGTGTAATGCTATAGCGTGTGTGCATGTGTTTCTTCGTCTGTTGGGGTGGTATGTTCGTCTGTTGGGGTGGTATGCAAATTGGAGTTTGTCTAGGGTTTCTGGGATGATGGTGTTGATGTGAGCCATGACCAGCCTTTCAAAGCACTTCAAGGCTACAGACGTGAGTGCTACGGGTCAGTAGTCATTTAGGCAGGTTACCTTAGTGTTATTGGGCACAGGGTCTATGGTGGTCTGCTTAAAACATGTTGGTATTACAGACTCGGACAGGGAGAGGTTGAAAATGTCAGTGATGTCATGGCTTCTGGTTGGGGCACGTACCGTCACTGTGTGGACGACGTCATTGATGCACTTATTTATGAAGCCAATGACTGATGTGGAATCCGGGAACATATTCCAGTCTGTGCTAGTAAAACAGTACCATAGCTTATCATCTGACCACAATTTTATTGATCGAGTCACTGGTGCTTCCTGCTTTCATTTTTACCTGTAAGCAGGAATCAGGAGGATAGAATTATGTTCAGATTTGCCAAATGGAGGGTGAGGGAGAGCTTTTTATGCGTCTCTGTGTGTGGAGTAAAGGTGCTCCAGAGTTTTTTCCCCTCTGGTTGAACATGTAACATGCTGATAGAAATTTGGTCAGACGGATTTAAGTTTCCCTGCATTAAAGTCCCCAGTTACTAGGAGCGCCGCCTCTGGGTGGGCGATTTATTGTTTGCTTATGGTGGAATACAGCTCATTCAATACAGTCTTAGTGCCAGCCTCAGTCTGTGGTGGTATGTAGACAGCTACAAAAAATACAGATGAAAACTCTCTAGGTAGGTAGTGTGGTCTACAGCTTATCATGAGATACTCTACCTCAGGCGAGCAATAGCTCGATAATTCCTTAGATATCCTGCACCAGCTGTTATTAACAAAAATACATAGTCCGCCTCCCTTGTCTTACTACACACTGCTGTTCTATCCTGCCGATACAGCGTATAACCAGCCAGCTGTATGTTGATAATGTCGTCGTTCAGCCACGACTCCGTGATGCATAAGATATTACAGTTTAGAATGTCCCGTTGGTAGTTTAATCTTCTGCGTAGGTCATCGATTTTATTTTCCAGAGATTGCACGTTTGCGAGCAGAATGGAAGGAATTGTATTTTGTTGTTGATCACCTACAAATTCTCAGAAGGCAGCCCGCCCTCCGGCCCCTTTTTCTCTGCCTTCTCTTCACGCAAATGGCAAGGATCTGGGCCTGTTCCCGGGAAAGCAGTATGTCATTCAAGTCGGGCTTGTTGGAATCGTTAAAGGAAAAAAAGGATTCTGCCAGTCCGTGGTGAATAATCGCAGTTCTGATGTCCAGAAGTTATTGACTGTCAAAAGAGACGATAGCGGCAACATTATGTACAAAATAAGTTACAAAAATGTGTTACAAACAAAGCAAAGAAACAAACAAACAACACAATTGGTTGGGAATAGGTAAAACAATCAGCCTTCTTCTCCGACGCCATCTTATCAGTGACACTTCCTTGGGAAACCGGAGTGGTGCAAATTTTTAGGGTTTGATTGCTTCAACAGAAAAATACAAATATAAGGTATGAAAGCAAAGTATATGTCAAAAGTTATAGAATTTTTTTTGATTCTCCGGTGAATGAAATGAACATTGTCTCAAGTGGTTTTCCTGTTTAGACATCATCTTTTTTTTTTTAAACAGTTTATTGGTAGTCCTATAAGAATGTGAGTTAAAGGTGCTAAAAGTATCATGAAAACAGTAACCAGTTGAATTTTTTCACATTTTGATACATTACAGCCTTATTCTAAAATTGCTTAAATCATTTTTTTTCCCTCATCAATCTACACACAATAACCAAAATGACAAAGCAAAAATAAATGTTTCCTAATTTATAAAAAATTAAAAACTGAAATATAACATTTACATAAGTATTCAGATCCTTTACTCAGTACTCTGTTGAAGCACCTTAGGCAGTGATTACAGCCTCGACTCTACAAGCTTGGCACACCTGTATTTGGGAAGTTTCTCCCATTCTTCTCTGCAGATCCTCTCAAGCTCTGTCAGGTTGTATGGGGAGCGTCGCTGCACAGCTTTTTTTCCAAGTCTCTCCAGAGATGTTCGATCAGGTTTTAGTCTGGCCTTTGGCTGGGCCACTCATAGACTTGTCCCAAAAACACTCCTGCGTTGTCTTGTCTGTGTGCTTAGGGTGGTTGTACTGTTGGAAGGTGAACCTTCACCCCGGTCTGAGGTCCTGAGAGCTCTGGAGCAGGTTTTCATCAAGGATCTCTCTGTACTTTTCTCTGTTCATCTTTGCCTCGATCCTGACTATTCTCCCAGTCCCTGCCGCTGAAAAACATCCCCACAGCATGATTCTGCCACCACCGTGCTTCACCGTAGGGATGGTGCCAGGTTTCCTCCAGTCGTGATGCTTGGCATTCAGGCCAAAGTGTTCAATCTTGGTTTCATCAGACCAAAGAATCATGTTTCTCATGGTCTGAGAGTCTTTAGGTGACTTTTTGGCAAACTCTAAGCGGGTTGTCATGTGCCTTTTACTGAGGAGTGGCTTCTGTCTGGCCACTCTACCATAAAGGCCTGATTGTCCTTCTGGAAGGTTCTCCCAACTCCACAGAGTAACTCTAGAGCTCTGTCAGTGACCATCCTGACCAAGGCCCTTCTCCCCCGATTGCTCAGTCAATTCCTTCGACCTCATGGCTTTGTTTTTGCACTGACATGCACTGTCATCTGTGGGACCTTATATAGGCAGGGGTGTGCCTTTCCAAATCATGTCCAATCAATTGAATTGACCACAGGTGGACTCCAAGTTGTAGAAACATCTCAAGGATGATCAATGGAAACAGGATGCACCTGAGCTCAATTTCGAGTCTCATAGTGTTCGGATTTTCGTTATTTAGCCCTCCGAAAAGGCTCACCAGGAAACACACAATGTCATGACTCGTGTTTTGTCCTTAATTTTTTTTTTTTTTTATCAAATGACCACAGGTCATAAACCTGAAATACAACAAACAAGTAATGACAATATATTATTCAGATATATTATTTAGTATATTATTCAAGTAATATAATAATAATGTAAATAATAAATCAAATAAGCCTGCAACACCATCAAAGATGTGGCAAATCTGGCTTAAAACAGCACCGACTACATCACCCAGAATGCCCAGCGCCAGAGGAGTATGCGCACAGTGACTCTGCCGTCACAGGTTGCTATGGACGCTGTCACAGGACACAGAACCCATGCCACCACATGCCTCGTCCAAAGGATTTACACACAAACGCAACATAATGCGGCACTCCACCAGGGATCACCGAACCAAACCACCGCTATCACCACCGCCACCAGAAACCAGCAGAGTGCTCCGAACAATCAGCACAATGCAAATGGCTGATAATAGCCTAATGCTATATAGCATCTGGGTCGCTGAGCTACCGCACCCAGCGAGCTACAAGTTACTCCCGGCCAACTAACACCAACACAGTGAGGTAAACGTTCAGTGCGCAAACATATAAGTGACTTAAACATCAATGCTAGACTGAGTAGTTCGCAGTTACATACCAACGGGCTGTGTGCTCCTGATGATTGTCTACGGGGAAGTGATTACCAGGTGCTGTAATTTAAGTCTCTAGTGAAGCTACGCATGCGCACATAACGTAACATATTTGAGCATCTAAGAAACTTAAAGAAATCACTCGTTCCCCATTTAATTTAACACATCAGACCCATTTGCTTCTCTTTTATCTATTTATATATTATTTTTTTTCCTGAGTGAGCTAGAAATCTCAACACCTCCCACTTGGCCGACTGATCGAAGATCCAAGGAGGGCACAGTCTCTTGAGTCTCTCAGTGAGAATTTCAAACTAAAGTCCAGTCTTTGTAGGCATTTACAAACATGTATTAACTAAGGAGGTAGGCTCCACCACCTTTCCTCCTACTGAGTGTAGGTTTGCCCTCGAAGCACTCAGTTGCCTCCCAGGGTTACCCGCTAGCTAAGCAAAGAACACCGAGTCACAGTCTTTGGGTACCCATGGCGAGGACTTATCTTACCTCCTCTTGGTCTTCAGCAGGAATCAAGATCACCAACCTCCTCACATCCCTGCGAATGACGATTTTCGTGTGCATGGTAGAGTCCTTTCTCCGGGCCCTGGGAACCATGGGAGCAGGAAGACCCATGCAGGTTGTTATGTCCGCATCCCAGACAACCCCCTTCTCGTCTGGATATGTTGTAGCAACCCGGCCGAGCCGGAACTGCCCCCTCAGAGCGTTCTGGTCCGCAATCCAGACTACGTCTCCAACCTTGATACTTCTCTCTGCTCGGTGCCACTTGTGTCGTATGAACAAGTTTGGTCCTGCCAGTTTGCTCCATTTCTTCCAGAACCTGTCGAATCCAGCCTGGACAGCACTCAGCCTGCGCCAAGAGCGGGTTTCCATGTCGATTCCGTGTATGTCACCTCCCTGTCCGGTGCGCCCCAGGATAAGGGAGTTGGGGGTCAAGTACTCCACTGAGTCCTCTTGTTCCTGTGCCCTGGCGTCGATGGGTCGCTCATTAGTCAAGTTGGCTGCAGAGTAGAGAAGGGTCTGGAACTCCCCCCAGGTGTAGCAGCCAGTTGTTCCGCCAAGACTGTTAAGAGCTCTTTTAAGGAGCTTAACAGCTGCCTCTGCTGCTCCATTCCTGTGTGGCGAGTCTGCAGGATGAAAGTCCCATTGCCACTCTGTGCTATTTCTGGCAGCCTTGTCTTCAACAGATGCCTTCTGCAAACAGGCCAGGTGCTTGTGTAGCTCTCTCAGAGCAGGCCTGGCTCCCAAGAAGTTTGTGCCTCTGTCTGACCATAGCTTTTTGGGATGCCCCCTTAGAGCAGTGAACCGGGAGTAGGCCTGAAGAAAGCTCTCAGAAGACTGGTCATCGATGAGATCAGCATGGACGGCTCTGGAAGTCATGCAGCAATACACGACTCCCCAGACCTTTTTCTTGGTTCTTTTCTTAACAGCGTCCCTCACTTCAAAGGGTCCAAAGAGGTCTAGTGTAGTATACTCGAATGGGTTCGCTCTACTGGTACGTTCCTGAGGAAGAGCGCTCATCACTTGCCGGCAGAGCCGGGCTCTTTGCTTCTTGCAAGTGATGCACCTGTTGACCACCTTCTTCACTGTCCTCCGACCTTGCACAACCCAGGCCTTTCTTTTAGTGTGCAGCAGTGTGACAGCCACCCCTTCATGATTCGCTTCGTGAGCTTCCCTCGCAAGCAAGGCCCCCAGCCACGACCGGAACGGGATTAAAGGTACAGCGCTTCCGTCTTCATTCCAAGACTGGACTCTACCACCACAAAGTAAGAGTCCATTGTTGTCATCTTTCATCACAACAAGGCGGTTTAAGGTCGTATCCTGAAAGTTCACGCCGTCTTGGGCTGCAAGGGCTAGGTCTTGGAAAGCTGCTGTTCTCTCTCCCACAGACAGCCTGGGCCCCCTCACCTCCCAGTTTGCTGAGCTCGAGGCTTGGTAGCTTGTCCTCAGCCAGGATTCTGCCGCTCTTCGAACCCAGGCGATGGTTCCACACAATTTAGACAAGCTACTGAATCGTTCGGGCCTGACAAGGCGCACTAGAGCTACACCCCAGGGCTTCCTCTTAGGCCTCTCTACTGCTGGAATTGGACCTTGGTCTTTCATCTGCGGTCGCGGTGTGGAGTCTTGCAAGTCTGCCCCAACATCAGTATTGCTGGGGTCTGAGAACTTTTGTGCCTGAGACCTTGTGACTACAGCTGAGAACGCTCTTCTCTGGAACCTTTTAACGTCATCAGCCACGCTGGTCACTATCTCACTGGCCGTCTTCACAGGCCACTCAGCCTCAGGCCAACTCAGGAACTCTGGGCCTTGTTGCCACTCTGACCCTTCATCGAGTTCCTCAGGAGTTGCTCCCCTTGTGATGATGTCTGCTATGTTCAGGTTGCCCTCAATCCACCTCCAGTCTTCCACTGGTCCAGCCTTCTGGATCAGTGGAAGACTGATCCAGCCTTCTGGATCAATGCGGTTAGCGAAGAAAGTTTGGTAGCCATAGCTATCCTTGTGAATTGCTCCCAGGATTGTTTGGCTATCCACGAAGTGGACCCAGCGTGCGACCTTGATGCGGCAGTGCTTTACAAGGTATTTTCTCAGGCGGATCGAAAAGACAGCACCACATACCTCTGCCTTAATCACGTCTCCTTTCTGGTTGAGAGGGGTAAGCTTTGCTTTTGACTCAACCACAGCCTCACTACGACCCCATTCTGCGTCTCCCAACGGAGATAGAGCACCACACCGTAGGAAGCCTCACTCCCATCTGAAAACGTGACTCCCATTGGATGGCCTATGGCTCCAGTTGGTGTGAGGCTTCTTTCGAACCTGATCTGGGCAAGTCTCACATATTCTTTGAGGAGTCTTATGGAAGCCTCTCGTAGTTTTGGTGAGAGTGGGTCATCCCAAGTGTCCTTAACTGGACTGCTTATACTCGCTTCTTGGTAAGCTTCTCTCACAAGCATAACCCCTTTCCGCTTTGCGGGTGTGGCAAGACCAATGGGGTCGTAGAATCCAGCGATCTGGCTTAGCAGCATCCGACGGGTCAATGGGTTTGGAGTTTTACCTCGGACTTCCTCTTCGCGCAAATCGACTCCTGTTCTCATCTTTCCTCTCTTCTTTGAGAAATTTACAGAGGTCATCACACGAAGTTTGTCGGTCTCTGGTTCATAGCCGACTCCAAGTGCTTTGCTCTCTTCGTCCCGCATCTGGTTGGGTAACACCAGCGTTTTGGGCACACTCACAGTTGTCTTACTGATACTGGCATCAGTTGTGGTTGCGGACCTCCCACTTTGGCCTGATAAGACCCATGGCTTAAGGGAGAAGCCTCCAGCCTTTAAGATCTTTTCCACTCCTTTGGTGATTTTCTCCAGTATCTGCAAGTCATTGTGGGACGTCAAGATGTCATCCACATAACTATCTTCTACCACAACTCTGCGCTCCTCAACCATGTCTGCAAACTGGGGCAGGTTGGCTGTTTCTCTCATTGCCACCTGGGCGATACAACCAGCAGGTTTATCGCCAATGTTGACCCTGACGACAGCAAAGACTTCGATCACCTCCTCAGGATTGTCTCTCCAGAGGAATCTATGGAGGTGTACTTCTTTGTCTTCTAGCCAGACAGAGTTGTAGATTTTTTTCACATCGCCCAGTGCGGCGTACAACCCAGTCCTGAATCTCAGAAGCACGCCCCTTATCTGATTTAGGACATCAGGACCCTTGTACAGTAGGTCATTTAAACTTATTCCCATGAATTCTTGGCTACTGTTCCAGACAATTCTTACAGGGGTAGTGGTTGAGTGAGGATTAGGAGCAACTAAATGACTGATATACCACTTAGGTCCCTTCCAGCTATCGATTTCCTCCTGGGTGACTTTAACGGCAGCCCCTCTTGAGACCATATCGTGGATTTGCTCTCTGTACGCAGCCTTCCATTCCGGCTCCCTCTCCAGTCGTTTCTCAGTGTTTAAAAAAGTCACTTCCACTGCACGTCGATTGTCAGGCAGTGTTGTGGGGTCTCCTTTCCACGGGTAAGCTGCGTCCCAGTGAGGGGATTCACTGTGCTTGTCAGCTTGCACGTAGGTCAGACATTCCTTTATTTTCTCCAAGTCTCTTTCCTCTCCTAGGGTCATTTCCTTGCCTCCAGGGGGGCACCTACCGCAGCTGCAGCCACCACACTGAGGATCACAGGCGGCGCCAATACTGTCCCACTTAAACCATTCAAAAACTTCTTTGTTGGTAGTTGCAGTGTTTCGGAGGATTGCGTCGTCTTCTTCCACCGAAACTCCACTGGGTCCTCCCGTCTTCACGAGAATCTCTTTGTACGCCCTTGAAGCTGTTCTCATTGACCTAGCGAAATGTGTTTCAGACCTGTGCACTGCTAGGTCTATCACTTCAAAGAGGTCAGGATGCGTTCCACCAACAGTCTTCCCAAGGGGACCATCCCAGAGGACGAGGTCTCCAACTACTCTGACTGGCTGTGGGACCAGGCGACCCTCCCTGTGGCTAATCAACAGGTCGATCTCTTCGGGCCGGACCAAGTCCTTGAGTTGAACATTTGGAAAGAACTTCTGCAGTTGCTGTGGCGTGACAGCTTGGTTCACTTTCGCAACATCTTCCAAGCCGTAACAGAGGAGTTTGTGCTCTGCTATTGTACCTCTGGGAGTTTTTACTCTCAGCCTCAGGGTATACTTCATGGTAGTAATGGTTTTCTCCATCCCTCCAACACCTTGGACAATCAACTTAATGTTCTCACCATTTAGCTTGAGACGCTCTGCTGCTTTATTAGAGATATAATTAGTATCTGAAGCGAGATCAATCAACGTACCGACTAGCTGGCCAGAGTTTGTCGTCACATCCAGTAGCATCATTATGACAGGGCACTCTTTTGGCTCACAACCAATGCTAGCACACACTTTTGTCGTGATCGAATTTGAAAAGGCTTCTTTGAACTCTGCTCGCACCTCTGGAGAAAGTTTGGCAAGGAGCTCCTCCTGTTTATTGGTTAGTCCAAGCCCCCTTTTCCCCAATTTTGTGTCGCTCTGCTCTCCGCTCTTTTCCTCTTTCTTCTTGATCTGTGACTTTGGACAGAGCAAGTAATTGTGGTCTGAAGAGCCCTCTTTCTGACAGTCATCCTTTGAGCATAGATACTTTTGTGTGCAGCCGCCATCGTCACCATGAAGGCGCAAGCACTTAAAGCATGCTCCTGCTCTCCTAAGCTGAGCCTTCTTGCCTGTCAGATTGAGCTTCTTGAAGACCTTGCAGGCGAACAGCCTACCTCCATGCTCGTTGTCTCCACATGTGATGCATGAGCTTGGTTGAGCGCCCTTTAGGGTGTTTCCTGATGTGGCTCTGGTGAATGCCCTCCTTTCTTTTTTCTTCTCGCTCGACCTCTCAGTATTGTCCGCCGGGCTAGGCTGTAGCTGGTCTAGCTCCTCGAGAATGTCCTCCTGCTTCTTCAAGTATTGCAGTAGACAGTCAAAGTGGTTGCATGGTGAAAACCCGCTTCCAGGGTCATTTTTGTGTGTTATCCACTTTTCTTTCAGGGAGTCAGGAAGCTTACTTTCAATCGACTGCACAACCACTCGGTTCTTCACAGCATCTTTCTCCCCTAAGACTTGTAGGTCACGAAGAGCTCTCTCCACGGCTTGAATCAGTTCGATTGTCTTCCTCGGATGGTTTCCTTTGATGGGGCAAAGTCCTTGCACTTCTTGTGCAATCAGCAGCACTATTTTTGGCTTATTTCCGTACTTGTTGTCCAGGAGCCTGAACATGTCGTTGGCGGATCCACAGCTGGACAATATGAGGTCCCTCTTGACTTTTTCATCTAGGCTTCCCAAGAGATGGAATTTTCTCACATTTTCCAATCCATGAGGGTTTCCCAGACGTTGCAAGTCCTCCCATTCAGCTTTCCAGATATATTCAGATATATTATTTAGTATATTATTCAAGTAATATAATAATAATGTAAATAATAAATCCAATAAGCCTGCAACACCATCAAAGATGTGGCAAATCTGGCTTAAAACAGCACCGACTACATCACCCAGAATGCCCAGCGCCAGAGGAGTATGCGCACAGTGACTCTGCCATCACAGGTTGCTATGGACGCTGTCACAGGACACAGAACCCATGCCACCACATGCCTCGTCCAAAGGATTTACACACAAACGCAACATAATGCGGCACTCCACCAGGGATCACCGAACCAAACCACCGCTATCACCACCGCCACCAGAAACCAGCAGAGTGCTCCGAACAATCAGCACAATGCAAATGGCTGATAATAGCCTAATGCTATATAGCATCTGGGTCGCTGAGCTACCGCACCCAGCGAGCTACAAGTTACTCCTGGCCAACTAACACCAACACAGTGAGGTAAACGTTCAGTGCACAAACATATAAGTGACTTAAACATCAATGCTAGACTGAGTAGTTCGCAGTTACATACCAACGGGCTGTGTGCTCCTGATGATTGTCTACTGGGAAGTGATTACCAGGTGCTGTAATTTAAGTCTCTAGTGAAGCTACGCATGCGCACATAACGTAACATATTTGAGCATCTAAGAAACTTGAACACCGCCCCAAATGCACTCGCCCTTGCCTCTTTTATCTATTTATATATATTTTTTTTCTTTTCCTGAGTGAGCTAGAAATCTCAACACATAGCAAAGGGTCTGAATACTTACGTAAATATGGTATTTCTGTTTTTAATACATTCGCAAACATTTCTAAAAACCTGTTTTTGCTTTGTCATTATTGGGTATTGTGTGTAGATTGCTGAGGATTTGTATTATTTAATACCTTTTAGAATAAGGCTGTAACGTGACAAAATGTGGAAAAGGTCAAGGGGTCTGAATACTTTCTGAAGGCACTGTATCTACATCTATCATGCTTGTGTGATTATTGCTGTAAAACCCTGACTTTTATGGCCATTTGGGAATTATTATTAAACTCTGTTTTGTTTTTATGGACTCTTTTCATCAGTTGTTTTACTTAAGTTCCTTAATTAGGTTAATTAATTTGAGGATTTTTAGCATTTGGTTAGCCTTTTACTGCAATGGGCTGAATCAGGGCAACACAGAGTGTTTCTTGGTATCTACTTTGAAACAAGGTAAACACCTCACACACATGGTAACGGGCTTTAAAAAAAGAAGACACCTGTATCATGTCAGATATAGACTTAAAATGTACTCAATATTGAGTTTCCATCCCAATATTACACCGTATACGTCACAGAAGACTGAAATATAACAAAACCATTTGACATAGAAACACCAGATCTTCAACAGGTTTTTTGAAAATAAATTATGAACAATATTAATAACATCCCACCCATGGTGGAATTTGGTAATTTTACCACATGAAACTGCTTCTTAACTGAATAAAATCTGTGTTTCTGCAATAAAGTAACCTAGACCCGGCCTATTGTACTATTGCATTAGTAGGAGTGGGGAAAGGATTTAATCCAGGAGAGATAATCATTAAGATGTCTATGGTGGAAGCTCTGACCCGGACAGCGAGAATCTTGTTAGGTTGAGATAGGTATGGTGCCTCACTCTAGACTCTGAGCAGGGGCGCAACTTTGGTTTTAGAAGTGGGGGGGGACCATCATTATTATTATCATTATTTATTCTCATCCAGTTGGATAAACACTCCAAACAGCTGTCGTGTCTTTGGCTATGCCAGATTAAGTGATATGACATGCTAACTTATAAAATGATTTCTCTGTAATTAATATTACCTGATTAAGCTAATCATGTAAATGTAATTAACTAGAAAGTCGGGGCACCACGGAAGAACGTTTATAGAGCCGTTATCTTCCGAATAAACTCTTAAAATACTTTGTAATATTTTACATCGATAGCAGTCAATATTAACCCTTGTCTTATTTTCAGTCTCATAATGAAAGTTGTAAATTCTTGGCTATCTTCACGAACCCTGGCTAACAAGTTGAATCAGCAATACAAAATTGGGTTTAATTATTTATTTACTAAATACCTAAACTAATCACACAGAATTACATATACACAGAATACAAATGATGTCATACAGAAAACGTCCTGGTGGACGGAACCTGTATCATGGCTGGTTACACAAAGGAAAGGGGGTTTGGCATGAATGAAAGAGCGGGAAGATTTAGGAACAGAGAAACAGCAGCTAGGCTATCGTAAATACATTATCTTATGCATTCTAAATTACCGGCCATTTGGAAAAGGAAAATGCAATAAATATTTACTCTGAGCTGCGCTTCGGTAGATTGGTCGCAGATGCTGGCCGGGTTGGCCAACAGATCTTCCTGTAAACTCTTAAGAATGTCTCTGGTGGTAAATTGGATACGTGGTGGTATCTTCGTCCGTCTGTTAGACTGGATCCGTCGTCCGTCCTTTCCTAGCCCACGTCTACAGCGGCTAGGAAGTATCACTTCTGTAGTGAATAAGCTCAAAGTTCATACCATTCGCCACCAAAGCTAACGCCGAGGTTGGCTTAGTTCTGTGCTTGACATGTGTGTCCTTCTAACGTAGAGGCTGCAGACCTTACGTACTGGAACAACCTGGTTATCTTTTCGTCAAAGGCTTATATAGTGGAGAGGGGGGAAGGATGTGTTTCATCGTTTATAACCCCTCTTCACAGGGGTGGGCCACTGATCGAGCAGGGCACTTTCCTTATGAAAACCCAAATCTCTCATTTGGAAGCTAAAATTACATTTCATCTCCTAACAAACAATTTCAATATCAAACATTTCAATTGCATAACAATTCCATGTTACTCTGATAACTAGAGGGTGTATACTTTCTCAGGTACAGTTTATGTCGTCCTGTCATCAATCATAATGTTTCAGATAACAACGAACCTGACATACATACTCATTACGTTCCCAAGCATATTTCCAACTGGTTTTATTACCAAAATATGGTTCCTTTCCCCATTTGTTTGATGTTCCCAGACTCTCTATATTTAACACAGGCTATTCAAGTCCTTCAGTAGGGTCAGAGAGGGGAAGGGAGAAAGGTATTTATGGGGGGGGGGGGGGGTCATAAACCTTACCCACAGGCCAACGTCATGACACAGCCTACCTGACCGATCGGAGGCGTCTGCATGGTCCTAAAGCACACCGTCACACCTTTTTGTATCACATTACAATGATAAAACTGTGGGGGACAAAAATGCCATTTCAGAATGTGGGGGGGACATGTTGCCCCCATCCCAAGTGAAAGTTGCGGCCTTGACCCTGAGGATGCCCGCTAAACTGTCAAACCTTATTGCTTGGGCTTAGATGACATCACCTAGCTGTGTCTAGCCTATTTGATAAGGTTGATTTGCCTTTTTCATGCCCCCTTGAACAGATACAAGTAAGGATCAACTGTTCTTGGGAAAGGCAAATTCAACTGAGTATTACTGTGGGCAGAGTGGGAGTGTAGTTTCAACACTGAACAGAATTGCTTAAGACTAAAAGCTAAGGTTTTACACATTGAATTTGAGTCGCCAACAGCCGACAGGAGACGTTTTAAAACTGGGTAGTTCAGATCAATAAAATGACTTTCTAAAACCGTCAAATCATTGTGTCTTGTCTTGGCTGTTGTATCGTTACCCAGCTTGAAGGGACATGCTTTTGGCTCTAGGTACAACTTTTTTTCCTATGAGTTTATATATGAATACACATTAACAGACACACAACACCTCTAACTGTTGTATCTCCTCCTCCTCCTCCTCCCTCTTCCAGAGTACTCTTCTAAAAGGCAAGGGGCATGACTAGTCAGTTGCACAACTGAATGCGTTCAACCAAAATGTGTCATCTGCATTTAACCCAACCCCTCTGAGTCAGAGAGGTGCGGCTGCTACCTAAATCGATGTCCACAGCGCCGATGTTGTTGGGGGTTATCTGCCTTGCTCAACAGCAGAATAGCAGTTTTTCCACCTTGCCGGCTCGGGGAGGCAGAGAAACAGACATTCATTCTTCAGTGAGAGGTGTTTGAACCAGACATTTCCATTCAGTGAAAGGTGTTTGAACCAGACATTTCCATTCAGTGAAAGGTGTTTGAACCAGACATTTCCATTCAGTGAAAGGTGTTTGAACCATGTCGTAGAATTACAACATTATGTTAATCACATTACTTTAATATTAGAATGTGTTCCTATATGAGTACTTCCGCATAGTTTGTTCTTCTGAGGTTTAAAGCTGACAGTAGATTTACGATGGCTTGGTGATAACCTAAGGACTGCATTCCATTTTATCATTAGTGCCCATGTGCTTGTCTGTCGTTGCCAGGGAGAACCGATCTCCAGGGCTTAGGATCCTATGTTGCATTAGTATTTCTGTATAAACATGTACATCTTGATGTCTGTTGCAAAGAGCACAATGTATCTTTGTATAATTTCTAATTAAATCAAAATCGGTCACATACACATGGTTAGCAGATGTTAATGCGAGTGTAGTGAAATGCTTGTGCTTCTAGTTCCGACAGTTCAGCAATATCTAACATGCAATCTAACAATTCCCCAACAACTACCTAATTCACACATATCTAAGTAAAGGAATGGAATAAGAATATTTACATACAAATATACGGATGAGCAATGACAGAGCGGCATAGACAAGATGAAATAGATGGTATAAAATACAGTATATACATATGAGATGAGTAATTCAAGATATGTAAACATTATGTAAGTGACGAGAGATCCATTAATTAAAGTGGCCAATGATTTCAAGTCTGTATGTAGGCAACAGCCCCTCTGTGTTAGTGATGGCTAAACATACCACATAATAACAGGTGAATCTGAATCAACTGATCAAATCACCATTATAGAGCTGTGATTACTAGAATAAAGCCTGTCTGGAACCACAGATATTGTAGATGACTCTGGCACAGGACTGACTGACGGACTCTGTGTGTGTGTGGTGTGTGTGTGTGTGTGTGTGTGTGTGTGTGTGGTGTGTGTGTGTGTGTGTGTGTGTGTGTGTGTGTGTGTGTGTGTGGCCTTTTCCCATTTTGGCCACAGCGGACTCCTCCCTGGTTCCTCCATCAATCATAGCAATAGTTGTAACTCTGATCCCACTCAGTCATAATAATAGTAGTAACTCTGATCCCATTCAGTCATAATAATTGTAGTAACTCTGATACCACTTTTTTTCTCAAAGCTGACGGGTTGTCATGTGTCCTACTAATATCAGTACACTCGTAACAACTTAAGTACTATGAAACTTCTATTTAATCAAATTAACCTCACATGGCAAATTTAAAAAAGCCATTCATTTTTGTTTGACCAAATTCTGCATTATCTTTGACCTCCACACAAAAACGAATCTATTGATTTGATGAAACAATGAAAAAAACGCCACCTGCTGGAGGGAGACAGATTTTCTGCCGAGTTTGGCCTCTCTTCCTCTTCCTCTCAGAAATGAACCAGAAACAAGGAGCCAGTGAGATGTCTCACTTCCTCTTCCATATCTGATTGAACTCCAGGTTTGCAACGTGAACTTGTTATGGTTCTGTGATCTACATATGGATCGCAGTGCAATTCAAAACCATCCTTGACCTCGCTATCAGGTCAGCCGTGGCTAAACTTTAAACCGATATAGACGGGTTGGTTGTTTAGCAACAAAACCAACGCGTACACAACTATGAGGCAAAACAGACGGGGTTGGCTTAGATAGTTTACATGTTATCAACAATGTTTATTGAAAACAGAAATACATTTGCACAATCAGCACTTGTCTCAAATACATCATTACAGTTGTTGGTTAGCTAGCGAATTTGAGCCATATTGGTACAGCCGCCGGTAGCTGTTTGGGTGTGGGGATGCCACTAATACAGGCTGTACTGTAAAGGCCCCGCGTTCAATGAATCAGCAAGTTGAAATGTCAGTGTTTCCTAGTTCCGACTAGTATGTGAACATTTGAAGGAGGCATAAACTAGCTGAACCCAGTCACTTACTATTCCCCACATGGCAGTTTCTTGTCATTGTTGGTAGCTATCTGGCCAAGCATTGGTATAGTGACGTTTTCAGCTAACCCATATATGGAATGGCCAAGTGTGTGAACAATCATTGTAAAAGGTTCTTGGTTATCCTTTGCTGTCCACAAGCATTGGTTCTCATAAAAATAAAATAGGCCTAGATGTTATTCTATATGAACCATTCATTTGACCCCATAGCCTATGAGAATGAAAAGCACTGGATTGTAATGATAGGCGTGAACCCTCAACCTTCTGGCCCGTAGCCCTGTGGAAATGAGCTTGCTTTTCTGGCACAGTCTAAGTGGCAGAGTCAATATCCTCACTTATACACCAGGCTCGCTACAGTATTTAATGAGTAAGCATAGGATAAGGTTCGTTATCAGTAGCCTAGTGTTACGGGAATAAAGTTATCAATGTTCTTAAACCGAACTTCAATTAAACTACTCAGTCTGCCCCTCCAGACTGTGTAAGATTCTGGTTGAATGATGCAGACGGATAGCCAGCCTGCAAGGGTCAAAACGTTTATTTATGAGAGCTCTGAAAATCCTTACAATGTACAAAGCCCAAGCCTCCCCCATTTCTCCTTCTCCCAAATCCAGTCAGCTGATGTTCTGAATGAGCTGCAAAATCTGGACCCCTACAAATCAGCTGGGCTTGACAATCTGGACCCTTTCTTTCTAAAATTATCTGCCGGAATTATTGCAACCCCTATTACTAGCCTGTTCAACCTCTCGTGTCGTCTGAGATTCCCATAGATTGGAAAGCAGCTGCTGTCATCCCCCTCTTCAAAGGAGGGGACACTCTTGACCCAAACTGCTACAGACCTATATCCATCCTGCCCTGCCTTTCCAAATTCTACGAAAGCCAAGTCAACAAACAGATTACCGACCATTTCGAATCCCACCGCACCCTCTCCACTATGCAATCTGGTTAAAGAGCTGGTCATGGGTGCACCTCAGCCACGCTCAAGGTCCTAAATGACATCGTAACCGCCATCGATAAGAAACAATACTGTGCTGCCGTATTCATTGACCTGGCCAAAGCTTTTGACTCTGTTAATCACCACATCCTCATCGGCAGACTCAGTAGCCTTGGTTTCTCAAACGATTGCGTCGCCTGGTTCACCAACTACTTCTCTGACAGAGTTCAGTGTGTCAAATCAGAGGGCCTGTTGTCCGGACCTCTGGCAGTCTCTATGGGGGTACCACAGGGTTAAATTCTTGGGCCAACTCTTTTCTCTGTATACATCAATGATGTCGCTCTTGCTGCTGGTGAATCTCTGATCCACCTCTACGCAGACGACACCATTCTGTATACTTCTGGCCCTTCTTTGGACACTGTGTTAACAACCCTCCAGACAAGCTTCAATGCCATACAACTCTCCTTCCGTGGTCTCCAACTGCTCCTAAATACAAGTAAAACTAAATGCATGTTCTTCAACCGATCGCTGCCTGCACCTGCCCGCCTGTCCAGCATCACTTCTCTGGACGGTTCTGACTTAGAATTTGTGGACAACTACAAATACCTAGGTGTCTGGTTAGACTGTAAACTCTCCTTCCAGACTCACATCAATCATCTCCAATCCAAAGTTAAATCTAGAATTGGCTTCCTATTTCGCAACAAAGCATCCTTCACTCATGCTGCCAAACATACCCTCGTAAAACTGACCATCCTACCAATCCTCGACTTCGGCGATGTCATTTACAAAATAGCCTCCAATACCCTACTCAACAAGCTGGATGCAGTCTATCACAGTGCCATCCGTTTTGTCACCAAAGCCCCATATACTACCCACCACTGCGACCTGTACGCTCTCGTTGGCTGGCCTTCGCTTCATAATCGTCGCCAAACATTGGCTCCAGGTCATCTACAAGACCCTGCTAGGTAAAGTCCCCCCTTATCTCCGCTCACTGGTCACCATAGCAGCACCCACCTGTAGCACGCGCTCCAGCAGGTATATCTCTCTGGTCACCCCTAACGCCAACTCCTCCTTTGGTCGTCTCTCCTTCCAGTTCTCTGCTGCCAATGACTGGAACGAACTACAAAAATCTCTGAAACTGGAAACACTTATCTCCCTCACTAGCTTTAAGCACCAGCTATCAGAGCAGCTCCCAGATCACTGCACCTGTACATAGCCCATCTATAATTTAGCCCAAACTACTACCTCTTCCCCTACTGTATTTATTTATTTTATTTATTTTGCTCCTTTGCACCATATTATTTATATTTTAACTTTGAACTTTCTTCAAATTACAAATCTACCATTCCAGTGTTTTACTTGCTATACTTTATTTACTTTGCCACCATGGCCTTTTTTGCCTTTACCTCCCTTACCTCACATCATTTGCTCACATTGTATATAGTCTTATTCTGTATCATTGATTGCATGTTGTTTTACTCCATGTGTAACTGTGTTTTTGTATGTTGTCGAACTGCTTTGCTTTATCTTGGCCAGGTCGCAATTGTAAATGAGAACTTGTTCTCAACTGGCCTACCTGGTTAAATAAAGGCGAAATAAAATAAATAAAACAAAGCCTTTTATATTAACACACACACACACACTAACTTACATCAGTAGAGAACTCCACCCAGCTTTAGGCGGCTGTATTTTTCCACAGTACCCAGACCACCTGTCTCCTTATCTTTTGCCAGCCTAGCTGTTCCCAGGCCGTTGTTTCTCTCCCTAACTTAGGGAGGCCTCTTCTCCTGTTCCTTTCCCAAGGTCGTCTTATCAACTCTGCTCTGCTCATTTTCTGAAGTGGTAACAGTGTCTTGCTCACACACAGTATTGGAATATAGTTTTTAACCCATTATTATAGCCTTAATTCTAATTTTATTTTATTATTTATTAACCTTTATTTAACCAGGAAAGGCTCATTGAGATTTAAAATCTCTTTTTCAAGAGCATCCTGGCCAAGATAGGCAGCGCCAAGTCATTACAAAAATTAGAAAACCAACATGAAAAACTAAAAAAAAATACAAGTAATCTAGTAAAAACCATAGAATTAACAAAGAATATAACAAAATCAAAAACAGCAAATTAAAAACATTGATATGTCAGGGAATCAGTCTCAAGATCATTCATCAGTGATTTAAAAATACCAATCGGGACAAGTTATTCCAGTTTAAAAGTATTTTGTAAGGCATTCCAAGACGATGGCGCAGAGTACATAAAAGCCCTTTTACCAAATTCAGTTCGGACATTTGGAACAGTTAGCAAGATAAAGTCCCTCGAACAAAGAGAGTACCCACCACATTTCTGAACAATAAAAATGCCCAAATAAAAAGGTAGTAAACCCAAAATGGCTTTGTAAATAAAAGTATACCAGTGACTGAGCCTACGAGTGACTAGAGAAGGCCAGCCAACCCTGGTATATAAAGTGCAGTGGTGCGTAAGGGTTTTGCAATTTAAAATAAATCTCAAAGTGCCATGGTAAAGGGTTTCAATTGATCTCAAACACTGAGCGGAAGCATTCATATATAAAATATCCCCATAGTCTAGTAAAGGCATAAATGTAGCTGATACTAGCCTCCTTCTGGCTTCAAAAGAAAAACAAGCCTTATTCCTAAAATAAAATCCTAATTTCAGCTTCAATTTTTTTGTAAGTTGTTGAATATGCATTTTAAAAGAGAGGCCATCATCAATCAAAATTCCAAGATATTTATATGAGGTTACAACCTCAATCTCCTTGCCCTGACAGGTAGTAATAGGTGAAAGGTTCAGAGGTCTATTTCTTGCTTTAGAAAACACCAGTAGTTTAGTTTTGTCAGTATTGAGGATAAGCTTCAATTGAGACAAGGTATGTTGAACAGTATTAAAAGCAGTTTGCAAGTTCTGGAAAGCTTTTGTAAGAGATGAAGCACAACAGTAAATAACAGTATCGTCAGCATAAAAATGAAGTTGTGCATTTTGGACATTTTTGTCTAAATTATTTATATAAATAGTGAATAAGAGAGGAGCAAGTACAGAGCCTTGGGGCACACCATTTAAGACAGACAATTTAACAGACCTAAGCCCATCAAATTGAGTGCACTGAGTTCTATCAGACAGATAGTTAACAAACCATGCAACTGCATGCTCTGAAAGACCTACACTCGACAATCTCTGCCTTAGTATAGCATGATCAACTGTATCAAAAGCCTTAGAGAGATCAATAAAAAGTGAGACACAATGCTGTTTTTTGTCAAGAGCTTCAGTGATTTAAAACCTTCATGGCTGCTGTAATTGTGCTATGCTTCTTCCTGAAACCCGATTGGTACATTGATAAAACAGAGTTAGTATATAAAAACTCTTTTAGCTGGTCACTCACAAGGGTTTCAAGTATTTTCACCAGGGGTGACAGCTTTGAGATTGGCCTATAATTATTTAAAAGAGTTGGATCTCCCCCTTTTAAAAGTGGCAGGACAAATGCTGATTTCCAGATCTTTGGAATTTCATTACATTCCAGGGTTAGATTGAACAGATATGCAAGTGGTTCAGCTATGAAATCAGCTGCCAGATTTAAAAAGCAGGGATCCAAAAGATCAGGACCTGCAGGCTTTCTCTGATCTAAGGATTTCAGGGCCTTATGTACCACCTGCACTGAGAATGGCAAAAAGCTAAAAGTTTGACCAGCTCTCACTGGTTCATCAACACAAGGTTGTACAGAGACAGAGGACACTGAATCAAACAGTCTACCAGATGATACAAAGTGCTCATTGAAACAATTCAGCATTTCAGTTTTGTCATATATAGCAACAGAGTCCTTCAATACACATGACGGTAATTCATTAACATTACTGTTACCAGACATAGACTTAATAGCCTTCCAAAACGTTCTAGGGTCATTCAGGTTATCAGTGGTAACAGACATAAAATATTCAGACTTGGCCTTCCTGAGAAGAGAAGAACACTTGTTTCGTAACTGCCTAAAAACAAGCCAATCAGCATCAGAACACGATTTCCTTGCTTTAGCCCAGGCTAGATTACGGTCGTGAACAATGCAAGAAAGCTCAGACGAAAACCATGGATTATCCCTCCCTTTAACCCTGAACCTGCGGAATGGAGCATGTCTGTTTACTATTTGGAGAAAACCATCATGAAAGAATTTCCAGGCAGTTTCCACATCAGGAATAAACTCAATCTTGCTCCAGTCAAAATAAAACAAATCATGAAAGAAAGCCTGCTCATTAAAACACTTCAGATTTCTCTTACGAATAAAACGCGGGTTAGATTTAGAAATCTTAGTATTTCTAATAGCAACAACAGCACAATGGTCACTTAAATCATTACAAAAAACACCAACCGCAGAATATTTATGTGGAACATTTGTCAATATCAAATCAATCAGGGTAGATTTATCTGGGCATTTTAGATTAGGGCGAGTGGGTGAGTTAATCAACTGGGTAAGATTCATAGAATTACAAAACATTTAAATCATCAGACACCGGCATTAACCAACACCAGTTGAGATCACCAATCAAGATCATTTCACTGTAAAGAAGTTTAGACATGAGGTGCGTCAAAGAAGAAAATGCATCACTAATACATTTCAACAGGTTATAAGGTTTCTGAGTGAAATCATTTAGTCAAACCTTTAAATCACATAATTTCCATTACACCTAGTTACTGCAGCCTAAAGTAAATATAAATACATTAGACTACTCCTGTCTATACAGAAATACATTCATTCATTCAAAAAAACATCACCAGAGAGTAAGACTTAGCCACAGAGGATCGTTAGCTTCTTTTAAAGCGGTGGATTGTTTCAAATCACAAGCATGTAGGTCTATATGCCTAGTTGGGAAGCCCGCAATTTGTGCGGAGCACTTGGCAATAGGCCCAGCTGATTACTGAGAAGCGGCTGTCAGTGAAAAGAAATGCATCTTAAATATGTGTGAAGATAATGCGTCTTGACTATTTTGAAATGTTGAGACAAGAAGGTGAGGGGTGTGTGGCGAAGATAGGGTATTGGCTGTCTCTCTCCAGAATGCACTCAGCTCTCTAGAATGCGCTGAGCTGTCTCCCACTAATTATTGTGCATTCATTGTGATAATTGTTTGCCTTTTGATCGTTTTTTTAAATACATTTCCCGTTGCAAATGTCCCCAGTAGTATATTTACCATTGATCCCCATCATTTGATTACATTAATTTATGTTAATGCATGTGTTAGGCCTACAGTCATTTACCTCTCATTCTAGGAGTGGAAACACTGTTTGCAGAGCTCACAACCTGCAACACTTGTGAGAAACAAGTTTTGGTTTATTTCATATAATCATTTACGAGTTTTGTCAATTGTTACATTGTATTTTGTTTGGAGCGCTCCATGTGAGCAATGAGCATATGTCTGGTTGCTCTGTCCTCTTGATGTTGACGGAGCACGATGTAACGGTTTTGACTTGAGGTTATCGTTTATAGGGGTGCCAGGTAGGTTGTGCCTACCAGAGAAAATATTGGTTTCTCCTTTTGGTTTGGGAGGGAATGAGTCCCATCTGGTCCGTCAAGTCTACACCAATACAAAGGACTCATGTAAAAGTCAGGATGGAAATACACTTTTCATAAACCCTTAACATTGGAAAGAACTTACAAAACAACAGTATTCTTTTGCGTGGTTGTATTACTAACATAAATCACACACACACACACACACACACACACACACACACACACACACACACACACACACACACACACACACAATAATGAGCTTTAAAAAGCTCTGGTTCCTCCAGAAATGTCCTGTACCTCGGGCCTAAAAAGAGTCCAGCCCGGTAAACAAGTTCGGGGAACTCAAGTGACCTTAGTCACGCAATGTTTGTCCGTTCATCCAGTGTAGCGTAAACCCAGTGTCAATCAAAATTACAAATATTTTACCACACAACTATAAAGCGTATCACATATTAGTAAGTCCTCAACTACAACTAACTACATAAATCATCACGGTATACATCACACCAAAACAAAATGAAATATCGTATACAAAAAGTTTGTGGTCAGTCAGACAAGCCAATCCGCCGACAGATCTCCAGCAGACAAAAGCCACGAAGAACAACGGAGAGGTGTAGTCCACGGACGGACGCAAAGAGTGGATCCGATCCTGGGTAAACTTACTATTAGGCTACAAAGCACACTTTTAACTGCAACACAACAAACTGAAGAAAGACGCTTCGGAACTGAGGGTTGAACACATCCTCATTCACGTCTCCATCACAACCCCACTTTTGCGCAGCTGATGCTGGCTATTTAATTGGGAATTAAAGGGAAAGCGCCCTATTGGAAGGAAAAGCACTGAGACGTTCAGAAAAATTCAGGGCCGTCACAACGAGCATGTAGAGAAGTAGGCTGAGCACGTACAGTGAGGGAAAAAAGTATTTGATCCCATGCTGATTTTGTACGTTTGCCCACTGACAAAGAAATTATCAGTCTATAATTTTAATGGTAGGTTTATTTGAACAGCGAGAGACAGAATAACAACAAAAAATCCAGAAAAACGCATGTCAAAAATGTTATAAATTGATTTGCATTTTAATGAGGGAAATAAGTATTTGACCCCTCTGTAAAACATGACTTAGTACTTGGTGGCAAACCCCTTGTTGGCAATCACAGAGGTCAGACGTTTCTTGTAGTTGGCCACCAGGTTTGCACACATCTCAGGAGGGATTTTGTCCCACTCCTCTTTGCAGATCTTCTCCAAGTCATTAAGGTTTCGAGGCTGACGTTTGGCAACTCGAACCTTCAGCTCCCTCCACAGATTTTCTATGGGATTAAGGTCTGGAGACTGGCTAGGCCACTCCAGGACCTTAATGTGCTTCTTCTTGAGCCACTCCTTTGTTGCCTTAGCCGTGTGTTTTGGGTCATTGTCATGCTGGAATACCCATCCACGACCCATTTTCAATGCCCTGGCTTAGGGAAGGAGGTTCTCACCCAAGATTTGACGGTACATGGCCCCCGTCCATCGCCCCTTTGATGCGGTGAAGTTGTCCTGTCCCCTTAGCAGAAAAACACCCCCAAAGTACACTGCTAAAAAAATAAAGGGAACACTTAAACAACACAATGTAACTCCAAGTTAATCACACTTCTGTGAAATCAGACTGTCCACTTAGGAAGCAACACTGATTGACAATCAATTTCACATGCTGTTGTGCAAATGGAATAGACAACAGGTGGAAATTATAGGCAATTAGCAAGACACCCCCAATAAAGGAGTGGTTCTGCAGGTGGGGACCACAGACCACTTCTCAGTTCCTATGCTTCCTGGCTGATGTTTTGGTCACTTTTGAATGCTGGCGGTGCTTTCACTCTAGTGGTAGCATGAGACGGAGTCTACAACCCACACAAGTGGCTCAGGTAGTGCAGCTCATCCAGGATGGCACATCAATGCGAGCTGTGGCAAGAAGGTTTGCTGTGTCTGTCAGCGTAGTGTCCAGAGCATGGAGGCGCTACCAGGAGACAGGCCAGTACATCAGGAGACGTGGAGGAGGCCGTAGGAGGGCAACAACCCAGCAGCAGGACCGCTACCTCCGCCTTTGGGCAAGGAGGAGCAGGAGAAGCACTGCCAGAGCCCTGCAAAATGACCTCCAGCAGGCCACAAATGTGCATGTGTCTGATCAAACGGTCAGAAACAGACTCAATGAGGGTGGTATGAGGGCCCGACGTCCACAGGTGGGGGTTGTGCTTACAGCCCAACACTGTGCAGGACGTTTGGCATTTGCCAGAGAACACCAAGATTGGCAAATTCGCCACTGGCGCCCTGTGCTCTTCACAGATGAAAGCAGGTTCACACTGAGCACGTGACAGACATGACAGAGTCTGGAGACACCGTGGAGAACGTTCTGCTGCCTGCAACATCCTCCAGCATGACCGGTTTGGCGGTGGGTCAGTCATGGTGTGGGGTGGCATTTCTTTGGGGGGCCGCACAGCCCTCCATGTGCTCGCCAGAGGTAGCCTGACTGCCATTAGGTACCGAGATGAGATCCTCAGACCCCTTGTGAGACCATATGCTGGTGCGGTTGGCCCTGGGTTCCTCCTAATGCAAGACAATGCTAGACCTCATGTGGCTGGAGTGTGTCAGCAGTTCCTGCAAGAGGAAGGCATTGATGCTATGGACTGGCCCGCCCGTTCCCCAGACCTGAATCCAATTGAGCACATCTGGGACATCATGTCTCGCTCCATCCACCAACGCCACGTTGCACCACAGACTGTCCAGGAGTTGGCGGATGCTTTAGTCCAGGTCTGGGAGGAGATCCCTCAGGAGACAATCTGCCACCTCATCAGGAGCATGCCCAGGCATTGTAGGGAGGTCATACAGGCACGTGGAGGCCACACACACTACTGAGCCTCATTTTGACTTGTTTTAAGGACATTACATCAAAGTTGGATCAGCCTGTAGTGTGGTTTTCCACTTTAATTTTGAGTGGGACTCCAAATCCAGACCTCCATGGGTTGATAAATTGGATTTCCATTGATTATTTTTGTGTGATTTTGTTGTCAGCACATTCAACTATGTAAAGAAAAAAGTATTTAATAAGATTATTTCTTTCATTCAGATCTAGGATGTGTTGTTTAAGTGTTCCCTTTATTTTTTTGAGCAGTATATAATGTTTCCACCTCCATGTTTGACGGTGGGGATGGTGTTCTTGTGGTCATAGGCAGCATTCCTCCTCCTCCAAACACGGCGAGTTGAGTTGATGCCAAAGAGCTCCATTTTGGTCTCATCTGACCCAAACACTTTAACCCAGTTGTCCTCTGAATCATTCAGATGTTCATTGGCAAACTTCAGACGGACATGTATATGTGCTTTCTTGAGCAGGGGGACCTTGTGGGCGCGCAAGGGGGACCTTGTGGACCATTTCAGTCCTTCACGGCGTGGTGTGTTACCAATTGTTTTCTTGGTGACTATGGTCCCAGCTGCCTTGAGATCATTGACAAGATCCTCCCATGTAGTTCTGGGCTGATTCCTCACCGTTCTCATGATCATTGCAACTCCACGAGGTGAGATCTTGCATGGAGCCCCAGGCCGAGGGAGATTGACAGTTCTTTTGTGTTTCTTCCATTTGCGAATAATCGCACCGACTGTTGTCACCTTCTCACCAAGCTGCTTGGCGATGGTCTTGTAGCCCATTCCAGCCTTGTGTAGGTCTACAATCTTGTCCCTGACATCCTTGGAAAGCTCTTTGGTCTTGGCCATGGTGGAGAGTTTGGAATCTGATTGATTGATTGCTTCTGTGGACATGTGTCTTTTATACAGGTAACAAGCTGAGATTAGGAGCACTCCCTTTAAGAGTGTGCTCCTAATCTCATCTCGTTACCTGTATAAAAGACACCTGGGAGCCAGAAATCTTTCTGATTGAAAGGGGGTTAAATAGTTATTTCCCTCATTAAAATGCAAATCAATTTATACAATTTTTGACATGCGTTTTTCTGGATTTCTTTGGTTGTTATTCTGTCTCTCACTGTTCAAATAAACCTACCATTAAACTTATAGACTGATCATTTCTTTGTCAGTGGGCAAACGTACAAAATCAGCAGGGGATCAAATACTTTTTTCCCTCACAGTATAGAAGTAGGCTGAGCACGTATAGAAGTAGAAGTAGGCTAACTGGCCTGCTGCGTGCAAATGTAGGCAAGTGCCCATTTGGGGATGGATGTCTGATTTCTGATTGTCTTAATTCACCACCACAAATCAGCTGGGCTTCTCAGTAATTATTTTCTCCACCTTACACTGTAAGTCAACTAAGTCAGTTTTTTTACTCTATTGTAAGTGATTATAGTTCCTCACAGTATTTGACAAATCTTTCCAACACTCCCCCTTCGATAATCACCAGGCCTAAATGTCATGCTCTCAGGATCCCAAATATCCAGTGGAAATTTCATAAAACACCTGAACACATTTCCCTTTGCAAAATCAGCCATCTCTGTCTCTAGCTCACTGGCACGGGAAACTGAGGACCCTGAATAGGCTAGTTGATACAATGTTGCAAGCTCGCTACTGACAGCTTCAGGCCGGACCTTCATAAATGCAGGCATTCTGCCGGACCCATTTGATTGAGTTGATAGGCTACAATGTTAAACTTCACTACTGTTATCTCAAGTCAAGACAGATAGAAATAGCTCAAGTCAAGACAGATAGAAAGAGCTCAAGTCAAGACAGATATAAAGGGAGGCAGACAGGCAGAGTAGAGAGATTAATGCATTGAAAGAACCTGCATTTTCATCTGGATATTTTCTGTTTTTATTTGTTGGATTACTGCAGGGTATTTTTACTTAGTTGACAATTATAGGCCTATTGCTACATTGGCCTAGGCTATCTCTTAGTTCCATGCACTCATTTCTTTAGCTGTCAATGGCTCACGGTGAATCAACGTGCCCATATGGCAGAGGCTGGTGCTTTCCCATCAGTGTGATTTTAACTCTAGGATTTGTATCATTTTAATTCCGATTTGTATTATTAACCACGTGACAATGATTTTGATTAACGAAAACGTTATTATTGAAATTAAACTGTTGAAAATAATAATTGGCAAACAGATCGGTAGAGATGGTAGGATAAATTGTAAGCTCCCCAAACTTGAAACTCACGCGCTGCCTAAGAATAGACAGTTGTGAACAGAGCGCACATTTATTCATACTGCATCATTACAACGGATGTGTGTGTGAGAGAGAGATAACGAGAGTGGTGTTGTCACAAAGACTGTGCCTATTAAAACTGAGCACAAATGGACAGCTATGCGATCCATTGCTGAGACAAATGTTCACCTCAATCCAGCACCAGCGGGTGGAAAGCACCACTCACTGTGTTGCCTGTTAGACTAGGTCTAGTGGGCCTAAACATACGTGTTTGACATGGAAAGGAGCAGGCCTGTGAGACGAAGGCGAAAGAATGGCATGTTCCTTATTTTATATAGTTCCCATTCCCTTTTCGACAAGTTAATAATTGTAAACAAATAAAGAAAAGTGGAAAACTATTGCGAGCACCCCTCCAGATCACTTGATATCCACTACTAGGGGGCGAGAAGAGAGGGGAGCGGGACAGAGGGAGAGAGACCCGTCTTAACTCAAACTAAACTCTAAACAGCAAGAGCATGTCCGACTCCAAATACCCCACAACTGAATAGATCATATCATGAGCAAAACATGTCAATGTATATCATTAATGCAACAGAAAATAGTTTTTCATAGTTTTTTTTTTATTGTAACACAAATTATTTCAGATTTACCATCTCACCAAAAGGGGGTGCTGTTGGCCCTATGGGACTCCCAATCACTGTCGGTTGTGATACAGCCTGAATGCATAACAAAAATATGTAATGTACATACGTCTGTCAAGTAAACCACAAAAGCTAATAAATATACAACGTAGTAGACAGCCAATTATAGTGACACATCGCACCTCACAAATAAATCCACACATGTCACTGTATTTGCTATAATCCTCTCCGGAATCCATTACACGATGTCATTACCACCATGGGCCACAGGGTGGCAGTATTGCTACGCGTAAAATCACTGCGCCACCAACCCATCTGTCATTCAAACAGAGGGGTATTCCGAGGGTGGGGGAAACACCATCCACAATGCAGGTCGGTGGGTGGGACAGGGTTTCCCAAAAGTACAGTGGGGGGGATGCCCCATGTAGGATACATTTTTATGCCACTGTCTGCAATCTGTTCATTTTCTTATGGACTACATTTGGCTAAACTGCATAAGCCTTTTGGAGCATGAAAAACAATGTTTTAATTCCCGTGAAACTAGGCCAAATCAATATCTCATCTAGCCTGTTTAAAGAGGCAATGCAAGTAACTGAAATGTTGCTGAATTTCTATAATGAACATTATTGTTATTGTAGTCATCTGCATATATTATTTATGGACAATCAGTCACCCCTGTAAAACCTACTGTCATGCAACATAATACAAAGACAGATTAAATTCAACATCAACAATAACCAAAGCAATTACTAGACCTGTTTAATTTATTGGAAATGCAACAATTTAGCATCACAACAAGCCCCCCCACACACACACACACACACAGTCTTATGAGGATTTATGGAGCAAATTATCTCCCCAATATTTACAATATCAATAGGATTTAATCTAAACATAGAAACCTGAGGAGAGAGTGGGTCTCTACCTCTCCTGTAAAGTGAGACCCACCCACCTAACCCACACTCTCTGTTGTAGGGTAGGTAGAGAAGTAATGTTTTGGGGCATGTAGAGACAGGAAAGAGTGAGAGCAGCAGGTGGGAGGTCTTAAAACTGCTAATTGACTGTGTTTGTGTCTCTCCAGTCTCTACGACCCACTGTCCCTGATTATCAACAGCCCACATGCAGGATAGACAATAGAAATAGAAGCTGTAGAAGGGGATGCCTGTTCTACTCATTCTAATTCTGTGAATAGAACACTGTAGTTGTCTCATTACAAACGTTGAGTTTGAGATCCATAGAGTGCAGTTGGGCTCTACCACAGTTTCATGTTTGATGTGTGTTTCATACGTCTTTGCTGACATGAGCACTCAGGGTAAAATGATACTGGTCTCTCTCTCACACACACACACACACACACACACACACACCCCGACACACACACACACACACACACACTATAATAATACGTCTCAAGGGGCCCATTCTATTGATTTCTCTTTTTATCTTTAATCATTTAGACTATAATGGATGGAAACCAGGGCAACTCATCCCATCTCATTATATTGAGGAGTCTTTTCATTGTACTTCAATATCAAACACATGTCCATTTCTAAATATACCCAACTGAATAGACTGCCTTATAAGGTATTATTACAGTAATACGACACTATACTTTCTGCCTAATGTTCACAGTAATTTATGAATTTTAGTAATTATCTTCTATGAGAGCACACACTGCATTATGATCTGCTTTCCTGACACTATTGTACCATAATGACTGGCCCTAGTGCCCTGTCTCTCCTCCAGGATGTACCACTAACCACAGTGTCCCCTCTAGTGACTGACCCTAGTGCCCTGTCTCTCCTCCAGGATGTACCACTAACCACCGTGTCTCCTCTAGTGACTGGTCCTAGTGCCCTGTCTCTCCTCCAGGATGTACCACTAACCACCGTGTCTCCTCTAGTGACTGGTCCTAGTGCCCTGTCTCTCCTCCAGGATGTACCACTAACCACCGTGTCCCCTCTAGTGACTGGTCCTAGTGCCCTGTCTCTCCTCCAGGATGTACCACTAACCACCGTGTCCCCTCTAGTGACTGGTCCTAGTGCCCTGTCTCTCCTCCAGGATGTACCACTAACCACCGTGTCCCCTCTAGTGACTGGTCCTAGTGCCCTGTCTCTCCTCCAGGATGTACCACTAACCACCGTGTCCCCTCTAGTGACTGGCCCTAGTGCCCTGTCTCTCCTCCAGGATGTACCACTAACCACAGTGTCCCCTCTAGTGACTGACCCTAGTGCCCTGTCTCTCCTCCAGGATGTACCACTAACCACAGTGTCCCCTCTAGTGACTGACCCTAGTGCCCTGTCTCTCCTCCAGGATGTACCACTAACCACCGTGTCCCCTCTAGTGACTGGTCCTAGTGCCCTGTCTCTCCTCCAGGATGTACCACTAACCACCGTGTCCCCTCTAGTGACTGGCCCTAGTGCCCTGTCTCTCCTCCAGGATGTACCACTAACCACCGTGTCCCCTCTAGTGACTGGCCCTAGTGCCCTGTCTCTCCTCCAGGGTGTACCACTAACCACCGTGTCCCCTCTAGTGACTGACCCTAGTGCCCTGTCTCTCCTCCAGGATGTACCACTAACCACCATGTCCCCTCTAGTGACTGGCTCTAGTGCCCTGTCTCTCCTCCAGGATGTACCACTAACCACCGTGTCCCCTCTAGTGACTGGTCCTAGTGTCCTGTCTCTCCTCCAGGATGTACCACTAACCACCGTGTCCCCTCTAGTGACTGGTCCTAGTGCCCTGTCTCTCCTCCAGGATGTACCACTAACCACCGTGTCCCCTCTAGTGACTGGTCCTAGTGCCCTGTCTCTCCTCCAGGATGTACCACTAACCACCGTGTCCCCTCTAGTGACTGGTCCTAGTGCCCTGTCTCTCCTCCAGGATGTACCACTAACCACCGTGTCCCCTCTAGTGACTGGTCCTAGTGTCCTGTCTCTCCTCCAGGGTGTACCACTAACCACCGTGTCCCCTCTAGTGACTGACCCTAGTGCCCTGTCTCTCCTCCAAGATGTACCACTAACCACCGTGTCCCCTCTAGTGACTGACCCTAGTGCCCTGTCTCTCCTCCAGGATGTACCACTAACCACCGTGTCCCCTCCAGTGACTGGTCCTAGTGCCCTGTCTCTCCTCCAGGATGTACCACTAACCACCGTGTCCCCTCTAGTGACTGACCCTAGTGCCCTGTCTCTCCTCCAGGATGTACCACTAACCACCGTGTCCCCTCTAGTGACTGGTCCTAGTGCCCTGTCTCTCCTCCAAGATGTACCACTTACCACCGTGTCCCCTCTAGTGACTGGTCCTAGTGCCCTGTCTCTCCTCCAGGATGTACCACTAACCACCATGTCCCCTCTAGTGACTGGTCCTAGTGCCCTGTCTCTCCTCCAGGATGTACCACTAACCACCGTGTCCCCTCTAGTGACTGGTCCTAGTGCCCTATCTCTCCTCCAGGATGTACCACTAACCACCGTGTCCCCTCTAGTGACTGGTCCTAGTGCCCTGTCTCTCCTCCAGGATGTACCACTAACCACCGTGTCCCCTCTAGTGACTGGCCCTAGTGCCCTGTCTCTCCTCCAGGATGTACCACTAACCACCATGTCCCCTCTAGTGACTGGTCCTAGTGCCCTGTCTCTCCTCCAGGATGTACCACTAACCACCGTGTCCCCTCTAGTGACTGGTCCTAGTGCCCTGTCTCTCCTCCAGGATGTACCACTAACCACCGTGTCCCCTCTAGTGACTGGTCCTAGTGCCCTGTCTCTCCTCCAGGGTGTACCACTAACCACCGTGTCCCCTCTAGTGACTGACCCTAGTGCCCTGTCTCTCCTCCAGGATGTAGTCGTGTAACAGCTGGTGAGTTCCAAAAACCAGTTGGAGCCCCCTACCTCACGGACTCAGACAGCCAAAGACAAACGAGGGGAAAGTGAGTGTGATCATTAGTACCTACAGGAGGCGCGTAATGAGTGTCTGTGTCCACAGTATGCTGCTGCACTGGTCGAGGAAATGAGACGTGAGATGCAGGCTATACTATAATGTGCAGTGTATGTAGTAGGCCTATCCACCTATATGTAGCCCTACCAGTATAGGCCTATACATATGCAGGCCCATTCACCTACATATAGGCCTATAGACCTACATGCATATTCACATTTAGTTATGCATACGTAGTCTAAAAGATCAACAAGCCATAGTCAATGACCCTCAAACTCAACTCTGGACATCGAAGCCAGTGTCACTATGTTTTTTCATTGTTCCCTCTAATCAGGAACTGATTGAGACCTGAGACACCAAAGCAAATCAAATCAAATGTATAGCCCTTCTTACATCAGCTGATATTTCAAAGTGCTGTACAGAAACCCAGCCTAAAACCCCAAACAGCAAGCAATGCAGGTGTAGAAGCACGGTGGCTATGAAAAACTCCCTAGAAAGGACAAAACCTAGGAAGAAACCTAGAGAGGAACCAGGCTATGAGGGGTGGCCAGTCCTCTTCTGGCTGTGCCGGGTGGAGATTATAACAGAACATGGCCAAGATGTTCAAATGTTCATAAATGACCAGCATGGTCAAATAATAATATTCACAGTTGTCGAGGGTGTAACAAGTCAGCACCTCAAGAGTAAATGTCAGTTGGCTTTTCATAGCCGATCATTGAGAGTATCTCTACCGCTCCTGCTGTCTCTATAGAGTTGAAACCAGCAGGTCTGGGACAGGTAGCACGTCTGGTGAACAGGTCAGGGTTCCATAGCCGCAGGCAGAACACCAGGTGGGTGCAATTAATTATCAGGTAGAACAGAAAACCAGCCGGCTCTGGACCTCGTAGGGAAAGAGTTGAATACCCCTGGTTTATGAGAACAAGAATAGTCTGTGTGTCCGAAGCATATAGACCAAGGCTCTCAGATCCTGTTCCTGAAGAGCTACCCTCCTGTAGGTTTTCACTCCAACCCTGTTCCTGGAGAGCTGTCCTCCTGTAGGTTTTCACTCCAACCCCAGTTGTAACTAAAATGATTCCGTTTATCAACTAGCTAATTATTAGAATTAGGTGTGCTAGATTAGGGTTGGAGCAAAAACCTACAGGACAGTAGCTCTCCAGGAACAGGGTTGGAGTGAAAACCTACAGGATGGTAGCTCTCCAGGAACAGGGTTGGAGTGAAAACCTACAGGACAGTAGCTCTCCAGGAACAGGGTTGGAGTGAAAACCTACAGGAGGGTAGCTCTCCAGGAACAAGGTTGGAGTGAAAACCTACAGGAGGGTACCTCTCAAGGAACAGGGTTGGAGTGAAAACCTACAGGACAGTAGCTCTCCAGGAACAGGGTTGGAGTGAAAACCTACAGGATGGTAGCTCTCCAGGAACAGGGTTGGAGTGAAAACCTACAGGACAGTAGCTCTCCAGGAACAGGGATTGAGTGAAAACCTACAGGAGGGTAGCTCTCCAGGGACAGGGTTGGAGTTAAATCCTACAGGAGGGTAGCTCTCAAGGAACAGGGTTGGAGTGAAAACCTACAGGATGGTAGCTCTCCAGGAACAGGGTTGGAGTGAAAACCTACAGGAGGGTAGCTCTCCAGGAACAGGGTTGGAGTGAAAACCTACAGGAGGGTAGCTCTCCAGGAACAGGGTTGGAGAGCCCTGATATAGACAACAGAATCAATGACCCAGACATACTGTAGTAGCCAAATGATCTCCCATGCGTATTTGTTTGGATAAAGAACCATGGCTCACTACTGTGTGAGGTCAACACAATCACCGCCCCTCCATATCACACAGGCTGTCCCTAATGACACCCTTTTTCCTATGTAGTAGCCTATCCCTATAGGGCTCTGGTCTAAAGTAGGCTAGTGCATTATGTAGGGCAGGGTTTCTCAAACGAGGTCCTGGGACCCTCCCCTGGGTACATGTTTAGTTTCTTGCCCTAGCACTACACAGCTGATTCAAATAATCACATTTAAATGATGACTTGGTTATTTACATTTTCGATGTACATTTAAGTCATTTAGCAGATGTTCTTTCCAAAGCGACTTAAAGTTAGTGCATTCATCTTAAGTTAACTAGGTGTGACAACCACATATTACAGGCATCGTGTCACATCCTGACCAGTAAAAGGAGTTATTTGTCATTGTAGTTTGGTCAGGGCGTGGCAGGGGGTGTTTGTTTTGTGTGATTTGGTGTTTTTGGTTTAGGTTCTATGTTTTCTATTTCTATGTTTAAATCTAATTTTCTATTTCTATGTTGGGTTTTTGATAGGACCTCCAATTAGAGGCAGCTGGTTGTTGTTGTCTCTAATTGGAGGCCATATTTAGTTGAGGTTTGTTTCATTTGTGTTTTGTGAGTGGTTATTTCCTGTGTAGTCTGTGCACCTTATGGGACTGTTTCATCTTTTGTTTAAGTGTTAATTCTAATAAATTAAGAAGATGAGCACTTTACCTGCTGCGCCTTGGTCCTATCCTTACGACGCCTATGACTCATAGACAGTACATTTTTCCTTAATAATGTAGCTATCATTAGAGTCAGAGCAGAAGGGGAGCAGGTCAAGTACAAATGCTGGTTAATTATTGTTATTTATTTTTATAATTGTGGGGGGTCAAGGTGAGGAGCTGGATTATTTAAGATACTGTTTAAAGAGGTTGGGTTTCAGAAGATGGGCAGGGACTCTGCTGTCGTATCTTCTAGGGGAAGCTGGTTCCACCATTAGGATGTCAGGACAGAGAAGATCTTGTGTAGTGCTGGGACAACATAAATATACTGCTCAAAAAAATAAAGGCAACACTTAAACAACACATCCTAGATCTGAATGAAAGAAATAATCTTATTAAATACTTTTTTCTTTACATAGTTGAATGTGCTGACAACAAAATCACACAAAAATAATCAATGGAAATCCAATTTATCAACCCATGGAGGTCTGGATTTGGAGTCACACTCAAAATTAAAGTGGAAAACCACACTACAGGCTGATCCAACCTTGATGTAATGTCATTAAAACAAGTCAAAATGAGGCTCAGTAGTGTATGTGGCCTCCACGTGCCTGTATGACCTCCCTACAACGCCAGGGCATGCTCCTGATGAGGTGGCGGATGGTCTCCTGAGGGATCTCCTCCCAGACCTGGACTAAAGCATCCGCCAACTCCTGGACAGTCTGTGGTGCAATGTGGCGTTGGTGGATGGAGCGAGACATGATGCCGTGCTCAATTGGATTCAGGTCTGGGGAACGGGCGGGCCAGTCCATAGCATCAATGCCTTCCTCTTGCAGGAACTGCTGACACACTCCAGCCACATGAGGTCTAGCATTGTCTTGCATTAGGAGGAACCCAGGGCCAACCGCACCAGCATATGGTCTCACAAGGGGTCTGAGGATCTCATCTCGGTACCTAATGGCAGTCAGGCTACCTCTGGTGAGCACATGGAGGGCTGTGCGGCCCCCCAAAGAAATGCCACCCCACACCATGACTGACCCACCACCAAACCGGTCATGCTGGAGGATGTTGCAGGCAGCAGAACGTTCTCCACGGCGTCTCCAGACTCTGTCACGTCTGTCACATGCTCAGTGTGAACCTGCTTTCATCTGTGAAGAGCACAGGGCGCCAGTGGCGAATTTGCCAATCTTGGTGTTCTCTGGCAAATGCCAAACGTCCTGCACAGTGTTGGGCTGTAAGCACAACCCCCACCTGTGGACGTCGGGCCCTCATACCACCCTCATGGAGTCTGTTTCTGACCGTTTGAGCAGACACATGCACATTTGTGGCCTGCTGAAGGTCATTTTGCAGGGCTCTGGCAGTGCTTCTCCTGCTCCTCCTTGCACAAAGGCGGAGGTAGTGGTCCTGCTGCTGGGTTGTTGCCCTCCAACGGCCTCCTCCACGTCTCCTGATGTACTGGCCTGTCTCATGGTAGCGCCTCCATGCTCTGGACACTACGCTGACAGACAGAGCAAACCTTCTTGCCACAGCTCGCATTGATGTGCCATCCTGGATGAGCTGCACTACCTGAGCCACTTGTGTGGGTTGTAGACTCCGTCTCATGCTACCACTAGAGTGAAAGCATCGCCAGCATTCAAAAGTGACCAAAACATCAGCCAGGAAGCATAGGAATTGAGAAGTGGTCTGTGGTCCCCACCTGCAGAACCACTCCTTTATTGGGGGTGTCTTGCTAATTGCCTATAATTTCCACCTGTTGTCTATTCCATTTCCACAACAGCATGTGAAATGTATTGTCAATCAGTGTTGCTTCCTAAGTAGACAGTTTGATTTCACAGAAGTGTGATTGACTTGGAGTTACATAGTGTTGTTTAAGTGTTCCCTTTATTTTTTTGAGCAGTGTACATGAGCACCAGGGGGGCCCCAGGACAGAGAAGAGCTTGTGTAGTGCTAGGACAACATCAATACATGAGCACCAGGGGGGCCCCAGGACAGAGAAGAGCTTGTGTAGTGCAGGGACAACATAAATACATGTGCACCAAGGGGGCCCCAGGACAGAGAAGAGCTTGTGTAGTGCTGGGATAACATCAATACATGAGCACCAGGGGGGCCCCAGGACAGAGAAGAGCTTGTGTAGTGCTGGGACAACATCAATACATGAGCACCAGGGGGGCCCCAGGACAGAGAAGAGCTTGTGTAGTGCTAGGACAACATCAATACATGAGCACCAGGGGGGCCCCAGGACAAAGTTTGAGAAATCCTGATGTAGGGAATGGGGTGCCATTTAGGAGGAAAGCGCAGTCAATTCTATTCTGAGACTGTCCTGTTGTCAAAATGAATAACATTTTAGGCTCAATAAATAAATGAACAGCAGCGCTGAATAATACATGGAATATGTCATTATGTACAACAATGGTTTGACTTGAGTATTACGTTTCAGGCATAGTCACTGTAGAGTATGTGTGGATTAAAATAACCAATAAACAAATTGATAAATTATGCATTGTGGAGCCTACAGCCTATTCAAATGTTGCAGTGGGTACTGAATGGCACAAAGTGTTGCCAAGGGCCAAATGTGGCCACAGCATGTTATAATGTGAACTATGTCGGTATGTGGTGTGAGATGGGTCTACAGTAAGAAGCAATTTATCACTGGGTGGCACTTAGTCAAATGCTGAGCTCTGTTCCTCGATGTTCACAGTCAATTGCAAGAAAAATGATAAATCGGTGTCTGGTTAGGCTGTGTGGAGTGTCATTGAACCCGACAGGCCAACAGAGGACTGGCCACCCCTCTGAGCCTGGTTCCTCTCTAGGTATCTTTCCTAAATTCCTGTCTTCTGTGGAGTTTTTCTCCTGGCCACTGTGCTTCTGCCTCTGCATTGCTTGTTCTTTGGGATTTTTGGCTGAGTAGGCTATCTGTAAACCACTTTGTGACAGCTGCAGATGTAACATGGTCTTAATGAAATGCATTTGATTGATTTAATTTGATTGCATAGACTACTGTAGGATATGCTGCGCACTATGACAGGCAAAGTGTGTTTGCAGATTTTTTATTTTTATTTGAAAGCCTCCGCAAGTGAAGTTTCTGAAGGTGATGACGTTTGGCCCCGCCCAGTATCTTCTCCTCCAATAAGAATCCACACTAAAAGTCGCACTTTCTTTCTCAGCGCACTGCAGAGCCAAGACCAATGGAGGCAAGGGGACGTAAAACGAGAACCGTGCTGCAGCGGGACCGTAGACAAGGCTGATTAATTAGTCAAATAAAAAGCCCGGTAACCCAACACCTCGGTCGGTTCAGGGCACTTGAGGCTGAGGATACAGTAGGTTAGGCTACCTGTAGATTTGATCAATTGCAGGTAAGTCGCGTCCATGATTTCGCGAAGTTACGCATGATTCCTCCCTAATATATTGTTTTTGTCATTATTTTCGATTTTGAAATAGTGTCGGCTTATATTTGGTGCATAACGAATTGTGAGGGAGACTGGCAAACCCCCACAACTCAGCCCAGCATTTATAATTTACGACTTGCAGTCAAGCTGACGGTGGCCGAAGGTCTCTCACAAATATGCTCGCTCACTGTTTACCGACAGCATCAAGCTCTCGCCGCCCGTCCATCGGTTGTTTGTTTTCAACCTGAATATTTGCTTGTGTTTGTACAGCCTGCCAGTCTCGTTTCTATTGCGTGATTAATCAAAATACTGTACATTTGAATAGGCTCCTAGCCTTTAATCGCCTGTGCGATTGGCTCAGGTTAGGCCTAGAGCAGCTCTGTAGCCTATGTAAAGTGTCTAAAACAATGATGATGCGATATCGCACTACTTTCTAACCCAATAATGGACTAAAGTAGCCTAACGTTACTTCATATAGTCCAAGGACCTTAAATGTTTTGTTTAAAGGCGAATTGGCTCTGGAAGCCAAAACAGCCAAATACTCCATATAAACGTGAATTGAGTCTCACTTGCGGTATGGTTTTAGAAACACACAGCCCTCTTTCACATAACACAAATAATTCCATAAATGCAAAATATACACTTTTACTGTACACTGTTTTAACCGGTTTTAACAGTTGCAGCTGACAGTATTTTCCCCTGTCAACAGTTTGGCATCTGTCTTCCCTTGACACACCGGTGTTCAGCGACGCAGATGGCAAATTAGCACAGGTCCACTCTGTCTTGTGTCAGTTTTCCGTGAACAAGCGCTGTAACATGGAAATGTGGCCGTGTGGGAACCCTTACCCTAACCCTAAAGGTGTATATCAATCTACACTTTTGTTTTTCCAAATGATTTTTCACCAATATGACATATGGTCCTTATGTTTCCAAAACCTTACCGCAAATGATGCGTGTTAATGTTCAGACCAAGGGTCGGGGTTCATAACAGAACTCCCCGTACAGAATACTCATTTCTCCAACGACCCTTATGTGTAGTGTAGTGAAACCGAGTCATGGTCAAGGGCTAACTGCTTCCATGACCTGTATCAGGACAGACCAGTCACAGATAAGTAGGCCTAGGCTACACAAATAACCGGTTAGTCACAGTAAACACCCCCATTTTCTATTTTACAGGGAATTCTGTTCTCATTTCCTCATCGAACGAACGGCGAGTCTGTCTGCTTCGAGTTCTGTCAACAAATACGCACTGGAAACCCGGTTTCAATTGGTGCAGAATAGGAGTCCTTTTCTCTGCATACGTATGCAGACCAGAGGAAGCTGATTTTGACTGCTGCAGCCTGAGTGCGCAGTTACAGCATTGGGTAGAGGGAGAGAGCGAGGGGATAGCCTGCCTAAATCTTTACAGTCACGGAATCAAACACGGAGTCAAGCACAACCGCTGCCGGATGCGGCATGATGGAAGGACGCTGTGTAGAAACTAAAGTCTAAGGAAGAAATACCCGAACTTGAGGACACAGACGGCGGTCTTTTGCGTTAGAGTTCGATGGGATTTCGGCAGCGATATTAATCGGTCTTTCACCCTCCTTCTGAAATTCAGCATCCAGTGTGAAGCTCATCCGTTTCACGGGACCATCGCGCTGCTGCGGAGGACATGAGAAATGTAAACAGAAACGTTGGATTTTAAAACTGCGTGCAGGTCGCAGTCCCGGGATAACCGAGATGGAGCGAGTCGAGCCGGACCGGTATCAGGAGGCGGCGGAGCCACCCATCCACGCGGTCCACGGGCCGAACCGGATCAGGCCCTCGTCCTACCGGGCACTGCGCAGCGCTGTGTCCAGCTTGGCCCGGATAGATGACTTCATCTGCGAGAAGATTGGCTCGGGTTTCTTCTCAGAAGTGTTCAAGGTAAGTTACCTATACATTACATGTCAGAGTTTGGAGCTCAGGGCCTCTCCTGTAGCCTATTCATAAAGTGTCTTAGAGTAAGAGTGCTGATTTAGGATCAGTTTTTACTGCTTGATCATAATTGATATGGAGAAAAGGTCCTGATCCTAGATCAGCACTCCTACTCTGAGATGCTTTAAATACGGGTCCAGACTAACTGACTTGTTTTAGCAAGTCTAGGTTTTATGCAAAACAGTGGGGGATAAGATGGCCAACCTAACTCCGTTTGGGCATCTGAGCATCCATGTTAAGGTCATCATTGGCACCAAGCATGAAACATGATGACCATGCATTCTTACCTGATGCATCAGGTAACAATCTTGGTACCAAATGGCATCCTATTTAGTGTACTACCATTGACCAGGGCCCACATAAGTCTTTGGTCAGAAGTAGTGTACTAAATAAGGAATGGGGTGCCATTTGGAACATAATCTAGGTCTTGTAGGCTAGTGGCTAGTTGGCCTTTACTCTCTCTCTCTGTGTGTGTGTGTCTTAAGTTGGGGACCTTCTTTGGAAGGACATTTTCCAGAAACACTTATATAATTTTTTGTATAAAATGTTATGTAGAAAACAAGAAGCTTCTAAATACCTAACACTCAAGGAAGTTAGATAAGGTAGGCTTACATGGTGATGGGCTTGATGATGATTTTGCTGCTGGTGACCACAACACCACATTGACCCCCCCACCAGAACTGTCTGTGGCTCACCAGGTTTGGGGTCATATTCCATTCCAGTCAATTCAGGAATTACACTGAAATTCCAATACTTTTCAATGAGGACAATTTGGAAATGGAATTTGGTTTACTTTGTGAATTGACCCCAACCCTATAGCCCACATTACAGGGAAGGGACAGTGTTTTGGTGTGAAAGTGATACCTGTTCCTGGCCTATTGGTCTGTACGCAGAGATAGATGTTAACCCTACTCAAAGGGCAATTTCACGAGAACAGAAGGATGCTGACGCTGATTTTGCACTTAAAAAATTGTCAAACAAAAGCCAATGACTTTAAAACAAACTTTACAACTCTATGCACAAGGACTACTTCATTCCCTGTATGTTATGGGCTGGTTTACAAATTTGACTAATCACCACACTATTTCTGCATAAAACGGTCAAATCAACGCAATATTATCACTTAACTGATCCATCACTGCAGTACAAAGAGGGCTCGCATTTTCAACCTACCACTGCATATTAGCTGCATAATATGGTTAAATCAACCCACACGTAAAAAATGTGACAGTCATTGTATATTGCCATAAAGTACAGAATTGCTGCAGCAAAATCAAGCATTTATGCTTAAAAATATCACAAATCCATGAAAAATCCAGGGGGGATTCCAATTTAACAATTTCCACTGAGCAATTCTCCATTACTTGAACATATGCAAAGTTTGGTAACAGATTGACTGCTTTGCTGTTTGTGCAATCATTCAGTTGCTGAACTTTGGCTCTGCACTATTCAAGTAAATGTTTTTTTTTTTTTTTATAAATGTGAAAAATAAGTCGTCCGTTTGCTTAGTTGTATGGTTTTTAACTTTGCAATTTCTTTGTATTTTCTAAGTGCAAAATCTGAGTCTCCGCATTGTTCCGTTAATGTGAAATTGCCCCTAAACTGCATGAGGAGGAAGTCCAGGGGGTTCAGCCTGGTCTGTGTCCCAAATGACACCCTGTTCCAGGGGTTCCCAATCTTTTACTTTACACAACCCTAAATTGACACTAGAACATGCAGGGGACCCAACTTGGAAAAATGATATCCCCTGGTTGCTGTGCTCATATTCACTCAATTTTAGGTCCCGCTGGCTGTCCAGACACAATGACATGAACACGCATTCTATTTCATTTAACCTTTATTTAACTAGGCAAGTCAGTTAAGAACAAATTCTGATTTACAGTAATGGCCTACCAGAAGGCAAAAGGCCTCCTGTGGGGACAGGGGGCCTGGGATTAAAAAAATAAATACAATATAAATATAGGACAAAACACACATCACAACAAGGGAACACTAAATAGAGACCTAAGACGACAACATAGCAAGGCAGCAAAACCCAAACATGGTGCAAACATTATTGGGCACAGACAACAGCACAAAGGGCAAGAGGGTAGAGGCAACAATACATCACACAAAGCAGCCACAAGTGTCAGTAAGAGTGTCCATGATTGAGTCTTTAAATGAAGAGTGAGTGTTTGTTGCAGCTCGTTCCTTTCACTAGCTGCAGCGAACTGAAGAGTTACCCAGGGATGTGTGTGCTTTGGGGACCTTTAACAGAATGTGACTGGCAGAACGGGTGTTGGATGTGGAGAATGAGGGCTGCAGTAGATATCTTAGGAGGGAGAGAGGCCTAAGAGGGTTTTATAAATAAGCATCAACCAGTGGGTCTTGCGACAGGTATACAGAGATGATCAGTTTACAGATGAGTATAGAGTGCAGTGATTTGTCCTATAAGTAACATTGGTGGCAAATCTGATGGCTGAATGGGGAAAGAACACCTAGCCGCTCGAGAGCACCCTTACCTGCCGATCTATAAATGATTTCTCCATAATCTAGCTTAGGTAGGATGGTCATCTGAATCAGGGTTAGTTTGGGAGCTGGGGTGAAAGAGGAGTGATTACAATAGAGGAAACCAAGTCTAGATTTAACTTTAGCCTGCAGCTTTGATATGTGCTGAGGGAAGGACAGTGCACCATCTAGCCATACTCCCAAGTACGTGTATGAGGTGACTACCTCAAGCTCTAAACCCTCCGAGGTAGTAATAACACCTGTGGGAAGAGGGGCATTCTTCTTACCAAACCATATAACCTTTGTTTTGGAGGTGTTCAGAACAAGGTTACGGGTAGAGAAAGCTTGTTGGACACTAAGAAAGTTTTGTTGTAGAGTATTTAATACAATCCGGGGAGGGTCCAGCTGAGTATGTATCTGCATATAAATGGATGAGAGCTTCCTACTGCCTGAGCTATGTTGTTGATGTAAATTGAGACGAGCGTGGGGCCTAGGATTGAGCCTTGGTGTACTCCCTTGGTGACAGGCAGTGGCTGAGACAGCAGATTTTCTGACTTTATACACAGCACTCTTTGAGAGAGGTAGTTAGCAAACCAGGCCAAAGACCCCTCAGACACCAATACTCCTTAGCCGGCCCATGAGAATGGAATGGTCTACCGTATCAAAAGCTTTGGCCATGTCAATAAAAATAGCAGCACAACATTGCTTAGATTCAAGGGCAATGGTGACATTGAGGACCTTTAAGGTTGCAGTGACACATCCATAACCTGAGCGGAAACCAGATTTCATACCTGAGAGACTGTAGACCTCAAGAAAGCCAGTCCGTTGACTATTGACAAGTTTTTCCAACAGTTGATAAACGGGGCAAAATTAGAAATAGGCCTGTAACAGTTTGGATCTGCTTGATCTCCCCCTTTCAATAAAGGACAAACTGTGGCTGCCTTCCAAGCAATGGGAACCTCCCCAGAAAGGAGAGACAGGCTTTGCGATGATGGGGGCAGCAACCTTAAAGAAGAAAGGGTCTAAACCATCTGACCCAGATGTTTTTGGGGTGTCAAGTTTTAGGAGCTCCTTTAGTCTTCCCTGTGGCTCAGTTGGTAGAGCATGGTGTTTACAACGCCAGCATGGTGTGTGCAATGCCAGGGTTGTGGGTTCGATTCCCACGGGGGGCCAGTACAAAAAAAAGAAAAATAATGCATGAAATGTATGCATTCACTACTGTAAGTCGCTCTGGAAAAGAGCGTCTGCTAAATGACTAAAATGTAAATGTAGCACCTCGGACTCAGTGACTGCCTACAGGGAGAAAGTTTGTAGCGGGGCAGGGGAAAAAGAGGGAGAAGCATCGGGGATAGTCGCATTAGAAGGGGTGGGCGATGAGGAAATGTTTGACGGGCAAGGAGGCATGGCTGAGTCAAATGGGAATCCTGACTTAATGACGTGGTGATTTAAAGAGCTCAGCCATGTGCTTCTTGTCAGTAACATCCACATTAAGGGACATGGGCAGCTGTGAGGAGGAGCGTTTATTCTCCAGGTCTTTAACCACTTTCCAGAACTTCATGGGGTTAGACCCCATTCTAGTAGTGTAAGGGGTCATTAGTTGATACTTAAAGGTTGTATTCTATACCCATTTGAAGAGAAACATTTTGTATGATAAGATTAGACTTTCTTAGGTAACCCATTTCAATTTGAGGGGTCCCAACCCCAAGTTTGGGAACCACTGCCCTATTCCCTACATAGCTCAGAGCTCTATGGGCTACATAAGCAATAGTGTCAACTTCATCTAGTCCTGCTCCTGTTTCACAGAGCATTGTAATGTTCATAACATTGTGCCAGGAGTTTTTCTTAAACATGTGTCCTGACCTGGAAAAACTCCAGTTGCAAGTTATAGCATATAAATTGGTTTCTGTAGTATTTCCTGGTCAGGAAAAACTCTGGGCCGTAGGTATACCGTCAACAACTGACCGGAGTCCAGTTAACCATTACCCTAACCATCGTGGTTAAGGTAACGAGGTCTGTTAAGAATCTCACACTCGGGCCCCTTTTTAAAACAACTGTTCTGGGACCTTGTTAGCACAGATAACTATATGGTTCAGGAAAATGTTATCCTAGAGCTGTCATTAGACTAGGAGGTTGAGTTATGCTCCTACTGTATCACACACTCTGATCACTCCTCCTCCCAGCCATGTTGCCCTTTGACTGGGCAGTGAGCATGCAAATGACTTGGGGTTTAAAAGTGTCAGCTGTAAAGATGCCTCTCTTGATTGAGCAACCTGCCCTTTGATAACGGCATATGAATGCAAATTCTTTCTACCGCAGCAATTACATGGAGTTCCAATCTAACTGTTATAATGTTCAGATGACATGACAGACTGTGTGGTAATAGAGCCATAAATGATCCTCTCCCCTCTGTGTTCACACACCCTCTGAAGCGTTGAGTCCTGATGCCGGATTATAAACAGAGCTGCACTTAACACTTGGCATCCTGCCATCTCTAGTGTTATTCAGCACCTTCTTTGTCACACACACACACTCTGGATCAATGGATGCTTTCCTCACAGCGGTCAGGCAGGTATTCATACCTCAACGCTGCCATTGTGCAATATGAGGAGGGGTGCGCGTGTCAAGACTAATCCTTCAGGTTCTGCTTTTTATCTTTTAGCGAGAGAGCTCCCTAGACCGACCTGTCTGCCGTACTGTAACTGTTACTTCCTGTACAGGCAGGCAGGAGTCCTGGTACTTCCTTATTCAGATCATCTGACTGAATCACAAATGATCATTGTTTTGGCCACAGAAATATAATACAATTAATAGTAATTATATTACTGTTCTAATGAAGTGAGGTGAACACACTTAGAATTAGAATGTTCCATTCTAGCTATTCTATACTGAAGGAAAATATGAACACAACATGTAAAGTGTTGGTCACGTGTTTCATGAGCTGAAAAAAAGCTCCCAGAAATGTTCAATACGCAAACTTATTTCTCTCAGTTTTCTTTGCACAAATTTGTTTACATCTCTGTTAGTGAGCTTTTCTCCTTTGCCAAGATAATCCATCCACCTGACAGGTGTGGCATATGATTGGAACCAGCGACCTTTCAGTTACTGGCCCAACCCTCTTAACCGCTAGGCTACCTGCCGCCCCATTCACACTCACCTGCTTTTCACTGCCAGAACATGCGGATGGTTTCTTTAGCTAAATGCTTCAAATGTCAACATGATCATATTGGTAAAATATCTCTCTCTCTCGCTCTGCTTTCAATTTACTGCCACAGATTGATCTGCAACATTATAGTTCATTCTTATCTCTTGAATTTATTGGCCTATTTATTTTCTTGCTTCACATTCTCTTTGCAAGCCTTCTGTGGTACATTCTGTGTTTTTTATATCCTATCTATCTCTGAGGACACTGCTGGATCTGGCAGGGTATAATCACTACTGCATTTGCACAGAGATGACTGACTCGGACAGCATTTGAATGAACGTTTGTCTGTGTGCGCATGTGAGGAAGTCTGTGTTTGATTGACAGGCTGGATTAAGTGCTCTCCTCCAGGGTCCTGTTGTCAAAACTGAATAGAGTTCTATCAGAGGAGAGTCCGGTTGTGGGAAGTCTGCCCTTTCCCAAATCAGCCGTTCTGAGAAACTACTCCTTAAACAGACCTTTCACACACACACACACTCTCTGTGACATGCACACCATCCTCTGAGTCAGTAATCTCCTGTGCGAACTCGGCAGTAATTTATTTTACCCAGACAGACCTAGCATCACACACACACACCTATCCATCATCGACTGTCACCCATGTGTTAGTGATCTGTTACAATGAGTGACATTATGAGTCAGTCAGGCTGTTCATTGGCTGGGGTTTGGAGGAGAAGGACTTAGAAGCAGGGAAAAGTGCTAGCAATTATTTCTCCCCTCCAGTCAGAGCTTGTGATCATATCAATCAAGAGGTGTGTGTTCCCTTTGTTTATGTTTCACATGAGCTCACATGCACCTACTTGGTGTTTAAAATGCACGCACACCTACTTGGTGTGTTTTTTAAATGCACGCGCACCTACTTGGTATTTAAATGCACGTGCACATATTTGACTGTTCTTTCCATTTCCCTCTGCTCTGTCTCCACGTTCTGTAGTGTGTAAGAATCTTGTTGTCCCTGCTACGCCCCAGCACCCTGGCCCCACCCACAGCATTACAGTAGGTAAACAGACCAGGGATGTGTTCATTTCGCACCAAACTGGGACAAAACTGACTTCAACAGGGAGTGAGTGACTACCTGGACAAATGTTGTGTTGCAAAACATTTTGCTATGATGTGCCCTAATGAACATGATCCAGATGGTTGTGGCGGTGTGACTGAAGGGACAGTGAGTCAGCCCAGAGAGGGGCAGTGGGAGGAGGAAAGGCGTAGTGAGAAAATGTTTCTACTGTGGAGCAGAAGAGAGAGGGGGCTTCTTTTGATGTCCTGAAGCTGCTAGGCTTACACACACACACACACACAGCAAGAGTGGGGAAGGGCTGTCATAGCATTAGATACTGGAGTTGTGGTGGGGCTGTGTGTGTGTGTGTGTGTGTGTGTGTGTGTGTGTGTGTGTGTGTGTGTGTGTGTGTGTGTGAGCTCAGTACCGATGATGTGCAAAACACTAAATGGTGTGGAGTGTATCAGGTCCTGGTCAAGAGTTTAGACAGTGGATCATGTTTTATTTAAAAGACTACCCAGGAAGACAGTCAGGTCCTGGTTTAGATAGTGGATCATGTTCTATTTAAAGACTACCCAGGAAGACAGTCAGGTCCTGGTTTAGACAGTGGATCATGTTCTATTTAAAGACTACCCAGGAAGACAGTCAGGTCCTGGTTTAGACAGTGGATCATGTTTTATTTAAAAGACTACCCAGGAAGACAGTCAGGTCCTGGTTTAGATAGTGGATCATGTTCTATTTAAAGACTACCCAGGAAGACAGTCAGGTCCTGGTTTAGACAGTGGATCATGTTCTATTTAAAGACTACCCAGGAAGACAGTCAGGTCCTGGTTTAGATAGTGGATCATGTTCTATTTAAAGACTACCCAGGAAGACAGTCAGGTCCTGGTTTAGATAGTGGATCATGTTCTATTTAAAGGCTCCCCAGTCAGGTCCTCCCTGCCTGTTTTTATTATGGACTTTGTTCAGATACCAGCCCCACATGAATCCCCTGGTGTCATCTCCAGATCACCAAGAAAATGACAATTTTAGCCAAATAGACCAGAGTAAGATTTATTGGGCATCTCCATGTTCCTGTCACTAGAATGCTGACATCACAGCTACTCACTGTTTAGCTGTGACTGGAGCACTGACACCACACCTACCTACCTGAGGTCGACTCTCTCACCACACTGCCATGGCAAGACTATATTTGCTTGTGGCCACTGGGCAACGGCCTGTATACATGATTACTGAGCGCTTGTTTATTTGAGCTGAAATTCTGCATATGGACGGGACAAAGCAGATGGTCTAGACCAGGGGTGACAGGTAGCCTAGTGGTTAGACCAGGGGTGGGAACTCCAGTCCTCCAGGGCCTGATTGGTGTCACACTTTTTCTCCATCCCTAGAGAACACAGCTGATGAATCAAATGTCATTCTAAAATGAAGATCATGATTAGGTGATTATTGGAGTCAGGTGTGTTAGCTGGGGCAAAACTGTGACACCAATCAGGCCCTCGAGGACTGGAATTTCCCACCCCTGGGTTAGACGGAGAGGGACGGCACAGGCTCTACCTGGGAGAGGGACGGCACAGGCTCTACCTGGGAGAGGGACGGCACAGGCTCTACCTGGTAGAGGGACGGCACAGGCTCTACCTGGTAGAGGGACGGCACAGGCTCTACCTGGTAGAGGGACGGCACAGGCTCTACCTGGTAGAGGGACGGCACAGGCTCTACCTGGTAGAGGGACGGCACAGGCTCTACCTGGTAGAGGGACGGCACAGGCTCTACCTGGTAGTTCAGCAGTTGGCTCATCTCTGCATTAGGGGAGGGGGAGAGAGGCTATTCTGTATGATCCTGTGGTACAGCAATAATAATGTCGTTAAATCCTGTAGCCAGATGTAATAAATTAGATGGGGGAACGAACAACGAGCTAATCCTCAGACGGCACTAGCTCTTACTGGAAGTGTGGTCATAAATGTGTAAAGGCACAGATTGCCTCAATACAGCAGCGGCCACTCGTGTGTGTGTGTGTGTGTGTGTGTGTGTGTCCGCTCCCCATCTCGGACTGCAGTTCAGAGTAGGATGGACCTAATGGTCACTGGTTGACTGTGTGCTGTAGCCTTGATTTAAGATCTAGAGGCCAGACTGTCTGTTTTAATAGATCCACTAACTAGATTTCCCATCACTCCTCTGATCTGCTGGCCAACTCCTATCTACACTGTCACACTGATGTAACCACGCTCTCTGTTCTCTTCATACACCACCACTAGATGTGTGTGTGTCTCTCTCACACTCTCACATACCTACAAACATGACATGTACACCCTCCCAGTACTAAGTGGACTGTTGGACTACTTAGTGGGTATCTGTCTATATGGTCTTAGTTAGAGGGAGATGGGCAGGAGTCCAAGCCCCTCAGAACACACTCAAGGATATAGGGAGTGAGACGCCACGTCACCCTGGTGACCACCAGACACTCTCCACCAAAGCACCCAGCTTAGCCAGAGTAGAGACGTGTAGGCCTGACTGTAGGACCCTCGGGGGGGGCCTACCGGTCTCAGGACCCTCGGGGGGGGCCTACCGGTCTCGGACCCTCGGGGGGCTACCGGTCTCGAACCCTCGGGGGGGGGGGGGGGGGCTACCGGTCTCAAACCCTCGGGGGCTAGACACACCGGAGCGTAACATTTTGGACCAATAAGATCTCACCTCACTTTCAACTCTTTCTCACAGTACAGTTGATGTTCACTGCTTGTCCAATGGTGTCCTTTCTCCAACGCCGGTTGTCATGTCCGTAGCATACGGCCGGCGTCTGACCCTGGTGATGGTTCTCTCTGCAGGTGCAGCACCGTATCAGTGGGCGGGTGATGGCTCTGAAGATGAACACCATGGCCAGTAACAGAGCGAACATGTTGAGGGAGGTCCAGCTGATGAACCGCCTCTCTCACCCCAACATACTCAGGTCTGTTCTGCTTTTATGAGAACACACACTCTGTCCATATCCATCAATGCTTTGGTCTGCAGGGGAAATCCCTCGGTATACACATTTTTAAACCATGCACTTATAAAAGATTGTAAGACTTGTCATAAGGCTTGTATGATGACCCCCTCCCTTATGTTTCCTAATCATCTTCCTGTGTCCTGTCCCAGGTTTGTAGGGGTATGTGTTAATGAGGGACAGCTCCATGCATTAACAGAGGTAAGATCCCCTCTTTAAAACTAGGGTAGACTGACTAGGATGTAGAAACTATTGGTCCGGTTATAGCTACTTTTTATACTTGATACTTCCTTCCTTAACGGTCGTCATGGTTACGTGGGGGGGGGGGGGATCTGAACTCCAGCCAGTAATTTGATTCGACGTCTTGGTTGCCGCACAGTGACCTGTACCTGTCTTGCAAAAAATATATATTTTTTGCATCTCAATGGAGAGTCACCTGTGGTAAAGGTTAGGGAAAGCTGTCGTTTGTCACGGTTACAGCACAGTCGCCTGTTTTTGATTGACGCTTGTCTGTGGTTGTCATGGTTACTTCCAGTACATCAACGGGGGTAACCTTGAGCAGCTGCTGGACAGTGACCAGTACCTGTCGTGGACAGTCAGGATGGGCCTGTCTCTAGACATCGCCAGGGGCCTGCAGTACCTCCACAGCAGAGGCATCTTCCATAGAGACCTCACATCCAAGGTACACACACACGAAGGTACACTCACTTGTATGGATACACACCTCCTGTCGGTAATTGTACATACTAGGGCATGCACACAGGTGGCACGCTCCACATACATACACACTCCTTAACACTAAATAGTGCGTACTCAAGTACACAGTTAACTATAAATGGATTTCAGGGCCCGTATTCATAAAGCTTGTAGGAGTGCTTATCTAGGATCATTTTTACCTTCTGGATCATAATGAATAAGACTACATTGGCAGGAGTGACCTGATCCTAGATCAGCACTCCTACTCTGAGACTCTTTGTGAATACGGGTCCTGACCGCCGTCTTTCTGGTTGTGTCCCGTAGAACTGCCTGGTGCGTTGGGCCAGTGGCCAGTGTACGGCCGTGGTGGGGGACTTTGGCCTGGCAGAGAAAATACCAGAGTACAGGTCAGTGGAGTTTATTCATCATCCGTCTATCAACACAAAGTGATTAGATAACACACCTGAATGGTTGCTCTACCTTCCTTTCTTTCTCACGCTCTCTATCTTGATAGCTCACGCTCGCTCGCTCTCTCCCTCTGTCTTTTGTTCTCTCCATCGATCTTTCACTCCGTCACTGAAACCCCAGGTAGAGGTTGCCTGTAGACACAGCTCGAGGCTCAGCTTCCCTTTCCCCAATCCTCACTATAATGTGTACATAAAAAAAACACAAACTGACCTAATCGCAGTCTTGGGTCTAAAAAAGGAATCATTAATCACACTAAAGCAGAGTCCCATTTTCCAAAGAATGCGAGACGTACTTCCCCCTGAAGAAGTTGTGGTTTGCCAGCTATGTGGAACTATGTGTGATTTAAGCCCCTGTTTCAGGGGGGAAGGGGTACATCGTTCGTTGACTTACTGCGATGGTGTCAATATTTAATCTGGCCGGATTGAGAGAGGGAGAGAGAGACACACACACACACACACACACAGACTCCAGATAAAATGAGTTTATAATGTTAACATTGACACCTCATGTTGGATTCATCACTCAGCCTGTTTTAATCCTCTCGGCTTCTTCCTGTTGACAAGTTGGTGTCCTGCTAATTATTTACAAGTTGCCCATAGTGGGCACAGATCCAATATCAGCTGGACCCTAACCCCCCCCCCCAACCCTAACCCCCCCGGCCTGATAAATGGGTCTGTATCCTTTATGTAAACACTGTCTGAGAGGAAGCAGCTGTCGCGTTAACCCGTTTGTGTGTGTGTGTGTGTGTGTGTGTGCGCACCGTTTCCTGCCGTTTGTCTACGGCCACCCCAGTGTTTACCTTGTGTGTTTTGTTTTTGTACGGCCACGTTGTGTTGATGCGCCACAACATGTTTTTGTTTATTTACGGTGCTTTTAGGTCGAAGGAAACTGATTTGACAGAACATTAGAATTACGAACCAGTGAATGCAATGTCTCCTGTATGTTGATGACCTTCCTCTAATTCTGCATTTGTCAACGTGTGTGTGTGTGTACACTAACTCTGTTTGTTAGAGGGGGGGAGAGAGACAGAGATGGAGTTTAGGAAAGCTTTCCAAATATGGTCAAACTATTCAAGCACACTTGGTCTCTTTCTCTCCCCGGCTGAACGGCAACTCTCTCTCTCGCTCTCACTCCCTTTCTCCCTCCACTTCCCCAAACAGTGTTTACACTGGGAGCTCTCCTTTTCTCTTTCTCAGCTCCCATCACTTCCCTCACTATTTATGCAATATCATGGTTTAGTGAGATGGAAATAGCACAGAGGAAGTGACTGCCGGGGGGTGTTCAGAGCATGCGCCTTGCAGTGACTTGTGTTTGTCTGCCCCTTTATGCCTACACACACACAATAGATTTACCCCATGTAAACCTTCCTTTTGGGATGGTTGTAACTGAACTAGAGCGCGATGAAGCAAGCTGAAGTCTGAACTAGAGCTGTAAAATAATGGCTCTGGGGTCCCCCCCCCCCCCCTATGTTCAGGTCTAGGATCAGATTCCCCTCCCCAGTCCTATTAGTAGGGAAAATGCAAAGCTGACCCTAGACCAGAATCTAAAGGCAACTTCACCGCCTGTAATAATGTCCAGGCCTGTCTTCCTCCGTCTCTGTCCACAGTGAAGAGTCCGACCAGGAGCCTCTGGCTGTGGTGGGCTCCCCCTACTGGATGGCACCGGAAGTCCTGCGAGGAGAGGTCTACAACGAGAAAGTGGACGTCTTTGCCTATGGGATCATCCTGTGTGAGGTCATCGCTAGGATACAGGCCGACCCTGACGTCCTCCCACGCACAGAGGTTTAAACACAACGCACACTCACCCCAACACGCTAGCACACAGTCAGGGTTCACAATATGGGATGATGTGACGTAGACTGAACATCTCCCCCTGGCCGTCGTATGAAACTGCAGTTTAATGGCTCCCATCAGGCAGTAAGTCACAAGTACTTTCATTGAAGTCGCCGACGCCGTCATCTTCTGTTCTATTGTGTAAATTAGGGACTGAAGTGAGTACAGCAAATCAGAGCTCCTGTTGGGAGTCTCTCTAGGGCTCTTTCACTGAGCGACGTCGCTGATCAGCGATGCTCTCTCCCTCTGTAGGACTTTGGTCTGGACATAGAGACGTTTCAGCACATGGTGGGAGACTGTCCCCCTGACTTCCTGAACCTGGCGGTCACCTGCTGCCACGTAAGACACACACGCATGCACTCTCACATCTTCTACCTTTTCTCTCGTTTTATTGTTACCCCTTTTTCCTTCTCCTTCGTACTGTGACTCTTGAGTAACTGACTGACTTAAAATATATATATATTTTGCTCATCTCTCTCCGTCTGTCCATCTCTCGCTCTCAGATGGATCCAAAGCGTCGTCCATCGTTCTCAGCGATCGTAAATGAGCTGGAGAGAAGAGAGACGGAGAGGACGCAGAAAGATGAAGCGGCACTAAAGGGTGTGTGTGTCTGTCCTGGAGGGTATGGAGCGCAGGGAGGTCAGTCTGAAGGGATTCTCCAAAACACAACTGTGTTCAGACAGGAGTCATTAAGACCCAGCTGTTGGTTATTAGCTGGGGGGGGGGGGGTCTGTTTTTCTGGGGTCTAAGAAGAAATGCTGCTCTCAATATTTATCATCGGTCATGATGAAAATGAATAAGAAAGTGGTACTTTTTTCAGTTCAGCTCAGTGGGATGGGGCCTAGCATAGGGACATGTCTAGGAATGTTATATACTGGACAAAAATATATGTCTTCCATATGCACAAAAATCTTATTTCTCTTAAATTTTGCCCCACAAATTTCTTTGCATCCCTGTTAGTGAGCATTTCTCATTTGCCAAGATAATCCATCCACCTGACAGGTGTGGCATATCAAGAAGCTGATTAATAAACAGCACGATCATTACACAGGTGCACCTTGTGCTGGGGACAAAAGGCCACTCTAAAATGTGCAATTTTGTCACACAACAGAATGCCACAGATGACTCAAAGTTTTGAGGGAGCGTGCAAATATCATCCTGAATGCAGGAATGTCCACCAAAATCCACAGACCACATTTAACCATGCCAACCCAGGACCTCCACATCTGGCTTCTTTACCAGAGGGATTTTGAGACCAGCCACCCAGGCAGCTGATAAAACAGAAGTATTTCGGTCTGTAATAAAGCAGACCGACACATTCTGATTAATGCCTGGCTCACCAGTGGGTGGGCCTATGCCCTCCGAGGCTACCCTTGGCTGCACCCCTGCCCTGTTGCGTTAAATCCATAATTTAGGGCCTAATTAATGTATTTCAATTGACTGCACTGTGACTCAGTAAAATATTGAAATTGTGTCATGTATATTTTTGTTCAGTATAGGTAGACTTTTACATTTAGTACAATAGATGGGTATAGGTGTAGGACATTTATTCAATTTTATATATGCCATTTCTAAGGTGCATTGCTAGCCATGTATGACTTTTTTATTTTAATTGAATCTCTCTTTCAGCATCTCTTTCTCCAGATCTCAGCCTGCTGCGAAGACGGTCCCTCTGTCTCCCTGGTGACCCCCGCCTCTGCCGCAGCAAATCAGACATGCTCCCTCCGGTCACGCCCCCCACTCTGGCCCCTCCCACCCGTGTCAACCCCTTCTCCCTGCGAGAGGACCTGAACGGAGGCAAGATCAAACTGTTTGACACGCCCAGCAAGTCAGTCATCTCTTTAACGTTCACCTTACCCCAACCTCTGGACCCCTGTACCACCCCCTCTGACAGAGCGGGGGGTGGGGGTATGCCCCGAGGAAGGCTCCATAGACGCTGCCTGTCCCTACCCTGCACCCCTCCTCCAGATCTCCTGCCCCCCACCACCAAAGACAATAGCGCAGAGAAAACAGACCTAGACACTGATATTAATGAGAGGAATGGAGAGAATGAGGAGGAGAGGGAAATCGTGGAAGAAAGGTTTACCTTTGAGTCTGAGTTCGTAGTTGAGGAGGATGTGGAGAGGAGGAAGAGCATTGAGGGCCTCACTGCCGATGACTCCGGGCTTCCTCTCGACCCAGAGCTGCTGTCATTAGACCAGCTATGTGAAGAGGAGGAAGTGGACACAAGCAGCCATGAGGAAGAACCCATGGACTGCACCAGCTCCCCCGACACTCTAGATGGCACTCAGCCTACACTCCTGCCTTATTCCAAACCCTCTACACCCACCCCCCCTACATTCACCAATGGCTGGGGTAATGTTCCCCCCATATCCAATGACCCTCCCTGTTTGCCCCCCCTACCCTTGCCCCACCTGGGATGGGGGGGCACCAACGGGTACCACTCCACTCCTGGGGGGCCCATAGGGGGCTCGCCGTTCGGCTCCGGTAACGGCACCGGTAACGGTTCTGCTCCCTCTCTGGAGCAGGAGGAGGTTATCTCATGTTCTGGTTGTTGTTTGGCGGGGCTCCGGTTCCCCTCGCTGTGTTTCCGCGCACCCCCTCACAGGAACCCCTATAAGAACCTGAACGGGGACAGTACGGGAGCCAACCGAGGGCTGCTCTATAAAGGTCCTAAGGGGCGACCGTCCTCGCCTACCAACCCAGAGCCTGGCCTTGCCCTGCCTGGGGCGCAAACATAGATACAGAATGCCCCTAACCACAGATCTAGGATCAGATTACACCAAATCCCAACCATATTTCTTAGGAGGGAGACTCTAAACTGACCTTAGATCAGTGCTTAGGGGGCTACTTCATTCCATTTTTACTCAGACGGTGACATGGGAGGTAAAGCTGCTGGTGTGGATGCATTGCTGTGCTGGTGGCCTATGAGTGATGATATGGCACCCTCTGCTGGACTGAGGTGGTAATGATTGTTATAACGCTGTACTAATATAGCCAACACGTATAACCTAATAATGCTGTGCTGGCTGTAAAGGAGTGAGCGGCGATCACACTGTTTCCTACAGCAGATGCAGGCTTGTTGACTGACTGATTCATAAAGAAGCAATGACAATACTTTCCCTCAGCATGGCAACACGTATTGGTCAGAGCCATATTTAAATGTATACATGGCTTTGGTATTGGACCAATCCCCTGGGTTATGTATGTTCTGATATCCTCCTATCGTGCGGGTCTATGGCTCCTTCCCTGACAGTCAGTTGTAAACCATCTTTTTGACTTACGATGAGAAGTGTAATGAATGATATGATTTGTATGTTTTGATACTGTCTGTCTCAATGGGTTTAGGCTCAGCAGTTTGCCTTTGTGTTCAGACAGCTGTATGGTTCACCCTGGAGAGGCCATGAGCAGGGCAGTGTGTGTGTGTGCCAGTGAGTCATACACTGTTCTGTTGACTGATACAGTATGTGACTGATGCTGTATGATGTCTTTTATGGCCCTCATCCTCTAACAGCACTTGTATTATATTGTGACTTATTATTATTTTTGAGAATGGTCAAAGACACACTTCAACAAAGCGATGTGTTGATTAATATTATTTAAATGGCATTGAATAAAACTATACAATGGACGGACTGTCCGTGTGAGTCATTTTCTTTAGCTGGATTGCAGGATTTCTAGCCAACTCTGCTGGCCCATATAGTCATATCTAAGAAGCATTATGTATGTATTTTGTAGTAGTAGGATCTTTATTTGATCACCCTGTTGCAGGGGAACTTTCCTGCAATGCAGGACATCTAAAAGTGGTGTATTTGAGGTTTTAAAAAGGCTTCTGTAGTTTAATTTCCCCTTTTTAGTAATTTGACTTGATTTTCTGTCATGAAAAAAAATATCAAACCCTACACATGTCTTAATTCTAATTTGCTGTTGCTGCATGATTATTATCCTGATGTAGCAAAGGGGCTCAAATTAGGATCCAACATTGTACTGTACCAACTTTACTAAGAAAATAGTGACTCAAAACTAGGCGCTTGTACACAACAAACATTTATACTTGCACACAGCTTGCAAGGTGATTTTTAAATCATGTTTTATCAGTCACATACACGGGGTTAGCAGATGTTATTGTAAGTGTAGTGGTTGTCTCTTTCTGTCTTGCTGCTCGTCTCTCTCTATACCTTTTGGTTTTCTCTCCTGTCTCGCGCACCATGGTTTTCCTTAAAAGTATTTGCAACCCTTGACATTTTCCATGTTTTGGTACTCCCTGAATTTAAAATTGATTTAAAAGTAGGTTTTGTCACACAATGCCCCAAAATGTTTTAGACATTTGTACAAATTACTAAAATGTTAAAGCTGAAATGTCTTGTAAATAAATATTCAACCCCTTTATGGCAAGCCTGAACTTGAGGAGTAAACATTTGCTTAACAAGTCATGCTATGTTGCACGGACTAACTCACTGTGCAATAATGGTGTTAACATGATTTTGGAATGACTACCTCATCTCTTTACCCCATACAATTATCTGTAAGGTCCCTCAGACAAGCAATGAAGTTCAAGCACAGATTCAACGACAAACCCCAGGGAGGTTTTCCAATGCCTCACAAAGAATGGAACCTAGTGGTAGATGGGTAAAAATAAAGAAGCAGACATTGAATATCCATTTGAACATGGTGAAGTTACTTTGGATGGTGTATCAATACACCCAGTCACTACAAAGATACAGGCGTCCTAACTCAGTCAACCAAGAGGAAGGAAAACGCTCATAGTTCTCACAAGTTTTTGTTAAATTGCTGTGATATGAGAGAACTACCAGATTTGAGTTACTCCACAATACTAACCTAATTGACAGTGAAAAGGGAATCTGTACAGACTTAAAACAATTTCCAACATGCATCCTGTTTGCAAAAAGGCACTAAAGCAATACTGTAAAAAATGTGGCTAAGAAATCCAGCTTTCAGCAGGACAATAACCTAAAACGCAAGTGCAATTATACATGACTTACATACCAAGACATTGAATGTTCCTGAGTGGCCTAGTTACAGTTTTGACTTAAATGGGCTTGAAAATCTACGGCAGAACTTGAAAATGGCTGTCTAGCAATGATCAATAACCAACTTGAAAGAGCTTGAAGATTTTTTTTTATTTTAAGAATAATGGGAAATATTGTACAATTCAGGTTTGCAAAGCTCTTAAAGACTTACCCAGAAAGACTCAACTGTAATTGCTGCCAAAGTTGATTCTAATGTATTGACTCACAAGGTTGAATACTTGTCCAATCAAAATATACTCATGTTTTATTTTACATCAATAAAAATAAAGTTTGAATTTTGAACTTTCTGAAGGCACTGTATACAGTATATTTCCACACTGGGGTTAGAATAGTACTGTGAAAATTGTGCAAATGATGCCTTTTTAGTGTAAGAGCTGTTTGAAAAGACTGCCTGAAATTTCAGCCTGTTTGGTGGGATGAAGTTTTGGTTTGCCTGGTGACATCACCAGGCAGTAAATTAGTTCAAGAGATTCTCCGGTACTTTTGTATACTTTTTAGCCAGTAGTTCTGAAAGTAGCATTCACGAGCTAAAAGTGGTCCCCGAAAATTGCGTACTACGTCGTATGTGCACCACGTCATTGTCATTTCTCTTTCACTCTGCTGTGGATGCATGATGTGCCTCTTGTTAACTGTCACTCATATGGCGAAGGGCTGAAGCTCATTGGTTGAACTGGAATTGCTGCGGGGCTGGCACACATGAGGGAAAATGAAGGAGAAATGTCGTAGCACAGCTTCCAGAAATACAGTTGCTTTCAAGCTAGGGACTTCGTGGCTAATTGAGGTAAAATAATAATTCTGCTCATAGATTATGCATATATGAACTACACATTGACACATCCAGCCCAAAGCGGGAGGTTTAAAAAATACTTAGTAGTTGCCAAAGTTCCGCAGCATGTCTTTAATAGACCAATAAGAAAGAGAGTTCCAAACCCCTCTGCCAATAAAAGCTAGTTTTCAGTTTTCCCGTCCCCGCTCAGACCATTTCCAGACAGTCCTAGCAAAATTCTTGCTTGAGAAACTGCTCTTTGCTAAGAAGCTATTTTTGCTTCTTTTTTTCCATTTTAACTGAAAACAATCACAGTAAGGTACTTATGTTACCCAGAAATTATTTAATATTGAGATAAAAGCTGCTGCATTGGACCTTTAAGCTTCAGATTATGTAATTTCCTCTTGAACGCACAAGTACTGTATCACGTCCTGATTCCTCCACCCTTGCTCTCTCTCTATCATCTCTCTCTTTCTTTCTCTCTCTCTCTCTCTCTCTGTGTCTCTTTCTCTCTCACTACTGTCTGTGGATGTAGGTAAGTGACAGCTTACTCTACCTCTCTCCTTTTCAACTTTTACAAATGATTTGAAAAGCATTTTATAGACAGCTACATTGTGTGCATCAGTGGACTTACATGAATGTGGTATCCCTCCCTAAAGGGGATTTTGTTTTGGGAAAATATTTTGTCTGAGTCCTCCTCAGTCTATGTCCTTTGTCCTCCTCACCCGGTGGTCCAGTTTACCAGCTTCTCTGTGTCACCATGGTGACGGTGCCAGGTGTACCGACGACCCTTGTGTTAACAGGATTGTGTATCGCTCTTCTCATCACAGGTGAGTCTGACTTGCTCTCTGTCCATCCATTTTGGGTGCAGTAACTGATCCAATTCACTGTCCTCTCGCACTGTCTATGGGGGGCTCACCACAGGGATGCTCTATATATAGGGTTTGATCTCAATGGCTTAAATGGCCAACTAAAGGTTCAAATAGTATAAAGTGTGTTGTACTGTAGTAATCCATTCAGGAACTGTTAAGTCAATTATGTTAAGTATGTATGAGTTGCGTCTTTAGGCATAGTCATCGTTGTTACTGTAAGATCGTGAATATGAAAGTGTAGCCTATGTCGGTAGTGTGTGTGATCTATTCCTGTGTGTGTGTGTTGACTGTGAATTGTTTCGTGTGAACTCTCAGGATCATCTGGGACCTTCTGTACCACCAGTGTGGCTTCCCTGGATTTAGGATGCCTCCTGCGGTGGGATTGTCCTCAGGCCAACGCTAACACCACCACCTACACTGTCCAAACTAAGACTCAGGGGTGGGTCTGTCTGTCTCTGTCTGTGCTCACTATATTGACTGATCTAATCGACCAGTATCTAGCTCTGTGGAATGCTATATTACTGTGGCCCTATTTTCTAGAATTAGTAACTCATTGTTTTACTGAATGAAAAATCCATACGTTAATGTATGACGTTTTATTTTTCTGTGTAATATTTGTTCTGTGTGTAATTTAGTATCTAGTCATTTAAATATAATATTTGAAATCAAGTCATTGCTTGGTTGAGGGTTCTATCAAGCAACGGGATCCTGATACTCATTTACTGAACAATGAAAGTTAATATGAATTGCGAAACGGTTTGGAGTGTAAGGGAAAGCTAGCCTAGAATGGAAAGGGAAAGTACATGATTGGTGATAGAACAACTGGCTCTGATGAAGGGGAGAAGCGCAGGAAAGAGGTAGAGTGAGTGAGAGAGGGGGAGGTAGCGTGAGAGAATTGATAACGTGTGGTTTTGGCAGAGAAACCTCAGAAGGGTTTTAATCAGAGAGATGAATCAGTCACTCCAGTCTATGGTTTGTTGGCCTTATAAGTAGATAGGAACTGATAGAGAGGCACTACTGTTTTCTACCACAGCTGTGAAACCAAGCCCGTCGCGCTTTCTGCCTGCTCCTCTCAACTGGTTTCAGTCATAACCACCACCACCCAACTAGTCCAACAACCAGGGGGATGTGTGTTATCTTCTATGGGTATTTTTCGAAATGACATTTCCACATACATTTCGAGTGAGTGACTAAGGTGAAACCCATGAATGGATTTGTATTGTTGATTATGAGTGTGGGTGTGTGTGTGTGTGTGTGTGTGTGTGTGTTACAGAGATCCATGGCAGGACGTGGAGGGGTGTGTGCGGATCTCCGCCCAGCACTGTGACGTGTCCCAGGCCTTCTCTGATTTTGAACTCTACAACATGATCCGCCTGGGCCTCCACCAGGGCCCTGGGAGCCCAGTCTGGACAAAACCACGCAAGTTTGACCCAAGTGATTTCAGTCAGTAACCAACCTCTCTGCTCTCAAGACCAATCACATATCTAAAATGCTGGTTTGTTGTTCCAATCAAATGTCACGTAGAGAGCATTTAAACATCTCATTACACTGCAGAATACAAATGGATATGGCTAAAACTGCTGACATGAATAGGTTGGTGTGATTGAAATGACAAAGTGGCTTCTTTGTTTCTCCTCTCCTCAGCCTTCAACCGCCCCTCCGTCTCTGTGACTCTGTCTAGAGAGAGGCTGGTAGTGGAGGTGCACTTCCCCTGTTCTACCAACAGAGGGTGCTTTCCTCTGCAGAGCTGCTGTCCACTGTCAGAACTGATTGACCCCTGGGTCACAGTGACCGTATATAACCAACAGAACCACTCTGACTACAAGGTACCCCCGCTTGTGCCATCTGCAATACCACTTTTTGTTCACCCTCCATCTTCTCTCTTTCTCTCTGTCTCTCTCTCACACTCATGGTCCCTCCCTTTCCCTTACTGCTATGTAAGTGAATCTGTGGAGTGCACTTCTTAAAGTGCTCCAACCATAAACGGTGTCCAGTCTATGGTCTGCTGTGTGTTGTTTGTGTGCATTCGGTTAGTACAAGCTCTCTCTCTCTCATGTTCACATGTTCCTTCCCAATTCCCTGATCCTGTTTCAGAGGCGTACTGGTTGGGCCCAGGAGGTGGTGTACAGGGCTGAGTTCTCAGACCTGGTCTCAGGACAGGACTACTGTGCCTTGGCTAACTTCTCCTTTGGACCCCCCACCTTCCCCCTGGCCTCCTCTCCCCCCTCCCACCCACACTGTGTCCACCAGGCTGCCCCAGGACCAGGTGAGAGGTCAGAGGTTAAGGTTATGGCTAGGGTTAGGGTTGATCCAAGGTGTGGACATTAAGCTAGGGTTAGGGTTGATCCAGGGTGTGGAAATTAAGCTAGGGTTAGGGTTGATCCAAGGTGTGGACATTAAGCTAGGGTTAGGGTTGATCCAAGGTGTGGACATTAAGTTAGGGTTGATCCAGGGTGTGGACATTAAGCTAGGGTTAGGGTTGATCCAAGGTGTGGACATTAAGCTAGGGTTAGGGTTGATCCAAGGTGTGGACATTAAGCTAGGGTTAGGGTTGATCCAGGGTGTGGACATTAAGCTAGGGTTAGGGTTGATCCAGGGTGTGGACATTAAGCTAGGGTTAGGGTTGATCCAGGGTGTGGACATTAAGCTAGGGTTGATCCAGGGTGTGGACATTAAGCTAGGGTTAGGGTTGATCCAGGGTGTGGACATTAAGCTAGGGTTAGGGTTGATCCAGGGTGTGGACATTAAGCTAGGGTTAGGGTTGATCCAGGGTGTGGACATTAAGCTAGGGTTAGGGTTGATCCAGGGTGTGGACATTAAGCTAGGGTTAGGGTTGATCCAAGGTGTGGACATTAAGCTAGGGTTAGGGTTGATCCAGGGTGTGGACATTAAGCTAGGGTTAGGGTTGATCCAGGGTGTGGACATTAAGCTAGGGTTAGGGTTGATCCAGGGTGTGGACATTAAGCTAGGGTTAGGGTTGATCCAGGGTGTGGACATTAAGCTAGGGTTAGGGTTGATCCAGGGTGTGGATATTAAGCTAGGGTTAGGGTTGATCCAGGGTGTGGACATTAAGCTAGGGTTAGGGTTGATCCAGGGTGTGGACATTAAGCTAGGGTTAGGGTTGATCCAGGGTGTGGACATTAAGCTAGGGTTAGGGTTGATCCAGGGTGTGGATATTAAGCTAGTGTTTGAGGTAATATATACAACCGTGATTTCACAATGAAATGTGTGTCTGTGTTCACCAGGGTTGCAGCCAGTGTTGTTGGGGATAGGAGTGTGTGCTGTGCTCTTCTCTGCTCTCCTTGCTCTGTACCGGCTGAAACAGAAACGAGATGCACCTCGCATTAACAGACTCCCCAAGACTCTAGTAAACTGTCCTTGTTCTCTTGTCAAACACACAGGCGCGCACACACACACACTCACACACTCACTCACTCACTCACTCACTCACTCACTCACTCACTCACTCACTCACTCACTCACTCACTCACTCACTCACTCACTCACTCACTCACTCACTCACTCACTCACTCACAGTATGCAGTGTATATATTTGATTTAAACCAAGTGTATAGTTCTATATATTACAGTACATATAGTCCATAGTCCTTGGGTATGTAATTGGGAATGCAATGCAGTATTTCTGTGTTTTCATGCAGGCATCTCTCCAGGCATCCCTCCAGGACCCCCCAGAGTCCTCTTCAGACCCGGTTGACCCCAGTGACATCCATGTGGAGGTTGTGGACGACCACCTCTCCATCATGTCTTCCTTGTCCGGCTGTGTCTTCACCAACGCCCAGGCCCCAAGCTTGGGGGACGGATACAGCAACAAACCCTTCCCCGGTGACTACAGGTCGGGCAACATGGACTGGCACACTTGGGGAGACACTAAGCTGGGCCTGAACTCTGGCAGCACCCTATCCCTGCCATGCTCCACTGTGCCTATAGGGCTACATATGACCCAGTGCAACTTCGATTCACCACTACGACCACATCCAGAGCCCACGGTGCCAACACTACCCTACCTTGATTCTCTTTCTCTGTCAGAGGCTGGGGAGGGCCAGGGGGTCCCGCTGTGCTCAGTGAGGTTTGGGGGTGCGAGTGAAGGGGGTGAGAACCTGGAGGGACTACAGTGGTGTAACCGGTAGCATGTTGAACTGCAGTACCCATAATGCTCTGTACAACATATTCTGATGAACTCCACAGTGCAGTTGAGTCCAAGGTTTTGGCAAACAGGGCATCGATTTTGGAGGAGATGAGATGGGACAGAACTGGACCCAATGAAGAGTAATAGTGGTCCTATGTAGCTCAGTTGTTAAAAAGCAATGACACTATCAAACGGCAGGGTTGTGGATTAGATTCTCGCCAGAATCACATACTAAAAATGTATGCACTCACTGTAGTGTAGGTCGCTATGGATACAAGTTGAACGTCTGCTGAGTGGCATTGGTAACCTGGTTCTGCCGTATATAGCAGTCGAAGAAGACATGGCTGGGAACTGAAGCGCCAAGCTCAGTTTGAACAACAACACTGACAACCACAGCTTTGTTTTACACCGTTTGTTTAGTAGGGTTCACAATATCGATGACTTCTGTCATCCGCAGAGCCGGGGGGATGACAGATTGATGGACAAATCAATAGGGCCCCTGTTGGTGCGAGCAGAGCCTCTGATTCACAGGTCCAGCTGGGTCTTTGGGAGGGTTTGTTTGAGGGGTGCTGAAGGTAGTGTTTCAAGTTCCAAAACTTTATTGTCCATGTTTGTTTAAAATGGGAATATATTTGTTTCAGGAGACCCCCCAGCCCCCCACCCTTAACTGGACTGTGGTATGGATAATGGCGATTTTAGCATGTAAATCTTGGTGGGGCAAAATAAAGATGTGGGATGCATGCCAGCAAAGCCCCAACACTAAACAATACATTAATTGCACTATAATGGTGACAAACGGTGCCCACAATCTGTTAGGGCCTACATAAAGCTGTCCCTACAGTAGAGTCCCAACAGCAGAGTCCCAACAGCAGTCCCAACACCTTACCACTGCTACACCTGGCTATCAGCGGAGCCTTGTCTGGCAGCGAAACAGTTCATTCAGCCTCATTTACTGCCTTTTTAAAAAAACATAGCTGATATGGCTGAATTGAGATGTATGAACTATGGCATAAGGGAAAGACAAGAGGATAAGAGGCAATCAGTAATTTCGATTAAGACATTATTGAGCGAGCTAGGATGGACATAGTCAATGCAACTATTTGTTCAGCACTTTTGAAATGTACAGCAACAGAATTCAGAACATGGGCCGTTCTTCCTGTACACCAAGTCAGAACTATATGATAAATAAAGGGGGCATATAAGCATACAATGACAGCTCTTACAATATTCAATGATTACATTTCTCAAAAACAGGTTATAGGCTACATGTGCACCACCAAAAAATGAAAAGATGTAAATAGACCAAATCATTAGGGTGAGGCACATGGGCTACTAACAGCTTACTACACAACATACACATAGCTACAGTATACATATCTCCCTGGCACATTACATCACTTATGCAGCAGCATACAATACATTTTTGGACTCACCTTGTTGTGCTGTGCTCACTTGAACAGGAAGGTGGCGTGGCAGTCCTATGTGGGCAAATGTTGTCATCAAAGTCTGACATTCTGGGAACTCAGGAAAAAAAAAGGTTGAATCATGATGGCGTCAGTAATCTTCAGGTTGTAGCTCTAGATAGAAGCCCGAGTTCAAAATGTACAATTCCGAATTGAATGAAAGTTCAAAACGTATTTTCCCAGTCGTAGCTCGTTCCCCCCCCCCCCCCCCCCCCCCCCCGAGTACCCAGTTGTCTTGAACTCACTAAAGTCAGATTTTGCAGTTCCGAGTTAACAGTTGCTTTGATCAAGGCACAAATCATGCTTCATTGACAGCATGGCCAATGTTGATTGTTTATAATTTTAAACTAGGAAAATAGACCCCTAATCTTAGACTTGGGACCACACAGCCACTCCCCTGAATAGCAGGCTAATGATTGCTTTGCGATGCTTGCAGTTAGCCACTGATTCCTTCCAAACCACATAATGTTTATGTCCAATGGCCGATGAGCAACAATACATTTTATCTATAATTTATCTTCATTATTTCTCTTCATATGACAAGGATTAAAAAGGATTTGCCAGTAGTTTGTCGACTTGATTCATGATGATGACTGCTAGCTAAGATTTTGAAAGTACTATGTTGACATGATCAGTCCAATCAAAGCTACTGTAGATATGTGATTTGATGTCATTTCTGTGGCCAATGACCTTGAGCCTTCTTGGATGGTCACTTCTAATGTAACTCTATGGCAGCACCCAAGGGGCTTGAATATTTTCTGCTGATAGCCCCACCACCACAAAAAGCACTGAGCTAGGCTGAAACACCTGCATTTTGGCCCTGCCTTACTCAAGAAAACAAAAAGAGGCCATGTTTGTATGCGGCTTTATTAACTCAATGATGTATTTTTTACATTGTTTTCAAACTGATATGTCACACGTATTAATACCAAAATAACATGCAAAATATAATGTTTTGGGGCAAAAAATGTGGGGCTCAAAACAGGTGGGGTCTCCAGTATGTATGGACAAAACTGGACTATCATAAACATATACCATGGGGGGTTTATTATTCTGACCCCCCCCCCCCCCTTTATTTCCTCTACCTACTGTACTGTTTGAAGTCTCTACCTCAATGTTTCTCTTGTTTTCTCTGTGTGATAACAGGAGGTTGTTTCCCCCCCTCTGGCTCTCTCTCTCTGCCTTGCTTCTGACTCACTGTTGCCCCATCCTACCTCTGGCCTGACCCGCTGTCTTTTACCCGTGTCTGACACCTCATTCCTGGGGGGTTACACATCTCTTTTGCTGGTGGTGCACTTTTTCTGGAACATTAGGAAACCCAGGGGGGTGAGAGAAAGAGTGAGAGGAGAGAGACGGAGGAGAGGCATGGAAGATGGTGGAGTGAAAACAGTGGCCCCATTCAAATCCTCCTCAGTTCTGGAACACTCATATTCATAATAATAGAACTGTGTCGGGGGGATTTTGATTGATGTCAGGCTAATGTTGGACCGTCAGTGAATCCAAACTAAGCAGTGTGTGTCTGCCTGCCAATCACATAGCTGTAACGTTATTCCACAGGCGTCCAACAGAGAATTCCCATCTAACCTTGAACTGAGGTTTTTGGATGAGCTTTTTATGGGCCCTGCTATATTTGCAGTCAATTTAGTGGAAAGTTGATCCAAGATGGACGCCTTGTAGCTCGGCTCCCCACTGGTGTGTGCTGGCTTGCTCTGCAACTGAGGTGGTGAAGTTGGATTAGGGATTTATGTGGTGTTCAACAGGGTGACGTTTCTCGAAAAAGTCTAATTTATATGTCAGCTGAAACTGTCTCTGCTAGAGTATCTGAAATTAGATATATTTAGCATTTTTACTTTCCATTCAGTGCATACCGTTCTTTGAATGTCAAGTTTGCTCATATGTAAATGTAAATTAACCAAAGAGAGGGGAAAAACAGACAAATGCATATGCGAGAGTACAGCGGAGCTTGAAAAACAACTCACAAGCCTAATAAAAACAGCTTGAAATGAGGTATCATTCAGTGCAGATGAAGGCAAGTATTTCAGTTCAGCTTATAAAACTGTTTGCACAATGCTAGATAAGTGTAATTGATGGATTATTTTTCTGTGTACTTCACTTTCTAACACCATGAGTCAGTGTACAATTAGATAGGAAATATTTCAGAGTAATTTGAAGTGCTTTTGTGTGTGATAAATATGTAACAAGTTTGTTAAAATACTGTATCTTGCTTTCTGTTTTTGTTTTCCTAACTGGTTGAATAATGAAAGAAGTGCGTTCATTGTGCATAAATAAAAAGCACCTTAAAAGGTTACAATTGCAACTGTGATGGTCAAGTCAAAGTCCTGGTACTTTCAAAAATACAGAAGTGTAAATACAATGTGTAGTAGTGTCCTTTCTTATACTTCATACAAAAAATATACAAAATATTCTAAACTAAAAAGCTATTTACAAATGTTACAATTGCACCTGTGATAGGCTTTTACTATTTCCTTCAAACCAGGTGATGTGTTGCTCGTGTTTGAGCTGACACACAGACCCAGTTTACATCCCACATGGCAGTGTTTTCCTTTTATAGTGCTCTACCTTTGACCAGAAAGTATAACCTATAAAGGGAACAAGGTACCATTTGAGACATAGCTCAAGTGACAGAACCACACAGGCATGACCACACCGACCAATTCAGATGACAAGCGGTTAAAGTTAGGACGCTGTAGTGTGAGAATGAAATCCAACACGCGTACCCTTTAATTCATAAAGTAAGTTGCATGCTCTACTTACTTACAAAATGTGATCTTTTGTCCACAATAGATGTCTATATGATACATACAATTATTATTTTTTAAATATATGATAGAAAAACTTTCAAAAAATACATTTACCTTACATTTCTAAAGATAAAACATAGCTTTTAACGGTGGAGTTTTAAAAGTAACGCTTTTATGGTCCTCACTAGGAATAATAGATACTTTAAAATGCCTTAAATCATTTCAGAAAATGCATTTGACCAAGAAAGGCCATATTCAGAACTACATGTGCCTATATGAAGGAGAGGAAGTTGTGGTCCATCACTCACTCTCTCGTGCAGGAAACCCTGAGTCACACGCTCACTGACTCACAGGCTTAACCCCCAGCACAGATATCATAATAACCGTTCTCTGATGTGTGTTGATGCTCAATGGCCATTGCCAGTCATATAAATATTCATCATGCCAGACATAAAGGTAATAAAGATTTTATTTATTGTACGGCATCACTGACTAAGACACTCCAGTCAAATCAAATTGTACACTGCTCAAAAAAATAAAGGGAACAGTTAAACAACACAATGTAACTCCAAGTCAATCACACTTCTGTGAAATCAAACTGTCCACTTAGGAAGCAACACTGATTGACAATAAATGTCACATGCTGTTGTGCAAATGGAATAGACAACAGATGGAAATTATAGGCAATTAGCAAGACACCCCCAATAAAGGAGTGGTTCTGCAGGTGGGGACCACAGACCACTTCTCAGTTCCTATGCTTCCTGGCTGATGTTTTGGTCACTTTTGAATGCTGGCGGTGCTTTCACTCTAGTGGTAGCATGAGACGGAGTCTACAACCCACACAAGTGGCTCAGGTAGTGCAGCTCATCCAGGATGGCACATCAATGCGAGCTGTGGCAAGAAGGTTTGCTGTGTCTGTCAGCGTAGTGTCCAGAGTATGGAGGCGCGAACCAGGCCAGTACATCAGGAGATGTGGAGGAGGCCGTAGGAGGGCAACAACCCAGCAGCAGGACCGCTACCTCCGCCTTTGTGCAAGGAGGAGCAGGAGAAGCACTGCCAGAGCCCTGCAAAATGACCTCCAGCAGGCCACAAATGTGCATGTGTCTGCTCAAACGGTCAGAAACAGACTCCATGAGGGTGGTATGAGGGCCCGACGTCCACAGGTGGGGGTTGTGCTTACAGCCCAACAACGTGCAGGACGTTTGGCATTTGCCAGAGAACACCAAGATTGGCAAATTCGCCACTGGCGCCCTGTGCTCTTCACAGATGAAAGCAGGTTCACACTGAGCACGTGACAGACGTGACAGAGTCTGGAGACGCCGTGGAGAACGTTCTGCTGCCTGCAACATCCTCCAGCATGACCGGTTTGGCGGTGGGTCAGTCATGGTGTGGGGTGGCATTTCTTTGGGGGGCCGCACAGCCCTCCATGTGCTCGCCAGAGGTAGCCTGACTGCCATTAGGTACCGAGATGAGATCCTCAGACCCCTTGTGAGACCATATGCTGGTGCGGTTGGCCCTGGGTTCCTCCTAATGCAAGACAATGCTAGACCTCATGTGGCTGGAGTGTGTCAGCAGTTCCTGCAAGAGGAAGGCATTGATGCTATGGACTGGCCCGCCCGTTCCCCAGACCTGAATCCAATTGAGCACATCTGGGACATCATGTCTCGCTCCATCCACCAACGCACGTTGCACCACAGACTGTCCAGGAGTTGGCGGATGCTTTAGTCCAGGTCTGGGAGGAGATCCCTCAGGAGACCATCCGCCACCTCATCAGGAGCATGCCCAGGATTTGTAGGGAGGTCATACAGGCACGTGGAGGCCACACACACTACTGAGCCTCATTTTGACTTGTTTTAAGGACATTACATCAAAGTTTGATCAGCCTGTAGTGTGGTTTTCCACTTTAATTTTGAGTGTGACTTCAAATCCAGACCTCCATGGGTTGATAAATTGGATTTCCATTGATTATTTTTGTTTGATTTTGTTGTCAGCACATTCAACTATGTAAAGAAAAAAGTATTTAATAAGATTATTTCTTTCATTCAGATCTAGGATGTGTTGTTTAAGTGTTCCCTTTATTTTTTTGAGCAGTATATTTGTCAAATGCCCCGAATACAAACATGTGTAGTAGACTTTACAGTGAAATGCTTGCTTATAAGCCCTTAACCAACAATGCAGTTAAGAAAAATAAGAGTTAAGAAAATATTTACTAAATAAACAAAATATAAAAGCAACAATAAAATAATAACGAGGCTATATACAGGAGGTACTGGTACAGTCCTCTGTTGCTTGATACTCTACAGTGAGACTCACAAGGCTCCGTTTACACTGACGCTTCTACATTTGTATCACAGAGCTGTCCTAACGGTTGTTTCACAATGGGTTCTTGGATCTGATCATCATTAGATCGCAGCGCTGCGTCTTTTAACCATTAACCAGAACCAATATATGGACACAATCACAGGATACTTATGAATGCCAGGTGTAAACGCCCCGAAACACGCAAGCCTCACACACAGCCTGGTATTATACACAGAGACAAGGCAACACCAGTGTTATACTGTAGCAACAGGGTTTTATTTGGCCATAAATCTCATATGTTGAATCAATAATATACACAATATATACAGAATGCGAACGCACAGTCCGGGTTGAGGTTTCTTCATTCTTGCAGCGAGCAGAGGTTGGCAGAGCATCATTTGCCTCCGTTCATCAGTGTCATGGATGGATCCTGTCAATCTCCCACACACACACACCACCTGCAGTGGAGGGTCGGGGGACCTGGTGTTACTATGGCAACAGCTCCCCCTCTCTGTCCATCCATCCACTGTCCAAGTCAGATGATCTTTCTGTCTTTCTCATCTGCGCCAGTACTGAGGAGAGATAGGAGACAGACAACACCGTTAGCCGACACAAGAGACAGGAGACAGACAACACCGTTAGCCGACACGAGAGATAGGAGACAGACAACACCGTTAGCCGACACGAGAGACAGGAGACAGACAACACCGTTAGCCGACACGAGAGATAGGAGACGGACAACACCGTTAGCCGACACGAGCGATAGGAGACGGACAACACCGTTAGCCGACACGAGAGATAGGAGACAGACAACACCGTTAGCCGACACTAGAGATAGGAGACAGACAACACCGTTAGCCGACACGAGAGATAGGAGACAGACAACACCGTTAGCCGACATGAGAGATAGGAGACAGACAACACCGTTAGCCGACACAAGAGATAGGAGACAGACAACACCGTTAGCCGACACGAAAAATAGGAGACAGACAACACCGTTAGCCGACACTAGAGATAGGAGACAGACAACACCGTTAGCCGACACGAGTGATAGGAGACAGACAACACCGTTAGCCGACATGAGAGATAGGAGACAGACAACACCGTTAGCCGACACAAGAGATAGGAGACAGACAACACCGTTAGCCGACACGAAAAATAGGAGACAGACAACACCGTTAGCCGACAAGAGACAGGAGACAGACAACACCGTTAGCCGACACTAGAGATAGGAGACAGACAACACCGTTAGCCGACACGAGAGATAGGAGACAGACAACACCGTTAGCCGACACGAGAGATAGGAGACAGACAACACCGTTAGCCGACACGAGAGATAGGAGACAGACAACACCGTTAGCCGACACGAGAGATAGGAGACAGACAACACCGTTAGCCGACACTAGAGATCGGAGACAGACAACACCGTTAGCCGACACGAGAGATAGGAGACAGACAACACCGTTAGCCGACACTAGAGATCGGAGACAGACAACACCGTTAGCCAACACTAGAGATAGGAGACAGACAACACCGTTAGCCAACACTAGAGATCGGAGACAGACAACACCGTTAGCCGACACTAGAGATAGGAGACAGACAACACCGTTAGCCGACACGAGAGATAGGAGACAGACAACACCGTTAGCCGACAGGAGACAGACAACACCGTTAGCCGACACTAGAGATAGGAGACAGACAACACCGTTAGCCGACACAAGAGATAGGAGACAGACAACACCGTTAGCCGACACGAGAGATAGGAGACAGACAACACCGTTAGCCGACACGAGAGACAGGAGACAGACAACACCGTTAGCCGACACGAGAGACAGGAGACAGACAACACCCTTAGCCGACACGAGAGATAGGAGACGGACAACACCGTTAGCCGACACGAGAGATAGGAGACGGACAACACCGTTAGCCGACACGAGAGATAGGAGACGGACAACACCGTTAGCCGACACGAGAGATAGGAGACAGACAACACCGTTAGCCGACATGAGAGATAGGAGACAGACAACACCGTTAGCCGACACAAGAGATAGGAGACAGACAACACCGTTAGCCGACACGAAAAATAGGAGACAGACAACACCATTAGCCGACAAGAGACAGGAGACAGACAACACCGTTAGCCGACACTAGAGATAGGAGACAGACAACACCGTTAGCCGACACGAGAGATAGGAGACAGACAACACCGTTAGCCGACACAAGAGACAGAAAACAGACAACACCATTAGCCGACACAAGAGATAGGAGACAGACAACACCGTTAGCTGACACTAGAGATAGGAGACAGACAACACCGTTAGCCGACAGGAGAGACAGGAGACAGACAACACCGTTAGCCGACACTAGAGACAGGAGACAGACAACACCGTTAGCTGACAGGAGAGACAGGAGACAGACAACACCGTTAGCCGACACTAGAGATAGGAGACAGACAACACCGTTAGCCGACACGAGAGATAGGAGACAGACAACACCGTTAGCCGACACGAGAGATAGCAGACAGACAACACCGTTAGCCGACACGAGAGATAGGAGACAGACAACACCGTTAGCCGACACGAGAGATAGGAGACAGACAACACCGTTAGCCGACACGATAGATAGGAGACAGACAACACCGTTAGCCGACACGAGAGATAGGAGACAGACAACACCGTTAGCCGACAGGAGAGATAGGAGACAGACAACATCGTTAGCCGACACTAGAGACAGGAGACAGACAACACCGTTAGCCGACACGAGAGATAGGAGACAGACAACACCGTTAGCCGACACTAGAGATCGGAGACAGACAACACCGTTAGCCGACACGATAGGAGACAGACAACACCGTTAGCCGACACTAGAGATCGGAGACAGACAACACCGTTAGCCAACACTAGAGATAGGAGACAGACAACACCGTTAGCCGACACGAGAGATAGGAGACAGACAACACCGTTAGCCGACAGGAGACAGACAACACCGTTAGCCGACACTAGAGATAGGAGACAGACAACACCGTTAGCTGACACAAGAGATAGGAGACAGACAACACCGTTAGCCGACACGAGAGATAGGAGACAGACAACACCGTTAGCCGACACGAGAGACAGGAGACAGACAACACCGTTAGCCGACACGAGAGATAGGAGACAGACAACACCGTTAGCCGACACGAGAGACAGGAGACAGACAACACCGTTAGCCGACACGAGTGACAGGAGACAGACAACACCGTTAGCCGACACGAGAGATAGGAGACAGACAACACCGTTAGCCGACACAAGAGATAGGAGACAGACAACACCGTTAGCCGACACGAGAGACAGGAGACAGACAACACCCTTAGCCGACACGAGAGATAGGAGACAGACAACACCGTTAGCCGACACTAGAGATAGGAGACAGACAACACCGTTAGCCGACACTAGAGATAGGAGACAGACAACACCGTTAGCCGACACTCACGCCAACACACTTGTCATGTAGACGCTTAACACATGTAAACACAAATATTTACCAACCCATGACACCTAAACATCATACCTCAAACATACCTCATTTGCACACACTGTATATAGACTTTTTCTCTATTGTGTTATTGACTGTATGTTTGTTTATTCCATGTGTAACTCTGTGTTGTTTGTGTCGCATTGCTTTGCTTTATCTTGGCCAGGTCGCAGTTGTAAATGAGAACTTGTTCTCAACTGGCCTACCTGGTTAAATAAAGGTGAAATAAATAAAAATAAAAAATAAACTTGTAAAAGTACCTCAAACCAGGTAGTCATTGTTGTAGAATTTTGTAGAAAATAGAATTTGTTCTTAAAGACTATTAAGGACACATACATTAACACTGCTACAGGAAAGGTCAGTATAATTGTCTCAGTTTTGATACACAATACACTTCGGTTGTGACACACACACAAACACACCTGGGCAAACTTGTGTATCTGCTCTACCACGGCAGCAAACAGAGCCCCCACGCTCTCATCAATCAGACTCTGCATGTAGTGAACGGCCTCCTCGTCCGACAGGTCCAATCGGAACTTGTCCTGCACCTGGAGGGGGAGGAGACAGAATGTTCAGGGGAGAGATAAATCCTGGTTAGATACATTCATTGGGTTTGTTCTTTCATGTGGAGACACGTAAAATCCACACACAAGTGTACATTACAGTATGTCTGCAGAGTGAAAAACACACACAGTATTTCCCACCCACCTTCTTAACAGTCTTGTCAGGCTCCAGGGCGATGTCAGGAATGTTGGCGTCCACCATGAGAGAGAACAAATTCAGGATGAGGTTAGAGTACCTGGAGAGAGAGAGACAAGATTGAGAGAAATGAAAAAGGTTCATCACAGCTGATACAATTGTGTGTGTGTATACTGTGTGTGTGTATACTATGTGTGGGTGTGTATACTGTGTTTGTGTATACTGTGTGTATGTCCTACCTCCTGAGGTGAAGGAAGGCTGTGTAACACTGTTTCCTGAACTCCTGGTACTGTTCACTCTGCATGCCGCCCATCCCCTCCACCATCTCCTTACTCAGCTTCATGGGGGGAGGCAGGGGCTTGGGGTCACGACCCAGGATGTAGCCAAAGTCTATGTGGAATAACTTTCCTGAAATAGGAAGATGGAAAGGTATTCAATCAATGAAATGTATTCATAAAGCCCTTTTAACAACAGCAGTTGTCACCGTGTATTTAGTCATGCAGAACAGAGTAGAGTAGCTTTTGAAGGAAAGAACTAGTGATCAGACAATGTACAAATCCAACCACAGTGTGCTGGAGGTACATGACACATAATTCCTATAGACTCACCAGTCTTTGTGAGGAGCAGGTTGTCCAAGTGTCTGTCTCCCACACCCAGGATGTATGTGATGACACAGTAACCGGCTGGAAAAAGAATGACAAAACGACATCTCAGTAGTCATCCAAAAACACACATTAGGATGCTGAAAACAGAGGGCACCATGCCAACCCGTTGAATGGCCTACTTCTTGAAGTTCTATTTTGGGAAGAAATGTTGTTTTACCCTTAAAGGCGCAGTAGGCAGCTTTTTGTGCGACCCACCAAATTCACATAGAAATGTGAGTTCTTAATCTGTCATTCTCATTGACAGCAAGTCAGAAGCGGTATATCCGTTCTATGTGCACTATTTCTATGCTTCTCTTAATTTTTGTTTTTCTGTCGGTTTTGTTCACCAGCTTCAAAAAGCTGCAAAAATGTTAGGTTATTGAAAATATATTTCACAGAGATTTAGATGGTACAATGATTCTCTACACTATGCTTGTTTTGTCACCAACTGAAATTAAGCTAAACATTCACATTTTTGCAACCAGGAAATGGCGGAGCGATTTCTGCATACTGTATCTTTGAGTGTGTGTACATTACTGCATTTAAATGTGGGATATTGTTTTTCAACAGGAAAAGTTAAAAAAATTGCTGGAGTGCGTCTTTAATGTCACCCACACCAAGCCCTGGGATTGGTCCGAGACAGTGAGGTGGGAGGGTGTTAGTAGCAGTAGACTCACCACAGCTCTTGACGTAGGTGTCCATCACCTCAGAGCTGATGCCATAGGGCCCCTTATCACTGGGGGCGTGTTTTCTGAAGAAACTCTATAGAGACACAGTACAAAAGGAGAGAAAAGATAGTGTGTAATGTGTAAGACTATCACTTATAAGAAGCTACGGCAGACATGATATCACAAGACAGGCCTACCGACACAGACATGATATCACAAGACAGGCCTACCGACACAGAGATGATATCACAAGACAGGCCTACCGACACAGACATGATATTACAGGACAGGCCTACCGACACAGACATGATATCACAGGACAGGCCTACCGACACAGACATGATATCACAAGACAGGCCTACCGACACAGACATGATATCACAAGACAGGCCTACCGACACAGACATGATATCACAGGACAGGCCTACCGACACAGACATGATATCACAGGACAGGCCTACCGATAGACATGACATATTAAGACAGGTCTACAGACACAGACATGATATCACAGGACAGGCCTACCGATAGACATGACATATTAAGACAGGTCTACAGACACAGACATGATATCACAAGACAGGCCTACCGATAGACATGACATATTAAGACAGGTCTACAGACACAGACATGATATCACAAGAGGCCTACCGATAGACATGACATATTAAGACAGGTCTACAGACACAGACATGATATCACAAGACAGGACCACCGATAGACATGACATATTAAGACAGGTCTACAGACACAGACGTACACAGAGTGAAGATGGTAGACAAACATCTACTATACGATACAATGGTAAATAGGCTCTTAGACAGAAATATCTTGATCTCCTACCTGGATGTTTCCTTCAGTGGCCAGAACCTCAGCCACAGGCACCGACTGGACAAACTGCATGAACCCTAAAGGAACAACAGCACCCAGATCAGAGGTTAAAGGTCAGAAGTCACTTCCTGAGACAGTATTCGATCTCTACATCATTGGTGCTCACCATGCTTGGTGCTTGTGGCCAGCACTTTGTAAGGCGTCAACTTCAGATCTAGATTCTCTTTCCTCAGCAGCTGAGAGAATTTCCATCAGATTTCCATTAACAACACACAGCCACTTAACCTTCTGAGTCAGGATAAAATAAACAGCAGTCTGTTTGGCAGTAATGTTTGTCTCTGACTTTGTCCATAATAATACAGTATTATGTTTATATGATATGATAATAATATGTTGATAATATGGTAATAATAGGTTTATATGGTAATAATACGTTACTTTCTGACCTTGTCCATGAGAGAGATGATCTGTAGGATGAGCTGGTCTTGTCTCAGGTCGTCTCCATGTTTAAAGATGACAGGATACATCTTCCCTTCCTCAGCCTTGAAGATCAGCTTGGCTGGCATCAGAGCACTCTATAATACACAGAGATAGAGTGACGAGATTACAGAAACACATAAAGGTACATTATCACGTACCCATTACACTATCACACAGCAAGCATTGTCTATGTATGGCCCAAAAACTACTACTACACACTAATCCGGGGGAGAGGTAGAGGTGGAGCAGGAATAAAAGATGAGAGGGAGGAGAAAGAAGAGGTTGAGAGGGAGGAGAAAAGGAGAAGAGCGAGAGAGGAAGAAAGAGATAGGAGGTTGAGAGGATGGAGGGATGGAAGGTGATGTACCTTGAACAGCGTGGCGGTGTCTGGCACGATGCCTCTGATTCTCACCGAGGGTTCCAGAGGCAGAGGGATGGGGTCAATCTCACACAGGTTCACCTTCTCATTGTCCGCCAGCAGAGCCTGCAGTCGCTCCGTCTGAAACACAGGGGGCGCCACTGTCAACCATCCCAATCATAACACCATATAGTCACAAGGAAGGAAGACTTTGTGTGTGTGTGTGTGTGTGTGTGTGTGTGTGTGTGTGTGTGTGTGTGTGTGTGTGTGTGTGTGTGTGTGTGTGTGTGTGTGTGTGTGTGTGTGTGTGTGTGTCTGTGCGAGATAAATCTCCCATACCTTCTTCTTGCGGTTGCCGCTCTCTCTCTGCACAGCCTTCATCAGCTGTACTAGTCTGTCCACAAACGTCTGCTGGGACGCCAGGAGAGACCGCATCACCCTCACACTCTTATCACCCTGGAGAGAGAGAGAGGGAAGGGGTCAAATAAAAGAGAGGAGGAAATGAGTTCTACTCATGGTAACCAATCATAAACACTCCAGTGTTTCTTCAACATACTGTGCCGTATCACTCACTGTACATGCAAATTCATAGTGCTGAACTTTCAAATTACAAACGGCAAGATGAAGTAAGATAGGAGTTGTGAAAGACAGACCTTGAGCAGTGCTTGGCTGAACCTCCCGATGACGTTGAGGTACATATTGTGGGTCTTCAGGTCTCTCTGCTGGGTGTCCTGGTCTTCACACTCCACTATTACATACCTGAAAGGGTTCACACAGATTTAGCACACACACACGTAGGCTACATACAGTTGAAGTTGGAAGTTTACATACACTTAGGTTGGCGTCATTAAAACTCGTTTTTCAACCACTCCACAAATTTCTTGTTAACTAACTATAGTTTTGGCAAGTCGGTTAGGACATCTACTTTGTGCATGACACAATAGATTTTTCCAACAATTGTTTACAGACAGATTATTTCACTGTATCACAATTCCAGTGGGTCAGAAGTTTACATACACTAAGTTGACTGTGCCTTTAAACAGCTTGGAAAATTCCAGATAATGATATCATGGCTTTAGAAGCTTCTGATAGGCTAATTGACATCATTTGAGTCAATTGGAGGTGTACCTATGGATGTATTTCAAGGCCTACCTTCAAACTCAGTGCCTCTTTGCTTGACATCATGGGAAAATCAAAAGAAATCAGCCAAGACCTCAGAAAAAGAATTGTAGACCTCCACGAGTCTGGTTCATCCTTGGGAGCAATTTCCAAACGCCTGAAGGTACCACGTTCATCTGTACAAACAATAGTACGCAAGTATAAACACCATCGGACCACGCAGCCGTCATACCACTCAGGAAGGAGACGTGTTCTGTCTCCTAGAGATGAATGTACTTTGGTGCGAAAAGTGCAAATTAATCCCAGAATAACAGCAAAGGACCTTGTGAAAATGCTGGAGGATACAGGTACAAAAGTATCTATATCCACAGTAAAGCGAGTCCTATATCAACATAACCTGAAAGGCCGCTCAGCAAGGAAGAAGCCACTGCTCCAAAACCGCCATAAAAAAGCCAGACTAAGGTTTGCAACTGCACTTGGGGACAAAGATCGTACTTTTTGGAGAAATGTCCTCTGGTCTGATGAAACAAAAAGAGAACTGTTTGGCCACAATGACCATCGTTATGTTTGGAGGAAAAAGGGGGAGGCTTGCAAGCCGAGGAACACCATCCCAACCATTAAGCACAGGGGTGGCAGCATCATGTTGTGGGGGTGCTTTGCTGCAGGAGGGACTGGTGCACTTCACAAAATAGATGGCTTCATGAGGGAGGAAAATTATGTGGATATATTGAAGCAACATCTCAAGACATCAGTCAGGAAGTTAAAGCTTGGTCGCAAATGGTTCTTCCAAATCGACAATGACCCCAAGCATCCTTCCAAAGTTGTGGCAAAATGGCTTAAGGACAACAAAGTCAAGGTATTGGAGTGGCCATCACAAAGCCCTGACCTCAATCCCATAGAAAATATGTGGGCAGAACTAAAAAATCGTGTGCGAGCAAGGAGGCCTACAAACCTGACTCAGTTACACCAGTTCTGTCAGGAGGAATGGGCCAAAATTCACCCAACTTATTGTGGGAAGCTCGTGGAAGGCTACCCAAAACGTTTGACCCACGTTAAACAATTTAAAGGCAATGCTACCAAATACTAATTGAGTGTATGTAAACGTTTGACCCACTGGGAATGTGATGAAAGAAATAAAAGCTGAAATAATCATTCCCTCTACTATTATTCTGACAGTTCACATTCTTAAAATAAAGTGGTGATCCTAACTTTTTACTAGGATTAAATGTCAGGAATTGTGAAAAACTGAGTATAAATGTATTTGGCTAAGGTGTATGTAAACTTCCGACTTCAACTGTATATACACACACAGAAAGTATGTGATCCTCACCAGTACAGATAGTTGGCCAGTGTTGAGTTCTTACAAGCACGTGAGATGAGGAAGGTACACAGGTCCTGCTGTAGAAGACAAATAACATTGAGTTATATACCGTACTAAACATATTAGTTATATACCGTACTAAACATATTATTTATATACCCTACTAAACATATTAGTTATATATACCGTACTAAACACATTAGTTATATATACCGTACTAAACATATTAGTTATATACCCTACTAAACATATTAGTTATATACCCTACTAAACATATTAGTTATATACCCTACTAAACATATTAGTTATATACCCTACTAAACATATTAGTTATATACCCTACTAAACATATTAGTTATATACCGTACTAAACATATTAGTTATATACCCTACTAAACATATTAGTTATATACCCTACTAAACATATTAGTTATATACCCTACTAAACATATTAGTTATATACCCTACTAAACATATTAGTTATATACCCTACTAAACATATTAGTTATATACCCTACTAAACATATTAGTTATATACCCTACTAAACATATTAGTTATATACCCTACTAAACATATTAGTTATATACCCTACTAAACATATTAGTTATATACCCTACTAAACATATTAGTTATATACCCTACTAAACATATTAGTTATATACCCTACTAAACATATTAGTTATATACCCTACTAAACATAACAGAAAATACTTATCAGCCCAACTTCAATTATTTTCATCTCTTACCTCCAGGTTCTCGCTGGCCGCCCCTTCTTTTCCTTTCTGGACAGGTGAGGGCACCGCTGGAGCAGTCAAGATCTGGGGACTGGAGACACACAACCAGTTCATATTACACTGTTAGAACACAGTCATGATAAACAATTCTATATATTAAAAACAATCTAAATGCAGAAGGTCAACAAATTCTGAACTGGAACGTTTACCTGACCTTTTTTAAAAGAACACACATTTCTGTTTCATGTTTTAAAATATTTCCTGTTTTCGTGCCTAATGGTCTACTCTACAAAGCCAGTCGTCCACCCTTACAGACCCCCCTCTCACCTGTCCAGGTCCCCCAGGGTGGAGCTCTCTCCCAGGCCTTGGCTGTCCCTCTTGCTGCCTGGCTCCAGCCCTCCCTGGATGTCAGTGAAGATCTCGTATTTCAGAGCCTGGACCAGCTGGAGAAGGTACATCAGCAGATCCTGGAGCACAGGGGGAGAGACGTTGGTGTTAGTGTGTGTGTGTACATACTGCATATTTATGGCTCTGCTGTGTCACTCTACAAACACACACACACACACCCCACCCCACCTCCAAACACCTCAACACACTCCCCCTACTCCACCTACCTCGTCATCGGCCTGCTGCAGCCTGGTCACAGCGTAGCGTCGTACGGTGGGGTTGGTGAACTGGGAGGAGAGCAGCTCCAGGGAGTCCTCTACGTCCATGGGCCTCCACTTCCCCAGCAGCTCAAGGGCCTGCTTAGCCTCCCCGGGCAGGGCCCAGTTCACACACTTCAGGAACTTAGTCAGCGCCTGGAGGGGGACAGCGGAGAGGAGAGGGGAGAGGAGAGAGGAGAGGGGAGAGGGGAGGGGAGAGAGGAGAGGGGAGAGAGGAGGGGGACAGGGGAGAGGAGAGAGGAGGGGGACAGGGGAGAGGAGAGAGGAGAGAGGAGAGAGGAGAGGGGAGAGGGGAGAGAGGAGAGGGGAGAGGGGAGAGAAGGAGAGGGGAGAGGGGAGAGAGGAGAGAGGAGAGGGGAGAGGGGAGAGAGGAGAGGGGAGAGAGGAGGGGGACAGGAGAGAGGAGGGGGACAGGGGAGAGGAGAGAGGAGAGGGGAGAGAGGAGAGAGGAGAGGGGAGAGGGGAGAGGGGAGAGAGGAGAGAGGAGAGAGGAGAGGGGAGAGGGGAGAGAGGAGAGAGGAGAGAGGAGAGGAGAGAGGAGAGAGGAGAGAGGAGAGAGGAGAGGGGAGAGGGGAGAGGGGAGAGAGGAGAGAGGAGAGAGGAGAGAGGAGAGAGGAGGAGTGCTTCGTTAATTAGCTTCTTAGACCAGCGCGTTAACAGAGATGGAACGTCCTTGAGTGTTGTGGTGAAAATAGGGCTTTGGGTTTTTCCTGTCCAGGAACAACTCTGGGCCCTAGTTATACTGGGACCATGCTTAAACTAGGATTGTTTCCTGGTCAGGAAAACTCAGGGCCCTAGATGCTGTCCAACTTTGTTTCCGTTTTTGTAGGGAAATATATATAAATCTAAAATATATTCTGCTGTAAACACACAAACACTGTCCATGTGTCCGCACACTACACACAAAGAAATGGCCCATGGGACAATAAAAGATGTTGAAGCATAGCAGGATACACACCTTCTCCTGAGTGGTGAGGTAGTAACGGAACTTCCACACCAGGTCCTGTTCCTCAGAGCTCAGCTGCTTCGTTGGGGGGTAATTCACTATGACCTATAGATAGATAGATAGATAGATAGATAGATAGATAGATAGATAGATAGATAGATAGATAGATAGATAGATAGATAGATAGATAGATAGATAGATAGATAGATAGATAGATAGATAGATAGATAGATAGATAGATAGATAGATAGATAGATAGATAGATAGATAGATAGATAGATAGATAGATAGATAGATAGATAGATAGATAGATAGATAGATAGATAGATAGATAGATAGATAGATAGATAGATAGATAGATAGATAGATAGATAGATAGATAGATAGATAGATAGATAGATAGATAGATAGATAGATAGATAGATAGATAGATAGATAGATAGATAGATAGATAGATAGATAGATAGATAGATAGATAGATAGATAGATAGATAGATAGATAGATAGATAGATAGATAGATAGATAGATAGATAGATAGATAGATAGATAGATAGATAGATAGATAGATAGATAGATAGATAGATAGATAGATAGATAGATAGATAGATAGATAGATAGATAGATAGATAGATAGATAGATAGATAGATAGATAGATAGATAGATAGATAGATAGATAGATAGATAGATAGATAGATAGATAGATAGATAGATAGATAGATAGATAGATAGATAGATAGATAGATAGATAGATAGACAGACAGACAGACAGACAGACAGACAGACAGACAGACAGACAGACAGACAGACAGACAGACAGACACACACACACACAGTTGAGTCTACTGCTAACATCCGACACATTCACATCGCGAGCACACGCACGCACGCACGCACGCACGCACACACACACACACACACACACACACACGCACACGCACACGCACACACACACAGACACACACAGACACACACAGACACGCACACAGACACACACGCGCGGTTGCTGTCGAGTAACGGTACTGACGTTGAGCTGGTCTCGTGTGGCAGCGTTAGGCTTTAGGTCGTGGTCTGACGGTCCGCACCGTAGGCTACGGGCTAGCTTATGGTGCTTGCTCTCCACAAGGTTCTCCTATAGCAGGGAAAGAATCAATACAATGCATTCAACTCAATACATGATCAATATGTCGATAACTGAACGTCTCCCTTTGTGTGTGTGTGTTTCTCACCATGCACATCTGAGGGTCGGGGACTTTGACGATGTCAGCGCTGATGAGCACAGGTGAGGCGTCATCTCCATCCTGGAAGGGGAGGAGTTCAAGTCAATCAGCAACCACATCACCATGGCCATCAACCAATCAATAATCCCTTTCAGAACTACCACAGTATTTTAATGCCACAAAAACGTAATACCAACCGTGTGTGTGTGTGTGTGTGTGTGTGTGTGTGTGTGTGTGTGTGTGTGTGTGTGTGTGTGTGTGTGTGTGTGTGTGTGTGTGTGTGTGTGTCTACAGTACCTACCTTCTCATAATAGACAATACTGTACTCTGGCTTTTCACCAGTTTTGACACGAGGAAACTCCACCATTAGGTACATGAAGTTGGAACTGCGTTTCTCCCTCTGTGGGAACACAAACATACGACTGACTTTTGCTAGAGGAAGATAACACAGCAGTGTAGAGAAAGGAGAGATTAATATCTTTACATATTCACACGCAAAAGTATTTGTGATGGATGGGCTCTGACCCAACTGATTGTAAGTGTATGATGCAATATATGATTTATAGTGATTGAAAGAACTGGCCCCAGATCCTCTAACTCACCTCATTGATCATCTCTATTTCTCTGAAGGTGAGACGGTCCAACCAGTCTACCTTCACCATGTGACCCTGCCGGTGGGCCTTGGTCAGCTAGAAGGAGAGAATGAAGAGAGTAGAGGGAGAGGAACGGCGGAAAAGAAAGACGGAGCAGTGGAGGAAAGATGTAGTGAGGTTAGGAATAGAGGATGCAACAGAGGTGTAGCAGAGATGTGCAGAGAGCTCGCTCGGCCAATCAGAGCGCAGTTTTGGGTGCCAGCGGCCAATCCAGCGCAACGGAAGTACGGAACAGAAACTCAGCAGCCAATCCCCTCAGCGTCAGTGTGTGTGTCCGGGGCACACAAGAACACCATTCACCAGGGCTGTTATAACTCATCCGGAACTTGGTACAGTTCATTTTCACTATTTACAATCAGTCTACACACTCGTGGGTCTACAGTGCCTTCCAAAAGTATTAACACCCCTTAACTTTTTGTTGTTGTGTTACAGCCTAAATGTAAAATGGATTCAATTTAGAATGTCACCGGTCTACACACAATACCCTATAATGTCAAAGTGGAAAATTTTTACAAAATAATAAAAAATGTAAAGTATGCAGTCAATAAGTTTTCAACCCCTTTGTTATGGCAAGCCTACATAAGTTCAGGAGTAAAAATGTGCTTAACAAGTCACAATAAGTTGTATGGACTCACTCTGTTCAATAATAGTATTTAACATGATTTCTGTACCCCACACACAAATCTGTAAGGTCCCTCAGTCTAGCAGCAAATTTCAAACACAAATACAACCACAAAGACCAGGGACATTTTCCTATGCCTCGCAAAGTAGGGCACCTATTCGTAGATGGGTAAAATAAAAATAAAAAAGCAGACAATGAATGAGCATGGTGAAGTTATGAATTACTCTTTGGATGGTGTATCCCTACAGAAATACAGGCATCCTTCCTCAGTTGCCGGAGAGGAAGGAAACCGCTCACGGAATTTCACCATGAGGCCAATGGTGACAGAGTTTAATGGCTGTTATAGGAGAAAACTGAGGATGGATCAACAACATTGTAGTTACTCCACAATACTAATCTAAACGACAGAGTGAAAAGAAGGAAGCATGTACAGAATAAAAATATTCCTGTTTGCAATAAGGCACTAATGTAAAACTGAAAAAAAGGCAAAGAAATGTACCTTACGTCCTGAATACAAAGCGTTATGTTTAGGGAAAATCCAAGACAACCCATATTTTCAAGCATGGTGGTGGCTGAACCATGTTATGGGTATGCTTGTCATCGTCAAGATCTAGGGAGATTTATAGGATAAGTAGAAATGGAATAGAGCTAAACACAGGCAAAATCCTATAGGAAAAGCTGGTTCAGTCTGCTTCCAACAGACACTGGGAGACAAATTCACCTTTCAGCAGGACAATAACCTAAAACACAAGGCCAAATATACTCTGTAGTTACATATCAAGCTGACATTGAATATTCCTGAGTGGCCTAGTTACAGTTTTGACTTAAATCGGCTTGAAAATGGCTGTCTGGAAATGATTAAGAACCAACTTGATAGAGCTTGAATACCTTTTTAATAACAATACTAAATATTATACAATCCAGGTGTGCAAAGCTCTTAGAGACTTACCCAGAAAGACTCACAACTGTAATGGCTGCCAAAGGTGATTCTAACATGTGACTGTGAATACTTATGTAAATGAGATATTTAATTGACATATATAAACATGTTTTCACTGTCATTGTTGGGTATTGTGTGTAGATGGGTGAGAAAAAAATAAAAATGTATTCAATTCTGATTTCAGGCTGTAACACAACAAAATGTGGAATAAGTCAAGGGGTATGAATACATTCTGAAGGCACTGTAAAAACTACAAAATTAAAACAAGCACACCAAAGGCTAAAGACACATTTTGTAATAATTACTGTAACGACTGGGATTATTATATTATATGCAAAGGTGGTGCTTCTTAGTTGTTTCTCATGAAAAATGGCAGGGGGGTTGATGTACCATCTTCCTCACACACGCAAGCCATGCACACACACACACACACAACAAAAAGTCAGCAAGAAGTAGCTATAGGGCCTAATATGTGTACCAACAAAGACCAAGAGAAATACACAGGCCTACACACACACAGGCAAACACACACAGGCAAATACACACACATCCAGCATTCCGACCCTCACTCCTCTCCTTCCAATCCCTAGTACTCACATCACTGAGAAACTCCAGGTCAGAGGGCTGGAATAGACAGTGATTTAGACAGGTCCTTTCACAGGAGTATATCTCACACACACGCACGCACGCACGCACACACACACAGAGACACACCCAAACCTCCAGGGGACCCCTGACCCTGTGACTACCTTGGCCAGTCTTCCCATCTGGTCCTCTGCTAGACTGCTGCTGGTCCTACCTGGGGTGCTGGTGGGCTCCCCTCCGTCCCCCTCTACCCCAGGCCACACCTTCAGGTCATGCATCCCCTGCCGGAACATTCTGGGAGAGAGGAAGGGGAGATTGAAAGGGGATGTGAGATAGTATCGGTCAGATGGTATCAGTTTCAATAATAGCCACATACTGCTGGTCAAAAGTTTTAGAACACCTACTCAGTGAAGACATCAAAACTAGAGGTCGACCGATTAATGAGGGCCGATTTCAAGTTTTCATAACAATCGGTAATCGGCATTTTTGGACGCCGATTATGGCCGATTACATTGCACTCTACGAGGAGACTGCATGGCAGGCTAACCCCCTGTTACGCAAGTGCAGTAAGTTGCTAGCTAGCATTAAACCTATCTTATAAAAAACAATCAATCTTAACATAATCACTAGTTAACAACATATGGTTGATGATATTACTAGTTTAACAAGCTTGTCCTGCGTTGCATATAATCGATGCGGTGCCTGTTAATTTATCATTGAATCACAGCCTACTTCGCCAAACGGGTGATGATTTAACAAGCGCATTTGCAAAAAAGCACAATCGTTGCACCAATGTACCTAACCATAAACATGGTTTCTTAAAATCTTTAAAAGACTTTCTTAAAATCAATACACAAGTATATTTTTTTAAACCTGCATATTTAGTTAAAAGAAATTAATGTTAGCAGGCAATATTAACTAGGGAAATTGTGTCACTTCTCCTGCGTTCAGTGCAAGCAGAGTCAGGGTATATGCAGCAGTTTGGGCCGCCTGGCTCGTTGCGAACTGTGTGAAGACCATTTCTTCCTAACAAAGACCATAATTAATATGCCAGAATTTTACATAATTATGACATAACATTGAAGGTTGTGCAATGTAACAGCAATATTTAGACTTAGGGTTGCCACCCGTTCGATAAAATACGGAACGGTTCCGTATTTCACTGAAAGACTAAACGTTTTGTTTTCGAAATGATAGTTTCCGGATTTGACCATATTAATGACCTAAGGCTCATATTTCTGTGTGTTTATTATAATTAAGTCTATGATTTCATATTTGATAGAGCAGTCTGACTGAGCGGTGGTAGGCAGCAGCAGGCTCGTAAGCATTCATTCAAACAGCACTTTCCCGCGTTTGCCAGCAGCTCTTCGCAATGCTTGAAGCACAGTGCTGTTTATGACTTCAAGCCTATCAACTCCCGAGATTAGGCTGGCAATACTATAGTGCCTATTAGAACATCCAATAGTCAAAGGTATATGAAATACAAATGGTATAGAGAGCAATAGTCCTATAATTCCTATAATAACGACAACCTAAAACTTCTTAACTGGGAAAACGTTAGCTTTTTTACATGGCACATATTCCACTTTTACTTTCTTCTCCAACACTGTGTTATTGCATTATTTAAACCAAATTGAACAAGTACCATTTAATTGATATTAAATAGATTTTATTTATGTATTATATTAAGTTAAAATAAAAGTGTTCATTCAGTATTGTTGTAATAGTCATTATTACAAATATATATATAAAAATTGGCCGATTAATTGGTATGGGCTTTTTTCGATCCTCCAATAATCGGTATCGGCATGGAAAATCATAATCGGTTAACCTCTAATCAAAACTATGAAATAACACATATGGAATCATGTAGTAACCAAAAAAGTGTGGAACAAATGAAAACATATTATATATTTGTGATTCTTCAAATAGCCACTATTTGCCTTGACAGCTTTGCACACTGTTGGCATTCTCTCAACCAGCTTCACCTGGAATGCTTTTCCAACAGTCTTGAAGAAGTTCCCACATATGCTGAGCACTTGTTGGCTGCTTTTCCTTCACTCTGTGGTCCGACTCATCCCAAAACATCTCAATTTGGTTGAGGTCGGGGGATTATGGAGGCCAGGTCATCTGATGCGGCACTCCATCACTCTCCTTCTTGGTAAAACAGCCCTTACACAGCCTGGAGGTGTGTTGGGTCATTGTCCTGCTGAAAAGCAAATGATATCCCCACTAAGCCCAAACCAGATGGGATGGCGTATCGCTGCAGAATGCTGTGGTAGCCATTCTGGTTAAGTGCGCCTTGAATTCTAAATAAATCACAGACAGTGTCACCAGCAAAGCACCCTACATCATAACACCTCCTCCTTCATGCTTTACGTTTGGAAATACACATGCAGAGATCATCCATTCTCCCACACCGCGTCTCACAAAGACATGGCGTTGGATCCAAAAATCTCCAATTTGGACTCCAAACCAAAGGACACATTTCCACCGGTCTAATGTCAATTGCTTGTTTTTCTTGGCCCAAGCAAGTCTCTTCTTCTTATTGGTGTCCTTTAGTAGTGGTTTCTCTGCAGCAATTAGACCATGAAGGCCTGATTCACACAGTCTCCTCTGAACAGCTGATGTTGAGATGTGTCTGTTACTTGAACTCTGTGAAGCATTTATTTGGGCTGCAATTTCTGAGGCTGGTAACTCGAATGAACGTATCCTCTGCCGCAGAGGTAACTCTGGGTCTTCCATTCCTGTGGAGGTCCTCATGAGAGCCAGTTTCATCATAGCGCTGAAGAAACTTTTAAAGTTCTTGAAATGTTTCATATTGACTGACCTTCATGTCTTAAAGTAATGATGGACTGTTGTTTCTCTTTGCTTATTTGAGCTGTTCTTGCCATAATATGTACTTGGTCTTTTACCAAATAGGGCTATCTTCTGTATACCACCCCTACCTTGTCACAACACAACTGATTGGCTCAAATGCATTAAGAAGGAAAGAAATTCCACAAATGTACTTTTAAGAAGGCACGCCTGTTAATTAAAATGCATTCTAGGTGACTATCTCATGAAGCTGGTTGAGAGAATGACAAGAGCGTGCAAAGCTGTCATCAAGGCAAAGGGTGGCAATTTAAAGAATCTCAAATATAAAATATATTTTGATTTGTTTAACACTTTTTTGGTTACTACATGATTCCATATGTGTTATTTCATAGTGTTGATGTCTTCTAGAAAATAGTAAAAATAAAGAAAAACCCTTGAATGAGTAGGTGGGCTTAAACGTTTGACCGGTAGTGTACAGTCAGCAGTATTCAGTCTGGCTTTTTTGTAACTTCCCATTCATACGCAAAGGATCTAATGTAAAATAGAATAGATAAATTATACACAGACAACACAAATCCTTCATTTTGATTTTGCCGACACAGTACAGTAATATAAAGCATTTGTCCTGTTAGTTGAGATGGACTTGGGACTCACCCATATTTGCCAAAGAGGGTGACAGTGGTTCCCCCCACAGGGGTGGCTCGGCCCGGCCCGTACACATCCCACACTGTTAGGGCCACCTGGGCACTCTGGGGCAGGTCTGGGTACTTCACTGGCAGCCTCAACCACTCATTCCAGCTGGGGGAGGGAAGAAGGGAAGAGCGAGAGTGAGAAAGAAAGAAAGTTTACAGAACAATTCACAAGGACTATATTACTTTGGATCTATTATAGTGAGATTGGACTACAATGTGAAATACAAAGCCCGGCCAGGTCAAAGAGTGGCTCAGAGCATCATTCAACTATCTCATTCAGTCTTTTAAGAGATTATGTCAATTTGGGACACTATATCCTAATAAGGGTGTCACTCACTTCCAGCGGGTGCTGAACGCCTTGTAGGAGGTGAGTACGGGCAGCGCCAGAGGTTTGCCCTCTGCAAACACCTGACAGGTAACATAGAGGTCTGAGCAGCTCTCCTGGTAGAGGCCAGAGAACCGGAGCATGGGATCCTGCAGCAGCGCCTTGTAGCTCTTCTGCTCCCTCTTGCCCTCCAAGCTGCCTCTGTGGAGGGGAGGGAGGGGGAGAGGGAGGGAGGGGGGGAAAGGGAGCGAAGGGGACAGGAGGGAGGCGGAGAGAGAGGGAGGGAGAGAAAGGGAGCGAAGGGGACAGGAGGAAGACGGAGAGAGAGGGAGGGAGAGAAAGGGAGCGAAGGGGACAGGAGGAAGGCGGAGAGAGAGGGACAAGAGGGAGATGGAGCGAGGGAAAAGAGGGAGTGGAGAGGGACAAGAGGGAGAAAGGGACAGGAGGGAGGGGGAGAGAGGGAAAAAGGCAGGGGGATCATGTGAGATTAGAGACATGAGGGAGGGGAGTAGTTTGACACCACCACCACAGTTGTCCCTGGTCTTCTTTCCCTTTCAGAAACACAATTATTGCCCTCTGCTTAGCTGAGGTTCTAGAATCTAGACAAAAGTAGTAAATCAATGTTAGATCTAACACTGTGGATGACGATTTACGATATATCTATGAATGATCACCTGCAAGAATATTCATATTTGTCTTATTTACTTTCATTGCCACTCGTGATTAGATGTGTGCATGCTGCTGTGTTAAGACAACGGTTAACAATCCCCTGGCAAATTGTGACAAAATGCATCACAATATTATTCCAGTACATAACGGCCTAACTGGAAGCTCTACACTACATGGTTTGTTGAGAATTATGGACGTTATTTACGGGCCACCACAGCGGAGCCCAGCTCGTTAATAGAAGTCACGAGAGGTGCACTAAACCGATGAGCCGTCGGAATGTGCATGATGTCACGACAAGCGAATTGTGCTCCCAAATAAGAACCCTCACCGGGCACGTTATGGTGCCGTGATATCATGATGTTGCCATGCTCGCTTAGGTAAATAGAAGACAAACAACTAGGTAGAAATGATGTGACTTTTGGGCAAGCGCTGCAATCATTTTTCATCCATGCAAAGTGGCATTAGCTGGTCAACATTGGGGACTCGAGGTCCACGATGTCATTGCTGTCAACTTGTTATCAATCAAATCGTACGCAGTTACAAAGCTAGTAGTAGTTAAACTGACTGCTATTGTTTGCTTGACAGCATTATGTAAAACATTTTCTTTGCGCTATACGTTAACTTGCTACTTTAATGTGGCCAGATAGTAACCCAAGTAATAAAACACTAACATTTTCAGTTGAACATTAATATCCAAGTCACAACTGTAGACATAGTTAAATGTGTCTGTGTCCATCTTTCGTCGACTTCGTTACTCATAAATCACATCGGAAAATTGGATTGTAAGCAACTAACTTTAGCCTTCTCACAGACGGTGGGCTCGCTTGTAAGGCCTATGTGAAAAAACACATAGCAATACAGTCTCTCCACTTAGCAAAAAAATGATATACTGAAATACAGTCAGTTTATACACGAGCAGTCCAATCGAAATGTGAACTTTAATCGTCTCGATTCACGGGAATGACATTATAGCGACAGATCACTTTTCGGACATGATTTTTTTTTTTGTGAGCACCGCAAAGGCATATAAAGCTGACGTCAGGGAAAAGTAATCGATCTCTATTCCTCTGCCAATGATGGCGTGTGTTGTCAATCGTTGTTTTTTAAGGTTGATTTAGCTAGTCTGATGGTTCACTTACTTCCTGAAGAAAGGGAATTTGGGGGCCGGTTTACTGGATATAATCTTAAAGGCATAGCCAACATAAGTAAATATATGGCATTTGATTTCAATAAAAACATTTGCAACAAGTGTCTTTTTTTCTATAGCTATGTGCAAATGAAATGTTTTACTTTCAACTATGTTTTCAATTCATGGTGGCCACAGTTCATTGGCCAGAGTTCATATGTTATGAACTAGCACATCTTTGTAGGGTAGTCTTGACTATGGTTGTTGTTTTGGTGGCATTGGGCATCAAGAAACCTGATTATAATGTACTGGCCAGGTTTCCTCAGTGTAATGTTCTCTGCTTTACTGAAGTCCAGGAACTCCAACCGCCTTACCAGAGGTGTATTCATTATGTACACCATAGCAAAAATGTTTCACAACAGAAAACCTTTTGCAATGAAAAGGAGAGTTTCTATTGAACACATTAAGGTAGGTCCCTCCTTGTTTAGTCCCGTTTGCTTCCGTTTGGTTCATAATGACAGTGATGGAGAGTAGTGGGTCTCCCGAGTGGGGCTCCCAAGTGACGCTCCTGAGTGGCGCAGGGTCTAAGGCACTGCATCTCAGTTCTAGGGGTGTAACTACAGACCCTGGTTCAATTACAGGCTGTATTACAACTGATTGGGAGTCCAATAGGGTGGTGCACAATTGGCCCAGCATCTAAGGCACTGCATCTCAGTTCTAGGGGTATAACTACAGACCCTGGTTCAATTACAGGCTGTATTACAACTGATTGGGAGTCCAATAGGGTGGTGCACAATTGGCCCAGCATCGTTAGGGTTTGGCCAGGGTAGGCCGTCATTGTAAATAAGAATTTTTTCTTAACTGACTTGCCTAGTTAAACTGTAAAAAAAAAAAATGTAGTTTAACTAATCATTTAATTACATTTGGTTGTAGCTTGGTGGTAGTTGAACTAAATTCAAATCTTGGTAGTGTTTTCCGGCAGTTAAGGGTAGCTTCAGTGTAGCTTAACTTCTTCCAGTGTGAAGTAATTGGTAGCTTGGAAAACTATATTTTCAGAGTATCTTGCCCAGCACGGCCTAATGAACACATCCCTGGTTACATAACCCAAGCTGATGAGTCAGTCTCCACAACAGCAGTACCGCGTCCCAAATGGAACCCTATTCCCTTGATGGTGCACTACTTTTGACCAGGTTCCATAGGGGTCTGGTCAAAAGTACTGCACTTTATAGGGAATATGGTGCCTTTTGAGACACAGAGTAGTGGTAGCTGTGTCCTCTGCTCTGCAGCGACACGCTCCACTCATAATTAAAGAGGTGTTTAAGAAGGCAAGGCCCATTGCCTCCCCAGTGCAGTGTGTGTGTGTGTGTGTGTGTGTGTGTGTGTGTGTGTGTGTGTGTGTGTGTGTGTGTGTGTGTGTGTGTGTGTGTGGTGTGTGTGTGTGTGTGTGTGTAAGTGTAAGTGTTTGAGTCAGAGAGAGAGTTCATACCCAACTCAACCACTCCTTCTGTGTCCGCACAGTGTCAATCCTAAAAAAGGAGGGTTTGTTCGGGACATGTGATTGGTCGGGTACAGTAGTCCTATCCGAGGTAGCGCGGTAACGCTCCCTGAGCCAGAACAAAACATTAGCTCATCTCCTTCCACTTTCTCTATCAAGTCTGCAGACAGACAGAGATCATAGGAAAAACCTGCGATGAGGAACAAGTTTTTCACAATGCACCCCGGGGGCCTCACAATTTGTGTTTTACGCCCGTGTTCCCTCATACCCCCACAGAAGTCTGGAGGGTGTTGATAGGTTCTCCCTCGCCAGCCAGGGGTGCCACTGACCACAGGGCCTTGACATGCCTTGGTCCTGTATTGGGTGTGTATGTGGGTGTGTATGTGTGTGTGACTCAGAGTTGCCCCTGTCTCTACAGATCCACAGCTCAACTTGTCACAGTCTGAGGAGGAACATGTTCTGACTCTGGGGCCTTGTCACCACTAACGCACCGCATTCCCTATATAGTGCACTACTTTTGTACCAGAGCAATATGGGACCTGCTCAAAAGTAAGGAAGGGGAAAGGGTTTACCTAGTCAGTTGCACAACTAAATGCATTCAACCAAAATGTGTCTTCCACATTTAACCCAACCCCTCTGGATCAGGGGGGCTGCCTTAATCAACATCCATGTCATTGGCACTAATATTCTCCCCTCCTCGAACCTATAGATCCTATACAATAAGATGACGATGGACTATGACGGATTCACACTCTTTGATTGACAAGGTGTTTTGTAGGATAGCCCTCTTAAAAATAAATGAATTAGTGTCACACCCATTGTTACCTTCATGGACGAGCAGTGAGACTGTCTCTCTCCTTTTCCATTTGACATTTCATTGCACATTTCTTCCTAAATGGAATTTTGGGTGTACAAAAGCCTACAAATGCATATGTGAGAAATGTTGATAATTCTACCACTCTGAAATTCAGAATATCACGAAACACCAAACTCTGAAAGCGATACTTGCTAAGATACATTTTGATACAGTAGGCAACTGTTCTTTTGAGGCCCTCTGAGCAAGTACATTTGAATGACGTTTCAATCTCTCGTTCGTTGTAGACATTATGTAAATCTGAGACGTCTATTCTGTTAGTGGGTCATTGAAGGCTGGGGACGCTGTGTCCCTACCTCTCACAACAGGTTGTTGGTTCACACCATAGAGATGTATAGCGATCTCTACTTGGTAATAAACGGTTTTGCATGGACATTGCCATTGAGGGCTTCCACCATTTTAAAGTAGTCAACTGGGTGGGGATTCCTACGGGTTGGGATCATTGTCTTTTCTTGAAATGGTTTTGCCTAGTTTGTAAATGGCTTTGAGCTATATCTCCAGCACTGCAGGTGGTGGTAAAATACCACTATTAGCTTTACATTTAATTTTTTTTTTTTATAATATATATATTTTTTAGTAGATAGCTTCAATGGTGCCACCCATGCTATCAAATACACTATAATTGCACAGATACAAAGTTGAGACCTTTTTTCATCTCTATGGTCCACACACACACAAAACACACACGCCTGCAGCAGCCATAGCAGTGGACACTATAAAAATCATAAAACTAATCTTGTCCTTTATGAGCTTCCTCTTCCCAAAAATCCAGCAGGTCACTCTCCATCTCTCTCTCTGTCTCTGTCTCCTCTGGGGGGCAACTGACTGCTGCTGCTGGACAGGGCCCGCATGAGGTCACAGACTGGAGACACGGCAGGCACGCCATGACATCAGTATGAGCTCATCCCAACAAGGCAGACAGGGGTCAGTGGAGGCAGTAGGCCGCTGACTTTATATACAATATGCATCTGTGTTTGCATGTCAGAACGTCTTAGTAACCACATAGTAACACATCTGGTAGGAAAAAATCAATGGAGACACAGCCACTGTCACTTTGTTTCTCAGGTGGAATCCTAAGCGAGACCGTAATGAAGATTGAAGATATCTACTTCATCCCCAATACGGAAACTATATGTGAATGAATACAGAGAGAGTTCAAATTTCAATCAATAGATCGACCAGCATTTAAATCATGTTAGCCATTAATTTCTCCTTTCGTTCTCTCTCTCTCTTCAACCCCACAGCTCTCTCTGCTCCCTCTTACCTCTCTTTCTCTCCTCCCTTTCACCTCTCTCCTCTCTCCCCTTCTCCCTCTCTCATTTCCTCTCCCTCTCACCTCTCACTCCTCCCTCTCACCCCTTCTCCTCTGCTCCCTCTTACCTCTCTTTCTCTCCTCCCTATCCCCTTTCACCTCTCTCCTCTTCTCCCTCTCATCTCCTCTCCCTCTCACCTCTCATTCTCTCTCCTCCCTCTCACCCCTTCTCCCTCCCTCCCTCCCTCCCATCTCCTCTCCCTCACTCTCCTTCTCCCTCTCTTATCTCCTCTCCTCTCTCTCCTCCCTCTCACCTCTCTCCCCTTCTCAGTCTCTCATCTGCTCTCCCTCTCTATCCTCCCTCTCACCTCTCACTCTCTTTCCTCCCTCTCACCTCTCTCCCCTTCTCCCTCTCACCTCTCTCTTTCCCTCCCTGTCTTAGTCATCTTAGGATGTGTCAATGTTTCTATCATTTTAGAGGTCATGCCCACTGGAGCGAAGAGGAGCTGATCTCCGGAGTGCCAAGTTGGTGCCAAGACACAGCCTTTTTCCCCTTGCCCCCCCCAACCCCAACCCTGTGACACCCCACAGGCCCCCCCTGCGCCTCACACCCCTGCCCCTGCCCCGGCCGGTCCTCCTGATGAGGCTAACTAACCCCACCTCCCCCCGTCCGTTGCTGTCGTAAAGATTGTGGGGTATAAATGGAGGTGCGAGGTGGAGGAGAGGAATCAGAAAACTAAGAACCAGATCTAGAACTACAGAACTAGAACTAAAGAACATGAAGATGATGGACTCCATTGTTGGGAGAAACTGGACACTGACCTTCCTGGCTGGGACTCTGCTCTGGACCACCTGCTGCCTAGCTGCTTCCATGCAGTGTCACTTCAACTCTAAAGGTGAGAATATCATACTGAAGGATGTTTTTCATTCAACAAATGTCTTTAGGTTGAAGATTCCAATTCTGTTCAGAGTGTATTTGGTAAAGCAGAAACGTTTTGGGGACCTGTCGAAACTCATCCATTGTACATTTAGGCCAGAGTAGACCGTTTTTTTAAATTCTAAATATCTTGGATGGATGAATCCACTTGAAGTTGAGTACAAAGTTCATGTGGACGTCCTGCGGATGAATATAGGTTGATTTGTATAATATGTGTGGGACTTGGGTTAACACACCTGGTGGTCTGTCCCAGCCCTGTGTGTGAACGAGGGGAGACACTACTCCCTGGGGGAGTCCTGGATGGAGGACGGCTGTCTGCAGTGTACCTGTCTGCACCCCATGGGCGTCGGCTGCTGTGAGACGTGAGTCCACACACCTGTAATCAATGTGCCTTTCTGGGTAGTTGTGTTAGCATTAGCAGTGGTGGTAATAGGAATGTAATTTCCATGGTTGGGATGAGCTTGCCATTCAACACAGCCATGTACATTGTGCCCAGAGTCAAGTAATGTAATGGAACCAGGGTTGGGTCTGGATCTGATTGTGATGTGTAGAATTGGGACATGCAACTTCAACATAGCATTGTTCTATCAGGATATTGTCATTATGTCCTTTCAGAACACGTATGACAGTGCTCATGCTCGGCTGTCAATTACGTTCCCCCTCTCTCAGTACAGGGAGCATCATGCTCTTTCAAAGCGCATACGTACATACGGACTTTGAAAACCTACACCCCTCTCTCCGCACAGGGTGCATCGCCCGGTAGACTTCCCAGCTTGGTGTGAGGTTCGGGTGGACGCTCTAACCTGTAAAGTGACCCTGGTGCAGAGCGCTGACCCTCGCCTGCCCTGCCTCCCTGGGAATGGACACAACCTGGGCCCCAGCCACGGCTCACGGGACAACAACTACCTGCAGATGGTGGAGTAGACAGAGACCCCAGTCGGACAGTGGAGGGACGGCCTCATTGGAATGAATGTCGCCATTACAATGAGCCTGTCCTCCGATTTAAAGTGGCACCAGCCTCCACTGAAGTCGGAAGATTAACTCCCTCCACCACCGACCATCCCTGTCCATGTCAGTGTAATCCTAACGGTCCATTCTCACTTCAGTTGCAGATCAGTGATCAGTTGACATTTAAACCGCATGAATATTATAATACCATAAGCAGTAAATGATACTCAATTGAAAAGCAGAGGTGAACCCACATAATGGAATCCCTCATTTACCACCCTGTAATGCACTACTGTAAAGCTTTTATAGTAATATATAACAATTGTTGTATTTCTTCTGTCCTGTCTTGCAGTTATCCTCTAAATAAAAGTCTTGTTGCGTGAAAGTCATTTGTTGATTGTGTATGGATAAAAGACTCCTTTCAGGCTCACGTCAAATTCAAATCCCACATTTTAATTCCTGATTCACATTGAACAGTCTTTCATTAACAATTTCAAAAATACAGTTGTAGAGCATATAGCTCTTGAAAATAAAATACACTATTCATGTGACAAAGCAATGGACTCTTTTGAATAAAGGGGTAAAAAATGAAATACTGTGAAAGACCCCACAGATAGTAGCATTAAACACTGGTCATCATCATGTTTCTGCTAGAAAAACAGGAAGGTGAGCATTCAAAGAAAAATATAAGATGCACTGCAAAATGTTAAAATATTAAAAACGGCAAAAGAAGTTGCCTGCTTTATAATATCTGGAATACATTCTTCCTTCCTCACACGCAGTTAAATGTTGATGCTGTTGGTCCCTGTAAACTGGGACACGTAAGACGTCAGGGCTGGATTGGTGGGGAGCACTTTGATTGGCAGGTCCCAACTGAAGGTATCCACATCAACATGCTCCGCCCCAGTCCACACGGTGACCTCTGGTTGGTTTTGCAGCACGTTGTGCGATTCCATAGGCTCTCGGGACGTGACAAACTCAAAGTGCAGACGCCATCGCAGGGTCACTGTGAAGAATGAGTTGAGAATGTCATGAAGCTGTCTAGGAGTAGACAGAGGGTTAGATACACAGGGAAGCTTTACAGACAAAGACAAAGGGTTGAGAAGCGCGTCTTATCGCATAGATTAAGAACAAGTCTTCGACTACACTTTTTTAAAAGCATTTTCAAATGGAGATTTACCATCAAAAGTGCTTCCAAGACTTGGTATAATCTGTGTCTGGGAAACCACTTTATTGTGACGGTACAATGACTAGCCCGGATCATGACCAACATCCTCAGTCATCTATGAGAACAATGGTTTCTCTTGTCAAGTGCCTGCTCTGCTAAGCCAGATAAACAAAAAACTGACTGACAAACTCAAGCAGGGCAGGCTACTTGCTATTAATACACATAGGGCAGAGAGATCAGTGGTGAATTCCTGATTTTCATGCCCCTTGGCCACCTCAGCCTGGTTCCTCTCTAGGTATCTTCCTATGTTTCCTGGTCACTGTGCTCCTGCTAGCTCTTTGGGATTTTAGGCTGGGTATCTGTATAGCACTTCGTGCCACTTGTGACGTAAAAATGGCTTAATGAGATACATTTGATGGAAATTTGACTTAGCTACGTACCGATGTCTGTGCTGAAGCCGGGGGTGACGTTGAGGGGGACGGGGAGGGAGAAGTGGGTGGAAGCCGTGTGGAGGCAGGACTCTAAGTGACGACCGTGACCTGTCACACTGATCGACTGACCGGGACGCCGCTGGTACCCCTGCTGGATCTCCTCCTCACTCTGCAGGCTGACCGAGTACTGACACACAAACACACACTTAATATCCTCATTCAATTAAAAATATGACAGGCCCTGACACAGACATGCGCACACACACACCTGTATACAGGGAATATCCCCCTCTGAGAAGTCGAAGGTGCCGATGATGTCCTCCCCTAGTCTGTAGACGGTCTTGAAGATGCAGAACTTGGCCACCTTCCCCCGCATGTTGGTGATGTTGAAAAGATCTGTGGAAGACAGGAGTCAAAGGTCACATGCATTCCACATTGCTGCTAAACACACAATGTCTTTTGTTATGTGTCGGACCCCAGTAAGACTAGCTGTCGCCATGGAGACCCTAATAAATCTAATCAGAAACAAACAGTGAGATTAGAGATCAATGGATCGGAGTCTGCAAAAAACCCTCAGTACATCATCTAGCTGATGTGGAACACAAAGAACATTACAGAAGGAGGCTCATAAGAAGAGCTGCCACATAGCACTGGTCAAAAGTACTGCACTATAAAGGGAATAGGTTGTCATTGGAGAATTAGTCTAGGAAAACAAGAGACTCACGGGGACAGCGGCGTGAGGTGATCGTCAGCATGTCCAGGGCTCTCTCCAGGGGGCGATCGTCTCTCCGGCCACCCTCCTCCTCCTCCAGGAAGGGGTTAGAGGGGGCCACCTCCTCATCCTGGGGGAATGGGGGCTCCGGCATGCCTACAACAGGGACATAATGTCACTCATTTTGAACAATGTCATTTTATAGGAGAAAAACATCTCCACAACAGGCATTTCATACATACAGTGCACTCTTTTACATTTTCCACATTTTAATGTGTTGCAGCCTGAATTTTAAAGGGATTAAATTGAGATTGTGTGTCACTGATCTATACACAATACTCCAAAATGTCAGTGGAATTTGTAAAAAATAAAGTAAAGCTGAAATGTTTTGAGTCAATAAGTATTTCAACACCTTTGTTATGGCATGCCTAAATCAGTTCAGAACTAAAAATGTGATAAACAAGTCAAATAATCAGTTCCATACTATGTTTAGTAATAGTGGTTAACATGATTTTTAAATGACTACCTCATCTCTGTACCCCACAAATACAGATAATTGTAAGGTCCCTCAATCGAGTAGTGAATTTCAAGCATAGATTCAACCAAAAGACCAGGGAGGTTTTTCAATGCCTCACAAAGGGCACCTATTGGTAGATGCATAAAAAATAAAAAAATAAAGAATATCCCTCTAAGCTGCGGAGAGATGCACGAGATTGAATTTCCCCCTTAGTTATCACCATCAACATTTCCCTTTACTGTGGGAATTCTGATCGAATAAATACAATATTAGCCACTTCAATGCAACATACCGAAACTAAAATTAACCACGCAAGACTTCAACTAGCCTGTACCCCTTCACACTGACTCGGTACCCCCTTAATATAGCCTCATTATTGTTGTGTTACTTTTGTTATTTCTTTTCATTTTAGCCTACTTGGTAAATATTTTCTTTTTGAACTGCACTGTTAGTTAAGGGCTTGTAAGTAAGCATTTCACGGTAAAGTCTACACTTGTTGTATTTGGCGCATGTGGCAAATTAACTTTGATTTGAAGACATAGTATGCAAAACTAACTATGCAAGGCATTTTGTTATAGGCAGAACGCATCGGAGTAGGATTCTATTGCATTGACAGCCCGTACTCTACACAGAATGGTGCGCCATAACCAATCAGAGCTGCAGTAGGCCTATATGTAAATAGATGCCATAAATGCAACTGTGCCATTCACTTTGAACTGGACTGTGTTTACAGCATGAGTGGTCATGGGTAGATGCGCTTGTTTTGAGATCAAAGCGAGAGCTGCATGTAGCCACGTGCAGGGGAAGTGTTGTATTTTGAGACAGGCTTGAATAAGCTAAGTAGCCAATAGGCAGAGGGTAGCATAATGGTATGGGGAATGATGCATTTTATCTCGTGAAGTGGTGTCTTTAAACAAACAACACTGTGGATAAACAGGTTAATGTCAAGCCCTGCATGTTTTTAATCAAAAGTCTCATGGAATGTAGTTCTACATTGAACACCACACATTGGCTGCTAATGCAGGCTGAATGATAGAACAGCCATTTCCATGTTCTGAGATGCATTTGCACCATTGTTTTTGATGGTAGGCCACTCTGGTAGGCCTACAATATGATCATCCACAGTAACCTACTTTTCCACTTTCTGAAACTTAAAGCGGGTACATTGGTGCACATGCTGGAAGTGGCACAGAATTTTCACAACATTCAAGTTTGCGCTCAGCAGAGGGAACATTACCTTTGAACATGAATTTATTAATTACACTTTGGATGGTGTAACAATACACCCAGTCAATACAAAGATAAAAGGTGCCCTTCCTAACATAGTTGCTGGAGAGGAAGGAACATGCTCAGGGATTTCACCATGAGGCCAATATAGACTTGTTTGTTTTTTTTCCCCTTTTTCATGACATCCAAGTGGTACTTAGTCTTGTCCCATACGGACTCGGGAGAGGCAAAGGTCGAGAGCCATGTGTCCTCCAAAATACGACCCTGCTAAGCCGCACTGCTTCTTGACACACTGCTCGCTTAAACCGGAAGCCAGCTGCACCACTGTGAAACACCGTACAACAGGCAAGATGGCAGCGTGCATGCGCCCGGCCCACCACAAGAAGTCGCTAGAGCGCGATGGGACAAGGACATCCCGGCCAGCCAAACCCTCCCCTAACCTGGACAACGCTGGGCCAATTGTGTGCCGCCTTATGGGTCTCCCGGTTTGATTCCAGGCTGTGTTGCCGGTCACAACTGGGTCTATAGTGACGCCTCTAGCAATGCCTTAGACCGCTGTGCCACTTGGGAGGCCCGGCCAATGGTGATTTTAAAACGGTTGAGTTTAATGGTTGCGATATGAGAAAACTGAGCAATGCTCAACACCGTACTCCACAATACTAACCTACATGGCAGTGAAAAGGAGGAAGACGACACAATAAAAATATCACAAAACATGCATTGTGGCAAAGAAATTTACTTTTTGACCTGAATACAAAGCGTTATTTTTAGGGAAAACCAAACACGTCACTGAGTACGACACCATATTTTCATGCATGGTGGTGGCTGCATCATAATATGGATCTAAATGTCATCTGCAAGGACTAGGGAGTTATTCAAAAATATAAAAACGGAATACAGCTATAAACACAGGCAAAAATCCTAGAGGAAATCCTGGTTCAGTCAGCTTTCCAACAGACACTGGGAGACTAATTCACCTTTCAGCAGGACAGGCCTTTATCTGCAGTGCATTCGAAAGCATTCAGACCCCTTGACTTTTTCCACATTTTGTTACGTTAGTCTTATTCTAAAATGGATTAAATCACCCCCCATCCACACAATACCCCACAATGACAAAGCAAAAACAGGTTAGAAATGTTTGCAAATGTAAAAAAAAAAAAAAAAAAGATTTCGGAAATATAACATTTACATAAGTATTCAGACCCTTTACTCAGTACTTTGTTGAAGCACCTTTGGCAGCAATAACAGCCTCGAGTCTTCTTGGGTATGACGCTACAAGCTTGGCACACCTGTATTTGGGGAGTTTCTCCCATTCTTCTCTGCAGATCCTCTCAAGCTCTGTCAGGTTGGATGGGGAGCGTTGCTGCAAAGCCATTTTCAGGTCTCTCCAGAGATGTTCGATCAGGTTTAAGTCCGGGCTCTGGCTGGGCCACTCGAGGACATTGAGAGACTTGTCCCGAAGCCACTGCTGCGTTGTCTTGGCTGTGTGCTTAGGGTTGTTGTCATCCCGTTGGAAGGTGAACCGTCACCCCAGTCTGAGGTCTTGAGTGCTCTGGAGCATGTGTTCATCAAGGATCCCTGTACTTTGCACCGTTCATCTTTCCCTTAATCCTGACTAGTCTCACAGTCCCTGCCGCTGAAAAACATCCCCACAGCATGACACTGCCACGCATCACTGTAGGGATGGTGCTAGGTTTCCTTCAGACATAACGCTTAGCATTCAGGCCAAAGAGTTCAATCTTGGTTTCATCAGACCAGAGAATATTGTTTCTCATGGTCTGAGAGTCCTTTAGGTGCCTTTTGGCAAACTCCCTGACCAAGGCTCTTCTCCCCTGATTATTCAGTTTGGCCAACTCTAGGAAGTGTCTTGGTGGTTCCAAACTTCTTCCATTTAAGAATGATGGAGGCCACTGTGTTCTTGGGGACCTTCAATGCTGCAGAAATGTTTTGGTACCCTTCCCCAGATCAGTGAATTGACACAATCCCGTCTCAGAACTCTACAGACAATTATTTGACCTCATGGCATGGTTTTTGCTCAGACATGCACTGTCAACTGTGGAACCTTATATAGACAGGTGTGTGCCTTTCCAAATCATGTCCAATCAACTGAATTTACCAGCAGTGGACTCCAATCAAGTTGTGGGAACATCAAGGATGGGAACAGGATGCACCTGAGCGCAATTTCGAGGTTCATAGCAAAGGGTCTGAATACTTACATAAGTAAGGTATTTCTGTTTTGGAAAAATTTCTAAAAACTGTCTCCACTTTGTCATTATGGGGTATTGTGTGTAGAGTTATGAGGGAAACATTTATTGAATACATTTCATAATAAGGCTGTAAGGTAACAAAATGTGGAAAAAGTCAAGGGGTCTGAATGCTTTCCGAATGCACTGGAGTTGCTCACCAAGAAGACACGGAATGTTCCTGAGTGACCTAGTTACAGTTTGGACTTAAAATCAGCTTGAAAATATACGACAAGACTTGAAAATGGCCATCTAGCAATGATCAACCAACTTGACTGAACTTAGAATAAATGAGCAAATATTGATACTCGGGGGTGTGAATACTTACAGTACCAGTCAAAAAAGTTTAGGACACCTACTTGTTCAAGTGCTTCACTTTTTATTTTATTACCATTTTCTACATTGTACAATAATCGTTAAGACATCAAAACATGTAGTAACCAAAAGTGTTAAACAAATCAAAATATATTTTATATTTGAGATTCTTCAAAAGTAGCCACCCTTTGCCTTGATGACAGCTTTGCTCACTCTTGGCATTCTCTCAACCAGCTTCACTTGAAATGCTTTTCCATTAGTCTTGAAGGAGTTTCCACATATGTTGAGCACTTATTGGCTGCTTTTACGTCACTCTGCGGTCCAACTCATCCCAAAACATCTAAATTGGGTTGAGGTTGGGTGATTGTGGAGGCCAGGTCATCTGATGCAGTACTCATGCACTCTCCTTGATCAAATAGCCCTTACACAGCCTGGAGGTGTGTTGGGTCATTGTCCTGTTGAAAAACAAATGATACTCCCACTAAGCGCAAACCAGATGGGATGGCGTATCGCTGCAGAATGCGGTGGTAGCCATGCTGGTTAAGTGTGCCTTGAATACTAAATAAATCACCTACAGTGTCACCAGCAAAGCATCCCCACACCATCACACCTCCTCCTTGCTTCACGGTGGGAACCACACAAGAGATAATCCGTTCACCTAATCGGCGTCTCACAAAGACATGGCGGTTAGAACCAAAAACGTCAAATTTTGACCCATCAGACTCAACGACAGATTTCCACCGGTCTAATGTCAATTGCTTGTGGTTCTTGCCACAAGCAAGTCTCTTCTTCTTATTGATGTCCTTTAGTGGTTTCTTTGCAGCAATTTCACCATGAAGGCCTGATTGACGCAGTCTCTTCTGAACAGTTGATGTTGAGATGTGCCTGTTACTTGAACTATGTGAAGCATTTATTTGGGCTGCAATTTCTGAGGCTGGTAGCTAATGAGCTTATCCTCTGCAGCAGAGGTAACTCTGGGTCTTCCTTTCATGAGAGCCAGTCTCATCATAGCGCTTGATGGTTTTTGCGACTCCACTTGAAGAAACGTTCAAAGTTCTTAACATTTTCTTGATTAAGGCATGAAGGTCGGTCAAAGTAATGGACTGTCGTTTCTCTTTGCTTATTTGAGCTGTTCTTGCCATAATATGGACTTTGTCTTTTACCAAATAGGGCCATCTTATGTATACAACCCTACCTTGTCACAACACAACTGATTGGCTCAAACACATTGAGGAAGTAAATTCCACAAATTAACAAGGCACACCTGTTAACTGAAATGCATTCCAGGTGACTGCCTCATGAAGCTGGTTGAGAGAATGCCAAGAGTGTGCAAAGCTGTCATCAAAGCAAAGGGTGGCCATTTGAAGAATCTCAAATATAACATTTTGATTTGTTAAACACTTTTTTGGTTACTACATGATTCCATGTGTGTTATTTCATAGTGTTGATGTCTTCAATATTATTCTACAATGTAGAAAATAGTAAAAATAATGTAAATCCCTGGAATGAGCATGTGTCCAAACATTTGACTGGTACTGTATGTAAATTAGGTGTTTCTGTACTTCATATTCAATAAATTAGCAAAAAATACAAATAATAATAAAAAAAATGTCTTCACTTTGTAATTATGGGGTATTGTGCATAGATGGTGATAATTTTTTAAAATCCATTTTGAATTCAGGCTGTAACATGTGGAATAAGCCAAGGGGTATGAATACTTTCTGAAAGCACTGTCGTTTATGTTCAGTATGCTCTATATGCCCAAAACATTTTGCAACGGAAGTGTTCTTATTTCACAAATTCAGGTAGTATCTGTCCGTAAATATATACATACAGTTGAAGAAGTCGGAAGTTTACATACAATTAGGTTGGCATCATTAAAACTCGTTTTTCAACCACTCCACAAATTTCTTGTTAACAAACTATAGTTTTGGCAAGTTGGTTAGGACATCTACTTTGTGCATGACACAAGTAATTTTTCCAACAATTGTTTACAGACAGATGATTTCACTGTATCACAATTCCAGTGGGTCAGAAGTTTACATACACTAAGTTGACTGTGCCTTTAAACAGCTTGGAAAATTCCAGAAAATGATGTCATGGCTTTAGAAGCTTCTGAAAGGCTAATTGACATCATTTGATGCAATTGGAGGTGTAACAGTGGATGTATTTCAAGTAGAGGTCGACCGATGAATCGTAATGGCCGACTTCAAGTTTTCATAACAATCGGCAATTTTGGTCACCAATCATGGCCGATTACATTGCACTCCACGAGGAGACTGCGTGGCAGGCTGACTACCTGTTATGCGAGTGCAGCAAGGTGACCAAGGTGCTAGCTGGCATTAAATGTATCTTATAAAAAACAATAAATCTTAACATAATCACTAATTAACTACACATGGTTGATGATATTACTAGTTTATCTAGCTTGTCCTGCGTTGCATATAATCGATGCCGTGACTTAATTTATCATTGAATCACAGCCTACTTCGCCAAACGGATGATTTAACAAGCGCATTCATGAAAAAAAGCACTCTCGTTGCACCAATGTGTACCTAACCATAAACATCAATGCCCTTCTTAAAATCAATACACAAGTATATATTTTTAAACCTGCATATTTAGTTAATATTGCCTGCTAACATTAATTTCTTTTAACTAGTGAAATTGTGTCTTCTCCTGCGTTCTGTGCAACAGAGTCAGGGTATATGCAGCAGTTTGAGTAGCCTGGCTCGTTGTGAACTGTGTGAAGACCATTTCTTCCTAACAAAGACAGCCAACTTTGCCAAACGGGGGATGATTTAACAAAAGCGCATTTGCGGAAAAAAAAAAGCACAATCGTTGCACGAATGTACCTAACCATAAACATCAATGCCTTTCTTAAAATCAATACACAGAAGTAAATATTTTTAAACCTGTATATTTAGTTAAAATAAAGTCATGTTAGCAGGCAATATTAAACTAGGGAAAATGTGTCACTTCTCTTGCATTCATTGCACGCAGAGTCAGGGTATATGCAACAGTTTGGGCCGCCTGGCTCGTTGCGAACTAATTTGCCAGAATTTTATGTAATTATGACATAACATTGAAGGTTGTGCAATGTAACAGCAATATTTAGACTTATGGATGCCACCCGTTAGATAAAATACGGAACCGTTCCGTATTTCAGTGAAAGAATAAACGTTTTGTTGTCGAAATGATAGTTTCCGGATTTGACCATATTAATGACTTAAGGCTCATATTCCTGCGTGTTATGTTATAATTAAGTCTATGATTTGATAGAGCAGTCTGACTGAGCAGTGGTAGGCAGCAGCAGGCTCGTAAGCATTCATTCAAACAGCACTTTCCCGCGTTTGCCAGCAGCTCTTCAAGCCTATCAACTCCCGAGATTAGGCTGGCAATACTACAGTGCCTATAAAAACATCCAATAGTCAAAGGTATATGAAATACAAATGGTATAGAGAGAAATAGTCCTATAATAACTACAACCTAAAACTTCTTACCTGGGAATATTGAAGACTCATGTTAAAAGGAACCACCAGCTTTCATATGTTCTGAGCAAGGAACTTAAACGTTATCTTTTTTACATGGCACATATTGCACTTTTACTTTCTTCTCCAATACTTTGTTTTTGCATTATTTAAACCAAATTGAACATGTTTCATTATTTATTTGAGACCAAATAGATTTTAATGATGTATTATATTAAGTTAAAATAAGTGTTCATCGTTCATTCAGTATTGTTGTAATTGTCATTATTAGAAATATATATATAAAACTCGGCATCGGCTTTTTTTGATCCTCCAATAGTCGGTATCGGGGTTGAAAAATCATAATCGGTCGACCTCTAATTTCAAGGCCTACCTTCAAACACAGTGCCCCTTTGCTTGACATCATGGGAAAATCTAAGGCCTGAAGGTACCACGTTCAGCTGTACAAACAATAGTACGCAAGTATAAACACCATGGGACCACGCAGCCGTCATACCGCTCAGGAAGGAGACACATTCATCTCTCGGAGACAGCACGTACTTTGGTGTGAAAAGTGAAAATCAATCCCAGAACAGCAGCAAAGGACCGTGAAGATGCTGGAGGAAACAGGTACAAAAGTAACTATATCCACAGTAAAACGAACCCTATATCGACATAACCTGAAAGACCGCTCATCAACTGCTCCAAAACCGCCATAAAAAAGCCAGATTACGGTTTGCAACTGCACATGGAGACAAAGATCGTACTAATTGGAAAAAATGTTCTCTGGTCTGATGAAACAAAAATAGAACTGTTTGGCCATAATGACCATCGTTATGTTTGGAGGAAAAAGGGGGAGGATTGCAAGCCGAGGAACACCATCCCAACCATGAGGCACGGGGGTGGCAGCATCATGTTGTGGGGGTGCTTTGCTGCAGGAGGGACTGGTGCACTTCACAAAATAGATGGCATCACGAGGAGGGGAAAATTATGTGGATATATTGAAGCAACATCTCAAGACATCAGTCAGGAAGTTAAAAAGCTTGGTCGTAAATGGGTCTTCCAAATGGACAATGACCCAAAGCATACTTCTAAGGACAACAAAGTCAAGGTATTGGAGTGGCCATCACAAAGCCCCGACCTCAAACCTATAGAAAATTTGTGGGCAGAACTGAAAAAGCATATTACTCCAGCTCTGTCAGGAGGAATGGGCCAAAATTCACCCAACTTATTGTGGGAAGCTTGTGGAAGGCTACCATAAACATTTGACCCAAGTTAAACAATTTAAAGTCAATGCTACCAAATACTAATTGAGTATATGTAAACGTCTGACCCACTGGGAATGTGATGAAAGAAATAAAAGCTGATATAAATCATTCTCTCTACTATTATTCTGACATCTCATATTCTTAAAATAAAGTGGTGATGCTAACTGACCTAAGACAGGGAATTTTTACTAGGATTAAACGTCAGGAATTGTGAAAAACTGAGTTTAAATGTATTTGGCTAAGGTGTATATATACTTTCTGAACACAACTCTGATGTGAGATGTACTTCTGTTAGATTAGACTGAGTAAGAGGGTCAGGAGGGCAGCTCACCATGCAGGACGAGGACTCTGAAGGGGACCCTCAGTAGTTTGATTGGAGAGCTGACCCTCTGGCAGCCGATGGTCAGCTTATAAACATACTTCACTGACTGTCCTCGAAAACTAGGAGGCCCGTCGTTGGGAACCACCTCACTGTACGAGTCTGAGGGAGGAAAAAGAAGTGAGAGAGCAAGAGAGACTGTAGCTCAAACGGTAAAGCATGGCTCTTGCAAAGCCAGGAATGTGGGTTATATTCCTGGGACCACCAAATTTTTTTTTTTAAATGCATGCATGCTTGACTAAGTCGCTGTGGATAAATGTGTCTGCTAAATAGCACATATATTAAAAAAAAAGTTTGAGGGGGGGGGATGGAGAAAGGAGAGGGTTGAGTGAATCCCCTCTGAACTGATTATTTCTATGCTCTGAGTCCAGTTGTGGCGCTCTTACAAGTTCTGCTCTCTCCGGGGTCCAGGCGTAGGTCACAGAATAGTATCTTGGGAGGTGTGTCCAACATGCACTGCCCTCCTTCTCCTGGTGAAGACAGCAGGTAGAGGGGAAGATTAGAGGTCATTTTGTATCAGACTCTTCCCCCCCAAAATAAACAACTAATCTACTCCACGCACTTAAAGTGAAAAGTAAGCAAATGTATTATGTACTAATTCAGTCTAGCCAAGACAATTTGACTGAGCAGGCAGCAGTGGTTTAAGGGTGTCAAGCCAGCATACACATACAGCATGATTTGGGTCAACCGAAGGCAGTCAATTCAGTCAGTAAACAGAAATTCCAATTCAATAACTGAAAAAGGACAACTATTTTCAATGACTTCCCTGTAAGCTGAAAATGAGAAGCTATTGATCAAGTCATTCAACTTTTTAGGAGGAATTTTAATTTAAAATCCCTTCCTAAATTGACAGACTCACAGTATACTAGCAGTCCCAGGGTTAGTCCTCTAATCTCCATCACAAGGTGTAATTTACAGTCATGGTGGCTCAGACAGACTGGGGATACAAATGGCACCCTGTTCCCTATGTAGTTCATCAGGGCCCATAGGGCTCAGGTCAAAAGTATGTAGGGAATAGGGTGCCATTTGGGATAGACTGGATTTGTATAGAGACAGGTCTAAAGGGCATAGGGGAGGCCCTTCACACTGAGCAGATGGGTAAGATTTGGGGGGGTTCAGTAAGTACATACAATATCAAAAGTTTGGACCTACCTACTCATTCAAGGCTTTCTTTATTTTTACTATTTAGTGAAGACATCAAAACTATGAAATAACACACATGGAATCATTTAGTAACCAAAACAAAGTGTTAACAAATCAAAATATATTTGAGATTCTTCAAAGTAGCCACCCTTTGCCTTGATGACAGCGTCGCACACTCTTGGCATTCTCTCAACCAGCTTCATGAAGTAGTCACCTGGAATACATTTAAATTGACAGGTGTGTCTTGTTAAAAGTTAATTTGTGGAATTTCTTTCCTTAATTTGTTTGTTTGAGCCAATCAGTTGTTGTGACAAGGTAGGGGTGGTATACAGAATATAGCCCTATTTAGTATAAGACCATATTATGGCAAGAACAGCTCAAATAAGCAAAGAGAAACTACAGTCCATCATTATTTTAAGACATGAAGTTAAGTCATTATGAAATATTAGGAACTTTAAAAGTTTCTTCAAGTGCAGTCGCAAAATCCATCAAGCGCTATGATGAAACTGGCTCGAATGAGGACCGCCACAGGAAAGGAAGACCCAGAGTTAACTATGCCGCAGAGGATAAGTTTATTACAGTTAAATGCACCTCACATTGCAGCCCAAATAAATGCTTCATATTGTTACTTGAACTGACACATCTCAACATCAACTGTTCAGTGGAGACTAAATCAGGCCTTCATGGTCAAATTGCTTCAAAGGAACCACTACTAAAGGACACCAATAAGAAGAAGAGACTTGCTTGGGCCAAGAAACACAAGCAATGGACATTAGACTGGTGGAAATCTGTCCTTTGGTCTGATGGGTCCAAATTTGAGGTTTTTGGTTCCAATCGCTGTTGTCTTTGTGACACAAAGTAGGTGAACGGATGATCGCCGTATGTGTGGTTCCCACCGTGAAGCATGGAGGTGGTGGTATGATGGTGCTTTGCTGGTGACACGGTCAGTGATTTATTCAGAATTCAAAAGGCACACTTAACCAGCATGGCTTCCACAGCATTCTGCAGCGATATGCCATCCCATCTGGTTTGCGCTTAGTGGGAGTATCATTTGTTTTTCAACAGGACAATGACCCAACACACCTCCAGGCTGTGTAAGGGCTATTTGACCAAGAAGGAGGGTGATGGAGTGCTGCGTCAGATGACCTGGCCTCCACAATCCCCCGACCTCAACCAAATTGAGATGGTTTGGGTTGAGTCGGACCACAGAGTGAAGGAAAAGCAGCCAACAAGTGCTCAGCATATGTGGGAACTCCTTCAAGAATGTTGGAAAAGCATTCCAGGTAAAGCTGAATGCCAAGCGTGTGCAAAGCTGTCAAGGCAAAGGTTGGCTACTTTGAAGAATATCAAATATATTTTGTTTAACACTTTTTTGGTTACTACATGATTCCATGTGTTATTTTATAGTTTTGATGTCTTCACTATTATACAATATAGAAAATAGTAAAAATAAAAGAAAGACCCTGGAATGAGTATGTGTGTCCAAACCTTTGACTGGTACTGTATCTAAAATAAAAAATATTATAGTTGCATTTTGACACTTTCCACCTCGCTCAACATGTGTGTGTGCATTCTTTATTATGTCTAGCCACTCACCTCTGCTGGGGATGAGGACAGTGTCGCTCTCTGCCTGGACATCCTGCTTGGTGCCCTGGACTGGCAGCGCCACTCTGCTCTCACTGGCATGGAACTGGCAGTGGATCTGGGCACTGGCCCATGCCAGCATCTCACTGACACACACACTTTTTAGTCATGTTTTGAGACTTTTTACCCCATTTAACCTTACATACAGTATAGCTAACTAAAATGTACATGCATATAATCACAATTGAGCACTACTGAAGAATGGGTGATGTGTGAGTGAAAGAAAGATAACAGACCTGCTGGCGGAGGTGGAGAGATGGGATATGGGGTTGGTGAAGGTGATGAGACACTCCATCACCTCCCCGGCTAGGAACACCGGGCCTCGGGCCATTGAGGCCAACACCTCGATCATCTGTACTCAAGGAACACATTAAAAAAAAATATATATATATATATTATATATCATTTCACCTTTATTTAACCAGGTAGGCTAGTTGAGAACAAGTTCTCATTTCCAGCTCTCCACCTGGCCAAGATAAAGCAAAGCAGTTCGACACATACAACACAGTTACACATGGAATAAACAACCATACAGTATACATACATATAATACAGTAGAAAAAATGTAAACAGTGACGTTATAACACACGTTATTTGGAACACCTGCTAGCGATGTTTTTTTTAAAAAACGTGTTGTGTTAGCTCGGTAGTTTGGTTATTTTGAGCTAGACCTCGCTAAATTAAATTGCAGCGAGTTAAGAATATGTTAACTAGCTAGGGTTATCTACCGACTGCTGTCTCCAAATCAGTCAATTAGCTAGCTACCAAGCTAGGCTAACCATTGAAGTAGAATAATGTCTCGAAAACCATACCTTGGCCTCAGATGTGGCACCAGCTAGCCAATGAGTTACAACTCAAGCCCCAGGTCAGCCAAATCAAACTGTCAAATCGATATGAAATACCTACTGTAAGTATTTGTAAATTCTTTGAGACAAATTCAGCAACACAAGAACATAGCATTAATAAAGCTTTCCATCTCGCAGCTGCACGAACATACCGTATCGCGGGGTAAAATTGAAAAGGCATTCAACGTACTATTTTCTCGGTATTGGACACAATTATTGAACACAATTAATAAATAAGTGTGTGTTGTACTTACAAAATGATCAGTTAAATTCAAATTTGACAAATTATCAGTTCAATTCCAATTTTACAAGCGTTGTCTCAAATGTGCATTTTTCAGGAATAACATTTTGTTGGCCATCTAACGGAGCTCCGTGGCATATGGGAGGAGTTATTTATATTGTAAGTAACTAGTGTGGGTTTGTATTGTGTTCGGGAACATTTATTGGACATAACATAGTGCTAATATATTTAATAACAGCCATAAGATGACACTTACATACTTTATGCAATCTTATGTGATCAACCTTACTGCATATAGAGGAAAAATATAGTTAGTTTTTTACAAATTGGAGGAACAGGCATAAATAACCCCCCCTCCCTTTCCTGGTGAATTGACCCAGTCTCACAAAATGAACTTCAATAGTGTAGCCTACTGTAAGACTTTGCATATTGGGCGCTCTCCTAGCACTACTTCAACTTGTCACTCAGGTCGGCTGTCCGTTTAGAATTGCATTTGGACATCTACCAGATAGAGTAGCCTTGCGAAAGCGTTAATCAGACATTGCTGCTGTATTTTGAACAGAATGATACAGCCTACGTGACCAAGAATCTGACTCCGAAATCAAAACCGGGTGTCTACGGATCTGCAGAAGCTATCTGTCTGACGACAAACTCACGTCTGTTGAGATGCTAACGTTAGCTAGCTTCAATATTCGTTGAAAACATCTAGCTAGCTAACCAGACGACCGGTATACATTCTCATTCATTGCATGCGTAGCTAGCTACCTGTGCATGCTCTGCATAATGCAGGTATTTCAATAGCTCGTTGTTGTTTACTTGGACACATTAACTGGCGACAGCAGACACCACTGGCTAAACCACCTGCGCACACACGACTCGGTAGGTGCCAGTGTCCGTTCTACCACACTGGACTATCAGGGTCTCGGATAGATACGTGGGTCAACAACGGTGAGAGCAAGGTGAAGTTTACCTTCCTTACTGTAAGATTGCCTCTCCTATCTTTGACATTTCCAAACATCACTTTTAGTTAGAGAGCTGGCTTGAGACCTTATGCCATCTCTGATAAATTGCTAAATTATTGCTCTTGAAGGCATATACAGTATTCAACAGATCATAGTTTGTGGTAAATTTCATCTCTTTATTATTATTATTATTATGGCAAGTTGTCTTCCCACTTGATGAAGATGGAGGAATAATTATCTGAGAACTACATACCTGTCCTCACCTGATGGACCTGTTGCCCAGGTATCTAAAGTTGTCATTTAGGAATCCTCACACTTGTGAATGAAAATAAGTTCAGTTGAGAAATGTATTTGTTTTACTGTCACCCAAATGGCTCTAGGGCACTTGACAAATTGATTCTTCTTTCACAACCCAGACAATTATCTAGTTTCCAACAGGTTTAACAGGGGTTGTTCCAACTCAACGGAATAGACACCGGGCAGGTTCCCGTTCACAAGAAGAGCTCCCTTTCGTTTCTATCCGACTACCGGCTGAACATGGAGTCAGGTGACAACAGCTCAACAGCCGAGCTCATGAGTCGGTATTTGTCTTCGGAACTCGGCTATGGGGTACCGAAGGACGGCTGGCGGATCTGCTTGGCGCATGAGTTCAAGGAGAAAAGGAAGCCGTTTCAAGCCAAAGATGTGTCCCTCTCCAACATCGTTGAACACATTGGCCTTGGAGTCAGGTGAGCCCCCTGAACACCACCTCTCATCATGTCAAGCCAGCCAGTTACTATAGCCAAACTGTGTTATTCATAGTATTTATACTTATAGGAGAGAGATGTGTTCTATGGTTGAGAGCACAACCTATCTTTATTCTACATAGTGGCAAGGAGAGGTATTTTTCAGTGAAAGGGTATGTAGCCTATCACTTTTCTCTGGCATGGGTCCCTATGGTGCAGCCTACCTGCCAGGGTGCCAGGTATAGTCTCATGTTTCTTTGCTTGTCCAAAACGGCAGGTGTGTGTGAGACATGTACATATGCAGGTGCTGTGACTGGTAGTGGGTAAAGAAACGCACAACCCAGCTTCTTCTCCACACTGGTCTCTCACACCTCAATCCTTCAATCCTGTTTGACACCTAGGCCTAATTCTATCCAGCATGGTTCTCTAACATCTGTGGACTGATTGGTGGTTGTTGTTGCTCCCCCTCTGAAACCATTTGAGACTCATAATATTACATTCAGGACATGCCAGCTTAGACCTTGTACTGCTGCCAGCCCAGAATCCTGCATTCCTGAGAGTAGGCTAATCAGGTGTGGATGGCTTGCTTGATACAAAGCTGATATTGATCTACTGTAGGCCTGCAGTGCTTCTGGTAATAACACAGTGAAAGTAAGGATTACCAGCTGTAGATAAAAACAGCCTGTTGGACCTGGGTTGTTTTCAGCTGTGCAATTGGAGTTGGGAATCATGCGGAGAACACACAAACACACACACATCAACACACACAGTGTTTTAGATAGATCACGTGTGAAAAGATCTCCTCAGGGTGGTACAGAGAGGTGATGTCACTGTTTGGTTTGATCTGGCTGGTGGGTGTATTAACATGACAACTATTGCAGACTGACTGCAACTAGATCAACAGGAAAATTAACATATGTTTGCTTTAAATAACAAATTAATACAATAATGCTTTAAATAATATGCCAACGGCACTACAGTTGAAGTCGGAAGTTTATGTACACCTTAGCCAAATACATTTATACTCAGTTTTTCACAATTCCTGACATTTAATCCTAGTAAAAATTCCCTGTCTTAGGTCAGTTAGGATCACCACTTTATTTTAAGAATGTGAAATGTCAGAATAATAGTAGAGAAAATTATTTATTTCAGCTTTTATTTCTTCCATCACATTCCCAGTGGGTCAGAAGTTTACATACACTCAATTAGTATTTGGTAGCATTGCCTTTAAATTGTTTAACTTGGGTCAAATGTTCCGAGTAGCCTTCCACAAGCTTCCCACAATAAGTTGGGAGAATTTTGGCCCATTCCTCCTGACAGAGCTGGTGTAACTCAGTCAGGTTTGCAAGCATCCCCCTTTTTCCTCCAAACATAACGATGGTCATTATGGCCAAACAGTTCTGTTTTTGTTTCATCAGACCAGAGGACATTTCTCCAAAAAGTATGATCTTTGTCCCCATGTGCAGTTGCAAACCGTGATCTGGCTTTTTTATGGTGGTTTTGGAGCAGTGGCTTCTTCCTTGCTGAGCGGCCTTTCAGGTTATGTCGTTAGAGGACTCGTTTTACTGTGGATATAGATACTTTTGTACCTGTTGAGTATCTGGAGCATCAGTGTTTGTGGGTTCGATTACCGGCTCAAAATGGCCAGAAACAAAGACCTTTCTTCTGAAACTCGTCAGCCTATTCTTGTTCTGAGAAATGAAGGCTATTCCATGCGAGAAATTGGCAAGAAACTGAAGATCTCATACAACGTGTCCTACTTTTTTTATTTATTTGAAATAATGAAAATTAGAACAATACTGAATGAACACTTATTTTAACTTAATATAATACATCAATAAAATCATTTTATCCTCAAATAAATAATGAAACATGTTCAATTTGGTTTAAATAATGCAAAAACAAAGTGTTGGAGAAGAAAGTAAAAGTGCAATATGTGCCATGTAAAAAAGCTAACGTTTAAGTTCCTTGCTCAGAACATGAGAACATATGAAAGCTGGTGGTTCCTTTTAACATGAGTCTTCAATATTCCCAGGTAAGAAGTTTTAGGTTGTAGTTATTATAGGACTATTTCTCTCTATACCATTTGTATTTCATATACCTTTGACTATTGGATGTTCTTATAGGCACTTTAGTATTGCCAGTGTAACAGTATAGCTTCCGTCCCTCTCCTCGCTCCTACCTGGGCTCGAACCAGGAACACATCGACAACAGCCACCCTCGAAGCAGCGTTACCCATGCAGAGCAAGGGGAACAACTACTCCAAGTCTCAGAGCGAGTGACGTTTGAAACGCAATTAGCGCGCACCCGCTAACTAGTTAGCCATTTCACATCGGTTACACCAGCCTAATCTTGGGAGTTGATAGGCTTGAAGTCAGAAACAGCGCAATGCTTGAAGAGCTGCTGGCAAAACGCACCAAAGTGCTGTTTGAATGAATACTTAGAGCCTGCTGCTGCCTACCATCGCTCAGTCAGACTGCTCTATCAAATATCAAATCATAGACTTAATTATAACATAATAACACACAGAAATACGAGCCTTTGGTCATTAATATGGTTGAATCCAGAAACTATCATTTCGAAAACGAAACGTTTATTATTTCAGTGAAATACGAAACCGTTCTGTATTTCATCTAAGGGGTGGCATCCCGAAGTCTAAATATTCCTGTTACATTGCACAACCTTCAATGTTATGTCATAATTATGTACAATTCTGGCAAATTAATTACGGCCTTTGTTAGGAATAAATGGACTTCACACAGTCCGCAATGAGCCAGGCGGCCCAAACTGCTGTATATACTCTGACTGCTTGCACGGAACGCTAGAGAAGTGACACAAATTCATGTTAGCAGGCAATATTAAGTAAATATGCAGGTTTAAAAATATATACTTGTGTATTGATTTTAAGAAAGGCATTGATGTTTATGGTTAGGTACATTGGTGCAACGATAGTGCTTTTTTCGCAAACACGCTTGTTAAATCATCACCCGTTGGTGAAGTAGGGTGTGATTCAATGAGAAATTAACAGGCACCGCATCGATTATATGCAAGGCAGGACACGTTAGATAAACTAGTAATATCATCAACCATGTGTAGTTAACTAGTGATTATGTTAACATTTACATTACATTACATTTACGTCATTTAGCAGACGCTCTTATCCAGAGCGACTTACAAATTGGTGCATTCACCTTATGATATCCAGTGGAACAACCACTTTACAATAGTACATCTATATCTTTTTTTGGGGGGGGGGGGGTAGAAGGATTACCTTATCCTATCCCAGGTATTCCTTAAAGAGGTGGGTTTTCAGGTGTCTCCGGAAGGTGGTGATTGACTCCGCTGTCCTGGCGTCGTGAGGGAGCTTGTTCCACCATTGGGGTGCCAGAGCAGCGAACAGTTTTGACTGGGCTGAGCGGGAACTGTGCTTCCGCAGAGGTAGGGAGGCGAGCAGGCCAGAGGTGGATGAACGCAGTGCCCTTCTTTGGGTGTAGGGACTGATCAGAGCCTGAAGGTACGGAGGTGCTGTTCCCCTCACAGCTCCGTAGGCAAGCACCATGGTCTTGTAGCAGATGCGAGCTTCAACTGGAAGCCAGTGGAGTGTGCGGAGGAGCGGGGTGACGTGCGAGAACTTGGGAAGGTTGAATGCCAGACGGGCTGCAGCGTTCTGGATGAGTTGTAGGGGTTTAATGGCACAGGCAGGGAGCACCGCCAGCAGCGAGTTGCAGTAATCCAGACGGGAGATGACAAGTGCCTGGATTAGGACCTGCGCCGCTTCCTGTGTAAGGCAGGGTCGTACTCTGCGAATGTTGTAGCGCATGAACCTACAGGATCGGCTCACCGCCTTGATGTTAGCTGAGAACGACAGGGTGTTGTCCAGGGTCACGCCAAGGCTCTTAGCACTCTGGGAGGAGGACACAATGGAGTTGTCAACCGTGATGGCGAGATCATGGAACGGGCGTCCTTCCCCGGGAGGAAGAGCAGCTCCGTCTTGCCGAGGTTAAGCTTGAGGTGATGATTCGTCATCCACACTGATATGTCTGCCAGACATGCAGAGATGCGATTCGCCACCTGGTTATCAGAAGGGGGAAAGGAGAAGATTAATTGTGTCGTCTGCGTAGCAATGATAGGAGAGACCATGTGAGGATATGACGGAGCCAAGTGACTTGGTGTATAGCGAGAATAGGAGAGGGCCTAGAACTGAGCCCTGGGGGACACCAGTGGTGAGAGCATGTGGTGCGGAGACGGATTCTCGCCACGCCACCTGGTAGGAGCGACCTGTCAGGTATGACGCAATCCAAGAGTGAGCCGCGCCGGAGATGGCCAACTCGGAGAGGGTGGAGAGGAGGATCTGATGGTTCACAGTATCAAAGGCAGCAGATGGGTCTAGAAGGATGAGAGCAGAGGAGAGCGAGTTAGCTTTAGCAGTGCGGAGAGCCTCCGTGACACAGAGAAGTGCGGTCTCAGTTGAATGGCCAGTCTTGAAACCTGACTGATTTGGATCAAGAAGGTCATTCTGAGAGAGATGGCAAGAGAGCTGGCCAAGGACAGCACGCTCAAGAGTTTTGGAGAGAAAAGAAAGAAGGGATACTGGTCTGTAGTTGTTGACATCGGAGGGATCGAGTGTAGGTTTTTTGAGAAGGGGTGCAACTCTCGCTCTCTTGAAGACGGAAGGGACGTAGCCAGCGGTCAAGGATGAGTTGATGAGCGAGGTGAGAAGGTCTCCGGAAATGGTCTGGAGAAGAGAGGAGGGGATAGGGTCAAGCGGGCACGTTGTTGGGCGGCCGGCCGTCACAAGATTTCATCTGGAGAGAGAGGGGAGAAAGAGGTCAAAGCATAGGGTAGGGCAACGTGAGCAGGACCAGTGGTGTCGTTTGACTTAACAAATGAGGATCGCATATCGTCAACCTACTTTTCAAAATGGTTGACGAAGTCATCCGCAGAGAGGGAGGAGAGGGGGAGGAGGATTCAGGAGGGAGGAGAAGTTGGCAAAGAGTTTCCTAGGGTTAGAGGCAGATGCTTGGAATTTAGAGTGGTAGAAAGTGGCTTTAGCAGCAGAAACAGAGGAAGAAAATGTGGAGAGGAGGGAGTGAAAAGATGCCAGGTCCGCAGGGAGGCTAGTTTTCCTCCATTTCCGCTCGGCTGCCCGGAGCCCTGTTCTGTGAGCTCGCAATGAGTCGTCAAGCCACGGAGCAGGAGGGGAGGACTGAGCCGGCCGGGAGGATAGGGGACATAGTCAAAGGATGCAGAAAGAGAGGAGGGTTGAGGAAGCAGAATCAGGAGATTCGTTGGAGAAGGGTTGAGCAGAGGGAAGAGATGATAGTATGGAAGAGGAGAGAGAGAGAGCGAAGGTTGCGACGGCGCAATACCATCTGAGTAGGGGCAGAGTGAGTAGTGTTGGAGGAGAGCGAGAGGGAAAAGGATACAAGGTAATGGTCGGAGACTTGGAGGGGAGTTGCAGTGAGATTAGTAGAAGAACAGTATCTAGTAAAGATGAGGTCAAGCGAATTGCCTGCCTTGTGAGTAGGGGGGGACGGTGAGAGGGTGAGGCCAAAAGAGGAGAGGAGTGGAAAGGAGGCAGAGAGAAATGAGTCAAAGGTAGACGTAGGGAGGTTAAAGTCACCCAGAACTGTGAGGGGTGAGCCATCCTCAGGAAAGGAACTTATCAAGGTGTCAAGCTCATTGATGAACTCTCCAAGGGAACCTGGAGAGCGATAAATGATAAGGATGTTAAGCTTGAATGGGTTAGTGACTGTGACAGCATGGAATTCAAATGAGGGGAGAGACAGATGGGTCAGGGGAGAAAGAGAGAATGTCCACTTGGGAGAGATAAGGATTCCAGTGCAACCACCCCGCTGACCAGATGCTCTTGGGGTATGCGAGAACACGTGGTCAGACGAGGAGAGAGCAGTAGGAGTAGCAGTGTTTTCTGTGGTAATCCATGTTTCCGTCAGCGCCAAGAAGTCGGGGGACTGGAGGGTAGCATAGGCTGAGATGAACTCTGCCTTGTTGGCCGCAGACCGGCAGTTCCAGAGGCTGCCGGAGACCTGGAACTCCACGTGGGTCGTGCGAGCTGGGACCACCAGGTTAGAGTGGCAGCGGCCACGCGGTGTGACGCGTTTGTGTGGCCTGTGCAGAGAGGAGAGAACAGGGATAGGCAGACACATGGTTGACAAGCTACAGGAGAGGCTACGCTAATGCAAAGGAGATTGATCATTTTTTATAAGATAAGTTTAATGCTAGCTAGCAACTTACCTTGGCTCCTTGCTGCCCTCGCGTTACAGGTGGTCAGCCTGCCATGCAGGCTCCTCGTGGAGTGCAATGTAAGGCAGGTGGTTAGAGCATTGGACAAGTAACCGGAAGGTTGCAAAAACGAATCCCCCCTGAACAAGGCAGTTAACCCCTGTTCCTCGGCCGTCATTGAAAATAAGAATGTGTTCTTAATCTGACTTGCCTAGTTAAATAAAGGTGTAAAACAAAAAAATCTGCAAATCGGAGGCCAAAAATACCGATTTCCGATTGTTATGAAAATTTGAAATCGGCCCTAATTAATCGGCCATTCCGATTAATCGGTCAACCTCTAGATAGTACCTGCAAAACACCAGTTTCATCTAATGAAGCTGCCAGTTGAGGACTTGTGAAGTGTCTTTCTCAAACTCGACACTCTAATGTACTTGTCCTCTTGCTCAGCTGTGCACAGGGGGCTCCCACTCCTCTTTCTATTATGGTTAAAGCCAGTTTGCGCTGTTCTGTGAAGGGAGTAGTGCACAGTGTTGTACGAGAACTAGAGGTCGACCGATTAATCGGAATGGCCGATTTTAATTAGGGCCCATTTCAAATTTTCATAACAATCGGAAATCGGTATATTTGGACGCCGATTTGTCAATTTTTTTTATTGAATTCATTTTTTTACACCTTTTACTTAACTAGGCAAGTCAGTTAATAACAACACATTCTTAGTTTCAATGTCGGCCTAGGAACGGTGGGTTAACTGCCTTGTTCAGGGGCAGAATTACAGATTTTTACCTTGTCAGCTCGGGGATTCAATCTTGCAACCTTGCGGTTAACTAGTCCAACGCTCTAACCACCTGCTTTACATTACACTCCACGAGGAGCCTGCCTGTTACGCGAATGCAGTAAGAAACCAAGGTAAGTTGCTAGCTAGCATTAAACTTATAAAAAACAATCAATCAATCATAATCACTAGTTAACTACACATGGTTGATGATATTACTAGTTTATCTAGCCTGTCCTGCGTTGCATATAATCGCTTAGGTACACGTTGCTCCAACGTGTACCTAACCATAAACATCAATGCCTTTCTTAAAATCAATACACAAGTATATATTTTTAAACCTGCATATTTAGTTAATATTGCCTGCTAACATGAATTTCTTTTAACTAGGGAAAATGTGTCACTTCTCTTGCAACAGAGTCAGGGTATATGCAGCAGTTTGGGCCGCCTGGCTCGTTGTGAACTAATTTGCCAGAATTTTAAGTAATTATGACAACATTGAAGGTTGTGCAATGTAACAGGAATATTTAAACTTAGGGATGCCACCCGTTAGATAAAATACAGAACAGTTTCGTATTTCACTGAAAGGAAAAACGTTTTGTTTTCGAGATGATAGTTTCTGGATTCGACCATATTAATGACCTAAGGCTCATATTTCTGTGTGTTTATTATATTATAATTAAGTCTATGATTTGATAGAGCGGTCTGACTGAGCAGTGGTAGGCACCAGCACGCTCGTAAGCATTCATTCAAACAGCACTTTCGTGCGTTTTGCCAGCAGCTCTTCGCTGCGCTTCAAGCATTGCGCTGTTTATGACTTCAAGCCTATCAACTCCAGAGTTTAGGCTGGTGTAACCCATGTGAAATGGCTAGCTAGTTAGCGGTGCGCGCTAATAGCGTTTCAAACATCACTCGCTCTGAGACTTGGAGTAGTTGTTCCCATTGCTCTGCATGGTTAACGCTGCTTCGAGTGTGGCTGTTGTCGACGTGTTCCTGGTTCGAGCCCAGGTAGGAGCGAGGAGAGGGACGGAAGCTATATTGTTATACTGGCAATACTAAAGTGCCTATAAGAACATCCAATAGTCAAAGGTATATGAAATACAAATCATATAGAGAGCAATAGTCCTATAATAATCTACAACCTAAAACTTCTTACCTGGGAATATTGAAGACTCATGTTAAAAGGAACCACCAGCTTTCATATGTTCTCATGTTCTGAGCAAGGAACTTAAAAGTTAGCTTTTTTACATGGCACATATTGCACTTATACTTTCTTCTCCAACACTTTGTTTTTGCATTATTTAAACCAAATTGAGCATGTTTCATTATTTATTTGAGGCTAAATTGATTTTGATGTATTAAGTTAAAATAAGTGTTCATTCAGTATTGTTGTAATTGTCATTATTACAAATAAACCAAAAACAATCGGCCGATTAATCGGCAGCGGCTTTTTTGGGCCTCCAATAATCGGTATTGGCGTTGAAAAATCATAATCGGTCGACCTCTAACCAGAACTTCAGTTTCTTGGCAATTTCTCGCATGGAATAGCCTTCATTTCTCAGAACAAGAATAGACTGACGAGTTTTTGAAGAAAGGTCTTTGTTTCTGGCCATTTTGAGCCTGTAATCGAACACCCAAATGCTGATGCTCCAGATACTCAACTTGTCTAAAGAAGGACAGTTTTATTGCTTCTTTAACCAGAACAACGGTTGTCAGCTCTCCTAGCATAATTGCAAAAGGGTTTTCTAATGATCAATTAGCCTTTTAAAATGATCAACTTGGATTAGCTAACACAATGTGCCATTGGAACACGGGAGTGATGGTTGCTGATAATGGGCCTCTGTACGCCTATATAGCTATTCCATTAAAAATCAGCGGTTTCCAGCTACAATAGACATTTACAACATTAACAATGTCTACACTGTATTTCTGATCAATTTGATGTTATTTTAATGGACCAAAAATGTGCTTTTCTTTCAAAAACAAGAACATTTCTATGTGACCCCAAACTTTTGAACGGTAGTGTATTTGTAGATGTTGCTGCAGGTGCAGTGAAATGCTTGTGTTTACAGTACCTAGCAATACACACAAATCCCAAAAATGTAAAGAAAGAAATATCAGATGTGTGTGTGGACAGCGTGTGAATAGAAAAGGTCTGTACAGCAGTAGTTATGTAGGATGAGCCTTGACTAGAATACAGTATGTACATATGAAGTGGGTAAAACAGTATGTAAACATTATTAAAGTGACAAGTGTTTAATGACAATGTACGTAGGGCAGCAGTCTCTAAGGTTCAGGTCAGGGTACTGGGTGGAGGCTGGCCATTGACTGGTGTGTGTGTGTGTGTTTTTGAATGCCATTGAGCTCTCTTTCACATTAAACAGTCTTCTGGTGCCTAAAGAGAATGAGCTAGGCAAACAGCGAAGAAATGATAAACGAACTCTACTCAACCTCACATTCATGGACTTTGCCTCTTCCTTGAGCTGTCTTAACAAAACAAGATGGCTTAGCCTATAGGCCTAACAACAGTAAAATGAGGGCGTTATCCTTAACGGTGTGGGCCGGCAGTCTATTTTACGTTGTCCCCCCCACCCACAGTCAGTCACCATGGCAACGTCAGTTAATCATTGACAGTTTTTCCCAATTTGTTTTGAACAGTTCACAGGTAAGAAGAAGGCTATTATCAGGTAGTCTAAAAACCTGCCCTATATTCAGAGCAGAGCTGGGGTCAATTCGAGTTGAGGATAGGTATTCAGGATGTAAACTGAAGTAACTATTCCAAATTTGAAAAAACACCATCTATTTTCAATGACTTCTCAATAAACTGAGTAGAAGTTATTTCACAAGTTTTTACATTTTAGAATTTAAAATTAAAATCACTTCCTGAGTTGACTGCCGTCAATTCGATTTGACCCCAGCCCTGATTCAGAGGTCTGGCTGTCTGTCGCTCAGTAGAGTTAAAGCAGGACTGACTGACATTTTTCACAAGGATCCATTGAAGAGGGTCTCCTCTTTGTTTACCTGTGGCTGTGGCCAACATTTTTCCACAACTACAACAAGTCCTATTCAGATCCTATTTGAAGTCGAGCAGATCTGTAACTCTGCCCATTTGTATCCATTTTGTGACTAAATTCAGCAGGCCCAATGCCATTGTCTAATGTCTACAGTAAAGTTGTCAGTATTTCTGAACCGGCCGTTATGGTGGCAACTTATTTTCTTTGACCCCTGATTTTAAGACGATGTTGAGCTAATAGGCTATTCTGTATTTGATTTATGTGGCAGTCTGTGTGTTCTAATCTAGCATGCGCACCCTGTCGTCTTTAGCGTTAATTGCTAGTTTAGGCCTAGGGCCCCATGTTTTTAACGGCCTTAGGTCGATAGTCTAATCAATTACCAACACTGTGTTTCTGTGTGACACCCCCCCCCCCCCCCCCCCACACACACACACACACACACACACACACCTTTGCCTTTGTCCTATGCAGGCCTGCAATCTTGAAGGCCACCTACTGTCAGCCTATATACATAGTAGAGACTCCAGCTTTACAAGTTTTCACTGATAACCAAGGCTGTTCAGGTGTGACACACAGGGCTGGTATTTCAGCAACTTGTGAGCAAAGGCCTGCTCCATGTATGAGTCAAAAGAGCATCCCACTTCCGAAATGAGCACTTCCTTCCTGCCTCCCCCCAACATCAACAATATCTGACACCCCAGCACTCTCAGGCCTGCCAGTCTCTGAGCCCATGACAGACAATTCCTCCATTTATCCGGCCAATCCCCCACAATTCCATGTGTGGGGTGTGTTCTGTTTTGACCCAGCCTTTGTTCAGAGTGCTGAATGCTTGTAAACAGCTGGGCCTGTATTCAAAACAGGTCATGAACGAGAGAAATAGACAGAGGGAGGAATATGGACAAAGATCAATAGGGAAATGGACAGAGAGAGGGAGAGAAGTACAGTGAGGGTGTGAGTAAGAGAGGGAGAGAAGTACAGTGAGGGAGGGAGTAAGAGAGGGAGAGAAATCGAGACGAGGAGAAATTTTATTTTTCCTCAGTTTGCTGTTGCTGTGTATTTGTTAATGAAGTGACACTCGCTCTGCACAGTGACACGCTTCATCTCGGCCTAACCAATAAGAATCAGAGCCGTTCTTAATCATACCATCTACATGGCTACATACTGTAGGACTTTTCCTGAACTGTCCCATAAAACAACACAATACAGCCAGCTCCTCACTGTTCATTGATGTAGGGGTTGAACTTGTGTTTGAACATGCCATTCATGGAATGTCCTCTTTCTGCTATGCACCCCCCCTCCCTCTCCCACTCAGGATGTAATTTAGTGATTGTGAAAGATTCTTTGGAATTAGTTTTTTTATTTTTTATGTTTGTGTTTACTGATTAGGACTACTCTACCTGCTTGTGCATGTTAATGTCCCCATTTTCATGTGGATTCTCGAACAATGTTAGCTAATTATTAACGTGTGTGTGCAGGTATCTCAAGTGGTGGTATAAGAAGACTCAAATAGAGAAGAAGGCTCCTTTCATTGATATGTTCCGAGCCATTCCCCTGAGACAGATCTATGGTAGGTGGACACAACATAATATTACAATAAACTAGTATCAATACCTATATTAATGAATATCACTAATACTCATGAGTATTGAAACATTTGAAAACACATTTGCTGTATTGAAACACCCTCCTTTGCAGGTGCCCCTCTAGGCGGTATAGGAGGAGGTACCATCACGCGAGGCTGGCGGGGGGAGTTCTGCAGGTGGCAACTCAACCCTGGGATGTACCACTACAAAACTGTAATCGCTAACCAGGTAGGCTTGGGAAAAGACTGCCTAGCACCTAGTAACACGCTATGGTATAACTTAACTGTGAGAAAAGTCCAGTTTAAGTCCTGTACACATGCACTACTAATTATCTTAGTTTTCTAAATGGGTTATGCCTTTAACAAATAATATTTTCAAATAGGCTTAAAGCCTCTTAGCTCCAGTTCTTAACTGTTGGTCAATAACAGAACTCCTTCACAATTCACTGCGTCGACAGGACCTTTTGAGGTCTCCACCTCTACTGCTCCTAGTTCATATTTAAAGTCCACTCTATTTAGTCTAGTCGGAGTATGGTGTATATGAAGTTCACTTTGTGGCACATGTATTATACTATATATTCAGATCTCTTCCAGTCCTTTTGTCTTCCCATATCCCTCCTCTCTGTCTCCTAGTTCACGGTGTGCCTGCGTCGGGGCGGTCAGACGGTGTACCAGCAGGTGTTGTCAGTGGAGCGCCCCCCCACGCTGCAGGGCTGGAACTGGGGCTACTGCGGAGAGTACGCCTTCTACCACGCCTTGTACCCCCGGGCCTGGACAGTCTACCCCCTTCCTGGGCAGAACGTCACCCTCACCTGTAGACAGGTGTCACCCGTCATCCCCCACGACTACCAGGTAACTGGGAATGTCCCCCAATGACATGACTTAGCATTGGGTTTCAGTCATATTGTTTCCACTAAATGTCCCCTAAGGCCATGACTTGGCATTGGGTTTCAGTCATATTGTTTCCACTTCAGCCAATGTGGCTGAAGCAGAGATGGTGTCCCCCCCAAATGGCACCCTATTCCCAATGTAGTGCACTACTTTTGACTAGGGCTCTGGCCAAAAGTAGTGCACTATATAGGGTGCATGATGCCTACGCCAGACAGTCATCCAGCCTTGTCATAAACGTACCTTTTTAACCCTAACCTATCTCTTATTCTTATCTGTATTTTTTGGAACTGCGTTGTTGGTTAGGGGCTCGTAAGTAAGCATTTCACTGTAAGGTCTGTTGTATTCGGCGCATGTGACTAATAAAATTTGATTTGATAACCTTAGAGTTTTATGTGTCTTGGTCTCTGACTCTCCTCCCTCTCTCTCTGCCATCCCTCCATCCCCCAGGATTCCAGTCTCCCAGTGGCGGTGTTTGTGTGGGACATAGAGAACAAGAATGACTACCCGTTGGACGTCTCAATCATGCTCACCATGGTCAATGGGTCAGGCCACAAGGACGACAAGAGCGGGGGCCACTGGAATGAACCATTCCACCTGGAGAAGGAGGGGGAGTCAGTGTCTGGAGTTTTGCTTCATCACTGCACCACAGTGAACCCCTACACTCTGTGCATGGCAGCGCGAGAACAGGTAGACGTCATAAATTCACAATATGGTTTTACAGTTGTGCACTGGTAATGTTTCTGTTTACGATTTATCATTTGTTTTCATTGCTCTTGACACTTTCCTTTCAATTAAAAAAACACTGGCCATTTGAAGATGGCATAACCATTATCACCTTGTTAACTGTGTGTGTGTGTGTGTGTGTGTGTGTGTGTGAGAAGTCTGACAGGGAGATCAGTCACCAGACAGCGTTCAGTCCAAAGGGAACCTGTGGGGCGCTGTGGAGTGACCTCATCACTGATGGACGGCTGGACTCCCCCACTGGTCAGTAGTATCAACCGGCGATCACTAATCACTATTTAAAAAAAATATTCTCCCCCCTCTGTTGTTAAAACAGCTAGCTGGAGCCGACTGAGCGTTGAACCAACGATCTGTAGTCAGCGAAATCTAGAAATTAGGCACTTTTTACTAAACGTATGCAGTTCAAATATTCTTATAGATTGTCATATAATGTAACATCCTTGGGTACATTTACATTTAAGTCATTTAGCAGACGCTCTTATCCAGAGCGACTTACAAATTGGTGCATTCACCTTATGATATCCAGTGGAACAACCACTTTACAATAGTGCATCTACAGGAAAGGAAGGGATATATTAGTAATTGTTGGACAACCCTCTGTAAGGGTCGTAGGGTTTGAATGACAGCACCCACATGATTCCTTTTCCAGGTCATAGTCAAGTCTTTTATGAACGCCATATAATTAGTACTTGGCGATAGAGTGAAGTGGGAGAGTAAAGTATTTTCCTTTTCCTTGACATTCACTCTCCTCCTTCTTCCCCACCCCTCCGCCTCGTCCCCACAGGTTCCAATCCTCCCACCCAGAAGGGAGAGAAGGTGGCAGCAGCCCTGGCAGTGGGCTGTTCAGTGCCGGCTCAGGGCCACAACGATCTGGAGTTTAGCTTGGCGTGGGACATGCCCAACATCACATTTGGCTCCAGGGAGAGGGAACACGTCAGGTAACATTTAAAAAATGGGTAGAATTCCAATTGACAATCCATCCTCGTTTAGGATAGTGGTCAGTATCTCCAGACTGGGAGGAACAACTTCATTTTTTTATTTTCTCAATAAGCTTCATGTTAAAAGGCCTTGAATTTACTGCTCTTTTTCTATGTAATATGACTAAAAGCTGTCACGACAGAGACCGGGTTTCAATTCACCGACGGGGAGGAACAACTTTTTATTACGTGTCTATGAGATAAGCCTTATTGTAAATTGGACTAATGGACAGAATTTATTTCCTCATCTATTGCTTTCCCCAATTCCTCTCAATCTGTTCTTTTACCTTTATTTAACTAGGCAAGTCAGTTAAGAACAAATTCTTATTTTCAATGACGGCCTAAACTGCCTGTTCAGGGGCAGAACGACAGATTTGTACCTTGTCAGCTCGGGGATTTGAACTTGCAACCTTTCGGTTTCTAGTCCAACGCTCTAACCACTAGGCTACCCTGTCGCCCCAGTGTCCCAGCTCAGTTTTCAACAAGGTACACTGCATGCTACACCTCAAGTTAGTCAGGTCTTTTTTTTTATTACATTAATTAGCACAATGCCCACTTAACCCAGAAGCCAGCCGCACCAATGTGTCGGAGGAAACACAGTACACCTGGCGTCAGCGTGCATTGCACCCGGCCCGCCACGGAGTCGCTAGTGTGCGATGGGACAAGGACATACCTGCCGGCCAAACCCTCCCCTAACCCGGACGACGCTGGGCCAATTGTGCGCCGCCCCATGACTCTCCCGGTTGTGGCCGGCTGTTACAGCCTGGACTCAAACCCAGAATCTCTAGTGGCACAGCTAGCACTGCGATGCAGTGCCTTAGACCACTGTGCCACACGGGAAAGGCTCTTGTCAGTTAGGTCTGACATGAGGAAAGGTTGCTGTACACTCTGCATACTTGACGCTAAAATATGCTTTATCCTTGACCAGTGGTTCCCAAACTTTTTATAGTCCCGTACCCCTTCAAACCTCCAGCTGCGTACCCCCTCTAGCACCAGGGTCAGCGGACTCTCAAATGTTTTTTGCCATCATTGTAAGCCTGCCACACGCACTATATGATACATTTATTAAACATAAGAATGAGTGAGTTTTTGTCACAACCCGGCTCGTGGGAAGTGCCAAAGAGCTCTTAATAACCAATAATTTTGCTCTTTATTTAGCTATCTTACATATAGAACTTTATTTGTTCATTGAAAATTGTGAATAACTCACCACAGGTTAAGGAGAAGGGTGTGCTTGAAAGGATGCACATAACTGCAATGTTGGGTTGTATTGGAAAGAGTCTGTCTTAAATAATTTTCTTGCTAGTGAGCGCAGCCCAATCCAGATATCTGGCAGTTGCTTCTGATTTGAAATTAAATTTTCACAGAACTGCTTGTTGCAATTTCGATGAGGCTCTCTTATTTAGATATCAGTAAGTGGATTGGAGGCAGGGCATGAAAGGGATATCGAATCCAGTTGTTGGTCATCCATTTCAGGAAATTACCTGCGTAATTGCGCAGCCAACTCACTCAGGTGCTTCGCTATATCACATTTGACATTGTCCGTAAGCTTGAGTTCATTTGCACACAAAAAAATCATACAATGATGAAAGACCTGTGTGTTGTCGTTGTTAATGCAGACAGAGAAGAGCTCCAACTTCTTAATCATAGCCTCAACTTTTGTTCCACACGTTGAATATAGTTGCGGAGAGTCCCTGTAATCCTAGATTCAGATCATTCAGGCTAGGAAAAAACATCACCCAGATAGGCCAGTCGTGTGAGAAACTCGTCATCATGCAAGCAGTTAGACAAGTGAAATATTATGGTCAGTAAAGAGAACTTTAAGCCCGTCTCTCAATTTAAAAAAACGTGTCAATACTTTCTTTGCCCCTTGATAACCAGCGCACTTCTGTATGTTGTGAAAGCGTTACATGGTCGCTGCCCATATCATTGCACAGTGCAGAAAATAATCGAGAGTTCAGGGGACTTGCTTTACAGTGAAAATGGTTAACTTTGTTAGTCTCCAAAATGTCTTTCAAGCTGTCAGGCATTCCCTTGGCAGCAAGAGCCTCTCGGTGGATGCTGCAGTGTACCCAAGTGGCGTAGGGAGCAACTGCTTGCAAGCGCATTACCGCTCCACTATGTCTCCCTGTCATGGCTTTTGTGCCAACACATCTTGACCACAAGTCCTTTGATGTCACAAAGCTGTCCAGTACTTTAAACATTTCCTCTCATGTTGTCCTGGTTTCCAGTGGTTTGCAAAAGAGGATGTCTTCGGGTTAGGGTTAGGGACCCCCCATAAATGTAACGGACAAATACCAGGAGCTGTGCCAGGCCCGCCACGTCTGTTGACTCATCCAGCTGTAACGCATAGAATTCGCTGGCTTGTATGCAAAGAAGTAATTGTTTCAAAACATCTCCTGCCATGTCACTGATGCATCGTGAAACAGTGTTGTTTGATGAAGTCATTGTCTGTATAGTTTTTTTTTTTGCCTTTTCCCCCAGCATTGTCCCAGCCATATCCATGGCAGCACGAAGAATGAAGTCCTCCACAATAGTATGGGGCGTGCCTGTCCTAGCCACTTGGTAGCTCACCATATAAGACGCTTCTAGCCTCTTGTTAATGGTATCTGTTGCTTTTATACACGTCTTACTACTCGAAAGTCATCTTAATTTTCGCTCAAAAACTCCCGTGGCTTATTTTTCAAATTGGCACCTTTTTTTCCTCTTCTAAATGTCTGCGCAAGAGTGAAGGTTTCATAGAGTTGTGAGATAGTACTTTTGCACATATAACACTCTGTGGCTGAGGAAAGGCACTACTCCCAATATCAGTGAACCCCAAATCAATGTAATTATCATATTTGCGTCTCTTCGATGGTCCAACGTATCTGTCTGTTCGGTGCGTTCCCCTGGTAAGGGGGCAGTAGCTCTTCGGCTGCATCAGATTCACAACTGTCAGTGTCCATGCTAGCTGGGCTAACAACAAATGTAGAATTACTGATGCTAGCATTGGATGTGCTCGTGGAAGCAGAACAACTTGTCGACAGGTGCAGGTGTAGTACTGCTGGTAGTAGCAGTACTACCAGTAGAGCTAATATGTGTCTCTATGGATGCGGGCCTTCATTTATAAAATTGTAAAAAATAAAATAAAATTGGGCAAACGGAATGAGCAGCTGCTATGTTTGGCTACATACGGACCGTTAGTGGAATTCCCGCAAGAGAGTAACGGTTAATGTGATTGGATGTTAATTATTTGACTAGGCTACCTGTATTTGACATTGTTATTTCGCTGAACACTAGATGGTTTAATTGTATTTTTGGCAATGAAACGAGGCTACTCAGGTGAGGAGGGGGGGGAGAAGCTCACCCAAATGTATAGCCCCATTTGTAAAATATAAATGGAATGTTTGAAAATGTGAAGAATTATATTTAAAAAAAAAAAGTGAATCACATTTTTATTTGGCGTACCCCAGTTTGAAATACCTGTCCTAGAGTGTCGTGACGATCATTAGTCTGACTGTTATTTATTTTATCAACAATGTTTAATTGTTACTCGATTTTAAATGAATCATGTAACCATGAACTCATTAGGAATTTGGGGAACAACGAGAAGTTGTTTAACGAGTTACCATCTCCCGACTTAAACTCTAAAGATATACAGTTATCTCTTACATCAATAAGTCCCTTATTAATCATTTAGTCTTGCTTTCTGGCACCTTTTGATCCTCACCAATGACATGTGCAACACACAATCACAGGCTCCAGTTACACTGCCCCAGGTGTACACACACTCCTGTCTGTTACTGTAAACCTTGTAACTGCTACTCACTGGAGCACAGCATCTTCAGTGACATGTAACCACATAGATAGCCCCCCCCCCCCCCCCCCCCATCTATCCTATCTACTTCTATCCTATCTATCTATCTATCTCTATCTCACACAAACCAACAACAACAAAAAACAGTCTGGCAGGTACAGCGTACATCAGATTAGTTACAGTAACATCTTTGAATTAGATTATCTTTGAGTACGAAACCCATTTTCCCAAGTATTCCTGGCCTCTCTCCTCATGTGTTCTTAAAGTAAAGGGCATATGCTCCATATAGTGTATTTCTTTATCAATGTCTACCCATTGTGTCATGGGGGAAGCTGCCAGTAGGACCTTTTTACTGGCTGCCAGTAGGACCTTAACTTACACAATAGACAAGTGCCTGTTATCAGGTATTTCATCCAAATACAAAGAAATGAATGTTAAAACCCATTATTATAGTAAGTTTCAATTGCGGGGCAAGACCAAAAGATATGAGACTGATCTGCCCAGTTATTTCAGTGTTATGTTCCTCCTCCCATTTCTGGTTAATATAGTTTGTGGAGTGTTTCTTTGGGGATAGAATACCCAGGTAAAGATTTAGATTTTTTTTATTTAAAAAATATATATAATTTATACTCCCCAAGTTGTTAGTGAATACTTGGATCAATTTCTGAGGTGCCCAAGTGTCAATCACTTTTATTTAAAAAAGTAGTTGAAGGTGCCTCCCGAGTGGCTCATCGCTCTCTAGTGCCTGCAAGCTCACTTCCGTCGTCAGGTGAACGGTGTTTCCTCTAACACATCGGTGCGGATGGCTTCCGGGTTAAACGAGCAGGTGTTAAGAGGACGCATGACTCGACCGTCAACTCTCCCGAGCCCGTCAGAGTTGCAGCGATGAGACAAGATTATAATTGGATATCACGAAATTGGGGAGGAAAAAAAAGCTAAAGTCTTGAACTTGCAGGTACCTGTAAAAAATCTAGTTTATCCAAGTCATACAGTGAGGGAAAAAAGTATTTGATCCCCTGCTGATTTTGTACGTTTGCCCACTGACAAAGAAATTATCAGTCTATAATTGTAATGGTAGGTTTATTTGAACAGTGAGAGACAGAATAACAACAACAAAAATCCAGAAAAATGCATGTTAAATGTTCTAAAATTATTTGCATTTTAATGAGGGAAATAAGTATTTGACCCCTCTGCAAAACATGACTTAGTACTTGGTGGCAAAACCCTTGTTGGCAATCAGAGGTCAGACGTTTCTTGTAGTTGGCCACCAGGTTTGCACACATCTCAGGAGGGATTTTGTCCCACTCCTCTTTGCAGAGCTTCTCCAAGTCATTAATGTTTCGAGGCTGACATTTGGCAACTCAAACCTTCAGCTCCCTCCACAGATTGTCTATGGGATTAAGGTCTGGAGACTGGCTAGGCCACTCCAGGACCTTAAGGTGCTTCTTCTTGAGCCAGTCCTTTGTTGCCTTGGCCGTGTGTTTTGGGTCATTGTCATGCTGGAATACCCATCCACGACCCATTTTCAATGCCCTGGCTGAGGGTCTCACCCAAGATTTGACGGTACATGGCCCCATCCATCGTCCCTTTGATGCGAAGAAGTTGTCCTGTCCCCTTAGCAGAAAAACACCCCCAAAGCATAATGTTTCCACCTCCATGTTTGAAGGTGGGGATGGCGTTCTTGGTCATTCCTCCTCCTCCAAACACGGCGAGTTGAGTTGATGCCAAAGAGCTCCATTTTGGTCTCATCTGACCACAACACTTTCACCCAGTTGTCCTCTGAATCATTCAGATGTTCATTGGCAAACTTCAGACGGGCATGTATATGTGCTTTCTTGAGCAGGGGTACCTTGCGGGCGCTGCAGGATTTCAGTCCTTCACGGCGTAGTGTGTTACCAATTGTTTTCTTGGTGACTATGGTCCCAGCTGCCTTGATCATTGACAAGATCCTCCCGTGTAGTTCTGTGCTGATTCCTCACCGTTCTCATGATCATTGCAACTCCACGAGGTGAGATCTTGCATGGAGCCCCAGGCCGAGGGAGATTGACAGTTCTTTTTGTGTTTCTTCCATTTGTGAATAATCGCACCAACTGTTGTCACCTTCTCACCAAGCTGCTTGGTGATGGTCTTGTAGCCCATTCCAGCCTTGTGTAGGTCTACAATCTTGTCCCTGATATCCTTGGAGACCTCTTTGGTCTTGGCCATGGTGGAGAGTTTGGAATCTGATTGATTGCTTCTGTGGACAGGTGTCTTTTATATAGGTAACAAGCTGAGATTAGGAGCACTCCCTTTAAGAGTGTGCTCCTAATCTCATCTCGTTACCTGTTTAAAAGACACCTGGGAGACAGAAATCTTTCTGATTGAGAGGGGGTCAAATACTTATTTCCCTCATTAAAATGCAAATCAATTTATAACATTTTTGATATGCATTTTTCTGGATTTTTTGTTGTTATTCTGTCTCTCACTGTTCAAATAAACCTACCATTAAAATTATAGACTGATCATTTCTTTGTCAGTGGGCAAACGTACAAAATCAGCAGGGGATCAAATACTTTTTTCCCTCACTTACATATATATATGTGTAATTGTTTTTACTTAGGTCATGGAAGCTCCAGATCCCCATTCCTTATAATTGTCCTAAATGATGTGATCCCTCTCTGCGTCCACTGTTTAAATCTGTTATCCTCAGTTGCAGGGATGAAGCTGGGGTCGTATGCGAACCAACTCAGCAGTTTGACCTCTGTCCAAATGAAGTTGCTTTACTATCCTAAACCATATCTTAAAAGATAAATGTATCCACTGACTTTGTATATTGTATATTTCTATTACCCAAAACTGACTGTATAGGCATTTCTGTCAAAGTCTCGTTGGCTTTCCACTTGATTTCGTAGTCTGAATTGCACCAACACACCAAAGGTCTCAATTGGGCTGACACAAAATAATATTTTAGGCTTGGTAAGGCCATACACCCCCCCCCCCCCCCCCCCCCTCCACACACACACCTCTGCAACATATACATTTTGATTGTTTCAATTCTACTACTAAGAGCCAAAGGAAATTAATTCCACCTGTCCAGGTCATCATATTTTGATGGGAACGTAATTCATGTTAGAAAGTTTGGGTGTGTCTTTCAGTAGATTTACACCAAGATATTTAATGGATGAACAGGTCCACTGGAAGTTGTTCTACCTGCTCTTCAGCTCTTGCTGTGGGGTAGAATTACAGTTAAGTCAGAAGTTTACATACACCTTAGCCAAATGCATTTAAACTCAGTTTTTCACAATTACTGACATTTAATCCTAGTAAAGATTCCCTGTTTTAGGTCAGTTAGGATCACCACTTTATTTTAAGAATGTGAAATGTCAGAATAATAGTAGAGGGAATGATTTATTTCAGCTTTTATTTTTTATCATATTTCCATTCCAGTGGGTCAGAAGTTTATATACACTCAATTAGTATTTGGTATCATTGCCTTTAAATTGTTTAACTTCAATGTTCAAACGTTTCGGATAGCCTTCCACAAGCTTCCCACAATAAATTGGGTGAATTTTGGCCCATTCCTCCTGACAGAGCTGGTGTAACTGAGTCAGGTTTGTAGGCCTCCTTGCTCGCACACACTTTTTCAGTTCTGCCCACAACTTTTCTGTAGGATTGGGGTCAGGGCTTTGTGATGGCCACTCCAATACCACGACTTTGTTGTCCTTAAGCCATTTTGCCACAACTTTGGAAGTTTGCTTGGGGTCATTGTCCATTTGGAAGACCCATTTACTACAAAGCTTTAACTTCCTGACTGATGTCTTGAGATGTTGTTTTAATATATCCACATAATTTTCCTCCCTCATGATGCCATCTATTTTGTGAAGTGCACCAGTCCCTCCTGCAGCACCCCCACAACATGATGCTGCCACCCCCGTGCTTCACGGTTGGGATGGTATTCTTCGGCTTGCAAGCCTCCTCCTTTTTCCTCCAAACATAACGATGGTCATTATGGCCAAACAGTTCTATTTTTGTTTAATCGGAGCAGAGGATATTTCTAAAAAAATTACCATCTTTGTCCCCATGTGCAGTTGCAAACCGTAGTCTGGCTTTTTTTGGGCAGTTTTGGAGCAGTGGCTTCTTCGTTGCTGAGCGGCCTTTCAGGTTATGTCGATATAGGACTCGTTTTACTGTGGATAAAGATACTTTCGTACCTGTTTCGTCCAGCATCTTCACAAGGTCCTTTGCTGTTCTGGGATTGATTAGCACTTTTCGCACCAAAGTACGTTCAGCTCTAGGATACAGAAAGCATCTCCTTCCTGAGCGGTATGATGGCTGCGTGGTCCCATGGTGTTTATACTTGCGTACTATTGTTTGTACAGCTGAACGTGGTACCTTCAGGTGTTTGGTTCATCCTTGGGAGCAATTGCCAGACTCGTGGAGGTCTTGGCTGATTTTCTTTTGATTTTCCCATGATGTCAAGCAAAGAGGCACTGAGTTTGAAGGTAGGCCTTGAAATACATCCACAGGTACACCTCTAATTGACTCACTATAATTGACATAATTTATCAGAAGCTTCTAAAGCCATGACATCATTTTCTGGAATTTTCCACGCTGTTTGAAGGCACAGTCAACTTAGTGTATGTAAACTTCTGACCCACTGGAATTGATACAGTGAAATAATCTCTGTAAACAATTGTTGGAAAAGTTACTTGTCATGCACAAAGTAGATATCCCAACCACCTTGCCAAAACTATAGTTTGCTAACAAGAAATTTGTGGAGTGGTTGAAAAACGAGTTTTTATGACTCCAACCTAAGTGTATGTAATCTTCCGACTTCAACTGTATATATTTTGACTTGTGTACGTCAGTCTAGGTACACTTGAACCTGGGGTCTTTAAGCAATAAGAGAACATCATGAGGATACATGCATATCTTATGTTCACTACCTCTTACTGTTACTCCCTACGAAGACTACTTCTGTGTGCACTTAATCATGAACCAGTTTGTTGACAATGCGTCATCACTGTGTTACCATTGGCCTTGTAGACTTCTGTATTTGCCTGCTACTTGGTAACAGCTATTTTTGAATGAGTGATCATGGAATGTTGTCTCACATTCCTTATTTGAATGCAGTTATTTTAAGTCTGCTCTGGATAAGAAATGTAATGTAATATATTTGATGGCTGCCCATGGGTCCTGGTCAAAAGTAGTGCACTATCATAGAGAGAATAGGGTACCATTTTGCACGCAGCCAATGTCTTTTGTGTATGTTTTCTAGGAGGTACACGCGTTTCTTTGGTACCAAGGCGGACGCTGCTCCCTCTCTCAGCCACTACGCGCTGACACACTACAGACTGTGGGAGAGGAGTATCGAGGAGTGGCAGAGACCCATACTGCAGGACAGGTACCTACCTTCAGAAAATATTCACACCTCTTGACTGTTTCCACATTTTGTTGTTACAGCCTGAATTTAAAATGTATTAAATTGAGGTTGTGTCACCTGCCTACATACAATACCCCATAATGTCAAAGTGTAATTATGTTAAGAAAATGTTTTTGAGTAGTGAATTTCAAACAGATTCAACCAGAAAGACCAGAGAGGATTTCCAGTGCCTTGCAAAGAAGGGCACCTATTGGTAGATGGGTTCAAAAAAAAGCAGACTTTGAATATCTCTGAGCATGATGAAGTTATTAATTACACTTTGGATGGTGTATTAATACACCCAGTGACTTCAAAGTTACAGGCGTCCTTCCAAACTCAGTTGCTGGAGAGGAAGGAAACCGCTCAGGGATTTGAACATGAGGCCGGCCAATGGTGACTTTAAAACACTTAGAGTTTAATGGCTGTGATAGGAGAAAACTGAGGATGGATCAGAAACATTGTAGTTACTCCACAATACTAACCTAAATGACAAGTGAAAAGAAGGAAGCCTGTACAGAATACAAATATTCCAAACATGCATTCAGTTTGCACTAAGGAACTAAATTAAAACAGCAAAACATTTGGCAAAGAAATTAACTTTGTCCTGAACACAATGCATTATGTTTGGGGCAAATCCAACACATCCCTGAGTACCGCTCTTCATATTTTCAAGCATTGTGGTGGCTGCATCATGTTATGCTTGTCATCGGCAAGGACAATGGAGTTTTTGGGGGACAAATGGAGCTAAGCACAGGCAAAATCCTAGAGGAAAACCTGGTTGTCTGCTTTCACTGGGAGACAAATTCACCTTTCAGCAGGACAATAACCTAAAACACAAAGCCAACTATAAATTGGAGTTGCTTACCAAGACGACATTGAATGTTCGAGTGGCCTAGTTACAGTTTGGACTTAAATCGGCTTGAAAATGGCTGTCTAGCAATGATTAAGAACCAACTTCATAGAGCTTGAAGAATTACAAAAATAATAATGTGCAATATTGTATAATCCAGGTGTGCAAAGCACGTAGAGACTTACCCAGAAAGACTCACAGCTTTAATCGCTGCCAAAGGTGATTCTAACATGTTTTGACTCAGGGGTGTGACAACTTATGTAAATTAGAGATTTTTGTATTTCATTTGCAGTAAATTAGCAAATATTTCATGTTTTCACTGTCATTGTATATATGGTGTTTTTTTGTTGTTTTTTTTACAATTTTTTACTTTTTTTATCCAATTTGAATTCAGGCTGTAACTCAACAAAATGTGGAATAAGTCAAGGGTGTATGAATACTTTCTGAAGGAACTGTACATTTTCTGAATACCTTGTAATACATGTTCAATAACAAACATATGGCTTTCTTCACATGTTCAACTTGAACAATGAATGTGTGTTTTTACATTTGAAAAGTCGCAACATCCGCAATGGTAGTCAACTTTCTGTCTGTGTGGTAGCTCTCTCCCGTCCTGGTACAAATCGGCTCTGTTCAACGAGCTATACTTCGTGGTGGACGGGGGGACTGTGTGGACGGAGCTGCCTGAGGACAGCGATGTCAGTGGGGGGCTGCGGAGTGAGGACGGGGGGCTACCCGCCCAGCCTGCCATCATCAAGGAGTACGGTCGCTTTGCCTACTTAGAGGGTAAGGGGTCATACTTTAACTGACAGTAATAGTGTGTGTGTGTGTGTTACTGCTGGTGAAGTTGTGGGTTTTGGGCCAATTTAAAGTCCCCTTCCAGCTATTTTGTTAACTTTTCCTGTTGAGAAATTATATACAAAGGAATAAATACAGTATTGTGTACACACACACACACACACACACACACACACACTCAAGGCGTTTGAGCGAAAGTGTTTTTTATACAACTGTGAAGTTCAAGCAGTTGGCACTCTGCATCCCCTTGCATGTTTGTGAGAATAATTGAGCCCCACAGTGGACGTGTCATAATACCCATAAAACCTAGAGGTCAAACATGGAAATGGTTCAAATATATATATTTTTTTCACCATTCATTTTATCAATTGTGGATTTTTCGCAACACTTCAAATAGGGGATGTGTTTCCTGTAGGCTTACCCTGGCGTGACATTTTGATAACCGTGTAAATCTCTCTTGGACAAGGAGACTTATCAAAATATTCAGTTCTATTTACTCTGATTCTAAAAATCCTAATTAACATAAAAGTAGACAGAGTGAAGACTACAAATCCCTGCAAGTTCCTGCACATCTCTAGCTGACACTTTTGCCATCAGCTACTAGCTACCTTGATCCAAAACAAAAGATATATTGAAGAAAAATAATATTTACTGTTCCATATTTTATTAAACTAATATTTGTTGTATTATTTATGCGTTTGGTCTTGTCATGTACAGAATACTATCTTAGTAGCAGTCAGATATTTATAATGTGCCATGAATACTAGGCTAGTATTTTGCAAAGAAGTCATATAGCTAGGTAGCTACCTAGATGATATTAGCAACATATACTTATTTTAGCAGCTCATCTTCTCCATCAACCGGTCGATTTAATCCCTTATTTCTGCCAACTACACTGAACAAAAATATACATGCAACAATTTCAAAGATTTTACTGGGTTATAGTTCATATAAGGAAATCGGTCAATTGAAATAAATTCATTCGACACTAAACTATGGATTTCACATGACTGGGCATACATATGTGCATTTGTTGGTCACAGATGCCTAAAAAAAAAAAAAAGTAGGAGTTTTTTTTGCACATTTTTGAGAAATAGGCTTTTTGCGCATATGGAACATTTCTGGGATCTTTTATTTCAAATCATGAAACATGGGACCAACACTACATGTTGCGTTTATATTTTTGTTCAGTATATATGAACAAGGTGAAATCTATTTCAATACATAATGTCCGAATGCACTGCTGTATTAAAGAAATTTAGAACTAACTTGTTGACATGTTCTGTTGCAGATTCAAAGACCAGATTAATTCATTGCAGAATGTATCTATCATGAATGAGTAAGCATATTTATTTGACAAGAATGCACCTAGTCACCCATCAATCATGTCAAACACCTGAACTCCAATAATTTCATTGTTATAGAGTCAAAATAGGTAACAATGCATACATATACCTTTTATACATAACATGTAAACATCTGACTTTGAAGTAAAGATTTAAATGATTTATTAATCAATGCCACAAATCTGGGACATTGAGCACCACATTCACTATTATTATCAGAGCGCACAGATTTTCTGCTTTTCCACTTTAGGAATTAGACCAGCATAAATAAAACAAAATATAAAACAGCATATTGTAATTTTGGTGGGTGAGTTACAAATGGGAAAAACTGGTTGTGTAAGGTAGGTTTTATCTAAAAATACTAGGTGAGCAGAATGATAAACAAATCAAATCAAATAAAATTTATTTTTATATAGCCCTTCGTACATCAGCTGATATTCTCAAAGTGCTGTACAGAAACCCAGCCTAAAACCCCAAACAGCAAGCAAAGCATGTGAAAGAAGCACGGTGGCTAGGAAAAACTCCCTAGGAAAAACAGACCCTAAACAATGAAGCCATGTCTAAACACACCTATATCAACACCCTTCTGGTCCATGTTGCTGCTGTCAATTGTGAGCAGCACATTTACTACTGCATTCAGTTTGAACCCCAGAATAACACTACACACGGAGAGGAACCTAAAGGCACATACAGTACCAACCAATAATACTCACCCGACGGGCAGGTGTGGACCAGTGCTGCCTTGGCTGCAGTCTTAGTTCGCAGCTACTCCCTCCTTAGCAGCAGCCGCCGCCATGGCATCAGTCAACAACTCCAACTTGAGTGGAGCATGCGTTTATACAGTATAGTATCAGTATATAAAGTAAGTACAGCGTTGACTCGAGGATGCTAATCAGTTCATCTGAGACCTCTCAAAAAGCCAGACTAAAATAATCCAGTTAGCTAGGGTAGCTACAGGTTAGGTAGTACGTGAAGTAGGCTACCCACACCTCACCCACAGACGTAAACAAACTATCAAGAACGCCTAGCCCTGGCTTCATCATATAAGTTAGCTAGCTAGTTACCTAGCAAGCTAGACTGTTGGTTTATTAAAGCCAAAGAAAGCTAAACTAGTTTTTAGGATTTTCTCAAGTATTTAAATGGCTAATGTAACCATCTATCCAGGCTAATGTTGCTAGATAACAGGCATTTTCAATTAAACATTCCCAAGACAGTTCACTGAATTGTTCATTTAAATAACTTTAGCCAATTTATTAATTAGTCAATATAGTTCATCCAGATATTCTTACCATTGCCTCATTTATTAAGCAGTCTCATCCAGATAATCATGGCCCTGGTGAGTGACGTAAAGCTTAAGAGACAGGCATTTGTAGTTCTGTATTATTGCTAATTAGCATTTCATATTTGGGGGATAAATACAGCCGAACATATTGAATTGTCACCTTGTCCGAGAGACATTGTATACGGTTATCAAAAGGTCACATCAGGGTAAGCCCACACGCAACACAGCTCTTATTTGAAGTGTTTTTAAAATCCACAATGGATCAAATGAATGGTGAAAAAACTACTGGAACCATTTCCGTGTTTGATCACTAGGTTTTATGGGTATTATGACTCATACTGTGGTAGACTATAGAGAACAGCCCAACAAACACACACACTTGTGCCATGTAATGTAGACAACTGCACCGCCTATTGAGTTGTACCTTTTTTTTTGTTAGGCAAATCATGTAATCAACGAGGTAGTCTGGAGGGGGGTCTTTAAAAATAGGTAGACTCCAAAATGACACTGTACTCGTTTAGTATAGTGGTCAGTATCCCCCGCCTATGACACGGGGGCGAGGAGACCGGGGTTCAATTCCCCGACTGGGAGGAAACACTTGTCTGTTAGAAGGCTCATTGTAAAGTACACTTGTCTTTACTCCTCTCTGAAGTGTGTGAGTTCAATCATTTTGAATGTTCTCTTTTCTTCTCCTCATAGGTCAGGAGTACAGAATGTATAACACATACGACGTGCACTTCTACGCTTCCTTTGCACTTATCATGCTATGGCCCAAACTAGCCCTCAGCCTGCAATATGACATTGGTGAGTAAAGCAGGGTCTGAATGTTATTGTGTGTGTGTGTGTGTGTGGTAGCTCTCTCCTGTCCTGGAGCATATGTGTTTCTGTGCGTGTTCACTATTTATGTATTATTTTTCAGCTGGCAGTGTTGTTTCGTGTGACCCGACTGAAAGACTCCATCTGATGAGTGGCAGAAATTCTCCTGTGAAGGTTAAGAATGTAGTCCCTCACGACATAGGAGACCCAGGTATAGGGGAAACGCACACATACTGTACTTATATTTCGCAACAATTCGTAAAGATATGGTCCTTCGAGCCGGATTCATATTCATAAATTGTGATCCTTTGAGACAGATTATCCCATACAGTGGTTGCTCCACTAAATGTTTTGCGATTATGCTGCGGTACTTAGAGGTAATTTGTGGTTTAGTACGGTACCCTGCGTCACCACTTCATTGCTCCAGACCAGCGCAAGGGGGAGTTAAAGCACTGATTATGCTTTTGGGTCCTACTGTATCTCTAACTTACAATGAATGGGGGACATAAACCTAAATAGAAACTGATAATTGTGCACAACTTCAGTATTACTTACTAAAACTGTTGTTACACTAAGGTTTTTGTTATTTTATTTTGCTCTTACTGTAGTACTGTAGCCCACTCCCGACCGGTCATGTTGTACAGCGCCTGAGTGGTGCCACGGTCTAAGACACTGCATTGCAGTGCAAGCTGTGTTGCTACAGATGCTGGTTCAGTGTGACAGGGTGGACCCCCACCCTGTCACACTGGGTAGCACAGAGCAACGCTTTAAGGGGCATTGCACTAATAATGGCGCTGACTAGGGAAACGTTCCCGCTGTTCTAGCAGGTACCTCTCTCCCTCTAAAAACAGAAATAAAAGTTTTGGCCTTTACAAATATTATTTTGGTCTTTAATCAGATTACAATCACTTTTAGTTTAACCTCCAAAATATTGTTATGTATTATCAAGTTGATGGCACAGTCATGTAGCTGGCACCTACAAAAAGCTGAGTGACTCACTCATTAATCAAAATAAATAAGTACCAACATTCTATATGATAGTCTTAAATAAAGAAATGTTTTGGTTATCTATGTACAGTATATAATAGCCCATATGTCGCCTACAATATGAGTCTCACTAGTGTTGAGTAATGTGGTCTAGGTCTTATTTAAAGAGCATATTGAAGTTAGAAGCAATAGGATTTGAAGCGCTAGCCTACAACTATTTTAGCACCGTTTCACACTGCTCTGAGACAAGCATGGGGACTGGTCTTGATAAATCAATGAGATTTTTTATTTTGACTCAGTCTCTGTGTATTGGTTAGACTAAAATGATGGTGTAGAAATGTTATCCTCCTAGTGTAACCTTTTATTTAACTAGGCAAGTCAGTTAAGAACTAATTCTTATTTACAAGCATAGCCAACTCCTTCCAACCAGTAGAGGAATTGAACCCCGGGTCTCCCGCGTGTCCGCGTAAGACACAGGGATTCTTTAGCTACAGTGGGGGGGGAAAGTATTTGGATCAGTCTATAATTTTAATGGTAGGTTTATTTGAACAGTGAGAGACAGAATAACAACAAAAATATCCAGAAAAACGCATGTCAGAAATATTATAAATTGATTTGCATTTTAATGAGGGAAATAAGTACCTGACCCCCTCTCAATCAGAAAGATTTCTGGCTCCCAGGTGTCTTTTATACAGGTAACGAGCTGAGATTAGGAGCACACTCTTAAAGGGAGTGCTCCTAATCAGTTTGTTACCTGTATAAAAGACACCTGTCCACAGAAGCAATCAATCAGATTCCAAACTCTCCACCATGGCCAAGACCAAAGAGCTTTCCAAGGATGTCAGGGACAAGATTGTAGACCTACACAAGGCTGGAATGGGCTACAAGACCATCGCCAAGGAGCTTGGTGAGAAGGTGACAACATTTGGTGTGATTATAAGCAAATGGAAGAAACACAAAAGAACTGTCAATATCCCTCGGCCTGGGGCTCCATGCAAGATCTCACCTCGTGGAGTTGCAATGATCATGAGAACGGTGAGGAATCAGCCCAGAACTACACGGGAGGATCTTGTCAATGATCTCAAGGCAGCTGGGACTATAGTCACCAAGAAAACAATTGGTAACACACTACGCCGTGAAGGACTGAAATCCTGCAGCGCCCGCAAGGTCCCCCTGCTCAAGAATACATGTACATGCCCATCTGAAGTTTGCCAATGAACATCTGAATGACTCAGAGGACAACTGGTGAAAGTGTTGTGGTCAGATGAGACTAAAATGGAACACTTTGACATCAATTCAACTCGCCATGTTTGGAGGAGGAGGAGGAATGCTGCCTATGACCCCAAGAACACCATCTCCACCGTCAAACATGGAGGTGGAAACATTATGCTTTGGGGGTGTTTTTCTGCTAAGGGGACAGGACAACTTCACCGCATCAAAGGGACGATGGACGGGGCCATGTACCGTCAAATCTTGGGTGAGAACTGCCTTCCCTCAGCCAGGGCATTGGAAATGGGTCGTGGATGGGTATTCCAGCATGACAATGACCCAAAACACACAGCCAAGGCAACAAAGGAGTGGCTCAAGAAGAAGCACATTAAGGTCCTGGAGTGGCCTAGCCAGTCTCCAGACCTTAATCCCATAGAAAATCTGGAGGGAGCTGAAGGTTCAAGTTGCCAAACGTCAGCCTTGAAACCTTAATGACTTGGAGAAGATCTGCAAAGAGGAGTGGGACAAAATCCCTCCTGAGATGTGTGCAAACCTGGTGGCCAACTACAAGAAACGTCTGACCTCTGATTGCCAACACGGGTTTTGCCACCAAGTACTAAGTAATGTTTTGCAGAGGGGTCAAATACTTATTTCCCTCATTAAAATGAAAATAATTTTATAACATTTTTGACATGCATTTTTCTGGATTTCTTTGTTATTCTGTCTCTCACTGTTCAAATAAACCTACTATTAAAATTATAGCCTGATCATTTCTTTGTAAGTAGGCAAACGTACAAAATTAGCAGGGGATCAAATACTTCCCCCCCCCCCACTGTAAATAGCCCAGTACTGTGTTACCTACTCCCGACCGTCACGTTGTACAGCGCCATATTTTCCGTTCCATCCTGACGGAAACCCAGAGGGTTTTTCGTTTTTCTTGAAATATAAACACCATAATATTAATCAAATTTATCCCAAACTCTCTAAAAGTAATTGGAAAGGTAGATACACATTTGTGACATTGTTGTTACAATAAAGAATGTAAACAAGATGCTGTGTTTTTATTTACAGTAATGACAGACAGCTGGAGGCATTTTGAAAACAAGTTTTCAAACACTTGTATCCTGATTTTTCAGAACAATCAACTCTTTATAGCCCAGCTACTGTAGGTGTGAACATCCCCCTACCTACAATGTATTCGATGCTTAAGTACTCTGAAGTGTTACATTTCTAACTCAAAACAGTGGTATACTATTTCTTTATGATTTTGTTAATAAAATAACAACAAAAGACATTCAAAATGCAGATGGTTATTTAAACTACATTTTAGTTGCACTTCCATCCTGCTCCACAACCACGGGTAGAACCTTGCTGAGGTGATCAATGTATTTGTTGCATTGTAGTATCGTCAATTTCTTTAGCCAAAATTTCTTGATGTCCTCAAAAGTTTGGACACACCTTTTGAGGACATCAAACCATTCCAGGGTTTTTTTTTATTTTTATAGAATTTTCTACATTGTAGAATAATAGTGACTACATCACAACTATGGAATAACACATATGGAATCAGTTAAGAACAAATTCTTATTTACAAGGACAGCCTACTCCTTCCTCCTAATCGGGGAATTTAACCCCGGTCTCCCACGTGCCCGCATGACACGGGGATTCTTTTTAGCTAAATAGCCCAGCACTGTAGCTTACTCCCGACCGTCACGTTGTACAGCGACATATTTTCCGTTCCATCCTAATGGAAACCCAGAGGGTTTTTTGTTTTTCTTGGAATAGAAACACCATAATATTAATCAAATGAACTAAGCAAAATGTCTTAACCTCTGTAGGGGGTGTGGGATGCTACCGTCCCACCTGGCCAACATCCAGTGAAATTGCAGAGCACCAAATTCAAAAACAGAAATACTCATTATAAAAATTCATAAAACATACAAGTGTTATACATCGGTTTAAAGATGAACTTCATGTTAATCCAACCACGGTGTCAGATTTCAAAAAGGCTTTACGGCAAAAGCATACCATGCGATTATCTGAGAACAGCGCCCAGCAGACAAATCATTACAAACAGTTACCAGCCAAGTAGAGGAGTTACACAAGTCAGAAATAGTGATAAAATTAATCACTTACCTTTGATGATCTTCATATGGTTGCACTCACAAGACTCCCATTTACTCAATAAATGTTTGTTTTGTTCAATAAAGTCCCTCTTTATATCCAAAAACCTTTTGTTCAGTAATCCGCAGTCACAACAGACAGACAAAGTCCGAAAAGTATCAGTAAAGTTAGTAGAAACATGTCAAACAATGTTTATAATCAATCATCAGGTTGTTTTTGGTCATAATAATCAATAACATTTCAACCAGACAAAAGCTTTGTCAATCTAAAAGGAAAACAAGAAAGGCATGCTCTCGGTCGTGCGCATGAAAAACCTCTGGGACACTGAATGGTCCACTCATTCAAAGTGGTCTTACTCCCTCATTTTTCACAATACAAGCCTGAATCAATTTCTAAAGACTGTTGACATCTAGTGGAAGCCATAGGAAGTGCAACTTGAGTCCTAAGTAAATGCATACTGTAATGGCATTCAATAGAAAACTACAAACATAAAAAAATCCAACTTCCTGGATGGATTTTTCTCAGGTTTTTGCCTGCCATATCAGTTCTGTTATACTCAGACATTATTTTTTTTTTAAACTTGTGTTTTCTATCCAAATCTACCAATTATATGCATATCCTAGCTTCTGGGCCTGAGTAGCAGGCAGTTTACTTTGGGCACGCTTTTCATCCGGAGGTGAAAATAGTGCCCCCTACCCTAGTGAAGTTAATCAGTCCCATTATGTTCTTACAAAAAAAGGTTTTAAATTCTCTGGTACAGCCACTATTGAAGGCTATAAAATGCTTCTCAAAGATGCCCTCTGCTGGTCAAACTAGCATTAATAGTACCAGCAGTTGGCACTTAAATAACATGCCATGGAATTCTGAGGCATCACACAAACTGTGCTGCAGTACGTTGCAACTTTTTAAAGGGCGTGTGTGTGTGTGCTGATCCAAAACATAAATGCAACAATTTCAACGTTTTTACGGAGTTAAAGTTCATATAAGGAAATAAGTCAATTTTAAATAAATTCTTCAGGCCCTACTCTATGGATTTCACATGACTAGGAATACAGATATGCATCTGTTGGTCACATACCTTTTTAAAAAATGTAGTTGCGTAGTTGCATAACTTAAATGCATTTAATAATTAAAGATCTTTAGGGTTACGGTATATTTTGGAGTGTTATACATTTTCATAAACAATGTATCTGGTGTGACCACCATTTGCCTCATGCAGTGCTTCACGTCTCCTTCAGAGTTGATCAGGCTGATGATTATGGAATGTTGTCCCTCTTCAATGACTGCGAAGTTCCTGGATATTGGCGGGAACTGGAACACGCTGTCGTACACGTCGATCCAGGGCATCCCACACATGCTCAATGGGTGATATGTCTGAGTTTGCAGGCCATGGAAGCACTGGGACATTTTCAGCTTTCAGGAATTGGGTAGAGATCCTTGCGACATGGGGCCATGCATCATCATGCTGAAACATGATGGCGGAGGATGAATGGCACGACAATGGGCCTCAGGATCTCGTCACGGTATATCTGTGCATTCAATTGCCATCGATAAAATGCAATTGTGTTTGTTGTCCATAGCTTATGCCTGCCCATACCATAACCCCACCACCACCATGGGGCACTCTGTTCACAATGTTGACATCATCAAAGCGCTCGCCCACACATCGCCATACACGTGGTCTGCGGTTGTGAGGCCGGTTGGACGTAGTACCAAATTCTTTAAAACAACGTTGGAGGCAGTTTATGGTAGAGAAATTAACATTAAATTCTCTGGCAACAATTATTTTGTCAGAAATGTGCTATTTAAATAAAGTTTGATTTGATCTAGATGACGAGCCGTGGCAGCGTGTCAACGCCTACCTGATCCACGACACGGCCGACTGGAAGGACCTGAACCTGAAGTTTGTCCTGCAGGTCTACAGAGACTTCCACCTGACCCAGGACACACAGTACCTCCAGGACATGTGGCCCATCTGCCAGGTAGGAAGGAGTCTCAGAGGATGAGTGCTGATAGGATCAGTTACAATAATAAGGTCATATAGATCTGCAGTCAGTTTCTGTAGCGTAGTGGTTATCACGTTCGCCTAACACGCGATAGGTCCCCGGTTCGAGACGGGCAGAAAAGTTTTTTTTCCCTCTGAGCAACACATGTCATTAACTGTTTTCATAAACAGAATCTAAAGCACTCAAGTTATGCAGTAGAGCAGTTGGTATTTATGAAATGGAACACTCTATCCACAACATTAAAACAATAGCTATTGATCCTCTGTGGCTAAATTGTGCTCTATGGTGTAGTAATTTAAATGGTTTTATTTATGTACCCACAAGACAAAACGTAACTTTTTGGCGAATGTATTTAATAATTATAATTAACACTTACAATAATAAGGATTGTATTATTTAATAAATGTTATTATATCCCCTTCAGGCCGTGATGGAGTCAGAGATGAAGTTTGATACGGACGGAGACGGTCTGATAGAGAACTCCGGCTACGCCGACCAGACCTACGACGGATGGACCGCAACAGGACCTAGGTGAGAGCTGAGGAAAAGGGAGGGAGCTGGTAAATGTCGTGACATAACTTGTAACAATACTCATTGTAGTAGAGGTTCCCGCTGATGGCGAACAGGAAAAGACGAAGTCCGTTGACGGAGTTGTATTTTTAGTTGCTTCCCTGACCCACCCCAGGGAAGTGAGACTGTGTTCTAAGGTCACATCAAAGAATTCAACTTCCTGTCGACCAGGAATTATACTGCATGCATGTTTTAATGTATGAGGCGAGGTCACACCTGAGTTCCAGTTGTAATTTAAAGATTTCCATGTGTTACGTTTGTAGTGTTAGTTTAAAGGAATTATATTCTGCTTTCTCCCTCTTTCAGTGCGTACTGTGGGGGTCTGTGGCTGGCCTCTGTGTGTGTGATGTGTAAAATGGCCAGGCTGGTGAACAATGAGGCTGCCTTCCAGCACTTCCGAGACATACTAGACCGGGGGAGCGCCGCCTTCGACAAGCTGCTGTGGAATGGTCAGTACCATATTTCTGCCTGTAGTGGGCGCACGTTCAGTAATGAATAGGGAGTAATGCTGAAATGATTGTTTTGTGTTACACATTCTTCAGCAATGTCACACGTTTGCTAAGAAATGTGTTATTGGGATATGTGTTTTATAGAGTTTGAATTTAAGCCACAATTCTGTAGTAAACAACTAGCAACTAAACTTCTGGAATACTAATTCTATTGTACATGAATCATAGACAAGCATACATTTATTTATGGTCATTATACCAGAGTGTCATATACTAGTGATGGTGTGGGGTCTGTGTCAGATATGTTATAGTTAGTATTCTTAATAAATAACTTCAGTCCTGGTTTAGTATAGTGGTCAGTATCCCCGCCTGTCATGCGGGAGCCAGGGAGACCGGGCTCCAATTCCCTGACGGGTTGGGAATTTGAGATAAGAGATAAGCCTCATAGTAAAAACACCATTCACAGCCTGGCTCTAATTTAGCTGTATAATTAAGACTAAAAGCTGACTATATCGCTGTCTCTTCAGGCCGGTACTACAACTACGACAGTAGTGGGCAGGATCTCTCCAACAGTGTGATGTCAGACCAGTGTGCTGGCCAGTGGTTCCTACGGGCATCTGGATTGGGAGATGGCCAGTTTCAGGTCAGACACAAAGCCAAGACATAAATAGTAATACTATTGTTGACTACTAAAACCCTAATAAAAAAAAAACGATTGACCAAACACGCGCCACAAACTGGGCAAACAGAGGAACATTTTGATCCTGATCAGACTGATGTTTTCAACCTCCACTGGTCTAGTAATGATTGTACTATGATTTTTATCCGATTTTTCTTACTTATTGGAATGGGACTTCGTTGCTTATATTATCGCGTATTCCTTTTTTATCTTGCTGACTATGTAAAGTGACAGTGCCTTAAAGTGCTTAAAATAACTTGTAAAATGATTACTGTTAATGACATCCTGACTCAACATAGCATTCTGACCACACTGATTGTCTCTAACTACACAAACAAAACAAAGCACTACCCCTCCCCAGGCCTTTCCTAAGGAGAAGATTTGCAGTGCACTGAAGTCTGTGTTTGACCTGAACGTGATGAGTTTCGCTGGGGGTCAGATGGGTGCGGTCAACGGTATGAGGCCGGAGGGGGTACCTGACCACTCCAGTGTCCAGTCAGACGAGGTGTGGATCGGGGTGGTCTACGGACTGGCTGCTATTATGATCCATGAGGTGAGTGAGTGAGAAAGTCAGCAGGGGGAGAGGGGAGGGAAGCCTCCTGACCTTTTGAACAAACCTTTTTCAAGTAACGGTGACTAACCCCATTCCGTACAAATGTGGCAACCGCGACATTCAAACGAGGCTGCAATGAAAACTAATGGGAATGTAGCGACTTTGTAGACATCAAAATCTGGTGTGTGAACTATTCAAGCGTTGATTGACATGGTAATGGCTCTATAGTATTGGAGAAAAGTTGAAAAAACGGACCACGAGTCATGGCGTAACGTACAGCATGCATAAAGCAACTAATTCTGTCTTATAGCCTCTCTCCACCAGGTGTAGCACTTCTCTCACCGTTTAAAAACAAGAAGGGGACAGTGTAAGGGGGGATACCTAGTCATTTTTTGCATCATCATTGCAAGCTATCATGACTCTCAAAAGCCGCTGTTTACTTTTGAAGATCACTTTAGCACCGCCCGAAAAACCCAATTCAAATTCGACACAAACCTTCAAATAGGTATGTAATGACACATTCTATAAACTCTTTATAATGTTGTATTTACATTTTAGAGGCGATAAGGTGATAAGTTGGACAGATCGAGTGAAAAAAGCCGTTTCCCCACACGACATCTCCTTCTCACTATCACGCAGTAGGTTTCGCTTCCCCACCCGCCATTTTTAAAAAGACCTGACGGAGCTCATTGCCTTCTTGAATCATGCAGAGATGGGCATCATGGAGTAGAGGTTGACCGATTATGATTTTTCACCGCCAATACCGATTTATTGGAGGACCAAAAAAAGCTGATGCCGAATTTTATATATACAGTGGGGGGAAAAAGTATTTGATCCCCTACTGATTTTGTACGTTTGCCCACTTACAAAGAAATGATCAGTGTATATTTTTAATATAAGGTTTATTTGAACAGTGAGAGACAGAATAACAACAACAAAAAATCCAGAAAAACGCATGTCAAAAATGTTATGAAATTATTTGCATTTTAATGAGAGAAATAAGTATTTGACCCCTCTGCAAAACATGACTTAGTACTTGGTGGAAAAACCCTTGTTGGCAATCAGAGGTCAGACGTTTCTTGTAGTTGGCCACCAGGTTTGCACACATCTCAGGAGGGATTTTGTCCCACTCCTCTTTGCAGCTCTTCTCCAAGTCATTAAGGTTTCGAGGCTGACGTTTGACAACTCGAACCTTCAACTCCCTCCACAGATTTTCTATGAGATTAAGGTCTGGAGACTGGCTAGGCCACTCCAGGACCTTAGTGTGCTTCTTCTTGAACCACTCCTTTGTTGCCTTGGCTGTGTGTTTTGGGTCATTGTCATGCTGGAATACCCATCCACGACCCATTTTCAACGCCCTGGCTGAGGGAAGGAGGTTCTCACCCAAGATTTGACGGTACATGGCCCCGTCTATCGTCCCTTTGATGCGGTGAAGTTGTCCTATGCCCTTAGCAGAAAAACACCCCCAAAGCATAATGTTTCCACCTCCATGTTTGACGGTGGAGATGGTGTTCTTGGGGTCATAGGCAGCATTCCTCCTCCTCCTCCAAACACGGCGAGTTGAGTTGATGCCAAAAAGCTCAATTTTGGTCTCATCTGACCACAACACTTTCACCAGTTGTCCTCTGAATCATTCAGATGTTCATTGGCAAACTTCAGACGGGCATGTATATGTATTCTTGAGCAGGGGGACCTTGTGGGCGCTGCAGGATTTCAGTCCTTCACGGCGTAGTGTATTACCAATTGTTTTCTTGGTGACTATGGTCCCAGCTGCCTTGAGATCATTGACAAGATCCTCCCGTGTAGTTCTGGGCTGATTCCTCACCGTTCTCATGATCATTGCAACCCCACGAGGTGAGATCTTGCATGGAGCCCCAGGCCGAGGGATATTGACAGTTCTTTTGTGTTTCTTCCATTTGCTTATAATCGCACCAAATGTTGTCACCTTCTCACCAAGCTGCTTGGCGATGGTCTTGTAGCCCATTCCAGCCTTGTGTAGGTCTACAATCTTGTCCCTGACATCCTTGGAGAGCTCTTTGGTCTTGGCCATGGTGGAGAGTTTGGAATCTGATTGATTGATTGCATCTGTGGACAGGTGTCTTTTATACAGGTAACAAGCTGCGGTTAGGAGCACTCCCTTTAAGAGTGTGCTCCAAATCTCAGCTCGTTACCTGTATAAAAGACACCTGGGAGCCAGAAATCTTTCTGATTGAGAGGGGGTCAGATACTTATTTCCCTCATTAAAATGCAAATCAATTTATAACATTTTTGACATGCGTTTTTCTGGATATTTTTGTTGTTATTCTGTCTCACTGTTCAAATAAACCTACCACTAAAATTATACACTGATCCTTTCTTTATCAGTGGGCAAACGTACAAAATCAGCAGGGGATCAAATACTTTTTTCCCCCACTGTGTGTGTGTGTGTGTGTGTGTGTGTGTGTGTGTGTGTGTGTGTGTGTGTGTGATAATGACAATTACAACAATACTGAATGAACACTTAACTTAATATAATGCATCAATAAAATCAATTTGGTCTCAAATAAATAATGAAACATGTTCAATTTGGTTTAAATAATGCAAAAACACAGTGTTGGAGAAGAAAGTAAAAGTGAAATATGTGCCATGTAAAAAAGCTAACGTATAAGTTCCTTGCTCAGAACATATGAAAGCTGGTGGTTCCTTTTAACATGAGTCTTCAATATTCAGTAAGACGTTTTAGGTTGTAGTTATTATAGGACTATTTCTCTCTATACCATTTGTATTTCATATACCTTTGTCTATTGGATGTTCTAATAGGCACTATAGTATTGCCAGCCTAATCTCGGGAGTTGATAGGCTTGACGTCATAAACAGCGCAATGCTTGAAGCACAGCGAAGAGCTGCTGGCAAATGCAGTAAAGTGCTGTTTGAATGAATGCTTACGAGCCTGCTGCTGCCTACCACCGCTCAGTCAGACTGCTCTATCAAATATCAAATCATAGACTTAATTATAATATAATAACACAGAAATACGAGCCATAGGTCATTAATATGGTCAAATCCAGAAACTATAATTTTGAAAACAAAACTTTTATTCTTTCAGTGAAATACGGAACCGTTCCGTATTTTATCTAACGGGTGGCATCCCTAAGTCTAAATATTGCTGTTACATTGCACAACCTTCAATGTTATGTCATAATTATGTACAATTCTGGCAAATTAATTACGGTCTTTGTTAGGAAGAAATGGTCTTCACACAGTTCGCAACGAGCCAGGCGGCCCAAACTGCTGCATATACCCTGACTCTGCTTGCACAGAACGCAGGAGAAGTGACACAATTTCCCTAGTTAAAAGAAATTCATGTTAGCAGGCAATATTAACTAAATATACAGGTTTAAAAATATATTTTTGTGTATTGATTTTAAGAAAGGCATTGATGTTTATGGTTAGGTCACATTGGTGCAACGACATTTTCACGAATGCGCTTGTTAAATCATCACCCGTTTGGGCGAAGTAGGCTGTGATTCAATGGTAAATTAACAGGCACCGCATCGATTATATGCAACACAGGACAAGCTAGATAACTACACATGGTTGACGATATTACTAGATAAACTAGTGATTATGTTAAGATTGATAGTTTTTTATAAGATAAGTTTAATGCTAGCTAGCACCTTACCTTGGCTCCTTGCTGCACTCGCATAACAGGTGGTCAGCCTGCCACGCAGTCTCCTCGTGGAGTGTGATGTAATCGGCCATAATCGGTGTCCAAAAATGCCTATTACCGATTGTTATGTAAACTTGAAATCGGCCATTCCGATTAATCTGTCGACCTCTATCATTGATTTTGTTGGAAATGGGAGAAATTGTGCTTTTACAATGCTATTGATATTACAGTTGATCTGGAAGTATTAGGTTTTTTGGGTGCTAAAATAAGGTCAATTCTGCAGACCAGCGCGATGTACAAAAGTGAGTTAGTTCATTTCAGTAAATTCAACAAATAATACAAAATGTAACATTTTCAGATATGACATCCAATCCTCTCCCATCTTCCACATTTCAACCCAAAATATCTTACTTCTAAACCTACCTCTATGTACTATGTCAATCCAATCGATTTACCAATCATGGAAAACCAATATCTCACCTCTGAACCCATCTCTCTGTCTCTGTGTCAGGGTATGTTGGAGGAGGGTCTACGTACAGCAGAGGGCTGCTACCGGACGGTGTGGGAGCGTCTGGGCATGGCCTTTCAGACCCCGGAGGCCTACTGTGAGAAGGGCATCTACCGCTCCCTGGCCTACATGAGGCCTCTCAGCATCTGGGCCATGCAGCTGGCCCTGGATACCTCACCACCACGAGACCAGTCCCCCCAGACCACCACCACACCTACTGACCAGGCCCCCCAGACCACCACCACGAAACCAACTGAGACTGAGGGAGAACCAGGACAGAAGGAGAGTCGGGACCAGGGTCACATTCAGTAGTCTAAAAGTTATCGAAAGTAGCTGATTCCACCACAGAGACTGAGTTGCTGGGACAGGGACAGAGGGGATACCAGAGGAAGATCTCAAGGCGAGAGAGGACATGAGGAGTATACAATTGTCTCTTTCTCAAAACCCATTGGATTGGAAAGCCAGAGGTCCCTTCCCTCTGACCTTCTCCCAATGGGTTTTGAGAAGGAGGGGATGAGAGAGGACATGAGTATACAATTGAGATCTTCCCAATGAGAGGAGAGTCAGGACCAGGGCCATGTTCAGAAGCCTAAATGTTGTTGAAAGATGCATATAGAACTGTTATGAATTGACCGGAGATTAATTATTCTATGTCGGAGAGGGGTGTTAGTTCTACGTAACATATTTATATCAGAAAATGCCACAACGTTGTGCCCTGCTGAACACGTCCCTGGACCAGACTGGTGTGGATAAGGAGAGACCGAAAAAAAAGGGGTTGTCCCAGAACTGAGGCAGTCGAACTGAAGAACTACAACATTTGATTCTCTAAAGATTTCAAGTTCCAGAATCTAATGACTGAACCTTGCCCTCTGGCTGTCTGTCATCTCATTCTACATGGAGTTTACAACGCTACATCCTGTTCCACTGGTTGTCTCTGTAGACACACACACACACATCCTGAAGACACAACCATAAATACTCAAGCTTGCATATACAGAACAAAACAAGCTCAAATGCAAAGTGTGACAATGACTCTGTATATCACTGTAGCAGCTATAATCAAATTAGTCTTAATTTGAATGAGAATATGTTTATTATTTCAGACTTCTACTGGCAGGTTTAACCAATGGTAGACTGAGTCCAGAAGTCTAATAAAGACTTGATAAAAATCGGTATTTGAAGATTATTCTTTATTTCTCTATATGTTTGAATGCTGTATAAACTGTTGAAAAAACAAAACGAGTTGTCTGAATCTTTTTTACTGAGTTTTGTAGTGATGGGGGAAAAATCCTTACAGTTCAAGGAGGGGTTACTGCCCACTACTAATGAGGACTGAGTGTGTGCTGGAATTAATCACACAACAGCATCCTGTTCCACTGGTTGTCCATATAAGTACACACTAGGGACTGTCATGGTTATTTGAGTTTATTCAAGTTTTTTCTAAATTACATTATCATTGAGACATTACATACAGGGATATACCATGACAATTGAAATTATTTAATAAAACAAACGTTTGAATTTAGTTATGTATTTTATGTGTTATGTGTTTTTTTGAACGTCGACTATCTGGATACCAGGAAAAAGTCATAGTCCGAATCGTTAAATCATTAAAAATGCCCATCCCGAACACACACAATACCAACATTTTCCCATATCAAGTCCAGCGCACACTTTAAACACACATCCAATGAGACAAATACATTCATGTGAATTTTCTCAAAGTTGGTGACATAGTTATTTATCGTAATGTGGTTGCTGAAAACGATCTAGCAGTCTAACAAAAGAGTAGATAATAGATTATGAATGTATTGTTCCACAAAGCAAATGTATATATACTGTGTATGTGTATATATATATATATATATATATATGATATAGTCTGTCAAGCCAGATTATTACATATTGATGATATGGTCCTTCGAGACAGATTCATATACGTCATATACGACCGCCCTCAAAGAGCTTCACTGGACTTTAAGCAAACTGGAAACCACATATCCTGAGGCCGCATTTATTGCAGCTGGGGATTTTTACATAGCAAATTTGAGAACAAGGCTACCTAAATTCTATCAGCATATTGACTGTAGTACTCATGCTGGCAAAACTCTGGATCACCGCTACTCTAACTTCCGTGATGCATACAAGGCCCTCCCCCATCCTCCTTTTGACAAATCTGACCACCACTCCATTTTGCTCCTCCCTTCCTATAGGCAGAAACTTAAACAGGATGCACCCGTGATAAGAACTATTCAACGGTGGTCTGACCAATTGGAATCCACACTTCAAGATTGTTTTGATCACGCGGACTAGGACATGATCCGGGTAGCCTCAGAGAATAATATCGAAATATATGCTGATTCGGTGAGTAAGTTTATAAGGAAGTGCAGAGGAGATGTTGTACCCACTGTGACTATTAAAACCAACCCTAACCAGAAACCGTGGATAGATGATGGCATTTGCGCAAACAAAGCGCGAACCACAGCATTTAACCATGGAAAGGTGACTGGGAATATGGCCGAATGCAAACAGTGTAGTTATTCCCTCCGCAAGGCAATCAAACAAGCAAAATGTCAGTATAGAGACAAAGTGGAGTCGCAATTCAACGGCTCAGACACGAGACGTATGTGGCAGGGTATACAGACAATCACGGACTACAGAAAGAAAACCAGTCACGTGGCGGACACTGGTGTCTTGCTTCCGGTCAAACTAAACAGCTTCTTCACCCGCTTTGAGGATAACAGAGTGCCACTGACGTGGCCCGCTACCAAGGACTGTGGGCTCTCCTTCTCCGTGGCCGACGTAAGACATTTAAGCGTGTTAACCCTCACAAGTCTGACGGCCCAGACGGCATACCTAGCCGCGTCCTCAGAGCATGCGCAGACCAGCTGGCTGGAGTGTTTACGTACATATTCAATCTCTCCCTATCCCAGTCCGCGGTCCCACATGCTTCAAGCCACCATTGTTCCTGTATCCAAAAAAGCAAAGGTAACTGAACTAAATGCCTATCGCCCTGTAGCACTCACTTCTGTCATCATGAAGTGCTTTGAGAGACTAGTCAAGGATCATATCACCTTACCAGTCACCCTGGACCCACTTCGATTTGCTTACCGCCCCAATAGATCCACAGACGATGCAATCGCCATCGCACTGCACACTGTCCTATCCCATCTGGAAAAGAGGAATACCTATGTAAGAATGCTGTTCATTGACTGCAGCTCAGCATTCAACACCATAGTACCCTCCAAGCTCATCACTAAGCTCGAGGCCCAAAACAAAGGAGATGATCGTAGACTTCAGGAAACAGCAGAGGGAGCATCCCCCTATCCACATCGACGGTACCACAGTGGAGAAGGTGAAAGCTTTAAGTTCCTTGGCGTAACACATCACTGACAAACTGAAATGGTACACCCACACAGACAGTGTGGTGAATAAGGCGCAACAGCGCTGAAGAAATTTGGCTTGTCACTAAAAACCCTCACAAACGTTTACAGATGCACAATTGAGAGCATCCTGTCGGGCTGTATCACCGCATGGTACGGCAACTGCACCACCCACAACCTCAGGGCTCTCCAGAGGGTAGTGAGGTCTGCACAACGCATCACCGGGGGCAAACTCCCTGCCCTCCAGGACACTGGAGAGACTGAAAAACAGCTATCTCAAGGCCATCACTGTTAAAACAGCCATCAATAGCACATTAGAGGCTGCTGCCTATAGGCATAGACTAGAAATCATATCCACTTTAATAAATGGAACACTAGTCACTTTAATAATGTTTACATATCTTGCATTACTCATCTCATATGTATATACTGTATTCTATACTATTCTACTGTATCTTAGTCTATGTCGCTCTGACATTGCTCTTCCTATATTTATATATTCTTAATTCCATTCCTTTACTTAGATTGGTGTGTATAGGGTATATGTTGTGAAATTGTTAGATATTACTTGTTAGATATTAATACACTGTCGGGACTAGAAGCACAAGCATTTCGGTACACCCGCAATAACATCTGCTAAACACGTGTATGTCACCAATACAATTTGATTTGATACATACTGACATGGTCCTTCGAGCCGGACTCATATACATTATATATGGTCCTTCGAGCAGGATGCTTATCTAGATACAATGATAAGGTCCTTTGAGACAGATTTATATTTTCCCAAACAGAATGGTCAAGATATACAGTAATAACACCACAGACCTTTACAAATCAGGTCAATGACACCCATTTTACCAGTGGTTTCAATGCGACTGTTCTCATGTTGTATGTTCAAACACATAAATCAAATCTTTAGATTAACAGTTTAAGGCTCAAAGCAATTGAACCACAGACATGGATTTGGTAGAAAGCTGAACTTTGACCCCTGGCTGTCTGTGATCTCATTTTATATGGAGTTTAGATATATGGTGAAGCTATTCTGCAACTGATGATCACAGGCCACTGACACCCATTTTACTAGGATGTAAAATATCATACTCCTCCTCTTTTACATTCAACAACTCACCAATCATGTCTAAAAACAGAATACACGTCATCAAATTTACACTCCAGGAAAGTGTTCTTACATCACAGAGCTCAACAATTAGAAAACCCTCGTCCCTGGGTGGGCTTGAACCACCAACCTTTAGATTAACAGTCTAACGCGCTAACCAATTGCGCCACAGAGACTAAACTGGTAAACCATGGACCCACGTGGAACAAGGACTACGTTCATTTCATGGAAATCACTCCGCCGTTACGTTGTTGCAAAAATGCTATTATCTTATCCAGAAAGAGACATATTCAGCTTTCATTCATAATTGTGTGGCAAAACAGAGGGGTAACATCCAGATCTGAACAGACGTATATACTACGTGGTTTATCTCAAAGACAGACGTTTTCTGAATATTGTTCATGTCCCTCCCAACCCGTCTCCCGTTGACAGGCGGGGATACTGACAACTATTACTTACGAGGACTGAGTGTGTGCTGGAATTCTACCCATGCACATCAGTTAACAATGCCAGAGGATCCCTTGTTCCACTGGTTGTAGACGCACATACACACACTTGGGACGATCACGGTTATTTCAATAGGCTGGCGATAAGCTTAGGTCTGCATATTATGTCCATAGAAACACATTGGTTTTATCCTGGACAGATTTTGGGAAGAGTGAGCCTTCACATTTTCCCTCTTCCTCTCGGCTGAAACTATCTCACCGGAGAAAGCATGCAAGGAGAGCACTGTGGTACTCTATTATAGATTCTGAATTCATGGTCCCTGAGCCAGATCGATCTCCATAATATATGGTCCTTCGAGACGGATTCTTATCTATATACAATTATATGTTCCTTTGAGTGAGATGTATATTTTCAAAACAGAACGGTCAAGATCTACAGTAATAAAACAACAGACCTTTGCCACCACCGTCCATTTTACAAGTGGGTTAAACGACACTGTAGAGTAGCTATAGTGGAGTAAAGACAAGTACTGAACGTAATTTTACAATGAGGCTTCTCTCACAGGCAGAAGTAAAATGACAATAAAACGTTCACCTCCCCGTCGGGGAATTGAACCACAATCTCCAGCGTGACAGGCGGGGATACTGACCACTATACTAACGAGGACTGAGTGTGTGCTGGAATTCTACCTCTGCAGGTCACTTCCAGTTAAAGCAACAGCATCCCCTTCTTTGTCAATATGAGTCTACATTTAGACACGCATACACACACACACACAGCAGACTACCACGGTTATTTGAATATTCAAATCTCCAAACGGACCTCAGTATTTCATTACTTGTGTCCCTGTTCATTTTTGTTGACCTTTTTTGCGGGGGTGGGCCTATTTTAACAATGAAAACGTTTTTTCTAAATTAAATGATCATTGAGACATTATTACATACAGGGATATGCCGTGCCAATTGAAATGCTTTATTTAATAAAACAACAGTTGAACTGTTGAATTTAGCTTTGATGACGGTGCATCGAGCTAGCGCATTTAGTCCTCCAGTCAACTCTGACAACCATCCCTAACAAACACGATACCAACATTTTCCTATAAACAAGTCCTGCGCACACTTTAAACAACGAGACAAAATACATTCATTAGAATTTTCTCAAAGCTATACAAGGTGATATACAGTGATTTATCATAATGGGGGTTGCTGAAAATGAAAAGAAGTTCTAGCAGTAACAAGAGTGGATAATAGATTCTGAATTTATTGTTACTCAAACCAGATTAATATATACATACATACACATATCCAGAACCAGTCAAAAGTTGGGACACACCTACTCATTCAAGGGTTTTTTTCTTCTAGATTTTTTACTATTTTCTACATTGTAGAATAAAAGTGAAGACATCAAAACTATAAAATAACACATGGTATCTTGTAGTAACTAAAAAAGTGTTAAAGAAATAAAAATATATTTTATATTCTTCAAAGTAGCCACCCTTTGTCTTGATGACAGCTTTGCACACTCTTGGCATTCTCTCCACCAGCTGCACCTGGAATGCTTTTCAACAGTCTTGAAGGAGTTCCCAAATATGCTGAGCACTTGTTGGCTGCTTTTCCTTCACTCTGCGGTCCAACTCATCCCAAAATCTCTCAATTGAGTTGAGTTCAGGTGATTGTGGAGGCCAGGTCATCTGATGCAGCACTCCATCACTCTCCTTCTTGGTCAAATAGCCCTTACACAGCCTGGAGGTGTGTTGGGTCATTGTCCTGTTGAAAAACAAATGATAGTCCCACTAAGCGCAAACCAGATGGGATGGCGTATCGCTGCAGAATGCTGTGGTAGCCATGCTGGTTAAGTGTGCCTTGAATTCTAAATAAAATCACCAACAGTGTCACCAGCAAAGCATCCCCACACCATCACACCTCCTCCTTGCTTCACGTTGGGAATCACACACGCGGAGATCATGCGTTCACCTACTCCGCGTCTCACAAAGACAGAGCGGTTGGAACCAAAAATCTCAAATTTGGAGTCAGACCAAAGGACAGATTTCCAACAATCTAATGGCGATTGCTCGTGTTTCTTGGCCCAAGCAAGTCTCTTCATATTATTGGTGTCCTTTAGTAATGTTTTTGTTTTACAGCAATTCGACCATGAAGGCCTGATTCACGTAGTCTCTTCTGAACAGTTGATGTTGAGATGTGTCTGTTACTTGAACTCTGTGAAGCATTTATTTGGGCTGCAATTTCTGAGGCTGGTAACTCGAATGAACTTTTTCTCCGCAGCAGAGCTAACTCTGGGTCTTCCTTTCCTGTGGCGGTCCTCATGAGAGCCAGTTTCATCATAGTGCTTGATGGTTTTTGCGACTGCGCTTGAAGAAACTTTCAAAGTTGTTGAAATTTTCCAGATTGACTGACCTTCGCTTCTTAAAGTAATGATGTACCGCCGTTAAATATATATATATATATATATATATATATATATATATATATATATATACTGATCAAAAAAATAAAGGGAACACTTAAACAACACATCATCGATCTGAATGAAAGAAATAATCTTATTAAATACTTTTTTCTTTACATAGTTTAATGTGCTGACAACAAAATCACACAAAAATAATCAATGGAAATCCAATTTATCAACCCATGGAGGTCTGGATTTTGAGTCACACTCAGAATTAAAGTGGAAAACCACACTACAGGCTGATCCAACTTTGATGTAATGTCCTTAAAACAAGTCAAAATGAGGCTCAGTAGTGTGTGTGGCCTCCACGTGCCTGTATGACCTCCCTACAACGCCTGGGCATGCTCCTGATGAGGTGGCGGATGGTCTCCTGAGGGATCTCCTCCCAGACCTGGACTAAAGCATCCGCCAACTCTTGGACAGTCTGTGGTGCAACGTGGCGTTGGTGGATGGAGCGAGACATGATGTCCCAGATGTGCTCAATTGGATTCAGGTCTGGGGAACGGGCGGGCCAGTCCATAGGATCAATGCCTTTCCTCTTGTAGGAACTGCTGACACACTCCAGCCACATGAGGTCTAGCATTGTCTTGCATTAGGAGGAACCCAGGGCCAACTGAACCAGCATATGGTCTCACAAGGGGTCTGAGGATCTCATCTCGGTACCTAATGGCAGTCAGGCTACCTCTGGCGAGCACATGGAGGGCTGTGCGGCCCCCCAGAGAAATGCCACCCACCCCACCCCACACCATGACTGACCCACCGCCAAACCGGTCATGCTGGAGGATGTTGCAGGCAGCAGAACGTTCTCCACGGCGTCTCCAGACTCTGTCACGTCTGTCACGTGCTCAGTGTGAACCTGCTTTCATCTGTGAAGAGCACAGGGCGCCAGTGGCGAATTTGCCAATCTTGGTGTTCTCTGGCAAATGCCAAACGTCCTGCACGGTGTTGGGCTGTAAGCACAACCCCCACCTGTGGACGTCGGGCCCTCATACCACCCTCATGGAGTCTGTTTCTGACCGTTTGATCAGACACATGCACATTTGTGGCCTGCTGGAGGTCATTTTGCAGGGCTCTGGCAGTGCTTCTCCTGCTTCTCCTTGCACAAAGGCGGAGGTAGCGGTCCTGCTGCTGGGTTGTTGCCCTCCTACGGCCTCCTCCACGTCACCTGATGTACTGGCCTGTCTCCTGGTAGCGCCTCCATGCTCTGGACACTACGCTGACAGACACAGCAAACCTTCTTGCCACAGCTCGCATTGATGTGCCATCCTGGATGAGCTGCACTACCTGAGCCACTTGTGTGGGTTGTAGACTCCGTCTCAAGCTACCACTAGAGTGAAAGCACCGCCAGCATTCAAAAGTGACCAAAACATCAGCCAGGAAGCATAGGAACTGAGAAGTGGTCTGTGGTCCCCACCTGCAGAACCACTCCTTTATTGGGGGTGTCTTGCTAATTGCCTATAATTTCCACCTGTTGTCTATTCCATTTGCACAACAGCATGTGAAATTTATTGTCAATCAGTGTTGCTTCCTAAGTGGACAGTTTGATTTCACAGAAGTGTGATTGACTTGGAGTTACATTGTGTTGTTTAAGTGTTCCCTTTATTTTTTTGAGCACTGTATGTATATATATATATATATAACTAAATGATATAGTCCGTCGAGCCAGATTCATATACAGTGGTGTAAAGTACTTAAGTAAAAATACTTTAAAGTAATTCTTAAGTCGTTTTTTGGGGTATCTGTACTTAACTAATCATATTTTGGACTACTTTTACTTCACTACATTTCTAAAGAGAATAATGTACTTTTTACTCCATACATTTTCCCTGACACCCATAAGAAGTCGTTACATTTTGAATGCTTAGCAGGACAGGAAAATCGTGCAATTCACACACTTATCAAGAGAACATCCCGGGTCATCCCTACTGCCTCTTATCTGGCAGACTCACTAAACACAAATGATTTGTTTGTAAATTGTGGCTGAGTGGTGAACCGTGCCCCTGGCTCTCCGTAAATTAAAAAATAAGATAATCGTGTTGTTTGGTTTGCTTAATATAACACATTTTAAATGATTTACACTTTTACTTTTGATACTCAAGTACATTTAAAACCAAAAACGTTTAGATTTTACTACTGGAGTAACTTTTACTTGAGTCATTTTCTTTTAAAGCATCTTTACTTTTACTCAAGTATGAAAATTGGATACTTTTTCCACCACTGGTATCTATACTTTTACTCAAGAATGACAATTGGGTTCTTTTTCCACCACTGTTAATATATATTGATGATGTATATGGTCCTTCGAGAAGGATGCTTATCTATATACAAAAATATGGTCCTTTGAGCCAGATTTATATTTTCCTAACAAAACGGTCGAGATATACAGTAATAAAACCACAGGCCTTTGCTTTCAAATCAAATCCAAGTTTATTTGTCACGTGTGCCGAATACAACAGGTGTAGACCTTACAGTGAACTGCTTACTTACAGGCTCTTAACCAATAGTGCAAAAAAGGTATTAGGTGAACAATAGGTAAGTAAAGAAATAAAACAACAGTAAAAAGACAGGCTATATACAGTAGCGAGGCTATAAAAGTAGCGAGGCTACATACAGACACCGGTTAGTCAGGCTGGTTGAGGTAGTATGTACATGTAGATATGGTTAAAGTGACTAAGCATATATGATGAACAGAGAGTAGCAAAAGCGTAAAAGAGGGGTTGGCGGGACACAATGCAAATAGTTTGGGTAGCCATTTGATTGCCTGTTCAGGAGTCTTATGGCTTGCGGGTAAAAACTGTGTAGAAGCCTTTTTGTCCTAGACTTGGCACTCCGGTACGGCTTGCCATGCGGTAGTAGAGAGAACAGTCTATGACTGGGGTGGCTGGACTCTTTGACAATTTTTAGGGCCTTCCTCTGACACCACCTGGTGTAGAGGTCCTGGATGGCAGGCAGCTTAGCCCCAGTGATGTACTGGGCCGTACGCACTACCCTCTGTAGCTATATATGCAATCAGGCCACCGCCTCCCATTTTACCTGTGGTTTCAATGCGACTGTTCTCATGTTGTATGTTGAAACACATAAATCAAAACTTTAGATTAACAGTCTAAGGCTCAAAGCAATTGAGCCACAGACATGGAGTTGGTAAAAAGCTGACCTTTGACCCCTGGCTGTCTGCGATCTCATTCTATCTGGAGTTTAGATACATGGTGAAGCTATTCAGCAACTGATGATCACAGGCCACTGACACCCATTTTACTAGGATGTAAAATATCATACTCCTCCTCTTTTACATTCAACAACTCACCAATCACGTTTAAAAAAAGAGTACACGTCATCAAATTTACATACACTCCAGGAAAGTGTTCTTACATCACAGAGCTCAACAATTAGAAAACACTCGTCCCTGGGTGGGCTTGAACCACCAACCTTTAGATTAACAGTCTAACGCGCTAACCAATTGCGCCACAGAGACTAAACTGCTAGAACATGGACCCACGTGGAACAAGGACCACGTTCATTTCATGGAAATCACTCCGCCGTTACGTGGTTGCAAAAATGCTATTATCTTATCCAGAAAGAGACATATTCAGCTTCCATTCATAATTGTGCGGCTAAACAGAGGGGTAATATCCAGATCTGAACAGACGTATATACTACGTGGTTTATCTCAAAGACAGATGTTTTCTAAATGTTGTTCATGTCCCTCCCAATCCGTCTCCCGTTGAAGTAAAAGGACAATAAAATGTTCACCTCCCCGTCGGGGAATTGAACCCCGGTCTCCCGCGTGACAGGCGGGGATACTGACCACTATACTAACGAGGACTGAGTGTGTGCTGGAATTCTACCTCTGCAGGTCACTTTCAGTTAAAGCAACAGCATCCCCTTCTTTGTCAATATAAGTCCACATTTAGACACGCATACACACACACACACAGCAGACGACCACGGTTGTTTGAATATTCGAATATCCAAACGGACCTCAGTATTTCATTACTTGTGTGCCTGTTCATTTTTGTTGACCTTTTTTGCGGGGGTGGGCCTATTTTAATACTGAAAACGTTTTTTCTAAATTAAATGATCATTGAGACATTATTACATACAGGGATACACCGTGACAATTGAAATGCTTTATTTAATAAAACAACTGTTGAATTTACATTTGATGACGGTATATCGAGCTGGCGCATTTAGTCCTTCAGTCAACTCTTGACAACCATCCCTAACAAACACGGTCAACTCTGACAACTATCCCAAACAAACACGGTCAACTCTGACAACCATCCCTAACAAACACGATACCAACATTTTCCTATAAACAAGTCCTGCGCACACTTTAAACAACGAGACAAAATACATTCATTAGAATTTTCTCAAAGTTATACAAGGTGATATACAGTGATTTATCATAATGGGGGTTGCTGAAAATGAAAAGAAGTTCTAGCAGTAACAAGAGTGGATAATAGATTCTGAATTTATTGTTCCTCAAACCAGATTAATATAGACATACATACACATATCCAGAACCAGTCAAAAGTTGGGACACACCTACTCATTCAAGGTTTTTTTTCTTCTAGATTTTTTACTATTTTCTACATTGTAGAATAAAAGTGAAGACATCAAAACTATAAAATAACACATGGTATCTTGTAGTAACTAAAAAATTGTTAAAGAAATAAAAATATATTTTATATTCTTCAAAGTAGCCACCCTTTGTCTTGATGACAGCTTTGCACACTCTTGGCATTCTCTCCACCAGCTGCAAGTGGAATGCTTTTCAACAGTCTTGAAGGAGTTCCCACAAATGCTGAGCACTTGTTGGCTGCTTTTCCTTCACTCTGCGGTCCAACTCATCCCAAACTCTCTCAATCAGGTGATTGTGGAGGCCAGGTCATTTGATGCAGCACTCCATCACTCTCCTTCTTGGTCAAATAGCCCTTACACAGCCTGGAGGTGTGTTGGGTCATTGTCCTGTTGAAAAACAAATGATAGTCCCACTAAGCGCAAACCAGATGGGATGGCGTATCGCTGCAGAATACTGTGGTAGCAATGCTGGTTAAGTGTGCCTTGAATTCTAAATAAAATCACCAACAGTGTCACCAGCAAAGCATCCCCACACCATCACACCTCCTCCTTGCTTCACGGTGGGAATCACACACGCGGAGATCATGCGTTCACCTACTCCGCGTCTCACAAAGACAGAGCGGTTGGAACCAAAAATCTCACATTTGGAGTCAGACCAAAGGACAGATTTCCAACAATCTAATGGCCATTGCTCGTGTTTCTTGGCCCAAGCAAGTCTCTTCATATTATTGGTGTCCTTTAGTAATGTTTTTGTTTTACAGCAATTCGACCATGAAGGCCTGATTCACGTAGTCTCTTCTGAACAGTTGATGTTGAGATGTGTCTGTTACTTGAACTCTGTGAAGCATTTATTTGGGCTGCAATTTCTGAGGCTGGTAACTCGAATGAACTTTTTCTCCGCAGCAGAGCTAACTCTGGGTCTTCCTTTCCTGTGGCGGTCCTCATGAGAGCCAGTTTCATCATAGTGCTTGATGGTTTTTGCGACTGCGCTTGAAGAAACTTTCAAAGTTGTTGAAATTTTCCAGATTGACTGACCTTCGCTTCTTAAAGTAATGATGTACCGCCGTTAATATATATATATATATATATATATATATATATATATATATATATATATATATATATATATATATATATACTGATCAAAAAAATAAAGGGAACACTTAAACAACACATCCTCGATCTGAATGAAAGAAATAATCTTATTAAATACTTTTTTCTTTACATAGTTTAATGTGCTGACAACAAAATCACACAAAAATAATCAATGGAAATCCAATTTATCAACCCATGGAGGTCTGGATTTTGAGTCACACTCAGAATTAAAGTGGAAAACCACACTACAGGCTGATCCAACTTTGATGTAATGTCCTTAAAACAAGTCAAAATGAGGCTCAGTAGTGTGTGTGGCCTCCACGTGCCTGTATGACCTCCCTACAACGCCTGGGCATGCTCCTGATGAGGTGGCGGATGGTCTCCTGAGGGATCTCCTCCCAGACCTGGACTAAAGCATCCGCCAACTCTTGGACAGTCTGTGGTGCAACGTGGCGTTGGTGGATGGAGCGAGACATGATGTCCCAGATGTGCTCAATTGGATTCAGGTCTGGGGAACGGGCGGGCCAGTCCATAGGATCAATGCCTTTCCTCTTGTAGGAACTGCTGACACACTCCAGCCACATGAGGTCTAGCATTGTCTTGCATTAGGAGGAACCCAGGGCCAACTGAACCAGCATATGGTCTCACAAGGGGTCTGAGGATCTCATCTCGGTACCTAATGGCAGTCAGGCTACCTCTGGCGAGCACATGGAAGGCTGTGCGGCCCCCCAAAGAAATGCCACCCCACACCATGACTGACCCACCGCCAAACCGGTCATGCTGGAGGATGTTGCAGGCAGCAGAACGTTCTCCACGGCGTCTCCAGACTCTGTCACGTCTGTCACATGTGCTCAGTGTGAACCTGCTTTCATCTGTGAAGAGCACAGGGCGCCAGTGCCGAATTTGCCAATCTTGGTGTTCTCTGGCAAATGCCAAACGTCCTGCACGGTGTTGGGCTGTAAGCACAACCCCCCACCTGTGGACGTCGGGCCCTCATACCACCCTCATGGAGTCTGTTTCTGACCGTTTGAGCAGACACATGCACATTTGTGGCCTGCTGGAGGTCATTTTGCAGGGCTCTGGCAGTGCTTCTCCTGCTCCTCCTTGCACAAAGGCGTAGGTAGCGGTCCTGCTGCTGGGTTGTTGCCCTCCTACGGCCTCCTCCACATCTCCTGATGTACTGGCCTGTCTCCTGGTAGCGCCTCCATGCTCTGGACACTACGCTGACAGACACAGCAAACCTTCTTGCCACAGCTCGCATTGATGTGCCATCCTGGATGAGCTGCACTACCTGAGCCACTTGTGTGGGTTGTAGACTCCGTCTCAAGCTACCACTAGAGTGAAAGCACCGCCAGCATTCAAAAGTGACCAAAACATCAGCCAGGAAGCATAGGAACTGAGAAGTGGTCTGTGGTCCCCACCTGCAGAACCACTCCTTTATTGGGGGTGTCTTGGTAATTGCCTATAATTTCCACCTGTTGTCTATTCCATTTGCACAACAGCATGTGAAATTTATTGTCAATCAGTGTTGCTTCCTAAGTGGACAGTTTGATTTCACAGAAGTGTGATTGACTTGGAGTTACATTGTGTTGTTTAAGTGTTCCCTTTATTTTTTTGAGCACTGTATGTATATATATATATATATATATATATATATAACTAAATGATATAGTCCGTCGAGCCAGATTAATATACAGTGGTGTAAAGTACTTAAGTAAAAATACTTTAAAGTAATTCTTAAGTCGTTTTTTGGGGTATCTGTACTTAACTAATCATATTTTGGACTACTTTTACTTCACTACATTTCTAAAGAGAATAATGTACTTTTTACTCCATACATTTTCCCTGACACCCATAAGAAGTCGTTACATTTTGAATGCTTAGCAGGACAGGAAAATCGTGCAATTCACGCACTTATCAAGAGAACATCCCGGGTCATCCCTACTGCCTCTTATCTGGCAGACTCACTAAACACAAATGATTTGTTTGTAAATTGTGGCTGAGTGGTGAACCGTGCCCCTGGCTCTCCGTAAATTAAAAAATAAGATAATCGTGTTGTTTGGTTTGCTTAATATAACACATTTTAAATGATTTACACTTTTACTTTTGATACTCAAGTACATTTAAAACCAAAAACGTTTAGATTTTACTACTGGAGTAACTTTTACTTGAGTCATTTTCTTTTAAAGCATCTTTACTTTTACTCAAGTATGAAAATTGGATACTTTTTCCACCACTGGTATCTATACTTTTACTCAAGAATGACAATTGGGTTCTTTTTCCACCACTGTTAATATATATTGATGATGTATATGGTCCTTCGAGAAGGATGCTTATCTATATACAAAAATATGGTCCTTTGAGCCAGATTTATATTTTCCTAACAAAACGGTCGAGATATACAGTAATAAAACCACAGGCCTTTGCTTTCAAATCAAATCCAAGTTTATTTGTCACGTGTGCCGAATACAACAGGTGTAGACCTTACAGTGAACTGCTTACTTACAGGCTCTTAACCAATAGTGCAAAAAAGGTATTAGGTGAACAATAGGTAAGTAAAGAAATAAAACAACAGTAAAAAGACAGGCTATATACAGTAGCGAGGCTATAAAAGTAGCGAGGCTACATACAGACACCGGTTAGTCAGGCTGGTTGAGGTAGTATGTACATGTAGATATGGTTAAAGTGACTAAGCATATATGATGAACAGAGAGTAGCAAAAGCGTAAAAGAGGGGTTGGCGGGACACAATGCAAATAGTTTGGGTAGCCATTTGATTGCCTGTTCAGGAGTCTTATGGCTTGCGGGTAAAAACTGTGTAGAAGCCTTTTTGTCCTAGACTTGGCACTCCGGTACGGCTTGCCATGCGGTAGTAGAGAGAACAGTCTATGACTGGGGTGGCTGGACTCTTTGACAATTTTTAGGGCCTTCCTCTGACACCACCTGGTGTAGAGGTCCTGGATGGCAGGCAGCTTAGCCCCAGTGATGTACTGGGCCGTACGCACTACCCTCTGTAGCTATATATGCAATCAGGCCACCGCCTCCCATTTTACCTGTGGTTTCAATGCGACTGTTCTCATGTTGTATGTTGAAACACATAAATCAAAACTTTAGATTAACAGTCTAAGGCTCAAAGCAATTGAGCCACAGACATGGAGTTGGTAAAAAGCTGACCTTTGACCCCTGGCTGTCTGCGATCTCATTCTATCTGGAGTTTAGATACATGGTGAAGCTATTCAGCAACTGATGATCACAGGCCACTGACACCCATTTTACTAGGATGTAAAATATCATACTCCTCCTCTTTTACATTCAACAACTCACCAATCACGTTTAAAAAAAGAGTACACGTCATCAAATTTACACTCCAGGAAAGTGTTCTTACATCACAGAGCTCAACAATTAGAAAACACTCGTCCCTGGGTGGGCTTGAACCACCAACCTTTAGATTAACAGTCTAACGCGCTAACCAATTGCGCCACAGAGACTAAACTGCTAGAACATGGACCCACGTGGAACAAGGACCACGTTCATTTCATGGAAATCACTCCGCCGTTACGTGGTTGCAAAAATGCTATTATCTTATCCAGAAAGAGACATATTCAGCTTCCATTCATAATTGTGCGGCTAAACAGAGGGGTAATATCCAGATCTGAACAGACGTATATACTACGTGGTTTATCTCAAAGACAGATGTTTTCTAAATGTTGTTCATGTCCCTCCCAATCCGTCTCCCGTTGAAGTAAAAGGACAATAAAATGTTCACCTCCCCGTCGGGGAATTGAACCCCGGTCTCCCGCGTGACAGGCGGGGATACTGACCACTATACTAACGAGGACTGAGTGTGTGCTGGAATTCTACCTCTGCAGGTCACTTTCAGTTAAAGCAACAGCATCCCCTTCTTTGTCAATATAAGTCCACATTTAGACACGCATACACACACACACACAGCAGACGACCACGGTTGTTTGAATATTCGAATATCCAAACGGACCTCAGTATTTCATTACTTGTGTGCCTGTTCATTTTTGTTGACCTTTTTTGCGGGGGTGGGCCTATTTTAATACTGAAAACGTTTTTTCTAAATTAAATGATCATTGAGACATTATTACATACAGGGATACACCGTGACAATTGAAATGCTTTATTTAATAAAACAACTGTTGAATTTACATTTGATGACGGTATATCGAGCTGGCGCATTTAGTCCTTCAGTCAACTCTTGACAACCATCCCTAACAAACACGGTCAACTCTGACAACAATCCCAAACAAACACGGTCAACTCTGACAACCATCCCTAACAAACACGATACCAACATTTTCCTATAAACAAGTCCTGCGCACACTTTAAACAACGAGACAAAATACATTCATTAGAATTTTCTCAAAGTTATACAAGGTGATATACAGTGATTTATCATAATGGGGGTTGCTGAAAATGAAAAGAAGTTCTAGCAGTAACAAGAGTGGATAATAGATTCTGAATTTATTGTTCCTCAAAGCAGATTAATATAGACATACATACACATATCCAGAACCAGTCAAAAGTTGGGACACACCTACTCATTCAAGTTTTTTTTTTTCTAGATTTTTTACTATTTTCTACATTGTAGAATAAAAGTGAAGACATCAAAACTATAAAATAACACATGGTATCTTGTAGTAACTAAAAAAGTGTTAAAGAAATAAAAATATATTTTATATTCTTCAAAGTAGCCACCCTTTGTCTTGATGACAGCTTTGCACACTCTTGGCATTCTCTCCACCAGCTGCAAGTGGAATGCTTTTCAACAGTCTTGAAGGAGTTCCCACAAATGCTGAGCACTTGTTGGCTGCTTTTCCTTCACTCTGCGGTCCAACTCATCCCAAACTCTCTCAATCAGGTGATTGTGGAGGCCAGGTCATTTGATGCAGCACTCCATCACTCTCCTTCTTGGTCAAATAGCCCTTACACAGCCTGGAGGTGTGTTGGGTCATTGTCCTGTTGAAAAACAAATGATAGTCCCACTAAGCGCAAACCAGATGGGATGGCGTATCGCTGCAGAATACTGTGGTAGCAATGCTGGTTAAGTGTGCCTTGAATTCTAAATAAAATCACCAACAGTGTCACCAGCAAAGCATCCCCACACCATCACACCTCCTCCTTGCTTCACGGTGGGAATCACACACGCGGAGATCATGCGTTCACCTACTCCGCGTCTCACAAAGACAGAGCGGTTGGAACCAAAAATCTCAAATTTGGAGTCAGACCAAAGGACAGATTTCCAACAATCTAATGGCCATTGCTCGTGTTTCTTGGCCCAAGCAAGTCTCTTCATATTATTGGTGTCCTTTAGTAATGTTTTTGTTTTACAGCAATTCGACCATGAAGGCCTGATTCACGTAGTCTCTTCTGAACAGTTGATGTTGAGATGTGTCTGTTACTTGAACTCTGTGAAGCATTTATTTGGGCTGCAATTTCTGAGGCTGGTAACTCGAATGAACTTTTTCTCCGCAGCAGAGCTAACTCTGGGTCTTCCTTTCCTGTGGCGGTCCTCATGAGAGCCAGTTTCATCATAGTGCTTGATGGTTTTTGCGACTGCGCTTGAAGAAACTTTCAAAGTTGTTGAAATTTTCCAGATTGACTGACCTTCGCTTCTTAAAGTAATGATGTACCGCCGTTAAATATATATATATATATATATATATATATATACTGATCAAAAAAATAAAGGGAACACTTAAACAACACATCCTCGATCTGAATGAAAGAAATAATCTTATTAAATACTTTTTTCTTTACATAGTTTAATGTGCTGACAACAAAATCACACAAAAATAATCAATGGAAATCCAATTTATCAACCCATGGAGGTCTTGATTTTGAGTCACACTCAGAATTAAAGTGGAAAACCACACTACAGGCTGATCCAACTTTGATGTAATGTCCTTAAAACAAGTCAAAATGAGGCTCAGTAGTGTGTGTGGCCTCCACGTGCCTGTATGACCTCCCTACAACGCCTGGGCATGCTCCTGATGAGGTGGCGGATGGTCTCCTGAGGGATCTCCTCCCAGACCTGGACTAAAGCATCCGCCAACTCTTGGACAGTCTGTGGTGCAACGTGGCGTTGGTGGATGGAGCGAGACATGATGTCCCAGATGTGCTCAATTGGATTCAGGTCTGGGGAACGGGCGGGCCAGTCCATAGGATCAATGCCTTTCCTCTTGTAGGAACTGCTGACACACTCCAGCCACATGAGGTCTAGCATTGTCTTGCATTAGGAGGAACCCAGGGCCAACTGAACCAGCATATGGTCTCACAAGGGGTCTGAGGATCTCATCTCGGTACCTAATGGCAGTCAGGCTACCTCTGGCGAGCACATGGAGGGCTGTGCGGCCCCCCAGAGAAATGCCACCCACCCCACCCCACACCATGACTGACCCACCGCCAAACCGGTCATGCTGGAGGATGTTGCAGGCAGCAGAACGTTCTCCACGGCGTCTCCAGACTCTGTCACGTCTGTCACGTGCTCAGTGTGAACCTGCTTTCATCTGTGAAGAGCACAGGGCGCCAGTGGCGAATTTGCCAATCTTGGTGTTCTCTGGCAAATGCCAAACGTCCTGCACGGTGTTGGGCTGTAAGCACAACCCCCACCTGTGGACGTCGGGCCCTCATACCACCCTCATGGAGTCTGTTTCTGACCGTTTGATCAGACACATGCACATTTGTGGCCTGCTGGAGGTCATTTTGCAGGGCTCTGGCAGTGCTTCTCCTGCTTCTCCTTGCACAAAGGCGGAGGTAGCGGTCCTGCTGCTGGGTTGTTGCCCTCCTACGGCCTCCTCCACGTCTCCTGATGTACTGGCCTGTCTCCTGGTAGCGCCTCCATGCTCTGGACACTACGCTGACAGACACAGCAAACCTTCTTGCCACAGCTCGCATTGATGTGCCATCCTGGATGAGCTGCACTACCTGAGCCACTTGTGTGGGTTGTAGACTCCGTCTCAAGCTACCACTAGAGTGAAAGCACCGCCAGCATTCAAAAGTGACCAAAACATCAGCCAGGAAGCATAGGAACTGAGAAGTGGTCTGTGGTCCCCACCTGCAGAACCACTCCTTTATTGGGGGTGTCTTGCTAATTGCCTATAATTTCCACCTGTTGTCTATTCCATTTGCACAACAGCATGTGAAATTTATTGTCAATCAGTGTTGCTTCCTAAGTGGACAGTTTGATTTCACAGAAGTGTGATTGACTTGGAGTTACATTGTGTTGTTTAAGTGTTCCCTTTATTTTTTTGAGCAGTGTATGTATATATATATATATATATATATAACTAAATGATATAGTCCGTCGAGCCAGATTAATATACAGTGGTGTAAAGTACTTAAGTAAAAATACTTTAAAGTAATTCTTAAGTCGTTTTTTGGGGGTATCTGTACTTAACTAATCATATTTTGGACTACTTTTACTTCACTACATTTCTAAAGAGAATAATGTACTTTTTACTCCATACATTTTCCCTGACACCCATAAGAAGTCGTTACATTTTGAATGCTTAGCAGGACAGGAAAATCGTGCAATTCACGCACTTATCAAGAGAACATCCCGGGTCATCCCTACTGCCTCTTATCTGGCAGACTCACTAAACACAAATGATTTGTTTGTAAATTGTGGCTGAGTGGTGAACCGTGCCCCTGGGTCTCCGTAAATTAAAAAATAAGATAATCGTGTTGTTTGGTTTGCTTAATATAACACATTTTAAATGATTTACACTTTTACTTTTGATACTCAAGTACATTTAAAACCAAAAACGTTTAGATTTTACTACTGGAGTAACTTTTACTTGAGTCATTTTCTTTTAAAGCATCTTTACTTTTACTCAAGTATGAAAATTGGATACTTTTTCCACCACTGGTATCTATACTTTTACTCAAGAATGACAATTGGGTTCTTTTTCCACCACTGTTAATATATATTGATGATGTATATGGTCCTTCGAGAAGGATGCTTATCTATATACAAAAATATGGTCCTTTGAGCCAGATTTATATTTTCCTAACAAAACGGTCGAGATATACAGTAATAAAACCACAGGCCTTTGCTTTCAAATCAAATCCAAGTTTATTTGTCACGTGTGCCGAATACAACAGGTGTAGACCTTACAGTGAACTGCTTACTTACAGGCTCTTAACCAATAGTGCAAAAAAGGTATTAGGTGAACAATAGGTAAGTAAAGAAATAAAACAACAGTAAAAAGACAGGCTATATACAGTAGCGAGGCTATAAAAGTAGCGAGGCTACATACAGACACCGGTTAGTCAGGCTGGTTGAGGTAGTATGTACATGTAGATATGGTTAAAGTGACTAAGCATATATGATGAACAGAGAGTAGCAAAAGCGTAAAAGAGGGGTTGGCGGGACACAATGCAAATAGTTTGGGTAGCCATTTGATTGCCTGTTCAGGAGTCTTATGGCTTGCGGGTAAAAACTGTGTAGAAGCCTTTTTGTCCTAGACTTGGCACTCCGGTACGGCTTGCCATGCGGTAGTAGAGAGAACAGTCTATGACTGGGGTGGCTGGACTCTTTGACAATTTTTAGGGCCTTCCTCTGACACCACCTGGTGTAGAGGTCCTGGATGGCAGGCAGCTTAGCCCCAGTGATGTACTGGGCCGTACGCACTACCCTCTGTAGCTATATATGCAATCAGGCCACCGCCTCCCATTTTACCTGTGGTTTCAATGCGACTGTTCTCATGTTGTATGTTGAAACACATAAATCAAAACTTTAGATTAACAGTCTAAGGCTCAAAGCAATTGAGCCACAGACATGGAGTTGGTAAAAAGCTGACCTTTGACCCCTGGCTGTCTGCGATCTCATTCTATCTGGAGTTTAGATACATGGTGAAGCTATTCAGCAACTGATGATCACAGGCCACTGACACCCATTTTACTAGGATGTAAAATATCATACTCCTCCTCTTTTACATTCAACAACTCACCAATCACGTTTAAAAAAAGAGTACACGTCATCAAATTTACATACACTCCAGGAAAGTGTTCTTACATCACAGAGCTCAACAATTAGAAAACACTCGTCCCTGGGTGGGCTTGAACCACCAACCTTTAGATTAACAGTCTAACGCGCTAACCAATTGCGCCACAGAGACTAAACTGCTAGAACATGGACCCACGTGGAACAAGGACCACGTTCATTTCATGGAAATCACTCCGCCGTTACGTGGATGCAAAAATGCTATTATCTTATCCAGAAAGAGACATATTCAGCTTCCATTCATAATTGTGCGGCTAAACAGAGGGGTAATATCCAGATCTGAACAGACGTATATACTACGTGGTTTATCTCAAAGACAGATGTTTTCTAAATGTTGTTCATGTCCCTCCCAATCCGTCTCCCGTTGAAGTAAAAGGACAATAAAATGTTCACCTCCCCGTCGGGGAATTGAACCCCGGTCTCCCGCGTGACAGGCGGGGATACTGACCACTATACTAACGAGGACTGAGTGTGTGCTGGAATTCTACCTCTGCAGGTCACTTTCAGTTAAAGCAACAGCATCCCCTTCTTTGTCAATATAAGTCCACATTTAGACACGCATACACACACACACACAGCAGACGACCACGGTTGTTTGAATATTCAAATATCCAAACGGACCTCAGTATTTCATTACTTGTGTGCCTGTTCATTTTTGTTGACCTTTTTTGCGGGGGTGGGCCTATTTTAACACTGAAAACGTTTTTTCTAAATTAAATGATCATTGAGACATTATTACATACAGGGATACACCGTGCCAATTGAAATGCTTTATTTAATAAAACAACAGTTGAACTGTTGAATTTACATTTGATGACGGTATATCGAGCTGGCGCATTTAGTCCTTCAGTCAACTCTTGACAACCATCCCTAACAAACACGGTCAACTCTGACAACTATCCCAAACAAACACGGTCAACTCTGACAACCATCCCTAACAAACACGATACCAACATTTTCCTATAAACAAGTCCTGCGCACACTTTAAACAACGAGACAAAATACATTCATTAGAATTTTCTCAAAGTTATACAAGGTGATATACAGTGATTTATCATAATGGGGGTTGCTGAAAATGAAAAGAAGTTCTAGCAGTAACAAGAGTGGATAATAGATTCTGAATTTATTGTTCCTCAAACCAGATTAATATAGACATACATACACATATCCAGAACCAGTCAAAAGTTGGGACACACCTACTCATTCAAGGTTTTTTTTCTTCTAGATTTTTTACTATTTTCTACATTGTAGAATAAAAGTGAAGACATCAAAACTATAAAATAACACATGGTATCTTGTAGTAACTAAAAAAGTGTTAAAGAAATAAAAATATATTTTATATTCTTCAAAGTAGCCACCCTTTGTCTTGATGACAGCTTTGCACACTCTTGGCATTCTCTCCACCAGCTGCACCTGGAATGCTTTTCAACAGTCTTGAAGGAGTTCCCACAAATGCTGAGCACTTGTTGGCTGCTTTTCCTTCACTCTGCGGTCCAACTCATCCCAAACTCTCTCAATCAGGTGATTGTGGAGGCCAGGTCATTTGATGCAGCACTCCATCACTCTCCTTCTTGGTCAAATAGCCCTTACACAGCCTGGAGGTGTGTTGGGTCATTGTCCTGTTGAAAAACAAATGATAGTCCCACTAAGCGCAAACCAGATGGGATGGCGTATCGCTGCAGAATACTGTGGTAGCAATGCTGGTTAAGTGTGCCTTGAATTCTAAATAAAATCACCAACAGTGTCACCAGCAAAGCATCCCCACACCATCACACCTCCTCCTTGCTTCACGGTGGGAATCACACACGCGGAGATCATGCGTTCACCTACTCCGCGTCTCACAAAGACAGAGCGGTTGGAACCAAAAATCTCAAATTTGGAGTCAGACCAAAGGACAGATTTCCAACAATCTAATGGCCATTGCTCGTGTTTCTTGGCCCAAGCAAGTCTCTTCATATTATTGGTGTCCTTTAGTAATGTTTTTGTTTTACAGCAATTCGACCATGAAGGCCTGATTCACGTAGTCTCTTCTGAACAGTTGATGTTGAGATGTGTCTGTTACTTGAACTCTGTGAAGCATTTATTTGGGCTGCAATTTCTGAGGCTGGTAACTCGAATGAACTTTTTCTCCGCAGCAGAGCTAACTCTGGGTCTTCCTTTCCTGTGGCGGTCCTCATGAGAGCCAGTTTCATCATAGCGCTTGATGGTTTTTGCGACTGCGCTTGAAGAAACTTTCAAAGTTGTTGAAATTTTCCAGATTGACTGACCTTCGCTTCTTAAAGTAATGATGTACCGCCGTTAAATATATATATATATATATATATATATATATATATATATATATATATATATATATATATATATACTGATCAAAAAAATAAAGGGAACACTTAAACAACACATCCTCGATCTGAATGAAAGAAATAATCTTATTAAATACTTTTTTCTTTACATAGTTGAATGTGCTGACAACAAAATCACACAAAAATAATCAATGGAAATCCAATTTATCAACCCATGGAGGTCTGGATTTGGAGTCACACTCAAAATTAAAGTGGAAAACCACACTACAAGCTGATCCAACTTTGATGTAATGTCCTTAAAACAAGTCAAAATGAGGCTCAGTAGTGTGTGTGGCCTCCACGTGCCTGTATGACCTCCCTACAACGCCTGGGCATGCTCCTGATGAGGTGGCGGATGGTCTCCTGAGGGATCTCCTCCGAGACCTGGACTAAAGCATCCGCCAACTCTTGGACAGTCTGTGGTGCAACGTGGCGTTGGTGGATGGAGCGAGACATGATGTCCCAGATGTGCTCAATTGGATTCAGGTCTGGGGAACGGGCGGGCCAGTCCATAGGATCAATGCCTTTCCTCTTGTAGGAACTGCTGACACACTCCAGCCACATGAGGTCTAGCATTGTCTTGCATTAGGAGGAACCCAGGGCCAACTGAACCAGCATATGGTCTCACAAGGGGTCTGAGGATCTCATCTCGGTACCTAATGGCAGTCAGGCTACCTCTGGCGAGCACATGGAGGGCTGTGCGGCCCCCCAAAGAAATGCCACCCACCCCACCCCACACCACACCATGACTGACCCACCGCCAAACCGGTCATGCTGGAGGATGTTGCAGGCAGCAGAACGTTCTCCACGGCGTCTCCAGACTCTGTCACGTCTGTCACGTGCTCAGTGTGAACGTGCTTTCATCTGTGAAGAGCACAGGGCGCCAGTGGCGAATTTGCCAATCTTGGTGTTCTCTGGCAAATGCCAAACGTCCTGCACGGTGTTGGGCTGTAAGCACAACCCCCACCTGTGGACGTCGGGCCCTCATACCACCCTCATGGAGTCTGTTTCTGACCGTTTGATCAGACACATGCACATTTGTGGCCTGCTGGAGGTCATTTTGCAGGGCTCTGGCAGTGCTTCTCCTGCTTCTCCTTGCACAAAGGCGGAGGTAGCGGACCTGCTGCTGGGTTGTTGCCCTCCTACGGCCTTCTCCACGTCTCCTGATGTACTGGCCTGTCTCCTGGTAGCGCCTCCATGCTCTGGACACTACGCTGACAGACACAGCAAACCTTCTTGCCACAGCTCGCATTGATGTGCCATCCTGGATGAGCTGCACTACCTGAGCCACTTGTGTGGGTTGTAGACTCCGTCTCATGCTACCACTAGAGTGAAAGCACCGCCAGCATTCAAAAGTGACCAAAACATCAGCCAGGAAGCATAGGAACTGAGAAGTGGTCTGTGGTCCCCACCTGCAGAACCACTCCTTTATTGGGGGTGTCTTGCTAATTGCCTATAATTTCCACCTGTTGTCTATTCCATTTGCACAACAGCATGTGAAATTTATTGTCAATCAGTGTTGCTTCCTAAGTGGACAGTTTGATTTCACAGAAGTGTGATTGACTTGGAGTTACATTGTGTTGTTTAAGTGTTCCCTTTATTTTTTTGAGCACTGTATGTATATATATATATATATATATATATATATATATATATATATATATATATATATATATATATATATATATATCATGATATAGTCCGTCGAGCCAGATTAATATACAGTGGTGTAAAGTACTTAAGTAAAAATACTTTAAAGTAATTCTTAAGTCGTTTTTTGGGGTATCTGTACTTAACTAATCATATTTTGGACTACTTTTACTTCACTACATTTCTAAAGAGAATAATGTACTTTTTACTCCATACATTTTCCCTGACACCCATAAGAAGTCGTTACATTTTGAATGCTTAGCAGGACAGGAAAATCGTGCAATTCACGCACTTATCAAGAGAACATCCCGGGTCATCCCTACTGCCTCTTATCTGGCAGACTCACTAAACACAAATGATTTGTTTGTAAATTGTGGCTGAGTGGTGAACCGTGCCCCTGGCTCTCCGTAAATTAAAAAATAAGATAATCGTGTTGTTTGGTTTGCTTAATATAACACATTTTAAATGATTTACACTTTTACTTTTGATACTCAAGTACATTTAAAACCAAAAACGTTTAGATTTTACTACTGGAGTAACTTTTACTTGAGTCATTTTCTTTTAAAGCATCTTTACTTTTACTCAAGTATGACAATTGGGTTCTTTTTCCACCACTGTTAATATATATTGATGATGTATATGGTCCTTCGAGAAGGATGCTTATCTATATACAAAAATATGGTCCTTTGAGCCAGATTTATATTTTCCTAACAAAACGGTCGAGATATACAGTAATAAAACCACAGGCCTTTGCTTTCAAATCAAATCCAAGTTTATTTGTCACGTGTGCCGAATACAACAGGTGTAGACCTTACAGTGAACTGCTTACTTACAGGCTCTTAACCAATAGTGCAAAAAAGGTATTAGGTGAACAATAGGTAAGTAAAGAAATAAAACAACAGTAAAAAGACAGGCTATATACAGTAGCGAGGCTATAAAAGTAGCGAGGCTACATACAGACACCGGTTAGTCAGGCTGGTTGAGGTAGTATGTACATGTAGATATGGTTAAAGTGACTAAGCATATATGATGAACAGAGAGTAGCAAAAGCGTAAAAGAGGGGTTGGCGGGACACAATGCAAATAGTTTGGGTAGCCATTTCATTGCCTGTTCAGGAGTCTTATGGCTTGCGGGTAAAAACTGTGTAGAAGCCTTTTTGTCCTAGACTTGGCACTCCGGTACGGCTTGCCATGCGGTAGTAGAGAGAACAGTCTATGACTGGGGTGGCTGGACTCTTTGACAATTTTTAGGGCCTTCCTCTGACACCACCTGGTGTAGAGGTCCTGGATGGCAGGCAGCTTAGCCCCAGTGATGTACTGGGCCGTACGCACTACCCTCTGTAGCTATATATGCAATCAGGCCACCGCCTCCCATTTTACCTGTGGTTTCAATGCGACTGTTCTCATGTTGTATGTTGAAACACATAAATCAAAACTTTAGATTAACAGTCTAAGGCTCAAAGCAATTGAGCCACAGACATGGAGTTGGTAAAAAGCTGACCTTTGACCCCTGGCTGTCTGCGATCTCATTCTATCGGGAGTTTAGATACATGGTGAAGCTATTCAGCAACTGATGATCACAGGCCACTGACACCCATTTTACTAGGATGTAAAATATCATACTCCTCCTCTTTTAGATTCAACAACTCACCAATCACGTTTAAAAAAAGAGTACACGTCATCAAATTTACACTCCAGGAAAGTGTTCTTACATCACAGAGCTCAACAATTAGAAAACACTCGTCCCTGGGTGGGCTTGAACCACCAACCTTTAGATTAACAGTCTAACGCGCTAACCAATTGCGCCACAGAGACTAAACTGCTAGGACATGGACCCACGTGGAACAAGGACCACGTTCATTTCATGGAAATCACTCCGCCGTTACGTGGTTGCAAAAATGCTATTATCTTATCCAGAAAGAGACATATTCAGCTTCCATTCATAATTGTGCGGCTAAACAGAGGGGTAATATCCAGATCTGAACAGACGTATATACTACGTGGTTTATCTCAAAGACAGATGTTTTCTAAATGTTGTTCATGTCCCTCCCAATCCGTCTCCCGGTGAAGTAAAAGGACAATAAAATGTTCACCTCCCCGTCGGGGAATTGAACCCCGGTCTCCCGCGTGACAGGCGGGGATACTGACCACTATACTAACGAGGACTGAGTGTGTGCTGGAATTCTACCTCTGCAGGTCACTTTCAGTTAAAGCAACAGCATCCCCTTCTTTGTCAATATAAGTCCACATTTAGACACGCATACACACACACACACAGCAGACGACCACGGTTGTTTGAATATTCAAATATCCAAACGGACCTCAGTATTTCATTACTTGTGTGCCTGTTCATTTTTGTTGACCTTTTTTGCGGGGGTGGGCCTATTTTAACACTGAAAACGTTTTTTCTAAATTAAATGATCATTGAGACATTATTACATACAGGGATACACCGTGCCAATTGAAATGCTTTATTTAATAAAACAACAGTTGAACTGTTGAATTTACATTTGATGACGGTATATCGAGCTGGCGCATTTAGTCCTTCAGTCAACTCTTGACAACCATCCCTAACAAACACGGTCAACTCTGACAACTATCCCAAACAAACACGGTCAACTCTGACAACCATCCCTAACAAACACGATACCAACATTTTCCTATAAACAAGTCCTGCGCACACTTTAAACAACGAGACAAAATACATTCATTAGAATTTTCTCAAAGTTATACAAGGTGATATACAGTGATTTATCATAATGGGGGTTGCTGAAAATGAAAAGAAGTTCTAGCAGTAACAAGAGTGGATAATAGATTCTGAATTTATTGTTCCTCAAAGCAGATTAATATAGACATACATACACATATCCAGAACCAGTCAAAAGTTGGGACACACATACTCATTCAAGTTTTTTTTTTTCTAGATTTTTTACTATTTTCTACATTGTAGAATAAAAGTGAAGACATCAAAACTATAAAATAACACATGGTATCTTGTAGTAACTAAAAAAGTGTTAAAGAAATAAAAATATATTTTATATTCTTCAAAGTAGCCACCCTTTGTCTTGATGACAGCTTTGCACACTCTTGGCATTCTCTCCACCAGCTGCAAGTGGAATGCTTTTCAACAGTCTTGAAGGAGTTCCCACAAATGCTGAGCACTTGTTGGCTGCTTTTCCTTCACTCTGCGGTCCAACTCATCCCAAACTCTCTCAATCAGGTGATTGTGGAGGCCAGGTCATTTGATGCAGCACTCCATCACTCTCCTTCTTGGTCAAATAGCCCTTACACAGCCTGGAGGTGTGTTGGGTCATTGTCCTGTTGAAAAACAAATGATAGTCCCACTAAGCGCAAACCAGATGGGATGGCGTATCGCTGCAGAATACTGTGGTAGCAATGCTGGTTAAGTGTGCCTTGAATTCTAAATAAAATCACCAACAGTGTCACCAGCAAAGCATCCCCACACCATCACACCTCCTCCTTGCTTCACGGTGGGAATCACACACGCGGAGATCATGCGTTCACCTACTCCGCGTCTCACAAAGACAGAGCGGTTGGAACCAAAAATCTCAAATTTGGAGTCAGACCAAAGGACAGATTTCCAACAATCTAATGGCCATTGCTCGTGTTTCTTGGCCCAAGCAAGTCTCTTCATATTATTGGTGTCCTTTAGTAATGTTTTTGTTTTACAGCAATTCGACCATGAAGGCCTGATTCACGTAGTCTCTTCTGAACAGTTGATGTTGAGATGTGTCTGTTACTTGAACTCTGTGAAGCATTTATTTGGGCTGCAATTTCTGAGGCTGGTAACTCGAATGAACTTTTTCTCCGCAGCAGAGCTAACTCTGGGTCTTCCTTTCCTGTGGCGGTCCTCATGAGAGCCAGTTTCATCATAGCGCTTGATGGTTTTTGCGACTGCGCTTGAAGAAACTTTCAAAGTTGTTGAAATTTTCCAGATTGACTGACCTTCGCTTCTTAAAGTAATGATGTACCGCCGTTAAATATATATATATATATATATATATATATACTGATCAAAAAAATAAAGGGAACACTTAAACAACACATCCTCGATCTGAATGAAAGAAATAATCTTATTAAATACTTTTTTCTTTACATAGTTTAATGTGCTGACAACAAAATCACACAAAAATAATCAATGGAAATCCAATTTATCAACCCATGGAGGTCTTGATTTTGAGTCACACTCAGAATTAAAGTGGAAAACCACACTACAGGCTGATCCAACTTTGATGTAATGTCCTTAAAACAAGTCAAAATGAGGCTCAGTAGTGTGTGTGGCCTCCACGTGCCTGTATGACCTCCCTACAACGCCTGGGCATGCTCCTGATGAGGTGGCGGATGGTCTCCTGAGGGATCTCCTCCCAGACCTGGACTAAAGCATCCGCCAACTCTTGGACAGTCTGTGGTGCAACGTGGCGTTGGTGGATGGAGCGAGACATGATGTCCCAGATGTGCTCAATTGGATTCAGGTCTGGGGAACGGGCGGGCCAGTCCATAGGATCAATGCCTTTCCTCTTGTAGGAACTGCTGACACACTCCAGCCACATGAGGTCTAGCATTGTCTTGCATTAGGAGGAACCCAGGGCCAACTGAACCAGCATATGGTCTCACAAGGGGTCTGAGGATCTCATCTCGGTACCTAATGGCAGTCAGGCTACCTCTGGCGAGCACATGGAGGGCTGTGCGGCCCCCCAGAGAAATGCCACCCACCCCACCCCAAACCATGACTGACCCACCGCCAAACCGGTCATGCTGGAGGATGTTGCAGGCAGCAGAACGTTCTCCACGGCGTCTCCAGACTCTGTCACGTCTGTCACGTGCTCAGTGTGAACCTGCTTTCATCTGTGAAGAGCACAGGGCGCCAGTGGCGAATTTGCCAATCTTGGTGTTCTCTGGCAAATGCCAAACGTCCTGCACGGTGTTGGGCTGTAAGCACAACCCCCACCTGTGGACGTCGGGCCCTCATACCACCCTCATGGAGTCTGTTTCTGACCGTTTGATCAGACACATACACATTTGTGGCCTGCTGGAGGTCATTTTGCAGGGCTCTGGCAGTGCTTCTCCTGCTTCTCCTTGCACAAAGGCGGAGGTAGCGGTCCTGCTGCTGGGTTGTTGCCCTCCTACGGCCTCCTCCACGTCTCCTGATGTACTGGCCTGTCTCCTGGTAGCGCCTCCATGCTCTGGACACTACGCTGACAGACACAGCAAACCTTCTTGCCACAGCTCGCATTGATGTGCCATCCTGGATGAGCTGCACTACCTGAGCCACTTGTGTGGGTTGTAGACTCCGTCTCAAGCTACCACTAGAGTGAAAGCACCGCCAGCATTCAAAAGTGACCAAAACATCAGCCAGGAAGCATAGGAACTGAGAAGTGGTCTGTGGTCCCCACCTGCAGAACCACTCCTTTATTGGGGGTGTCTTGCTAATTGCCTATAATTTCCACCTGTTGTCTATTCCATTTGCACAACAGCATGTGAAATTTATTGTCAATCAGTGTTGCTTCCTAAGTGGACAGTTTGATTTCACAGAAGTGTGATTGACTTGGAGTTACATTGTGTTGTTTAAGTGTTCCCTTTATTTTTTTGAGCAGTGTATGTATATATATATATATATATATATAACTAAATGATATAGTCCGTCGAGCCAGATTAATATACAGTGGTGTAAAGTACTTAAGTAAAAATACTTTAAAGTAATTCTTAAGTCGTTTTTTGGGGGTATCTGTACTTAACTAATCATATTTTGGACTACTTTTACTTCACTACATTTCTAAAGAGAATAATGTACTTTTTACTCCATACATTTTCCCTGACACCCATAAGAAGTCGTTACATTTTGAATGCTTAGCAGGACAGGAAAATCGTGCAATTCACGCACTTATCAAGAGAACATCCCGGGTCATCCCTACTGCCTCTTATCTGGCAGACTCACTAAACACAAATGATTTGTTTGTAAATTGTGGCTGAGTGGTGAACCGTGCCCCTGGGTCTCCGTAAATTTAAAAATAAGATAATCGTGTTGTTTGGTTTGCTTAATATAACACATTTTAAATGATTTACACTTTTACTTTTGATACTCAAGTACATTTAAAACCAAAAACGTTTAGATTTTACTACTGGAGTAACTTTTACTTGAGTCATTTTCTTTTAAAGCATCTTTACTTTTAATCAAGTATGAAAATTGGATACTTTTTCCACCACTGGTATCTATACTTTTACTCAAGAATGACAATTGGGTTCTTTTTCCACCACTGTTAATATATATTGATGATGTATATGGTCCTTCGAGAAGGATGCTTATCTATATACAAAAATATGGTCCTTTGAGCCAGATTTATATTTTCCTAACAAAACGGTCGAGATATACAGTAATAAAACCACAGGCCTTTGCTTTCAAATCAAATCCAAGTTTATTTGTCACGTGTGCCGAATACAACAGGTGTAGACCTTACAGTGAACTGCTTACTTACAGGCTCTTAACCAATAGTGCAAAAAAGGTATTAGGTGAACAATAGGTAAGTAAAGAAATAAAACAACAGTAAAAAGACAGGCTATATACAGTAGCGAGGCTATAAAAGTAGCGAGGCTACATACAGACACCGGTTAGTCAGGCTGGTTGAGGTAGTATGTACATGTAGATATGGTTAAAGTGACTAAGCATATATGATGAACAGAGAGTAGCAAAAGCGTAAAAGAGGGGTTGGCGGGACACAATGCAAATAGTTTGGGTAGCCATTTGATTGCCTGTTCAGGAGTCTTATGGCTTGCGGGTAAAAACTGTGTAGAAGCCTTTTTGTCCTAGACTTGGCACTCCGGTACGGCTTGCCATGCGGTAGTAGAGAGAACAGTCTATGACTGGGGTGGCTGGACTCTTTGACAATTTTTAGGGCCTTCCTCTGACACCACCTGGTGTAGAGGTCCTGGATGGCAGGCAGCTTAGCCCCAGTGATGTACTGGGCCGTACGCACTACCCTCTGTAGCTATATATGCAATCAGGCCACCGCCTCCCATTTTACCTGTGGTTTCAATGCGACTGTTCTCATGTTGTATGTTGAAACACATAAATCAAAACTTTAGATTAACAGTCTAAGGCTCAAAGCAATTGAGCCACAGACATGGAGTTGGTAAAAAGCTGACCTTTGACCCCTGGCTGTCTGCGATCTCATTCTATCTGGAGTTTAGATACATGGTGAAGCTATTCAGCAACTGATGATCACAGGCCACTGACACCCATTTTACTAGGATGTAAAATATCATACTCCTCCTCTTTTACATTCAACAACTCACCAATCACGTTTAAAAAAAGAGTACACGTCATCAAATTTACATACACTCCAGGAAAGTGTTCTTACATCACAGAGCTCAACAATTAGAAAACACTCGTCCCTGGGTGGGCTTGAACCACCAACCTTTAGATTAACAGTCTAACGCGCTAACCAATTGCGCCACAGAGACTAAACTGCTAGAACATGGACCCACGTGGAACAAGGACCACGTTCATTTCATGGAAATCACTCCGCCGTTACGTGGTTGCAAAAATGCTATTATCTTATCCAGAAAGAGACATATTCAGCTTCCATTCATAATTGTGCGGCTAAACAGAGGGGTAATATCCAGATCTGAACAGACGTATATACTACGTGGTTTATCTCAAAGACAGATGTTTTCTAAATGTTGTTCATGTCCCTCCCAATCCGTCTCCCGTTGAAGTAAAAGGACAATAAAATGTTCACCTCCCCGTCGGGGAATTGAACCCCGGTCTCCCGCGTGACAGGCGGGGATACTGACCACTATACTAACGAGGACTGAGTGTGTGCTGGAATTCTACCTCTGCAGGTCACTTTCAGTTAAAGCAACAGCATCCCCTTCTTTGTCAATATAAGTCCACATTTAGACACGCATACACACACACACACAGCAGACGACCACGGTTGTTTGAATATTCAAATATCCAAACGGACCTCAGTATTTCATTACTTGTGTGCCTGTTCATTTTTGTTGACCTTTTTTGCGGGGGTGGGCCTATTTTAATACTGAAAACGTTTTTTCTAAATTAAATGATCATTGAGACATTATTACATACAGGGATACACCGTGACAATTGAAATGCTTTATTTAATAAAACAACTGTTGAATTTACATTTGATGACGGTATATCGAGCTGGAGCATTTAGTCCTTCAGTCAACTCTTGACAACCATCCCTAACAAACACGGTCAACTCTGACAACTATCCCAAACAAACACGGTCAACTCTGACAACCATCCCTAACAAACACGATACCAACATTTTCCTATAAACAAGTCCTGCGCACACTTTAAACAACGAGACAAAATACATTCATTAGAATTTTCTCAAAGTTATACAAGGTGATATACAGTGATTTATCATAATGGGGGTTGCTGAAAATGAAAAGAAGTTCTAGCAGTAACAAGAGTGGATAATAGATTCTGAATTTATTGTTCCTCAAAGCAGATTAATATAGACATACATACACATATCCAGAACCAGTCAAAAGTTGGGACACACATACTCATTCAAGTTTTTTTTTTTCTAGATTTTTTACTATTTTCTACATTGTAGAATAAAAGTGAAGACATCAAAACTATAAAATAACACATGGTATCTTGTAGTAACTAAAAAAGTGTTAAAGAAATAAAAATATATTTTATATTCTTCAAAGTAGCCACCCTTTGTCTTGATGACAGCTTTGCACACTCTTGGCATTCTCTCCACCAGCTGCAAGTGGAATGCTTTTCAACAGTCTTGAAGGAGTTCCCACAAATGCTGAGCACTTGTTGGCTGCTTTTCCTTCACTCTGCGGTCCAACTCATCCCAAACTCTCTCAATCAGGTGATTGTGGAGGCCAGGTCATTTGATGCAGCACTCCATCACTCTCCTTCTTGGTCAAATAGCCCTTACACAGCCTGGAGGTGTGTTGGGTCATTGTCCTGTTGAAAAACAAATGATAGTCCCACTAAGCGCAAACCAGATGGGATGGCGTATCGCTGCAGAATACTGTGGTAGCAATGCTGGTTAAGTGTGCCTTGAATTCTAAATAAAATCACCAACAGTGTCACCAGCAAAGCATCCCCACACCATCACACCTCCTCCTTGCTTCACGGTGGGAATCACACACGCGGAGATCATGCGTTCACCTACTCCGCGTCTCACAAAGACAGAGCGGTTGGAACCAAAAATCTCAAATTTGGAGTCAGACCAAAGGACAGATTTCCAACAATCTAATGGCCATTGCTCGTGTTTCTTGGCCCAAGCAAGTCTCTTCATATTATTGGTGTCCTTTAGTAATGTTTTTGTTTTACAGCAATTCGACCATGAAGGCCTGATTCACGTAGTCTCTTCTGAACAGTTGATGTTGAGATGTGTCTGTTACTTGAACTCTGTGAAGCATTTATTTGGGCTGCAATTTCTGAGGCTGGTAACTCGAATGAACTTTTTCTCCGCAGCAGAGCTAACTCTGGGTCTTCCTTTCCTGTGGCGGTCCTCATGAGAGCCAGTTTCATCATAGCGCTTGATGGTTTTTGCGACTGCGCTTGAAGAAACTTTCAAAGTTGTTGAAATTTTCCAGATTGACTGACCTTCGCTTCTTAAAGTAATGATGTACCGCCGTTAAATATATATATATATATATATATATATATATACTGATCAAAAAAATAAAGGGAACACTTAAACAACACATCCTCGATCTGAATGAAAGAAATAATCTTATTAAATACTTTTTTCTTTACATAGTTTAATGTGCTGACAACAAAATCACACAAAAATAATCAATGGAAATCCAATTTATCAACCCATGGAGGTCTTGATTTTGAGTCACACTCAGAATTAAAGTGGAAAACCACACTACAGGCTGATCCAACTTTGATGTAATGTCCTTAAAACAAGTCAAAATGAGGCTCAGTAGTGTGTGTGGCCTCCACGTGCCTGTATGACCTCCCTACAACGCCTGGGCATGCTCCTGATGAGGTGGCGGATGGTCTCCTGAGGGATCTCCTCCCAGACCTGGACTAAAGCATCCGCCAACTCTTGGACAGTCTGTGGTGCAACGTGGCGTTGGTGGATGGAGCGAGACATGATGTCCCAGATGTGCTCAATTGGATTCAGGTCTGGGGAACGGGCGGGCCAGTCCATAGGATCAATGCCTTTCCTCTTGTAGGAACTGCTGACACACTCCAGCCACATGAGGTCTAGCATTGTCTTGCATTAGGAGGAACCCAGGGCCAACTGAACCAGCATATGGTCTCACAAGGGGTCTGAGGATCTCATCTCGGTACCTAATGGCAGTCAGGCTACCTCTGGCGAGCACATGGAGGGCTGTGCGGCCCCCCAGAGAAATGCCACCCACCCCACCCCAAACCATGACTGACCCACCGCCAAACCGGTCATGCTGGAGGATGTTGCAGGCAGCAGAACGTTCTCCACGGCGTCTCCAGACTCTGTCACGTCTGTCACGTGCTCAGTGTGAACCTGCTTTCATCTGTGAAGAGCACAGGGCGCCAGTGGCGAATTTGCCAATCTTGGTGTTCTCTGGCAAATGCCAAACGTCCTGCACGGTGTTGGGCTGTAAGCACAACCCCCACCTGTGGACGTCGGGCCCTCATACCACCCTCATGGAGTCTGTTTCTGACCGTTTGATCAGACACATACACATTTGTGGCCTGCTGGAGGTCATTTTGCAGGGCTCTGGCAGTGCTTCTCCTGCTTCTCCTTGCACAAAGGCGGAGGTAGCGGTCCTGCTGCTGGGTTGTTGCCCTCCTACGGCCTCCTCCACGTCTCCTGATGTACTGGCCTGTCTCCTGGTAGCGCCTCCATGCTCTGGACACTACGCTGACAGACACAGCAAACCTTCTTGCCACAGCTCGCATTGATGTGCCATCCTGGATGAGCTGCACTACCTGAGCCACTTGTGTGGGTTGTAGACTCCGTCTCAAGCTACCACTAGAGTGAAAGCACCGCCAGCATTCAAAAGTGACCAAAACATCAGCCAGGAAGCATAGGAACTGAGAAGTGGTCTGTGGTCCCCACCTGCAGAACCACTCCTTTATTGGGGGTGTCTTGCTAATTGCCTATAATTTCCACCTGTTGTCTATTCCATTTGCACAACAGCATGTGAAATTTATTGTCAATCAGTGTTGCTTCCTAAGTGGACAGTTTGATTTCACAGAAGTGTGATTGACTTGGAGTTACATTGTGTTGTTTAAGTGTTCCCTTTATTTTTTTGAGCAGTGTATGTATATATATATATATATATATATAACTAAATGATATAGTCCGTCGAGCCAGATTAATATACAGTGGTGTAAAGTACTTAAGTAAAAATACTTTAAAGTAATTCTTAAGTCGTTTTTTGGGGGTATCTGTACTTAACTAATCATATTTTGGACTACTTTTACTTCACTACATTTCTAAAGAGAATAATGTACTTTTTACTCCATACATTTTCCCTGACACCCATAAGAAGTCGTTACATTTTGAATGCTTAGCAGGACAGGAAAATCGTGCAATTCACGCACTTATCAAGAGAACATCCCGGGTCATCCCTACTGCCTCTTATCTGGCAGACTCACTAAACACAAATGATTTGTTTGTAAATTGTGGCTGAGTGGTGAACCGTGCCCCTGGGTCTCCGTAAATTTAAAAATAAGATAATCGTGTTGTTTGGTTTGCTTAATATAACACATTTTAAATGATTTACACTTTTACTTTTGATACTCAAGTACATTTAAAACCAAAAACGTTTAGATTTTACTACTGGAGTAACTTTTACTTGAGTCATTTTCTTTTAAAGCATCTTTACTTTTAATCAAGTATGAAAATTGGATACTTTTTCCACCACTGGTATCTATACTTTTACTCAAGAATGACAATTGGGTTCTTTTTCCACCACTGTTAATATATATTGATGATGTATATGGTCCTTCGAGAAGGATGCTTATCTATATACAAAAATATGGTCCTTTGAGCCAGATTTATATTTTCCTAACAAAACGGTCGAGATATACAGTAATAAAACCACAGGCCTTTGCTTTCAAATCAAATCCAAGTTTATTTGTCACGTGTGCCGAATACAACAGGTGTAGACCTTACAGTGAACTGCTTACTTACAGGCTCTTAACCAATAGTGCAAAAAAGGTATTAGGTGAACAATAGGTAAGTAAAGAAATAAAACAACAGTAAAAAGACAGGCTATATACAGTAGCGAGGCTATAAAAGTAGCGAGGCTACATACAGACACCGGTTAGTCAGGCTGGTTGAGGTAGTATGTACATGTAGATATGGTTAAAGTGACTAAGCATATATGATGAACAGAGAGTAGCAAAAGCGTAAAAGAGGGGTTGGCGGGACACAATGCAAATAGTTTGGGTAGCCATTTGATTGCCTGTTCAGGAGTCTTATGGCTTGCGGGTAAAAACTGTGTAGAAGCCTTTTTGTCCTAGACTTGGCACTCCGGTACGGCTTGCCATGCGGTAGTAGAGAGAACAGTCTATGACTGGGGTGGCTGGACTCTTTGACAATTTTTAGGGCCTTCCTCTGACACCACCTGGTGTAGAGGTCCTGGATGGCAGGCAGCTTAGCCCCAGTGATGTACTGGGCCGTACGCACTACCCTCTGTAGCTATATATGCAATCAGGCCACCGCCTCCCATTTTACCTGTGGTTTCAATGCGACTGTTCTCATGTTGTATGTTGAAACACATAAATCAAAACTTTAGATTAACAGTCTAAGGCTCAAAGCAATTGAGCCACAGACATGGAGTTGGTAAAAAGCTGACCTTTGACCCCTGGCTGTCTGCGATCTCATTCTATCTGGAGTTTAGATACATGGTGAAGCTATTCAGCAACTGATGATCACAGGCCACTGACACCCATTTTACTAGGATGTAAAATATCATACTCCTCCTCTTTTACATTCAACAACTCACCAATCACGTTTAAAAAAAGAGTACACGTCATCAAATTTACATACACTCCAGGAAAGTGTTCTTACATCACAGAGCTCAACAATTAGAAAACACTCGTCCCTGGGTGGGCTTGAACCACCAACCTTTAGATTAACAGTCTAACGCGCTAACCAATTGCGCCACAGAGACTAAACTGCTAGAACATGGACCCACGTGGAACAAGGACCACGTTCATTTCATGGAAATCACTCCGCCGTTACGTGGTTGCAAAAATGCTATTATCTTATCCAGAAAGAGACATATTCAGCTTCCATTCATAATTGTGCGGCTAAACAGAGGGGTAATATCCAGATCTGAACAGACGTATATACTACGTGGTTTATCTCAAAGACAGATGTTTTCTAAATGTTGTTCATGTCCCTCCCAATCCGTCTCCCGTTGAAGTAAAAGGACAATAAAATGTTCACCTCCCCGTCGGGGAATTGAACCCCGGTCTCCCGCGTGACAGGCGGGGATACTGACCACTATACTAACGAGGACTGAGTGTGTGCTGGAATTCTACCTCTGCAGGTCACTTTCAGTTAAAGCAACAGCATCCCCTTCTTTGTCAATATAAGTCCACATTTAGACACGCATACACACACACACACAGCAGACGACCACGGTTGTTTGAATATTCAAATATCCAAACGGACCTCAGTATTTCATTACTTGTGTGCCTGTTCATTTTTGTTGACCTTTTTTGCGGGGGTGGGCCTATTTTAATACTGAAAACGTTTTTTCTAAATTAAATGATCATTGAGACATTATTACATACAGGGATACACCGTGACAATTGAAATGCTTTATTTAATAAAACAACTGTTGAATTTACATTTGATGACGGTATATCGAGCTGGCGCATTTAGTCCTTCAGTCAACTCTTGACAACCATCCCTAACAAACACGGTCAACTCTGACAACTATCCCAAACAAACACGGTCAACTCTGACAACCATCCCTAACAAACACGATACCAACATTTTCCTATAAACAAGTCCTGCGCACACTTTAAACAACGAGACAAAATACATTCATTAGAATTTTCTCAAAGTTATACAAGGTGATATACAGTGATTTATCATAATGGGGGTTGCTGAAAATGAAAAGAAGTTCTAGCAGTAACAAGAGTGGATAATAGATTCTGAATTTATTGTTCCTCAAAGCAGATTAATATAGACATACATACACATATCCAGAACCAGTCAAAAGTTGGGACACACCTACTCATTCAAGTTTTTTTTTTCTAGATTTTTTACTATTTTCTACATTGTAGAATAAAAGTGAAGACATCAAAACTATAAAATAACACATGGTATCTTGTAGTAACTAAAAAAGTGTTAAAGAAATAAAAATATATTTTATATTCTTCAAAGTAGCCACCCTTTGTCTTGATGACAGCTTTGCACACTCTTGGCATTCTCTCCACCAGCTGCAAGTGGAATGCTTTTCAACAGTCTTGAAGGAGTTCCCACAAATGCTGAGCACTTGTTGGCTGCTTTTCCTTCACTCTGCGGTCCAACTCATCCCAAACTCTCTCAATCAGGTGATTGTGGAGGCCAGGTCATTTGATGCAGCACTCCATCACTCTCCTTCTTGGTCAAATAGCCCTTACACAGCCTGGAGGTGTGTTGGGTCATTGTCCTGTTGAAAAACAAATGATAGTCCCACTAAGCGCAAACCAGATGGGATGGCGTATCGCTGCAGAATACTGTGGTAGCAATGCTGGTTAAGTGTGCCTTGAATTCTAAATAAAATCACCAACAGTGTCACCAGCAAAGCATCCCCACACCATCACACCTCCTCCTTGCTTCACGGTGGGAATCACACACGCGGAGATCATGCGTTCACCTACTCCGCGTCTCACAAAGACAGAGCGGTTGGAACCAAAAATCTCAAATTTGGAGTCAGACCAAAGGACAGATTTCCAACAATCTAATGGCCATTGCTCGTGTTTCTTGGCCCAAGCAAGTCTCTTCATATTATTGGTGTCCTTTAGTAATGTTTTTGTTTTACAGCAATTCGACCATGAAGGCCTGATTCACGTAGTCTCTTCTGAACAGTTGATGTTGAGATGTGTCTGTTACTTGAACTCTGTGAAGCATTTATTTGGGCTGCAATTTCTGAGGCTGGTAACTCGCAAGAACTTTTTCTCCGCAGCAGAGCTAACTCTGGGTCTTCCTTTCCTGTGGCGGTCCTCATGAGAGCCAGTTTCATCATAGCGCTTGATGGTTTTTGCGACTGCGCTTGAAGAAACTTTCAAAGTTGTTGAAATTTTCCAGATTGACTGACCTTCGCTTCTTAAAGTAATGATGTACCGCCGTTAAATATATATATATATATATATATATATATATATACTGATCAAAAAAATAAAGGGAACACTTAAACAACACATCCTCGATCTGAATGAAAGAAATAATCTTATTAAATACTTTTTTCTTTACATAGTTTAATGTGCTGACAACAAAATCACACAAAAATAATCAATGGAAATCCAATTTATCAACCCATGGAGGTCTGGATTTTGAGTCACACTCAGAATTAAAGTGGAAAACCACACTACAGGCTGATCCAACTTTGATGTAATGTCCTTAAAACAAGTCAAAATGAGGCTCAGTAGTGTGTGTGGCCTCCACGTGCCTGTATGACCTCCCTACAACGCCTGGGCATGCTCCTGATGAGGTGGCGGATGGTCTCCTGAGGGATCTCCTCCCAGACCTGGACTAAAGCATCCGCCAACTCTTGGACAGTCTGTGGTGCAACGTGGCGTTGGTGGATGGAGCGAGACATGATGTCCCAGATGTGCTCAATTGGATTCAGGTCTGGGGAACGGGCGGGCCAGTCCATAGGATCAATGCCTTTCCTCTTGTAGGAACTGCTGACACACTCCAGCCACATGAGGTCTAGCATTGTCTTGCATTAGGAGGAACCCAGGGCCAACTGAACCAGCATATGGTCTCACAAGGGGTCTGAGGATCTCATCTCGGTACCTAATGGCAGTCAGGCTACCTCTGGCGAGCACATGGAGGGCTGTGCGGCCCCCCAGAGAAATGCCACCCACCCCACCCCACACCATGACTGACCCACCGCCAAACCGGTCATGCTGGAGGATGTTGCAGGCAGCAGAACGTTCTCCACGGCGTCTCCAGACTCTGTCACGTCTGTCACGTGCTCAGTGTGAACCTGCTTTCATCTGTGAAGAGCACAGGGCGCCAGTGGCGAATTTGCCAATCTTGGTGTTCTCTGGCAAATGCCAAACGTCCTGCACGGTGTTGGGCTGTAAGCACAACCCCCACCTGTGGACGTCGGGCCCTCATACCACCCTCATGGAGTCTGTTTCTGACCGTTTGATCAGACACATGCACATTTGTGGCCTGCTGGAGGTCATTTTGCAGGGCTCTGGCAGTGCTTCTCCTGCTTCTCCTTGCACAAAGGCGGAGGTAGCGGTCCTGCTGCTGGGTTGTTGCACTCCTACGGCCTCCTCCACGTCTCCTGATGTACTGGCCTGTCTCCTGGTAGCGCCTCCATGCTCTGGACACTACGCTGACAGACACAGCAAACCTTCTTGCCACAGCTCGCATTGATGTGCCATCCTGGATGAGCTGCACTACCTGAGCCACTTGTGTGGGTTGTAGACTCCGTCTCAAGCTACCACTAGAGTGAAAGCACCGCCAGCATTCAAAAGTGACCAAAACATCAGCCAGGAAGCATAGGAACTGAGAAGTGGTCTGTGGTCCCCACCTGCAGAACCACTCCTTTATTGGGGGTGTCTTGCTAATTGCCTATAATTTCCACCTGTTGTCTATTCCATTTGCACAACAGCATGTGAAATTTATTGTCAATCAGTGTTGCTTCCTAAGTGGACAGTTTGATTTCACAGAAGTGTGATTGACTTGGAGTTACATTGTGTTGTTTAAGTGTTCCCTTTATTTTTTTGAGCACTGTATGTATTATATATATATATATATATATAACTAAATGATATAGTCCGTCGAGCCAGATTCATATACAGTGGTGTAAAGTACTTAAGTAAAAATACTTTAAAGTAATTCTTAAGTCGTTTTTTGGGGTATCTGTACTTAACTAATCATATTTTGGACTACTTTTACTTCACTACATTTCTAAAGAGAATAATGTACTTTTTACTCCATACATTTTCCCTGACACCCATAAGAAGTCGTTACATTTTGAATGCTTAGCAGGACAGGAAAATCGTGCAATTCACGCACTTATCAAGAGAACATCCCGGGTCATCCCTACTGCCTCTTATCTGGCAGACTCACTAAACACAAATGATTTGTTTGTAAATTGTGGCTGAGTGGTGAACCGTGCCCCTGGCTCTCCGTAAATTTAAAAATAAGATAATCGTGTTGTTTGGTTTGCTTAATATAACACATTTTAAATGATTTACACTTTTACTTTTGATACTCAAGTACATTTAAAACCAAAAACGTTTAGATTTTACTACTGGAGTAACTTTTACTTGAGTCATTTTCTTTTAAAGCATCTTTACTTTTACTCAAGTATGAAAATTGGATACTTTTTCCACCACTGGTATCTATACTTTTACTCAAGAATGACAATTGGGTTCTTTTTCCACCACTGTTAATATATATTGATGATGTATATGGTCCTTCGAGAAGGATGCTTATCTATATACAAAAATATGGTCCTTTGAGCCAGATTTATATTTTCCTAACAAAACGGTCGAGATATACAGTAATAAAACCACAGGCCTTTGCTTTCAAATCAAATCCAAGTTTATTTGTCACGTGTGCCGAATACAACAGGTGTAGACCTTACAGTGAACTGCTTACTTACAGGCTCTTAACCAATAGTGCAAAAAAGGTATTAGGTGAACAATAGGTAAGTAAAGAAATAAAACAACAGTAAAAAGACAGGCTATATACAGTAGCGAGGCTATAAAAGTAGCGAGGCTACATACAGACACCGGTTAGTCAGGCTGGTTGAGGTAGTATGTACATGTAGATATGGTTAAAGTGACTAAGCATATATGATGAACAGAGAGTAGCAAAAGCGTAAAAGAGGGGTTGGCGGGACACAATGCAAATAGTTTAGGTAGCCATTTCATTGCCTGTTCAGGAGTCTTATGGCTTGCGGGTAAAAACTGTGTAGAAGCCTTTTTGTCCTAGACTTGGCACTCCGGTACGGCTTGCCATGCGGTAGTAGAGAGAACAGTCTATGACTGGGGTGGCTGGACTCTTTGACAATTTTTAGGGCCTTCCTCTGACACCACCTGGTGTAGAGGTCCTGGATGGCAGGCAGCTTAGCCCCAGTGATGTACTGGGCCGTACGCACTACCCTCTGTAGCTATATATGCAATCAGGCCACCGCCTCCCATTTTACCTGTGGTTTCAATGCGACTGTTCTCATGTTGTATGTTGAAACACATAAATCAAAACTTTAGATTAACAGTCTAAGGCTCAAAGCAATTGAGCCACAGACATGGAGTTGGTAAAAAGCTGACCTTTGACCCCTGGCTGTCTGCGATCTCATTCTATCTGGAGTTTAGATACATGTTGAAGCTATTCAGCAACTGATGATCACAGGCCACTGACACCCATTTTACTAGGATGTAAAATATCATACTCCTCCTCTTTTACATTCAACAACTCACCAATCACGTTTAAAAAAAGAGTACACGTCATCAAATTTACACTCCAGGAAAGTGTTCTTACATCACAGAGCTCAACAATTAGAAAACACTCGTCCCTGGGTGGGCTTGAACCACCAACCTTTAGATTAACAGTCTAACGCGCTAAACAATTGCGCCACAGAGACTAAACTGCTAGAACATGGACCCACGTGGAACAAGGACCACGTTCATTTCATGGAAATCACTCCGCCGTTACGTGGATGCAAAAATGCTATTATCTTATCCAGAAAGAGACATATTCAGCTTCCATTCATAATTGTGCGGCTAAACAGAGGGGTAATATCCAGATCTGAACAGACGTATATACTACGTGGTTTATCTCAAAGACAGATGTTTTCTAAATGTTGTTCATGTCCCTCCCAATCCGTCTCCCGTTGAAGTAAAAGGACAATAAAATGTACACCTCCCCGTCGGGGAATTGAACCCCGGTCTCCCGCGTGACAGGCGGGGATACTGACCACTATACTAACGAGGACTGAGTGTGTGCTGGTATTCTACCTCTGCAGGTCACTTTCAGTTAAAGCAACAGCATCCCCTTCTTTGTCAATATAAGTCCACATTTAGACACGCATACACAGACACACAGCAGACGACCACGGTTGTTTGAATATTCGAATATCCAAACGGACCTCAGTATTTCATTACTTGTGTGCCTGTTCATTTTTGTTGACCTTTTTTGCGGGGGTGGGCCTATTTTAATACTGAAAACGTTTTTTCTAAATTAAATGATCATTGAGACATTATTACATACAGGGATACACCGTGACAATTGAAATGCTTTATTTAATAAAACAACTGTTGAATTTACATTTGATGACGGTATATCGAGCTGGCGCATTTAGTCCTTCAGTCAACTCTTGACAACCATCCCTAACAAACACGGTCAACTCTGACAACTATCCCAAACAAACACGGTCAACTCTGACAACCATCCCTAACAAACACGATACCAACATTTTCCTATAAACAAGTCCTGCGCACACTTTAAACAACGAGACAAAATACATTCATTAGAATTTTCTCAAAGTTATACAAGGTGATATACAGTGATTTATCATAATGGGGGTTGCTGAAAATGAAAAGAAGTTCTAGCAGTAACAAGAGTGGATAATAGATTCTGAATTTATTGTTCCTCAAAGCAGATTAATATAGACATACATACACATATCCAGAACCAGTCAAAAGTTGGGACACACCTACTCATTCAAGGTTTTTTTTTTCTAGATTTTTTACTATTTTCTACATTGTAGAATAAAAGTGAAGACATCAAAACTATAAAATAACACATGGTATCTTGTAGTAACTAAAAAAGTGTTAAAGAAATAAAAATATATTTTATATTCTTCAAAGTAGCCACCCTTTGTCTTGATGACAGCTTTGCACACTCTTGGCATTCTCTCCACCAGCTGCAAGTGGAATGCTTTTCAACAGTCTTGAAGGAGTTCCCACAAATGCTGAGCACTTGTTGGCTGCTTTTCCTTCACTCTGCGGTCCAACTCATCCCAAACTCTCTCAATCAGGTGATTGTGGAGGCCAGGTCATTTGATGCAGCACTCCATCACTCTCCTTCTTGGTCAAATAGCCCTTACACAGCCTGGAGGTGTGTTGGGTCATTGTCCTGTTGAAAAACAAATGATAGTCCCACTAAGCGCAAACCAGGTGGGATGGCGTATCGCTGCAGAATACTGTGGTAGCAATGCTGGTTAAGTGTGCCTTGAATTCTAAATAAAATCACCAACAGTGTCACCAGCAAAGCATCCCCACACCATCACACCTCCTCCTTGCTTCACGGTGGGAATCACACACGCGGAGATCATGCGTTCACCTACTCCGCGTCTCACAAAGACAGAGCGGTTGGAACCAAAAATCTCAAATTTGGAGTCAGACCAAAGGACAGATTTCCAACAATCTAATGGCCATTGCTCGTGTTTCTTGGCCCAAGCAAGTCTCTTCATATTATTGGTGTCCTTTAGTAATGTTTTTGTTTTACAGCAATTCGACCATGAAGGCCTGATTCACGTAGTCTCTTCTGAACAGTTGATGTTGAGATGTGTCTGTTACTTGAACTCTGTGAAGCATTTATTTGGGCTGCAATTTCTGAGGCTGGTAACTCGCAAGAACTTTTTCTCCGCAGCAGAGCTAACTCTGGGTCTTCCTTTCCTGTGGCGGTCCTCATGAGAGCCAGTTTCATCATAGCGCTTGATGGTTTTTGCGACTGCGCTTGAAGAAACTTTCAAAGTTGTTGAAATTTTCCAGATTGACTGACCTTCGCTTCTTAAAGTAATGATGTACCGCCGTTAAATATATATATATATATATATATATATATATATATATACTGATCAAAAAAATAAAGGGAACACAAACAACACATCCTCGATCTGAATGAAAGAAATAATCTTATTAAATACTTTTTTCTTTACATAGTTGAATGTGCTGACAACAAAATCACACAAAAATAATCAATGGAAATCCAATTTATCAACCCATGGAGGTCTGGATTTGGAGTCACACTCAAAATTAAAGTGGAAAACCACACTACAAGCTGATCCAACTTTGATGTAATGTCCTTAAAACAAGTCAAAATGAGGCTCAGTAGTGTGTGTGGCCTCCACGTGCCTGTATGACCTCCCTACAACGCCTGGGCATGCTCCTGATGAGGTGGCGGATGGTCTCCTGAGGGATCTCCTCCCAGACCTGGACTAAAGCATCCGCCAACTCTTGGACAGTCTGTGGTGCAACGTGGCGTTGGTGGATGGAGCGAGACATGATGTCCCAGATGTGCTCAATTGGATTCAGGTCTGGGGAACGGGATGGCCAGTCCATAGGATCAATGCCTTTCCTCTTGTAGGAACTGCTGACACACTCCAGCCACATGAGGTCTAGCATTGTCTTGCATTAGGAGGAACCCAGGGCCAACTGAACCAGCATATGGTCTCACAAGGGGTCTGAGGATCTCATCTCGGTACCTAATGGCAGTCAGGCTACCTCTGGCGAGCACATGGAGGGCTGTGCGGCCCCCCAAAGAAATGCCACCCACCCCACCCCACACCATGACTGACCCAACGCCAAACCGGTCATGCTGGAGGATGTTGCAGGCAGCAGAACGTTCTCCACGGCGTCTCCAGACTCTGTCACGTCTGTCACGTGCTCAGTGTGAACCTGCTTTCATCTGTGAAGAGCACAGGGCGCCAGTGGCGAATTTGCCAATCTTGGTGTTCTCTGGCAAATGCCAAACGTCCTGCACGGTGTTGGGCTGTAAGCACAACCCCCACCTGTGGACGTCGGGCCCTCATACCACCCTCATGGAGTCTGTTTCTGACCGTTTGATCAGACACATACACATTTGTGGCCTGCTGGAGGTCATTTTGCAGGGCTCTGGCAGTGCTTCTCCTGCTTCTCCTTGCACAAAGGCGGAGGTAGCGGACCTGCTGCTGGGTTGTTGCCCTCCTACGGCCTTCTCCACGTCTCCTGATGTACTGGCCTGTCTCCTGGTAGCGCCTCCATGCTCTGGACACTACGCTGACAGACACAGCAAACCTTCTTGCCACAGCTCGCATTGATGTGCCATCCTGGATGAGCTGCACTACCTGAGCCACTTGTGTGGGTTGTAGACTCCGTCTCATGCTACCACTAGAGTGAAAGCACCGCCAGCATTCAAAAGTGACCAAAACATCAGCCAGGAAGCATAGGAACTGAGAAGTGGTCTGTGGTCCCCACCTGCAGAACCACTCCTTTATTGGGGGTGTCTTGCTAATTGCCTATAATTTCCACCTGTTGTCTATTCCATTTGCACAACAGCATGTGAAATTTATTGTCAATCAGTGTTGCTTCCTAAGTGGACAGTTTGATTTCACAGAAGTGTGATTGACTTGGAGTTACATTGTGTTGTTTAAGTGTTCCCTTTATTTTTTTGAGCACTGTATGTATATATATATATATATAACTAAATGATATAGTCCGTCGAGCCAGATTCATATACAGTGGTGTAAAGTACTTAAGTAAAAATACTTTAAAGTAATTCTTAAGTCGTTTTTTGGGGTATCTGTACTTAACTAATCATATTTTGGACTACTTTTACTTCACTACATTTCTAAAGAGAATAATGTACTTTTTACTCCATACATTATCCCTGACACCCATAAGAAGTCGTTACATTTTGAATGCTTAGCAGGACAGGAAAATCGTGCAATTCACGCACTTATCAAGAGAACATCCCGGGTCATCCCTACTGCCTCTTATCTGGCAGACTCACTAAACACAAATGATTTGTTTGTAAATTGTGGCTGAGTGGTGAACCGTGCCCCTGGCTCTCCGTAAATTTAAAAATAAGATAATCGTGTTGTTTGGTTTGCTTAATATAACACATTTTAAATGATTTACACTTTTACTTTTGATACTCAAGTACATTTAAAACCAAAAACGTTTAGATTTTACTACTGGAGTAACTTTTACTTGAGTCATTTTCTTTTAAAGCATCTTTACTTTTACTCAAGTATAAAAATTGGATACTTTTTCCACCACTGGTATCTATACTTTTACTCAAGTATGAAAATTGGGTTCTTTTTCCACCACTGTTAATATATATTGATGATGTATATGGTCCTTCGAGAAGGATGCTTATCTATATACAAAAATATGGTCCTTTGAGCCAGATTTATATTTTCCTAACAAAACGGTCGAGATATACAGTAATAAAACCACAGGCCTTTGCTTTCAAATCAAATCCAAGTTTATTTGTCACGTGTGCCGAATACAACAGGTGTAGACCTTACAGTGAACTGCTTACTTACAGGCTCTTAACCAATAGTGCAAAAAAGGTATTAGGTGAACAATAGGTAAGTAAAGAAATAAAACAACAGTAAAAAGACAGGCTATATACAGTAGCGAGGCTATAAAAGTAGCGAGGCTACATACAGACACCGGTTAGTCAGGCTGGTTGAGGTAGTATGTACATGTAGATATGGTTAAAGTGACTAAGCATATATGATGAACAGAGAGTAGCAAAAGCGTAAAAGAGGGGTTGGCGGGACACAATGCAAATAGTTTAGGTAGCCATTTCATTGCCTGTTCAGGAGTCTTATGGCTTGCGGGTAAAAACTGTGTAGAAGCCTTTTTGTCCTAGACTTGGCACTCCGGTACGGCTTGCCATGCGGTAGTAGAGAGAACAGTCTATGACTGGGGTGGCTGGACTCTTTGACAATTTTTAGGGCCTTCCTCTGACACCACCTGGTGTAGAGGTCCTGGATGGCAGGCAGCTTAGCCCCAGTGATGTACTGGGCCGTACGCACTACCCTCTGTAGCTATATATGCAATCAGGCCACCGCCTCCCATTTTACCTGTGGTTTCAATGCGACTGTTCTCATGTTGTATGTTGAAACACATAAATCAAAACTTTAGATTAACAGTCTAAGGCTCAAAGCAATTGAGCCACAGACATGGAGTTGGTAAAAAGCTGACCTTTGACCCCTGGCTGTCTGCGATCTCATTCTATCTGGAGTTTAGATACATGGTGAAGCTATTCAGCAACTGATGATCACAGGCCACTGACACCCATTTTACTAGGATGTAAAATATCATACTCCTCCTCTTTTACATTCAACAACTCACCAATCACGTTTAAAAAAAGAGTACACGTCATCAAATTTACACTCCAGGAAAGTGTTCTTACATCACAGAGCTCAACAATTAGAAAACACTCGTCCCTGGGTGGGCTTGAACCACCAACCTTTAGATTAACAGTCTAACGCGCTAACCAATTGCGCCACAGAGACTAAACTGCTAGTACATGGACCCACGTGGAACAAGGACCACGTTCATTTCATGGAAATCACTCCGCCGTTACGTGGTTGCAAAAATGCTATTATCTTATCCAGAAAGAGACATATTCAGCTTCCATTCATAATTGTGCGGCTAAACAGAGGGGTAATATCCAGATCTGAACAGACGTATATACTACGTGGTTTATCTCAAAGACAGATGTTTTCTAAATGTTGTTCATGTCCCTCCCAATCCGTCTCCCGTTGAAGTAAAAGGACAATAAAATGTACACCTCCCCGTCGGGGAATTGAACCCCGGTCTCCCGCGTGACAGGCGGGGATACTGACCACTATACTAACGAGGACTGAGTGTGTGCTGGTATTCTACCTCTGCAGGTCACTTTCAGTTAAAGCAACAGCATCCCCTTCTTTGTCAATATAAGTCCACATTTAGACACGCATACACAGACACACAGCAGACGACCACGGTTGTTTGAATATTCGAATATCCAAACGGACCTCAGTATTTCATTACTTGTGTGCCTGTTCATTTTTGTTGACCTTTTTTGCGGGGGTGGGCCTATTTTAATACTGAAAACGTTTTTTCTAAATTAAATGATCATTGAGACATTATTACATACAGGGATACACCGTGACAATTGAAATGCTTTATTTAATAAAACAACTGTTGAATTTACATTTGATGACGGTATATCGAGCTGGCGCATTTAGTCCTTCAGTCAACTCTTGACAACCATCCCTAACAAACACGGTCAACTCTGACAACTATCCCAAACAAACACGGTCAACTCTGACAACCATCCCTAACAAACACGATACCAACATTTTCCTATAAACAAGTCCTGCGCACACTTTAAACAACGAGACAAAATACATTCATTAGAATTTTCTCAAAGTTATACAAGGTGATATACAGTGATTTATCATAATGGGGGTTGCTGAAAATGAAAAGAAGTTCTAGCAGTAACAAGAGTGGATAATAGATTCTGAATTTATTGTTCCTCAAAGCAGATTAATATAGACATACATACACATATCCAGAACCAGTCAAAAGTTGGGACACACCTACTCATTCAAGGTTTTTTTTTTCTAGATTTTTTACTATTTTCTACATTGTAGAATAAAAGTGAAGACATCAAAACTATAAAATAACACATGGTATCTTGTAGTAACTAAAAAAGTGTTAAAGAAATAAAAATATATTTTATATTCTTCAAAGTAGCCACCCTTTGTCTTGATGACAGCTTTGCACACTCTTGGCATTCTCTCCACCAGCTGCAAGTGGAATGCTTTTCAACAGTCTTGAAGGAGTTCCCACAAATGCTGAGCACTTGTTGGCTGCTTTTCCTTCACTCTGCGGTCCAACTCATCCCAAACTCTCTCAATCAGGTGATTGTGGAGGCCAGGTCATTTGATGCAGCACTCCATCACTCTCCTTCTTGGTCAAATAGCCCTTACACAGCCTGGAGGTGTGTTGGGTCATTGTCCTGTTGAAAAACAAATGATAGTCCCACTAAGCGCAAACCAGGTGGGATGGCGTATCGCTGCAGAATACTGTGGTAGCAATGCTGGTTAAGTGTGCCTTGAATTCTAAATAAAATCACCAACAGTGTCACCAGCAAAGCATCCCCACACCATCACACCTCCTCCTTGCTTCACGGTGGGAATCACACACGCGGAGATCATGCGTTCACCTACTCCGCGTCTCACAAAGACAGAGCGGTTGGAACCAAAAATCTCAAATTTGGAGTCAGACCAAAGGACAGATTTCCAACAATCTAATGGCCATTGCTCGTGTTTCTTGGCCCAAGCAAGTCTCTTCATATTATTGGTGTCCTTTAGTAATGTTTTTGTTTTACAGCAATTCGACCATGAAGGCCTGATTCACGTAGTCTCTTCTGAACAGTTGATGTTGAGATGTGTCTGTTACTTGAACTCTGTGAAGCATTTATTTGGGCTGCAATTTCTGAGGCTGGTAACTCGCAAGAACTTTTTCTCCGCAGCAGAGCTAACTCTGGGTCTTCCTTTCCTGTGGCGGTCCTCATGAGAGCCAGTTTCATCATAGCGCTTGATGGTTTTTGCGACTGCGCTTGAAGAAACTTTCAAAGTTGTTGAAATTTTCCAGATTGACTGACCTTCGCTTCTTAAAGTAATGATGTACCGCCGTTAAATATATATATATATATATATATATATATATATATATATATATATATACTGATCAAAAAAATAAAGGGAACACTTAAACAACACATCCTCGATCTGAATGAAAGAAATAATCTTATTAAATACTTTTTTCTTTACATAGTTGAATGTGCTGACAACAAAATCACACAAAAATAATCAATGGAAATCCAATTTATCAACCCATGGAGGTCTGGATTTGGAGTCACACTCAAAATTAAAGTGGAAAACCACACTACAAGCTGATCCAACTTTGATGTAATGTCCTTAAAACAAGTCAAAATGAGGCTCAGTAGTGTGTGTGGCCTCCACGTGCCTGTATGACCTCCCTACAACGCCTGGGCATGCTCCTGATGAGGTGGCGGATGGTCTCCTGAGGGATCTCCTCCCAGACCTGGACTAAAGCATCCGCCAACTCTTGGACAGTCTGTGGTGCAACGTGGCGTTGGTGGATGGAGCGAGACATGATGTCCCAGATGTGCTCAATTGGATTCAGGTCTGGGGAACGGGCGGGCCAGTCCATAGGATCAATGCCTTTCCTCTTGTAGGAACTGCTGACACACTCCAGCCACATGAGGTCTAGCATTGTCTTGCATTAGGAGGAACCCAGGGCCAACTGAAACAGCATATGGTCTCACAAGGGGTCTGAGGATCTCATCTCGGTACCTAATGGCAGTCAGGCTACCTCTGGCGAGCACATGGAGGGCTGTGCGGCCCCCCAAAGAAATGCCACCCACCCCACCCCACACCATGACTGACCCAACGCCAAACCGGTCATGCTGGAGGATGTTGCAGGCAGCAGAACGTTCTCCACTGCGTCTCCAGACTCTGTCACGTCTGTCACGTGCTCAGTGTGAACCTGCTTTCATCTGTGAAGAGCACAGGGCGCCAGTGGCGAATTTGCCAATCTTGGTGTTCTCTGGCAAATGCCAAACGTCCTGCACGGTGTTGGGCTGTAAGCACAACCCCCACCTGTGGACATCGGGCCCTCATACCACCCTCATGGAGTCTGTTTCTGACCGTTTGATCAGACACATGCACATTTGTGGCCTGCTGGAGGTCATTTTGCAGGGCTCTGGCAGTGCTTCTCCTGCTTCTCCTTGCACAAAGGCGGAGGTAGCGGACCTGCTGCTGGGTTGTTGCCCTCCTACGGCCTTCTCCACGTCTCCTGATGTACTGGCCTGTCTCCTGGTAGCGCCTCCATGCTCTGGACACTACGCTGACAGACACAGCAAACCTTCTTGCCACAGCTCGCATTGATGTGCCATCCTGGATGAGCTGCACTACCTGAGCCACTTGTGTGGGTTGTAGACTCCGTCTCATGCTACCACTAGAGTGAAAGCACCGCCAGCATTCAAAAGTGACCAAAACATCAGCCAGGAAGCATAGGAACTGAGAAGTGGTCTGTGGTCCCCACCTGCAGAACCACTCCTTTATTGGGGGTGTCTTGCTAATTGCCTATAATTTCCACCTGTTGTCTATTCCATTTGCACAACAGCATGTGAAATTTATTGTCAATCAGTGTTGCTTCCTAAGTGGACAGTTTGATTTCACAGAAGTGTGATTGACTTGGAGTTACATTGTGTTGTTTAAGTGTTCCCTTTATTTTTTTGAGCACTGTATGTATATATATATATATATAACTAAATGATATAGTCCGTCGAGCCAGATTCATATACAGTGGTGTAAAGTACTTAAGTAAAAATACTTTAAAGTAATTCTTAAGTCGTTTTTTGGGGTATCTGTACTTAACTAATCATATTTTGGACTACTTTTACTTCACTACATTTCTAAAGAGAATAATGTACTTTTTACTCCATACATTTTCCCTGACACCCATAAGAAGTCGTTACATTTTGAATGCTTAGCAGGACAGGAAAATCGTGCAATTCACACACTTATCAAGAGAACATCCCGGGTCATCCCTACTGCCTCTTATCTGGCAGACTCACTAAACACAAATGATTTGTTTGTAAATTGTGGCTGAGTGGTGAACCGTGCCCCTGGCTCTCCGTAAATTAAAAAATAAGATAATCGTGTTGTTTGGTTTGCTTAATATAACACATTTTAAATGATTTACACTTTTACTTTTGATACTCAAGTACATTTAAAACCAAAAACGTTTAGATTTTACTACTGGAGTAACTTTTACTTGAGTCATTTTCTTTTAAAGCATCTTTACTTTTACTCAAGTATGAAAATTGGATACTTTTTCCACCACTGGTATCTATACTTTTACTCAAGTATGACAATTGGGTTCTTTTTCCACCACTGTTAATATATATTGATGATGTATATGGTCCTTCGAGAAGGATGCTTATCTATATACAAAAATATGGTCCTTTGAGCCAGATTTATATTTTCCTAACAAAACGGTCGAGATATACAGTAATAAAACCACAGGCCTTTGCTTTCAAATCAAATCCAAGTTTATTTGTCACGTGTGCCGAATACAACAGGTGTAGACCTTACAGTGAACTGCTTACTTACAGGCTCTTAACCAATAGTGCAAAAAAGGTATTAGGTGAACAATAGGTAAGTAAAGAAATAAAACAACAGTAAAAAGACAGGCTATATACAGTAGCGAGGCTATAAAAGTAGCGAGGCTACATACAGACACCGGTTAGTCAGGCTGGTTGAGGTAGTATGTACATGTAGATATGGTTAAAGTGACTAAGCATATATGATGAACAGAGAGTAGCAAAAGCGTAAAAGAGGGGTTGGCGGGACACAATGCAAATAGTTTGGGTAGCCATTTCATTGCCTGATCAGGAGTCTTATGGCTTGCGGGTAAAAACTGTGTAGAAGCCTTTTTGTCCTAGACTTGGCACTCCGGTACGGCTTGCCATGCGGTAGTAGAGAGAACAGTCTATGACTGGGGTGGCTGGACTCTTTGACAATTTTTAGGGCCTTCCTCTGACACCACCTGGTGTAGAGGTCCTGGATGTCAGGAAGCTTAGCCCCAGTGATGTACTGGGCCGTACGCACTACCCTCTGTAGCTATATATGCAATCAGGCCACCGCCTCCCATTCTACCTGTGGTTTCAATGCGACTGTTCTCATGTTGTATGTTGAAACACATAAATCAAAACTTTAGATTAACAGTCTAAGGCTCAAAGCAATTGAGCCACAGACATGGAGTTGGTAAAAAGCTGACCTTTGACCCCTGGCTGTCTGCGATCTCATTCTATCTGGAGTTTAGATACATGGTGAAGCTATTCAGCAACTGATGATCACAGGCCACTGACACCCATGTTACTAGGATGTAAAATATCATACTCCTCCTCTTTTACATTCAACAACTCACCAATCACGTTTAAAAAAAGAGTACACGTCATCAAATTTACACTCCAGGAAAGTGTTCTTACATCACAGAGCTCAACAATTAGAAAACACGCGTCCCTGGGTGGGCTTGAACCACCAACCTTTAGATTAACAGTCTAACGCGCTAACCAATTGCGCCACAGAAACTAAACTGCTAGAGCATGGACCCACGTGGAACAAGGACCACGTTCATTTCATGGAAATCACTCCGCCGTTACGTGGTTGCAAAAATGCTATTATCTTATCCAGAAAGAGACATATTCAGCTTCCATTCATAATTGTGCGGCTAAACAGAGGGGTAATATCCAGATCTGAACAGACGTATATACTACGTGGTTTATCTCAAAGACAGATGTTTTCTAAATGTTGTTCATGTCCCTCCCAATCCGTCTCTCGGTGAAGTAAAAGGACAATAAAATGTTCACCTCCCCGTCGGGGAATTGAACCCCGGTCTCCCGCGTGACAGGCGGGGATACTGACCACTATACTAACGAGGACTGAGTGTGTGCTGGAATTCTACCTCTGCAGGTCACTTTCAGTTAAAGCAACAGCATCCCCTTCTTTGTCAATATAAGTCCACATTTAGACACGCATACACACACACACACAGCAGACTACCACGGTTGTTTGAATATTCAAATATCCAAACGGACCTCAGTATTTCATTACTTGTGTGCCTGTTCATTTTTGTTGACCTTTTTTTGCGGGGGTGGGCCTATTTTAACACTGAAAACGTTTTTTCTAAATTAAATGATCATTGAGACATTATTACATACAGGGATACACCGTGACAATTGAAATGTTTTATTTAATAAAACAACAGTTGAACTGTTGAATTTACATTTGATGACGGTATATCGAGCTGGCGCATTTAGTCCTTCAGTCAACTCTTGACAACCATCCCTAACAAACACGGTCAACTCTGACAACTATCCCAAACAAACACGGTCAACTCTGACAACCATCCCTAACAAACACGATACCAACATTTTCCTATAAACAAGTCCTGCGCACACTTTAAACAACGAGACAAAATACATTCATTAGAATTTTCTCAAAGTTATACAAGGTGATATACAGTGATTTATCATAATGGGGGTTGCTGAAAATGAAAAGAAGTTCTAGCAGTAACAAGAGTGGATAATAGATTCTGAATTTATTGTTCCTCAAAGCAGATTAATATAGACATACATACACATATCCAGAACCAGTCAAAAGTTGGGACACACCTACTCATTCAAGGTTTTTTTTTTCTAGATTTTTTACTATTTTCTACATTGTAGAATAAAAGTGAAGACATCAAAACTATAAAATAACACATGGTATCTTGTAGTAACTAAAAAAGTGTTAAAGAAATAAAAATATATTTTATATTCTTCAAAGTAGCCACCCTTTGTCTTGATGACAGCTTTGCACACTCTTGGCATTCTCTCCACCAGCTGCAAGTGGAATGCTTTTCAACAGTCTTGAAGGAGTTCCCACAAATGCTGAGCACTTGTTGGCTGCTTTTCCTTCACTCTGCGGTCCAACTCATCCCAAACTCTCTCAATCAGGTGATTGTGGAGGCCAGGTCATTTGATGCAGCACTCCATCACTCTCCTTCTTGGTCAAATAGCCCTTACACAGCCTGGAGGTGTGTTGGGTCATTGTCCTGTTGAAAAACAAATGATAGTCCCACTAAGCGCAAACCAGGTGGGATGGCGTATCGCTGCAGAATACTGTGGTAGCAATGCTGGTTAAGTGTGCCTTGAATTCTAAATAAAATCACCAACAGTGTCACCAGCAAAGCATCCCCACACCATCACACCTCCTCCTTGCTTCACGGTGGGAATCACACACGCGGAGATCATGCGTTCACCTACTCCGCGTCTCACAAAGACAGAGCGGTTGGAACCAAAAATCTCAAATTTGGAGTCAGACCAAAGGACAGATTTCCAACAATCTAATGGCCATTGCTCGTGTTTCTTGGCCCAAGCAAGTCTCTTCATATTATTGGTGTCCTTTAGTAATGTTTTTGTTTTACAGCAATTCGACCATGAAGGCCTGATTCACGTAGTCTCTTCTGAACAGTTGATGTTGAGATGTGTCTGTTACTTGAACTCTGTGAAGCATTTATTTGGGCTGCAATTTCTGAGGCTGGTAACTCGATTGAACTTTTTCTCCGCAGCAGAGCTAACTCTGGGTCTTCCTTTCCTGTGGCGGTCCTCATGAGAGCCAGTTTCATCATAGCGCTTGATGGTTTTTGCGACTGCGCTTGAAGAAACTTTCAAAGTTGTTGAAATTTTCCAGATTGACTGACCTTCGCTTCTTAAAGTAATGATGTACCGCCGTTAAATATATATATATATATATATATATATACTGATCAAAAAAATAAAGGGAACACTTAAACAACACATCCTCGATCTGAATGAAAGAAATAATCTTATTAAATACTTTTTTCTTTACATAGTTGAATGTGCTGACAACAAAATCACACACAAATAATCAATGGAAATCCAATTTATCAACCCATGGAGGTCTGGATTTGGAGTCACACTCAAAATTAAAGTGGAAAACCACACTACAAGCTGATCCAACTTTGATGTAATGTCCTTAAAACAAGTCAAAATGAGGCTCAGTAGTGTGTGTGGCCTCCACGTGCCTGTATGACCTCCCTACAACGCCTGGGCATGCTCCTGATGAGGTGGCGGATGGTCTCCTGAGGGATCTCCTCCCAGACCTGGACTAAAGCATCCGCCAACTCTTGGACAGTCTGTGGTGCAACGTGGCGTTGGTGGATGGAGCGAGACATGATGTCCCAGATGTGCTCAATTGGATTCAGGTCTGGGGAACGGGCGGGCCAGTCCATAGGATCAATGCCTTTCCTCTTGTAGGAACTGCTGACACACTCCAGCCACATGAGGTCTAGCATTGTCTTGCATTAGGAGGAACCCAGGGCCAACTGAACCAGCATATGGTCTCACAAGGGGTCTGAGGATCTCATCTCGGTACCTAATGGCAGTCAGGCTACCTCTGGCGAGCACATGGAGGGCTGTGCGGCCCCCCAAAGAAATGCCACCCACCCCACCCCACACCATGACTGACCCAACGCCAAACCGGTCATGCTGGAGGATGTTGCAGGCAGCAGAACGTTCTCCACGGCGTCTCCAGACTCTGTCACGTCTGTCACGTGCTCAGTGTGAACCTGCTTTCATCTGTGAAGAGCACAGGGCGCCAGTGGCGAATTTGCCAATCTTGGTGTTCTCTGGCAAATGCCAAACGTCCTGCACGGTGTTGGGCTGTAAGCACAACCCCCACCTGTGGACGTCGGGCCCTCATACCACCCTCATGGAGTCTGTTTCTGACCGTTTGATCAGACACATGCACATTTGTGGCCTGCTGGAGGTCATTTTGCAGGGCTCTGGCAGTGCTTCTCCTGCTTCTCCTTGCACAAAGGCGGAGGTAGCGGACCTGCTGCTGGGTTGTTGCCCTCCTACGGCCTTCTCCACGTCTCCTGATGTACTGGCCTGTCTCCTGGTAGCGCCTCCATGCTCTGGACACTACGCTGACAGACACAGCAAACCTTCTTGCCACAGCTCGCATTGATGTGCCATCCTGGATGAGCTGCACTACCTGAGCCACTTGTGTGGGTTGTAGACTCCGTCTCATGCTACCACTAGAGTGAAAGCACCGCCAGCATTCAAAAGTGACCAAAACATCAGCAAGGAAGCATAGGAACTGAGAAGTGGTCTGTGGTCCCCACCTGCAGAACCACTCCTTTATTGGGGATGTCTTGCTAATTGCCTATAATTTCCACCTGTTGTCTATTCCATTTGCACAACAGCATGTGAAATTTATTGTCAATCAGTGTTGCTTCCTAAGTGGACAGTTTGATTTCACAGAAGTGTGATTGACTTGGAGTTACATTGTGTTGTTTAAGTGTTCCCTTTATTTTTTTGAGCACTGTATGTATATATATATATATATAACTAAATGATATAGTCCGTCGAGCCAGATTCATATACAGTGGTGTAAAGTACTTAAGTAAAAATACTTTAAAGTAATTCTTAAGTCGTTTTTTGGGGTATCTGTACTTAACTAATCATATTTTGGACTACTTTTACTTCACTACATTTCTAAAGAGAATAATGTACTTTTTACTCCATACATTTTCCCTGACACCCATAAGAAGTCGTTACATTTTGAATGCTTAGCAGGACAGGAAAATCGTGCAATTCACGCACTTATCAAGAGAACATCCCGGGTCATCCCTACTGCCTCTTATCTGGCAGACTCACTAAACACAAATGATTTGTTTGTAAATTGTGGCTGAGTGGTGAACCGTGCCCCTGGCTCTCCGTAAATTAAAAAATAAGATAATCGTGTTGTTTGGTTTGCTTAATATAACACATTTTAAATGATTTACACTTTTACTTTTGATACTCAAGTACATTTAAAACCAAAAACGTTTAGATTTTACTACTGGAGTAACTTTTACTTGAGTCATTTTCTTTTAAAGCATCTTTACTTTTACTCAAGTATGACAATTGGGTTCTTTTTCCACCACTGTTAATATATATTGATGATGTATATGGTCCTTCGAGAAGGATGCTTATCTCTATACAAAAATATGGTCCTTTGAGCCAGATTTATATTTTCCTAACAAAACGGTCGAGATATACAGTAATAAAACCACAGGCCTTTGCTTTCAAATCAAATCCAAGTTTATTTGTCACGTGTGCCGAATACAACAGGTGTAGACCTTACAGTGAACTGCTTACTTACAGGCTCTTAACCAATAGTGCAAAAAAGGTATTAGGTGAACAATAGGTAAGTAAAGAAATAAAACAACAGTAAAAAGACAGGCTATATACAGTAGCGAGGCTATAAAAGTAGCGAGGCTACATACAGACACCGGTTAGTCAGGCTGGTTGAGGTAGTATGTACATGTAGATATGGTTAAAGTGACTAAGCATATATGATGAACAGAGAGTAGCAAAAGCGTAAAAGAGGGGTTGGCGGGACACAATGCAAATAGTTTGGGTAGCCATTTCATTGCCTGTTCAGGAGTCTTATGGCTTGCGGGTAAAAACTGTGTAGAAGCCTTTTTGTCCTAGACTTGGCACTCCGGTACGGCTTGCCATGCGGTAGTAGAGAGAACAGTCTATGACTGGGGTGGCTGGACTCTTTGACAATTTTTAGGGCCTTCCTCTGACACCACCTGGTGTAGAGGTCCTGGATGGCAGGCAGCTTAGCCCCAGTGATGTACTGGGCCGTACGCACTACCCTCTGTAGCTATATATGCAATCAGGCCACCGCCTCCCATTTTACCTGTGGTTTCAATGCGACTGTTCTCATGTTGTATGTTGAAACACATAAATCAAAACTTTAGATTAACAGTCTAAGGCTCAAAGCAATTGAGCCACAGACATGGAGTTGGTAAAAAGCTGACCTTTGACCCCTGGCTGTCTGCGATCTCATTCTATCGGGAGTTTAGATACATGGTGAAGCTATTCAGCAACTGATGATCACAGGCCACTGACACCCATTTTACTAGGATGTAAAATATCATACTCCTCCTCTTTTACATTCAACAACTCACCAATCACGTTTAAAAAAAGAGTACACGTCATCAAATTTACACTCCAGGAAAGTGTTCTTACATCACAGAGCTCAACAATTAGAAAACACTCGTCCCTGGGTGGGCTTGAACCACCAACCTTTAGATTAACAGTCTAACGCGCTAACCAATTGCGCCACAGAGACTAAACTGGTAGGACATGGACCCACGTGGAACAAGGACCACGTTCATTTCATGGAAATCACTCCGCCGTTACGTGGTTGCAAAAATGCTATTATCTTATCCAGAAAGAGACATATTCAGCTTCCATTCATAATTGTGCGGCTAAACAGAGGGGTAATATCCAGATCTGAACAGACGTATATACTACGTGGTTTATCTCAAAGACAGATGTTTTCTAAATGTTGTTCATGTCCCTCCCAATTCGTCTCCCGTTGAAGTAAAAGGACAATAAAATGTTCACCTCCCCGTCGGGGAATTGAACCCCGATCTCACGCGTGACAGGCGGGGATACTGACCACTATACTAACGAGGACTGAGTGTGTGCTGGAATTCTACCTCTGCAGGTCACTTTCAGTTAAAGCAACAGCATCCCCTTCTTTGTCAATATAAGTCCACATTTAGACACGCATACACACACACACACACACAGCAGACGACCACGGTTGTTTGAATATTCAAATATCCAAACGGACCTCAGTATTTCATTACTTGTGTGCCTGTTCATTTTTGTTGACCTTTTTTGCGGGGGTGGGCCTATTTTAACACTGAAAACGTTTTTTCTAAATTAAATGATCATTGAGACATTATTACATACAGGGATACACCGTGCCAATTGAAATGCTTTATTTAATAAAACAACAGTTGAACTGTTGAATTTACATTTGATGACGGTATATCGAGCTGGCGCATTTAGTCCTTCAGTCAACTCTTGACAACCATCCCTAACAAACACGGTCAACTCTGACAACTATCCCAAACAAACACGGTCAACTCTGACAACCATCCCTAACAAACACGATACCAACATTTTCCTATAAACAAGTCCTGCGCACACTTTAAACAACGAGACAAAATACATTCATTAGAATTTTCTCAAAGTTATACAAGGTGATATACAGTGATTTATCATAATGGGGGTTGCTGAAAATGAAAAGAAGTTCTAGCAGTAACAAGAGTGGATAATAGATTCTGAATTTATTGTTCCTCAAAGCAGATTAATATAGACATACATACACATATCCAGAACCAGTCAAAAGTTGGGACACACCTACTCATTCAAGGTTTTTTTTTTCTAGATTTTTTACTATTTTCTACATTGTAGAATAAAAGTGAAGACATCAAAACTATAAAATAACACATGGTATCTTGTAGTAACTAAAAAAGTGTTAAAGAAATAAAAATATATTTTATATTCTTCAAAGTAGCCACCCTTTGTCTTGATGACAGCTTTGCACACTCTTGGCATTCTCTCCACCAGCTGCACCTGGAATGCTTTTCAACAGTCTTGAAGGAGTTCCCACAAATGCTGAGCACTTGTTGGCTGCTTTTCCTTCACTCTGCGGTCCAACTCATCCCAAACTCTCTCAATCAGGTGATTGTGGAGGCCAGGTCATTTGATGCAGCACTCCATCACTCTCCTTCTTGGTCAAATAGCCCTTACACAGCCTGGAGGTGTGTTGGGTCATTGTCCTGTTGAAAAACAAATGATAGTCCCACTAAGCGCAAACCAGATGGGATGGCGTATCGCTGCAGAATACTGTGGTAGCAATGCTGGTTAAGTGTGCCTTGAATTCTAAATAAAATCACCAACAGTGTCACCAGCAAAGCATCCCCACACCATCACACCTCCTCCTTGCTTCACGGTGGGAATCACACACGCGGAGATCATGCGTTCACCTACTCCGCGTCTCACAAAGACAGAGCGGTTGGAACCAAAAATCTCAAATTTGGAGTCAGACCAAAGGACAGATTTCCAACAATCTAATGGCCATTGCTCGTGTTTCTTGGCCCAAGCAAGTCTCTTCATATTATTGGTGTCCTTTAGTAATGTTTTTGTTTTACAGCAATTCGACCATGAAGGCCTGATTCACGTAGTCTCTTCTGAACAGTTGATGTTGAGATGTGTCTGTTACTTGAACTCTGTGAAGCATTTATTTGGGCTGCAATTTCTGAGGCTGGTAACTCGAATGAACTTTTTCTCCGCAGCAGAGCTAACTCTGGGTCTTCCTTTCCTGTGGCGGTCCTCATGAGAGCCAGTTTCATCATAGCGCTTGATGGTTTTTGCGACTGCGCTTGAAGAAACTTTCAAAGTTGTTGAAATTTTCCAGATTGACTGACCTTCGCTTCTTAAAGTAATGATGTACCGCCGTTAAATATATATATATATATATATATATATATATATATATATATATATATATATATATATATATATATATATACTGATCAAAAAAATAAAGGGAACACTTAAACAACACATCCTCGATCTGAATGAAAGAAATAATCTTATTAAATGCTTTTTTCTTTACATAGTTGAATGTGCTGACAACAAAATCACACAAAAATAATCAATGGAAATCCAATTTATCAACCCATGGAGGTCTGGATTTGGAGTCACACTCAAAATTAAAGTGGAAAACCACACTACAAGCTGATCCAACTTTGATGTAATGTCCTTAAAACAAGTCAAAATGAGGCTCAGTAGTGTATGTGGCCTCCACGTGCCTGTATGACCTCCCTACAACGCCTGGGCATGCTCCTGATGAGGTGGCGGATGGTCTCCTGAGGGATCTCCTCCGAGACCTGGACTAAAGCATCCGCCAACTCTTGGACAGTCTGTGGTGCAACGTGGCGTTGGTGGATGGAGCGAGACATGATGTCCCAGATGTGCTCAATTGGATTCAGGTCTGGGGAACGGGCGGGCCAGTCCATAGGATCAATGCCTTTCCTCTTGTAGGAACTGCTGACACACTCCAGCCACATGAGGTCTAGCATTGTCTTGCATTAGGAGGAACCCAGGGCCAACTGAACCAGCATATGGTCTCACAAGGGGTCTGAGGATCTCATCTCGGTACCTAATGGCAGTCAGGCTACCTCTGGCGAGCACATGGAGGGCTGTGCGGCCCCCCAAAGAAATGCCACCCACCCCACCCCACACCACACCATGACTGACCCACCGCCAAACCGGTCATGCTGGAGGATGTTGCAGGCAGCAGAACGTTCTCCACGGCGTCTCCAGACTCTGTCACGTCTGTCACGTGCTCAGTGTGAACGTGCTTTCATCTGTGAAGAGCACAGGGCGCCAGTGGCGAATTTGCCAATCTTGGTGTTCTCTGGCAAATGCCAAACGTCCTGCACGGTGTTGGGCTGTAAGCACAACCCCCACCTGTGGACGTCGGGCCCTCATACCACCCTCATGGAGTCTGTTTCTGACCGTTTGATCAGACACATGCACATTTGTGGCCTGCTGGAGGTCATTTTGCAGGGCTCTGGCAGTGCTTCTCCTGCTTCTCCTTGCACAAAGGCGGAGGTAGCGGACCTGCTGCTGGGTTGTTGCCCTCCTACGGCCTTCTCCACGTCTCCTGATGTACTGGCCTGTCTCCTGGTAGCGCCTCCATGCTCTGGACACTACGCTGACAGACACAGCAAACCTTCTTGCCACAGCTCGCATTGATGTGCCATCCTGGATGAGCTGCACTACCTGAGCCACTTGTGTGGGTTGTAGACTCCGTCTCATGCTACCACTAGAGTGAAAGCACCGCCAGCATTCAAAAGTGACCAAAACATCAGCCAGGAAGCATAGGAACTGAGAAGTGGTCTGTGGTCCCCACCTGCAGAACCACTCCTTTATTGGGGGTGTCTTGCTAATTGCCTATAATTTCCACCTGTTGTCTATTCCATTTGCACAACAGCATGTGAAATTTATTGTCAATCAGTGTTGCTTCCTAAGTGGACAGTTTGATTTCACAGAAGTGTGATTGACTTGGAGTTACATTGTGTTGTTTAAGTGTTCCCTTTATTTTTTTGAGCACTGTATGTATATATATATATATATATATATATATATATATATATATATATATATATCATGATATAGTCCGTCGAGCCAGATTAATATACAGTGGTGTAAAGTACTTAAGTAAAAATACTTTAAAGTAATTCTTAAGTCGTTTTTTGGGGTATCTGTACTTAACTAATCATATTTTGGACTACTTTTACTTCACTACATTTCTAAAGAGAATAATGTACTTTTTACTCCATACATTTTCCCTGACACCCATAAGAAGTCGTTACATTTTGAATGCTTAGCAGGACAGGAAAATCGTGCAATTCACGCACTTATCAAGAGAACATCCCGGGTCATCCCTACTGCCTCTTATCTGGCAGACTCACTAAACACAAATGATTTGTTTGTAAATTGTGGCTGAGTGGTGAACCGTGCCCCTGGCTCTCCGTAAATTAAAAAATAAGATAATCGTGTTGTTTGGTTTGCTTAATATAACACATTTTAAATGATTTACACTTTTACTTTTGATACTCAAGTACATTTAAAACCAAAAACGTTTAGATTTTACTACTGGAGTAACTTTTACTTGAGTCATTTTCTTTTAAAGCATCTTTACTTTTACTCAAGTATGACAATTGGGTTCTTTTTCCACCACTGTTAATATATATTGATGATGTATATGGTCCTTCGAGAAGGATGCTTATCTATATACAAAAATATGGTCCTTTGAGCCAGATTTATATTTTCCTAACAAAACGGTCGAGATATACAGTAATAAAACCACAGGCCTTTGCTTTCAAATCAAATCCAAGTTTATTTGTCACGTGTGCCGAATACAACAGGTGTAGACCTTACAGTGAACTGCTTACTTACAGGCTCTTAACCAATAGTGCAAAAAAGGTATTAGGTGAACAATAGGTAAGTAAAGAAATAAAACAACAGTAAAAAGACAGGCTATATACAGTAGCGAGGCTATAAAAGTAGCGAGGCTACATACAGACACCGGTTAGTCAGGCTGGTTGAGGTAGTATGTACATGTAGATATGGTTAAAGTGACTAAGCATATATGATGAACAGAGAGTAGCAAAAGCGTAAAAGAGGGGTTGGCGGGACACAATGCAAATAGTTTGGGTAGCCATTTGATTGCCTGTTCAGGAGTCTTATGGCTTGCGGGTAAAAACTGTGTAGAAGCCTTTTTGTCCTAGACTTGGCACTCCGGTACGGCTTGCCATGCGGTAGTAGAGAGAACAGTCTATGACTGGGGTGGCTGGACTCTTTGACAATTTTTAGGGCCTTCCTCTGACACCACCTGGTGTAGAGGTCCTGGATGGCAGGCAGCTTAGCCCCAGTGATGTACTGGGCCGTACGCACTACCCTCTGTAGCTATATATGCAATCAGGCCACCGCCTCCCATTTTACCTGTGGTTTCAATGCGACTGTTCTCATGTTGTATGTTGAAACACATAAATCAAAACTTTAGATTAACAGTCTAAGGCTCAAAGCAATTGAGCCACAGACATGGAGTTGGTAAAAAGCTGACCTTTGACCCCTGGCTGTCTGCGATCTCATTCTATCGGGAGTTTAGATACATGGTGAAGCTATTCAGCAACTGATGATCACAGGCCACTGACACCCATTTTACTAGGATGTAAAATATCATACTCCTCCTCTTTTAGATTCAACAACTCACCAATCACGTTTAAAAAAAGAGTACACGTCATCAAATTTACACTCCAGGAAAGTGTTCTTACATCACAGAGCTCAACAATTAGAAAACACTCGTCCCTGGGTGGGCTTGAACCACCAACCTTTAGATTAACAGTCTAACGCGCTAACCAATTGCGCCACAGAGACTAAACTGCTAGGACATGGACCCACGTGGAACAAGGACCACGTTCATTTCATGGAAATCACTCCGCCGTTACGTGGTTGCAAAAATGCTATTATCTTATCCAGAAAGAGACATATTCAGCTTCCATTCATAATTGTGCGGCTAAACAGAGGGGTAATATCCAGATCTGAACAGACGTATATACTACGTGGTTTATCTCAAAGACAGATGTTTTCTAAATGTTGTTCATGTCCCTCCCAATCCGTCTCCCGGTGAAGTAAAAGGACAATAAAATGTTCACCTCCCCGTCGGGGAATTGAACCCCGGTCTCCCGCGTGACAGGCGGGGATACTGACCACTATCCTAACGAGGACTGAGTGTGTGCTGGAATTCTACCTCTGCAGGTCACTTTCAGTTAAAGCAACAGCATCCCCTTCTTTGTCAATATAAGTCCACATTTAGACACGCATACACACACACACACACACACAGCAGACGACCACGGTTGTTTGAATATTCAAATATCCAAACGGACCTCAGTATTTCATTACTTGTGTGCCTGTTCATTTTTGTTGACCTTTTTTGCGGGGGTGGGCCTATTTTAACACTGAAAACGTTTTTTCTAAATTAAATGATCATTGAGACATTATTACATACAGGGATACACCGTGCCAATTGAAATGCTTTATTTAATAAAACAACAGTTGAACTGTTGAATTTACATTTGATGACGGTATATCGAGCTGGCGCATTTAGTCCTTCAGTCAACTCTTGACAACCATCCCTAACAAACACGGTCAACTCTGACAACTATCCCAAACAAACACGGTCAACTCTGACAACCATCCCTAACAAACACGATACCAACATTTTCCTATAAACAAGTCCTGCGCACACTTTAAACAACGAGACAAAATACATTCATTAGAATTTTCTCAAAGTTATACAAGGTGATATACAGTGATTTATCATAATGGGGGTTGCTGAAAATGAAAAGAAGTTCTAGCAGTAACAAGAGTGGATAATAGATTCTGAATTTATTGTTCCTCAAACCAGATTAATATAGACATACATACACATATCCAGAACCAGTCAAAAGTTGGGACACACCTACTCATTCAAGGTTTTTTTTCTTCTAGATTTTTTACTATTTTCTACATTGTAGAATAAAAGTGAAGACATCAAAACTATAAAATAACACATGGTATCTTGTAGTAACTAAAAAAGTGTTAAAGAAATAAAAATATATTTTATATTCTTCAAAGTAGCCACCCTTTGTCTTGATGACAGCTTTGCACACTCTTGGCATTCTCTCCACCAGCTGCACCTGGAATGCTTTTCAACAGTCTTGAAGGAGTTCCCACAAATGCTGAGCACTTGTTGGCTGCTTTTCCTTCACTCTGCGGTCCAACTCATCCCAAACTCTCTCAATCAGGTGATTGTGGAGGCCAGGTCATTTGATGCAGCACTCCATCACTCTCCTTCTTGGTCAAATAGCCCTTACACAGCCTGGAGGTGTGTTGGGTCATTGTCCTGTTGAAAAACAAATGATAGTCCCACTAAGCGCAAACCAGATGGGATGGCGTATCGCTGCAGAATACTGTGGTAGCAATGCTGGTTAAGTGTGCCTTGAATTCTAAATAAAATCACCAACAGTGTCACCAGCAAAGCATCCCCACACCATCACACCTCCTCCTTGCTTCACGGTGGGAATCACACACGCGGAGATCATGCGTTCACCTACTCCGCGTCTCACAAAGACAGAGCGGTTGGAACCAAAAATCTCAAATTTGGAGTCAGACCAAAGGACAGATTTCCAACAATCTAATGGCCATTGCTCGTGTTTCTTGGCCCAAGCAAGTCTCTTCATATTATTGGTGTCCTTTAGTAATGTTTTTGTTTTACAGCAATTCGACCATGAAGGCCTGATTCACGTAGTCTCTTCTGAACAGTTGATGTTGAGATGTGTCTGTTACTTGAACTCTGTGAAGCATTTATTTGGGCTGCAATTTCTGAGGCTGGTAACTCGAATGAACTTTTTCTCCGCAGCAGAGCTAACTCTGGGTCTTCCTTTCCTGTGGCGGTCCTCATGAGAGCCAGTTTCATCATAGCGCTTGATGGTTTTTGCGACTGCGCTTGAAGAAACTTTCAAAGTTGTTGAAATTTTCCAGATTGACTGACCTTCGCTTCTTAAAGTAATGATGTACCGCCGTTAAATATATATATATATATATATATATATATATATATATATATATATATATATATATATATATATATACTGATCAAAAAAATAAAGGGAACACTTAAACAACACATCCTCGATCTGAATGAAAGAAATAATCTTATTAAATACTTTTTTCTTTACATAGTTGAATGTGCTGACAACAAAATCACACAAAAATAATCAATGGAAATCCAATTTATCAACCCATGGAGGTCTGGATTTGGAGTCACACTCAAAATTAAAGTGGAAAACCACACTACAAGCTGATCCAACTTTGATGTAATGTCCTTAAAACAAGTCAAAATGAGGCTCAGTAGTGTGTGTGGCCTCCACGTGCCTGTATGACCTCCCTACAACGCCTGGGCATGCTCCTGATGAGGTGGCGGATGGTCTCCTGAGGGATCTCCTCCGAGACCTGGACTAAAGCATCCGCCAACTCTTGGACAGTCTGTGGTGCAACGTGGCGTTGGTGGATGGAGCGAGACATGATGTCCCAGATGTGCTCAATTGGATTCAGGTCTGGGGAACGGGCGGGCCAGTCCATAGGATCAATGCCTTTCCTCTTGTAGGAACTGCTGACACACTCCAGCCACATGAGGTCTAGCATTGTCTTGCATTAGGAGGAACCCAGGGCCAACTGAACCAGCATATGGTCTCACAAGGGGTCTGAGGATCTCATCTCGGTACCTAATGGCAGTCAGGCTACCTCTGGCGAGCACATGGAGGGCTGTGCGGCCCCCCAAAGAAATGCCACCCACCCCACCCCACACCACACCATGACTGACCCACCGCCAAACCGGTCATGCTGGAGGATGTTGCAGGCAGCAGAACGTTCTCCACGGCGTCTCCAGACTCTGTCACGTCTGTCACGTGCTCAGTGTGAACGTGCTTTCATCTGTGAAGAGCACAGGGCGCCAGTGGCGAATTTGCCAATCTTGGTGTTCTCTGGCAAATGCCAAACGTCCTGCACGGTGTTGGGCTGTAAGCACAACCCCCACCTGTGGACGTCGGGCCCTCATACCACCCTCATGGAGTCTGTTTCTGACCGTTTGATCAGACACATGCACATTTGTGGCCTGCTGGAGGTCATTTTGCAGGGCTCTGGCAGTGCTTCTCCTGCTTCTCCTTGCACAAAGGCGGAGGTAGCGGACCTGCTGCTGGGTTGTTGCCCTCCTACGGCCTTCTCCACGTCTCCTGATGTACTGGCCTGTCTCCTGGTAGCGCCTCCATGCTCTGGACACTACGCTGACAGACACAGCAAACCTTCTTGCCACAGCTCGCATTGATGTGCCATCCTGGATGAGCTGCACTACCTGAGCCACTTGTGTGGGTTGTAGACTCCGTCTCATGCTACCACTAGAGTGAAAGCACCGCCAGCATTCAAAAGTGACCAAAACATCAGCCAGGAAGCATAGGAACTGAGAAGTGGTCTGTGGTCCCCACCTGCAGAACCACTCCTTTATTGGGGGTGTCTTGCTAATTGCCTATAATTTCCACCTGTTGTCTATTCCATTTGCACAACAGCATGTGAAATTTATTGTCAATCAGTGTTGCTTCCTAAGTGGACAGTTTGATTTCACAGAAGTGTGATTGACTTGGAGTTACATTGTGTTGTTTAAGTGTTCCCTTTATTTTTTTGAGCACTGTATGTATATATATATATATATATATATATATATATATATATATATCATGATATAGTCCGTCGAGCCAGATTAATATACAGTGGTGTAAAGTACTTAAGTAAAAATACTTTAAAGTAATTCTTAAGTCGTTTTTTGGGGTATCTGTACTTAACTAATCATATTTTGGACTACTTTTACTTCACTACATTTCTAAAGAGAATAATGTACTTTTTACTCCATACATTTTCCCTGACACCCATAAGAAGTCGTTACATTTTGAATGCTTAGCAGGACAGGAAAATCGTGCAATTCACGCACTTATCAAGAGAACATCCCGGGTCATCCCTACTGCCTCTTATCTGGCAGACTCACTAAACACAAATGATTTGTTTGTAAATTGTGGCTGAGTGGTGAACCGTGCCCCTGGCTCTCCGTAAATTAAAAAATAAGATAATCGTGTTGTTTGGTTTGCTTAATATAACACATTTTAAATGATTTACACTTTTACTTTTGATACTCAAGTACATTTAAAACCAAAAACGTTTAGATTTTACTACTGGAGTAACTTTTACTTGAGTCATTTTCTTTTAAAGCATCTTTACTTTTACTCAAGTATGACAATTGGGTTCTTTTTCCACCACTGTTAATATATATTGATGATGTATATGGTCCTTCGAGAAGGATGCTTATCTATATACAAAAATATGGTCCTTTGAGCCAGATTTATATTTTCCTAACAAAACGGTCGAGATATACAGTAATAAAACCACAGGCCTTTGCTTTCAAATCAAATCCAAGTTTATTTGTCACGTGTGCCGAATACAACAGGTGTAGACCTTACAGTGAACTGCTTACTTACAGGCTCTTAACCAATAGTGCAAAAAAGGTATTAGGTGAACAATAGGTAAGTAAAGAAATAAAACAACAGTAAAAAGACAGGCTATATACAGTAGCGAGGCTATAAAAGTAGCGAGGCTACATACAGACACCGGTTAGTCAGGCTGGTTGAGGTAGTATGTACATGTAGATATGGTTAAAGTGACTAAGCATATATGATGAACAGAGAGTAGCAAAAGCGTAAAAGAGGGGTTGGCGGGACACAATGCAAATAGTTTGGGTAGCCATTTCATTGCCTGTTCAGGAGTCTTATGGCTTGCGGGTAAAAAACTGTGTAGAAGCCTTTTTGTCCTAGACTTGGCACTCCGGTACGGCTTGCCATGCGGTAGTAGAGAGAACAGTCTATGACTGGGGTGGCTGGACTCTTTGACAATTTTTAGGGCCTTCCTCTGACACCACCTGGTGTAGAGGTCCTGGATGGCAGGCAGCTTAGCCCCAGTGATGTACTGGGCCGTACGCACTACCCTCTGTAGCTATATATGCAATCAGGCCACCGCCTCCCATTTTACCTGTGGTTTCAATGCGACTGTTCTCATGTTGTATGTTGAAACACATAAATCAAAACTTTAGATTAACAGTCTAAGGCTCAAAGCAATTGAGCCACAGACATGGAGTTGGTAAAAAGCTGACCTTTGACCCCTGGCTGTCTGCGATCTCATTCTATCGGGAGTTTAGATACATGGTGAAGCTATTCAGCAACTGATGATCACAGGCCACTGACACCCATTTTACTAGGATGTAAAATATCATACTCCTCCTCTTTTAGATTCAACAACTCACCAATCACGTTTAAAAAAAGAGTACACGTCATCAAATTTACACTCCAGGAAAGTGTTCTTACATCACAGAGCTCAACAATTAGAAAACACTCGTCCCTGGGTGGGCTTGAACCACCAACCTTTAGATTAACAGTCTAACGCGCTAACCAATTGCGCCACAGAGACTAAACTGCTAGGACATGGACCCACGTGGAACAAGGACCACGTTCATTTCATGGAAATCACTCCGCCGTTACGTGGTTGCAAAAATGCTATTATCTTATCCAGAAAGAGACATATTCAGCTTCCATTCATAATTGTGCGGCTAAACAGAGGGGTAATATCCAGATCTGAACAGACGTATATACTACGTGGTTTATCTCAAAGACAGATGTTTTCTAAATGTTGTTCATGTCCCTCCCAATCCGTCTCCCGGTGAAGTAAAAGGACAATAAAATGTTCACCTCCCCGTCGGGGAATTGAACCCCGGTCTCCCGCGTGACAGGCGGGGATACTGACCACTATACTAACGAGGACTGAGTGTGTGCTGGAATTCTACCTCTGCAGGTCACTTTCAGTTAAAGCAACAGCATCCCCTTCTTTGTCAATATAAGTCCACATTTAGACACGCATACACACACACACACACACAGCAGACGACCACGGTTGTTTGAATATTCAAATATCCAAACGGACCTCAGTATTTCATTACTTGTGTGCCTGTTCATTTTTGTTGACCTTTTTTGCGGGGGTGGGCCTATTTTAACACTGAAAACGTTTTTTCTAAATTAAATGATCATTGAGACATTATTACATACAGGGATACACCGTGCCAATTGAAATGCTTTATTTAATAAAACAACAGTTGAACTGTTGAATTTACATTTGATGACGGTATATCGAGCTGGCGCATTTAGTCCTTCAGTCAACTCTTGACAACCATCCCTAACAAACACGGTCAACTCTGACAACTATCCCAAACAAACACGGTCAACTCTGACAACCATCCCTAACAAACACGATACCAACATTTTCCTATAAACAAGTCCTGCGCACACTTTAAACAACGAGACAAAATACATTCATTAGAATTTTCTCAAAGTTATACAAGGTGATATACAGTGATTTATCATAATGGGGGTTGCTGAAAATGAAAAGAAGTTCTAGCAGTAACAAGAGTGGATAATAGATTCTGAATTTATTGTTCCTCAAACCAGATTAATATAGACATACATACACATATCCAGAACCAGTCAAAAGTTGGGACACACCTACTCATTCAAGGTTTTTTTTCTTCTAGATTTTTTACTATTTTCTACATTGTAGAATAAAAGTGAAGACATCAAAACTATAAAATAACACATGGTATCTTGTAGTAACTAAAAAAGTGTTAAAGAAATAAAAATATATTTTATATTCTTCAAAGTAGCCACCCTTTGTCTTGATGACAGCTTTGCACACTCTTGGCATTCTCTCCACCAGCTGCACCTGGAATGCTTTTCAACAGTCTTGAAGGAGTTCCCACAAATGCTGAGCACTTGTTGGCTGCTTTTCCTTCACTCTGCGGTCCAACTCATCCCAAACTCTCTCAATCAGGTGATTGTGGAGGCCAGGTCATTTGATGCAGCACTCCATCACTCTCCTTCTTGGTCAAATAGCCCTTACACAGCCTGGAGGTGTGTTGGGTCATTGTCCTGTTGAAAAACAAATGATAGTCCCACTAAGCGCAAACCAGATGGGATGGCGTATCGCTGCAGAATACTGTGGTAGCAATGCTGGTTAAGTGTGCCTTGAATTCTAAATAAAATCACCAACAGTGTCACCAGCAAAGCATCCCCACACCATCACACCTCCTCCTTGCTTCACGGTGGGAATCACACACGCGGAGATCATGCGTTCACCTACTCCGCGTCTCACAAAGACAGAGCGGTTGGAACCAAAAATCTCAAATTTGGAGTCAGACCAAAGGACAGATTTCCAACAATCTAATGGCCATTGCTCGTGTTTCTTGGCCCAAGCAAGTCTCTTCATATTATTGGTGTCCTTTAGTAATGTTTTTGTTTTACAGCAATTCGACCATGAAGGCCTGATTCACGTAGTCTCTTCTGAACAGTTGATGTTGAGATGTGTCTGTTACTTGAACTCTGTGAAGCATTTATTTGGGCTGCAATTTCTGAGGCTGGTAACTCGAATGAACTTTTTCTCCGCAGCAGAGCTAACTCTGGGTCTTCCTTTCCTGTGGCGGTCCTCATGAGAGCCAGTTTCATCATAGCGCTTGATGGTTTTTGCGACTGCGCTTGAAGAAACTTTCAAAGTTGTTGAAATTTTCCAGATTGACTGACCTTCGCTTCTTAAAGTAATGATGTACCGCCGTTAAATATATATATATATATATATATATATATATATATATATATATATATATATATATATATATATATATATACTGATCAAAAAAATAAAGGGAACACTTAAACAACACATCCTCGATCTGAATGAAAGAAATAATCTTATTAAATACTTTTTTCTTTACATAGTTGAATGTGCTGACAACAAAATCACACAAAAATAATCAATGGAAATCCAATTTATCAACCCATGGAGGTCTGGATTTGGAGTCACACTCAAAATTAAAGTGGAAAACCACACTACAAGCTGATCCAACTTTGATGTAATGTCCTTAAAACAAGTCAAAATGAGGCTCAGTAGTGTGTGTGGCCTCCACGTGCCTGTATGACCTCCCTACAACGCCTGGGCATGCTCCTGATGAGGTGGCGGATGGTCTCCTGAGGGATCTCCTCCGAGACCTGGACTAAAGCATCCGCCAACTCTTGGACAGTCTGTGGTGCAACGTGGCGTTGGTGGATGGAGCGAGACATGATGTCCCAGATGTGCTCAATTGGATTCAGGTCTGGGGAACGGGCGGGCCAGTCCATAGGATCAATGCCTTTCCTCTTGTAGGAACTGCTGACACACTCCAGCCACATGAGGTCTAGCATTGTCTTGCATTAGGAGGAACCCAGGGCCAACTGAACCAGCATATGGTCTCACAAGGGGTCTGAGGATCTCATCTCGGTACCTAATGGCAGTCAGGCTACCTCTGGCGAGCACATGGAGGGCTGTGCGGCCCCCCAAAGAAATGCCACCCACCCCACCCCACACCACACCATGACTGACCCACCGCCAAACCGGTCATGCTGGAGGATGTTGCAGGCAGCAGAACGTTCTCCACGGCGTCTCCAGACTCTGTCACGTCTGTCACGTGCTCAGTGTGAACGTGCTTTCATCTGTGAAGAGCACAGGGCGCCAGTGGCGAATTTGCCAATCTTGGTGTTCTCTGGCAAATGCCAAACGTCCTGCACGGTGTTGGGCTGTAAGCACAACCCCCACCTGTGGACGTCGGGCCCTCATACCACCCTCATGGAGTCTGTTTCTGACCGTTTGATCAGACACATGCACATTTGTGGCCTGCTGGAGGTCATTTTGCAGGGCTCTGGCAGTGCTTCTCCTGCTTCTCCTTGCACAAAGGCGGAGGTAGCGGACCTGCTGCTGGGTTGTTGCCCTCCTACGGCCTTCTCCACGTCTCCTGATGTACTGGCCTGTCTCCTGGTAGCGCCTCCATGCTCTGGACACTACGCTGACAGACACAGCAAACCTTCTTGCCACAGCTCGCATTGATGTGCCATCCTGGATGAGCTGCACTACCTGAGCCACTTGTGTGGGTTGTAGACTCCGTCTCATGCTACCACTAGAGTGAAAGCACCGCCAGCATTCAAAAGTGACCAAAACATCAGCCAGGAAGCATAGGAACTGAGAAGTGGTCTGTGGTCCCCACCTGCAGAACCACTCCTTTATTGGGGGTGTCTTGCTAATTGCCTATAATTTCCACCTGTTGTCTATTCCATTTGCACAACAGCATGTGAAATTTATTGTCAATCAGTGTTGCTTCCTAAGTGGACAGTTTGATTTCACAGAAGTGTGATTGACTTGGAGTTACATTGTGTTGTTTAAGTGTTCCCTTTATTTTTTTGAGCACTGTATGTATATATATATATATATATATATATATATATATATATATCATGATATAGTCCGTCGAGCCAGATTAATATACAGTGGTGTAAAGTACTTAAGTAAAAATACTTTAAAGTAATTCTTAAGTCGTTTTTTGGGGTATCTGTACTTAACTAATCATATTTTGGACTACTTTTACTTCACTACATTTCTAAAGAGAATAATGTACTTTTTACTCCATACATTTTCCCTGACACCCATAAGAAGTCGTTACATTTTGAATGCTTAGCAGGACAGGAAAATCGTGCAATTCACGCACTTATCAAGAGAACATCCCGGGTCATCCCTACTGCCTCTTATCTGGCAGACTCACTAAACACAAATGATTTGTTTGTAAATTGTGGCTGAGTGGTGAACCGTGCCCCTGGCTCTCCGTAAATTAAAAAATAAGATAATCGTGTTGTTTGGTTTGCTTAATATAACACATTTTAAATGATTTACACTTTTACTTTTGATACTCAAGTACATTTAAAACCAAAAACGTTTAGATTTTACTACTGGAGTAACTTTTACTTGAGTCATTTTCTTTTAAAGCATCTTTACTTTTACTCAAGTATGACAATTGGGTTCTTTTTCCACCACTGTTAATATATATTGATGATGTATATGGTCCTTCGAGAAGGATGCTTATCTATATACAAAAATATGGTCCTTTGAGCCAGATTTATATTTTCCTAACAAAACGGTCGAGATATACAGTAATAAAACCACAGGCCTTTGCTTTCAAATCAAATCCAAGTTTATTTGTCACGTGTGCCGAATACAACAGGTGTAGACCTTACAGTGAACTGCTTACTTACAGGCTCTTAACCAATAGTGCAAAAAAGGTATTAGGTGAACAATAGGTAAGTAAAGAAATAAAACAACAGTAAAAAGACAGGCTATATACAGTAGCGAGGCTATAAAAGTAGCGAGGCTACATACAGACACCGGTTAGTCAGGCTGGTTGAGGTAGTATGTACATGTAGATATGGTTAAAGTGACTAAGCATATATGATGAACAGAGAGTAGCAAAAGCGTAAAAGAGGGGTTGGCGGGACACAATGCAAATAGTTTGGGTAGCCATTTGATTGCCTGTTCAGGAGTCTTATGGCTTGCGGGTAAAAAACTGTGTAGAAGCCTTTTTGTCCTAGACTTGGCACTCCGGTACGGCTTGCCATGCGGTAGTAGAGAGAACAGTCTATGACTGGGGTGGCTGGACTCTTTGACAATTTTTAGGGCCTTCCTCTGACACCACCTGGTGTAGAGGTCCTGGATGGCAGGCAGCTTAGCCCCAGTGATGTACTGGGCCGTACGCACTACCCTCTGTAGCTATATATGCAATCAGGCCACCGCCTCCCATTTTACCTGTGGTTTCAATGCGACTGTTCTCATGTTGTATGTTGAAACACATAAATCAAAACTTTAGATTAACAGTCTAAGGCTCAAAGCAATTGAGCCACAGACATGGAGTTGGTAAAAAGCTGACCTTTGACCCCTGGCTGTCTGCGATCTCATTCTATCGGGAGTTTAGATACATGGTGAAGCTATTCAGCAACTGATGATCACAGGCCACTGACACCCATTTTACTAGGATGTAAAATATCATACTCCTCCTCTTTTAGATTCAACAACTCACCAATCACGTTTAAAAAAAGAGTACACGTCATCAAATTTACACTCCAGGAAAGTGTTCTTACATCACAGAGCTCAACAATTAGAAAACACTCGTCCCTGGGTGGGCTTGAACCACCAACCTTTAGATTAACAGTCTAACGCGCTAACCAATTGCGCCACAGAGACTAAACTGCTAGGACATGGACCCACGTGGAACAAGGACCACGTTCATTTCATGGAAATCACTCCGCCGTTACGTGGTTGCAAAAATGCTATTATCTTATCCAGAAAGAGACATATTCAGCTTCCATTCATAATTGTGCGGCTAAACAGAGGGGTAATATCCAGATCTGAACAGACGTATATACTACGTGGTTTATCTCAAAGACAGATGTTTTCTAAATGTTGTTCATGTCCCTCCCAATCCGTCTCCCGGTGAAGTAAAAGGACAATAAAATGTTCACCTCCCCGTCGGGGAATTGAACCCCGGTCTCCCGCGTGACAGGCGGGGATACTGACCACTATACTAACGAGGACTGAGTGTGTGCTGGAATTCTACCTCTGCAGGTCACTTTCAGTTAAAGCAACAGCATCCCCTTCTTTGTCAATATAAGTCCACATTTAGACACGCATACACACACACACACAGCAGACGACCACGGTTGTTTGAATATTCAAATATCCAAACGGACCTCAGTATTTCATTACTTGTGTGCCTGTTCATTTTTGTTGACCTTTTTTGCGGGGGTGGGCCTATTTTAACACTGAAAACGTTTTTTCTAAATTAAATGATCATTGAGACATTATTACATACAGGGATACACCGTGCCAATTGAAATGCTTTATTTAATAAAACAACAGTTGAACTGTTGAATTTACATTTGATGACGGTATATCGAGCTGGCGCATTTAGTCCTTCAGTCAACTCTTGACAACCATCCCTAACAAACACGGTCAACTCTGACAACTATCCCAAACAAACACGGTCAACTCTGACAACCATCCCTAACAAACACGATACCAACATTTTCCTATAAACAAGTCCTGCGCACACTTTAAACAACGAGACAAAATACATTCATTAGAATTTTCTCAAAGTTATACAAGGTGATATACAGTGATTTATCATAATGGGGGTTGCTGAAAATGAAAAGAAGTTCTAGCAGTAACAAGAGTGGATAATAGATTCTGAATTTATTGTTCCTCAAACCAGATTAATATAGACATACATACACATATCCAGAACCAGTCAAAAGTTGGGACACACCTACTCATTCAAGGTTTTTTTTCTTCTAGATTTTTTACTATTTTCTACATTGTAGAATAAAAGTGAAGACATCAAAACTATAAAATAACACATGGTATCTTGTAGTAACTAAAAAAGTGTTAAAGAAATAAAAATATATTTTATATTCTTCAAAGTAGCCACCCTTTGTCTTGATGACAGCTTTGCACACTCTTGGCATTCTCTCCACCAGCTGCACCTGGAATGCTTTTCAACAGTCTTGAAGGAGTTCCCACAAATGCTGAGCACTTGTTGGCTGCTTTTCCTTCACTCTGCGGTCCAACTCATCCCAAACTCTCTCAATCAGGTGATTGTGGAGGCCAGGTCATTTGATGCAGCACTCCATCACTCTCCTTCTTGGTCAAATAGCCCTTACACAGCCTGGAGGTGTGTTGGGTCATTGTCCTGTTGAAAAACAAATGATAGTCCCACTAAGCGCAAACCAGATGGGATGGCGTATCGCTGCAGAATACTGTGGTAGCAATGCTGGTTAAGTGTGCCTTGAATTCTAAATAAAATCACCAACAGTGTCACCAGCAAAGCATCCCCACACCATCACACCTCCTCCTTGCTTCACGGTGGGAATCACACACGCGGAGATCATGCGTTCACCTACTCCGCGTCTCACAAAGACAGAGCGGTTGGAACCAAAAATCTCAAATTTGGAGTCAGACCAAAGGACAGATTTCCAACAATCTAATGGCCATTGCTCGTGTTTCTTGGCCCAAGCAAGTCTCTTCATATTATTGGTGTCCTTTAGTAATGTTTTTGTTTTACAGCAATTCGACCATGAAGGCCTGATTCACGTAGTCTCTTCTGAACAGTTGATGTTGAGATGTGTCTGTTACTTGAACTCTGTGAAGCATTTATTTGGGCTGCAATTTCTGAGGCTGGTAACTCGAATGAACTTTTTCTCCGCAGCAGAGCTAACTCTGGGTCTTCCTTTCCTGTGGCGGTCCTCATGAGAGCCAGTTTCATCATAGCGCTTGATGGTTTTTGCGACTGCGCTTGAAGAAACTTTCAAAGTTGTTGAAATTTTCCAGATTGACTGACCTTCGCTTCTTAAAGTAATGATGTACCGCCGTTAAATATATATATATATATATATATATATATATATATATATATATATATATATATATATATATATATATACTGATCAAAAAAATAAAGGGAACACTTAAACAACACATCCTCGATCTGAATGAAAGAAATAATCTTATTAAATACTTTTTTCTTTACATAGTTGAATGTGCTGACAACAAAATCACACAAAAATAATCAATGGAAATCCAATTTATCAACCCATGGAGGTCTGGATTTGGAGTCACACTCAAAATTAAAGTGGAAAACCACACTACAAGCTGATCCAACTTTGATGTAATGTCCTTAAAACAAGTCAAAATGAGGCTCAGTAGTGTGTGTGGCCTCCACGTGCCTGTATGACCTCCCTACAACGCCTGGGCATGCTCCTGATGAGGTGGCGGATGGTCTCCTGAGGGATCTCCTCCGAGACCTGGACTAAAGCATCCGCCAACTCTTGGACAGTCTGTGGTGCAACGTGGCGTTGGTGGATGGAGCGAGACATGATGTCCCAGATGTGCTCAATTGGATTCAGGTCTGGGGAACGGGCGGGCCAGTCCATAGGATCAATGCCTTTCCTCTTGTAGGAACTGCTGACACACTCCAGCCACATGAGGTCTAGCATTGTCTTGCATTAGGAGGAACCCAGGGCCAACTGAACCAGCATATGGTCTCACAAGGGGTCTGAGGATCTCATCTCGGTACCTAATGGCAGTCAGGCTACCTCTGGCGAGCACATGGAGGGCTGTGCGGCCCCCCAAAGAAATGCCACCCACCCCACCCCACACCACACCATGACTGACCCACCGCCAAACCGGTCATGCTGGAGGATGTTGCAGGCAGCAGAACGTTCTCCACGGCGTCTCCAGACTCTGTCACGTCTGTCACGTGCTCAGTGTGAACGTGCTTTCATCTGTGAAGAGCACAGGGCGCCAGTGGCGAATTTGCCAATCTTGGTGTTCTCTGGCAAATGCCAAACGTCCTGCACGGTGTTGGGCTGTAAGCACAACCCCCACCTGTGGACGTCGGGCCCTCATACCACCCTCATGGAGTCTGTTTCTGACCGTTTGATCAGACACATGCACATTTGTGGCCTGCTGGAGGTCATTTTGCAGGGCTCTGGCAGTGCTTCTCCTGCTTCTCCTTGCACAAAGGCGGAGGTAGCGGACCTGCTGCTGGGTTGTTGCCCTCCTACGGCCTTCTCCACGTCTCCTGATGTACTGGCCTGTCTCCTGGTAGCGCCTCCATGCTCTGGACACTACGCTGACAGACACAGCAAACCTTCTTGCCACAGCTCGCATTGATGTGCCATCCTGGATGAGCTGCACTACCTGAGCCACTTGTGTGGGTTGTAGACTCCGTCTCATGCTACCACTAGAGTGAAAGCACCGCCAGCATTCAAAAGTGACCAAAACATCAGCCAGGAAGCATAGGAACTGAGAAGTGGTCTGTGGTCCCCACCTGCAGAACCACTCCTTTATTGGGGGTGTCTTGCTAATTGCCTATAATTTCCACCTGTTGTCTATTCCATTTGCACAACAGCATGTGAAATTTATTGTCAATCAGTGTTGCTTCCTAAGTGGACAGTTTGATTTCACAGAAGTGTGATTGACTTGGAGTTACATTGTGTTGTTTAAGTGTTCCCTTTATTTTTTTGAGCACTGTATGTATATATATATATATATATATATATATATATATATATATATATATATATATATCATGATATAGTCCGTCGAGCCAGATTAATATACAGTGGTGTAAAGTACTTAAGTAAAAATACTTTAAAGTAATTCTTAAGTCGTTTTTTGGGGTATCTGTACTTAACTAATCATATTTTGGACTACTTTTACTTCACTACATTTCTAAAGAGAATAATGTACTTTTTACTCCATACATTTTCCCTGACACCCATAAGAAGTCGTTACATTTTGAATGCTTAGCAGGACAGGAAAATCGTGCAATTCACGCACTTATCAAGAGAACATCCCGGGTCATCCCTACTGCCTCTTATCTGGCAGACTCACTAAACACAAATGATTTGTTTGTAAATTGTGGCTGAGTGGTGAACCGTGCCCCTGGCTCTCCGTAAATTAAAAAATAAGATAATCGTGTTGTTTGGTTTGCTTAATATAACACATTTTAAATGATTTACACTTTTACTTTTGATACTCAAGTACATTTAAAACCAAAAACGTTTAGATTTTACTACTGGAGTAACTTTTACTTGAGTCATTTTCTTTTAAAGCATCTTTACTTTTACTCAAGTATGACAATTGGGTTCTTTTTCCACCACTGTTAATATATATTGATGATGTATATGGTCCTTCGAGAAGGATGCTTATCTATATACAAAAATATGGTCCTTTGAGCCAGATTTATATTTTCCTAACAAAACGGTCGAGATATACAGTAATAAAACCACAGGCCTTTGCTTTCAAATCAAATCCAAGTTTATTTGTCACGTGTGCCGAATACAACAGGTGTAGACCTTACAGTGAACTGCTTACTTACAGGCTCTTAACCAATAGTGCAAAAAAGGTATTAGGTGAACAATAGGTAAGTAAAGAAATAAAACAACAGTAAAAAGACAGGCTATATACAGTAGCGAGGCTATAAAAGTAGCGAGGCTACATACAGACACCGGTTAGTCAGGCTGGTTGAGGTAGTATGTACATGTAGATATGGTTAAAGTGACTAAGCATATATGATGAACAGAGAGTAGCAAAAGCGTAAAAGAGGGGTTGGCGGGACACAATGCAAATAGTTTGGGTAGCCATTTGATTGCCTGATCAGGAGTCTTATGGCTTGCGGGTAAAAAACTGTGTAGAAGCCTTTTTGTCCTAGACTTGGCACTCCGGTACGGCTTGCCATGCGGTAGTAGAGAGAACAGTCTATGACTGGGGTGGCTGGACTCTTTGACAATTTTTAGGGCCTTCCTCTGACACCACCTGGTGTAGAGGTCCTGGATGGCAGGCAGCTTAGCCCCAGTGATGTACTGGGCCGTACGCACTACCCTCTGTAGCTATATATGCAATCAGGCCACCGCCTCCCATTTTACCTGTGGTTTCAATGCGACTGTTCTCATGTTGTATGTTGAAACACATAAATCAAAACTTTAGATTAACAGTCTAAGGCTCAAAGCAATTGAGCCACAGACATGGAGTTGGTAAAAAGCTGACCTTTGACCCCTGGCTGTCTGCGATCTCATTCTATCGGGAGTTTAGATACATGGTGAAGCTATTCAGCAACTGATGATCACAGGCCACTGACACCCATTTTACTAGGATGTAAAATATCATACTCCTCCTCTTTTAGATTCAACAACTCACCAATCACGTTTAAAAAAAGAGTACACGTCATCAAATTTACACTCCAGGAAAGTGTTCTTACATCACAGAGCTCAACAATTAGAAAACACTCGTCCCTGGGTGGGCTTGAACCACCAACCTTTAGATTAACAGTCTAACGCGCTAACCAATTGCGCCACAGAGACTAAACTGCTAGGACATGGACCCACGTGGAACAAGGACCACGTTCATTTCATGGAAATCACTCCGCCGTTACGTGGTTGCAAAAATGCTATTATCTTATCCAGAAAGAGACATATTCAGCTTCCATTCATAATTGTGCGGCTAAACAGAGGGGTAATATCCAGATCTGAACAGACGTATATACTACGTGGTTTATCTCAAAGACAGATGTTTTCTAAATGTTGTTCATGTCCCTCCCAATCCGTCTCCCGGTGAAGTAAAAGGACAATAAAATGTTCACCTCCCCGTCGGGGAATTGAACCCCGGTCTCCCGCGTGACAGGCGGGGATACTGACCACTATACTAACGAGGACTGAGTGTGTGCTGGAATTCTACCTCTGCAGGTCACTTTCAGTTAAAGCAACAGCATCCCCTTCTTTGTCAATATAAGTCCACATTTAGACACGCATACACACACACACACAGCAGACGACCACGGTTGTTTGAATATTCAAATATCCAAACGGACCTCAGTATTTCATTACTTGTGTGCCTGTTCATTTTTGTTGACCTTTTTTGCGGGGGTGGGCCTATTTTAACACTGAAAACGTTTTTTCTAAATTAAATGATCATTGAGACATTATTACATACAGGGATACACCGTGCCAATTGAAATGCTTTATTTAATAAAACAACAGTTGAACTGTTGAATTTACATTTGATGACGGTATATCGAGCTGGCGCATTTAGTCCTTCAGTCAACTCTTGACAACCATCCCTAACAAACACGGTCAACTCTGACAACTATCCCAAACAAACACGGTCAACTCTGACAACCATCCCTAACAAACACGATACCAACATTTTCCTATAAACAAGTCCTGCGCACACTTTAAACAACGAGACAAAATACATTCATTAGAATTTTCTCAAAGTTATACAAGGTGATATACAGTGATTTATCATAATGGGGGTTGCTGAAAATGAAAAGAAGTTCTAGCAGTAACAAGAGTGGATAATAGATTCTGAATTTATTGTTCCTCAAACCAGATTAATATAGACATACATACACATATCCAGAACCAGTCAAAAGTTGGGACACACCTACTCATTCAAGGTTTTTTTTCTTCTAGATTTTTTACTATTTTCTACATTGTAGAATAAAAGTGAAGACATCAAAACTATAAAATAACACATGGTATCTTGTAGTAACTAAAAAAGTGTTAAAGAAATAAAAATATATTTTATATTCTTCAAAGTAGCCACCCTTTGTCTTGATGACAGCTTTGCACACTCTTGGCATTCTCTCCACCAGCTGCACCTGGAATGCTTTTCAACAGTCTTGAAGGAGTTCCCACAAATGCTGAGCACTTGTTGGCTGCTTTTCCTTCACTCTGCGGTCCAACTCATCCCAAACTCTCTCAATCAGGTGATTGTGGAGGCCAGGTCATTTGATGCAGCACTCCATCACTCTCCTTCTTGGTCAAATAGCCCTTACACAGCCTGGAGGTGTGTTGGGTCATTGTCCTGTTGAAAAACAAATGATAGTCCCACTAAGCGCAAACCAGATGGGATGGCGTATCGCTGCAGAATACTGTGGTAGCAATGCTGGTTAAGTGTGCCTTGAATTCTAAATAAAATCACCAACAGTGTCACCAGCAAAGCATCCCCACACCATCACACCTCCTCCTTGCTTCACGGTGGGAATCACACACGCGGAGATCATGCGTTCACCTACTCCGCGTCTCACAAAGACAGAGCGGTTGGAACCAAAAATCTCAAATTTGGAGTCAGACCAAAGGACAGATTTCCAACAATCTAATGGCCATTGCTCGTGTTTCTTGGCCCAAGCAAGTCTCTTCATATTATTGGTGTCCTTTAGTAATGTTTTTGTTTTACAGCAATTCGACCATGAAGGCCTGATTCACGTAGTCTCTTCTGAACAGTTGATGTTGAGATGTGTCTGTTACTTGAACTCTGTGAAGCATTTATTTGGGCTGCAATTTCTGAGGCTGGTAACTCGAATGAACTTTTTCTCCGCAGCAGAGCTAACTCTGGGTCTTCCTTTCCTGTGGCGGTCCTCATGAGAGCCAGTTTCATCATAGCGCTTGATGGTTTTTGCGACTGCGCTTGAAGAAACTTTCAAAGTTGTTGAAATTTTCCAGATTGACTGACCTTCGCTTCTTAAAGTAATGATGTACCGCCGTTAAATATATATATATATATATATATATATATATATATATATATATATATATATATATATATATATATATATATATATACTGATCAAAAAAATAAAGGGAACACTTAAACAACACATCCTCGATCTGAATGAAAGAAATAATCTTATTAAATACTTTTTTCTTTACATAGTTGAATGTGCTGACAACAAAATCACACAAAAATAATCAATGGAAATCCAATTTATCAACCCATGGAGGTCTGGATTTGGAGTCACACTCAAAATTAAAGTGGAAAACCACACTACAAGCTGATCCAACTTTGATGTAATGTCCTTAAAACAAGTCAAAATGAGGCTCAGTAGTGTGTGTGGCCTCCACGTGCCTGTATGACCTCCCTACAACGCCTGGGCATGCTCCTGATGAGGTGGCGGATGGTCTCCTGAGGGATCTCCTCCGAGACCTGGACTAAAGCATCCGCCAACTCTTGGACAGTCTGTGGTGCAACGTGGCGTTGGTGGATGGAGCGAGACATGATGTCCCAGATGTGCTCAATTGGATTCAGGTCTGGGGAACGGGCGGGCCAGTCCATAGGATCAATGCCTTTCCTCTTGTAGGAACTGCTGACACACTCCAGCCACATGAGGTCTAGCATTGTCTTGCATTAGGAGGAACCCAGGGCCAACTGAACCAGCATATGGTCTCACAAGGGGTCTGAGGATCTCATCTCGGTACCTAATGGCAGTCAGGCTACCTCTGGCGAGCACATGGAGGGCTGTGCGGCCCCCCAAAGAAATGCCACCCACCCCACCCCACACCACACCATGACTGACCCACCGCCAAACCGGTCATGCTGGAGGATGTTGCAGGCAGCAGAACGTTCTCCACGGCGTCTCCAGACTCTGTCACGTCTGTCACGTGCTCAGTGTGAACGTGCTTTCATCTGTGAAGAGCACAGGGCGCCAGTGGCGAATTTGCCAATCTTGGTGTTCTCTGGCAAATGCCAAACGTCCTGCACGGTGTTGGGCTGTAAGCACAACCCCCACCTGTGGACGTCGGGCCCTCATACCACCCTCATGGAGTCTGTTTCTGACCGTTTGATCAGACACATGCACATTTGTGGCCTGCTGGAGGTCATTTTGCAGGGCTCTGGCAGTGCTTCTCCTGCTTCTCCTTGCACAAAGGCGGAGGTAGCGGACCTGCTGCTGGGTTGTTGCCCTCCTACGGCCTTCTCCACGTCTCCTGATGTACTGGCCTGTCTCCTGGTAGCGCCTCCATGCTCTGGACACTACGCTGACAGACACAGCAAACCTTCTTGCCACAGCTCGCATTGATGTGCCATCCTGGATGAGCTGCACTACCTGAGCCACTTGTGTGGGTTGTAGACTCCGTCTCATGCTACCACTAGAGTGAAAGCACCGCCAGCATTCAAAAGTGACCAAAACATCAGCCAGGAAGCATAGGAACTGAGAAGTGGTCTGTGGTCCCCACCTGCAGAACCACTCCTTTATTGGGGGTGTCTTGCTAATTGCCTATAATTTCCACCTGTTGTCTATTCCATTTGCACAACAGCATGTGAAATTTATTGTCAATCAGTGTTGCTTCCTAAGTGGACAGTTTGATTTCACAGAAGTGTGATTGACTTGGAGTTACATTGTGTTGTTTAAGTGTTCCCTTTATTTTTTTGAGCACTGTATGTATATATATATATATATATATATATATATATATATATATATCATGATATAGTCCGTCGAGCCAGATTAATATACAGTGGTGTAAAGTACTTAAGTAAAAATACTTTAAAGTAATTCTTAAGTCGTTTTTTGGGGTATCTGTACTTAACTAATCATATTTTGGACTACTTTTACTTCACTACATTTCTAAAGAGAATAATGTACTTTTTACTCCATACATTTTCCCTGACACCCATAAGAAGTCGTTACATTTTGAATGCTTAGCAGGACAGGAAAATCGTGCAATTCACGCACTTATCAAGAGAACATCCCGGGTCATCCCTACTGCCTCTTATCTGGCAGACTCACTAAACACAAATGATTTGTTTGTAAATTGTGGCTGAGTGGTGAACCGTGCCCCTGGCTCTCCGTAAATTAAAAAATAAGATAATCGTGTTGTTTGGTTTGCTTAATATAACACATTTTAAATGATTTACACTTTTACTTTTGATACTCAAGTACATTTAAAACCAAAAACGTTTAGATTTTACTACTGGAGTAACTTTTACTTGAGTCATTTTCTTTTAAAGCATCTTTACTTTTACTCAAGTATGACAATTGGGTTCTTTTTCCACCACTGTTAATATATATTGATGATGTATATGGTCCTTCGAGAAGGATGCTTATCTATATACAAAAATATGGTCCTTTGAGCCAGATTTATATTTTCCTAACAAAACGGTCGAGATATACAGTAATAAAACCACAGGCCTTTGCTTTCAAATCAAATCCAAGTTTATTTGTCACGTGTGCCGAATACAACAGGTGTAGACCTTACAGTGAACTGCTTACTTACAGGCTCTTAACCAATAGTGCAAAAAAGGTATTAGGTGAACAATAGGTAAGTAAAGAAATAAAACAACAGTAAAAAGACAGGCTATATACAGTAGCGAGGCTATAAAAGTAGCGAGGCTACATACAGACACCGGTTAGTCAGGCTGGTTGAGGTAGTATGTACATGTAGATATGGTTAAAGTGACTAAGCATATATGATGAACAGAGAGTAGCAAAAGCGTAAAAGAGGGGTTGGCGGGACACAATGCAAATAGTTTGGGTAGCCATTTGATTGCCTGTTCAGGAGTCTTATGGCTTGCGGGTAAAAACTGTGTAGAAGCCTTTTTGTCCTAGACTTGGCACTCCGGTACGGCTTGCCATGCGGTAGTAGAGAGAACAGTCTATGACTGGGGTGGCTGGACTCTTTGACCATTTTTAGGGCCTTCCTCTGACACCACCAGGTGTAGAGGTCCTGGATGGCAGGCAGCTTAGCCCCAGTGATGTACTGGGCCGTACGCACTACCCTCTGTAGCTATATATGCAATCAGGCCACCGCCTCCCATTTTACCTGTGGTTTCAATGGGACTGTTCTCATGTTGTATGTTCAAACACATAAATCAAAACTTTAGATTAACAGTCTAAGGCTCAAAGCAATTGAGCCACAGACATGGAGTTGGTAAAAAGCTGACCTTTGACCCCTGGCTGTCTGTGATCTCATTCTATCTGGAGTTTAGATACATGGTGAAGCTATTCAGCAACTGATGATCACAGGCCACTGACACCCATTTTACTAGGATGTAAAATATCATACTCCTCCTCTTTTACATTCAACAACTCACCAATCACGTTTAAAAAGAGAGTACACGTCATCAAATTTACACTCCAGGAAAGTGTTCTTACATCAGAGAGCTCAACAATTAGAAAACAATTTGAACCACCAACCTTTAGATTAACAGTCTAACACGCTAACCAATTGCGCCACAGAGACTAAACTGCTAGAACATGGACCCACGTGGAACAAGGACCACGTTCATTTCATGGAAATCACTCCGCCGTTACGTGGTTGCAAAAATGCTATTATCTTATCCAGACAGAGACATATTCAGCTTTCAGTCATAATTGTGTGGCAAAACAGAGGGGTAACATCCATATCTGAACAGACGTATATACTACGTGGTTTATATCAAAGACAGACGTTTTCTAAATGTTGTTCATGTCCCTCCCAATCCGTCTCCCGTTGAAGTAAATAAAATGACAATCAAATGTTCACCTCCCCGTCGGGGAATTGAACCCCGGTCTCCCGCGTGACAGGCGGGGATACTGACCACTATACTAACGAGGAGTGAGTGTGTCTTGGAATTCTACCTATACAGGTCACTTTCAGTTAAAGCAACAGCCCCTTTTGAAAACGCTATATAGACTTTCAAACAGAATACTGTTGAAAAATTTGATTTTTTGCAATGAATTCACAATTAATCCTACAACAGAGAGGAATATTACCATAGCTAAAATAAAGTATTTTGTTTCTGAGAAAGCGCTCACGCTTCACGAGGAAGTGAGGGGTTGGGGAAATAGCAGGCATACAAAGGGAGGGTCTTAACGAGCGCATACAATGCCCGGCTAGCTCAGTCGGTAGAGCATGAGACTCTTAATCTCAGGGTCGTGGGTTCGAGCCCCACGTTGGGCGCATCATTTTGATTAGAAAGCGGTTTCGCAACCTCCCCAGCAATAATCTCAACATTTTGCAGCCATGGAATTTAATACCTATTAATTTGTTCACTAAATAATCAAGGTAAAAAAAATACTATTATACATATAATACTATTACAAAATCAATAATAATTATATTTGAATAGTATTTTTTAAATCATATTTAGCCTTACTCCGACTTCAAAAGTTCCTAGATAATTTTGAAATAAATAATTCAATTAAGAAATAAAATACTGATCCCTGGAGGAGGTGTGCTACAACTTGTTTTTACGTCTATGAGCACAGCGAGGTTAGAAGCGCAAAAAGAGGAAGTGCGCCCAACGTGGGGCTCGAACCCACGACCCTGAGATTAAGAGTCTCATGCACTACCGACTGAGCTAGCCGGGCAACTCATAAAGATAGAGAAAGAACCTTATACGATGCCAAGAAGTACATCTAAAATTCTCAAAATGTTATTGTTAAAATAATGTTTCAGTTATTCAGCATAGCATAAGAACAAGGCATAAACAATGGCAAAATGTGTACAATTTTCTCTCAGACCCACGGCAAAATTATTTTAATGCATTCAATAGTATTATTCCAGTATTTCCGTTATCATTGTCGGAGTGGACACATTGCTTGCAGAGTGCACAACCTATGCTACACTTGTGAGAAGCAAGTTTTGGTTTATTTCATTCCATTTACGAGTTTTGTAATTTTAGCCATTGTCTTTTGTTTGGAGCGCTCCTGTCAATGTTGAATAAGGACGCGCAAGCATAGACGCAGGCCTATAGGCTACCTGGCCTGCTTGCAAATGTAGGCATATCAATGTGCCTACAAACCACCACTAATCAGTGGAGCTTCTCAAAGTAATGTTTTCTCCACCTTAAACAGCAAGTAAACAAAGTCTGTTTTTAAATCCATTGATAATTACAATAGTTCCTCAATCTATTTCAAAAATCTTTCCAGCTTTCTTCATTTTGATAACCACTCAGCGTAAAACATGATGGGTTTGACAGGATGGCCTGAGAGACTAAACCTAGCAAAATTTGGTTCGACTTACCTTGTTTTGCTTTTCTGTGAGCATTGCTTGTTGTTTAGAAGTAGCCTACAGTGTTGTTGAGAAGGAGACTACAGTGTTGTTTAGAAGTAGCCTACAGTGTTGTTGAGAAGTAGACTACAGTGTTGTTGAGAAGTAGACTACAGTGTTGTTGAGAAGTAGACTACAGTGTTGTTGAGAAGTAGCCTACAGTGTTGCTTAGAAGTAGCCTACAGTGTTGTTTAGAAGTAGCCTATAGTGTTGCTTAGAAGTAGCCTACAGTGTTGTTTAGAAGTAGCCTACAGTGTTGTTTAGAAGTAGCCTACAGTGTTGTTCAGAAGTTGTCTACAGTGTTGTTTAGAAGTTGTCTACACTGTTGTTTAAATTTTTTTTAGCAAATGGTGTTAAACTGCAGCATAGCCTCTGTGTATTTTCCCAGCGGCGCACGCTGTTGAGTTATGACCACACAAGAGAAAAATGCTGTGTTTTTTGTCTTACAGTAACGTTATATTATGCCATTATATTCACTTATGTTACATAGAATACTATCATTATCTGATCTTTTACAAAAAAAGTGTACAAAAAAAGTGTTGCCAGCTCACTTACATGCTGACCACAACGCTCGCGTCGCAAAATACATGTACACATACATGTTATTCAATCATTGCACCCACACTGCGCACGCCAATGAGCGTCTGCGTTGCCAAGCGCTAAAATAGAAGTTGCTTCTATTTGTGGTGCAGAATGCGCTGCAAGTCCTGCCTCTCCCATCTTCTCATTGGCTTTTAGAAGCATATACCCACGTGCCAGCTCCTCATTGGTTATACACACGTGGGTGATTGAAAGATGAACTGAGGTCGGTCGGTTGTGGTAATACACCTTATTATGAAAGTTAGATGCCAATTGCCATATAAAGTCTAAAGAAGAAAAAGCCTGGAAGGAGGAGAGATGACTAGAATAGATTCGGTTGACCGTTTTATGTGTGGATTAATTGTCAGAGTAGAGGACCTTGTGCATTTCAGGTAAAAATAACAACTAAAAGTTTATATCCCAGGACAAATTAGCTAGCAACAACAAGCAGCCTAGCTAAATAGGAAAAATAAGCTAGCAACTGCAAACTAGCTAGCTAAATTGCCATACATGTTTAATGCTTTTCGACCGGTCCCTAAATTAATATAATTGGTTCAGTTTGTTTTGATGTTTCAAACTGTGTCAGGATCGCGTTTGGTGTGGGGGGACAAAATCTATTCGCGCACATGTGCGTCCGGTTTGGGCATGGTGTTAGACAGATATTTCCTGTCAGACCAAAGATACAAACTGGCAACCTTTCGGTTGCTGGCTCACCTCTCTAACCGCTAGCTGCCTGCCGCCAAAAGCGTGGTTCTACTGGGGCTCGAACCCAGGACCTTCTGCGTGTAAAGCAGACGTGATAACCACTACACTATGGAACCACATTGATACCCTGCCACCACGCTCAGAATGGAATCATAATACACATCCTTTATGCTTCAAAGCAGTACGCCAATTATCTATATGTCATATGGATTTTGTTGTTGTTTGGTGTGATGCTGATGTTGACTTGGTGATGTCTTGTTTGCAGGGGAAATTCTGAATAAGAGCAAAACAGTGAAACCCTACAAAATACGAAGAGGAAGCTCAGTCAACTTTATTCGTCGTGCCTGTGAAGAATAAGACAACGGGTTAAGTATTGTTATTATTGTTAAGTACTTATTGTACAGAAACCCAGCCTAGAACCCCAAACAGCAAGCAAAGCAGGTGTAGAAGCACGGTGGCTATGAAAAACTCCATAGAAAGGACAAAACTTAGGAAGAAACCTAGAGAGGAACCAGGCTATGAGGGGTGGCCAGTCCTCTTCTGGCTGTGCCGGGTGGAGATTATAACAGAATATGGCCAAGATGTTCAAATGTTCATAAATGACCAGCATGGTCAAATTATAATAATCACAGTTGTCGAGGGTGCAACAAGTCAGCACCTCAAGAGTAAATGTCAGTTGGCTTTTCATAGCCGATCATTGAGAGTATCTCTACCGCTCCTGCTGTCTCTAGAGAGTTGAAAACAGCAGGTCTGGGACAGGTAGCATGTTCGGTGAACAGGTCAGGGTTCCATAGCCGCAGGCAGAACAGTTGAATCTGGAGCAGCAGCACGGCCAGGTGGACTGGGGACAGCAAGGAGTCATCATGTCAGGTAGTCCTGATGCATGGTCCTAGGGCTCAGGTCCTCCGAGAGAGAGAAAGAGAGAAAGAGAGAATTAGAGAGAGCATACTTAAATTCACACAGGACACCGGATAAGACAGGAGAAATACTCCAGATATAACAGACTGACCCTAGCCCCCAGACACATAAACTACTGCAGCATAAATACTGGAGGCTGAGACAGGAGGGGTCAGGAGACACTGTGGCCCCATCCGACGATACCCCCGGACAGGGCCAAACAGGAAGGATATAACCCCACCCACTTTGCCAAAGCACAGCCCCCACACCTCTAGAGGGATATCTTCAACCACCAACTTGTGTGTGTCTGATCTATCATGTCTTTAATATCTCAACGTTCAAAGTTTACCCCGAATCTAACAGCCTAGACCAGACTTCCAATGTCCACTAAAACCTGTGCAGCGAAACTGTGAAACTTACTTCATAATTAACAAGCTAAAATCTATGACCTAGGGCAAATTATATTTCTTACCTCATAAATTCCAAACGTTGTATGAACATCCACATGGTGAATATGGCACACTTACCGAGACCCGAAATGGTGAGCGAAAAAAAGGCCTGCTGCCTAGGCAATTTCTAGTGAGTCATAAACTTAAAAACGTGATTCTCTATGACCAGAAGCACATTAAAACATGAATTCAATTAGGCTATACAATTGTTTTATTGTTTCAATTTCAAAATGAGTCAGCTATTTAGTTATCTACAATTCCCTATTTATGTGCATAGATTACATGTATTTTTTCCGCTGTCCGTTTCAATACAGGTGCATGATCAGGGTCCATTCTAAATAAAATAGAATGTCATACATATATTTAGTAAATGTAAAGACAAGATTAAATCAAGAATAGTCTGATGGGTGACAATATTAGCCTATTACTTGTGAATGATATATTATCACTTGTTAATGATACCCAGCATAAGAAACAATGCCTATTTTTCCCCAAACTTTTTCGTTGTCATAGTCTCACACCTTATGTAGCCCTGCCCATAGGCCTATATGTTTTATAAGGTTTGTATCACAACTAAAGTGGCCAAATAACTTCTTAAAATTAAGCACATGAATCCGCTTTACAAGGGGTGTAGAGCCTAACTGGCATATTTAAGCAGCGCGTGAGTTTCAAGTTTGGGGAAGATAATTTTCACCATAAAAATGCCCCTTTATAATAAACGCATTACATGCATAATTGCATTTGCGGTCACTTTTGATAATGGTGTTTTCCACTAAGTGAACATTCAAGCTTATAGCCTACTACCATGTGCGCAGTGCTGCACTTATGTCAAGAAATAGCCTAATAGTTTATCAACATTTTAAGCTTAACGTTCTGATGCTAGTGGTTGTATTAATCACATCCCACAACTGTCCCAGACTATGTTTGGAATATTTATTTCTCGCACAGAATAGATCGACATTTGTACTATGGGGGATAGTAGATTGACATAGGGTAGTGCTTTTGCTGTTCGTTAGGCCTTCTCATCTTGTTGGCTGACGAAAAGTAATTGTGGACAGTTCTTCCAATATTTTCAATATGCACCTCGGAATTGGATAAGCGCAACCCTGATGTGTCTGACTTGTGGCTTGTGGAAAGACCCGATCATGTTACAGAGAGCCATGTGAGTGAGAGGCGCTTTGGATTGCGCAGCACACTCAGGAAGAAGGGCACAACACAGCATTCTGGGGCCGCAAAAGGCAAGGATCTTTTTAGGGTGCAATACAGCCACAAAGGGGATGCCGCCATGGAATTCAAGGCATTATCAAGTGCTTGTCAAATTGTGAATGAGAGACTATTGGAGTGTGTACAGCCTGCGCAAATAACAAAGATCTCATGCCTTTCTAGTTACTTTTTTTTTTTTATTGTCTTTAGTCGCATCAAGCTGCCTTACAATGTATTACAAATCTAAACATCTATCCCAACATTTGTAAAACAACTAAAGTTACATTAATAACTCTAAATTAAGTATATAGGAGTAACTATTTATTTGTTAACTGCTCAACACAGAAAAGCCACATGTGCGCACTCAAATCGTTTGGAGAAAATATTTACATTTTATTCAGCTTTGTTCTAATGTATTCTTCATACTATAAAATATAAAATAATGCCACAGAATTATAAGAAAATGTTGTCAGCTAAATGAACTAGTGTGGCCCAAAGCCATTGGTATAGTCACATCAGGACAATTAAAAGTATGCTATCCTAAAAGCATGCTATCCTTTTCTTCTGAAAGGGTACATTTTCTTCACTTCATGCTTCTTTAGACCCGTCTAAAATAAATAATGGATTTATTGTTAAGGTGTAGGATATATTACATGGATTTATTTATTCGACTTTTTAAAATGGCTTGTTGGCTATGTGTGGGAGCCAGGAGATGCTAAATGTGTTTGTTATTTAACGGTCAATTACTGTGAGACTGAAAGTCTTTTGCTTGACAATCACCGGATGATGAATTTGTGACCGCCACAGCCCTAGTTGAGACCCCGACTGAGTTCACTTGTTTTATCTCCAGATACAAAGTGAAAGTAAACTATACTGTCAACTGAAAAAGGGGAAGGGCTCAACTATTTAATAGGTAGAGGCAGCACACGACACTCAACTCAGAAGAAGCTATAGACAGACAAACTTACATTTACAAGATGGGAGCAATCTACAGTTATTTCTACCCAGAGGTAAGTAAGTAACTTACATTTCACTATTCTTACCTTGTTTATTCTGCTCTTAGATCATTTCTGGAGGCAACTAGGCTGTAGGATTGAATCTGGAAATGCATAAAGATTTACATTGAAATTAATGATTTGTTGCTTTTCATAAAGAGATACATGAGGAAATATGACTAACTTGTCACCAATTAGTGAAGTAACTATTGTCTGTTTTGTCACAGTATTCAGAGGAAACCACAGTTGTCCCTCAAAGTGAGACCACTCAGGACACATTGGTTACGGACAGGTGAGCCTAGTCTCCCTCACTCTCTTTCTAGTCAATCAAATGACTCTACAGTACATACTGTTACCTAGCCTAAATCCCAAAGTATAAGCGTCCTTCTCTGTTTGTCTAGCTTTGATTGTCACAAAAATTAAACTTCCCTTATCTCCACCCAGGTCACCAGGGCAACAATGTGATAAGGCAAAGACAGGTGATTTCGATGTTGAACCTCAATCCGAGAGTTCAGACAGAGAGGCGGGACAATCCAATGAAAACACAAAGTGTACAACACAGGTTACAAACAGGTGAGGGCAATCATTAATATCCGAGACCGAAAAACAGCTTCCATCTCAAGGCCATCAGACTGTTAAACAGCAATCACTAACATGGAGAGGCTGCTGCCAACATACACTCAATGTCTGGCCACTAAAATAAATGGACTTAATAAAGGTATCACTACCGTAATTTCCGGACTATTAAGCGCACCTGAATATAAGCCGCACCCACAGAATTTTTTTAATTTGATTTTGAACATAAATAAGCCGCACATGTCTATAAGCCTCAGGTGCCTACCGGTACATTGAAACAAATGAACTTTACACAGGCTCTAACGAAACACGGCTTGTAACAAAAAAAAAATAATTAGCAGTAAGCTTTAGTTGTCTTTTTGTACTGAGTCAATTCCTCACGCTGCTGTTTCCAACGTCTTATCATCGACTCATTAAGACCAAGCTCCCGTGCAGCAGCTCTATTTCCTTTTCCAACAGCCAGATCAATCGCCTTCAACTTGAAAGCTGCATCATATGCATTTCTCCGTGTCTTTGCCATGATGAGGGTGACAAAATGACCACCGTAATCAGAATGATGGGAAGTTTGAGAGCGCTCGATTTATTCTAAACAGTAAACAAAAAAGTTGTTTGATCTTAACCCGTTCGGCAATTTCATTGGTCTAATGAAAGCTTCATGCCGCCAAAAAACTGAGCACGTCACAGAATGTGTTTTTTTGGAGAGAAAAAAATTGAAAGCGGGAAAAATCCATATTAGCCGCATCATTGTTTAAGCTGCGAGGTTCAAAGCGTGGGAAAAAAGTTGCGGCTTATAGTCCGGAATTTACGGTAGTCACTTTAAATAACGCCACTTTAATAATGTTGACATATCCTACATTACTCATCTCATATGTATATACTGTATTCTATACCATCTACTGCATATTGCCTATGCCGCACACCATCGCTCATCCATATATATATATATATATATATATATTATATATATATATATATATATATATTTATATATTCTTATTCATCCCTTTACATTTGTGTGTATTAGGTAGTTGTTTTGAATTTGTTAGATTACTTGTTAGATATTACTGCATAGTCGGAACAAGAAGCACAAGCATTACGCTACACTTGCATTAACATCTGCTAACCATGTGTATGTGACCAATAAAATTAGATTTGACCTGTGTGTGACTGAAATACTCTAGTTTAAGCCTTATAGACTCTCTTTCACTTTCACTTTGACAAGTGAACATTGGTTTCTGTCCACCCAGGTCACCAGGGCAACGAGGTGATAAGACTAACACAGGGAATATCCTGGCGGGATCCCCAAGTGCCTTTGGTGTAACTACCTCTAACTTTTACTTGACTGAAACAAAGACCAACTCATGGAAATGGTGTTGATGGGAGTGGGGTTTCCCCCCTGATCAAAGCAGCTGGTTGGATAAATATTTGTACAAAAAATATTGTTATGGGTTTACTATTTTTATATGACTAAATAGTGGGTGGCTATCCCCAAATTATATTAACCTTTTAAAAATGATTCAGTCCTTCAATTTTTTTCTTGTTATTAAATACTTACGTATGCCCTTTTCATTTAGGCTGATGATAACATTGAGGATGTGGACAAGTTAAACGTCTATGTGAAATGTGCAGGAAAGACCCTGGATATAGAGGTGTTCCCTCTGGAGAAAATCGCAGTTCTGCTGGAAAATGGATGTCAAAAGGCAGGGAAGAACCCCTTAACAATGCGCTTGTTTACAATGGTATTTATCTTTTAAGATTAAGATTACTTTATTCGTCAATTTCACACAAGGGCCAACTGAAATCTGACTTCCGCATTAATCCAACCCCTCTGAAAGACACATAAATACACAGGCTGGAGAGGTTGAAGCAGGGGGCTGCCACACTGGGTACCAGTGGAGCAGTTGTTGTGGTGGGTTAAGTGCAATGCTCAAGGGTGGAAAGCAGGCAATGGCATCTAGGACTTGATACCACACTAACTCAATTTTCTTTTGTGGAAACCCGTTGAAACGTTGAAACGACACATGAAACGATGGGTTAATACGGTAATATGAAGGAAGTTGTAACCTATAACACACCTCGTTTATTCTCCTCAGGACTTTGAATGGCCCCACAAATCGCGGACCCAGCTTCCGGCAGGGCAGGCGGAGGGACAAGTTCCGGGTCGAGAGCTAGACTCTATCCCCTGGTTTGAATACGGGGGCCTCACTGCGGCGGCGGTCAGCGCTCTCCTTGTGCCGTCCTATAGCTTGTTTCAGGCACTCCTGGAAAGCACTCCAGGTCTCCCTCGAGCGCTGGACCAATTCCTCCACCGCAGGAGCCTGCGTCTGGCTCTGATGCCATGGCACCAGGACCGGCTGGTAACCTAACACCACCTGGAAAGGCGACAGGTTAGTAGAGGAATGACGCAGAGAGTTCTGCGCCATCTCAGCCCATGGCACGAACCTCGCCCACTCCCCCGGCCGGTCCTGGCAATAGGACCGCAGGAACCTGCCCACATCCTGATTGATGCGTTCCACCTGCCCATTACTCTCGGGGTGGAAACCCGAAGTCAAACTGACCGAGACCCCCAGCCTCTCCATAAACGCCTTCCACACCCTAGATGTGAACTGGGGACCCCGATCAGAGACGATGTCCTCGGGCACCCCGTAGTGCCGGAAGACATGCGTAAACAGGGCCTCCACGGTCTGTAGGGCCGTAGGAAGACCGGGCAAAGGGATCAGACGACAGGACTTAGAGAACCGATCCACAACGACTAGGATCGTGGTGTTCCCCTGGGAAGGCGGGAGATCCGTAAGGAAATCCACCAACAGGTGGGACCACGGTCGCTGTGGAACGGGGAGGGGCTGTAGTTTCCCTCGCGGCAGGTGCCTAGGAGCCTTACACTGGGCGCACACCGAACAGGAAGAGACATAGCACCTGACATCCTTAACCAAAGTGGGCCACCAGTACTTCCCTCTCAAGGCCTGCACTGTCCGTTCCATCTCAGGATGACCCGAGGAGGGTAGAGTGTGCGACCACCGGATCAGACGATCACGAACCTCGAGCAGAACGTACTTCCGGCTCGCAGGACACTGAGGTGGAGTGGGTTCTGACTGCCCCGCCCGCTCGATGTCCGCATCCACCTCCCAAACCACTGGTGCCACCAGACAGGAAGTATGGGAGTAGGATCGATGGTCCGCTCCTCGGTGTCGTGGAGACGAGACAGTGCGTCGGCCTTCTGGTTCCGGGAACCTGGAATGTACGACAAGGTGAAACAAAACCTTGTAAAGAATATGGCCCACCTGGCCTGCCGTTGATTAAGTCTCCTCGCTGCCCGAATGTACTCCAGGTTACGATGATCGGTCCAGATGAGGAAAGGGTGTCGTGCCCCCTCAAGCCAATGTCTCCACACTTTCAGAGCCTTGACCATGGCCAACAGCTCCCGGTCCCCCACATCATAGTTGCGCTCCGCCAGACTCAGCTTCTTAGAAAAAAAAGCACATGGGCGAAGCTTCGGCGGCGCGCCCGAGCGCTGCGACAACACCGCTCCTACTCCAGCCTCGGACGCGTCCACCTCCACTATGAATGGCAAAGAGGGGTCCGGATGCGCCAGCACCGGCGCGTCGGTAAACAGAGCCTTCAGACGACTAAAGGCCCTGTCCGCCTCGGCCGACCACCGCAGCCGCACCGGGCCCCCCTTCATCAGTGAGGTAATAGGAGCTGCCACCTGACCAAAGCCCCGGATAAACCTCCGGTAGTAATTAGCAAACCCCAAGAACCGCTGCACCTCCTTCACCGTTCTTGGAGTCGGCCAATTACGCACGGCTGTAACGCGATCACATTCCATCACCACCCCGTTGGTGGAAATACGATATCGCAGAAAAGAGACGAATCGTTTGGAAAACTCACATTTCTCAGCCTTGACGTACAGGTCATGCTCCAGCAGCCGCCCAAGCACTTTGCGCACCAGAGACACATGCTCGGCGCGTGTGGCGGAGTAGATCAGAATGTCATCGATGTACACCACCACACCCTGACCGAGCAGGTCTCTGAGAACCTCGTCTACAAAGGATTGGAAAACGGCGGGAGCATTCTTTAACCCGTACGGCATGACGAGGTACTCATAATGGCCAGATGTGGTACTAAATGCGGTTTTCCACTCGTCTCCATCTCGGATACGCACCAGGTTATACGCGCTCCTGAGATCTAGTTTAGTGAAGAAGCGCGCCCCGTGCAAAGACTCCACTGCCGTAGCAATGAGAGGTAGCGGGTAACTGAAACCCACCGTGATGGAATTTAGACCTCTATAATCAATGCACGGGTGCAAACCTCCCTCCTTCTTCACAAAAAAGAAGCTCGAGGAGACGGGTGACGTGGACGGCCGAATGTATCCCTGTCTCAAGGATTCAGCGACATATGTCTCCATAGCCGCTGTCTCCTCCTGAGACAGAGGATACACGTGACTCCTAGGAAAGGCTGCGCCAGCCTGGAGGTTTATCACACAATCCCCTCGTCGATGAGGGGGTAATTGAGTCGCCTTCGTTTTACTGAAGGCGATAGCCAAATCGGCATATTCAGAGGGAATGTGCACGGTGGAGACGCCGGAAACGCCGGGGAATCAATAAGGAACAGGCTGATACGTTCCTCATGACCCCCCCGCGTCACCATGACTAGTGGCACTGTTACCTCCCTCACTTGGCTAGACCCTAGTGGTCGACTATCTAGAGCGTGCACGGGGAAGGGTTGGTCCAGTTTAACCAGGAGAATCCCTAACTTATCAGCGACCCTACGGTCCATAAAGCTCCCAGCTGCGCCTGAATCGACTAGTGCCTTGGGAGTGAGGGGAAAACTCAGGAAAACGGAGGCGTACATGTGGTCGACAGGGGGCTCTAGGTGTGGCTGGTGCTGACTCACCTGGGGGGTCGATGTGGTGCTCTGCCTGCCATCTGAATTCCCGGGAGGACCTCTCCAGCACCGGTCCGCAGTGTGTCCTCTACGACCCCTGTGGGTGCAGGAGAGGCCCCCCTCCGGTCCTCCTAGCAGCAGCCCCTCCTATCTCCATGGGCGTTAGAGTAGGAGGGCTGGGAGGTGGAATGAACAGGCCCCGACTGGAACGTCCCCGGGCAGCCAGCAGGTTGTACAGCCTGATGGACAAATCAATCAGCTGGTCCAGGGTGGTTGTATGGTTCCGGCAAGCCAGCTCCCGGTGGACGTCCTCACGTGGACTACACCTGTAGTGGTCAATCAGGGCCCGCTCATTCCACCCCGATCCGGCGGCTAGAGTCCGGAACTCCAGGGCAAAGTCCTGAGCGCTCCTCATCTCCTGCCTCAGGTGAAATAATCGCTCACCCGCCGCCTTGCCCTTCGGTGGATGATCGAATACCGCCCGGAAGCGGCGGGTGAACTCTGGGTAGTCGTCCTTAGCTGAGTCTGGGCCCTCCCAGACGGCGTTGGCCCATTCCAGGGCTCTACCCGTGAGGCACGAGACGAGGACGCTCACCCTCTCTTCATCGGAGGGAGAGGGCCGGTGGCCGTCCCATTGCACCCGGTGGCCGTCCCATCAAACTCCCTGGGAGCCATGATCCGGATCCCGCTTGTACTGGGTTCGGTGGGTGCCGGTAGGGGCGCAGGGTGATGACTTGGCACTGGTGGGGGTGAGATAGCGACTCTCTCCCTGCTCTCCAAACGGGCCAGCACCTGGTCCATGGCCGTGCCCAGTCGGTGGAGGAGGCTGGCATGTTGGGAGACTTGTTCTTCCATTGAAGGTGCTTCGGCTCCTGCTGACTCCATATTTTGGTGCGGGATTCTGTCACAGGCAGATAGAACACTTGGAGGATGAGTCAGGCGCAGGAGACTGAGGTCCGTTTGAACAAACGTAATTTGATACTGCCAAGGGGCAAAATCCACATATAAGGCAGGGTGCACAAAAGTCAAATGACGAGAGGGAAGCTCCACTCTAAAAGACAGACGGGGCACAGCCCGGCAACCCTAATGCCTAAACGATACGTAGCAAAAGCAACTACGTTAAATAATTACAACCCCTACCACACGTAACATAGAACAATCCCGCACGAATCCTAACTAAACACATTTTGATATTTCAAGCTGCGTGTCGTGATCGCGTTTAGTGTGGGAGAACAAAATCTATTCGCGCACACGCGCGTCCGGATTGGGCATGGTGTTAGACAGATATTTCCTGTCAGACCAAAGATACAAACTGGCAACCCTCCGGTTGATGGCTCACCTCTATAACCGCTAGCTGCCTGCCGCCAAAAGAATGGTTCTACTGGGGCTCGAACCCAGGACCTTCTGTGTGTAAAGCAGACGTGATAACCACTACACTATGGAACCACATAGATACACTGCCACCACGCTCAGAATGGAATCATATTACACATCCTTTATGCTTCAAAGCAGTACGCCAATTATCTATATGTGATATGGATTTTGTTGTTGTTTGGTGTGATGCTGATGTTGACTTGGGGATGTCTTGTTTGCAGGGGAAATTCTGAATAAGAGCAAAACAGTGAAACACTACAAAATACGAAGAGGAAGCTCAGTACACCTTATTCGTCGTGCCTGTGAAGAATAAGTCAACGTGTTACTTATTGTTACTGTATATGCTATCATGGCTGAAGAAAGCAGAATATATAACATTCATATTTATCTTTATGATAACACTAAATGAGATAAGATACACGACTCCATCATTATTTTATTGCGGCATCACTGACCAACCAGTATATAAGCGTCTACTTGATCATAACCAATGATGTATAATAGTGGGTCCCAACCAGGGGTAAACTGGTTTTGCATTAAACAACATTTTCAGCCAACTCCTTGTCTGAAGGACAAATAGATAAACAGGTTAATGTCAAGCCCTGCATGGAACGTAGGCCTACATTGAACACCACACATTGGCTGCTACGGTAGGCTGAAAGATAGAACAGCTATTTTCCATGTTAAAATGTTATGGGATGCATTTTCTCCATTGTTTTTGATGGTAGGTCACTCCGGTAGGCCTACATTATGGTCAAATAGCCACTGTTAAAACCAACGTAAAGTAGGTACAGCCTTAGTGTTCACAGTAAATGCACGCCGGAAGTTGCACAGAACTTTCACAGCATTCAAGTTTGCGCTCAGCAGACCTGAAAATTGCTCAGTACTGAAAAAAACCATTACACACTACACACCATTACCACAGAGTTGTAACAAACACACAAATAACTTTTCATGTAATATGTTGTGCCATTCTATGCATGTCAATTTGCTTTTAAAAATAAAACGGGTATATATGCTGACTTGGGAAAATTGTTAGGTGCTTATTCTACAAGATTATCATTAGTCTAACTCGTATAAAGCTGGAAGGTAAATAAATGCAAAAAAATCATTAGGATTATAACCGCAAACTAGGCTAAAGTCAAATGTTGGGCTTATGGGCCTACAATGGTTCCCTAGCTGTAGGCCTAGACCAGACTTCCAATGTCCACTAAAACCTGTGCAGCGAAACTGTGAAACTTACTTCATAATTAATCAGCTAAAATCTATGACCTAGGGCAAATTATATTTCTTACCTCACAATCTACTATGGGGATAGTAGATTGACATAGGCTAGTGCTTTTGCTGTTCGTTAGGCCTACTCATCTTGTTGGCTGATGAAAAGTAATTTTGGACAGTTCTTCCAATATCTTCAATATGCACCTCGGAATTGGATAAGGACAAGCGTTGTTGCGTCCCTGATGTGTCTGACTTGTGGCTTGTGGAAAGACCCGATCATGTTACAGAGAGCCATGTGAGTGAGAGGCGCTTTGGATTGCGCAGCACAATCAGGAAGAAGGGCACAACACAGCATTCTGGGGCCGCAAAAGGCAAGGATCTTTTTATGGTGCAATACAGCCACAAAGGGGATGCTGCCATGGAATTCAAGGCATTATCAAGTGCTTGTCAAATTGTGAATGAGAGACTATTGGAGTGTGTACAGCCTGCGCAAATAACAAAGAAGATCTCATGCCTTTCTAGTTACTTTTTTTTTTTAATTGTCTTTAGTCGCATCAAGCTGCCTTACAATGTATTACAAATCTAAACATCTATCCCAACATTTGTAAAACAACTAAAGTTACATTAATAACTCTAAATTAAGTATATAGGAGAAACTATTTACTTGTTACCTGCTCAACACAGAATAGCCACATATGCGCCCTGAAATCGTTTGGAGAAAATATTTATATTTTATTGTATTATTCATACTATAAAATATAAAATAATGCCACATAATTGTATTAAATATTTATGTATGCCCTTTTCATTAAGGTTAATGATAACATTGAGGATGTGGACAAGTTCAACGTCTATGTGAAATGTGCAGGAAAGACCCTGGATATAGAGGTGTTCCCTCGGGAGAAAATCGCAGTTCTGCTGGAAAATGGATGTCAAAAGGCAGGGAAGAACCCCTTAACAATGCAGCATGTTTACAATGGTATTTATCTTTTAAGATTAAGATTACTTTATTCGTCAAATACAGACAAGGGCCAACTGAAATCTGACTTCCGCATTAATCCAACCCCTCTGAAAGACACATAAATACACAGGCTGGAGAGGTTGGAGCAGGGGGCTGCCAAACTGGGTACCAGTGGAGCAGTTGTTGTGGGGGGTAAAGTGCATTGCTCAAGGGCAGAAAGCAGGCAATGGAATCTAGGATTTGATACCACACCATACCTCACATTTTCTGTGGAAACCCGTTGCCTAGACCCATTAAATTAACCTAACACAAAGTATTGCTGTGTTCAATACTTACAGTAATGAAGTGACATCACCACCCATATGGTTATCAGAAAGAAAAAAAAGGTATTTACCTATGCAAGTTTTATGTTGTAAATATACTGAACAAAAATAAAACACAACATGCAACAATTTCAACAATTTTACTTAGTTACAGTTCATATAAGGAAATCAGTGAACGAATTGAAATGGATTTATTAGGCCCTAATCTTGTGACGATCGTCGTAAGGAGGAGACCAAGGTGCAGCGTGGTAAGTGCTCATGATTAATGTTTATTATAACTCAGAACACTAAATCAAAACAACAAACAAAGGAAAACAAACTTCACGTTCTGCAGGCTTTACTGAGCTGTACAAAAACAAGATCCCACAACAGAAGGTGGGAAAAAGGGCTGCCTAAGTATGATTCCCAATCAGAGACAACGATAGACAGCTGTCTCTGATTAGGAACCATACTCGGCTAAACACAAAGAAATAGAAAACATAGAATGCCCACCCCATGTCACACCCTGACCTAACCAAACAGAGAAAAACGTCTCTCTCAGGTCAGGGCGTGACAAATCTATTGATTTCACGCCTGGGAATACAGATATGCATCTGTTGTTCACAGATAACTTTTAAAAAATGTAGGGGCGTGGATCAGAAAACCAATCAGTATCTGGTGTGACCACCATTTGCCTCATGCAGCGCGACACATCTCCTTTGCATGGAGTTGATCAGGCTGTTGATTGTGGCCTGTGGAATGATGGCAGACTCCTTTTCAATGGTTGTGCGAAGTTCCTGGATATTGGCAGGAGCTGGAACACGCTGTCGTACAGGTTGATCCAGAGCATTCCATACAAGCTCAATGGGTGACATGTGTACAGATCCTTGCAACATGAGGTTGTGCATTATGCTGAAACATGAGGTGATGGAGGTGGATGAATGGCACGACAATTGGCCTCAGGATCTCGTCACGGTATCTCTGTGCATTCAAATTGCCATCGATAAAATGCAATCGTGTTCATTGTCCGCAGTTTATGCCTGCCCATACCATAACCCCACCACCACCACGGGGCACTCTGTTCACAACGTTGACATCAGCAAACCGCTCGCCTACACGATGCCATACATGCTGTCTGCCAGGTGCCTGGTACAGTTGAAACCAGGATCATGAGGCCGGTTGGACGTACTGCCAAATTCTCTAAAACGACATTGGAGGCCGCTTTTGGTAGAGAAATTAACATTACTTTCTCTGGCAACAGCTCTGGTGGGCATTCCTGCAGTCAGCATGCCAATTGCACACTCCCTCAAAACTTGAGACATCTGTGACATCACATTTTAGAGTGGCCTTTTATTGTCTCCAGCACAATGTGCACCTATGCAATGACCATGCTGTTTTCATCAGCTTCTTGATAAGCCACACCTGTCAGGTGGAAGGATTATCTTGGCAAAGGGGAAATGCTCACTAAACAGATGTGCACAAAATTTGAGAGAAATAAGCGTTTTGTGCATCTGGAACATTTCTGGGATATTTCATTTCAGCTCATGAAACATTTACCGTTTATATTTTTGTTCGGTGTTACTTAAATGTCCAATGTGCAGAAATCGCTCCTCCATTTCCTGTTTGCTAAAAGTCTAATAATTTGCCTAATTTCAGTTTGTGACAAAACAAGCACTCAGAGTGTAGAGAATCATTGTACCATCTAAACCGATGTGAAATATGTTATCAATGACAAAAAAGATTGTATTTTCTGCTGTTTTAAGGTGGTGTACAAAACCGAAAGTAAAAGACGCAGAAACTTAAGAACGGAAGCATAGAAATAGCGCACAAACAGATCTACAGCTTCTTAGACTTGCTTTCAATGAGAATGACAGATTTATAAATCCCATTCCTAAGTGAATTTGGTCAAGTCGCCCAAAAAGTTACATATTGCAGCTTTAACGGTTTTGTGTTTTATGACATTTTTGACCCCACATTGCATTAAATATTCGGAACTATAACGACTGAAGTTACTTGAACATTGGGGCGGCAGGTAGCCTAGTGGTTAGAGCGTTGGGCCAGTAACTGAAAGGTTACTCGATTGAATTCCTGAGCTGACAAGGTAAAAATCTGTCATTCTGCCCCTGAACAAGGCAGTTAACCCACTGCTCCTAGGCAGTCATTGTAAATAAGTATTTGTTCCTAACTGACTTGCACATTTTTTAAATGTTGTTCTTGGGAACATAGAAATTTAGCAACTCAATATTGCAACTCAATATTAGGTGTTCCTAATGTTTGGTATACTCAGTGTATATGTCTATGGTGTATGTAGGCACCTGAGCTGAGCCATAAGGGAAACTGGGCATCTACCACCCCACTATCAGATAAGGGGGGCAACGTTTGCTTTTTGTCTCCACACTTTTGATCGGAAATCACCATCACCCACTAAGTAATTTAGGCAATTCAAAGTGTTTGAGCGAGTAATATTTATCTTTAAACATGTGTTATGACATAGCCAATGAATATATAGCACAACTTTGGATTTCAACCCTTTTTCAAAATCGAAAGGTTTTTTAGACAGTTTGGAAGTTTTTACAGAGTGAACTTTTCTTTTCTTCCCGCTTTGACTATATAAAAAAATATGCATATACACCGATTGTTTAAAGCGAAGTACCTAAATTATTGCTACTGGGGAATCTGAACAATCGATATAAACGATCAGCAGGTGGGCTATATAGTAAGGAATGGGGATGTGACACATGGATAAAAAACAGACATGTTTTGTATAGTTTTTTCGTTAATACGATAAGAAAAAAATCGAACAATTCCACATCAATTCACAATGCAGAATAATGGTCCTATTATATATGTATGACTGCTAGGGCCGGGCAATTAAATGATATCTTACGCAAGCCTTTATAGACTTGCTTTTTCCCTGACAACAAAAAACGTCACTGATTGATGTGCTGCTGTGTTAATTTGTATGCTGTTTTTTATGGTATGGTAGCTAGATGCTTTTTATTTCTACTAAATGTCTTGGTAAGTAATGGTTTTTAACAAACTTTAAAGTACTTTAAGAAATTGGTATGCGCGCAGGCAACAGGCAGGCAGGCAGGCTGCGCAGAGCAGCAACTCAAGATTATTTAATTGGCAATTCTGGTCGCCTAGTGATCGATGTTAGTCCTTTCTAGGGAGTTTTTCCTAGCCACCGTGCTTCCACATCTGCATTGCTTGCTGTTTGGGGATTTAGGCTGGGTTTCTGTACAGCACTTTGTGACATCGGCTGATGTAAAAAGGGCTTTATAAATCAACTTGATTGATTGAAGAGACCGAAGAATGAACACACTCTTGAATCATTAGCAAAGAGACAGAGCAGGCAGGCCAGCAGAGGGAGAGAGAGGAGTGGCAGGCAAAAGCGTGAGAGTTGTGTCTCAGGCGGTTGCTTAGGCTACTTTATACTGGTGAAACAATTTACAACTAGAGGTCAACCGATTATGATTTTTCAACACCGATACCGATTATTGGAGGACCAAAAAAGCTGATACTGATTAATCGGACGTTTTATATATATATATATATATATATTTGTAATAATGACAATTACAACAATACTGAATGAACACTTACTTTAACTTAATATAATACATTAATAAAATCAATTTAGTCTCAAATATATAATGAAACATGTTTAATTTGGTTTAAATAATGCAAAAACAGTGTTGGAGAGTAAAAGTGCAATATGTGCCATGTAAAAAAACTAACATTTAAGTTCCTTGCTCAGAACATATGAAAGCTGGTGGTTCCTTTGAACATGAGTCTTCAATATTCCCAGGTAAGAAGTTTTAGGTTGTAGTTATTATAGGACTATTTCTCTCTATACCATTTGCATTTCATATACCTTTGACTATTGGATGTTCTAATAGGTACTTTAGTATTGCCAGCTTAATCTCGGGAGTTGATAGGCTTGAAGTCATAAACAGCGCAATGCTTGAAGCACAGCGAAGAGCTGCTGGCAAATGCAGTAAAGTGCTGTTTGAATGAATGCTTACGAGCCTGCTGCTGCCTACCACTGCTCAGTCAGAATGCCCTATCAAATCATAGACTTAATTATAATATAATAACACACAGAAATACGAGCCTTATGTCATTAATATGGTCAAATCCGGAAACGATCATTTCAAAAACAAAACGTTTATTCTTTCAGTGAAATATGGAACCGTTCCGTATTTTATCTAACGGGTGGCAACCCTAAGTCTAAATATTGCTGTTACATTGCACAACCTTCAATGTTATGTCTTAATTATGTACAATTCTGGCAAATTAATTTACGGTCTTTGTTAGATAGAAATGGTCTTCACACAGTTCGCAACAAGCCAGGTGACCCAAACTGCTGCATACTGTATACCCTGACTCTGCTTGCACTGAACGCAAGAGAAGTGACACAATTTCCCTAGTTAAAAGAAATTCATGTTAGCAGGCAATATTAACTAAATATGCAGGTTTTGAAATATATACTTGTGTATTGATTTTAAGAAAGGCGTTGATGTTTATGGTTAGGTACATTGGTGAAACAACAGTGCTTTTTTCGCGAATGCCCTTGTTAAATCATCACCCGTTTGGTGAAGTAGGCTGTGATTCAATGATAAATTAACAGGCATCGATTATATGCAATGCAGGACAAGCTAGATAAACTAGTAATATCATCAACCATGTGTAGTTAACTAGTGATTATGTTAAGATTGTTTTTTATAAGATACGTTTAATGCTAGCTAGCAACTTACCTTGGCTCCTTGCTGCACTCATGTAACAGGTAGTCAGACTGCCACGCAGTCTCCTCGTGGAGTGCAATGTAATCGGCCATACGATTATGGCCGATTATTGTGTCCAAAAATGGCGATAACCGATTGTTATGAAAACTTGAAATCGGCCCTAATTAATCGGCCATTCCGATTAATCGGCCAACCTCTATTTACAACAGTGATAACATTTGATAACAATTGATTGATAACAATAACCTAACAACCTAACTAATAAAGCCTGATATTGAACAAGCTATTTTGCAAACATTTCAATGCTGAAGGTGACGCGCAGCCTACCTGCTATTGGACAGGCGTGCAAAGCAGTGCATTGTGCAGTTTGACTAGGCTACTGACATTGCCTGGGTTGTTTGGCATGAAAAATGGCTTGTTGATCAATGACTGTCACAGTTACATGTTTAGTTCGACAAAATATGAGGTATTTTCATAAGGTAACAAGAAAGTAATATGAGCAACAACAAAATTGTGAACCCGGCAATTCGGAACATTTGAATACATTTTCTGACTGATGCACGCTATTGGATTGGTTTGGTCTCCTGCCACAAGATGCACTCACATCTTAAACATTTGAACCAGGGACTGATATGATCGGTGAATCTTTACATCCCTAACAGTGAATGATTTTTAGAGCAGATGGTATTAAACTGCAGCAAAGCCTATGTATATTTGGCTTTTGGCTACATAAGAGAAAATGCACTGCGGTTTTTTATCTTACAGTAACGTTATAATATGCTATTCAGTTCTGTTATGTTATGTACAATACTATTATTATGAGATTTACAGAAAGATAAAAAATGTTTACAGTGCAGAAACACTCCCGTTGCCAGCTCACTTCTAGACAGATTTTTCCTGTCAGACACGAGAGATATGACCTGGCAACCCTCTAGTTGCTGGCTCACCGCTCTAACCGCTAGGCTACCTGCCGTCAAAAGCATGGTTCTACTGGGGCTCGAACCCAGGACCTTCTGCGTGTAAAGCAGACGTGATAACCACTACACTATGGAACCATGTAGATAAACCACCACGCACAGTATGGAATCATATTACACATCCTTTATGCTTCAAAGTAGTACGCCAATTGTCTATATGTGATATGGATTTTGTTGATGTTTGGTGTGATGGTGATGTTGACTTGGTGATGTCTTGTTCGCAGGGGAAATTCTGAATAAGAGCAAAACAGTGAAACACTACAAACTACGAAAAGGAAATTCCGTCAACCTCATTCGTGCAGTTTGACATGTCGAATAAGTCAACACATTACTTATTGTTACTGTATATGCTATACATATTTACCTTTGTGTTAACACTAAGTAATAGAAGATACACGACACCATCTATATTATATAGTGGCATCACTGAACTACTGCTGTTATTAACTCAGTTGTATGTTACACGTTAGTAAAGGAGTAGGTCGTACAGGTATAGCCTATGAGGTAGTCTTTGAGTGCCCTCTGCAGGGTATCGGTGTTGTGTGGTGAAGCGCTTTTATCATAATCAGTGGTGGAAAAAGTACCCAGTCGTCATACTTGAGTAAAAGTAAAGATACCTTAAATAGAACATGGCTCAAGTAAAAGTGAGAGTCACCCAGTAAAATATTACTTGAGTAAAAGTCTAAAAGTATTTGGTTTTAAATATACTTAAGTATCAAAAGTAAATGTAATTGCTAAAATATACTTAAGTATTCAAAATATAAATAATTTCAAATTCCTTATATTTTAAGCAAACAAGATCGCAATTTTTTAAATATTTTTTATTTACCGTTAATCAGTGCCACATTCCAACAATCAGACAACCGAAGCATTGTGTTTAGTGAGTCCACCAGATCAGAGGCAGTAGGGATGACCAGGGATGTTATCTTGATAAGTGCGTTAATTGGACAATTTTCCTGTCCTGGGTGTCATGGAAAATGTATGGAGTAATTACGTGTCACGGAAAATGTATGGAGTAAAAAGTACAACATTTTCTTTAGGAATGTAGTAAAGTAATATTAAAAGTTGTGAAAAATATAAGTAGTAAAGTTAAATACAGATACCCCAAAAAACACTTAGGTGGAACTTTAAAGTAGATTTACTTAAGTACTTTACACCACTAATAGTTCATTTACACAGTTTCTATGATATAAGGTAGCTCTTGTATTACTGTAATTATCACTAATAAAGCCTTTACAATATGAGTTTGTGGGAAATTGTAGCATTTTGATTAGGCTATTAAGTCCTATTCATTACATGAAAATATCCGCAATAAAACTATTATTTAACCTATCTCACCTAAAATTACAATTGTCCCTTTTCAACTAAATGTAGCGTATTATTACTTGAAATTAAATGCGCTTTCTCTCATGATGATTGAAAGTTCTGTTACATTTATTTAGCCAAATGACACCTGGCTGTCAGGTAAATGCAGCTACAGCTTGTGTTTACATATCCCATTAGTTAACACCACACGTAATCCTAAATCTGATCCGCCGATGTCAAATACAATTGGTCAGATTTCTGCAACTGATTTAACCATTCACATCGTGTTTTGTTTTGTATGCTATTCATTGTGATTGGTCCCTGAGCCCATAGGATGTCATTTTGAAATATATAAAAGCCTCAACCTTTTTTTCTATCTCTGACATCTGTTAAAGGCCAAGAGCAGAGACGCGTTGTTAAACAATATAGAATAATAATAATTATTATTATTAACAACTCCTGCTGTCCTCCAAAAGTAGCTGATTCTCATCCTCACTTCAGCTACACGTAAAGTGGCCACAAAGTGGCGACATCATAACATGAATGTATCCTAGTGGTGAGTGAAAGGAGAAAAACCCCTGAAACGTACTCAGTTATCGACCAAAACGTCTGTGACATTTCTTACTGTAGATATGCCTTATGTGAGTTGAACATTTGATTGTTTACACGAACATAAACAACATTGCCAAACGCTGTAATTTAGATCCGGATATCTCCAGAATTGGATAATAGTAAATCACGTAACCAAGGCGGAAGTTGGTGGTAGAAATTAATCCAACGAAAGGGGGAGTGGTTTCCACTAAATAACCCAGCCACAAAGTGAAATTCCTCAGCCACAAACTCAAAATTGGTTACACAAATGAGATTTCTGGTCTTATTTTAAAGTTATACATACAATTAGGGTTACGGTTATATTCAAAATCAGATTTTAAGAAGATAAATTGTAGAAATAGGCGAGTAAGGACTTTGTGGCTGTGCTAACTAGTGGTGACCAAGGGGGAGTGGGTGCGTACCTACGGTGGGTGTTCATTCTGCTGTTTATTCCTTTTCTGAGGACCCATATGCCTTTGCCTATCCTTGATTTGGATACAACCGACAACCTGGTTGGAGCGTGTGCATTTAGCCTCAATTGCAAGAAAGGTGAGTTCTTGGTGAGCGAAATAAGGTCAGAAATATTTCCATGCTGTTTGCTGCAGTTGCCGGAGCGTTAAGCACAGTTTTAACTTTGTGTTATTGTACTGCGAGGGCAACGAGGCAGTAAGTGTCGAGACAAGCAGGTTCAAACTCGTTACAGGACGTAGCCGTATATTTTCAAAATATTATACTATAGACTAAACTTGGCAGAAATGCGAGGTTTTTACTGTTGCACTTAAGTCAATTTACATTTAACGTAATTTAGCAACGTAAATCTACCAAATGGATCAGGTAACTAGTAACGTTAGACTGAACTAATTTCAAGTGAGAGACAGTCTTAATAGAATCCACAGTAGAGTCACTGGTAGCATGAGTGATTTGTTCCTGCCCCCAACTGAGACAGTTTACTATAGCCCAGAGCAGGATTCCCCAAACTCGGTTCTGGTACCCTCCAAGTGCATGTTTTGCCTTTGCACTACACAGCTGATTCAAATAATCAACGTGATGATGAGTTGGTTATTTGAATCAGCTGTGTAGTACTAGAGCAAAAAATCTACTTGAACCTAGGGGGTCTACAGTAAGCTGTCTCAGTTGGCATATGGCATGCTTAGTGACATGCTATGTCCACTGCAGAATGTGATATTGAGTGCAGCTTGCACTGTATCTCTCTCATTCTGATATTGGTTTGAATAGAATACAGTATTAGTAGTTCATTCTATGAACGCATTCACATTTTTACATAAATGTATAGGCTACCATATGTAAGTGTTGTGTTTTCCTTAACCTTTACATCAGCCAAGCCCAGGGGTAGGTAGGCAGGCATCCCTGTTCCTGGAGTACCGCAGGTACTAATCCGGACGCTTATAAGAAATCCTGCTAAGCCCTCAGACGAACCATCAAACAGACAAAGCGGCAATACAGGACCAATATCGAATCCTACTACACTGGCTCGGATGCTCATCGGACATGGCAGGGCTTGCAAACTTTCACGGATTACAAAGGGGAAACCCAGTCACGAGCTGTCCAGTGTCTATCAAGTCTATCAAACGAGCTAAATACCTACTATGCTCGCTTCGAGTCAAGCAACATTGAACCATGCATGAGATCACCAACTGTTCCGGGTGACTGTGTGATGACTCTATCTGTAGCCTGACCCAGTCTCTAATACCTACATGTTTCAAGCAGACCACCATAGTCCCTGTGCCCAAGAATGCCAAGGTAACCTGTCTAAATGACTATCGCCCCGTAGCATGCACATCTGTAGCCATGAAATGCTTTGAAAGGCTGGTCATGGCTCACATCAACACCATTATCCCAGACAATCTGGACCCATTCCAATTCACATACAGCCCCAACAGATCATAGATGATGCACTGCCCTTTCCCACCTGGACAAACGGAACACCTATGTGAGAATGTTGTTCATTGACTACAGCTCAGCGTTCAACGCCATGGTGCCCTCCAAGCTCATCACTAAGCTAAGGAGCCTGGGACTGAACACCTCCCTCGGCAACTAGATCCTGGACTTCCTGACAGGCCGTCCCCAGGTGGTGACGGAAGGCAACCACACATCCTCCTTGCTGACCCTCAACACGGGGGCCCCTCAGGGGTGCGTGCTTAGTTCCCTCCTGTACTCCCTGTTCACCCACGACTGCATGGCCTCGCACGTTTCCAACACTTAAGTTTGCAGACGACACGACGGTGGTAGGCTTGACCACTGATGATGATGAGACGTCTACAGCACTGCGGTTCGACGTCGTAACTGACTTCAGTGGGCAAATTCTCACCTTCACTGGCATGCTGGAGAAGTGTATGCTTCACTGATGAATCCCGGTTTCAACTGAACCGGGCAGATGGCAGACAGCCTGTGGGCGAGCAGTTTGCTGATGTCAACGTTGTGAATAGTGCCCCATGGTGGGGTTAGGGTATGGGCAGGCATAAGCTATGAACAACGAACACAATTGTATTTTATCGAGGGCAATTTGAATGCACAGAGATACCGAGATGAGATCCTGAGGACCATTGTCGTGCCATTCACCTGTCGCCATCACCTCATGTTTCAGCATGATAATGTACGGCCCCATATCACAAGGATCTGTACACAATTCCTGGAAACTGAAAATGTCCCCGTTTTTTTTCCATGGCCTGCATACTCACCAGACATGTCACCCATTGAGCTTGTTTGGGATGCTCTGGATTGACATGTACAACAGCGTGTTCCAGTTCCCGCCAATATCCAGCAACTTCACACAGCCATTGAAGAGGAGTGGTACAACATTCCACAGGCCATAGTCAACAGCCTGATCAAGTCTGCGAAGATGTGTCGCGCTGCATGAGGAAAATGCTGGTCACACCACATACTGACTGGTTTTCTGATCCACGCCCCTACTTTTTGTTTTGTTTTAAGGTATCTGTGACCAACCGATACATATCTTTATACCCAGTCGTGAAATCCATTGATTAGGGTCTAATGAATACATTTGAATTGACTGATTTCCTTTTATGAACTGTAAAATCTTTGTTGCATGTTGGGTTTATAATTTAAAAAAAAAAATCTATTAATTAAGCCGACCTGAACCACACCATGCTGGCTCTGTTTTCCTGTCACATTGCACGCTTCCAGCAGCTTTGGTGGATGTGTAACCAGGCCAGCCCAGTATAGCTTGGTTCAGCCCTATAGTGCAATTCAGGCATGAGTTAAGAAACAAGGCAATCTATGTGTGCAAGCGTTTCTGTCAATGGACATGTCATATTTTTAATCACCTCCCTCTAGGATGCTTCTTCCTTCTTTGCAGTAGAAAAGGAGGTAGTGTGTCTTTCCCAGGCTTTTTGAACCTATAGACAACTGGGTTCAAACCTAAAGGGGTTCTAGGGGTCCTTTGATCTCCTGCGAGGGAGTTGTTCTTACTCACTGTTCCAAATGTTTAAATGTGTCAGGGAGTAGAAGTCCTCTTGGAATGTATCAGGCCTCTGTTGCTGTGGTAAAATAACTTGGCTAAAAGACATGGTAAAACCCTGTCTGTCTATAGCAAACAAAATGTTCGCTGCAGTAGATCACTTACATAATCCATTATTCAATTCTTCTTTACAGTGCCTTCAGAAATTATTCATACCCTTTGACTTTTTCCACATTTTGTTACAATATGGCATTCTAAAATGGATTTAAAAAAACATGTCCTCAGCAATCTAAACACAATACCGCATAATGACAAAGCAAAAACAGGTTTTTAGAAAATGTTGATAATACTTATTTACGTAAGTATTCATACCCTTTGCTATGAGACTTAATTAAGCTCAGGTGCATCCTGTTTCCATTGATTATCCTTGATGTTTCTACAATCTGGAGTCAACCTGTGGTATATGAGGTCCCACAGTTGACAGTGCATTTCAGAGCAAAAACCAAGCCATATGGTTGAAGAATTGTCCGTAGAGATCCGAGAGAGTATTGTGTCGAGGTGCAGATCTTGGGAAGGGTACCAAAAAATGTCTGCAGCATTGAAGGTTCCCAAGCACAGTGGCCTCCATTTTTAAATTGTAGAAGTTTGGAACCACAAAGACTTTTCCTAGAGCTGGCCGCCTGGCCAAACTGAGCAATCAGAGGAGAAGGGCCTTGGTCAGGGAGGTGAACAAAATCCCGACTGGTCCGAGCTCCAGAATTCCTCTGTATAGATGGGAGAACCTTCCAGAAGGACAACCATCTCTGCAGCACTCCACCAATCAGGCCTTTATGGTAGAGTGGCCAGATGGAAGCCACTCCTCAGTAAAAGGCACAACAGCCCGCTTGGAGTTTTAAAAGGCACAACAGCCCGCTTGGAGTTTGCCAAAAGGCACCTCTGGTCTGATAAAACCAAGATAAGATTAGCCTGAACTCTTTGGCCTGAATGCCAAGTAAAAGCTGGCACCATCCCTACGGTGAAGCATGGTGGTGCCAGCATCACGCTGTGGGGATGTTTTTCAGGGACTGGGAGACTAGTCAGGATCGAGGGAAAGATGAACGGAGCAAAGTACAGAGATCCTTGATGAAAACCTGCTCCAGAGCTCTCAGGACCTCAGACTGGGGCAAAGGTTCACCTTCCAACAGGACAACGACAACGAAGCACACAGCCAAGACAAGGCAGGAGTGGCTTCGGGACAAGTTTCTGAATGTTCTTGAGTGTCCCAGCCACAGCCCGGACTTGAACCCGATCTAACATTTCTGGAGAGACCTGAAAATAGCTGTGCAGCAACGCTCCCCATCCAACCTGACAGAGCTTGAGAGGTTCTGCTGAGAAGAATGGGAGAAACTCCCCAAATACAGGTGTGCCAAGCTTATAACATCATACCCAAGAAGACTCGAGGCTGTAATCGTTGCCAAAGGTGCTCAACAAAGTACTGAGTAAAGGGTCTGAATAATTATGTAAATGTGATATTTCAGTTTTTTATGTTTAAATTGGCAAACATTTCTAAATCTGTTTTTGCTTTGTCATTATGGGGTATTGGGTTTAAAAGGGGGGGGGGGGACAGTTGAATCAATTTTAGAACCTGACAAAGTGTGGAAAAGGGCAAAGGGTCTGAATACTTTCCGAAGGCATGGTATACAGTGAGGGAAAAAAGTATTTGATCCCCTGCTGATTTTTGTACGTTTGCCCACTGACAAAGAAATGATTAGTCTATAATTTTAATGGTAGATTTATTTGAACAGTGAGAGACAGAATAACAACAATAAAATCCAGAAAAATGCATGTCAAAAATTTTATAAATTGATTTGCATTTTAATGAGGGAAATAAGTATTTGACCCCCCCTCTTAATCAGAAAGATGTCTGGCTCCCAGGTGTCTTTTATACAGGTAACGAGCTGAGATTAGGAGCACACTCTTAAAGGGAGTGCTCCTAATCTGTTTGTTACCTGTATAAAAGACACCTGTCCACAGAAGCAATCAATCAATCAGATTCCAAACTCTCCACCATGGCCAAGACCAAAGAGCTCTCCAAGGATGTCAGGGACAAGATTGTAGACCTACACAAGGTAGAAATGGGCTAAAAGACCATCGCCAAGCAGCTTGGTGAGAAGGTGACAACAGTTGGTGCGACTATTCGCAAATGGAGGAAATACAAAATAACTATCAATCTCCCTCGGCCTGGGGCTCCATGCAAGATCTCACCTCGTGGAGTTGCAATGATCATGAGAACGGTGAGGAATCAGCCCAGACTACACGGGAGGATCTTGTTAATGATCTCAAGGCAGCTGGGACCATAGTCACCAAGAAAACAATTGGTAACACACTACGCCGTGAAGGACTGAAATCCTGCAGCACCCGCAAGGTCCCCCAGCTCAGGAAAGCACATACATGCCCGTCTGAAGTTTGCCAATGAACATCTGAATGATTCAGAGGACAACTGGGTGAAAGTGTTGTGGTCAGATGAGACCAAAATGGAGCTCTTTGGCATCAACTCAACTCGCCGTGTTTGGAGGAGGAGGAATGCTGCCTATGACCCCAAAAACACCATCCCCACCATCAAACATGGAGGTGGAAACATTATGCTTTGGAGGTGTTTTTCGGCTAAGGGGACAGGACAACTTCACCGCATCAAAGGGACGATGGATGGGGCCATGTACCGTCAAATCTTGGGTGAGATCCTCCTTCCCTCAGCCGGGTCATTGAAAATGGGTCGTGGATGGGTATTCCAGCATGACAATGACCCAAAACACACGGCCAAGGCAACAAAGGAGTGGCTCAAGAAGAAGCACATTAAGGTCCTGGAGTGGCCTAGCCAGTTTCCAGACCTTAATCCCATAGAAAATCTGTGGAGGGAGCTGAAGGTTCGAGTTGCCAAACGTCAGCCTCGAAACCTTAATGACTTGGAGAAGATCTGCAAAGAGGAGTGGGACAAAATCCCTCCTGAGATGTGTGCAAACCTGGTGGCCAACTACAAGAAACGTCTGACCTCTGTGATTGCCAACAAGGGTTTTGCCACCAAGTACTAAGTAATGTTTTGCAGAGGGGTCAAATACTATTTCCCTCATTAAAATGCTTATCAATTTATAACATTTTTGACAAGTGTTTTTTTCTGGATTTTTTTGTTGTTATTCTCTCTCACTGTTCAAATAAATCTACAATTAAAATTATAGACCGATTAATTTCTTTGTCAGTGGGCAAACATACGAAATCAGCAGGGGATCAAATACTTGTTTCCCTCACTGTAAAAGATCAATGTATTTTTTTGGGGTCTTTGGATCTTGTCTCATCGCTGCAACTCCCCAATAAGCTTGGGAAGCGAAGGTCGAGTCATGCATCCTCCGAAGCATGACCCGCCAAACCGCGCTTCTTAACACCCGCCCGCTTAACCCGGAAGCCAGCTGCAACAATGTGTCGGAGGAAACACCGTCCACCTAACGACCGAGGACAGCCTGCAGGCCCCCAGCCCACCACAAGGTCGCTGGAGTGCGATGAGCCAAGTAAAGCCACCCCCCCAGTCAAACCCTCCCTTAACCCGGACGATGCAGGGCCAATTGTGCGCCGCCCTATGGGACTCCCGATCACGGCCAGTTGTGATACAGCCTGGGATCGGACCGGGGTCTGTAGTGACGCCTCTAGCACTGCAAGTCAGTACCTTAGACCGAAGCACCACTCGGGAGGCCCCGGCACAATTTAGTTTCTTTTTTTTGAAGGTGAATCGTAAATAAGCACATATTTTGGTACTCTTCCAATTGTGGCCACGTCCAAGGTACAATAGCTACTGACTGGACTGAACAGGCAAAAGCAATATGATGAATCACCCAACTTGCAACTTTTCATTGGTCACCTATCCAGTCTTTTCAGGCCAGTGGTTTCAGTCAGTCAGAGGAACTTGTCATTTTTCTTAGTATGACCCTCACCTGACGATATTGGAATCACTAGGAGTGCTGCATCTTTCAACAACCTTTTTAAGATGCCTCCCTTGATTTTTGTTAAGGTTATATTTCATCCTTTCTTTTACAGAAACCTGTGAGTGTCCCTGTTTTTTAAATATTTTTTTTAAATAAACATCTGACACCTTGGTTTTAATTTAATCCTCTTTTGAATGTTTGTTTTTCTTTCATTTAAGTCAGTCGGGAGCCTGCGCTCTGCCTTGGCGATAGTCTGGCACACACAGCTGGGTGCCGTTGTTTGAACAGAGTTAGTAACCTGAGGCTAGGATTTATTAAAGACAAATACCAGCTTGTCTTTCAGAAGTATTTATTTCCTGATTTCATTACGGTTGTGACTTTCTCCTTTCTTTAGCTTTAAGCTCTTTCCTAGTTGCCCTCCCCTCGTTTGTTAATCCTTTATCATTGAAACCTCTTCTTTATTCTCTCTCTTGTTTCTCTCCCTCTCTCATGTCTCAGGGTCGTTTTGTGGCTTGGCCATAGAGATGACCAGGCTGTGACGGGTGGGTTTTCTCTCTGTCTGTGGACCAACCCTGGCATGGCTACTGCTAGGAAGAGTAAGTACCCTTTTTCTATTATATTGTTGTATAGACTCTTGTCCCTTCTCTCCTGTTATGTGGTTTTAAATGCAATAATGGGTATTTCTAAAATGTCTTTCAATTCAAAACACAGTGCATCTCTCATATGTCTCAATGTGTTCAAGGTATGAAATTAGTTATTTTCAAATGCAATATCTTTTTGGGCATAGTTGTGGCCAATTTTTCAGTTGACAGATTCTTATAATTATGTTCTGGCCCCCTGACCATCCGCGCCGACCAAAAATTGGCTCACTGCTGAATCTAGTTGCCTACTCTTGCCAACGTCTTTCGGTGGCTAAAAACGCATATGGTTACAGAGCATTATGGGTACTGTAGTATATCATGCTTTATTACCTAAGCTTCTTCTTCTTCCACATGAACCCTGTCCAGAAACCACTCCTATAGCAGGGTCCCAAACTGGCAGCCTGCTGCCCGAATTTGGTCCGCGGATGGTTTTTAAATTTTCTTATCATTGTTGGACATAACAGTATTTTAACACCAGGAAATCAGCTCCAAATGATTTTATTCCCACGCATAGAGAGACACGTGATTGTATACAAATGTAAGCAAGGTTTGAAATGATTCTGTTTTAGTCAAACATTATATCTATTTGGGTTTCTTGCGGTCAATTTGCAGTCTACAATTATTTGTGATTATGTTCCGGCCCCCTGACCATCCGCTCAAGAAAAAATCGTTCCACGGCTGAATCTAGTTGATGATCCCTAACCTATAGCCTCCCAAGGGTTGGTAGACATTGTTGATGTCTGGATCAGGTTTCCATCAGTCTTCATAGAACTCTCCAGCCTCTCCCTCCTACTTTCACACCTCTCAAAGCCAGTGGCGGCAGGTAGCCTAGCGGTTAGAGCGTTGGTCCAGTAACCGGAAGGTGTCAAATCTTGTCTGCCCTAGTCCAAGGCACTAGACCCTAATTCCTCCAGGGTTGCTGTTGATAATGGCAGACCCTGGGCTGGGACCCCACTCTCTGAGGGTGTTTCAGGGAGAGTGGGATATGCTAGAAATCTCATTTCCAATTCACACGTGTATCACTTCACTCAAGTTTGCTATCAAACAGGGAGCCTACAAAAATAAGGCTTTCCTCTCTTCCTTTCTCTCTCCCCCACTCTTCCTCGCCTCTCTCCCCCTCCTCACTATGTTATAACATCACTACAGTATACAAATGCTTACTTAGTAAGTGTGTGTAATTTAAAGAAGAGATGGGTGGGAAGGGTACAGGAAACCCCATTGCAAGATGAGAATAAGACCTGGCAATCCAACCCCGACATGGCAATGTTTATGTATACAATGTCTTTGTTTACAATGCACACATACTACAGCTTATTCTCCTGAACTAGAAGCATCAATTCAGTCTTTGGAAGAATGCATTTTTAGGGGAAACATGGGCAAAAACACAATGTGGACTTGTTTGAATTGAGTCTGAAGTGTGTGTGACTCAGTGTGAACGAATATGTTGCACATGACAGATAAGCAGGAAGTGTTCAGGGAGCCTCATAGAAACACAGCAAGAGAACAGCACCTGGGAGACTGACTAAAAGTGACTCAACTCTTTTTTTTTTTTTCTTTTTTTTCCCACTATCATTAATACGTCTCTTTTTCCCCCCCCAGTGGAGATTGGAGGCTTTGTTTCTGCACACAAAGCACTCTCCTCTCCCTGGGTCTTTGTTCTCACTTTAATTAGGCTGCTGAATGAGAGTGTAGATTTACATCTTGTTTTCACTTGAATGTATTTTTCATGTGTCTGGGATGTAGCCGCTTTCACAGGGAACGAGAGAGCAAAAGCGTGGGGTGTGTGTGTGTGTGTGTGTTTAATTTGGTCCTTGGGGAGAAAGAAAGAGAGCAAGGGGTGGAAGAGGGAACAGAACTTGGAGATACAAGCCTAATTGAGTCTGTTACCATGGTTATCAGACAAGTTAGTGATAGATCTTTGTTTAAAGTGTTGTGCAGTGCCGAGCACTGACCCGCCTGGGGGGACGGGACATGCAGAGAAAGAGACGCAGACAATAGACACGAGACAAAGATGGAGGGGATAGTGAAAGGACAGGTTAGAGAGGGAGAGAGCGAGGTAGACACAGTCATCTAATATACAACAGGGGCTAGGAGAGAAACGATGATCCAGACCGACAGATGTAGAGTGAGAGAGTGTGGAAAAAGATAGCAAAATTATGACTACCAGACAGAAGCCAGCTCCTGTACTATGGACTGCACTGTAGTCTATGTAACAGGCCTTGGATGTTCAGCAGCTAAGAGACCTGGGTTCAAATAGTGTGTATATGTTTGTTTTTGTTTTTTTCAAAACACTTCAGCCGCACTTGACTGAGTTTGCCTGGCACTATGGAATCAATGAAATAGTCTCAAAAGTACAAAGGGCTGCCCACCTGACTATAAAAAATAGGCTCAATCTAATGCTTCCAAGTATTTAAAAGAATACCAATACTATTTGAACCCAAGCCTGGTATCGAGCCAGCACAGTGTCCAGTTCACTGTCTGGGCTAGTGTCCAGAGAATGTGGATTAACGAACGGTCTTGTTTGAAAGGCTGTGGATCTCTCTCAGCATTGTCTGAATCCACAAATCCTCTCAACTAGTGTAGCATAGTAGGTAGTCTTCAGACTGGAGTGGACACAGATATACTCCGGCTCACATCAGGGCTCTAAAGTGTGATCAGATTGCGGCAGCGCTGTGCGGCTATGGAAAAAAAAATAAAAAAAATCTCCCAGACTGTTGTTTCCGAGTGCCCTAGAGAAACAAGCGAGTGCCGATTTGGTTGCACCATTGCAATGAAAACGGATCTGACCCATATTACCAACGCGATATGGGTCAGATCTTTTGGTATTCAAAGTCGGTGTCGATGGGGTCGGCAAAATTAATTTATTTTATATACTGTACATTAGTTGTTGGAGTAAACTGAGAATATTGCCTGGCTAGCCATCCACATCGCTCAGGCCGACTGACTTTTCTTCTCCACGATGAGTCTGGATTTTCCTCCCTCCCCGGCGATGTCTTCGCGTTCTAGAAATTCTGGCCTAAATCTATGGCAAGTCTTGAAAATGGCTGTCTAGCAATGATAAACAACCAACTTCAAAAAGCTTAAAATTTTTTTAAAGAGTAATGGGCAAATATTGTACACTCCCGGTTTGCAGAGCTCTTAGACTTACCCAGAAAGACTCACAGCTGTGAATAGTGATTCTAGCATGTATTGAGGGGTTTGAATACTTATCTAATCAAGATCTATTAGTCTTTTCATTTCCATTTTAAAAAAGTTCACATTTTTCTTCCACTTTGACATTAGTATTTTGTGTAGATTGTTCACAGAATTGAAATTAAATCCATTTAAATCCCACTTTAACACAACAAAATGTAAGGAAAAAGGGGTGTGAATACTTTCTGAAGGCACTGGTATGCAACTGTAAAGTTGATTTAAGTTCAAGGTTTATATTTCCTCCTCATATCTTTTTTATATAATTTTAATCTAAACAGCCATACACTGCCTAATGAAATTCTGACTCACAATGTTATTAAATAAATACAATCACAGTGCCTGTGACTCCTAAACTCTTATCTTCTTGACCCAGATAGGATTAACCCAAGCAAGGCAATGGAAATAAATGCTGTAGATACACATCACTCTTTTTAAAGGGAAATCAACTAAGATAAAAATGTTGATGAATATGATGATACTGTGACAATGTATCCCAGAGGGAGAGTCAAGGTACAGCATTTCAAAAGATCAGTGATCTAATGTGTTCCACAAGGCATTCAAACAAACCTGGACTCTGTCCCAAATGGCACCCTATTCCTTATATAGTGCACTAGTTTTGACCAAAGCCATGAGAGACAGTGGTAGAGATCTATTATATCAGTATCTTCTATAATACAATTTTGTCTGTTCCTTCTTCAAATGTTGTGACAGGTGGTTTCCTTTTAAATGTCCAATTTATGAACGTTTAATGGACAATAAAGTTGTTTCTTATGACTGTAGGGCATTCTACAGTATTAGATAAGGGATAGGCCTTTTCTTTATTACTCTTTACCTCATATCAAATCCTCAATCTTCTTCCTGAAAAATGTGTTTTCCTTCCATGATTACAAATATATTTTGTTACTATTGCTTTTAAGAGTGATCACAGACATTTTGATGAGGCATTCAAGTGGCTGAAATTAAGTCGATTTACACTCAAAGTGCAAGATGCCATGTTCTTCTCCCTTTGATTTCTTTCCAGCTTATTTTTTGTGATTTTCTTAGATTTTTGTTGTTATAGCCACAAACCACTCATTGCTGAGTGTCACTGGCATAAGAATGTTGTTCCCATTGGAAACTGTTGTACCAGAGTCCCTTACCGTGTGTGTGTGTGTGTAACAATTAAGTTAGTTGCTCTCTCCCTCTTCAGGCTCCGCAGCGAAGGCGGGAGGTGTTGGTTTCTCAGAAGAGCCAGCCACCGCTGCCACCGGCACTCCGTCCCATGTCCACTTTGATGAGAAGCTCCACGACTCTGTCGTCATGGTGATCCCTCAGCCTGACGGGAACTTTATGGTCAAGGTGGGTTTGGGTTTTGGATTAACCTGTTATGGCTAGGGGGCAGTATTTTCACGGCTGGATAAAAAACGTACCCGATTTAATCTGGTTACTACTCCTGCCCAGTAACTAGAATATACATATAATTATTGGCTTTGGATAGAAAACACCCTAAAGTTTCTAAAACTGTTTGAATGGTGTCTGTGAGTGGTGTCTGTGAGTATAACAGAACTCATATGGCAGGCAAAAACCTGAGAAGATTTCATGCAGGAAGTGGCCTGTCTGACAAGGTGTCGTTCTTCTTGTCTCTGTTTATTGAAGAGTGAGGATCTTAGCTGTCCCGTGACACTTCCTACGGCTGCCATAGGCTCTCAGAAGGCGGAAAAATGCTGAATCGTGGCTTTGCAGGCTCTGGCTGAAAAAAAAGTAGCGTGTTTGGGTAGTGGCTGGTTACAGTACTGTGAGACTCAGGCTCGTGCCCGCGTCGACCGAAAGCTGTGTTTTCTTTCCTCTGTTTAGCTAAATGGACATTCCCGGTCGGAATATTATCGCTTTTTTACGAGAAAAATGGCATAAAAATGGATTTTAAACAGCGGTTGACATGCTTCGAAGTACGGTAATGGAATATTTAGATTTTTTTTGTCACGAATTGTGCCATGCGCGCGACCCTGATTTACCATTTCGGATAGTGTCTGGGACGCACGAACAAAACGCCGCTATTCGGATATAACGATGGATTATTTTGGACCAAACCAACATTTGTTATTGAAGTAGCAGTCCTGGGAGTGCATTCTGACGAAGACAACAAAAGGTAATCAAACTTTTATAATAGTAAATCTGATATTGGTGAGTGCTAAACTTGACGGGTGTCTAAATAGCTAGCCCGTGATGGCTGGGCTATGTACTTAGAATATTGCAAAATGTGCTTTCACCAAAAAGCTATTTTAAAATCGGACATATCAAGTGCATAGAGGAGTTCTGTATCTATAATTCTTAAAATAATTGTTATGCTTTTTGTGAACGTTTATCGTGAGTAATTTAGTAAATTGTTAGCAAATTCCCCGGAAGTTTGTGGGGGGTATGCTAGTTCTGAACGTCACATGCTAATGTAAAAAGCTGTTTTTTGATATAAATATGAACTTGATTGAACAAAACATGCATGTATTGTATAACATAATGTCCTAGGTGTGTCATCTGATGAAGATCATCAAAGGTTAGTGCTGCATTTAGCTGTCTTCTGGGTTTTTGTGACATTATATGCTAGCTTGAAAAATGGGTGTCTGATTATTTCTGGCTTGGTACTCTGCTGACATAATCTAATGTTTTGCTTTCGCTGTAAAGCCTTTTTGAAATCGGACAGTGTGGTTAGATAAAGGAGAGTCTTGTCTTTAAAATGGTGTAAAATAGTCATATGCTTGAAAAATTGAAGTTTTGGGATTTGAGGAATTTGTAATTCGCGCCACGCCTATCATTGGATATTGGAGCAGGTGTTCCGCTAGCGGAACGTCTAGATGTAAGAGGTTAAATAATTTAACGTCTGACATAAAAATGATCATAATACCCTACATAATACCCTACAATACTACACCGCTCGTGTCGCGTGTGCGAGCATTGCAAAATAAATGTAGAAATCTATATTATTCAATTATTGCACCCACACTGCTCGCGCGCGTCAGCGAGTGTCTGCGTTGCCAAGGGCTAAAATAAAGTCAGTTCTATTTGTGACGCTGAACGCGGTGCAAGTCTCGCCTCTCCCATCTCCTCATTGGTTTATAGAAGCAGGTACCCACGTGCCATCTCCTCATTGGTTATACCCATGTGGGTGAATGAAAGATGAACGAGTTCAGTGGCGGTAAGGCATCTAATTTATGAAAGTTGCCAATCGTAATATAAAGTCGAGAAGAAAAAGCCTGGAAGGAAGAGGGATGACTAGAAACGATTCGGTTGACCGTTTTATGTGTGGATTAATTGTCGGAGTAGAGGATCTTGTGCATTTCAGGTAATATAACCACTCGATGTTTATATCCCAGGACAAATTAGCTAGCAACAGCAAGCTAGCTAAATTGCAATAAATGTTTAATGCTTTTGGACCTGTCCCCAAATTAATGTAATTGGTTCAGAGTTTTTGATATTTTAACCTGCGTGTCGTGATCGTGTTTGGTGTGGGGGGGACAAAATATATTTATGCGCGATGGCGCACGTGCGCAGCCGGTTTGGGTTCCGTGTAAGAGTTATCAAAACGGCACACCCAGAGAGCTAGGATTCTCCTAAACTTTTCCCCTTAATCTCCAGTGGTCGCCCAGCCGTCGTTTTCTTGAAGTCAGTACAGTCAGTGTTGCCATTTTGAACTATGAGGTGAACCTTTTTTATAGGGTTGCAAAATTCCAGCAACTTTCAATAAATTCCCTGGTTTACTAGAAGTCTTTGTTGGAGGATTCTGGATTTCCTGCTTATTCTCTCCTTATTCCTTGAATCCTCCAACCAGGATTTTGGGATAACCAGGGAATTTATTAAAAGTTCCTGAATTTTGCATCCCTAAACCTGTATGACAACTAAGGGGAGGAGGCGAGTTTCTCTCTCATCTCTGCTAATCTCCTGTATCTGTTCTGAAGATTCAGTTACAACTATGCCAGTCCTCTCCCCTCCTGTTTACCAGAGGATGACTGTGGATCAGAGAACCCCCTGTACTCTTTGCAGCATAGCACTGTAGTCGTGGGCGTGTAGTGTGACTGTGCTGCGGTTCTGACGGCCCTTTGATTCTGCTGCCCCGGTGTGGGAAGTGAGGTCCACCAGACAGACGACAGCGGTGAATGTGCCGTGTGTCTGAAGTTCTCTGCTGCCTCCTTGGAACCACTGGGTTGCCATGGAAACAGGTGCCGGGTGGGGGTAACCTAACGTAGCCAGAGCCGCTCCTGGCAACGGGCTTGTTTAAATCAGATGTGGTGGGATGTAGTCAGTGTGTGGGATGGCTGGAGACAGACGGTATGCTGCAGAGCTATTCAATCAAAGCACTGGGTTTTTGTGTTTCTTTCGCGGTTTTCTCCCTCGTTGTTTGACACGGCCAGAGGGTCATGTGAGGCTAGTTTGACACGGCCAGAGGGTCATGTGAGGCTAGTTTGACACGGCCAGAGGGTCATGTGAGGCTAGTTTGACACGGCCAGAGGGTCATGTGAGGCTAGTTTGACACGGCCAGAGGGTCATGTGAGGCTAGTTTGACACGGCCAGAGGGTCATGTGAGGCTAGTTTGACACGGCCAGAGGGTCATGTGAGGCTAGTTTGACACGGCCAGAGGGTCATGTGAGTCTAGTTTGACACGGCCAGAGGGTCATGTGAGGCTAGTTTGACACGGCCAGAGGGTCATGTGAGGCTAGTTTGACACGGCCAGAGGGTCATGTGAGGCTTGTTTGACACGGCCAGAGGGTCATGTGAGGCTAGTTTGACACGGCCAGAGGGTCATGTGAGGCTAGTTTGACACGGCCAGAGGGTCATGTGAGGCTAGTTTGACACGGCCAGAGGGTCATGTGAGGCTAGTTTGACACGGCCAGAGGGTCATGTGAGGCTAGTTTGACACGGCCAGAGGGTCATGTGAGGCTAGTTTGACACGGCCAGAGGGTCATGTGAGGCTAGTTTGACACGGCCAGAGGGTCATGTGAGGCTAGTTTGACACGGCCAGAGGGTCATGTGAGGCTAGTTTGACACGGCCAGAGGGTCATGTGAGGCTAGTTTGACACGGCCAGAGGGTCATGTGAGGCTAGTTTGACACGGCCAGAGGGTCATGTGAGGCTAGTTTGACACGGCCAGAGGGTCATGTGAGGCTAGTTTGACACGGCCAGAGGGTCATGTGAGGCTAGTTTGACACGGCCAGAGGGTCATGTGAGGCTAGTTTGACACGGCCAGAGGGTCATGTGAGGCTAGTTTGACACGGCCAGAGGGTCATGTGAGGCTAGTTTGACACGGCCAGAGGGTCATGTGAGGCTAGTTTGACACGGCCAGAGGGTCATGTGAGGCTAGTTTGACACGGCCAGAGGGTTATCCTTTGGCCCCTTCATTTCGCTCGCTCGCTCTCCCTTTCTTTTGCTCTCGTTTTCTCTCTAAATCTTTTTCTTGCGCTCGCTCGCTCTCTCTCTCCCTCTATCTCTTCTCTTGCAGCTTTTTTGCTTGCTCTCCATCTCCCCCCATCATGCCCTTTTTCCATCTTCACACTTTTATTTATATATCTGTCAGGTTGGTTTCCTGAAGACCCAGCACAAGTATGAGATTGTCTTCACCCTCCCAGAGGTTCGATCACTGGGGAAGGACGCGGCTCCAGCTCCAGTACCCAACCCCCATATCCGCATCACCGATATCACTCCTGTACCAGAGGGTATGTCTGAGTCTTGCTCAACTCCGCCTCAGCCCTATTCTCTGTCCTCTCCTTCGACCTAACCCCAGTCCCAGCTACCTCACCCCAGCCCATGCTTCAGCCTTGCCATAGCCATCAGCCCCAGTTCCAGGTCATCGTATACAGCCTTTGCCCTATAGCGAGACCTACGCTACCATTCAAATGTTCGGGGTCACTTAGAAATGTCCTTGTTTTCGAAAGAAAAGCTCATGTTTTGTCCATTTTAAAATAACGACTGTGGGATGCTGGCCTTCCAGGCAGAGTTCCTCTGTCCAGTGTCTGTTCTTTTGCCCATCTTAATCTTTTCTTTTTATTGGCCAGTCTGAGATATGGCTTTTTCTTTGCAACTCTGCCTAGAAGGCCTCTTCACTGTTGACGTTGAGACTGGTGTTTTGCCGGTACTATTTAATGAAGCTGCCAGTTGAGGACTTGTGAGGCGTCTGTTTTCTCAAACTAGACACTCTAATGTACTTGTCCTCTTGCTCAGTTGTGCACCAGGGCCTCCCACTCCTCCTATTCTGGTTAGAGCCGGTTTGCGCTGTTCTGTGAAGGGAGTAGTACACAGCGTTGTACGAGATCTTCAGTTTCTTGGCAACTCTCGCATAGAATAGCCTTAATTTCTCAGATCAAGAATAGACTGACGAGTTTCACAAGAAAGTTATTTGTTTCTAGCCATTTTGAGCCTGTAATCGAACCCACAAATGCTGATGCTCCAGATACTCAACTAGTCAGAAGGCCAGTTTTATTGCTTCTTTAATCAGGGAAACAGTTTTCAGCTGTGCCAACATAATTGCAAAAGGTTTTTCTAATGATCAATTAGTCTTTTAAAATGATAAACTTGGATTAGCTAACACAACATGCCATTGGAACACGGAGTGATGGTTGCTGATAATGGGCCTATGTAGATATTCCATAAAAAAATCTGCCGTTTCCAACTACAATAGTAATTTACAACATTTAACAATATCTACACTGTATTTCTGATCATTTTATGTTATTTTACTAGACAAAAAATGTGCTTTTTTTCAAAAACAAGGACATTTCTAAGTGACCCCAAACATTTGAACGGTAGTGTAATCCTAACCCTTTTTAAGTTCCACTGATTTTTGTCCAGTCTCCGGTTGACCAAACCTTCATCTCAGTCATGTTTTATAGTAGCTGTACATCTCAAATGTACAGGGAAGACTGAAAGTGTGTCGGTCCATGACAGAACCCGAATCAGGAAATGTTGAAATGTTTAACCGTTTTGCTAACATCCCTCAGGGAGTTTCTGGATTTCGTAATGAGGGTTATTACCACTCACTTCAACGCTTCAGTAGTTTGTTCTAGCGTTGAGCTGAGTGAGTTGCTCCATTCCATTACACCATCTGCTAGAAAACCGTGACCTTTTACTTTTATCCCTGTGACCTTTCTGTGACCACTTGGACTGTGTGTGTGTTATTTGTAGTGTTTGCCAGTTGTGTTAATGTGTTTGACCCCAGAGTTTTTCCACTCTGGTTGACATTTTGCTCCCCTGTGTGTGTGTGTGTGTGTGTGTGTGTGTGTTCCCTATCCTTCTGCCTTTTTGCCCTTCTTACCCCCCCTCCCTCTCCTCAGGTGGTCTGAGAGTGACATGTGAGTACATGGCCCACCAGGAGGGGGTGCTGTGTGAGGAGGTGATGCTGGTCAGTGAGAGCCAGGAGGATGTCTGCGTGGGGGTCAAGGTGCACGCCCGCGTCATGGGTAAGACCACAGAGGCCAGCTACATCATAACGCTGGAAGAGCATGATGCGCTCCTATTGATTTTTAAATGAGATCTACTGTTTTCTGGGTGCCCTAGGGTAGATCTAGTCTTACACCCATAACAAAACCAGTGGGGGCATTCCAGGTCGTCTTGTAATCATTAGTCCAACAAAAACAAGTCTCTATTGGACAAATTCGGGTAGCCCCCCCCCCCTCCCCCTCCCCCCCCTGTTTGGTTCCTAGTGAATACACCCCAGATCTCCCAATGCTTGGAGAAGTATAGATTGATCAATATGGAGATTCTGGGTTCGAGTCCAGGCTCTGTCGCTGCGACTGGGAGACCCATGGGGCGGCGCACAATTGGCCCAGCGTCGTCCGGGTTAGGGGTGGGTTTGGCCAGCAGGTGTGTCCATGTCCCATCGGGCACTAGCGACTCCTGTGGCTGGCCGGGCGCAGTGCACGCTGACACCAGTCGCAAGGTGGACAGTGTTTCCTCCGACACATTGGTGCGGCTGGCTTCCGGTTTAAGTGGGCATTGTCAAGAAGCAGTGCGGCTTGGTTGGGTCGTGTTTCGGAGGACGCACGGCTTGACCTTCGCCTCTCCCGAGTCCGTACAGGAGTTGCAGCGATGAGACAAGACAAGACTGCAACTACCAATTGGATACCACAAAATTGGGGAGTAAACAGTGTAATAAATTAGATTGATCAATATGAAACCATTGCATCACTTAACTTCCTTTCCAGTGTGATGCAGTGTACTGTTCCTAAAACTGATATTTTCTGATCAAAACAGATTGTGTTGTGGTATCATGCAGTATATGCTCTGTAGAGGTACAGGTAACTGCCAAAATAAAGGAAACAGAAACATAGTGTCTTAATAGGGTGTTGGGCCCCCACGAGCCAGAACAGCTTCAATGCGCCTTGGCATAGATTCTATAAGTGTTTGGAACTCTATTGGAGGGAGGCGACATCATTATTCCACGAGAAATTCCAGAATTTGGTGTTTTGTTGGTGGTAGAAAACACTGTCTCAGGCACCGCTCCAGAATCTCCCATAAGTGTTCAGTTGGTGACTGAGACGGCCATGACATATGATTTACATCGTTTTCATGCTCAACAAACCATTCAGTGACCACTAGTGCCCTGTGGATGGGGGCATTGTCGTCCGATGGGGGTATTGTCGTTATGGCCAAAATAATCGTCTGCCCAGCATTTTATACATGGTCCTAAGCATGATGGGATGTTAATTGCTTAGTTAACTCAGGAACCACACCTGTGTGGAAGCACTTGCTTTCAATACACTTTGTGTCCCTCATTTACTCGTGTTAACATTATTTTGGCAGTTACCTGTAGTTCCTTCATTATTAATACACAACAGTACTGAAAACCAACCGCCTCTTCTAATAGAATTTCTAGAAGTATTAGTTTAGTTCTGTTGTAGCCATCTTGTCATTGTCTTCTCAAAGCACAACAAGGCAATGCTGTAGTGTTGTTCACTTGAGTAACAAACAGTCTAGCACCTAGGAGACTGGTTGTGAGAATAGATGTCGTAGTGTGCAGCTGCCACCTGCTGGTGAGTGTGAACAGCATGGTTTACATGAAGAGCATCACTGATCACTGCGATGACGTGATCACCTGAATAAAACGAAATGAGTCCCGCATAAGTGGAGAGCTTATGATTTGGTAAAATTATTTTACTGTATCTCGTTCTCTCTTCCTGGCTCTTGAGTTGGAGCCATTTTCTGTCTGCAACCCACTGTGGCTGTACTTGGACTCCGACTGCTTTCACTGTCTGGAAGCTTTGAATAAATTGTGTCATGATGATTCACTTTGGAACCTAACACAAACCCTGTAATTAATTTCCTTTCAACAGGAAATGATTGTATATTTATATATTTATCTATCTGATTTCAGTCATTTATGTATTTTAAATTAGAATAGTGCAAAAAAAAACAACCAAAAGGACTGATTGACAGGCTATTTGTGTCAACTAGGGACAAAAACCACAGTGGTGATCCGAGCTTGAACATCTGTAGGCAGGCAGAGGACGGGAGGGGCTATAGTTGTATGAAAGGGTTCGTGGAGAGGCCGGGAAACAGATCAACCCACAGCTTAATCCCTAAGGCTTTACAGTCTCTCACTCACTCTCTACTTTACCACACTGTAATAGAGCGCACTGGCACTGGTTGGACGTTGTGGACTAAACCATTTCTGAGAGACAGCCTAATGTATTTTTTTTTCTCGCTCTGTCTCTTTCATTTTCTGTTGCTATCTCTCCCTCCTCTTTCTTTCTCTCTCCCTGTTTTCCAGACCGTCACCATGGTACACCCATGTTGTTGGAAGGAGTGCGTTGTGTGGGAGTGGAGCTGGAGTACGACTCTGAACAGAGTGACTGGCAAGGATTTGACTAAACCAGACAATGTGACACACACACACACACACACACACACACACACACACACAAGACCATGCCACACGTATTCAAATACAACATCCACTGTACTTCAAACGGTACCTGACCATTTCAAGATGTTATGGTCTTAAAGGAGGATTCAATTATGAAATGGAAAGAAGTTATTTTAAGTAGTAGTCTGGGTTTTTAATTTTACATTCAGGTCATACTTGGCCGCTCAAACCTGAATTGCAGCACACAACGCATACAAGTAAACCAAAAAAATCTTACCTTACTTGAAAGGTAAAAGAAACAAGCATCAATACTTTTTTTTTTAAAGCAAGTCAAATGTGATCTGATCACTATTGAGCTTCCCTCAACTATACTGAACAAAATATAAACGTAACATTTAACAATTTCAGTTACAGTTCATATAAGGAAATCAGTCAATTGAAATAAATTCATTCGGCCCTAATCTATGGATTTCACATGACTAGAAATAAAGATATGCATCTGTTGGTCACAGATACCTTGTTTAATCAGCTTCTTGATATGCCACACCTGTAGGTGGATGGATTATTTTGGCAAAGGAGAAAATGCTCACTAGGGATGTAAACAAATTTGTGCACAAAATGTAAGCGAAATAAGGTTTTTGTGCGTCTGGAAAATTTCTGTGATCTTTTATTTCAGCTCATGAACCATGCGACCAATTTTATATGTTGTGTTTTTGATATTTTTGTTCAGTATAGTTAACATATCTGAAATGCATCTGTACGAAGTACTGTTAGTACTGCGATGACATGTTATCCAACTGCCCATGCCATTCCACTGCCTGCCATGCCCCCATGTTGTTTAGAATGTGTTTTCTGAGTAAACCTTTAGGGGGCAGCAAAGTTCATGTAATCAATCCAGCCCATTTCACCCAGCCTGACCTCAACTGTACCAATAGGGGGTGACAAAGACCACTAAAATGATCCCTCTCATCTGAATCCAAAGGTGTGGAGGGATTCAAAATGACTTACTTTAAGTAATGTTTTTTAAATTAAAGAATGATACGCTATTAATCAGTCGCAAGTGCCTACGTTGCTGTACAGCTTTTACCATCAACAACTGCCTTCCTTCTATCTATCTATCTATCTATCTATCTATCTATCTATCTATCTATCATCTATCTATCTATCTATCTATCTATCTCTCTATCTATCTATCTATCTCTATCTATCTATCTATCTATCTATCTATCTATCTATCTATCTATCTATCTATCTATCTATCAAGTATCTCCCCTTCAGGAGTTAAAAGAGTATGGACTTGGGGTTTCAAGTGTATATTCAGTGCATTTAGAAAATATTAAAGATAGCTGCCATCGGTACCATTGGTAGTAAATCCACACTCAAATGAGATTGTCTTTAATATATTTGAGGCAACAAGGGGGAAAAAAATACTAAAATTTTGGTTGATTGCCCACCATGAATCTGCCAACAACTAGTAACTCTTACCCTTTATCTACCCCCAAAGCCCTCACCATCCTCTCTGATCACTCATACTCTCATTGCAACCTAATATTTTAGTAGTATAGCTAGTCACTGTTTACTGTCAATAGCTAGTCATTGTAAATCTAAATGTATATTCCGATCAAATAAGAATGTCAAGTATCTAGCATAAAACATATCCGTATTTCACATAGCTAAACGGACAAAGCCCTGTTTTTTTTGGTGTTAACTGTGTTCGGCCTTAATTGAGGAGAACCTGTATATCGTTTGTTTGTTTGTATAATAGGCTCTAATGTCTTAAAGTTATCCCTTGTTGTTATTGTGTCCATACTAAATCCATGCTCCAGGGTACGGGTCAATTCCATTTCGATTCAGGAAGTACATTTGAAATTCCAGTTCTTTTCATTTAGGAAAACGTGGAATTGGAATTCCGTTTACTTTCTGAGTTGACTGGAATGGAAATGTCCGGAACCCTGCCATGCTTCAAAGGTTAGTGAGACAGAGTGTGGATTCAGTTTGGATACAAGGCGATCTTGTCCTTTTGAGTAGAAAAGAGGGTGCACTATTGTTCATTCAGTCAGACTTATCAAAATAATATCCTCAGCCCACATTGTGATGGGCATCATAGCAGGTTTGGGGTCAATTCCATTTAAATTCCAGTCAATTCAGAAAGTAAACCAAAATCCAAATTGTCCTAATTGAAAAGCATTGAAGAGAATTGAAATTTCAGTGTACTTTCTGAATTGACTGAAATTAAAATGGAGTTGACCCCAGCTCTGGTTGTTAGGTCATTGTACTGAGGGGTTACTGTACTAGGGGGGTGTGGCATTTTGTCAGTCGATACACTATACAATACATGTTCCCTCATAGGTGTTTGCTACTATGGTCTCTGTTCGTTTCTTATGCCATAAAACAATGTTTAAGTGCTTATCAAGAAAAACTTCCAGAAGGACTGATTTGAGGTAGAAAGAAGTTGGCGCACTCAACAAAAAGCAGGGATGTATTTATCTTAGCTCACTTTAATCCACTGTATGGGATGTGAACAGGTGGATGTCAAGCTGACAAATCAATGTCAGATTTAAATTTGAAAAAATTGTTGAGTGCTCCAACTTCATTGTACCTCAAATTAGTCATTTTGGAAGTTTAAGCGCTTCTCATGATTTTTGTTATTGTTGTTGAGCACCCTCTCCTTTGTCTGCTGAAGTGTGAACGCCCACCTGGATTAATAAAGTTTGTATTTAATTGTGCTTTTTGTTTTACCATTGCGTAACTCAAGTGATTTTTCTGCTAGAGGCCAGTCCTTGCTGTTACATTGCTGTGTTCTGTTGGATGGAATGGAACTACAGGAACTACAGGACATAAAGCTCTGAGGTGTATGGTGTTTCACATGGGCTGCAGTGGGTATGCTATAGTGGGTAATATTGTTACAGAAACATATTAGGTGTAAAGTTGATTCCGACTGACCCTTTCTCTTAGACCCTTCATCTCTTTTTCACCTCCATTTCTCCCTTACTCTGTTTGTTCTTGTGTGTCCCTGGCTAAGTCCTAATCACAACACAACCTGCACTGCTGCTGTAAACCACAGATGAAAAGCCTGCAAACGGGTGCGTGTGTGAGAGAGAGCGCTCTTTGTTCCTCTACTATAAAAGCCTGGCCAGTGGTTCATGGCTGCTTGTGTTCTGGTTCCGACTCGACCGTAACTAGCAGCTGGAACTGAGACACGACTGATTCCATCCCCTGGAGATGAGTCTCCTTTTATGTTATTGTTGAATGACCAACCTGACTACCAATGACAGAGGTAGGTAACTACTCGAACATGTTTTAAATGCATTACTTCTCAATCCAGCATATGGGACAAGGGATTGTAAACATGATCTATGTACCTTCAGGTGACATGGGGCTAATGTTCCCTTAGCGTGCACACACACACACACAGTTCAGTCAGTCCCCTTAGTTGACATGGCCACAGAGAGCCCATTGTTTGTGTCCCCATGGCAGTTTTTTTTATTTATTACGGTTCTCGTTCCGGTTCCGTCTCCCCACCCAGCCGCCGTGGAACAGACGAGGCCAGTGTGATAGGAAACCAGGACGGAACTCGCTGTGCATTGTGGGTGGTGGAAGCAAAAGATCTCTAGAGGCTTTGTCCTGATTCTCCACCCTTCTCCCAAAGTGCGCACTTGCACACTCCCATCATGGATGTAAGTTAACAATGGTGGAAACTACCTCAACAATTCCTACACCAATTAAAAGCGTTTAAATCCACAAGGGTTAGTGAGCAAGTGTACACTTTGGGAGGAGGGTGGAGAATCGGGATGTAGCCTTTCTCTCCCTAGCACTGTTGTGTGCACTAGTTTTCACTGGGCACTGAGCAATTCATTAGCTCTCAACATTTTAGAGTGCTTTTAGAAAAATGATAAATTGGCCAAAATTATTGACAATGTACTAATGAGCCACTCAACAGACATGATAGTATTACAAATAGTAGGTTAGAAAACATTCCCCCTTCTCTCTAGGGATGTATCACATTGTTACTGATCATAAAAGACAGGATGCTTCAAAAACCATGTGAGTCACTGCTTCAACAGCAATACATCGCTGAACGAAGGTATAGGCCTCCGATAGGTATCTTTTTTCCCCACCCCTCAATATGCTGCATGGTGAATTATTGACTGTACGTTTGTTTATGTGTAACTCTGTTGTTTTTGTCGCACCGCTTTGCTTTATCTTGGCCAGGTCGCAGTTGTAAATGAGAACTTGTTCTCAACTGGCCTACCTGGTTAAATAAAGGTAAAAATTACCCACCTCTGGACTCTCATGATAACATATGAAAATCAAATGAAGGACCTAGAAACAAAGCATTTGTCATTTAAAATAAATGAAAGTATTAATGTTGCCATGTAGAAATGTTATCGGGATTATCACAAGCATATTACATTTTTATTAGACTTTGGTTTACTGTTGAACAATCAAATCATCCTTTGCATTGTTCACATCTGATTAGGCTATCATTACTATTCAATAGGCCTGTATAGCCTTATTGTTTTTTGACTTTCTATTTGTATAAGCTGATTTTCTTTTTAACTCTGCATTGTTGGGAAAGGGCTCTAAGTAACTAAGCATTTCACAGTAGTCTACACCTGTTGTATTTGGCTCGTGACAAATACAATTTGATTAGATTTTTGATTTAGAGAGATGTAGGCTACGATCAATCTCTCTCTAATGCATCCGCTGGTCAAACCTATAAGTGCAACCACTGACATGCAAACCCACATATGTAGCCAATTGCTTTGATTAAATATTGAGTACATACAATGTTTTCATTCGTCGTTGACATTTTAACATTTGAAGCAACGTTAAAATATTTTTTCAGGAGAGGTGCCATAAACAGCCTAAACAACTCCTTAGCACCAAATAAACCCCCATTCACAACACGATTAGGCTACTGCTTTGGATGAGTGGAACCTACGTGAATCATTTATGTATTAAAACATGTTTCTAAATCAATGTCTTTAAAAGTCATTTAAAGAGGGGCCTATTTGAGATAGAACTAAGAATCCATCTACATTTTGGAATCTAAATATTATTTCAGTTTTTTGGGGTAGCATTACTATGTGCACCTATGCAGCCTAGTTTATAACTACATTTTCTTGTGCATTGTTTTTGGCTAGCGTTACTCTGTCCGTAATCTTTATTGGGATACGCCTGTAATGCACAAGACTACCGCCAATTCGATACATGATAGCCCTAAACGAAATTCTGAGCCTTGAAACCACCGCGTTCACCCACAGAAGCCAACCGGTGTTGATCTCTCAACAACAAAAATATCGCTTTCGTTTTGTGGACAGTTGTTGGTGAAATTATTTAGACACAAAATCCGGCCTCAAATTAACAAATGTTTCAAGACTTCAACAGTTAGGTACGCCTATAGTGGCTATTTTACGCATATTCAATTATTTATTCGTAGGCCTACTTCACTTATAAGTTGCGACTTGTGCTACAAATTAAAAGTTATATATAATATTAAGATGTGTGTGACCAGAACCAGATATAAAAAATAAATATAGGCTTACCTTAGTCTTATGTAGGCCTAGCCTATACATCTTCCCGAAATCAAATAGGCTACAAAATGTATTCAACATTTTCCAGATATTTCCCCTTTCATTACGAAACCGCTCCAAAATCTCACCGTTTTTTAGTCAAGACCAAACTTAACATTCTACTTTATTAAAGTTTTGACATGCAGGTGTAGGCCTTATTGACATGCAGGCCTTATTGAGATGAAAATAAAGTTGCCTAGGTAAAAACAAATAGGGCCATTTTCTACATATGCCACCACAGACATTTTACAAGCATAATTTAGGAAATACAAAATGAATTCCGTTATCTAATACAAAAATATCTATATTCAGTTCACTTCTCATTAACATTTCAAAATGATTGTTCTTACCGTTCCATGGGGCAAACTTTCATAGCGTAAACAATTCAACAGTTGGTTAAATAAGGTATAGCTGGGCTCAATTATTTTCACTATTCAGACGCTGTTGGTGTTCATGCAGTTGGAACACCAGACTAGACTGCCCCCAGAAACAGGACTACTGCAGCCGGTATTAAAGCCTAATCACCCAAACCAATAGTTTGACACCTGACAGCATGGGGTGATATGTTTTATGTTCATCTGTCACCCTTTGTGTCTCTCTCTCTCATTAATTTTAATATTGCTGAAATGAATAGAAGTATGCCCCGTGAGCATTGTCCCACTGCACCGGGAGAGAAAGGCCTAGTATTTCGGTATGGTTGTATCTAGGGTGTTGTTACACTCTCTCTCTCTCTCGGAATCTTTCGTCTCTAATCTGGTGCGTTGAATCTGTTAAAAAAAAAATTTGTGAAACGGTCACGCTGAGGTTGGCTAGAAAAAAAAGGTTTTATCTGCCATGTGCACTATAACAGTTATTCTCAAGAATATATATATATGTTAATGAACTTGTTGCGGGACTTGGTGCATAGGCCAATACCCAGCGGATGTACTGTATATATGTCTCTGCCTATACGATGAACACATGTTGTTACTAATTGCCGTGCACCCCCCCCCCCCCCCACCCCCCTTCAGAACGCCCCTGTTCAAATACCCATTTTAGTTTCAAACACGTTACAAGAATTGCAGAGACAATCAATTGTACGCCAATCAAGAATCATCAAAGTTTTGTTGAAGAATAGGCATACACATACAGTGCCTTCTGAAGTATTTACACCCCGTTACTTTTTTCACGTTCTTATTGTGTTAGTCTGAATTTAACATTGATTACCTTGAGATTGTGTGGCATACACACAATACCCCATAATGTCAAAATTGAATTTTGTTTGACTTTTTTTTATTATTATTATTTTTTTTACAAATGAATCAATTATGAAAAAATTAAATATTTTCAGTCAATAAGTATTCAACTCCTTTGTTATGGCAAGCCTAAATAAGTTCAGGAGTATACATGTGCTTAACAAGTCACATAAGTTGCATGGACTCCCTCTGTGTGCAATGACAGTGTTTAACATTATTTTTGAATGACTACCTCATCTCTGTACCCCTCACATACAATTATCTGTAGGGTTCCTCAGGTGAGCATTGAATTTCAAACAGAGATTCAACCACAAAGACCAGGGAGGTTTTCCAATGCCTCGCAAAGAATGGAACCTATTGGTAGATGGTTGAGAAAAAACAGACATTGAATATCCCTTTGAGCATGGTGAAGTTATTAATAACACTTTGGATGGTTTCAATACACCCAGTCACTTCAAGGATACAACTCAGTTGCTAGAGAGGAAGAAAACCGCTCACTATTTCGCCATGAGGCCTATAGTGACATTAAAACAGTTACAGAGTTTGATGGCTGTGATAGGAGAAAACTGAGTATGGATCCACAACATTGTAGTTACTCCACAATACTAACCTTATTGACAGAGTGAAAATAAGGATGCCTGTACAAAATACAAATATTCCAAAACATGCATCCTGTTTGCAACAAGGCATTAAAGTAAAACTGCAAAACGTTTGGCAAAGAAATTAACTTTATGTCCTGAATACAAAGAGTTATGTTTGGGGCAAATCCAACACAACACTTCAAGGATACAGGAAGGACGCCTGTATTGGGGAGGCAGCGTAGCCTAGTGGTTAGAGCGTTGGACTACTAACTGAAAGGTTGCAAGATTGAATCCCTGAGCTGACAAGGTACAAATCTGTTGTTCTGCCCCTGAACAAGGCTAGGCTGTCATTGAAAATAAGAATTTGTTCTTAACTGACTTGCCTAGTTAAATAAAGGTAAAATAAAAAAACAGTCCTTGAAGTGACCGGGTGTATTGAAACCATCCTAAGTGTCATTAATAACTTCACCATGCTCAAAGGGATATTCAACTTCATATTTTCAAGCATGGTGGTGGCTGCATGATGTCATCAACAAGGACTAGGGAGGGTTTTTAGGATAAAATAAACAGAATAGAGCTAAGCACAGGCAAAATCCTAGAGGAAAACCTGGTTCAGTCTGGTTCAATTCACCTTTCAGCAGAACAATAACCTAAAACACAAGGCCAAATATACTCTGGAGGTGCTTACCAAGACAACATTGAATGTTCCTTAGTGGCCTAGTTAGTTTTAACTTAAATCGGCTTGAAAATCTATGGCAAGACTTGAAAATGACTGTCTAGCAATGATCAACAACCAACTTGACAGCTTGAAGAATTTAAAAAATATATTGTACAATCCAGTTGTGCAAAGCTTTTGGACTTACCCAAGACTAGCATGTATTGACTTAGGGGTTTGAATACTTATGTAAATGAGATACTTCTCTATTTCATTTTCAATACATTTTCAAAAAATGTCTAAACATGTTTTCACTTTGTCATTATAGGGTATTGTGTGTAGATGGGTGAGACATTTTTTTATTTAATACATTTTGGATTCAGGCTGTAACACAACAAAATGTGGAATAAGTCAAGGGGTATGAACACTTTCTGAAGGCACTGTACATGATAATTACTAACTTAATTTTTTCCTAAGAAATGTTTTATTTTACTAGAGACAATTAAGATGTATGAAAACTAAAAAACAGCTGCCATCGTTTAACCTCAAAAAATGTAGACTAAAACAAATGTCATGACCTACAATGCATGCTAGAGGAACTCATTTCGATAGTAATTTACAAATATATTGACAGATATACTGATAATGATAATCATGAAACTACTTTAAATACCAAGGTAACAAGTAATATTTAACAATGTTTTTGTTTGAAAAACACTTAACCCAAGGCAGGGCAGGGGACCAGTATCTGAGAATGCAACGGAAGCAGCTATATTTAATGTGCGTCTACCTCTGGTTTAAACTGCTCCAGGCTAACCCGTTACATACAGGACCTCCAGGCGGAGGCCTCAGGTTGCCTATAGGGGAACCACACAACTTCTTTACTAGATTTTGGTTGCGTAAAAAGCCTGTTGACTGTGGTTTCTGCGTGGCCTGGTACCCCAACGTTGACCCGTTGGATTACAGTAATCTGGAGTGATCTATAAAATCCATATCCACTAGGAGTTGAATCAGACACACAAACGGACTACGTTGCAATTCGGAGACACATTTGGCTGTAAGATTACATTTATGTAACGGTTAAATATAGATTTCAAATGGACGCTTGTGTATCATTACCTGTGACGTTTTTGTATGCCGTCTGACCTGGGGTAAACGCCAATCCACTGTAGTCCTAAACTTTGTAAACAGTAGCCTATTCTGTAGTCAACAATATGAATTCAATATTTATCCAAATATGTGTCATTGGTGAAAGAAAAATACAATTTGATGGTGTTGTCTGACAAATAAGATTGGGACCTTAAATGCTATGTGGCAGAAAAACATGGTAAGGAAAACGTATTGCTTTAGGCCTACAACTTTTCTTTCTATAGTTATACCGATGGTGTGTGAAGAGGGATTTTCTCTGAGCTATAAGTAGAAACGTCAACAGATGTGTGAAATGTGTAACCATATGGAGGAAACGACATATTGACATATGGCTGTTTAGATGATTGGCAAGAGACTGAAGCATTCAGTTCAATTTTATTTGAATTCAATACGAATGTATTTATCACCTCAGGGGCAACTAAGAAAGGCGAGTCAGTTTACAGTATCAAATCAACACCATATTCCACATAAAATACAGTATACAACGGACATCAATTATTATGTTACTGAAACAATTATGGCCCAATGAGTAGTCGATGGTGTCTGTCAGTGTGATGTACTGTATATTGGATGTTTAGTTGTCAAAATATATTTTCATTGAAGTGAGAGAAGCTATATGATTGGCATAGTGTATATTATGATACTGATTACTATTTCAATGTTGATCGATAATAGTATTGATGTAAACACGTGATGAAGTCTGAATAGTTGAAGAGTTCAACCAGTGTGATGATGCCATGAATGACGTTAGGCCTATATGGGATGAGGGACTGCGGTTGTGGGAAAGTGTAGGCCTATTAAAACTGCAAAACATTTTAAGTGTGTGTGGGCACCCTCACACACACAGAGCTGTTGTGGCAATCAGTCCTCTCTTATCTTACGGCTGAGTGTGGGATTTGATTGACAGGTACATTCAACGCGTTCACAGATTACAACATCTGAAACGAATAATCAGCTATTTAATAATTATTACCTTCCTACATTGCGAAACTGTAATTATGTAATCCCATTCATTCCCAATGTGGATGTTTTGTGCCTTGTAAATGGGTATAGGCCTACAACAGACAACCACCTGCGGTTGTTCCCAGTTCCAATTCGCAACAGCCACAATTAGGCTATACTGCGCAGTCATAACAACAGTAGGCATGTAATGAACTCAAAATAAGTGAAAGCTTTAGTTGAGAACATACAACAATAGAACCCATTGTTATTAAATGTGAATTTGGGCAAAGCATCCCAAGTGTTGTTCATATTTTCGTTAATATTAGGCCTAATGGACCGATGGAACAAGGCTAAATCATTTAGCAAAGTTCATGCGTTTCTTAAGAACTGTGAATATGTACATTTGAGAAAAAACTAGGCATATAAACTTTGACTGAATTTCAACTTTTCCAAGTAAGACTATGTTACAAATATATAAAACTAGACACGCTCGAGGAAAAACTATTGCATCTCTAGTTGAAAAAAGCCTATTTACCACCAAAGGTCTTGTGCATGAGTTGTGCAAAATGCATTGTACTATCAACTATAATAACCGTATTTTTTGTTGTTGCAGAAATTGTCAATAGGCCAAAGTCTATAGTGAACTCCAGAATGTAACCTAGGCTAATGAGTGGTTGCAGTGCACTTCGGGTTTATCATTGAAGTTTTAGCTATGGGCAATTTTTTTTTACTCTTCTGCTACTCGCTGTTTATTATCGATGCATATTCACTTCACCCTTACCTACATGTACAAATTACCTCGACTAAACTGTACCCCCGCACATTGACCCGGTACAGACCCCTGTATATAGCCTCTTTATTGTTATGTAATCTTATATTGTTACTTTTTATTTTATTTTTTACAATAGTTTATTTAGCAAATATTTTCTTAACTCTATTTCTTGAACTGCATTGTTGGTTAAGGGCTTGTAAGTAAGCGTTTCACGCTAAGGTCTACACCTGTTTTATTCGGCACATGTGACAAATACAATTTGATTTGATTTAGACTACGTGCATTTTACGCAAATGTGGTCTTTAAACGTTCTCTAAACTTCTCTCAACTCTAAACATCCTCTTTTTTTATTTAATGGTTTCGTGAGATGGTATTACGGCTTTGTACAAGGGAATTTCATGATTTCCCTCAACAACAAAAAAATCATGGCAAAATAGCCTACTGTGGTTACTGAGCTTATTGCATCCATTGACTATTCCAGGCTTCGAGTAGCCAGTTTCTTTTCGATAGCGTTTAAATAATGTATAATATCCTATAGGTATGCATACTACATGCACATGCCTATTATTCAGTTTAAACTAGTTGGGGAAAAAATCTATAGTGACTTAAACTTAGAAATTAAAATAAAAAACAAGGGTTTCTTGGACCATATACTTAGAACGTGATCCGATCTGAGTCTGTTCACCAATCAAAGACTAACCTGAGCAAACCGGATATTACGTTACGAGTGACAGCCACTATAGTGCACCCTGTCATTACAATATTGTCCATATACGACTGTCAAACCGGCAAGACAAAAAACCCACCAAGATGATCTAAAAAACCATACAATAGTTATACACCAGAATAGCATGGCCATGCCTTATATGGTTCGTTTTACCTTATGTGACCCTTTCCCCCATTTGAACACCCCCTCCTCAACGTTTTCTACACAGACATTATTGCGATCTCCAAATGCAGAAGACCCCGAGTAGACCACCAACAATCCAACAGCCGTGACCATGCCACCACAGCGCCGCCGAAACTAGCAAGTCAAACGGGGGTAAAGTATCTGATTTCAAGCCCGTGCTCTGGGGTGCATGGTTGGAGGAAAAGTTTCCTTGGAGGCAGAGTGAACTGACTGGCTTTGCAGAGACTAAGATCGACCATGCTGCTGGTTACACGATTGTCTTTCAGTTCATTTTTACGTGGGTGAACAAGTATAGCACCTCCCAGTTTCTTTGGTCATAGATCTGGTCTCATCTTGTAGGCTGCACTCATTGTATACGTACGACATGCATTTTGGGTTTAGCGCGGTCCTATAGCTGAGGAGGCTCCCTATCTGGCTTGTCCACAGGGCCCCCTCCTTCTCACCACATCCACCATCTCTCTTCTTTACTTCGGGCCGCAGGATAGTGCTGAAACATGCCGAGACACTTGCAGGGCAGCTCGTGTCTGTCGCAGGTCCGCGAGGCTGGTTCTGGTTTGTAGCCTAGCTGGATCTACTTTGTGGTGTGGACTCCCCCACCATATCTGAATATAACTATTGCAAAGGAGGAAAACAAGTTAAAGAATAACAATAACTGCTCAATAACGAGGTGAAGAATACAGGAGATCTATACACCAATATTGGAATCGATGTTCGATCAAGCTACGACTATGGGCGATGGGATCGCTGAGGACCGCAACCACCACCTCCACCATCTCCACCGTGGATCCAACTCTCTGTACCGTGACCGGATGGACAAATGCCATACCGAACTTGGGAGCAGGTCACCGGTGCAGAGTACAACCGATACGGCGGGTACATCGGCGTCTACCCCCACCTCCTCCAGTGAAGACGGACATGATAAACTGGACCCAGTGGACCCAGACTACTGCCAGAGGATTTTAGTTCGAGGTTAGTAACATATTCTCTTTTTTGTTGTTGTTGAGAAAATGTACATCTAGAAAGATGAATTGCAGAAAGAGAGCACAGATTGTCTGCAAAAGTTACTGCACAAAACCAGAGGTTCACAATTCTTAAGATTTGAGAATTTTCATTAAATTAACTTATTACTAGGCTATTATTTTTTATAAGGATACATTTACATCTATATCCACTATTGCAATTAACTAATATTAGCCTACTTCAATACCTACTACTACTACTATACTACTTTTACGCTTACAAATAAACCAATAGTTGAAGTGATTTATTTTAAATAAAATCTAAAGGTATTCTCATATTCAGATGAAGATATAATACTATATTTGTCCAATATAATTCAACATAAAAATATAGCCATATATTCTGACAACAGGTTTGAATTTGTTTTGAACTGTTCAACTATTCAAACTTCATCACATGTTTACATCAATACTATTATCAATCCCAATTTAAATAATAATAATCAGTATCTTAATATACATTATATGATCACATAATAATAGCAGTACTTGCTTTGTACTATATGAGCCAACAAATAATTCAGTAATCATTGGCAAACAAAATACTTTAAAAACACACCATGTGTATGTCTTAGTGTGTGTTTACTCGTGGTCATGTTGTTGCCTTTGTTTGAGTTAAGGTATTGTTATCAAAATCGGGATAAGAAATAATCTAAATTGTCCACGCCCTCTTTGTTTAAAAGAAAGGGAGCCACCTTTCTAGGTCTCCTGCCACCTCTGCATGGAATTCTCCAAAATATGAAGAGTCACTAAATAGACCCCAGGAAAAAAATGAACCCCAGGAAGAGTTTCTGCTGCTTCAGCAATAGCTAATGGGGATCCTAATAAAATACAAAAAACGAAATAGTTCTTTTTAAGAATGAATCAGATGTATTTCTGTGGATCTTAAGGCCTACAACCTAATTTTAAAACGTGTTGACAGGGAAACAAAATATTTTACATTTTAGTAATTAAATAGACTCTCTTATCCAAAGCAACTTACAGGAGCAATTAGGGTTAAGTGCCTTGCTCAATGGCACATCGACAGGTCTTATAATTGGATGCAGCCATGATGGCAATACTGTTTCAATAGTTTGTAGTAAATGATGACAATAATCATCCTCCTCAGCAACATTCCCATCTCAAAACACAACAAACACACAGCCATGCATCTTTCAGAATTAAAAAATATATATTAAATGCAAATCTATAAGGAAAGTATTGGTTTTTCATATTTGGTGTATACCAGTTACCTTCCTAATATTTGTTTTAAACGTTATAAAATAGTTTCAGGAGTGGGCATTGTTAAAACATGTCACATTGTTAAAAGTGTGACCAAAATGATATAAAATGCTGTACTTCCATGTCTTATAGTCGATAGTAATTAGGCTATGTGACTGACTAACTTAGAATTGAATATGCATCTCAATCGTTTTGTTTAGTGCTTATAGATTATATGTCTTTGCACTGCTTTGCAGGGCTGTAAAATGCTATGATGTCAACAAACCCCAAATAATACAGGTAGCAAAAAAACATGTTTGTTTATTTTATTTAAAAAAAAATTGTCATAGTGAACAGCAAACACATTTTATTTAAGCTTATGCTATTCATAATTTTCAGGTTGACCACTAATTGCAAAAATATAATATCCATATCCCTTACCCGGATAGTTTTCACACCAATCTGGGATGCATATCAAGCTAACATGACATGTCGGCACTGACAATATCAATATCACTCTTTACAAAATAAAGTTAAACTTTCCCCCCTTTGTGTGCACAATTTGATTTTCACCAAATGTGCAACTGGCCCTTTCATTTGAACAATGATGATCATACACATTGCCTACTGGAAAGTTCTACATAATTTAGTTAAATGCTCATGCCCAGGCCTTGAAACGGTGTCTTGGTGGGTGCTGAATCTGAAAAGAAAGCCGGTAATTGTAGCAGGGAAAGACCTCCGCGGCAGACCGAGTTTGATTAGATGTGGTGAGGGCGAGCTGAGCGCTGAATCCAAGCTAAATCCGCAGTCCCCGGTGTCACTATATGTTTTTAAAGCTGACGATTGAATGCGCTGGATACCTCGTGAGAACCCGGGGTCAGCGTAAGGTCAGCATGTCTGACCTGCGACGTCCGGATGCGCTTGCAAACTGTTAGAGAGGCCCTGCTGTAACGTTTAACATTAAGATGATTTTAATCTAGCGTGTTATGAATGGATGGATGATGTGTTAGTTGGAAATCATAAATATTCGAAATGTTAGAATGAATCTCTGCATGTCGCTCTGGTTAACACCATGCTTGCATGCCATAGCAGATGGGCTATGATGCCCGAGACTATGCTGCATACAGGCCTAGATGCTATTTCCAGTCTAGGCAACACATATGGAGTCACTGATGGTAGTCTACGTCATACATAAATATACATATCTATAAAATGTGCAATCTATAGGCTGTAGTCAATGGTGCAACCATATAAGTAGCCTCAAAATATATATACCACTCACGTGACTGCAATGACAAAGGAAACAGATAGAGGCCTAATGGTGGTTACGCACGAAGCAGTAGGCCCAGAGCCATGTATTTAGATTATAGGCCTATGTTCCATTCTGTCAAGGAACTCAGAATTCTGAAGCTTCTAGAATTTGATGGGCGTTTTGCTGGGGAAGTGATATGGATTTAGGCGCAACATTATACGACAGAAATGCTATAGGGCTATACCTCATTTGACAGTTGTATTTTATTGTGGGAACCAGCTGGGTTAGGCTATATGTATATGTTTCAGATGTATATATCACTTATTGGCGGACCTATCTATTGTAAAGACTATATTATTTGAAAATACTGGAAATTGTTTAACATCCGATTTCGGTGAGGGATTTAGAAAACATTTGGTTGATATATTTTATTCTCATATATTTTGTTTGATTAGTCAAATTTTTTGGGACAGTGGACCTACATTATTTCATTGTTTTCAGTCAAAACACGTCCCTCTTTCTAGCCTACTTGAGGAGCGTTTCGTTGTTTTAACCATGTCTAGTATTGGCTGACTGATTTAGTATTAAAGACATATCTTGTTTAGGGTGGGTTGTAGGCTATGCATGGGACCATTGTGGCTACGTAGGACGTGTTTACATTTTTGTTTAAAAATATATATTTTTCTATTCCTTCTACATTAACAGTCAGTTTGGACTTATAGCAACTTTAAACTTGTCAAGATAACGTTGCACAATTTAGTTTTGCACTCAATAGTTATTTGGTATTGGATTAATAGCATATTCCCCATAGCAAGACTTGGCATATTACCTAATTTGATATAAAAACACGCATTTCCTGATGTTGTATGTATTGAACCAAACAATGTATTATTGTCCCATAAATTGCTATATTAAACGTGTATTGATACATCAACTAGCCTACGTTACGATAGGCTACATTCTCCAGGGTTCTAGGACGCTTGGCACATGCAGAAGTACAATTGAAATAGAACTCTGAAAACATGGTTTACAAACATTCGCTCTCGCTGAGGCAGACATTGCACGTAATATTTAGTAAAATTAGGTATAATTTAGTAACGTGATAGGGATGTTTCTTTCAGCTCTCATTTTCCGGCCGTCTGGCTATTACTTATTGGGAATATTCCCCAAACATATTGCAATGCAACAAAGGTATTACGATTTTTATTATTTGACCTTACTTCCAGAGAGAGAATAAAGTATCGTCTTTCCAGTGCCATGAGAGAGCCTGATGTAGCCTACGCTCAGTTGGAAGTATGGGAAAACTATTCTAAGGCATCAGAACCTTAACATAACGGGTAGACAGATCTATTATCTGGTGCAATGAGTTGTATTAACGGATATTGCCATTCTTACAATATATACTATTTTACTTCTGTATTTCTTTCCCTAGTAACTTGACTAGCCTACACTATAATTCCCAAGCATGCAAACTACACGTCAATTTCCTCATACTGAAAATAATGATCACTTCAAGGTTATTCTAAAATAGCGTGGGCCCTACCTATATGAAAGCGCACATTTGTGTCATAAAGGAGCACAGTGTTTAACTATTTATTCCTGGTCTGTCCAAAAAATTATGACATTGGTACTACAGTATATGCAATTGTAATGTTAAGCAAAGTAGCCCAAGACTATTCTTTGTAATTGTGACATTTCACACTGTCCGGCTGCGATATCCACAGATGCTAAGGGTACCATCCGGGAGATCGTGTTGCCAAAGGGTCTCGACCTCGACAGGCCAAAACGCACGCGGACCTCCTTCACTGCAGAGCAGCTCTACCGGCTCGAGCTCGAGTTCCAGCGCTGCCAGTATGTAGTCGGCCGAGAGCGCACTGAGCTGGCGAGGCAGCTGAACCTGTCTGAGACACAGGTAAGAAACAGACATCATTTGACAGAGTATTTCCTCAGTCGTGGTGAGTTATGGATAATAGAATGATATCCTGTTGTGCCAATGAAGACAAATAGTAAGTACCTTCAGCAGTCCCAATTTGTAGAGGCCTAAATATTCAAATAATAGATGACATTTATTTTACCCAAAGACAGTTTGAGTTTCATGTTTAAATTATTTCTTTACCAGTTTAAAGAACATGTTTTTTTGTTATCCCTGTGCTGGTGTGCTTATTGGTTTGATAAAGGTAACTTATTAGGCCGAGGTTATATCATACTTTATAATCAATCGCTGTGCAGTGCAGTCACATCCCACTGAACACAACCATGTTGAATCAACGTTGTTTTAATGTAACTTGTCAACATATTGTGAAGTAGAATCTTCGTGGAAAATACATTGGAGTTGAAATAAGTAATCAACATAAACAGTTTTTTAGGGTACAATTTCAACCACAGGATTTTGTCATCATGGTAACCAAAATGTAACATACAACCTTGTATAACATATGTTTGAATTTGTACTTGTAACCCAATGTCATATCTTGGCGTATCCGAAGGAAGAAAAACAATAGGCTGGGCAGCACCTCCTACTGGAGAATTGATCTATCTACAGCTACCCCTTGGTGTCCCATCCAGGGTTTTAACCAAGCCCCACTATGATATTTGTCACTGACTATTACCAATGTGCTGTCATGAGAATGATTGTTAAAAGATCGCCACATAAAAACGAAATAGATTCACGGTTTCTACTGAAGTTATTCCAAAGGGTAGGTTTAACAGAGCAAATGAAATGTGACAATACTGTATCATACTTTAAATCAACCCATCATTCAACTAAGAATAGACAATACAATAGGCCTGGTTGATTTAAAATGTAATGATATTTAGTGATATTGGTGCGGCAGGTAGCCTAGTGGTTAGAGCGTTGGGCCAGTAACCGAAAGGTTGCTGGATTGAATCCCTGAGATGACAAGGTAAAAATCTGTCGTTCTGAACAAGGCAGTTAACTTCATTGTTCCTAGGCCGTCATTGTAAATAATATTTTGTTCTTAACTGATTTGCCTAGTTAAATAAAATAATATTGAATTTTTCGGTTTTCAACGCAACAAAATATCAACATTTGAAGGAGATATTTACAGTTTGAAGGAGATATTTAAAGTTTGATTTGATTTAGTTCTACTTTGTTTTTTGGTAGCATATCAATTATTAAATTTGTAGACTGGAATTAAATTGGAATTAAACTGGAATTAAAGCCAAACTAAATCAATTGCAAATGTTGATATTTGGTTGCGTTGTCAACCAAAAACTATTCAATATTACTTTTGCAATAGAGTAAATAGCCCAAAATGAAAGTTATTTAACAAACTAATGTAACATTCAACCTTAACATGAGAAACACATCCATGGCCACATTGAGGTTACTGTAACTATAAATGTCTTATTATGTAATCATATAAAGCGTGCATGTTCAAGATAGCATGCATAGGTCATCGCAGGTCTGTGGAGTTCTTCAAAATTGCTGTAATAATCTGAGGCGAATCTCGAACGGCATTGATCACTTGCACCATGTACTTTTAATGTAATCTCAACTGCAATCCAGGTCATTTGGCGCTGTTATTAGATGAAGCAGAGTGATAACACATGCATCTGTTGTATAAATAAAATATCTGACATGGTACTCCCATTTGAACTTTGCTGTGCCTTTAAATGGTTGAAAGCGCATAGACATTTGACAACGAAAAATTAAGACATTGTTTTTTTCCCACTGGAATTTGGTTGGGCTTTTAGAATTTAGATGGTAGAATTTGCTTTTAGTGATAGCACATAGGAAATTCTACTAACGTTTGGCTGTTACCTTGAGTGGGTGAATATAGGTGGTAATCTCATTGATCAAACAAATATTGCGCTATTATCCAAGTTGGAATGACGTGGTGTGCTCAGTGGGATTCTATTGTATAATGTCTCTGAATGATTTTATACCTAACTTTTGTCATGTAGACTAGATGTATCTACTGAGGAGAAGCACGGGATGCACACCTATTACATCTAAGACACAACCAATGTCTTATTCGGAAACGCCATGCAATCATCATCCTCATATAGTCTAGCATTTGCGTAATGGCTCCATTCTTCGGGACTATCTACGAGTTCATAACCTATTATCAGTGCTGACGTTTCTTTGCGGAAATTCCCAGTAGCCCCATCAGCCAAGCATCTCTTGTAAGTAAACCAAACACCATAACTTCCTCTGCGCTTTACAGTAAGTATTCTATAATAATAATAACGATAATATTTATCATATTTATATTATTTAAACTTTTTTGCAACGATACAGTGTGTTGTATAAAACAAACTTCTTTAGACAACAGTAACAAGGGAATAATGGGTGGATGTAGGCTATACTATAGCCTGTGTTCTCCACATGAAGGATAGAGCAATGTTAGCGAATGACAGAAAACACGGTGTGAAAGAATAGAAAGAAATAGCAACTAAAATATGATAGAAAACATGGAGGATCCATGGCCTCAATTGTTCTTTGTCAACTGATGCCTTACTGTGTCTCTGAAGCGCGTTGTGCCTATAGGAACTGAACTATTTACACGTTAAGTTATCATTTCCTCAATATATTTAGTGGACCTAACGTAATGTGTAGCCTATACGTTCATTCCTGATAATGAGAGTGACAGGGTTGATTGTCGTCAAATGGTTGGTGTGAATGAAAACACTTGCAAGAGATGCTATAGGCCCCACTTGTCAAAGGGCTGTCCAAGACTGCGTCTCCCTCCATTTAGAACCACAACATGGTGTGACAGAAAACAACGATTGGCAACTAAAATATGATAGATAACATGGAGGATCTAGAACCTCATATGTTTTCTGTCAACTAATGCATTACTATGCCTCTGGTGTAATTATACGAGTTATGCCTATAGAAAGAACTAAACTAGTTACATGTCTAGTTATAATTTCCGCAACACATTCAGTAGGCTAGACCTATGTGTAGCCTGTACGTTAACTCCTGAAAATGAGAGAGTGACGGGGTTGATTATCGTCAAATGGTTGGTGTGAATGAAAACACTTGTTAGAGACGCTAAAGGCCACAGCCTATTTTGTCGAAAGGGCCGTTCAAGACCAAGTAGTTTCTAGTTCAACGGCATTTCCCTCGATTTAGGACCAATGAGAATCAGAATCAACTGTATTCACCATGTACATTTACATGTATGCTACCAGGAACTTGACCTGCTGAAATAGTGCTGACCACAGTAAGCAGAACATACAGACAGAATATATAAACAAAGAATGTATACATGATCCACATACAGTATGGAGGCCTACACTATATAGATACAGCAACAACAGAACAATTAGCCTACACGTAGTTGTACTATTACACATAGCTGATAAATGGACAATTCTCCAGCGTATTTGTACTGCCCTTAAACAGATAGATCAATGACAATGAGGGATAGGAGACGAAACGAGGAAAGCAAGCTAATAGTTTTGAGATGCAGCCACAGCTATTAGCTGTATCATTCAAAGACTTGGCCTCTATTGGTTGACCTCTGCTCTTGAAGTGCTTTTGAGATTCTATGAACAGCGCTATAGAAGTTTAACATATTATTATTAGTATCTTTCTGCATCAAGGCTTTCAAAGGAGCCATATGGTTATTTGATTTCCAGGTCCACTTACGCAACGTACAGTGGCCTATATGTGTGGTTTGAAAGCATTCCCATTGCTTCTTCGTTGTGAAAGAGCGTTCGTGAAATGCAGGATTTATCGTGGAAATAATAGCTTTTATGAATACAATGGTAACTCATCTTAACTCAAGGCAAAATGTTACTTTGATGGTCAGAAACACGGTTTAATTAGCATTTTCAATTTCAAGGAGGCGGTGATAACCGAAATGCACGTTTGGGGAAAAATGTACTCTGATTTCTGAGTGCGTTTACCCAACCTCATTCGTATTCATCCAGTGATGCCCTCGTTCAAATATTTCCATTCAAAGTCAAGTTTATTTTACAATATGAAATATCTAGAGGCCTACATTCTATCTACAGCATTTTGATTTATAGTCTCTCTCCATGCAGCCTCATATTGAAGCATGGAATAGGCTCGTAGCTTAAACCTTAGCGCATCCAATAACGTCATAATAACACCCAATAACACGTCATTTAGGCCACAATGCTTCCATGCTGTAACATATAGCTCAAGTTTGACATTGTAAGCCCATTTATATTCACTAGCCTATTATGGTTGACTAACACGAAATCTCGAAGTCGCGACAATATTGGGCCTAAAAATATATATATTTTACAATACGTTTATTAAAGGGGAATGGGGGGGGGGGGGGGGGGGGGGGGCAGCGTATGTACACAAACAGATATAGCCTAACTTGTGATATTGCACTCATATAATATGACGTCAGTCACGTAAATAGTTTGTTTTTCCGAAGTTCGTTATGACGTTTGAGCGGATTCCTACGCGCCGTGTGTTTGGGGATATGGTCGTTGACCCAGGTGTAACTCGAATTAGTTTGGTCACGTATCAAAATTGCCCAGGAAATGAGGCATAGGCTACATTTGCTCAACAAAATACATACGGGAAATACCTTTTAACAGTTTAATTTACTCAAAAAAGACAGAAAATATATTAAAAATAGTGTGCGTGTTTTGCTGTTCAACTTGTACTAAGAGAAATTATTCAATGAGGTGTCTAAATATGCTTCGGGCTACCTAAACCGTTTCCCAATTAAAACAAAGTTTCCAGGCCACTTGTGCGTGAAAGCCTTGAGTTCACCAAGAGCTACATGAAAGCAAACTATTTGCAGGTTGACGTTTATTGGGAGAAGTCTTGTCCTTGAGGCAGAAGTGAGCGATTTCTGCTAGATAGGCCAGCTGTAAAGTCAAAATTGTCTATATTGTTTAAATTCTTAAAAACAAAAACGTTTTTTGGTTTGTTTTAATTTAAGGTTAGGGTTAGGCATTAGGCTTAGCAGTGTGGTTAGGGTTAGGTTTAAAATCAGATGATATTACGTTGTGGCTGTGTCAGCTTGTGACCACTGCAGAGCTGCCTTCAGAACACGATTCATGACGAAAAACGCGAACCTACAAACTATTTGAGTCGGGTGAATAACCTGTAAAGTCAAACTCCTCTGTCATTTAGGCAACATCTCTCCTCGCTTCTCCCCAGAGCCCAGCAGGTGGCTCCCCCTTCCCATGTAACGCGGCGGGGAGCCTCGCACCCTTCGCACGCTATGGAGTTTTCTTGGGGATGCCTGTTCTAGCAGGCTTAACGCTGCTGCTTCAAGGAGGGATAATGTTCATATCATATCAGGAAATACATTCCTAAAGGCAGCGTAATTGTATTACTATTGTCTCTGTCGCTAACTTCTCTTTCTGTTCACTGCTAAAATGATTTACTCAGCTATAGATGACACACTTAAATTGCATTTCGGGATGGTTTTCTGACTGTGCACCCCAATTGTTCTTGCGTGTGTTTTCTCCTATTGTTTTCTCGGACTCCTTGTTTTACATAAAAGCTTAAAAGTACATTTTGGATTGGCCCTCGGTTAATACCTCCATACAATGTGGAGCACTTTCATCCCGTGCACTTGTAATCTCTTACAATATTAATACATTTTCAATTCCGTTATTCTGTCTATCAGTCCACAGTGTAGGCTACATTTTCAGCTTGCTTGAGAAACGCCTTAGTCTGGGAATGCGCAGAAATGGTAACTTAATCTGAGTGTACAAAACATTAGGAACACCTTCCTAATATTGAGTTGCACATCCGTTTTGCCCTCAACAGCCTCATTTCGTTACGGCATGGACTCTACAAGGTGTCGAAAAGCGTTTCACAGGGATACAGGCCCATGTTGACTCCAATGCTTACCACAGTTGTGTCAAGTTGACTGGATGTCCTTTGGGTGGTGGGTTATTGTTGATACACAAAGGAAACTGTTGAGCATGAAAAACCCAGAAGCTTTGCAGTTCTTGACACACTCAAACCGGTGCGCCTGGCACCTACTACCATACCCGGTTCAAAGGCACTCTTGCTCATTCACACTCTGATTGGCACACACACAATCCATGTCTCAATTGTCTCAAGGCCTACAAATCCTTCTTCAACCTGTCTCCTCACCTTCATCTACACTGATTGGAGTGGATTTAACAGGTCACATCAATAAGGAATCATATCTTTCACCTGGATTCACCTAGTCAGGAAAGAGCAGGTGTTCCTAATGTTTTGTACACTCAGTGTATATTCCCTACTCATGCACAGGGCTCTGGTTTAAAATATTGCAATATTGCACTATATTGGGAATAGGGTGCCATTTCAGATGCACCTCAAACAGGCTCTAATGACTGTCTTTCACATGGAGAAATGTTAGCACCTTTCATTCTGTTACCTTATCATTTGAATCCCTGTGGCTCAGTTGGTAGAGCATGGTGTTTGCAACGCCAGCATGGTGTGTGCAACGCCAGTGTTGTGAAAAAAAAATAAAAAGGTATGAAATGTATGCATTCACTACTGTAAGTCGCTCTGGATGAGCGTCTGCTAAATGACTAAAATGTCAAATGTAAAATTGTAGATAAGCTACATTCCACAATGTGAGAAAGGAATGTCTTCTAGGTGAGGGCTGCCCTGGAGTACAATGCTTTAATCACCAGAACTGAAATGACCTTTACTGAAACCACGTTTAGTGAAAATACTTTTACTGAAATGACCTTTACTGAAACAACCTTTACTGAAAATACTTTACTGAAATAACTTTTACGGAATGGACTTTTACGGAAATTACTTTTACAGAAATTCCTTTTACTGAAATGGTTGACTGAAATTACCTTTGACTCCGACTGAAATGATAATTTAGACCAAAAATACAAACATTTTCCCCCAAATACTTAAGTTAATAAGGGTTTATCTTTTCACTTATGTAAATAATGACAAGGTAACTTAATCTGTCACCTGTCTCTGAGGCCTTGGCATCAAGATGTTGAGTCAACGTAGTTTCCATGTTTCTGCAACGTTGGTATTATTACGTTATAGCAACGATGAAAACGGGTCGAATTTTGGCCAGTGATACACGTTTGCATATAGAATCCCAGACCTCTCTATACCTTCACAGCACTGTTCCCATCCCACCTGGTACCAACCATGGGTCCACCATGACCAGGCCTTATTTTATTGACATATTGCATTGTATCACTCTATTGTTCTCTAATGCCCATCCAGGGAAAGACATGATTTAATGGTGGAAGGGGCTGCTTAAAACTGGTTTAATCCTGCCCTGGGACAAATGGTAGAGGCCTAAATTACAGAATGAGTGGAATCCCACTAGTTCATGTGGAGATTTGGACACAAGCTGGTCAGAGCTAGCAGCTGTGAGGGACCAAATATTTGGATATATTTTGATCTTTCAAGGCAGCAAAGCTTGTTAAACATGCACAGTTAGATGGGCTGATGAGCTGCTGGAAAACATCCACAACCATGTTTGTTTTAGAGACTTGTGTGTGAAGTACAGTAAGTGAAGTACAGTAAGTTAAATATAATAAGTGAAGGACAGTAAGTGAAGTACAGTAAGTTAAATATAATAAGTGAAGGCCAGTAAGTGAAGGACAGTAAGTAAAATACAATAAGTGAAGGACAGTAAGTGAAGTACAGTAAGGTAAATATAATAAGTGAAGGACAGTAAGTGAAGGACAGTAAGTAAAATACAATAAGTGAAGGACAGTAAGTGAAGGACAGTAAGTAAAATACAATAAGTGAAGGACAGTAAGTGAAGTACAGTAAGGTAAATATAATAAGTGAAGGACAGTAAGTGAAGGACAGTAAGTAAAATACAATAAGTGAAGGACAGTAAGTGAAGTACAGTAAGGTAAATATAATAAGTGAAGGACAGTAAGTGAAGTACAGTAAGTAAAATATAATAAGTGAAGGACAGTAAGTGAAGGACAGTAAGTAAAATACAATAAGTGAAGGACAGTAAGTGAAGTACAGTAAGTAAAATACAATAAGTGAAGGACAGTAAGTGAAGTACAGTAAGGTAAATATAATAAGTGAAGGACAGTAAGTGAAGGACAGTAAGTAAAATACAATAAGTGAAGGACAGTAAGTAAAATACAATAAGTGAAGGACAGTAAGTAAAATACAATAAGTGAAGCACAGTAAGTGAAGTACAGTAAGGTAAATATAATAAGTGAAGAACAGTAAGTGAAGGACAGTAAGTAAAATACAATAAGTGAAGGACAGTAAGTGAAGTACAGTAAGGTAAATATAATAAGTGAAGAACAGTAAGTGAAGGACAGTAAGTAAAATACAATAAGTGAAGGACAGTAAGTGAAGGACAGTAAGTAAAATACAATAAGTGAAGGACAGTAAGTGAAGTACAGTAAGGTAAATATAATAAGTGAAGGACAGTAAGTGAAGGACAGTAAGTAAAATACAATAAGTGAAGGACAGTAAGTGAAGTACAGTAAGTAAAATACAATAAGTGAAGGACAGTAAGTGAAGTACAGTAAGGTAAATATAATAAGTGAAGGACAGTAAGTGAAGGACAGTAAGTAAAATACAATAAGTGAAGGACAGTAAGTAAAATACAATAAGTGAAGGACAGTAAGTAAAATACAATAAGTGAAGGACAGTAAGTAAAATACAATAAGTGAAGCACAGTAAGTGAAGTACAGTAAGGTAAATATAATAAGTGAAGAACAGTAAGTGAAGGACAGTAAGTAAAATACAATAAGTGAAGGACAGTAAGTGAAGTACAGTAAGGTAAATATAATAAGTGAAGAACAGTAAGTGAAGGACAGTAAGTAAAATACAATAAGTGAAGGACAGTAAGTGAAGGACAGTAAGTAAAATACAATAAGTGAAGGACAGTAAGTGAAGTACAGTAAGGTAAATATAATAAGTGAAGAACAGTAAGTGAAGGACAGTAAGTAAAATACAATAAGTGAAGAACAGTAAGTGAAGGACAGTAAGTAAAATACAATAAGTGAAGGACAGTAAGTGAAGTACAGTAAGGTAAATATAATAAGTGAAGAACAGTAAGTGAAGGACAGTAAGTAAAATACAATAAGTGAAGAACAGTAAGTGAAGGACAGTAAGTAAAATACAATAAGTGAAGGACAGTAAGTGAAGTACAGTAAGTAAAATACAATAAGTGAAGCACAGTAAGTGAAGTACAGTAAGGTAAATATAATAAGTGAAGAACAGTAAGTGAAGGACAGTAAGTAAAATACAATAAGTGAAGGACAGTAAGTGAAGGACAGTAAGTGAAGGACAGTAAGTAAAATACAATAAGTGAAGGACACTAAGTGAAGGACAGTAAATGTGTGCATGTGTGTTGTGCTGATAATGGCTGTAGTGACATGCAGGTCTGCCATGCCTGTGTCTAACCTTCCAACACACTGTTTTTGCAGAATTTAATGCAAGATAAATACCAGGTTAAATACTAACAGAAACATGAGGTAATCTATTCTAATCTGTGCTGTACTGACCATGGATTTGCACGAGAGAGAGAGAAACAGAGAAAGAGACAGACAGACCGATAGAAGATAGACCGGCAGACAGACAGATGATAGAGAGAGAGAAAGAGACAGACCGACCGGCAGACAGACAGATGACAGAGAGAGAGCAGAGACTTAGAGAGTGGATCTGATCTTTATCTTAGTAAAACCCTGGGAGGAGGGAGGAGCACTGAGGATGTATTAAAGAGATGCATAACTCCTCTGTTTTCAAACATCAACTTGTCAGAATCCTTTACACACACAGCTCTACTAATACCTTCTGTGTGTGACATCCCTCTATTCCTATGTGTTTGTGTGACATCCCCTCTGTGTGTGTGTGACATCCCTCTATCCCTCTGTGTGTGTGTGACATCCCTCTATCCCTCTGTGTGTGTGTGACATCCCTCTATCCCTCTCTGTGTGTGTGTGACATCCCTCTATCCCTCTCTGTGTGTGTGTGACATCCCTCTATCCCTCTGTGTGTGTGTGACATCCCTCTATCCCTCTGTGTGTGTGACATCCCTCTATCCCTCTGTGTGTGTGTGTGTGTGTGTGTGTGACATCCCTCTATCCCTCTGTGTGTGTGTGTGACATCCCTCTATCCCTCTCTCTCTCTCTGTGTGTGACATCCCTCTATCCCTCTGTGTGTGTGTGTGTGTGGTGTGACATCCCTCTATCCCTCTGTGTGTGTGTGTGACATCCCTCTATCCCTCTCTCTGTGTGTGTGTGTGACATCCCTCTATCCCTCTCTCTCTGTGTGTGTGACATCCCTCTATCCCTCTCTCTCTGTGTGTGTGTGACATCCCTCTATCCCTCTGTGTGTGTGACATCCCTCTATCCCTCTGTGTGTGTGTGACATCCCTCTATCCCTCTGTGTGTGTGTGACATCCCTCTATCCCTCTCTCTCTGTGTGTGTGACATCCCTCTATCCCTCTCTCTCTGTGTGTGTGTGACATCCCTCTATCCCTCTGTGTGTGTGTGACATCCCTCTATCCCTCTGTGTGTGTGTGACATCCCTCTATCCCTCTGTGTGTGTGTGACATCCCTCTATCCCTCTCTCGGTGTGTGTGTGACATCCCTCTATCCCTCTGTGTGTGTGTGACATCCCTCTATCCCTCTCTCTCTGTGTGTGTGACATCCCTCTATCCCTCTCTCTCTGTGTGTGTGACATCCCTCTATCCCTCTCTCTCTGTGTGTGTGACATCCCTCTATCCCTCTCTCTGTGTGTGTGACATCCCTCTATCCCTCTCTCGTGTGTGTGTGACATCCCTCTATCCCTCTCTGTGTGTGTGTGACATCCCTCTATCCCTCTCTCTGTGTGTGTGTGACATCCCTCTATCCCTCTCTCTTCTGTGTGTGTGACATCCCTCTATCCCTCTCTCTGTGTGTGTGACATCCCTCTCTCTGTGTGTGTGTGACATCCCTCTATCCCCTCTGTGTGTGTGACATCCCTCTATCCCTCTCTCTGTGTGTGTGACATCCCTCTCTCTGTGTGTGTGACATCCCTCTATCCCTCTGTGTGTGTGACATCCCTCTATCCCTCTCTCTCTGTGTGTGTGACATCCCTCTATCCCTCTCTCTGTGTGTGTGACATCCCTCTCTCTGTGTGTGTGTGACATCCCTCTATCCCTCTGTGTGTGTGACATCCCTCTATCCCTCTGTGTGTGAGACATCCCTCTATCCCTCTGTGTGTGTGTGTGTGTGTGTGTGTGTGTGTGTGTGTGTTGTGTGTGTGTGTGTGTGTGTGTGTGTGTGTGACATCCCTCTGTGTGTGTGTGTGACATCCCTCTGTCCCTCTGTGTGTGTGTGTGTGTGTGTGACATCCCTCTCTGTGTGTGTGTGACATCCCTCTATCCCTCTCTCTCTGTGTGTGTGACATCCCTCTATCCCTCTCTCTGTGTGTGTGACATCCCTCTATCCCTCTCTCTCTGTGTGTGTGACATCCCTCTATCCCTCTCTCTCTGTGTGTGTGACATCCCTCTATCCCTCTCTCTGTGTGTGTGACATCCCTCTCTCTGTGTGTGTGTGACATCCCTCTATCCCTCTGTGTGTGTGACATCCCTCTATCCCTCTGTGTGTGTGTGACATCCCTCTATCCCTCTGTGTGTGTGACATCCCTCTATCCCTCTGTGTGTGTGACATCCCTCTATCCCTCTGTGTGTGAGACATCCCTCTATCTGTGTGTGTGCGTGTGTGTGTGTGTGTGTGTGTGTGTGTGTGTGTGTGTGTGTGTGTGTGTGTGTGTGTGTGTGTGTGTGTGTGTGTGTGTGTGTGTGTGTGTGTGTGTGTGTGTGACATCCCTCTGTCCCTCTGTGTGTGTGTGTGACATCCCTCTGTCCCTCTGTGTGTGTGTGTGACATCCCTCTGTGTGTGTGTGTGTGTGACATCCCTCTGTGTGTGTGTGACATCCCTCTATCCCTCTCCTTCTGGGGAACTCCTCTCTCTAGACTGACATAAATGGTCTTAGTGCTCCACGGAATTTGTATGTACGGGCCAGGAGTTTTCCCTGGCCACATTTAATGACCGGACCAGGAAAAACCACGCTGTTCAAAACAGCACTAGAATAGAATAGAATAAAAATAAAATAGCTTTATGTTTCCTCGCAAGAAACCTCAGTCAGAGGAGCTATTGTACAACTTCCCAGCTGGTTTCCTAGCAGATTGCTGGTGTAGACCGTTGCTAGGCCTGCCATAATTAATACTACGTTTTCCTCATACTGTATCTGAATGTGTTTGGATGCTGTTCTCTTGTGTTCCTCCCAGGTGATTTAACACCTGAGAATCTCCCATCTACTTATCTGTTGTCACTCAGTAATTGCTTTGCTGTGGGGTCTTGCACTGACTACAACCTACAATTTAATTTGTTGTCTTGGTCTTTGTTAATGCCTTTCACCAAGGTTCCAGATAGCAGGGGTCTGAGTGTGTGTCTTTCTCTCTCTGTTTCTGTGAATGTACTTTGCTGTGCATTTTTCTCAGTAACTTCTAGACATACAGTGTCTGGCCCGTCGTCTGGAGCATTACATAGTTCCACAGATGAGAGAGAGAGAGAGTGAGAGAGAGAGAGGAGAGAGAGAGAGAGAGAGAGAGAGAGAGAGAGAGAGAGAGAGAGAGAGAGAGAGAGAGAGAGAGAGAGAGAGAGAGAGAGAGAGAGAGAGAGAGAGAGAGAGAGAGAGAGAGAGAGAGAGAGAGAGAGAGAGAGAGAGAGAGAGAGAGAGAGAGAGAGAGAGAGAGAGAGAGAGAGAGAGAGAGAGCGAGAGAGAGAGGAGAGAGAGAGAGAGAGAGAGAGAGAGAGAGAGAGAGAGAGAGAGAGAGAGAGAATGTAAAAGCTGAAAGTGTAGGGAGGGAAGCAACCAACTTCATACAATTCTACACATTTAGCCTTTTTAAAGCAAATTTCCTGCAATTCTACACATTGCCATGGGTCAGAGAGAAAATGTTGCAGTTTTACAGCTCACTTCCTGTAATTCAAATTTCATGACATGTTCATATCCTATCTGGGGAACGGTGGAGAAGGCGACCATAGAGATCCTATTAAATTCCAAGATGGGCTATGTCATAAACCCTCAAAGTTCCAGAATGGTTACATATTGGTCAGGAAGAAATCCAAACCAGTCTAATTGGAATGAATGGCAGTAGAGGCATAATACCAATTTTACTTATGCAGGAAAATAAAACTAAGGCTTCTGATGTATCAGAAATTGTGTAATATAATTATTGTCAACCTAAAGTTTTGTAATATAATCATAAATACAATTTATATGTTTTTTTAAACCGATTTTTCTGTATAAACAGCCTCCAAAATATATGTGAACAGACCATAAATGTCTTAATTGTTGTTTTCTTGGAAAGCTGAGAGTGCTATTATATGATACAACATCAGTACTTGTCGCATTTACTACTGTGGTGGAAATTCTACTTTTAATAACTAATAATGAGGAGAGGCAAAGTCAGTAATCAATCAAGGTACTACTTTTATTAATACACTTATTGCAGTAAGGGAGCTGGTCACTCCACACACACACAGTGAACGAAGTGAGAGCCCCCCGCACAAAGAGTACGGAAGCCTTATATAGTCACGCTATGTTATGCAAGCATCTGCAAAACACGTGATCTTATGTATGTGTGTGTGGAGAGAGACGAAACTGGGTTACGGGGTACAGGCTATAATGAAAAGGTTGTCTCAGTCTGTCGCAACTGAGTGAGGTCAATAAGTCCCAAAGTGACAGGAAGTCACTCCAGACATACTTCCTCTAACAGTAGCTCGACGGTTCCCCCAAGATGGGCAAGCAAGCGCCTTTGACTGTCGGCCCAGATGATGTATGGTCCTACCCCCTACACACATACAGGAACCTTTCACCCAGAAACAGGCTCCAAACAGAACCACAGCCTTATCCCTGGTGTTCAGGATATAACACTTTGCTCTGAGGAACCAGTTAGTTTCTGTCAGGTCCTGGCTGAGCGCCCAGACATCATGGGGTCATTCTACACACAGAACAGTTAGAACAGGCCTATGCTAACACACACACACACACACACACACACACACACACACACACACACACACACACACACACACACACACACACACACACACACACACACACACACACACACACGTTTCTATCTTATATGATTTATCTAGCCCAATGCCGAGGCTTAAAGAAGGATATTTGAGTACACAAGCATTAGTAAGGTTTAACAGAAAATGCCCTCTCACAACTTGTCCTGTCAGCTACTGATTTCAGCCAGTGTGTGGATTGACTTTGTTGTTTGAATGGAATGTTAGCATATTGACAGTTAATTTGAAAAAATAATGGAATCATTACTCTAAAACTGGCTGGCTAGCTAGCTAGCAAACACTGAGTACAGATAAATTCTTCAAATTCATTATTTTACACAATATCTTATCACGGCACTGGCAAACAATGGTTGACCAACTCTCTGACCAAAATGGCTGACCTTTGGACCATCATAAGAAGGTTCATGTCCATTCTAGTATTATATTTCCTAATTCTATGGGGGCGACCTCCAGGTCCTTGCAGGGGCTGCGGGGGTGTGTAGTACGCCAGTGTAGTATGCTAGTGTAGTACGCCAGTGTAAACAGTACAGAGTTAAGACACTGGCTCAGGAGGAGCTCACTGCTCTTCATCAGCTTAGCTAATCAATCAAATTCTATTCATCTGTCTGCCCATATGAATCAATAAAATAATATTTCTTTATTGATCTGAGAGGGATGTGGTAGGGGAATTGATAAGGCAATGAAGTAAATTAGGGCACTTGTCAATACATACAGGTGCATGACAATCCATTGCTAAGGACGATACCTTATTGGACCCAGCGATGACACGCTGAAGGATGTGTGTGTGTGCATGCGTGCAAGGCTTCCTGTTATTCACCGGGCAATGCCGTAATGCTATTATCTCATTGGATTAGCAAGAACAGAAACCTGCAACATCCATATGGATAGAGTACTCCTTACAACACTGCCTGGAATCCCTGCCCTCGTGTCCAGATTACACACCCAACGCACGTAGGCTATACAGACACACACTTATACACACGCAAATGCGTCTGACACACCCACACACATTTGTAGCCGAGTGGTAATTATCGAGGGATGTCTCATGAACTGCATATCCCTAGTGTTAAGCCCTGTTCAAGAGTCCTTTTTATTGAGTAGTTGTCTGTAGCACATTGAGATGTGTGGCATATTCCACCATCTATAGCCACAGTGGCTCTGTAGATGAACTATGTCAGGCTGCAGTGCTTGGACTTCACCACACAGAGTGCTGTGGCGCGGTAGGAAGGAACAAGGGAGTGATGAAGAAGTTAGGGGTATCCTCTTAGGCTGTGTTTACACAGGCAGCCCAAATCTGATATTTTTTTCCCCACTAATTGGTCTTTTGACCAATAACATCAGATCTTTTTCAGAGCTGATCTGATTGGTCAAAATACTAATTACACACACACACACACACACACACACACACACACACACACACACACACACACACACACACACACACACACACACACACACACACACACACACACACACACACACTGTGAGCCTAATTCCCTTATCTAAACCTCGACGTCATAGAACCATAGGAAGAAGGGCCTGGTCCACCTCGGGGCGGGGCAGAGGGCGGGACAGGGAGGGTGACGGTGCGCGAAGCAGAGGGCCTAATAATAGTCCCAAGTGCTTTTGCACTAAGAAGGATTAGGGAGCCACATCTATCAGCGATTCGCTAAGACTGGGTTGACCCTTGGCTGAACCTGCTTGGACATGTGTTTCAGTAATGCAAGGGAGGGATGGTGGGAGAGAGGGAAGGAGGGATGAGCTTGGGCACGAGGGCAAGAGGTATCCTAACAGATATAGGAGAAAGGCAGGATGTAAGAGGTCTAGGAGGCAGGAAGTGGTAGGAGCTAGGAGGTAGGAATTCGGATGGGGACTGTCAGAGGTGCCTGGTGGTAATACAGCATGTGGGTATTGGAGAGAGAGTGAGGCTGTGGAGGAAAAGGACAGAATGGAGCTCTGTACATACACTCGCCATATAGAAAAGTAGTCATATTCATCCATGTACAATGTTACCATACAGTTTCCATACAGAAAACGAAGTCATTGTTACCATACAGTTTCCATACAGAAAACTAAGTAATTGTTACCATTCAGTTTCCATACAGAAAACTAAGTCATTGTTACCATACAGTTTCCATACAGAAAACTAAGTCATTGTTACCATACAGTTTCCCTTTAGAAAACCAAGTCATTGTTACCATACAGTTTCCTTACAGAAACTAAGTCATTGTTACCATACAGTTTCCCTTTAGAAAACCAAGTCATTGTTACCATACAGTTTCCCTTTAGAAAAGTAATTCATTGTTCTCTTAGACCGAAGTGAGGCAATCTGATGTTCATCACGTGTAGGATCAGTGGGGTCACGGGAGGAGTCACGGGGGAAGTCGCGGAGGGGACCACTGAGCCTTTCACAGGGTCACAGAAAGTGTTAGAAAGATTGTCAGCAGGTGCCCTGCGTAATGGAGCTTTTCTCCCACATAGCCTCTCTTAGAGAGATTAACTAGCTCTCACTAGTACAACTACAGCTTATAAAGGTCATTCACAAGGCCTTATAGGGCATTCATAAGGCCTTATAGGGCATTCATAAGGCTTTATAGGGCATTCATAAGGCTTTATAGGGCATTCATAAGGCCTTATAGGGCATTCATAAGGCCTTATAGGGCATTCAAAAGCCATCATAAGCACTATACATATAGGCTTAATAACAAGTAATTTACTAACAAAGTCAACCAACGTAAAGGCTGATATAAATGCTAGCACATTTTGGCTCACCAGACCTTTTTATATAGCTTTACATTTTCTTAGGAAAATCTAAACCTCGACGTCATAGAACCATAGGAAGAAGGGCCTGGTCCACCTCGGGGCGGGGCAGAGGGCGGGACAGGGAGGGTGACGGTGCGCGAAGCAGAGGGCCTCATAATAGTCCCAAGTGCTTTTGCACTAAGAAGGATTAGGGAGCCACATCTATCAGCGATTCGCTAAGACTGGGTTGACCCTTGGCTGAACCTGCTTGGACATGTGTTTCAGTAATGCAAGGGAGGGATGGTGGGAGAGAGGGAAGGAGGGATGAGCTTGGGCACGAGGGCAAGAGGTATCCTAACAGATATAGGAGAAAGGCAGGTTGTAAGAGGTCTAGGAGGCAGGAAGTGGTAGGAGCTAGGAGGTAGGAATTCGGATGGGGACTGTCAGAGGTGCCTGGTGGTAATACAGCATGTGGGTATTGGAGAGAGAGAGAGGCTGTGGAGGAAAAGGACAGAGTGGAGCTCTGTACATACACTCGCCATATAGAAAAGTAGTCATATTCATCCATGTACAATGTTACCATACAGTTTCCATACAGAAAACGAAGTCATTGTTACCATACAGTTTCCATACAGAAAACTAAGTCATTGTTACCATACAGTTTCCATACAGAAAACTAAGTCATTGTTACCATACAGTTTCCCTTTAGAAAAGTAATTCATTGTTACCATACAGTTTCCCTATAGAAAACCAAGTCATTGTTACCATACAGTATCCCTTTAGAAAAGTAATTCATTATTACCATACAGTTTCCATACAGAAAACTAAGTCATTGTTACCATACAGTTTCCCTTTAGAAAACCAAGTCATTGTTACCATACAGTTTCCCTTTAGAAAAGTAATTCATTGTTCTCTTAGACCGAAGTGAGGCAATCTGATGTTCATCACGTGTAGGATCAGTGGGGTCACGGGAGGAGTCACGGGGGAAGTCGCGGAGGGGACCACTGAGCCTTTCACAGGGTCACAGAAAGTGTTAGAAAGATTGTCAGCAGGTGCCCTGCGTAATGGAGCTTTTCTCCCACATAGCCTCTCTTAGAGAGATTAACTAGCTCTCACTAGTACAACTACAGCTTATAAAGGTCATTCACAAGGCCTTATAGGGCATTCATAAGGCCTTATAGGGCATTCATAAGGCTTTATAGGGCATTCATAAGGCCTTATAGGGCATTCATAAGGCTTTATAGGGCATTCATAAGGCCTTATAGGGCATTCATAAGGCTTTATACGGCATTCATAAGGCTTTATAGGGCATTCAAAAGCCATCATAAGCACTATACATAGAGGCTTAATAACAATTATACAATGTAAAGGCTGATATAAATGCTACCACATTTTGGCTCACCTAATCCTTTTTATATAGCATTACATTTTCTTAGGAATCATTCTGAACCTCCATATAAATCGTATGCCGTCATCTATCATGACAAAGAAACAGTCATGACATTGACTCATCGGTCGACATACATTGCAGGTGTTGGCTGTGAAATAGTGCAACATCGATCAGCTGAGCTGCTTCAGTTCAGTAGACACATACAGTAGACACATACAGTAGACACATACAATAGACACAGTACCTTCAGGAAGTATTGAGACCCATTCACCTTTTTCCACATTTTGTTTTACGTTACAGCTTTATTCTAAAATGGATTCAATAAAAATGATTCCTCATCAATCTACACAAAATATACCATAATGACAAAGTGGAAACAGTTTTATTTTTTATACCTTATTTATATAAGTATTCAGACCCTTTGCTATGAGACTCAAAATTGAGGTCAGGTGCATCCTGTTTCCATTGATCATCCTTGAGATGTTTCTACAACTTGATTGGTGTCCACCTGTGGTTAATTCAATTGATTAGACATGATTTGGAAAGGCACACACCTGTCTATATAAGGTCCTACAATTGACAGTGCATGTCAGAGCATAAACCAAGCCATGAGATCAAAGGAATTGTCCGCAGAGCTCCGAGACAGGATTGTGTCCAGGCACAGATCTGGGCAAGGGTACCAAAAGAATTCTGCAGCATTGAAGATCGCCAAGAACACTGTGGCCATTATTCTTAAATGGAAGAATTTTGGAACCACCAAAACTCTTCCTAGAGCTTGTCGCCCCGCCAAACTGAGCAATCGGGGGAGAGGGGTCTTGCTCAGGGAGGTGACCGAGAACCCGATGGTCACTGACAGAGCTCTAGAGTTCCTCTGTCGAGATGGGAGAACCTTCCAGAAGGAATACCATCTCTGCAGCACTCCACCAATCAGGCCTTTATGGTAGAGTGGCCAGACGGAAGCCACTCCTCAGTGAAAGGCACATGACAGGATGCTTGGTGTTTGCCAAAAGGCACCTAAAGACTTTTAGTCCATGAGAAACAAGATTCTCTGGTCTGAATAACCCAAGATTGAACTCTTTGGCCTGAATGCCAAGCATTAGGTCTGGAGGAAACCTGGCACCATCCCTACGGTGAAGCATGGTGGTGGCAGCAGCAGCATCCTGTGGGCATGTCTTTCAGCAGCAGGGACTGGGAGACTAGTCAGGATCGAGGCAAAGATGAACGGAGCAAAGTACAGAGAGATCCTTGATGAAAATCTGCTCCATAGCGCTCAGGACCTCAGACTGGGGAGAAGGTTCACCTTCCAACAGGACAACCACCTTAAGCACACAGCCAAGACAATGCAGGAGTGGCTTCGGAACAAGTCTCTTGCCAGAGCCCAACCCGATCGAACATCTCTAGAGAGACCTGAAAATAGGTGTGCAGCGACGCTCCCCATCCAACCCGACAGAGCTTGAGAGGCTCTGCAGAGAAGAATGGGAGAAACTCCCCAAATACAGCTGTGCCAAGCTTGTTGCATCAAACCCAAGAAGACTTGATGCTGTAATCGCTGCCAAAGGTGCTACAACAAAGTACTGAGTAAAGGGTCTGAATACTTATGTAAATGTAATAAGTTGGTTATTTATTTTTAATCAATTAGCAAACATTTCTAAAACCTGTTTTTGCTTTGTCATTATGGGGTATTGTGTGTAGATTGATGAAAAAACAAAAGTATGTAACGTAAAAAAATGTGGAAAAAGTCAAGGGGTCTGAATACTTTCCTAAGGCACTGTATATGGAGCCCCAGATGAGCTATGCCCTGGGTTAGCCCAAACAGTTGTCTTAACACGTAATCTAACCCGGCCCAGACCTGTCCTGTCTTCAGCTTGTGTAGTAGTGGACACAGGCCTACCCTGTAGCAGTCCAGCTATCCTGCATGTTGTACTCTTGGTCTATCCTCTGCTCTGCTATCCTACATCTGTTCTGCCCAGCCCTGCTCTGCCCTGCCCAGCCCTGCTCTGCCTAGCCCTGCCCCGCCCATTTGACACATCTAAAGCCTTTTCTTTTGGGGTGTTGCTATAGGCCACCAAGTGCTAACAGTCAGTATCTAAATAATATGTGTGAAATGCTTGATAGTGTATGTGATGTAAACAGAGAGGTCTACTTTCTTGGGGACCTGAATATTGACTGGTTTTCATCAAACTGTCCGCTCAAGAGGAAGCTTCTTACTGTAACCAGTGCCTGTAATCTGGTTCAGGTTATTAATCAACCTACCAGGGTGTTTACAAACACTACAGGAACAAAATCATCCACATGTATCGATCACATTTTTACTAAGCTGGGCCTTAAGTAGTGTATAAGAGATCATACAAAAGATTTTGCTGTGACTCTTATTAGGATGATGTTAAAAATATTTGTTGGTCTGATGTGATTAATAAGGAGCATCCAGATGCTGCACTTGATGAATTTATGAAATTGCTTCTTCCAATTATTGATAAACATGCACCTGTTAAGAAACTGACTGTTAGAACTGTTAAGGCTCCATGGATTGATGAGGCATTGAAACATTGTATGGTTGAATGAGATGGGGCAAAAGGAGTGGCTAATAAGTCTGGCTGTACATCTGACTGGCTTACTTACTGCAAATTTGAGAAATTATGTGACTAAACTCAACAAAAGAAGAAGAAACTTTGTTATGAAGCCAAGATCAATGATATAAAGAATGATGGAAAACAAGTTTGGAGTACTTTAAATGAAATTATGGGCAGAAAGACAAATTCAACTCCATCTTATTCATCACAAGACCATTTGATGTTGCCAATTATGTTTACGATTATTTCATTGGCAAAGTGGGCAAACTTAGGCAGGAAATGACCACGACAAACAGTGAGCAATTATATTCATGTATAAAATAATAATAATGAATGAAAAGCAGTGCAAGTTTGAATTTTGTAAAGTTAGTGTGGGAGAGGTGGATTTTTTTTTGTTAACTATCAATAATGACGAACCTTAGATGGAAAGCTAATGAGGATGATAGCTGACTATAGCCACTCCTATCTGTCATATTTTTAATCTAAGCCTAGAGGAAAGTCTTTGTCCTCAGGCCTGGAGGGAAGCCACAGTAATTCCCCTACCCAAGAGTGTAAAGCGGCCTTTACTGGTTCTAACAACAGACCTATAAGCTTGCTGCCAGCTCTTAGCAAACTGTTGGAAAAAATGGTGTTTGACCAAATACAATGCTATTTCTTTGTAAACAAATTAACAACAGACTTTCAGCATGCTTATAGAGAAGAGCACTCAACATGTACTGCACTGACACAAATGACTGATGATTGGTTGAAAGACATTCACAATAAGAAGATTGTGGGAGCTGTACTGTTAAATGTCAGTGCAGCCTTTGATATTATTGACCATAACCTGTTAAGTGCTATGGCTTTTCAACCTCTGCCATATCGTGGATTCAGAGATATCTATCTAATAGAACTCAAAGGATTTTCTTTAATGGAAGTGTCTCTAATGTCAAACATCTAAAGTGTGGTGTACCGCAGGGCAGCTCTCTTGGCCCTCTACTCTTTTCTATTTTTACCAATGACCTGTCACTGGCATTAAACAAAGAATGTGTGTCCATGTATACTGATGATTCAACCATATACGCATCAGCAACCACAGCTAATGAAGTCAATGAAACCCTTAACATAGAGTTGCAGTCTCTTTTGGAATGGGTGGCCAGTAATAAACTGGTCCTGAACATCTCTAAAACTAAGAGCATTGTATTTGGAGCAAATCATTCCTTAAGTGCTAGACCTCAGCTGAATCTGGTAATGAATGGTGTGGCTGTTGAACAAGTTGAGGAGACTAAATTACTTGGCGTTACATTAGATTGTAAACTGTCATGGTCAAAACATATAGATTAAATGGTTGCAAAGATGGGGAGAGGTCTGTTCGTAATAAAGAGATGCTCTGCTTTTTTGACACCACACTCCAAAAAGCAAGATCTGTTTTGTTTAATCTTGATTATTGTCCAGTCGTGTGGTCCAGTGCTGCAAGGAAAGACCTAGTTAAGCTGTAGCTGGCCCGGAACAGAGAGCGGGACGTTTTGCTCTTCATTGTAATTAGAGGGCTAATATTACTACTATGCATGCCAGTCTCTCTTGGCTAAGAGTTGAGAGACTGACTGCATCACTTCTTCTTTTTATAAGAAACATTAATGTGTTAAAAAAAACAAATTGTTACACACAGCTCTGACGCACACACTTATCCCACCAGACATGCCACCAGGGGCCTTTTCAAAGTCCCCAAATCCAGAACAAATTCAAAAAAACATACAGTATTATATAGAGCCCTTATTGCATGGAACTTCCTTCCATCTCATATTGCTCAAATAAACAGCAAACCTGGTTTCAAAAAACAGATAAAGCAACACCTCGCGACACAACGCCTCTCCCCTATTTGACCTAGATAGTCTGTGTGTATGCATTGATATGTAGGCTACGTGTGCCTTTTACAAAATGTATGTAGTTCTATCCTTGAGCTGTTCTTGTCTACTGATGTTCTGTATTATGCCATTCTGTATTATGTTTCATGTTTTGTGTGGAAGAGTAGCTGCAGGAAGAGTAGCTGCTGCTTTTGCAACAGATAATGGGGATCCTAATAAAATAACAAAATACCAATACTCTGCTTTGTCCAGCCCTGCCCATCCCTGCCCTACCCAGCTCTGACACGGCCATGCCCTGCCCAGCCCAGCCCTGCCCATCCCTGCCCTACCCAGCTCTGACACGGCCATGCCCTGCCCAGCCCAGCTCTGACACGGCCATGCCCTGCCCAGCCCAGCTCTGACACGGCCATGCCCTGCCCAGCCCAGCTCTGACACGGCCATGCCCTGCCCAGCCCAGCTCTGACACGGCCATGCCCTGCCCAGCCCAGTTCTGACACGGCCATTCCCTGCCCAGCCCAGCTCTGACACGGCCATGCCCTGCCCAGCCCAGCTCTGACACGGCCATGCCCTGCCCAGCCCAGTTCTGACACGGCCATGCCCTGCCCAGCCCAGCTCTGACCCGGCCATGCCCTGCCCAGCCCAGCTCTGACACGGCCATGCCCTGCCCAGCCCAGCTCTGACACAGCCATGCCCTGCCCAGCCCAGCTCTGACACGGCCATGCCCTGCCCAACCCAGCTCTGTCCCGGCCATGCCCTGCCCAGCCCAGCTCTGACCCGGCCATGCCCTAGTAGAAGCGGTGGGGAGGGTGAGGGCTTGTGAGGGCAAATCCTGGTCATGCCAGCCCAGCTCTCTCTCTTTCTCTCCCCCTCTCTCTCAGTAATCTCTGCCCCATCTCTGAACCCTGGATCCCATTAGGACGGATTTATTTCCAATAGTGTAGATGTATGGAGAGGGAAGAGATTTGCTTTCTTTCTCTTTTCATAATTTCCCCCATAGTAAAGTCCCCTGTAAACCTTAGGGTTTTTCCTCAAGAGGACGACCGTGAAATGAACGGCCCAACCTCCTCCAGCTACCTCTCACCTCAGCCCCTGGCTAAGCCGTGCCCCATCGAGGAGGCGCAGAGAGGTGATTGTCTGAAAGTCTGTGGGTTATCACCCAATTGGGAGGAATTAGGAACACACAGGAATCAGTCAGAGGCTTTGCTTGAAAAACCCTGATTTGGTATGTGGTATTTTTAACTTAGACACGTATAGTATACTGTATACATAAAGAGGATTAAGACAAGACTGAGACTGTGGATAGGGGCCCAGGTCTTTACTACTCTAAGTCTAAGATGTGGCGTCAGTATCCTTCTCAGCTGGGAAGGATCACTCCCCAATCTCATTATACACATACTAATGGTCTGCTGAGACCATGGTGACCTGAAAGGGACTCAACTAACCGACAGTTCTATCCAGGGTTGGGACAATTCCCTTTCAATTTCAGTCAATTTAGAATGTAAACCAAATTCCAATTCCAAATTTTCTACATTGAAAAGCATTGGTTTCTGTTCTGTGGTTGAGCGGCGATCTCGTGCTTTACAGACCTAAGAGCTCTCTATGACTGCTGTGTGTGATGTCAATGCAGCAGCTCACGGCCGCGTTGTGTGTGCCCTGTCCTTGCCATACTGCTGCTAGTCATATAGGTTAGGTAGGTCCTACTCATCGTGGATGCGTTTCAAATGGCACAATATTCACTCTATAGTGCATGGGCCTGGGTCAAGAGTACCCTGCCCTGCCCTGCCCAGCCATGCTCTGCCCAGCCATGCTCTGCCCTGCCCAGCCCTACCCTGGGCTCCCGAGTGGCGCAGTGGTCTAAGGCACTGCATCTCAGTGCTAGAGGCGTCACTACAGACACCCTGGTTCAAATTCAGGCTGTATCACCTGCTGTGATTGGGAGTCCCATAGGGTGGTGGACAATTGGCCCAGCGTCGTCTGGGTTTGGCTGGTGGATAGTTGGCCCAGCGTCGTCTGGGTTTGGCTGGTGGACAGTTGGCCCAGCGTCGTCTGGGTTTGGCCGGTGGACAGTTGGCCCAGCGTCGTCTGGGTTTGGCCGGTGGACAGTTGGCCCAGCGTCGTCTGGGTTTGGCCGGTGTAGGCCGTTATTGTAACTGGAACTCACTCCGCTTCGCTGTACCAATCCACCAATCCCCTCTTTAGCTTAATTAGATGGCAGTGTTCTCCAGATAAAGAGGGGATGAGTTGACGCTGGTAGCGTGTCCTGTATGTGTACACTACGTGATCTGTGACAGTCCTATACATGTATGTGTACATTATGCGCATGTGAGTGTGGACATGTAGGCTGCATGTTAGAGTGAACACTATACTACATGATCTGTGCCAAGAGATGTGTTCATCTCATGGTGAATGTATAGAGTGGCGGAGAGAGAATACGAAGGAGAATGTGACAGAGGGTTTATTCTCGATATGAAAACGCAGCGATCGCATTCTTCCAGTCAGCTCACTTCAATGGGTCATGTGTGGTGATCGCCTTGCCCCGGTCGAATGCCATTTCACACACAAAAACGTACGAATGCACACACATGCACGCATGCACACTCACACCCGAGGGGTGAGGAAAAGAGCAGTAAGTCAGTGACGATTGTATACATTTTTCATGAGTATGATTTCTCTGTGTGTGCAAACGCATCTGATCTCCCCTGACCCCCATTACCCTGTGTGTGTGTGAGCAAACACATCTGATCTCCCCTGACCCCCATTACCCTGTGTGTGTGTGATCAAACACATCTGATCTCCCCTGACCCCCATTACCCTGTGTGTGTGTGTGTGTGTGTGAGCAAACGCATCTGATCTCCCCTGACCCCCATTACCCTGTGTGTGTGTGTGAGCAAACACATCTGATCTCCCCTGACCCCCATTACCCTGTGTGTGTGTGTGTGAGCAAACGCATCTGATCTCCCCTGACCCCCATTACCCTGTGTGTGTGTGTGTGAGCAAACACATCTGATCTCCCCTGACCCCCATTACCCTGTGTGTGTGTGTGAGCAAACGCATCTGATCTCCCCTGACCCCCATTACCCTGTGTGTGTGTGTGTGAGCAAACACATCTGATCTCCCCTGACCCCCATTACCCTGTGTGTGTGTGATCAAACACATCTGATCTCCCCTGACCCCCATTACCCTGTGTGTGTGTGTGAGCAAACGCATCTGATCTCCCCTGACCCCCATTACCCTGTGTGTGTGTGTGAGCAAACACATCTGATCTCCCCTGACCCCCATTACCCTGTGTGTGTGTGTGTGTGAGCAAACACATCTGATCTCCCCTGACCCCCATTACCCTGTGTGTGTGTGATCAAACACATCTGATCTCCCCTGACCCCCATTACACTGTGTGTGTGTGTGAGCAAACACATCTGATCTCCCCTGACCCCCATTACCCTGTGTGTGTGTGTGAGCAAACGCATCTGATCTCCCCTGACCCCCATTACCCTGTGTGTGTGTGTGTGTGAGCAAACACATCTGATCTCCCCTGACCCCCATTACCCTGTGTGTGTGTGTGAGCAAACGCATCTGATCTCCCCTGACCCCCATTACCCTGTGTGTGTGTGAGCAAACACATCTGATCTCCCCTGACCCCCATTACCCTGTGTGTGTGTGTGAGCAAACGCATCTGATCTCCCCTGACCCCCATTACCCTGTGTGTGTGTGATCAAACACATCTGATCTCCCCTGACCCCCATTACCCTGTGTGTGTGTGTGATCAAACACATCTGATCTCCCCTGACCCCCATTACCCTGTGTGTGTGTGATCAAACGCATCTGATCTCCCCTGACCCCCATTACCCTGTGTGTGTGTGATCAAACACATCTGATCTCCCCTGACCCCCATTACCCTGTGTGTGTGTGATCAAACACATCTGATCTCCCCTGACCCCCATTACGCCGTGTGTGTGTGTGGAGCAAACACATCTGATCTCCCCTGACCCCCATTACCCTGTGTGTGTGTGATCAAACGCATCTGATCTCCCCTGACCCCCATTACCCTGTGTGTGTGTGATCAAACGCATCTGATCTCCCCTGACCCCCATTACCCTGTGTGTGTGTGATCAAACGCATCTGATCTCCCCTGACCCCCATTACCCTGTGTGTGTGTGTGAGCAAACGCATCTGATCTCCCCTGACCCCCATTACCCTGTGTGTGTGCGTAGCCCCCCCCAAACCACACGCTATACATTAAAGCACCTGCGCATCAATTAAACATCCAGAAACAAGCACAGTCAGAACAGTTCAGTGCAGTACACTACAGTACAGTACACTACAGTACAGTACACTACAGTGCAGTACACTACAGTACACTACACTACAGTACACTACAGTACAGTACACTACAGTACACTACACTACAGTACACTACAGGTACAGTACAGTACACTACAGTACAGTACACTACAGTGCAGTACACTACAGTACACTACACTACAGTACAGTACACTACAGTACACTACAGTACAGTACACTACAGTACAGTACAGTACACTACAGTACAGTACACTACAGTACAGTACACTGCAGTACAGTACACTGCAGTACAGTACACTACAGTACAGTACAGTACACTACAGTACAGTACACTACAGTGCAGTACACTGCAGTACAGTACACTGCAGTACAGTACACTACAGTACAGTACAGTACAGTACACTGCAGTACAGTACACTACAGTACAGTACACTACAGTGCAGTACACTACAGTACAGTACACTACAGTACAGTACAGTACACTGCAGTACAGTACACTGCAGTACAGTACACTACAGTACAGTACACTGCAGTACAGTACACTGCAGTACAGTACACTACACTACAGTGCACTACACTACAGTGCAGTACACTACAGTGCAGTACACTACAGTACAGTACACTACAGTGCAGTACACTGCAGTACAGTACAGTGCAGTACACTGCAGTGCAGTACAGTGCAGTACACTGCAGTACAGTACAGTGCAGTACAGTACACTGCAGTACAGTACACTGCAGTGCAGTACACTGCAGTGCAGTACAGTACAGTGCAGTACAGTGCAGTGCACTACACTACAGTGCAGTACACTGCAGTGCAGTGCAGTACAGTGCAGTACAGTGCAGTGCAGTACAGTGCAGTACAGTGCAGTGCAGTACAGTGCAGTAAAGTGCAGAACAGTACAGCACAGAGCAGTGAAGTGCAGTACACTGCAGTACAGTGGAATACCATGCAGTGCAGTACAGTGCAGTAAAGTACAGTCCAGTGCAGTAAAGTACTGTCCAGTGCTGTACAATGAAGTACAGTGAAGTACAGTGACAGCAGAACAGTGCTGTGCAGTACAGTGCAGAACAGTGCAGTGAGAGATGAGATCTTTGCTTTGCCCTTTCTTTGTCTCTCAGTTGAAACCGGGTTAGGCAACACCAGCATCCTAGATACCATTGAAACCTATCCCTGTGGTTATAGCTTTGACTTACTTGGGCCAGCGTGTTAGATACTTTAGTCTCTGTTGTCATTGGTGGCACCAGAATTGATTCCACTCTCACACCCACTGACTGACAAGGTCCCCATTCCACTCCCATTTTACTCTAATCCCTCCCCCTTGTCTGCATCAACCTACCGGTGCAATCAAATATCATTTAATCTCTGAGAAGTTAAGCTAATTTATTATTCACTTTACATGTACATACTGTATTCTCCACATAGCCCATCCTATATAACTACTGTTGTACATACTGTATTCTCCACATAGCCCATCCTATATAACTACTGTTGTACATACTGTATTCTCCACATAGCTCATCCTATATAACTACTGCTGTACATAATGTATTCTCCACATAGCTTATGCTTTATAACTACTGCTGTACATACTGTATTCTCCACATAGCCCATCCTATATAACTACTGCTGTACATACTGTATTCTCCACATAGCTCATCCTATTTAACTACTGCTGTACATACTATATTCTCCACATAGCTTATGCTTTATAACTACTGCCGTACATACTGTATTCTCCACATAGCTCATCCTATATAAGTACTGCTGTACATACTGTATTCTCCACATAGCTCATCCTATTTAACTACTGCTGTACATACTGTATTCTCCACATAGCTCATCATATATAACTACTGCTGTACATACTGTATTCTCCACATAGCTCATCATATATAACTACTGCTGTACATACTGTATTCTCCACATAGCTCATCATATATAACTACTGCTGTACATACTGTATTCTCCACATAGCTCATCATATATAACTACTGCTGTACATACTGTATTCTCCACATAGCTCATCATATATAACTACTGCTGTACATACTGTATTCTCCACATAGCCCATCCTATATAACTACTGCTGTACATACTGTATTCTCCACATAGCTCATCCTATTTAACTACTGCTGTACATACTGTATTCTCCACATAGCTCATCATATATAACTACTGCTGTACATACTGTATTCTCCACATAGCTCATCATATATAACTACTGCTGTACATACTGTATTCTCCACATAGCTCATCATATATAACTACTGCTGTACATACTGTATTCTCCACATAGCTCATCATATATAACTACTGCTGTACATACTGTATTCTCCACATAGCCCATCCTATATAACTACTGCTGTACATACTATATTCTCCACATAGCTCATCCTATATAATTACTGCAGTACATACTGTATTCTCCACATAGCTCATCCTATTTAACTACTGCTGTACATACTGTATTCTCCACATAGCTCATCCTATTTAACTACTGCTGTACATACTGTATTCTCCACATAGCTCATCATATATAACTACTGCTGTACATACTGTATTCTCCACATAGCTCATCATATATAACTACTGCTGTACATACTGTATTCTCCACATAGCTCATCATATATAACTACTGCTGTACATACTGTATTCTCCACATAGCCCATCATATATAACTACTGCTGTACATACTGTATTCTCCACATAGCCCATCCTATATAACTACTGCTGTACATACTGTATTCTCCACATAGCTCATCCTATTTAACTACTGCTGTACATACTGTATTCTCCACATAGCTCATCATATATAACTACTGCTGTACGTACTGTATTCTCCACATAGCTCATCATATATAACTACTGCTGTACATACTGTATTCTCCACATAGCTCATCATATACAACTACTGCTGTACATACTGTATTCTCCACATAGCTCATCATATATAACTACTGCTGTACATACTGTATTCTCCACATAGCCCATCCTATATAACTACTGCTGTACATACTATATTCTCCACATAGCTCATCCTATATAATTACTGCAGTACATACTGTATTCTCCACATAGCTCATCCTATTTAACTACTGCTGTACATACTGTATTCTCCACATAGCTCATCCTATTTAACTACTGCTGTACATACTGTATTCTCCACATAGCTCATCCTATTTAACTACTGCTGTACATACTGTATTCTCCACATAGCTCATCCTATTTAACTACTGCTGTACATACTGTATTCTCCACATAGCTCATCCTATATAACTACTGCCGTACATGCTTTTTTCCTACTTATATTGTCCATACTGTCTGTGCGCACCACATATTTATATTCTGTACTCTGACATTACTCGTTCTGATATTTTTTCATTTCTTTTTTTTCCGAAGTATTTTATCTCCAGGGAATATTTCTGCATTAGTATTGTACTGTTAGACATTTACTGCACTGCTAGAGCTGGAAACACAAGCATTTTGCTGCACCTGCTTTAACATCTGCTAAACGTTGATTTGATTAGAGTGGAGAGAGATGAGAGTAAAACCGATCAATCATGGTTGAACCCAGCGGGAAATACAACAGTGTTGATCCAATGAAGTGTACTGGGGGTTGTCTCTGTATGTATACTGCTTGTGTCTGTGCGTGCATGGATGGCCAGACACTTAGCTAGTTATCACGTGTCACCAACTTGTGGAAATAACATATACTATCATATACTTTACTGTAGCCTCCACTGAAAGAATATACAGTGAGGGAAAAAAGTATTTGATCCCCTGCTGATTTTGTACGTTTGCCCACTGACAAAGAAATGATCAGTCTGTAATTTTAATGGTAGGTTTATTTGAACAGTGAGAGACAGAATAACAACAACAAAAAATCCAGAAAAATGCATGTCAAAAATGTTATAAATTGATTTCCATTTTAATGAGGGAAATAAGTATTTGACCCCTCTGCAAAACATGACTTAGTACTTGGTGGCAAACCCCTTGTTGGCAATCACAGAGGTCAGACATTTCTTGTAGTTGGCCACCAGGTTTGCACACATCTCAGGAGGGATTTTGTCCCACTCCTCTTTGCAGTCTCTTCTCCAAGTCATTAAGGTTTCGAGGCTGACGTTTGGCAACTCGAACCTTCAGCTCCCTCCACAGATTTTCTATGGGATTAAGGTCTGGAGACTGGCTAGGCCACTCCAGGACCTTAATGTGCTTCTTCTTGAGCCACTCCTTTGTTGCCTTGGCCGTGTGTTTTGAGTCATTGTCATGCTGGAGATTTGATGGTACGTGGCCCCGTCCATCGTCCCTTTGATGCGGTGAAGTTGTCCTGTCCCCTTAGCAGAAAAACACCCCCAAAGCATAATGTTTCCACCTCCATGTTTGACGGTGTGGATGGTGTTCTTGGGGTCATAGGCAGCATTCCTCCTCCTCCAAACACGGCGAGTTGAGTTGATGCCAAAGAGCTCCATTTTGGTCTCATCTGACCACAACACTTTCACCCAGTTGTCCTCTGAATCATTCAGATGTTCATTGGCAAACTTCAGATGGGCATGTATATGTGCTTTCCTGAGCAGGGGGACCTTGCGGGCGCTGCAGGATTTCAGTCCTACACGGCGTAGTGTGTTCCCAATTGTTTTCTTGGTGACTATGGTCCCAGCTGCCTTGAGATCATTGACAAGATCCTCCTGTGTTTTTCTGGGCTGATTCCTCACCGTTCTCATGATCATTGCAACTCCACGAGGTGAGATCTTGCATGGAGCCCCAGGCCGAGGGAGATTGACAGTTCTTTTGTGTTTCTTCCATTTGCGAATAATCGCACCAACTGTTGTCACCTTCTCACCAAGCTGCTTGGTGATGGTCTTGTAGCCCATTCCATCCTTGTGTAGGTCTACAATCTTGTCCCTGACATCCTTGGAGAGCTCTTTGGTCTTGGCCATGGTGGAGAGTTTGGAATCTGATTGATTGATTGATTGATTGCTTCTCTGGACAGGTGTCTTTTATACAGGTAACAAACTGAGATTAGGAGCACTCCCTTTAAGAATGTGCTCCTAATCTCAGCTCGTTACCTGTATAAAAGACACCTGGGAGCCAGAAATCTTTCTGATTGAGAGGGGGTCAAATACATATTTCCCTCAATAAAATGCAAATCAATTTATAACATTTTTGACATGTTTTTCTGGATTTATTTGTTGTTATTCTTTCTCTCACTGTTCAAATAAACCTACCATTAAAATTATAGACTGATCATTTAGTTGTCAGTGGGCAAACGTACAAAATCAGCAGGGGATCAAATACTTTTTTCCCTCACTGTAGTTATGTATCGTAACTCTCAACTTGGAGGTGCCTTCTTGACAATGACTTGCTGAATTAAATAACGGTTTCATTTTCATAAAAGTTTCATGCAACAGTATTAACCGGAATCCAATGATGGCTAAGATGATTGTTGAGACAGAATCTGTGTTTGTGTAGTTTGAACTAGACATAAGTAAGAGTTATTATTTATCCTATTGTCTGCTGATTTAGTGAACCGTTCAATGAATAAAACCATGTTTTAACTCTTTAGTCTGTCTCACTTCTTCTGTCTTTATAGGTTAAAGTGTGGTTCCAGAACCGTCGCACCAAGCAGAAGAAGGACACGACCAAGGACACTGACAAGCGCTCCTCCTCCACCTCGGAGTCACTGGCCACCTGTAACATTTTGCGTCTCCTCGAACAGGGCCGCCTCCTCTCCGCCCCGCCCCCCAATCCCCCATTGGGCCACCACCCAGGAAATGGCTCCCTATTGGTCAGCTCCGGAGGGGGCTCCTCCTCGCCAGGGGTGAGTAGAAGCACGCCACCAGGAAATGGCGTTCTTGGCATGGGTGGAACTTTCGGGCTGTCACTGCCCTCCCTGGGAGGGACTTCCCCTTCGCCACGTCTGGGCATGCCGCCGCCGCACTCACTCTGCTTCTCAATGCCGCTGCTAGGGGGCGCTCATCATGAACTGGCGTCTGGGTACGGGTGCGGGTCCTCGGCGTTCGAGCCATACATGCGGCTGGACAGGATCTCCAAGGATGGAGATCTAAGTGGGAAGAAGAGAGTTTCCTAAAAAGCGGCCATTAAGGGGTTGGGATGACTCCCCCCCCCCCCCCGCCTCTGGTCTCCCACCTATCCACCCACCAACATTGCTGTCCATCATTGGTTGGCTCATCATCATTGTTCAGCTACTGCCTGCCACGGGGGGGTGGGGTGTTACGGAACAGGACCACGTGGTGTGACAGACAGGGGTGATGATGATGCCCGTCACACACAAAAACTTTGCTTGTGAATTATTTGGGAGAAATGAAATGTGTGTGTGATTCACACGGAGAACAGATCTTTTTTTCTTAACGCTTCTCCTCCTTAGTTCACTTTGTCCAGTCAGTGCGTTTGTGTGATCGTTCTCTTCTTTCTTTCTTTCTTTCTTTCTTTCTTTCTTTCTTTCTTTCTTTCTTTCTTTCTTTCTTTCTTTCTTTCTTTCTTTCTTTCTTTCTTTCTTTCTTTCTTTCTTTCTTTCTGTTCCATAATGTTTTTTAAAAGCCTGACATTGTAGAAAAGGCCCTGACTGAGTCAGTGTAAGTGAATAAGCGTGATGTCGTCTATAGATTACATTACAATACAAAGGAGTGCAACCAGTTACCCCTTTAACATATTACATACATTCCAGCAAAATGACCAGGTTTCCCATCATGTGGCAGTTTTCTGCCAGAGCGTTCCAAGTAAAATAATCATACGCGTTAGCAGTTTCTAATGTTAATTTGCACAGTATGGTGTCCAACACTGATTCCTGTAAATTCTGTATTTGGTTGGTTGTGTGTGTATTTAAAAAAATGTGGACAAGTAATGTGTGAACTAAAGCTAGTCCTAGGTCAAATCCATGCTATGAAGAAGAAAAAGCGGTTGAGAAAAGGTACTGGGGGTTACAGTATGTCCTTGCCAAAGTAACGGGTTAGCGACAGCGCCATTAGCTTGGCCTCTGCTCTGCGCTACATCCTCACGTCGTCGTGTCGTCCAATCAACTGGAGTAAATCTAGGTCAACCTGAGGAGTTTGACCTCTGACCTCTAACCCCCTGACCTTTTATCCTCTCCCATGAGATTAACTCTTGATGTGTAATTCACGGGTGACAGTATCACTCCGTATGCTTTACCATTGGCTACAGAGACTACTCTCTGGTTAAAAGCCACCCACCCGCAGGTTGCCACAACGACCCCCCGGTTTAGATCATCTTTGAATGTTTGCAAACAAAAAGGGCTCATCATCGTTGGGGGGCGGGGTGGGGGGTGAATTTGTTTAACTGTACATAAAAAGCGACCCATCTGTCCCGTACATATCCCACCACAGCCCCCTTTGCTTGGTCTGGCCAAACACTCCTTATCCCAAATCTTGTGTTTGAATGTTGTTCACGTAGGTTTGGTACACACACACACACACACACACACACACACACACACACACACACACACACACACACACACACACACACACACAGAATTTCTAACCGGTTCATATCAATCCTTCTCCTTATCTCATGGAAGTCTGTGTGTGATGTTCTGATGGGTCAACAGATACTGTAGGGTGCAGTAGGCATCTCTTTTCAACTGGTTTCTTCTCTCAAGTCATAATAAGCTTTTTTTTTATGTATATGTTTTCTCAGATTGGTACTTTCAATGGCTTCTTTTTTACCTTTACCTTTTTATTATTTAACAATTATATTTGGCTATTCCTTCCTAGACCCTCTCCCGCGCTCCAGACTCGCCCATTTACTTTGATCTAAAGCACTTTATGTTCCTTGAAGATTTTTATATGATCTCCCATCTCCCTCTTTTTTTAATATAGTTTGTTGTCATGTGGTAGACCGTGAAAGTTATTTGAGATCTTGAGGTATCAGATATTCACAGGTTGTATCGCCTGTAGGTACCGTTCTAAACACAGTGTATGCAGACTATCTGTTAAGAAGACAGGTTAAGGGTCAGTCAGAGATTCTGTACCTGTAGGTACCGTTCTAAACACAGCGTATGCAGACTATCTGTTAAGAAGACAGGTTAAGGGTCAGTCAGAGATTCTGGTTTCAGTTCAGACACGTTTCAAATTATTTTCTCAAAGAGACTCGAAGCTCCAAGCCCTGGTCACTGTAATTCGACCTCAGTTTGTCAATGTTAACTAGAGTTATCTCCCCTGGGTCTTTTGACAACTTTCTATTTCTCACCTCTAGCTTGGTGGTTTTCCTATTCATCGGGGCATGGACTCTACAAGGTGTTTAAAGCGTTCCACAGGAATTCTGGCCCATGTTGACTCCAATGCTTCCCACAGTTGTGTTAAGTTGGCTGGATGTCCTTTGGGTGGTGGGTCATTCTTGATACACATGGGAAACTGTTGAGCGTGAAAAACCCAGCAGCACTGCAGTTCTTGACACAAACCGGTGCACCTGGCACCTACTACTATACCCCGCACAAAGGGCAGTCATATGTTTTGTCTTGGCCATTCACCCTCTGAATGGCACACATACACAATCCATGTCTCAATTGTCTCAAGGCTTAAAAATCCTTCTTTAGCTTGTCACCTCCCCTTCATCTACACTGATTGAAGTGGATTTAACAAGTGACATTAATAAGGGTTTATAGCTTTCACCTGGATTCAACAGGTCAGTATATGTCATGGAAAGAGCAGGTGTTCTTAATGTTTTGTACACTCAGTGTATATGGATCACATTTTGAGCCCCCTATTTCTTGTTCTCGTGAAGGTCCTGGTTTGCTACGTGATAACATCAATAAAAAATTGCCAACCTTATCGCCAACCTTCACAAAAAAATCACCAAGGTCATCTACCTAAATTGATCCAAAGCCTGAAAAAATCCCCTTCTGTGAAAAAAGTGTTTGGGAAAAAGATTCTGATAGTAAAACAGCAGATTTGCTCTACTATGGTGTCTCTCTGACCTTCTGACCTTTCTCTGCCAGTCTCACCTTCACGTTGTCGTAGTGAAGCGCCGCTGTGGGTCTTGTAGTCATGGAAACCTCTCTGTTTGTGTGTTGTTGCTGTGGTTCTACCTGGGCTGTTGTTGAACATCATGTTATTTTCAATAAGCAGCATCCATAATTCATACCATCCTCCACCAAATATTGAAGGGAGAGGCAGACCAGAGAGGCAGGGAGGTAGGGAGATAGACAGGGAGGGAGGCAGAGAGGCAGGGATGTAGGGAGATAGGCAGGGAGGTAGGGAGAGAGGCACTGAGGGAGGGAGATAGACAGGCAGCCAGAAAAGCAGGTAGGCAGGAAGCAACTTAGCTAGCTTCCCACTTCTACTTCACTTCCTTTTTTGTCTTATTTCATCTTTCTTTTTTTTTGGTCCAGAACTCTTTGCTTCTCCCCTGCCGCTTTGTCAAAGGCATTCTCTCCTCACACTGTATTTATTTAAAAAAAAAATATTTTAACGGTATTCCTAGAAAACAATTATTTCCTCCTGTAAAGTCAAAGTGGTATTTTTTTTTGTCAGTTCTCAGTATCTCTGTCAAACTCAGATATTCACCCAGCTTCAATCCCTTCAAGACTTCCCCAGTAAACAACTAAACGAGTAGAGAAGTAACGGTCGCATGATCCCTCGCTCGCTCGTCTGACCATCTCTTTCAATAACAACTCCTTTTCCCGCAGCTGTACAGTCCTGTGTTTGTGTTGTATGTTCAGCCGATGCTGTTCTTGTGCACGTTGTTGGAACCACACGGAAAAGCAGCGCTAAAAATCTATTACGTGTGTTTCGTTTAAGGAGAGGCCGTTCTCATGTTCCAAAAATAACATTCAAAAGGCACCACAGAAGGAAATCTAACCTTTGCCCTTCCTGGGTAGAAGATGATAGTGCTTTCCTAGCAAATAGCTCAGCATCAAACAGTTTCTCTCTTTATTTCTCTGCTCTCGCTGACTTTTGTTACGCGTTATCTCCTGACACTGTGCAACACTGAAAATTCACCTTCATATACGAACAAACCCATGTCAGAGAGATGTGACCGGGGTTACAACATACCAGGGTTGGGGTCAATACCATTTCAATTCTGATTCTCTTCAATGCTTTTTAATAAGGAACATTTGGTATTGAAATTGGAATCTGGTTTACTTTATGAATTGAATGGAACTGAAATTGAATTGACCCCAAACCTGGAGAACACTGTTTCCTCTCCTCCTTCAGGCTCCCCAGGGCCCATATTCCCAAAGTATCTGACACACTTTGTAAATATGGGCCCGGTTCGTCTCTCTCTCTCTCTCTCTCTCTCCATGTACGTGGTGCTACTGTATCATGATTTTTATGGTTTTATGCGATTGTGTGGCAATGTTTGTTTATTTAAAAAAATAAGAAAATAAAGTACAGAGGGATTGTTTTGTTCTTATGCACAGGTCGGGTTATGTGAGGGTACAGTATATAAGGCCATACAGTACATTATTTCCTTTTGGCAGTAAAGTTAAAGCCTAATTCCCAGTCTGTATGTGCTTAGCCAACTATAATTTGTCATGCTGTTGGATAAAAGTACAAACTGATCTGTGATCAGGCTAAGTAAAAGTTGTCTTTGACCATGTCAAGTTAATCGGCACCGTTCTACTACTCACAGTGAAGAACAAACTACAATGTAAATATATGGGTATTAGCACAAGTATCTCCATCTCAGTACCATGTGATGTTTACAACAACAAGAAACAACAACAACAAGAAACAACAACAACAAGAAACAACAACAAAAAAAGACGGAAAAAATAAAAACGTGATATATGCTTTACAATTCTTTGTCTCATTAACAAATTGCACTTATTTAAAGAGATTTTCTTTGTGTTCTGGTTTGAAAAAGTGATTTTCAGGCTCTCTGGCTTGAAAGGACAAAATATTGTATAATATGTATTTTTATGCATATAAATATATGTCTATGTAACTTGGTCTGTCTGTCTCTTCTATTCACCACAACACTTCACGTAACTGACTTTAATTCATTCTTATGGACAACATCCTGTTCAAAACCAGGACTATGATCCAACAATGGCTGCGTGTGAACTGTAGCATTTGCTCTAGGGGAAATATATTTAATCTTATGCTGATTCACAAGTTGGCTACTAACTATACCCTCTCTGGATGACAAACAATTATATACCTCTCCTCTCCTCTCGTCCTTTTCCAGCAACACAGGGACAATTGACTCCAGGGTGCCAATTAAAATGATTGGCGCCTTTATTTGAGAGGGCGAGAGGGCCAGGAGAAAGGAGACCAGATGGGTGGCCCGTTTCACAATGTCGGAAGGAAGGACGGATGGAAAGAAGGAAGGACGGAAGATAGAAAGGGAGGCAGGGAAGGTGGGTAGGTAGGAAGGAAGGGAGCCCCCCCCCCCCACCCTTTAGTAGGGGATGAAAGGAAGGAGGAAAGGTAGAAAGGGAGGCAGGGAAGGAGGGGAGGGATGGATGGAGGTGGGGAGCTGGGTAGCACTCCCTGTAGCGGTGGACAGAAGTAGAGAAGGTAAACCCTGATGAGTTGTATGGCCAGTGGACAGAAGTAGAGAAGGTAAACCCTGATGAGTTGTAGGGCCAGTGGACAGAAGTAGAGAAGGTAAACCCTGATGAGTTGTAGGGCCAGTGGACAGAAGTAGAGAAGGTAAACCCTGATGAGTTGTAGGGCCAGTGGACAGAAGCAGAGAAGGTAAACCCTGATGAGTTGTATGGCCAGTGGACAGAAGTAGAGAAGGTAAACCCTGATGAGTTGTAGGGCCAGTGGACAGAAGTAGAGAAGGTAAACCCTGATGAGTTGTAGGGCCAGTGGACAGAAGTAGAGAAGGTAAACCCTGATGAGTTGTAGGGCCAGTGGACAGAAGCAGAGAAGGTAAACCCTGATGAGTTGTATGGCCAGTGGACAGAAGTAGAGAAGGTAAACCCTGATGAGTTGTAGGGCCAGTGGACAGAAGTAGAGAAGGTAAACCCTGATGAGTTGTAGGGCCAGTGGACAGAAGTAGAGAAGGTAAACCCTGATGAGTTGTAGGGCCAGTGGACAGAAGCAGAGAAGGTAAACCCTGATGAGTTGTAGGGCCAGTGGACAGAAGCAGAGAAGGTAAACCCTGATGAGTTGTAGGGCCAGTGGACAGAAGTAGAGAAGGTAAACCCTGATGAGTTGTAGGGCCAGTGGACAGAAGTAGAGAAGGTAAACCCTGATGAGTTGTAGGGCCAGTGGACAGAAGCAGAGAAGGTAAACCCTGATGAGTTGTAGGGCCAGTGGACAGAAGTAGAGAAGGTAAACCCTGATGAGTTGTATGGCCAGTGGACAGAAGTAGAGAATGTAAACCCTGATGAGTTGTATGGCCAGTGGACAGAAGTAGAGAAGGTAAACCCTGATGAGTTGTATGGCCAGTGGACAGAAGTAGAGAAGGTAAACCCTGATGAGTTGTATGGCCAGTGGACAGAAGTAGAGAAGGTTAACCCTGATGAGTTGTAAGGCCAGTGGACAGAAGTAGAGAAGGTAAACCCTGATGAGTTGTAGGGCCAGTGGACAGAAGTAGAGAAGGTAAACCCTGATGAGTTGTAGGGCCAGTGGACAGAAGTAGAGAAGGTTAACCCTGATGAGTTGTATGGCCAGTGGACAGAAGTAGAGAAGGTTAACCCTGATGAGTTGTAGGGCCAGTGGACAGAAGTAGAGAAGGTAAACCCTGATGAGTTGTAGGGCCAGTGGACAGAAGTAGAGAATGTAAACCCTGATGAGTTGTATGGCCAGTGGACAGAAGTAGAGAAGGTAAACCCTGATGAGTTGTATGGCCAGTGGACAGAAGTAGAGAAGGTTAACCCTGATGAGTTGTAGGGCCAGTGGACAGAAGTAGAGAAGGTAAACCCTGATGAGTTGTAGGGCCAGTGGACAGAAGTAGAGAAGGTAAACCCTGATGAGTTGTAGGGCCAGTGGACAGAAGTAGAGAATGTAAACCCTGATGAGTTGTAGGGCCAGTGGACAGAAGCAGTGAAGGTAAACCCTGATGAGTTGTAGGGCCAGTGGACAGAAGTAGAGAAGGTAAACCCTGATGAGTTGTAGGGCCAGTGGACAGAAGTAGAGAAGGTAAACCCTGATGAGTTGTAGGGCCAGTGGACAGAAGTAGAGAAGGTAAACCCCGATGAGTTTTAGGGCCAGTGCAACAGGAGTGCATGGGGTTAGAGTTGTCGTTTCACCTGAGCTCCAGTGACGCCAAACCCAGAAAATGTGTATTTCGTTTAGTTTTTTTGTAATCAGAATGATCAGAAAATAAAACATTTGCTTGTATGTTCTTTTCTTTGTTTTAATCAGTAGTGTTGTATGTGTATGTGTGTATGCGCACCTGTGTGTGTGTGAATGTGTAGTCAGTTTAGTGCTCGTGTGTGTGTGTGTGTGTGTGTGTGTGTGTGTTAGTTTAGTGCTGTGTGTGCATAGTCAATTTAGTGCTATGTGTGTGTCAGTTTAGTGTTGTCTGTGCATGTCAGTTTATGTGTGTGTGTCATTTTAGTGTTGTGTGTGTGTATCAACGTAAATAGTCTGGGTGGCCATTTGATTAATTGTTCAGGAGTCTTATTGCTTGGGGGTAGAAGCTGTTAAGGAGCCTTTTGGTCCTAGACTTGGCGTTCTGGTAACGCTTGCCGTGTGGTAGCAGAGTTAACAGTCTATGACTTGGGTGACTGGAGTCTTTGACAATTTTTTGAGCCTTCCTCTAAGCACTCACCCCTGAGGAGCCCCAGTGTTGAGGATCAGCATGGCAGATGTGTTGTTGCCAGACCAGTCTGAAAGTCCAGGATCCAGTTGCAGAGGGAGGTGTTTAGTCCCAGGGTCCTTAGCTTAGTGATGAGCTTTGTGGGCGTTATGGTGTTGAACGCTGAGCTGTAGTCAATGAACAGCATTCTCACATAGGTGTTCCTTTTGTCCAGGTGGGGAACGGCAGTGTGGAGTGCGATTGAGATTACGTCTTCTGTGGATCTGTTGGGGCGGTATGCAAACTGAAGTGAGTCTAGGGTTTCCCGGGATGACTGTGTTGATGTTAGCCATGACCAGCCTTTAAAAGCACTTCAAAGCTACCGACGTGAGTGCTACAGGGTGGTAATCATTTAGGCAGGTTACCTTTGCTTTCTTGGGCACAGAGGATATGGTGATCTGTTTGAAACATGTAGGTATTACAGAATCGGTCAGGGAGAGGTTGAAAATGTCAGTGAAGACACTTGCCAGTTGGTCCACGCATGCTTTGAGTACACGTCCTGATAATCCATCTGGCCCAGCGGCTTTGTGAATGTTGACCTGTTTAAAGGTCTTACTCACATCGGCTGTGGAGAGCGTGATCACAGTCTTCCGGAACAGCTGATGCTCTCATGCATGTTTCAGTGTTACTCGCCTCAAAGCGAGCATAGAAGTTATTTAGCTCGTCTGGTAGGCTCGTGTCACTGGGCAGCTCTCGGATGTGCTTCACTTTGTAGTCTGTAATAGTTTGCAAGCCCTGCCACATCTGATGAGCGTCAGATCCGGTGTAGTACGATTCGATCTTAGTCCTGTTTTGATGCTTTGCCTGTTTGATGGTTCGTCAGAGGGCATAGCGGGATTTCTTATATGCTTCCGGGTTAGGGGCAGCTCTACCCTTTAGCTCAGTGCAAATGTTGCCTGTAATACTTGGCTTCTGGTTGGGATATGTACGTACAGTCACTGCGGTGACGATGTCCTCGATGCACTTATTGATAAAGCTAGTGACTGATGTGGTATACTCCTCAATGCCATCGGAAGAATCCCGGAACATATTCCAGTCTGTGCTAGCAAAACAGTCTTGTAGTTTAGCATCTGCTTCATCTGACCACTTTCTTATAGACCGAGTCACTGGTGCTTCCTGCTTTAATTTTTGCTTGTAAGCAGGAATCAGGAGGATAGAATTATGGTCAGATTTGCCAAATGGCGGGCGAGGGAGAGCTTTGTAAGCGTCTCTGTGTGTGGAGTAAAGGTGGTCTTGAATTTCTTTCGTTCAGGTTGCACATTTAACATGGTGATAGAAATTAGGTAAAACTGATTTAAGTTTCCCTGCATTAAAGTCCCCGGCCACTAGGAGCGATGCCTCTGGATGAACATTTTCCTGTTTGCTTGTGGCGGTATACAGCTTATTGAGTGTGGTTTTAGTGTCAGCATCGGTCTGTGGTGGTATGTAGACAGCTACGAAATATACAGATGAAAACTCTCTAGGTAGATAGTGTGGTCTACAGCTCATCATGAGATACTCTACCTCAGGCGAGCAAAACCTCGAGACTTTCTTAGATATCGTGCACCAGCTGTTGTTTACATATATGCATAGGCCCCCGCCCCGTGTCTTACCAGAGGCTGCTGTACTGTCCTGCCGATAGTATATAACCCGCCAGCTGTATGTTCTTAATGTCGTCGTTCAGCCACGACTCGGTGAAACATAAGATATTACAGTTTTTAATGTCCTGTTTGTACGATATACGTGCTTTCAGTTCGTCCCATTTAATTTCCTGCAATTGAACTTTAGCTTGCTGGACGGAAGGCAAAGGCAGATTAGACACTCGTCGCCGGTTCCTCACAAGGCACCCTGATCTTTTTCCACAAAGTTTTGGTTTCCTTCTCCAGCGAATGATGGGGATCTGGGCCTGGTTGGGTGTCTGTAGTATATCCCTCCCACCCGACTCATTGAAGAAAAACTCTGCTCTGATGTCCAGAAGCTCTTTTTGGTCATAAGAGACGATAGCAGCAACATTATGTACAAAAGAAGTTACGAACAACGTGATTTAAAAAAAAAAATTGTATGGTTGGTTAAGATCTGATAAGACGGTAGCCATCCCCTCCGGAGCCATCACCTAGTCCTGTGCCACATCTTAGTGCTACGTGTATTTAGAATTAGTGTGTGTAGAATTAGTGTGTGTAGAATTAGTGTGTGTGGAATTAGTGTGTGTGGAATTAGTGTGTGTGGAATTAGCGTGTGTAGAATTAGTGTGTGTAGAATTAGTGTGTGTAGAATTAGTGTGTGTGGAATTAGTGTGTGTGGAATTAGTGTGTGTGGAATTAGCGTGTGTGGAATTAGTGTGTGTGGAATTAGCGTGTGTAGAATTAGTGTGTGTAGAATTAGTGTGTGTGGAATTAGTGTGTGTGGAATTAGTGTGTGTGGAATTAGTGTGTGTGGAATTAGTGTGTGTAGAATTAGTGTGTGTGGAATTAGTGTGTGTGGAATTAGTGTGTGTAGAATTAGTGTGTGTGGAATTAGTGTGTGTAGAATTAGCGTGTGTGGAATTAGTGTGTGTGGAATTAGCGTGTGTAGAATTAGCGTGTGTAGAATTAGTGTGTGTAGAATTAGTGTGTGTAGAATTAGTGTGTGTGTAGAACCCTGGCCTCCCAGGCCTTTAGCCACGCATCACTGTCCTGCCTGCTCCCCTTCTCTCACCCCTCCCTTAACCCATCAGGGGGCCCCTGCACTAATTAGGGTCACTAATTGGGGCCCATCCAGTGCCAGGGACTTCTCCACACCTGCACAGTCATGTGAAATTCAAAGAGGTGCGCAAGGTCAGAGGTCAGATGAGGGGGAGAGAGGCGATCAGCTGTGGAGGTCCTCTGGATTAGAGAGAGAGACTTGGGGAAATGAGTGTGTGTGTGTGTGTGTGAGAGAGAGAGAGAGAGAGAGAGAGAGACATTGGGTGGGGTGGGGCACCTCTTGGGGTTAATTGCTGGGTGACCTTAGTAGACTGGAGGGCCCTCACCTCTCCTCACCCCTCCTCACCTCTTCCTTAGCCTGCCTGCTTTTCTCAGCCCAGGGTGGAATGATGGCTGCTTGTTTTGACATGCTTCACACAAGAGGCTGACTGACTTAGCCCTCGGAAAGAAAGAGCCCGGCTGCATTCCTGAGACCAGTCGACCGACCAGGGTCCTCAACAGGCAGGCAGGACGGGACGGGAGGGGATGGGGGGACCATTAGTGATTCTCTCTCTCTCGCACACACACACACCTCCCACCCTGTGTTCTATTCTTCCTGTTCAAACAAGCTAACACTGCTACAAAAGGGTTGGAAGGAACAGTGTGAAAGGCGTGTAGGTTTAGTTTTTGTCCCCATTGGTGTGCAGTGCACAGTCTTTGCCCCTTGTCATTCTTCGGCGCTTTTTGATGATGCGTAAACAAGGAAGTGCATAGGGAAGCAATAGAGGGACATGGTCAAAGGGCGAGAAAAGACGACATCATCGTGCTTGATAATGGTTTGATGGGGCGAAGTGGTCAATGGGCTTTAGTATGTCATTCAGAACAGTTGCATTCAATTTCAGTTGTTATGGAAACAGTTAGAAGGAAGAATAACAAAATGTTTTGAGATACAACACTGACCATGGTTGCATAGCATTTATTTATGTCAATGTGTTTCATACTATAAATCAGATTGTTGAAATCGTACTTATTGACAGAGGTTGCGATAATCCCACAATAGATTTGGAAAATAGTTTTTTGTCTACCTTCCATACCCACCTGTCCAGTCTAAAATGGAGTGTTCACGGTTTCCTTATGATAAAAAAAACACATGATTTCAAGTGAAATTGTCACATTTTGCACATTTTATTTCTCATGTGAAACAATGTGGTTTTGGAGCACTTCATGTGAAATATCGTCACATGTGGATTTTCACATAACTGCAGATTTGCTACATGCAGAGATGTATTATAGGTATTGAATGTGTATGAGCACACTATAGAATTTGTGGCACAGCAGAAAGATCAGTCAGGGTACCTCAAATCCCGAGGTTGTGAGTTCAATTCCCAGATATATTGAAAAGTCAGTGATCATGTCAAATGTAGATGTTGAATTTTGACACTATTTTAGCTGAACATTGTACCACTTACCTTAAAACCCCATATCATTTCATTACTTCCATTACAACAACAAAAATCATGTGAAATAACTGTTGTTTTCACATGTTGAGCTGAAATGTTCACATGTGAAAACAAAAGAGTGATGTCCGTTTTTCACATGTATTCAATATAGAGTTTACATGTTAACACCACCTTTACTCATGTGAGGAGAATAACATCTAATTCGAACTCTCACAGGTGGAATTGCATTTTCACATCTGAAAAACTTTTGCATGTGAAAATCAAATGTTCCCTTTGACATGTTAAAAATGTTCAAATGTTGTCACGTGTAGTTTCATGGGATCAGATGTTGAAATGTTGCATCCCCATGTCACATTTATTTCACATGAGATCATGTTTTCACATGTATAGTTTTATCAGTTATCACATTTGGTCTGCTCGTTGGTTAACCCAGTCCACTTAGCTGACTCACATGTCGTGCAGGCTCGTGCCTCTTTGCTCGGTGATGTTCATTTGATGTGTTTCATCTAACCCTAATCCAACGCACAATCTGTTAGATATCTTATTTAGAACTGTGTCGGGGCAACCCATCCAGAGGTATCATGGTATATATAACATGTGATACATAATGATATGTAGACTTACAATGTATATATGGTAGCTAATTGTGTCTTCTCTGTGTCACGTTTCTGTATAAACATTGTCTTTCGTTTTTTTCACCTTTTGATTTATTCACTTTTCTGCACAATGCACTTTTTGTGCATCATGCTGCCCCAATAAATCCAGTCTATTTTTGAATTCAAGCCTCAGTGGTGGATTTGTTCGCTTTATCGACAGTTTTCGGGTCTCCGTCTCTCCTAGAGTCCTTATATATACATTACAAAATGTTCATGGTGTTGGGCCACACTTTACATTGTGGTGTTGTTATTTCTCTGTAATTATTCCGATAAGTACAGCGTAGATGTTGTGTCACTCCAACGCTTTTTGTGACTTCGTCTTTGCTTATCAATCAAAAGTGTACAGAGAAATCATTGAAGTGTACCAGTGTCCACAGTGTCCCCTCTTCCTCTCCCACTATTTTCAATCTCAAAATCCTTTCAAAACAAGTCTCAGTCAGTATTTTAACTTAACCTTTATTTAACTATGCAAAAGTCACTTAAGAAGAATTTCTTAATTACAATGAAAGCCTACCAGGGAACACTGCCTTATTCAGGGGAAGAACAACAGACTTCTACCTTGTCAGCTCAGGGATTTGATCCAGCAACCTTTTGGTTACTAGTCCAACACTCTAACCACTAGGCTACGTGCCACCCAAATTATAGATTCCCAGTATAAAAGGGATTGTGAAGCAAGGACTAAAAGTTAAGATTACATATTGTTCTTCTTCCTGTGCTGGCATCAATGTGATCAAGGCAAAACATTTTGATGGAAAAATAGCATTGCCATAAATAGCATTGCAATAAAAATAATAAAAACATTTAACTCTCCTTGGACCCAGTGAAGCAAATGTTCACCTCACAGACTAATTCCCCCAAACCAAGGACAATTTGACAACTCTCATTTTAGGTTTGTACAGTATGTTTTGTAAAGGCCTGTATATACTGTATGTCAGTATCAGCTCTTCTTTTCCTTCATTGCTTGACAATTAATTTGTTATTTCTCTTTGGGAGAGACTGCAATGTCACACACTAATGGATTGGTAGGCGACATGACAAGAACATCGAAAACACTGTAAAACGAACCTTCTCTTTCACCTCTCTCTTTTCTACCTTAAAAAATGACCCCTCTTGCCTCTCTCTTCTCTCTCTCTCTCTCTGTGTGAGTTGGCCTCGACTCCATGCTCTCCACCTACCTCTGGGAGGTTTAGTGCCTTTTGCTTTTGTCCATCACAAGAATCAAATGGTTTGACCCCTTGACTCTTCTCTTTTGAACAGTGTGGTACAGTAGTATACCGAGAGAATGTCACATCTACACAGCGCATGTCACATCTGAAGGAGACAGACATTGTCCCCTCTCCCGCCAATAAACAAGGTTAATCACGACAAGGAAATGTTTATTTTCTCCTTAACCACTGTTCATACAGCTCATCTCTCTCTCTCTCTCTCTCTCTCTCTCTCTCTCTCTCTCGGTATCTAAACCTCCCTCGCCCTGTCCGTTTTTCTACTACCATACAGTACGTGCAAATAGTTTCTCACAGGACTAGACCATAAACAATGCTAAGCATATGACTAAAAATAAGTTAATGTTAGCTAAGCTAAACTCAAGTTTACCTTAACAAACTGAGTTAACTCAAGTTTAAAATGTCCCAGAAGTTATAGTCCAAACTCAGCCAAGTGGTCCTGCAGAATGCAAACTCTCCGTCTTCTCCCCCATCCTCCTGCCCCCCCCCCCATCCCCCTGTTGGGCTCGCCGCTCCTCTCTGTAACTGCCGGGTCCCGCTTGCCTCCCTATTGTGGCGCTGACAAAGGGGGCCGGTGCCCTCTCGCAGGCTATGTTACAGACGGCCGTATGAGGTGGACACTCTGGGCCGGCCCGGCGTTATCTGCTGTGACACTTCAGATTATTTCCACGGCTTCCCTATCTGATCTGCACATCCAATTCAATTAGTGCCAATTAGTCAGTCCTTACTCTCCCCTCTCCCCTCTCCCCGCTCCCCTCTAGCTTGTCCACCCCTCGTCCACCCACCCTCTTCTGTCCTCCAGTCCCCCAGCTTCTAATCCTGTACCATCGTCACTAGCTAGTCGCTGCCCCACCACCCTCCATCACCGCCTGGACCAGAGAACGGTCCGCACCAGTGCTCTCAGGAACACTTGTGGAACCCCCTTTGTGTGCCCACCACCCCCTCACCCCCTTACCCCTTCACCCACCCCCCTCCCTGGCTAACTCTGGGCCCAGGCACACCTGGCCTTTGCAAATTGGGAGCCCTCAAAAAGCACCGAAAGAAAGGCAGGATGGGGGGAGGAAGAGGGGGAGGAAGGGAGGGGCGTTGTGGTTGACAGGTCTTTCAGCATTCCGATGGAGCAAAAAGTTAATGATGGGTCTTTTGTTTGAGTCCCCCAAAGAGAGAAAAGCTGGCCGGAGAAAATGCTACAGAAAATCACTGCTTATGCCAGTGAGCAGAGATAATAAGGTACGCCACCAAGTACATGGACCGTGGGGCTTTTCCCTTGTGTTTATATCGCTTACATGATCCCTTTATGTTTAGCTGAGAAAGTGCACTCATCCTGACTCGTTAGTGTGAAGTCATATCTCTGTTGTTTACCGTTCCAAATCAGTGACACTGAATTGAATTGACCTCATAATCTAGAACACATCGAACTACATAGATCCAGACCTGTAGCTACAGCCAGATAATGGAACTTCCCCAAGAACCCATAGGATCATAAGCGTGCTAACGCACAGAAATCTGAAAGTGTAACATAATGTTTCAATTAACACCCCTATAGGAAAGAGGAACAATGATGGTCCCCCATAGTCCCCTTCTCTCTCTCTCTCTCTCTCTCTCTCTCTCTCTCTCTTACCCTCTCGCCCCATCCCTCTCTCATCCCATCCCTCTCTCCCTCCTCCCTCCAGATCTCTAATAAAAGACCCCCTCATACGCCCTCCTTCCCCAACAGGCTTTAATCTGGGCTGACAGTTTCCCCCGTAATTGGTCATAACACCCAGATGGGCCAGTCCTTAATTTGCTGTTCCCAATACAGTGATGGAGGAGGCCATGGAGGGGGTGGGGGGAAGTGGATGAGAGGCCAAAGCCTTGATTTGTTGGTTATAGATACAAGAGCAGTAAACACCTAAGGCTCCGCGCCCGACAGTTTGAACAGGCTTTTGTTCACACGTCTATTGAAAAGGGAATGAGGGCCCTCCCTCCCTCCTTACCCTCTTTCGCTCTCCCTCGTTCTCACCCCATCTCTCTCTCTCCCTGTTTCTTTCGCCAGGAAAAGAGAGCTGGTGGAGCAGGGAGAGAGGAGTGTATATTTTGATGTATTGAAGGTGGACCTGAATATGATTATTGATTAATGATCAATCATTTTCTGATTGATTGAACAGGTGAAGGACCAGGGTAGATTTACAAGGTAAGGTGTTTAGGGTGAGAGTTGAGATGGTGTAGAGTAAGGAGACACTGCTCCTGTGTGGTCGTATTTCTCCATGGGAGACTGTTTAGACAACGGGGCAGTCAGGCCGAGGTGAGGGCCCCCTGGCACTAATGAGGGCAACCCGCTGGACACTGTGACCCTAGGGGTGTAGGGGTCAACGGGGCCTGATGGAGGTGTCAGACAGGGCCTGGTAGGGTCTTTAGTCCAGAGTGTGTGTGTGCCACTCTAAGACAGTGGAGGTCACACCCTGACAGGCTAGTCGTCAATGGTCACCCTAAGGGTCACTGTGGGGGGTGTTAAGTAAGACATAATCATCCACTGGTGGCAGAGCCGAATGGCAACAATTGTTGAGAGAGAGAGAGAGAGAGAGAGAGAGAGAGAGAGAGAGAGAGAGAGAGAGAGAGAGAGAGAGAGAGAGAGAGAGAGAGAGAGAGAGAGAGAGAGAGAGAGAGAGAGAGAGAGAGAGAGAGAGAGAGAGAGAGAGAAAGAAACTGCGCCCATATTGATACTTTGGGAATATGGGCCCTGGAGAGCTTGAATGAGGAGAGGAAACAGTATTCTCCCGGGTTGGGGTCAATTCTTTTCCCAAGCCTTGCAGCAGCAGTCCAATTAAAGGCAATTTCTCCCACTGCACATCTGAGGCCCTTGAAGCCGCGCGGTCAGTTGGTGCAGTTTGAGAAGAGGAGGAGGGGAAGAAGAGTGTTGTCAGCACACACCCCACAGGGCCGTTGGGGTGTGTGTGTGTACGCCCGTATGTGTGCATGTGTGTGTGAAGGGATGTGTATGCGCAGTGGGGCAGCCGCAGTGAAACAGCGGAACAGGACTAGGGCACGCAGATGTGTGAGTCTCTAGACTAAGCCCTGCCAAGACCTGCTGTGAGGGTCACGACCTTTACAGAATCAGTGCTCCTGCTTGTCAGTACTAATGAAGGTCAAGGTCCCACCAACACCAGCTGCATGTAGGGAGAGAGAGAGAGAGAGCGGGAGGGAGGGAGGGATGGAGAGAGGGGGGGAGTGGAAAACAGAGGGGAAGACAGGGAGGGAGGGGGAGACAGGTGGAGAGGTGGAGAGAGGGAGAGAGAGTGGGAAACAGAGGGGAAGAGAGAGAGAGGGAGAGAGAAAGAGAGAGAGAAGGAAAGAGGGGGAAAGAAAGAGGGTAGACAGGAAGGGGATAGGGAGGGTGGGTTCACACATTGAAGCCCCCTCAGCTGTCCAGTCCAGGACAGGGGAGGTAGAGAGTAAAGATGGGCTCCTCTCAGCAGCTCAGAGGACACTACAGAGAGTATTGAGAGGGGGAGCTACCAGCCACAGGTGCTGGTGCAGAGCACATGGGGTGAGTAGAGTATAACCTTTAGAGCTCTCATCATTACCATCACCACCTCTCTGGTCGATTCTTATCCTCTGTGTGTGTGTGTGTGTGTGTGTGTGTGTGTGTGTGTGTGTGTGTGTGTGTGTGTGTGTGTGGTGAGGAAATTGATTGGTGGATTTAGGTGAAACTTCTGTGATCTCAGTAGATGGGAATGTATCTAGTGATGTGATAGACAGTGAAGCAAGCAGACATGTTGCTATTACGTCATTGCTAGCTAACGTTTGGTTATCTTGGGGTTTGTGATCTATGGAGGGAGAGGCAGGAGGGGGGTGAAGGTTACAGACAGGGCACGAGAGTTTGAGAAAGGGCAAGATAGAGGGAGAGAGAGAAATAGAGACAGAGAGAGAGGCATAGAGAGAGAGAGAGAAAGACAGAGAGGAAGAGAGAGATAAAAACAGAGAGAGAGAGAGAGAGAATGACTTAGAGAAAGAAAGAGTGAGATAAAAACAGAGAGGGAAAGAGAGATAAAGACAGAGAGATAGAGAAAGACAGAGAGCATTATTTGTGGTGTAATCCAGCTTTAGAGAGACATGCCCTCGATTAAGATCTCTGCCTCTCTCAGTTGAACTTTTGACCATGTCACCCACCTATCATCCTCCTATGGGTGTGAGTGTGTGTGTGTGTGTGTACGTGCGCGTACATAATACCATTTATCTGACCTATAGGATCAGATGCTGTCAGGCGTTGCCTAAGCCTGAATTGAGAACGCATGTTACGTACACCATGGCATACCCACTCATGGTACCACTTTATTTTGCGGAAATTACCTAATATTTCCTTGGAACCGACATGGTAACATGGTAATTACAAAGTAATAACCTATGAATTACTTAATTGTGTTGTGGGGACTCTTTGCAACAAGCACCATTTGGTTCCAGGTAGTTTTAGTTACAATTATTTGAAGTAAGTATAAGAAAGTCCTCACTAGCTAGGTTTCCATCCAATTGGCAACAGATTTCCATGCAAATATTCTAAAAGCCACATAAAAACAAGATGCGCATTGCAGATAAAAGGCTGTGCTTGATGACGTAGTGCTCATTATCGTTGGGCAATATTTGGGGAGACCTCTTCTACGATATACTACTCAGAATATTACAATACCGAATATAATCATTTTGCGCCGTTAATGACTAGATTATTCCAGACTGCAATTTTTGTGCTTATTTATGGTATTATAGTCACATTCTCATTAAATAATCTTATTATGGCAAGAAATAAGGCTTAGTTAATTCATTTAGACTTCCTTTTCAACATCTTGACACAGTCTAACTGATGATGCTGCACAGTTTTGATTGGTAAAGTTCAAATACATCAAATCAAATCGTATTAGTCACATTGGAAATGAGAACCTGCTCTCAACTGGCCTACCTAGTTAAATAAAGGTGAAATCAAATCAAATCGTATTAGTCACATTGGAAATGAGAACCTGCTCTCAACTGGCCTACCTGGTTAAATAAAGGTGAAATCAAATCAAATTGTATTAGTCACATTGGAAATGAGAACCTCGCCCTCCATTTGGTAAATCCGACCACAACTCTATCCTCCTGATTCCTGCTTACAAGCAAAATTAAAGCTGGAAGCACCAGTGACTCGGTCTATAAAGAAATGGTCAGATGAAGCAGATGATAAGCTACGGTACTGTTTTACTAGCACAGACTGGAATATGTTCCCGGATTACACCGATGGCATTGAGGAGTACACCACATCAATCACTTTCTTTATCAATAAGTGCATTGAGGACGTCGTCCCCACAGTGTGACTGTACGTACATACCCCAACCAGAAGCCATGGATTACAGGCAACATTCGCACTGAGCTAAAGGGTAGAGCTGCCGCTTTCAAGGTGCGGGACTCTAACCCGGAATCCAGCTATGCCCTGCGACGAACCATCAAACAGGCAAAGCGTCCTTACAGGGCTAAGATTGAATCATACTACACCGGCTCCGACGTTCGTCGGATGTGGCAGGGCTTGCAAACTATTACAGACTACAAAGGGAAGCACAGCCGCGAGCTGCCCAGTGACACGAGCCTACCAGACGAGCTAAATCACTTGCATGAGACATGCCTGAGAGCATCAGCTGCTCCGGACGACTGTGTGATCACGCTCTCCGTAGCCGACGTGAGTAAGACCTTTAAACAGGTCAACATACACAAGGCTGCTGGGCCAGACGGATTACAAGGACGTGTGCTCCGGGCATGTGCTGACCAACTGGCAGGTGTCTTCACTGACATTTTCAACATGTCCCTGATTGAGTCTGTAATACCAACATGCTTCAAGCAGACCACCATAGTCCCTGTGCCCAAGAACAGAAAGGCAACCCGCCTAAATGACTACAGACCCGTAGCACTCATGTCCGTAGCCATGAAGTGCTTTGAAAGGCTGGTAATGGCTCACATCAACACCATTATCCCAGAAACCCTAGACCCACTCCAATTTGCATATCGCCCAAACAGATCCACAGATGATGCAATCTCTATTATACTCCACACTGCCCTTTCCCACCTGGACAAAAGGAACACCTATGTGAGAATGCTATTCATTGACTACAGCTCAGCGTTCAACACCATAGTACCCTCAAAGCTCATCACTAAGCTAAGGAACCTGGGACTAAACACCTCCCTCTGCAACTGGATCCTGGACTTCCTGACGGGCCGCCCCAAGGTGGTGAGGGTAGGTAGCAACACATCTGCCAGGCTGATCCTCAACACTGGAGCTCCCCAGGGGTGCGTGCTCAGTCCCCTCCTGTACTCCCTGTTCACCCACGACTGCATGGCCAGGCACGAGTCCAACACCATCATGAAGTTTGCAGACGACACAACAGTGGTAGGCCTGATCACCGACAATGACGAGACAGCCTAAAGGGAGGAGGTCAGAGACCTGGCCGGGTGGTGCCAGAATAACAACCTATCCCTCAACATAACCAAGACTAAGGAGATGATTGTGGACTACAGGAAAAGGAGCACCGAGCACGTCCCCATTCTCATCAACGGGGCTGTAGCGGAGCAGGTTGAGAGCTTCAAATTCCTTGGTGTCCACATCACCAACAAACTAGAATGGTCCAAACACACCAAGACAGTCGTGAAGAGGGCACGACAAAGTCTATTCCCCCTCAGGAAACTAAAAAGATTTGGCATGGGTCCTGAGATCCTCAAAAGGTTCTACAGCTGCAATATCGAGAGCATCCTGACCGGTTGCACCACTGCCTGGTACGGCAATTGCTCGGCTTCCGACCGCAAGGCACTTCAGAGGGTAGTGCGTACGGCCCAGTATCACTGGGGCAAAGCTGCCTGCCATCCAGGACCTCTACACCAGGTGGTGTCAGAGGAAGGCCTTAAAAATTGTCAAAGAGTCCAGCCACCCCAGTCATAGACTGTTCTCTCTACTACCGCATGACAAGCGGTACCGGAGTGCCAAGACTAGGACAAAAAGGCTTCTCAACAGTTTTTACCCCCAAGTCATAAGACTCCCGAACAGGTAACCAATGGTTACCCGGACTATTTGCATTGTGTGCCGCCCCCAACCCCTCTTTTACGCTGCTGCTACTCTCTGTTTATCTTATATGCATAGTCACTTTAACTATACATCCATGTACATACTACCTCAATTGGCCCGACCAACCAGTGCTCCCGCACATTGGCTAACTGGGCTATCTGCATTGTGTCCCGCCACCCACCACCCACCAACCCCTCTTTTACGCTACTGCTACTCTCTGTTCATCATATATGCATAGTCACTTTAACCATATCTACAAGTACATACTACCTCAATCAGCCTGACTAACCGGTGTCTGTATGTAGCCTTGCTACTCTTATTTTAAAATGTATTTTTACTGTTGTTTTATTTCTTTACTTACCTACACACACATACACACACACATACCTTTTTATCGCACTATTGGTTAGAGCCTGTAAATAAGCATTTCACTGTAAGGTGAACACACCTGTTGTATTTGGCGCATGTGACAAATAAACTTTGATTTGATTTGAACTTGTTCTCAACTGGCCTACCTGGTTAAATAAGGGGGAAATAAAAATACATTAAAATGCGCTGAATACAACAGGTCGATAAAATACACAGCTACAGAATTGAATATTTGACCCAAGGTGTGTCAACAGTGTGTTACAGTGAAACGCTTACTTATGAGCCCCTAAACAACAATGCAGTTTCAAAAAAATACAGATAAGAATAAGAGATAAAAGTAACAAGTAATTAAAGAGCAGAAGTAAAATAACAATAGCTATATACAGGGGGATAACAATACAGAGTCAATGTATTGTATGATGATGTACCGCGGTGTGTGATGTCACCGGTTATTAAAATGACTATGCATAGATGACAACATAGAGTAGCAATAGTCTGGGTAGCCGTTTGACTAGAAGTTCAGGAGTCTTATGGCTTGGGGGTAAACGGAGTATAGTCTTACACTTCACAATATATTGTCATTGTCAAATGTCACGATATTCGATTTAATCATGTATCGGGACAACCCTAGTGCACATAAAACACCTTTTGTGTTTAAATTACCATCTACCGAATACAAAATAAGAGTTAATTGGGTTTCTATAGCATTTTCAACTATACTGATGGTTTTCTCCAAAAACATGTTGCGTTATAGAGTGAGTGTGCCCACTCTGGTATTGGCACTTGAGCTCTAGCCAACAGCTGGCAGATACAGTACTGGTATAGCCTACATGATGAGATTATTATGGACAAAAGAGTGAGATTATTTTGATTTGTGAAACGACAGCCAAGCATCGATGATCATGTCACCAGAATAGGACCATTCGATATTTATTGGAAAGGAGCATCGAGCTCATAGTGCACTGTGAAGTTACTTATTTCATCTGTAGCCTAATAAACTGCATGCTTTCCCGGCGAGTTGTAGTTGGAGGACCACACAACATGTCATCGCGTGACTCCAGGTTTACTTCGATATGATGTTTATTAAATCAATATTTGCGCATAAAAGCAATTCCACTGACATTTCTCGCATAATTAATTTTACCGACACAAAAAGATCCCACCTTATCGAGCATATTTTGTTTTGTCGACATTTGGAAAATTTACTGACAAATTGTCAGTTTCCATCGGGCCTATCATGACTGCATAAAAAGGTTGGATGGAAAACTGATAATTGATGCCTCGTAATTTACCAGGTAAATACACATTTTTCTTTACTGTAAAATAAACTAAAAGCCCTCTCATATTACCCAACCAGTCTCCTTCAAGTCCATCCCAGTCTGTTTCTATATCAAGATTCGGCTCAATTCATTTCAATAAATTCAGGAAGGAAAACTACCACGCCAAACAGTGACCATATGATTGACCAAGACAGGCACCAATAACACATCTGGGACCAGGTTGCCTTTATTCAACCAGTCTCCCGACTTCCCAGTCTGTTCTCTTTGTCCACAGTTGTGCCAGGGATGTCTGGTTGGCGGTTGCTAACTATGTCACTTTGTGCCTGCCCAGACGACTGCTTCCTCTGCCACCATTCTGGCTCCACGCTGAGACAGTGACCATCCATTACGGGTCTGTGCCACAGTGTGCCAGTCGGCTCCAGCAGACAGACAGTATCTTCTGTGACCTCATCATCATGAGACAGTGGTGAGAATGGTGATGATGATGATGATGTACCACGGTGTGTGATGTCATTTAGTCTTGGCCAGTAAGGCTCTCACTGGCTGACTGGCATTGTTTGTCTGTCTGCGGATTCTGATAGAGTTTTCTAGACTACAGATGACCTCTTTGTGCTGCTATTCGTTTTTTTAGATAGTCATGTGCACACACACACACACACACACACACACACACACACACACACACACACACACACACACCACACTTCTAATCATTAATGTTTGTCACCTTTTCACTTACCTGAAATGCTTTCCTCAAATAAATCGAATTTAATTGCATAATTTTTAACAGTCGGGTAGAGATAAATATAAAAGCCAACATTAAAATAACAAATAGGTACATTTAATTTCAGTTCCAAATCATTCAGAGTAATTGAACTCGACTTGGAATGGACATTTATATTAAATTATTATTATGTTAAAATTCGATCTCATTATTAAATAGGAACGGAACTGAGTGAAAATAATGGAATTGAAGACAACACCAAATATAATCTGATTCACCTTATTTGTTTTAAGGGACACTGGTTGCCTAATTCGATATATTTTAATGAATGAATTCGTCATAATTAATATATTTAATTACATCTGCAAAACAAACAATATATTCTATAGCCTATTTATTTGTAGGACTATGGCCCCTCAGTTTCAATGAACTCAGTGCCTTTGACTGTTTGGCAACAGTGTCTTGGCTGGCACGCTGCAGGTTGTCAGTCTACTTGTCGTCTCTACTGGAGAACTGCAGGGAATGCAACAGGTGGCAGAACATAGAGTTAGAGCGCCACCTACAGGCCTCTAAGCAGTAGGACCGTAGTCTCTCTGTACTCTAGTCTAGCAGTGGACAGGGAACAAATGCAGCAGACATGTTGCCAGTTCTAGAACAGTTGTAGAATTCCATACTGTACAGATGTGTTATTTCTTATTTGTTTGTGTGTGCATGTATTGCAACGGCTCGATATTATATCATGTCAATATCACATCGTATCGAAATCCCCTATCCAAATGTATTTATTTATTTTAATTTAACCTTTATTTAACTAGGCAAGTCAGTTAAGAACAAATTCTTATTTACAATGACGGCCTACCAAAAGGCTAAAGGTCTCCTGCGGGGACGGGGGCTGTATATATATATATATATATAGGACAAAACACACATCACGACAAGAGAGACAACACAACACTACCGAAAGAGAGACCTAAGACAACAACATAGCATGGCAGCTAAACATGACATCACAGCATGGTAGCAACACAACATGACAATAACATGGTAGCAACAAAACATGGTAGTAGCACAAAACATGGTACAAACATTATTGGGCACAGACAACAGCACAACGGGCATGAAGGGAGAGACAACAATACATCACACAAAGCAGCCACAAGTGTCAGTAAGAGTGTCCATGATTGAGTCTTTGAAGGAAGAGATTGAGATAAAACTGTCCAGTTTGAGTGATTGTTGCAGCTCGTTCCAGTCGCTAGCTTCAGCGAACTGAAAATACAAGCGACCGAGGGATATGTGTGCTTTGCGGACCTTTAACAGAATGTGACTGGCAGAACGGGTGTTGTATGTGGAGGATGAGGGCTGCAGTAGATATCTCAGATAGGGGGGCGTGAGGCCTAACAGGGTTTTACAAATAAGCATCACCCAATGGGTCTTGCGACGAGTATACAGAGATGACCAGTTTACAGAGGAGTATAGAGTGCAGTGATGTGTCCTATAAGGAGCATTGGTGGCAAATCTGATGGCCGAATGGTAAAGAACATCTAGCCGCTCCAGAGCACCCTTACCTGCCGATCTATAAATTATGTCTCCATAATCTAGTTTAGGTAGGATGGTCATCTGAATCAGGGTTAGTTTGGGAGCTGGGGTGAAAGAGGAGCGATTACGATAGAGGAAACCAAGTCTAGATTTAAGCTTAGTCTGCAGCATTGATACGTGCTGAGAGAAGGACAGTGTACCGTCTAGCCAAAAACCGTCTAGCCAGAAGGACAGTGTACCATGATGCAAATGTTGCGGTAGCTTAACATTTAAGTGCATTGGGTCAGTAACTGAAAGGTTGCTGGTTCTAATCCCCTGGCCGACTGGGTAAATAATATGTCGATGTGCTCTTGAGCAATGCATTTAACCCTAAATGCTCTGGAAAAGAGTGCCTGTAAAAAAGGGAAGTGATATGCTCGATCTGTTTGGTTCCAAAATGTTACATTTAATTATGTTTGTACACATAAAAAACCGATGCAGAAACAGAAAGAGAGGGAGGGACGAGTCTGCTTAGAAATCGGGACTCGTGGCATCATTCTGGTTTGGTTTTGTTTTCACAGCACAGCGGAGTCACCGAGGGTTCAGTGGTATCTACAAGGCTGCTCTGTCACATTTAATTCTCTCTCTCCTTCTCTCTCTCTCTCCCTCCCTGTCTGTCTCTCTTCCTCCCTTCCTCTACTGTATTCTCAGTACCATCATTTTAAAAGCTGGTTCACAGCATCATCCTCTATTCCCTTGTTCTAAAATAGTTTATCTTGTCCTTGTCTCATCCTCTTCTCATCCGTACCAAACCTCTCTCCTGCACTATCTTTAGGTCTGACCGAGCATGCCCTCCTCCTCTCCTCCTCCAAGTCGCTTTCCCTCTCCTCCTCTCTCTTCCCCCTTACTCCAGTCGGTTGTTTTGTGCTCTTTCTGCCCTGTGGGGTTGTGACCCCGTTGACCTTTGTGTGCCCTCTGCAGTGTAGCCTCTCAGTCAGCTGCAGCTGTGGTCCTGCCAAGAGAAGGGATAATCCTATCACACAGTCATGCTGCTGAGAGAGGCAGAGCAGGTGAAGAACTGTATATTTGCGTGCGTGTGTTTGTGTGCGTGTGTGTTTATGTGTGTGTGTGTGTTTATGTGTGTTTGTGTGTTTGTTTGTGTGTGTGTGTGTGTTTATGTGTGTTTGTGTGTTTGTTTGTGTGTGTGTGTGTGTGTGTGTGTGTGTGTGTGTGTGTGTGTGTGTGTGTGTGTGTGTGTGTGTGTGTGTGTGTGTGTGTGTGTGTGTGTGTTTATGTGTGTGTGTGTGTTTATGTGTGTTTGTGTGTGTGTGTGTGTGTGTGTGTGTGTGTGTGTGTGTGTGTGTGTGTGTGTGTGTTTATGTGTGTGTGCTTTTGTTTGTGTGTGTGTGTGTGTGTGTGTGTGTGTGTGTGTGTGTGTGTGTGTGTGTGTGTGTGGTGTGTGTGTGTGTGTGTGTGTGTGTGTGTGGTGTGTGTGTGTGTTCCGGCATGTGTGTTTATCCATGTCCACGTGATGCATAATTATTAATTGTCAACAGACTGAATATAAACTGACTGACAGAGTGTTTGTGAGTGCTATGTAATATACATTAATCTACTCTCCCCAACCAAACCTGCATCTATCTGGGGCATTAGTCCTAGTACCATGGCTACAGTACGATACGCCAGCCAGGTGCAGTCGGCACCAGCAGAACCTCGCCTTGTGCCGTAGTCTTTCCACAGCCTGCTGTCTCCAAACAGAGCCACAAACAACAACTTGTAAACACACACAGACAGAGATGCCAGATGCCGGGCTGAGTGTGTGTGTCCTCAATCGACGCAAGGCATCAGATCATCATCTCCTAAACCCAGTGAGCTCTGTATTATCTCAGTTAAAATCCACACTGACTATCAACACACAGATGCTGCTGCTCGATGGCTGTACTGTCCTGGCCCCATTCCTCTCTCTCTCTCTCTCTCTCTCTCTCTCTCTCTCTCTCTCTCTCTCTCTCTGTCACTCTCTGTCACTCTCTCTCCCCATCTCTCTCCCCATCTCTCTCTGTCTGTCTGTCTGTCTGTCTGTCTGTCTGTCTGTCTGTCTGTCTGTCTGTCTGTCTGTCTGTCTGTCTGTCTGTCTGTCTGTCTGTCTGTCTGTCTGTCTGTCTGTCTGTCTGTCTGTCTGTCTGTCTGTCTGTCTGTCTGTCTGTCTGTCTGTCTGGGAAACCCTGTGCTTATTGACTAAAACAAAATCCAGGAAACAAATGTCTAAATAAGCATTAAATGGCTCAACTATCCCTTAAAGAATTAGCTAGCTGCCCCAGACAAGACAAGACGGGATGGTAATGATAAACAACTTAACTTCTCATCCCTGATGCCGAGTCCCTATGGGTTTATCCACTGAGTCAGGTCAAAATCAGGACATGATAGGCCTGTATGTGTATATATATATATATATATATATATATTACACAATTATTATTATAATTGTTTTATAAATTGTTACCAAAAGGAGGCCTATAATAAAAATAGAACATGAAAATGAGTTTATTTTCAGTGTCCTACATCTCCTCCCTGAGCCATAAGCATCAATTACTTATTATAACAGCACAATAAAGTGGCAATCAGCAGTAGCAACTATAACAAAGTGTATTGTTTCTTCTCCCCGCCCCTGTTTTCCTAAAAAGCTGATTGAGTGAGAAATGTAATCACTCAAACCATTCACATATCAACATTATATTTTTTACCATGTTTGTTTCAGTTACATTGTTCACAAATATTGGAGTAAAACCAGCTTATATTTCGATGGGTATGACAGTTGAATTTAAAGTTCATCCCAGTGGGCACAAACATCAGTTGTCATCAGTTGTCTGCTATGCAGACGACACACAGCTGTACATTTCAATGAAACATGGTGAAGCCCCAAAATTGCCCTCGCTAGAAGCCTGTGTTTCAGACATAAAGAAGTGGATGGCTGCAAACTTTCTACTTTTAAACTCGGACAAAACAGAGATGCTTGTTCTAGGTCCCAAGAAACAAAGAGATCTTCTGTTGAATCTGACAATTAATCTGGATGGTTGTACAGTCGTCTCAAATAAAACTGTGAAGGACCTCGGCGTTACTCTGGACCCTGATCTCTCTTTTGAAGAACATATCAAGACTGTTTCAAGGACAGCTTTTTTCCATCTACGTAACATTGCAAAAATCAGAAATTTTCTGTCCAAAAATGACGCAGAAAAATTAATCCATGCTTTTGTTGCTTCTAGGCTGGACTACTGCAATGCTCTACTTTCCGGCTACCCGGATAAAGCACTAAATAAACTTCAGTTAGTGCTAAATACGGCTGCTAGAATCCTGACTAGAACCAAAAAATTTGATCATATTACTCCAGTGTTAGCCTCCCTACACTGGCTTCCTGTTAAGGCAAGGGCTGATTTCAAGGTTTTACTGCTAACCTACAAAGCATTACATGGGCTTGCTCCTACCTATCTTTCCGATTTGGTCCTGCCGTACATACCTACACGTACGCTACGGTCACAAGACGCAGGCCTCCTAATTGTCCCTAGAATTTCTAAGCAAACGGCTGGAGGTAGGGCTTTCTCCTATAGAGCTCCATTTTTATGGAATGGTCTGCCTACCAATGTGAGAGACGCAGACTCAGTCTCAACCTTTAAGTCTTTACTGAAGACTTATCTCTTCAGTAGGTCCTATGATTAAGTATAGTCTGGCCCAGGAGTGTGAAGGTGAACGGAAAGGCTGGAGCAACGAACCGCCCTTGCTGTCTCTGCCTTGCCGGTTCCCCTCTTTCCACTGGGATTCTCTGCCTCTAACCCTTTTACAGAGGCTGAGTCACTGGCCTACTGGTGTTCTTCCATGCCGTCCATGGGAGGGGTGCGTCACTTGAGTGGGTTGAGTCACTGACGTGGTCTTCCTGTCTGGGTTGGCGCCCCCCCCCCCCCCCCCCCTTGGGTTGTGCCATGGCGGAGATCGTTGTGGGCTATACTCGGCCTTGTCTTAGGACGGTAAGTTGGTGGTTGGAGACATCCCTCTAGTGGTGTGGGGGCTGTGCTTTGGCAAAGTGGGTGGGGTTATATCCTGCCTGTTTGGCCCTGTCCGGGGGTATCATCGGATGGGGCCACAGTGTCTTCTGATCCCTCCTGTCTCAGCCTCCAGTATTTATGCTGCAGTAGTTTATGTGTCGGGGGGCTAGGGTCAGTCTGTTACATCTGGAGTATTTCTCTTGTCTTATCCGGTGTCCTGTGTGTATTTAAATATGCTCTCTCTAATTCTCTCTTTCTCTCTTTCTGTCTTTCTCTCGGAGGACCTGAGCCCTAGGACCATGCCTCAGGACTACCTGGTATGATGACTCCTTGCTGTCCCCAGTCCACCTGGCCGTGCTGCTGCTCCAGTTTCAACTGTTCTGCCTGCGGCTATGGAACCCTGACCTGTTCACCGGACGTGCTTGTTGCACCCTCGACAACTACTATGATTATTATTATTTGACCATGCTGGTCATTTATGAACATTTTAACATTTTAACATTTTGACCATGTTCTGTTTTAATATCCACCCTGCACAGCCAGAAGAGGACTGGCCACCCCTCATAGCCTGGTTCCTCTCTAGGTTTCTTCCTAGGTTTTTGGCCTTTCTAGGGAGTTTTTCCTAGGGAGTTTTTCCTAGCCACCGTGCTTCTTTCACATGCTTTGCTTGCTGTTTGGGGTTTTAGGCTGGGTTTCTGTACAGCACTTTGAGAATATCAGCTGATGTACGAAGGGCTATATAAAAATAAATTTGATTTGAAATTTGAATGTCTAGTTTTGATTTACATTTGGTTGAGGTGTCAACTATTGTGAATTCAACGTGAAATCAACCAACAATGTCACCATGTTATTAGATTTAGGTTATACATTGGATGAAATTAAGAAGAAAGGCCTTTACATTGATGACTTTTTGCAAATCCAATCAGTTTTCCACGTCATCGCATCGATTTCTTGGGGTTGAAAGAACGTTTCCTCAACCAGGTTTTGCACAGTGGAATGGGGCATTTCTAAGTTATATTCTCCAAGAAAGTGGGTACAGATCATTCATTTATTAAGTCCAAAAATGAATGTAGCAACCGCTGATTGCTCCTTTAAAGCGTTAGCGTTGTGCTCATTAATTTACTCTTTATCCCAGTACAAACACATCTAATTCCAATAGAAGTGGGTCGGCTGTGAAATCGCTAGGTCCTGACTGCTAATAATTCCCTATACATTTATACACTCATAAAACAGTAAAATAAGTTTTGTACAAAAGTGTCGATATTCTTACCCTCAAAGTAATTTGAAAAATCATTCAATTGAGCATACGAATGCATCACAACATTTTTAATTGCAACATCTCCCGGTCTTTTCGTATGTCAGGATGGCCGAGCGGTCTAAGGCGCTGCGTTCAGGTCGCAGTCTCCTCTGGAGGCGTGGGTTCGAATCCCACTTCTGACAAAACATTTTGCGGAAATTCTGAGAAATTACAATGAATAATAAAATGAATGGTGCAATGACAGTACACTACTCCATGACACCTTGTATGCAGGAACCGCTAAAATAACGTCTTTGCTCTTATTTTAAATATTCGTTTTATTGCATAAAATTAATTCGTGTTACATAAGCATTATGATCATGAGAAATCAATCAAGTTCAGAATTGTAATTAATTCATATTTTGTATTGTGCAATAACGCAATAATTTGTGATAGCCTGGTGAAGATACAGGCCTATCTGAATAAAAGTTTGTGTTATTCTTATTCTTAATTCGTTTATTTCAACTTATTGATTGAAGTATTTTTTTCTGTAAAAATTCTTAATATTTCAATAAAAACACATATTTACATTTGACAACTTACAGAAAAACATCTTAAAAAGACCGACAATATTTCTCTCTATCTTGCAGCAATCGCAAAAATATAAGACTAGTTTATAAAATAATTGTAAAACTAAAGAATTTCATAGAACTTCTAGAAATTGACAATGGACAACCTCGAACATTTTCTCTAATGGCACTTTTATCCACCACAGATTTGAAGAAACCTGAATAATTTAGAAATAATTAAGAACATAAGGTATATATATATATATGTTTTACATCTAGGCCAGCCATTGTTTCCTATGTTATTTTCTTTGATAAAACATAAATATGGATAATAATGTGTGGAATATCTTTACAAAGATGACAAAACATACAAAGAGGAGCAAAAAAGGTTGCACCTGCCGCTCCCTACATTATTTCTAAATTTCCACCTTTTATGCTGATCCTGGGTCAGTTTTGCATTTCCCCCACTAATGGAGAAGCTGATCGTAGATGCGTACCTAGTGCTTTTACTGTGATAATGTTCTCTACTAATGACATCAGACAGCAAGGATATTATGTGACAATTTCACCTTTATCACCATGCTGTAATTACTGTAACAAAGGTCAGGGTGCCAGACTGATCTAGAAGCCTGAGAGGCCACGTATCCACAGCGACAGACAGAGCTAGAAGTCTGGAGGGCCATGTATCCACAGCAACAGACAGATCTAGAAGCCTGGGGGGCCACGTATCCACAGCGACAGACAGAGCTAGAAGTCTGGAGGGCCATGTATCCACAGCGACAGACAGAGCTAGAAGCCTGGGGGGCCACGTATCCACAGCGACAGACAGAGCTAGAAGTCTGGAGGGCCATGTATCCACAGCAACAGACAGATCTAGAAGCCTGGGGGGCCACGTATCCACAGCGACAGACAGAGCTAGAAGTCTGGAGGGCCATGTATCCACAGCGACAGACAGAGCTAGAAGCCTGGGGGGCCACGTATCCACAGCCACAGACAGATCTAGAAGCCTGGGGGGCCATGTTTCCACAGCAACAGACAGATCTAGAAGCCTGGGGGTCCATGTATCTACAGCGACAGACAGAGCTAGAAGCCTGGGGGTCCATGTATCTACAGCGACAGACAGAGCTAGAAGTCTGGAGGGCCATGTATCCACAGCGACAGACAGATCGAGAAGCCTGGGGGTGGCATGTATCCACTGCGACAGACAGATCTAGAAGCCTGAGGGGCCACATATCCACAGCGACAATAGATCTAGAAGACTGGGGGACCGGGTATCCATGGCAATAGACAGCTCTAAGGGGCCTGAGGTGCCACTGTGTCTTCAGGTGCCCAGGGAGGGGAAGTCAATGATTAGTCAAAATGACATTGTGACACATAATATCCACACATTTCTGATAGGAATCTCAAATCCTATAGATATATTTAAGCAATAAGGCATGAGGGGGTGTGGTATATGGCCAATATACCATGGCAAAGGACTGTTCTTACGCACAACACAACGCAGAGTGCATGGACACAGCCCTTAGTCGTGATATATTGGCTATATATCACAAACCCCTGAAGTGCCTTATTGCTATTATAAACTGGTTACCAATGTAATTAGAGCAGTAAAAATAAATGTTTTGTCATACCCTCGGTATACGGTCTGATATACCACGGCTGTCAGCCAATCAGCATTCAGGGCTCGAACCACCCAGTTTATAAATATTATTAGAAATAGATATACATATTACAACAATATATGCTGTATGTATGTATGTGTATATATACTGCTCAAAAAAATAAAGGGAACACTTAAACAACACATCCTAGATCTGAATGAAATAAATAATCTTTTAAATATTTTTTTCTTTACATAGCTGAATGTGCTGACAACAAAATCACACAAAAATAATCAATGGAAATCCAATTTATCAACCCATGGAGGTCTGGATTTGGAGTCACACTCAAAATTAAAGTGGAAAACCACACTACAGGCTGATCCAACTTTGATGTAATGTCCTTAAAACAAGTCAAAATGAGGCTCAGTAGTGTGTGTGGCCTCCACGTGCCTGTATGACCTCCCTTCAACGCCTGGGCATGCTCCTGATGAGGTGGTGGATGGTCTCCTGAGGGATCTCCTCCCAGACCTGGACTAAAGCATCCGCCAACTCCTGGACAGTCTGTGGTGCAACGTGGCGTTGGTGGATGGAGCGAGACATGATGTCCCAGATGTGCTCAATTGGATTCAGGTCTGGGGAACGGGCGGGCCAGTCCATAGCATCAATGCCTTCCTCTTGCAGGAACTGCTGACACACTCCAGCCACATGAGGTCTAGCATTGTCTTGCATTAGGAGGAACCCAGGGCCAACCGCACCAGCATATGGTCTCACAAGGGGTCTGAGGATTTCATCTCGGTACCTAATGGCAGTCAGGCTACCTCTGACGAGCACATGGAGGGCTGTGCGGCCCCCCAAAGAAATGCCACCCCACACCATGACTGACCCACCGCGAAACCGGTCATGCTGGAGGATGTTGCAGGCAGCAGAACGTTCTCCACGGTGTCTCCAGACTCTGTCACGTCTGTCACGTGCTCAGTGTGAATCTGCTTTCATCTGTGAAGAGCACAGGGCGCCAGTGGCGAATTTGCCAATCTTGGTGTTCTCTGGCAAATGCCAAACGTCCTGCACGGTGTTGGGCTGTAAGCACAACCCCCACCTGTGGACGTCGGGCCCTCATACCACCCTCATGGAGTCTGTTTCTGACCGTTTGAGCAGACACATGCACATTTGTGGCCTACTGGAGGTCATTTTGCAGGGCTCTGGCAGTGCTTCTCCTGCTCCTCCTTGCACAAAGGCGGAGGTAGCGGTCCTGCTGCTGGGTTGTTGCCCTCCTACGGCCTCCTCCACATCTCCTGATGTACTGGCCTGTCTCCTGATAGCGCCTCCATACTCTGGACACTACGCTGACAGACACAGCAAACCTTCTTACCACAGCTCTCATTGATGTGCCATCCTGGATGAGCTGCACTACCTGAGCCACTTGTGTGGGTTGTAGACTCCGTCTCATGCTACCACTAGAGTGAAAGCACCGCCAGCATTCAAAAGTGACCAAAACATCAGCCAGGAAGCATAGGAACTGAGAAGTGGTCTGTGGTCCCCACCTGCAGAACCACTCCTTTATTGGAGGTGTCTTGCTAATTGCCTATAATTTCCACCTGTTGTCTATTCCATTTGCACAACAGCATGTGAAATTTATTGTCAATCAGTGTTGCTTCCTAAGTGGACAGTTTGATTTCACAGAAGTGTGATTGACTTGGAGTTACATTGTGTTGTTTAAGTGTTCCCTTTATTTTTTTGAGCAGTGTATATATCTTGGCCAGGTCGCAGTTGCAAATGAGAACTTGTTCTCAACTAGCCTACCTGGTTAAATAAAGGTGAAATAAATAAATAAACCTCACCATAAAACTCTCCCAGAGACAACATAAGTCCTGTACGGTCCAACCACTTGTAAAGTGGCACTCCAGTCTTGTTTTCACCTAATTTAAACACCTGATTTACTTAACAAAAGGACATCTCTCAATAGGTGGTCCAGGTGTGTCATGACATAGCACAAGTGGGGGGTGGGCCTTTCCTCTTTTGTTCTCTATAGCTCCTCTATGGGTGGTAGCCGATGACATCACGGATTCCCATCATACCTATTCCTTGAATGCCCTACTCTTTAAAGTTTGCAGTTGTGTAAAAATATATATATATTTTTACCCTTTAGTGTGTGTGTACTTTACTGTATTTATACTTGCAGTATCACTTTTCAACAGTAAAAGCTAAAAAATAGCTGAAGGATCTCTTTAAAGTAGTCACCATAGGTCAGTCTGTCAGTGCTGGAAGAGTATGAAAGAGTAGGTCATTGTTATTTTGGGGTTGATTATTGCAGATTCAAGATGTCTTTTTCTCATCACGATGCTGCTATTTATTACATGTTGTTGTATTATGAATCTAAACATCAGAGCTGGAACTGAGGTCTCTGCCCTTAACATATATAGGCCTGGTCCCTGTGAAGCAGTATACAGATAGAAACAACTGTATCCACTGTAAGGATTATTAATAAATAAAATCAAAGTTTTATTACATAGGAAGGAGTAGTCTGAATAATTGGTATGTGTGTGTGTGTGCGTGTGCGTGTGTCAATAACAGAGGGTTCCTCATCCCAAATGTACACTATGTCATGTTATCTCGAGAATGAGCTTTTAGTTTTTAATGGCAGATCTCTGTTGAGGCTGCAAACAGAGGTCATGGCCTGAATTAGGGCCTGCGTCCCAAATGGCACCCTATTCCCTATTAAAGTGCACAGCTTTTGATCAAAACCTTATGGGCCATGGCCAAAAGTAGTTAACTACATAGGGAATAGGGTGCCATTTGGTTCACATGTAAGATGTTCCTCTGCTGTAGTACGAAGATACCGGATATGTTTTCTCTTGACAGACACACTTTGATTTGTCTGTACATTTAGAAAGACAGTGCCCCCCTTAGAGATGTCAACTGGAGTGCACAATTTCTTACCGAGAGCAGGGATACTTCAGCAAAGTAAAACTACAGTACACTGTTGAGTGGAAGAACATGGCACCGTATTCCCTATGTTGTGCAACATACTTTCATAGGGAATGGAGGCCATTTGGGATGTAAGATATATTTTAAGGACAGGCAGAGATGCTTTGGGGGATAAGTATTGAGGACAATGTTAAGATAGAATCAAATCAAATGTTATTTATCACGTGTCGATTACAAATTAAATGCTTGCTTAGGAGCCCTTCCCAACAATGCAGAGTTTACACAAGAATATATACAGGGAGTACCAGTACCAGATCAATGTGAGGCTATATACAGGGAGTACCAGTACCAGATCAATGTGAGGCTATATACAGGGAGTACCAGTACCAGATCAATGTGAGGCTATATACAGGGAGTACCAGTACCAGATCAATGTGAGGCTATATACAGGGAGTACCAGTACCAGATCAATGTGAGGCTATATACAGGGAGTACCAGTACCAGATCAATGTGAGGCTATATACAGGGAGTACCAGTACCAGATCAATGTGCAGAGGTATTTGAGGTAGATATGAAGGTAGGGTAAAGTGACGAGGCATCAGGACAGATAATAACAAGAGTAAAATAAAGAACAGAGTAGCAGCAGCAAATTATGAGTATAAAAATGTGTGTGTGTGTGTGTGTGTGTGTGTGTGTGTGTGTGTGTGTGTGTGTGTGTGTGTGTGTGTGTGTGTGTGTGTGTGTGTGTGTGTGTGTGTGTGTGTGTGTGTGTGTGTGTGTGTGTGTGTGTGTGTAAATAGTGTATATGAATGAGTGTGGCTATGGTTTGTATATATAGTCTAGTGAGTTTGTATATACAGTGAGGGAAAAAAGTATTTGATCCCCTGCTGATTTTGTAAGTTTGCCCACTTACAAAGAAATGATCAGTCTATAATTTTAATAGTAGGTTTATTTGAACAGTGAGAGACAGAATAACAACAAAAAAATCCAGAAAAACGCATGTAAAAAATGTTATAGAATGATGTGCATTTTAATGAGGGAAATAAGTATTTGACCCCTCTGCAAAACATGACTTAGTACTTGGTGGCAAAACCCTTGTTGGCAATCACAGAGGTCAGACGTTTCTAGGCCACTCCAGGACCTTAATGTGCTTCTTCTTGAGCCACTCCTTTGTTGCCTTGGCCGTGTGTTTTGGGTCATTGTCATGCTGGAATACCCAGCCACGACCCATTTTCAATGCCCTGGCTGAGGGAAGGATGTTCTCACCCAAGATTTGATGGTACATGGCCCCGTCCATCGCCCCTTTGATGCGGTGAAGTTGTCCTGTCCCCTTAGCAGAAAAACACCCCCAAAGCATAATGTTTCCACCTCCATGTTTGACGGTGGAGATGGTGTTCTTGGGGTCATAGGCAGCATTCCTCCTCCTCCAAACACGGCGAGTTGAGTTGATGTCAAAGAGCTCCATTTTGGTCTCATCTGGCCACAACACTTTCACCAGTTGTCCTCTGAGTCATTCAGATGTTCATTGGCAAACTTCAGACGGGCATGTATATGTATTCTTGAGCAGGGGGACCTTGCGGGCACTGCAGGATTTCAGTCCTTCACGGCGTAGTGTGTTACCAATTGTTTTCTTGGTGACTATGGTCCCAGCTGCCTTGAGATCATTGACAAGATCCTCCCGTGTAGTTCTGGGATGATTCCTCACCGTTCTCATGATCATTGCAACTCCACGAGGTGAGATCTTGCATGGAGCCCCAGGCCGAGGGAGATTGACAGTTCTTTTGTGTTTCTTCCATTTGCGAATAATCGCACCAAATGTTGTCACCTTCTCACCAAGCTGCTTGGCGATGGTCTTGTAGCCCATTCCAGCCTTGTGTAGGTCTACAATCTTGTCCCTGACATCCTTGGAGAGCTCTTTGGTCTTGGCTATGGTGGAGAGTTTGGAATCTGATTGATTGATTGCTTCTGTGGACAGGTGTCTTTTTTACAGGTAACAGTGGCTCAAGAAGAAGCACATTAAGGACCTGGAGTGGCCTAGAAACGTCTGACCTCTGTGATTGCCAACAAGGGTTTTGCCACCAAGTACTAAGTCATGTTTTGCAGAGGGGTCAAATACTTATTTCCCTCATTAAAATGCAAATCAATTTATAAAATTTCTGACATGCGTTTTTCTGGATATTTTTGTTGAATTCTGTCTCTCACTGTTCAAATAAACCTACCATTAAAATTATAGACTGATCATTTCTTTGTAAGTGGGCAAACGTACAAAATCAGCAGGGGATCAAATACTCCCCCCCCCCCACTGTATAGTCTAGTGAGTGTGTATATGGTTGTATATATAGTCTAGTGAGTGTGTATATGGTTGTATATATAGTCTGGTGAGTGTGTATATGGTTGTATATATAGTATAGTGAGTGTGTATATGGTTGTATATATAGTCTAGTGAGTGTGTATATGGTTTGTATATATAGTCTAGTGAGTGTGTATATGGTTGTATATATAGTCTAGTGAGTGTGTATATGGTTGTATATATAGTCTGGTGAGTGTGTATATGGTTGTATATATAGTCTGGTGAGTGTGTATATGGTTTGTATATATAGTCTAGTGAGTGTGTATATGGTTGTATATATAGTCTAGTGAGTGTGTATATGGTTGTATATACAGTCTGGTGAGTGTGTATATGGTTTGTATATATAGTCTAGTGAGTGTGTATATGGTTTGTATATATAGTATAGTGAGTGTGTATATGGTTTGTATATATAGTCTAGTGAGTGTGTATATGGTTGTATATATAGTCTAGTGAGTGTGTATATGGTTGTATATATAGTCTAGTGAGTGTGTATATATTGTCTGGTGAGTGTGTATATGGTTGTATATACAGTCTAGTGAGTGTGTATATGGTTTGTATATATAGTCTAGTGAGTGTGTATATGGTTTGTATATGTAGTCTAGTGAGTGTGTATATGGTTTGTATATGTAGTCTAGTGAGTGTGTGTATATACAGTATGGTTTGGTGAGTGTACGTAGGGTCAGTGCAAGATACAGTCAGTGCAGATAGTTTGGGTTCCATTATTTGACTATTTAGCAGAATCCATGGAGTTGTCCTAGTCTTACTAAAATACACACAATTCAAGTTTATTCACTTCTGGAATAAGTGTGTGAACAACTCCCCATCTTGTAACACTTAAAGTTAAGACTTTCAGTTCCCTTTCCTACACACTGGGGCTTGTGTGTCAGTCAAAGGAAGGGAAAGATCACGAGTTACAACAGAACACAGAGACTGTAGAAGGGGGACTAGTCTCTCTTTGTCTAGTAGTCAGAGAACCACAGTCTAGAACCAGAACCAGAGCCTAGCTGGGTTGTGATGTGGACCCAAGGGGAAGGCAGCAACACTGCAGGTGAGGCTAACTTTCAACTACTCAATATATATAATATTTAAGGGTTTTGTGTATTTTTTATTGAGATAGTACAGTGAACAGGAGACAGGAAAGGTAGGAGAGACGGTGAGTCAGAAGGGCAGTGGGTCGGAGTTGAACCCATGTTGACTATGGTAGCCTAGGCTGTATATGGACCAAACAGGCGACGTCTCAGTGTTGTTGAGAAAGCCTCAAGGACTCAGATTCTTTACCTCAGTTTTTGCCTTTCCAGCTTGGGCAGTTTTAGTAGGTCGACATTGTTTGTACTTGGTGGTAAATTAATTTGGTAGTATGTTGTTAGTGATGCAACCACAAGTTTATATGAATCCTGAATAAATATACACTTGAAGTCGGAAGTTTACATACACTTAGGTTGGAGTCAATAAAACTCGTTTTTCAACCACTCCACAAATGTCTTGTTATTAACAAACTATAGTTTTGGCAAGTCGGTTAGGACATCTACTTTGTGCATGACACAAGTCATTTTTCCAACAATTGTTTACAGACAGATTACTTCACTTATAATTCACTGTATCACAATTCCAGTGGGTCAGAAGTTTACATACACTAAGTTGACTGTGCCTTTAAACAGCTTGGAAAATTCCAGAAAATGATGTCATGGCTTTAGAAGGTTCTGATAGGCTAATTGACATAATTTGAGTCAATCGGAGGTGTACCTGTGGATGTATTTCAAGGCCTACCTTCAAACTCAGTGGTTCTTTGATTGACATCATGGGAAAATCTAAAGAAATCAGCCAAGACCGCAGAATTTTTTTTTTAGACCTCCACAAGTCTGGTTTATCCTTGGGAGCAATTTCAAAATGCCTGAAGGTACCACATTCATCTGTACAAACAATAGTACACAAGTATAAACACCATGGACCACGCAGCTGTCATACCGCTCAGGAAGGAGATGCGTACTGTCTCCTAGAGATGAACGTACTTTGGTGAGAAAAGTGCAAATCAATCCCAGAACAACTGCAAAGGACCTTGTGAAGATGCTGGAGGAAACGTACAAAAGTATATTTATCCACAGTAAAACAAGTCTTATATCGACATAACCTGAAAGGGCGCTCAGCAAGGAAGAAGCCACTGCTCCAAAACCGCCATAAAAAAGCCAGACTACGGTTTGCAACTGCACATGGGGACAAAGATCATACTTTTCGGAGAAATGTCCTCTGGTCTGATGAAACAAAAATATAACTGTTTGGCCATATTAACCATTGTTATGTTTGGAGGAAAAAGGGGGAGGCTTGCAAGCCTAAGAACACCATCCCAACCGTGAAGCACGGGGGTGGCAGCATCATGTTGTGGGGGTGCTTTGCTGCAGGAGGGACTGGTGCACTTCACAAAATAGATGGCATCCTGAGGGAGGAAAATTATGTGGATATATTGAAGCAACATCTCAAGACATCAATTCTGGAAGTTAAAGCTTGGTCGCAAATGGGTCTTCCAAATGGACAATGACCCCAAGCAAACTTCCAAAGTTGTGGCAAAATGGCTTAAGGACATGAAAGTCAAGGTATTGGAGTGGCCATCACAAAGCCCTGACCTCAATCCTATAGAAAATGTGTTGACAGAACTGAAAAAGCGTGTGCGAGCAAGGAGGCCTACAAACCTGACTCAGTTACACCAGCTCTGTCAGGAGGAATGGGTCAAAATTCTCCCAACTTATTGTGGGAAGCTTGTGGAAGGCTACCTGAAACGTTTGACCCAAGTAAAACAATTTAAAGGCAATGCTACCAAATACTAATTGAGTGTATGTAAACGTCTAACCCACTGGGAATGTGATGAAAGAAATAAAAGCTGAAACAAATCATTCTCTCTACTATTATTCTGACATTTCACATTCTTAAAATAAAGTGGTGATCCTAACTGACTTAAGACAGGGAATTTCTACTAGGATTAAATGTCAGGAATTGTGAAAAACTGAGTTTAAATGTATTTGGTTAAGGTGTATGTAAACTTCCGACTTCAACTGTATGCATTTTTACTGTATGCGTGTGCTTATCTGTATGTGTGTGTGTGCATATGTGTGTGTGTGCATATATGTGTGTGTGCATATGTGTCTGTGTGCATATGTGTCTGTGTGCATATGTGACTGTGTGCATATGTGACTGTGTGCATATGTGTCTGTGTGCATATGTGTCTGTGTGCATATGTGTCTGTGTGCATATGTGTCTGTGTGCATATGTGTCTGTGTGTGTGTACTGAGTTTGAGTATTTATGGTCTCCTACTCTTCTACATGTCTCACTCAGCTGGCCCTAGAGATTGATGAGAGAGAGGCCACACTGAATGAATAGTTTTGATTCAGGTCATTTCAATTAGGTTCTGATCACGTTGAAATAACCACACCTGTCTCTGCAAAAAAATGCTACAACATCCCTCAATTGTGAAATGATTTACTATGATATGAAACATTGGATGTGACTTGTACCTTATTTCTTTTCCACATCCCTCCATAAAGCTGTCTTTGAGTAGAGAATGTAAAGAATTAATCCCTTGTTCATAATTCTGTGTAGTTGAGGGAATGGCACGGCTCAGATCCATATTGAAAGTGAGACTTTCCGAATCACTTCCTGTATTCTCACCTCAGAGTAGCTTCCTCTTTTAGGATCACTTACAGATTACCAGTGTATGAGTAATAATACCCATAAAACCTAGCGGACAGGGGGGAAAGGGGATTTTAGAAACACTTAAAATAAGGCCTTTAACATGGTGTGACATTTTGATAACCATGTAAATCTCTCTAGGACAAGGTGACTTTTATCAATATATTCGCCTGTATTTACTCCCCCGAAGAAAGCTGCTAATATGGATACCATAAAGAGCTAGAAATGCCATGATGATCTGGACGAGACTGCCAAATCGAGGAAAATGTAATAAAAGCTGGATTAAGTATCTATTATTAGCTTAATGTATTAATTAATACATTTGCAACATTTCTTTAAAAAATTACAATTCGGTGAACTGTCTTGTGCAAGTTTTCCCTTGACACAAAACCTGTTAGCAAAGGTGTCAGCTAGAATGACGTGTAGGAGCTTGCAGGGATTTGTAGTCTTGCATGATGTCTACTTTTTGATGCTAATTAGCATTTTAGAATCTGAGAGTAAATAGAGCTGAATATTTTGATAAAAGTCACCTTGTCCGAGAGAGATTTACATGGTTATCAAAATGTCACACCAGGGTAAGCCTACACGAAAGCCAGCCCTTATTTTAAGTGTTTCTAAAATGAATGGTGGAAAAACAAGTGTAACCATTTCCCTGTTTGACCGCTAGGTTTTATGGGTATTACGATACCTCCACTGTGGTGCTCTATAGGATTAGGAAAACCTGACTCGTTAGGATTTGTTGCCGTGTTCACATCATGTCGGAAACTCAGAAATGTTCGACTTGCTTACTCATTGTAGAAAGATGATACCTCGAGTTTCCCCCTTGGGAAGTATCAGAATCAACTAATAGGAAGCTCTACGCAAATAATTTATGTTCATATTAACTCAGAGGTCCTGAGTTTCTGACATGACGTGAACGCTGCATTGATGTCTTTCTTCCTCATTTATTAACCACTTATTTGTGATTAATATCGGGAAGAAGAGCCATAAGTTGCAATAACTGTACATTTTGATAAATGAAAGTATTTTGTTATATTTTCACAGCTTCTGGTGGAGAAAGCAGCTGCTCCTCTGAAGATGAAGGAGACATTCAGGTATATTTAGTAACATCTGTAATACTCTATTGTTTCTCGGGTGGATAGAGACAAATCGTCCCATGTTAAATCCATGGACATAGCTTAAGACTTGTATATTTAGTTCTTATATACCGGTAGCCTAAACAGATGATGAGAGAATATGTCAGAGACTAGTCTGTGTGTATATGTGTATATTTGTTTGGTCTGTCCTGTAGTGTGAGATTCTGGAGAAGCAGAGGGATGAAGCCAATCAGAAGCTATCTGAGATGGAGGAAGGTGAGCTGCACCAATCAATATCCATATAGTGTTTGCGGAAAGTATTCAGACCCTTTCCTTTTTCCACATTTTGTTACGCTACAGCTTTATTCTAAAATGTATTAAATTAATGTTTTCCTTCATCAATCTACACACAATAACACGTAACGACAAAACAAAAACAGAATATTAGGAATTTTAGCAAATGTATTAAAAATTAAAAACAGAAATACATTATTTACATAAGTATTCTGGCCCTTTGCTATGAGACTCGAAATTGAGCTCAGTTGCATCTGGTTCCACTGATCATCCTTGAGATGTTTCTACAACTTGATTGGAGTCCACCTCTGATAAATTCAATTGATTGGACATGATTTGGAAAGGCACACACCTGTCTATATAAAGTTGACAGTGCATGTCAGAGCAAAAACCAAGCCATGAGGTCGAAGAATTGTCCGTAGAGGTCCGAGACAGTATTGTATCGAGGCACAGATTTGGGGAAGGGTACCAAAGAATGTCTGCAATATTGAAGGTCCCCAAGCACAGTGGCCTACATCATTCTTAAGTGGAAGAAGTTTGGAACCACTAAGACTCTTCCAAGAGCTGGCCGCCCAGCCAAACTGAGCAATCAGGGGAGAAGGGCCTTGGTCAGGGAGGTGATCAAGATTCCAATGGTCAGAGCTCCAGAGTTTCTCTGTGGAGATGGGAGAACCTTCCAGAAAGACAACCAACTCTGCAGCACTCCACCAATCAGGCCTTTATGGTAGAATGGCCAGACGGAAGGCACTCCTCAGTAAAAGGCACATGACAGCCCGCTTGGAGTTTGCCAATAGGCACATAAAGTACTCTCAGACCATGAGAAACCAGATTCTCTGGTCTGATGAAACCAAGATTAAACTATTTGGCCTGAATGCCAAGCATCACGTCTGGAGGAAACCTGGCACCATCCCTACGGGTGAGGCATCATGGTGGTAGCATCATGCTAGTCAGGATCGAGGGAAAGATGAACGGAGCAAAGTACAAAGAAATCCTTGATGAACACCTGCTCCAGAGTGCTCAGGACCTCAGACTGGGGTGAAGGTTCACCTTCCAACAGTGCAACGACCCTAAGCACACAGCCAAGACAACGCAGCAGTGGCTTCGGGACAAGTCTCTCAATGTCCTTGAGTGGCCCAGCCAGAGCCCCTACTTGAACCCGATTGAACATCTCTGGAGAGACCTGAAAATATCTGTGCAGCAACGCTCCCCATACAACCTTACAGAGCTTGAGAGGATCTGCAGAGAAGAATGGGAGAAACTCCCCAAATACAGGTGTACCAAGCATGTAGCGTCATACCCAAGAAGAATCAAGGCTGTAATCGCTGCCAAAGGTGCTTCAACAAAGTACTGAGTAAAGGGTCTGAATACTTATGTAAATGTGATATTTCAGTTTTTTTTATACATTTGCAAGAATGTCTAAACCTGTTTTTGCTTCGTCATTATGGGGTATTGTGTGCAGATTGATGAGGGAAAAAAACGTTCATCCATTTTAGAATAAGGTCGTAATGTAACAAAACGTGGAAAAAGTCAAGGGGTCTGAATACTTTCCGAATGCACTGTATATTTGTGACAAAGTAGTGTAGCTTTCATGACATATGTAAGCAGGAGTCTATGTTTTCTCTCTGTCTCACCCCACGATCTATTTCTCTTTCCCCGTCTTTCTCTTCCCTCTATCTCATCTCTCCTCAGTGTCCTCTCAGCTGTTGAAGGAGATGGAAGTTCTAGAGATGCAGTTCCAGATTGAACGCTCCTGCAGGGAGAGTGCAGAGGCCCTGGCTGTCAAGGTGGGGTGCTTTATGGGTACTGTATTTCAACTCAATTGAGTGTCTCAGTGACGTCATTGACCTAACAAGTCCGTGTTCCACTTGGGTGTGTAGGTTTTGTGCCAGCCCAGTAGTAACAAACACATCACCTAATCAAGAACTCAATGATTAGTTGAGTCATTATTGGGCTGGAACAAAAGCCTGTATACCGTGTGGAACACTGAAACAATGCTCTAAACAGATCTCTTCTCCTTGAACACAAAGGTGACCAAAGACAACAAGGTTCTGAAGAGGAGGAGCCAGGCTCTGCTGCCATTCATCCCAGAGCTTCCTGAAAACCTGGTGGCTGACCTTGGGGTCGATCCCGACCCTGATGGGGACAGCGGGGAGGATGCCGTGCTGCAAGGACAGGCCCAGATAAAAGGTACAGAGACTTACACAATAACCGCACGGAACTCATACGGTATCCTTTATGAACATGAGTGACAGATAAAAGTTATAGAATTGAGATTTGAGAGGATTGTTTTTGTACTTTTACTCGACCCATCGGGAAAATGTTAAGATAGCTGCTCATCTTCCTGTCTCTCTCCTCCATCCCCCCCCCCCCCCCTGTCCCCCCCGTCCCCCCCGTCCCGGCCAGAACTGCAGGCCTCGGTGGACCAGCTGCTGGGGGAGAAGCTGCGGCTGTGTGAGCAGGTGGAGGCCCTGAGGGCAGAGCAGAACCAGCTCAAAGAACAGGTAGCTAGCACTGACGGACAGAATCTAGACGTGTGTGTGTGTGTGTGTACTGTGTTTGAGTATTTATGGTCTCCTACTCTTCTACATGTCCTACTCAGCTGGCCCTAGAGATCGATGAGAGAGAGGCCATACTGAAGAAACTGTCCAAACAGAACAAGACCATGAATAAGATGAAGAGAGGCGAGACCCCACTCTGACACATATCAGTGCTCCTCATGATATACACTCTATTCACCTCATACCAAAGTCATGTTCAATGTTTTACGTGTGTGTGTGTGCGTGTCCATAGTGTCCCAGCTTGTGACAGAGGAGTTCACAGAGATCAGTCAGAAGCTGGAGCTGGAGCAGGGCCTCAGACAGCACGCAGAAGTCTTCGCCCACCAGGTACACAACCCTGTGTGTGTTTGTGTGCATATGCATGCGTTCGTAGGTGTGTACATACAGTATGTGTGTATTTATGTTTCTGAAAGGGGGTGTGTGTGTGTGTGTGTGTGTGTGTGTGTGTGTGTGTGTGTGTGTGTGTGTGTGTGTGTGTGTGTGTGTGTGCATGCGTTCGTCGGTGTGTACATGTGTGTGTTTATGTTTCTGAAAGTGTGTGTGCTGCTCAAAGTAGAGGAAAGATTGACTGCCTCACTACATGTCTTTGTGAGAGGTATTGACAAGTTGTAAGCACTGAGCTGTCTGTCCAAACAACTAGCACACAGCTCATACCCCACAAGACTTCTTCACAGTCCCCAAGTCCAGAACACAGGCTAGGAGACGCACAGTACTATATACAGTAGAGCCATGACTACATGGAACTCTATTCCACATCAAGTAACTCAGTCAAGCAGTCAAATCGGGGAAAAAAACAGATACAACTACACCTTAAAGAACAACGCGGACTGTGAAGAGCACACACTCACTCTACACACAGATACATTGTAATATTGTTGTATGATGGTATTATACATGTTGTATTGTATATAGATATGTAGTGGCGTAATAATGTTATATGATGTACATTTTGTGTGTGTGTAATGTAAGTGCGTTAATGTGTTTGGACCCCAGGAAGAGTAGCTGCTGCCTTGGTAACAGCTAATGGGGACCCCTAATAAATACAAATAAACAATTCCTAGGTGGCAGGGAAGGGTATTCACCCCTCTCTCTAGGTCGTACCACAAGGAGCAGCAGTGGCTTCGACCAGGGCCCTGGGGCAGTTCTAGTGAATGGAGGAGTATTGGACAGGGGGGGTGGTACTTCTTCACTTCCTCATTCAGACAGGGGCCATATTGTGGGACAGGAGAGGGTTGGGGAGAGAGGGGGATCCCCATTCATTCTGCATTCATACCAAGAGGACAAATCGGGCAGTGAAATACAAAGAGGTGTGAGAAGGGAGGGACGGGCAGGCTGATGATCACTTTGTAAAGGAGAAATGCACACACTCACACACAGCTCCCGATTTCCCAGCTGGTCATGTTGTAACAAAGGTGGCGGTAGAACATTAGCGTCTCAGAGGACAACAAAAGTAGCCTCCCCTCTCAGAGCCCCCTCTGCTTCATAATTAGCACCCATCACGGCGCAGTTTGAGAATGGGGACTATAGCTTTAAACACATCCCTGTCTTTAGCTTGACACTTTACATTGAATACGGTCAATTGTCGCCTTTGTGTGCACAGTTCGCTATTTACCAGACGGGCACATAATGGGACGCCTCGCATGGGTCCTTACCTGTGAAAAGGACCCCTACTGTTCTGACACAACCACACAACTCAGCCTCCTTTACTCTCAATGCTCTGCAAAGGCTCCTCTGTTTGATGCTGGTCCTGTGTGTGTGTGTGTGTGTGTGTGTGTACGTGTTGTGTGGACACCAGCAGCCCTTGGCTTGTCAAACATTAGCGTTTCCTAATTGATGCCCTGGCTGTGTGAAAATGCCTTGTGCTATGGGGACTTTAGAGTGCTTACACCAGGGTAATTTGGACTAAATGTAATGATGTGTAGCCTAACACACAGATGGCTGCTTTCACTACACCCTCGCTGTGTTTGAACTTATGGAAGTGAAAGTGACTCACTGACTTTTCAATTCCTAAACTCTCTTCCTGACTGTGACCCTTTTGTTAGAGCTAGTTTCACTATATATGTGACCATTCCCAGCTATATATTACAGGTTTATAGAGATTCTCATGCATGAGCCTCCAAACATTCAATGCATTTACGATAGTCACTGAAGTTATCAAATAGGTTTGCTCCATTATCAGCAATGGATGAATAGCTTTTTTAAGGGGAGCTTACCATAACTGTTGTATAATATCAATTATAATCCGTTTGGTTTGAGCCTTGAATGCTGATTGGCTAAAAGGGTGGTATATCAGACCGTATACCATGGGTATGAAAAACCATTTATTTTTACTCTTCTAATTATGTTGTTCCTATATTATTGATTGATTGAGTGGTTGATGGATTGATTGATTGATTAATTTGTGGATTGATTGATTGACTGACTGGCAGGTGTTGGTGAAGCAGAAGGAGACCCAGAGACAGAGCATGGTGCTGCAGCAGAGTTCAGAGACAAGTATGCAGCTCCAACAGGCTCTGGAACAGGTGGCCCACATCAACAGTACCTTACAGGACATACAGCTCTACTACCGAAACCAGGTAGGGAGGGGGAGGTGTGTGTGTGTGTGAGAGTGAGAAACATAGAGAGAGTGAGTAAGAGAATAGTCGTCTCTCCCTAATAGACGGGTTAGTTGACAACGTTCTGAAACAATGAGCGCGCTCATCTATGGGGCAGAAGTCAGTGTGTTGTGATTCTGGACGGTCAAATAGTTAGCAACAATGATAAGAAGATGCCATGTGGGGAATCGTTTCAGCTCGTTGTATCTTGTTATTGATACAATTTTGTTTTGAGCTGTTTTGACTTTGTCACGTCTATGCTAATATGGCTAAAACTCACTAGCTAGCTAACCAATAACTGTAACAATGTATTTGAGAGACAACAAGTGCTCATTGTGCCAATGTATTTATGTTTTCAATAAATATTTGCAGAGGGAATATACACTGAGTGTATAAAACATTAAGAACACCTTCCTAATATTGAGTTGCATTGAGTTTGCCCTCAGAACAGCCTCAATTCGTCAGGGCATGGACTCTACAAGGTGTCAAAAGCGTTCCACAGGGATGCTGGCCCATGTTGACTCTAATGCTTCCCACGGTTGTGTCAAGTTGGCTGGATGTCCTTTGGGTTTTGGACCATTCTTGATACACACGGGAAACTGAGTGTGAGAAATCCATCAGTGTTGCAGTTCTTGATACAAACTGGTGCGCCTGGTACCTACTACCATACCCCGTTCAAAAGGCACTTGAATCTTTTGTCTTGCCCACATACACAATCCATGTCTGAAGGCTTAAAAATCCTTTAAACAGTCTCCTCCCCTGATTGACGTGGATTTAACAAGTGACATCAATAAGTGATCATAGCATTCACCTGGTTAGTCTTTGTCATGGAAAGAGCAGGTGTTTTTAATGTTTTGTACACTCAGCCAACCCCACTTGGTTTGCTCCACGGCTGCCACGCATCGGTTTTGTTGCTAAACAACCCCCCCCCCCCCTAGAAGTTCAATTTAAATGTGGAAGTCTAATTTCGAGTGTATATTATGTCTCTCCTGTCTGTATCTATCCATATCTGTGTATATGACTATCACAGGTGAAGCAGACCCAGTGTGCTCTGGAGGAGAGCAGTGTTCTGTCTGAGCTGCAGATTGTCAGAGGCCAGCTGGAGAGCAGTGAGAAGGAGAGGAGGACCATGGAGACTCAGCTAAGGCAGGCGCAGATCACTGCCGCCCAACTCCAGGGTGAAGGTAGCTACCACATCTGCGATTTAATGGCTGCGTTTACACAGACAGCCCAATTCTGATCTGATTGGTCAAAAGACCAATTGGTGGAAGAATTACGAGAATTGGACTGCCTGTTTAAACGCAGCCTGACATATGTATTTTGTGCTAAAATCTTAAGTTTATATAAAACGTGCTCATAGTGATCATAGTACCCTGATGTAAAATCAGTATAAATAATCACTATTTAATTGTTTTCTCTGGAGTTGAATTTTTCTTTGCCCCATTTTCACTCTTCAAACAAATTCAGTTTTTAAAATAATAAAATATGACACACTGTTGTGGTTGGTGGTACTTTGTCTTCCTTTTAGTGAAACATCTCCAAGATAGGCTGAAAGACACAGAGAAAGACCAGGTTTCCAAAGCTGACCAACCAGTGGAGGACAACTCAACCACTGCACCACCTCCTCCTCCTCCTCCTCCCCCTCCTCCCCCTCCTCCTCCTCCTCCTCCTCCTCCCCCTCCTCCCCCTCCTCCTCCTCCCCTGCCCCCAACTCCTTCCAGCACTGTTGTTGAGTAGGTTCTATACTATATCGTTCTCTATTCAAATATAAATACATGACTACATAATCACTATATTAGCAGGTAGAGGTATCCCTAAGCACCATATTCGCAGGTAGAGGTCTCCATAATCACTACATTACCAGGTAGAGATATCCATAATCACTATATTACCAGTTAGAGATAGAGGTATCCTATTCCAAACAATTTAAACTTATTGGCAACTTTACATTGAAAATGTGAGCTTTTTGACCTTCGTTACATAAAAGTGATGGTGGTACCCAGAGGTAAGGCAGAATCTGGTAAATGTTAGTGAAAACTCCTTCTGTTCTACTTTCTGTTATTCCGGTCTAGTCAACTTGTCGTCCTGCGCAACAAGCGGAAGGAGTCAGTCAACAACACTGATAAGAATAGTGAGTGTTCTTACCGTGGTATGAATACACATGACGTACTGATTTATTCGATTTATTTAACCTTTATTTATCCAGGGAATCTCAATCGAGACCAGGGTCTTTATGTCCAATGCTGCTGTGTCACTTCAGTCAACAATCCAGCTTAAACAGATGAAATTAAATACAGAGTAGAAATGATTACATGACTGATGCATTCTATGACTACTATTACAATATACAGACAGTATGTGCTTAGGATATTCAAGATTTCAACGTTTAGCAGGTCAACAAACAAAGACCCTAGTTCTGATATGAATAGTTGTATATTTGAACATACTACAGCTCAGGTTGAGTCCACTCACTGTGTTGTCTCCTCTCTCCACCAGAGCCAGATCCTTCTGTGGACATGAAGACCCGAGCGGTGGATGAGATGATGGAGAGGATAAAGAAAGGCATCGTCCTGAGACCCACCCTGAGACCACAGGTAAGGCGAGCTAGTGCATGTATCAATTGATTTATCAATCAATCAGTCATGCTATCTACTTGATAGAGAGACAATTACAGTGGTCCAACATCTGACTGCTTCTCTCCTATCTCAGCCTGGACCAGAAGATGACAGTGCCTGGAGGGTGAGAATTTTCACGCTTTTCCTATTATAATAGTGTTATAAAGATTATTTATTTAGTATTAAAATGTTAATCCTGTATTAATTTATCAAATCACAGGACCATAGGAGTGAGAAGAGAAAGTCAGCCGTGCTGGATCTAAAAGAAATGCTGGTAAGATGGGATCAATACGAAATGTCTAAAATGAAGCATTTGCTGTTTTACTAGTGAGTCTATAGGTCGATGAGATTAATATTGTACTATGGAGGCTTTGAGAAGTCAAACCCTGCTTGGTTTACTCTACTTTCTATTATTTTCATTGACATGATTGGTTTACCCTCCTCACCTATCCTGATTGGTTGACCTATCCTTTCCCAGGACACCATGAAACGCCCAGGCCACAGGAGGGCGGGGTCACGGAAGAGGATAAGCCGAAACGTAGGGGAGGCGGAGCTACATCTGGTGCTACTGAGGAGGAGGCGGGCCATGGGGGATGGACAGGACACCCCCGGCCCCTCCCCAACCCCCTCCCCCACCCCTCCCACCACCAAAATCCAAGGTGCAGCATCTCCATCCTTTGTTTTGGGGAATAGGGGACAGTCAGTCAATTTCTTTTTTAAAGTTTTGCAGGGGTCCTCTCTGGTTGTTTTGCTCACTTGGACTAAATTGATGGTATTACATTGAAAGATGGTCTGGTCTTTAATGGCATGAACAAGAAGAGGATGATTGAAAGAGATGATAACAAACGAGGGGCCAGGAGGACACATCATTAACCCACATAGTGATATCTTTCACTTACCTACAGTATTATTTTAGCATACTTTTAATGTACCATATGTTGTGCCCCCCAGGTCCCCAGCCAGGTGGCCCAGCAGCAGGTGCCCTTCTCTACGCAGGAGAGCGTGGCAGCACCCCCGTGCTCAGGAGGCTCCAGCAGAACAGAGAGAAGAGGAACTCTCGTATCAGAGCATCAGAACTGATACGAGAGGAGGAGATCTGAAACTTGGGGAAAGGGATGATTAGTGTTAGGATACTGTCCCACAGTGTTTCCCAAACCTCTCCTGAAGTACCCCCAGCCAGTCAACTGATTTGATGTATTCCAAGCACAGCTGACGTAAATGTCATCTTACCTTTAATCATCAAACCCCTCATTAATTAAATCAGCTGGCTAGTTTTGGAATACATCAAATGTGTGGACTGGCTAGGGGTACTGAAGGAGAGGTTTTGGGAACACTGTTGTAACACAATCATATTTATGCACTGTATATTTTAATGTAAAGATTTATATGGTTAGTGCTGAGCGATTAGAGCTTTTTTAGGTCAGTTCGGTTTCTAAAAAAATAATCACGTTTTCAATTTCGGTTTAGCATTAAAAAAATGTTAACAATAAATTAATTATGTTGGTTGAATGCTGTAACAAAACAGAATTGTCACGACTTCCACCGAAGGTGGCTCCTCTCCCTGTTCGGGCGGTGCTCAGCGGTCGTTGTCGCCAGCCTACTAGCTGCCACCGATCCCATTTTCCTTTTCATTTAGTTCTGTCTGGTTTTACACACCTGTGTCTAGTTTTTCTGATTTCGGTGGGTTTATATTTTCCCGCTGCAGGTTAGGCTGTGTGCGGGATTATTGCTGTATGGTACATGTAAGGGGTGTGTGCCTGCACCACGGGCTTTGCTTTGTTTTAAGTACGGTATGTGTTTACCGTGGACATATTGCTTGTAGCTAGCGGAGTCGAGGTTTCTCCTCTGTGTGCATCGTTCCCTCCCTGGGAGTGGATACGACATTTGTGCGGTTTTCCTTTGTGTCTGTGTTGCGCCTTCGGAACCGCCAAATAAACTGTTGATTTCCCCTGGAACCCATCTGCTCTCCTGCTCCTGATTCCATACACCCCCCTCCCTCCAGGTCGCAATTGTAAATGAGAACTTGTTCTCAACTTGCCTACCTGGTTAAATAAAGGTGAAATAAAAATAAAATAAAATAAATACATCGAGAGGCACTGTTACAAGAATAAATCAAATGATGGTAATGACGTCCCATTACTATCACTTATAGTGCTCTAGTCTCATTTATTCACATTACTTTACTTTAAATTAAAAATGTGTTATGTTTATTACATACTCGTTTTCAGTATGAGTGGCTTTGCTTTTATGGGTTCAAAGGATCCAAGGATTAACACAGTGGACTACATACACTGAGTGTACAAAACATTAGGAATTCCAATAATGGGGTACTGGTTAAAGATTAACATATGGCATTAATTGGCATTGCTTCTGACTCATTCCAATTAATTGTGTAGCCTGACAAACTAGAATATGATGCAATACAATTAAATAATCGTTTTTTCCTCCTCCAAGGAATAACACAGTGGACTACATACACTGAGTGTACAAAACATTAGGAATTCCAATAATGGGGTAACGGTTAAAGATTAACATATAGCATTAATTGGCATTGCTTCTGACTCATTCCAATTAATTTTGTAGCCTGACAAACTAGAATATGATGCAATACAATTAAATAATTGTTTTTTCCTCCTCCATGGACAACCCTAATATCTGGATCTGTTCTTATCATTGTCACAAGAGGCTCTAAAACTATGGCAAATAGGTAAGGGGAAAGTGAGCAGCCTTGCCTTGTGCCTCTAGAAAGACTTAAAAAAAGGAGACATAATTCCATTCATAAGTACTGTTGCTTTAGGATTGGAATAAAGAACCCCTATCCACTTCCAAAAGTCAGGTCCAAAAGCACATTTTCATAGACTTTTCTCTTAAGAACCCTATCAACTGCCTTCTCGGAATCTAAGGAGACAGAAGCGGTAGGAACCATATTTGAGCGGTTTAACCACATGAGGTTTAAGAGCCACATATTAGTAGTTGGGGTCCTGTCCTTAATAAATCCTACTTGGTCACTATGATATTAGGAAGTGTTCTCTCTAAGCATATCGCAAGGGTCTTAGTAAGAATCTTACAATCCACATTAAGGCTGTTAGCTCAGGTTCCCAGGTTCTGTCGTCTCTTTATCTGTTATAGTACAGTCTAGATCCTCTACCTGGCTATCTGATAATCTACATAATTCTATACCAGACAAAAAAAGTATCCATATCTATGGGACTCGCTGAACAGGAGGATGTATATAAGTCTTCATAAAAATGTTGAAACACACATCTTTGGATGAAGTCACCATTTTATCACCCTTCTTAATCTTTGGGATTAATTTAGAAGTGTTCTGCATTTTTTGTTGTCTTGATTGTAGCCTGCCTGTCTTCTCACCTCCCTTATAAAAACTGTTTCTAAGCCTAAACAGTGCAAATTCTGCCTTTTTGTTATACATTTCGTGCAACTGAAATTTCAGCTTGTACGCAGTTTGAAATGTGCTATCTGTGAAATGTCTTGCCAAATCCCTTTCCAAGACATATATCTCAGTTTCTAATCTTTTTACTGCTTCAGTCCCTTCTCTCTTATTTTTAGACGTATGTGCTATTATTTTCCCTCGAATATACAGTTCATTTGGAAAGTATTCAGACCCTTTCACTTTTTCCACATCTTCCTACGTTATAGCCTTATTCTGGATTAAATGTTTTTTTCCCCTTATCAATCGACACACAATAACTCATAATGACAAAGCAAAAACAGGTTATAATTTTTTTCAAATGTATAATTTAAAAAACCATGAAATATCATATTTACGAAAGTATTCAGACCCTTTACTCTTTACTTTGTTGAAGCAGATTTGGCAGTGATTACAGTCTCGAGTCTTCTTGGGTATGACACTACAAGCTTGGCACACCTGTATTTGGGGAGTTTATCCCATTCTTCTCTGCAGATCCTCCAGCTCTGTCAAGTTGGATGGGGAGCGTTGCTGCACAGCTATTTTCAGGTCTCTCCAGAGATGTTCGATCAGGTTCAGGTTCTGACTGGGCCACTCAAGGACATTCAGAGACGTGTCTTGGCTGTGTGCTTAGGGTCGTTGTCCTGTTGGAAGGTGAACCTTCGCCCCAGTCTGAGGTCCTGAGTGCTCTGGAGCAGGTTTTCATCAAGGATCTCTCTGTACTTTGCTCCGTTCATCTTTCCCTTGATTCTGACTAGCCTCCCACTCCTTGCCGCTGAAAAACATTCTTCTGGAAGGTTCTCCCATCTCCACGGAGGAACTCTGAAGCTCAGTCAGAGGTACCATCGGGCTCTTGGCCACCTCCCTGACCAAGGCCCTTCTTCCCGATTGCTTAGTTTGGCCGGGCGGCCAGCTCTAGGAAGAGTCTTGGTGGTTCCAAACTGCTTCCTTTTAAGAATGATGGATGCCACTGTCTCTTGGGGATTGTTTTTGGTAGCCTTCCCCAGTTCTTTGCATCGACACAATCCTGTCTTGGAGCTCTACAGACAATTCCTTTGACCTCATGGCTTGGTTTTTGCTCTGACATGCACTGTCAACTGTGGGACCTTATATAGACATGTGTGTGCCTTTCCAAATAATGTCCAATCAATTGAATTTACCAGAGGTGGACTCCAATCAAGTTGTAGAAATATCTCAAGGATAATCGATGGAAACAGGATGCACCTGAGCTCAATTTCGAAGTCTCATAGCAAAGGGTCTGAATATTTATGTAAATCTAATATTTCTGTTTTTTATTTTTTCTAAATTGGCAAACATTTCTAAAAACCTGTTTTCGCATTGTCATTATGGAGTATTGTTTGTAGATTGATGAGGAAAATTGTTTATTTAATCCATTTTAGAATAAGGCTGCAATGTAACAAAATGTGGGGAAAAGTCAAGGGGTCTGAATACTTTCCGAATGCACTGTATGCTTTAGAGGTTTCCTATACTGTGGAAATCCTTTCAGTTGAGCCTATGTTAATTTTAAAAAAGGATCTAAGATCATCTGCAAGTGATTGGCTAAAAATCTCATCTTGAATAGCATTGAGTTTAATCTGAATCTACCCTTCCTCACAGTTACTATCAATATGTAACTCTACTATAGCATGATCTGTGGGGGTGATGGGCCTAATCTTGCAATCAATCACATTATTAACAATGAAATTAGATATCAAGTATAAATCTATTCTGGAGTGTGTCTTATGACAGTGGGAGAAAAAAGTATATTCTCTATCATTTGGATGGACTAATCTCCATATGTCTGTAAGGCCCATATCTTCTGCTATTGCAAATCTATCATTTCGTGTGGAGTTACCTGTAAATGTACTTCTATCATATTGTTCATCACTTGGTTAAATTCTCGAGCAAGGACGATCTGCCCCTCCGTATTTCCCAGTTTAACATTGACCTCATGAAAAACATCAGGGTCCTCCTTGTTGGGAGCATATATGTTGCATAACACTACCTTAATCCCATTTATAAGATCCTCAATGCAGATAAGCCTGCCAAAACTCATCAGTGTTGCTTCAACATTACAAAATAAAGTATTTTACTTGTCAGAATAATCCCCCCATTTTGTTTGGAATTAAATGAGCTATGATAAACTTCTGCAACCCAGCCTCCTCTAAATTCCAGTGCCTCTGTATCTGTTAAATGTGACTCCTGTATGAACACAATATCCACCTTAAATATATCCCCCAAAAAATACACTTCACTTTGTTACCACAACCATTTATGTTCCAAGAGATGATGTTTACATAACCATATCTGCTCTGAGTGATTATAGCCTGTGAGTGGTTATAGCCTCTGAGTAGTTATAGCCTGTGAGCATGAAGTGTCCCATTTAACACGTGGAAACTGTAATGAACATCATTATATAACATTTCACAATATATGCTCCTGCTGTACAATGAAACAGTGAAAATAAACATAGAAAACCAAGCCAAAAATAAAACAAAAGCAACTAGGAATGTAACGTTGCTTCTTCGATGAGTCAATTATCACAGAACTGTCTTTGATGCTTCAGAAGATAAGATAAAAATCCTTATGGTAGTGCTCAAAAGGCTAAATTGGCAAATCTCCCAGAGTCCCGCAAACACATAGGCTACCTTCATTTGTATTGTAAACGGCATACAATTCAACATGTATTTTACCTTGTCCCGTCTTCTTTATCTAGGCTAAACCCCTTGCTCTCGCAAGAATTCTCTTTCCCTTCCAAGTAAAGAGCAGGGTCGCTGGGAATGGCAGTGTGTGCCTGACGTTCTTCTTGTGTAGTTGTTTCTTCGCCACTGCAAACTTCTTCCTCTTCATTGCCAGTTGATGGGGGGGGGGGGGGGGGGGGGGGGGGGGGACTTGCTGTTTATTTGCTAGTTGATGTGCCCTTCTGTGAATACCTCGTGTTAGGCTTAAACACGTTTTTTGTGTGTGACGACATTCCAATAACGGCACTTTAGCGAGATGTTTCAACATGTAAATGATCTTTATATTAAACTGTACTTCAAGTCAATATATTAAGACAACCATTTAAGTGTATGCCGTTGAATTTCAATATTTACAGTACCAGTCAAAAGTTTGGACACACCTACTCTTTCAAATGGTTTTTCTTTATTTTATCAAGGTAAAGGGTGGCTACTTTCTATCCTAAATAACTCCCTTGTCCTTGCCAATGACAGACGTACTCATAACATGATGCAGCCACCACCCTGCTTGCAAACAGGATGCATATTTTGGAATATTTTTTTTATCTGTACAGGCTTCCTACCTCTCTGGCAACTGAGTTAGGAAGTACATCTGTATCTTAGTAGTGACTAGGTGCATTGATATACCATATAAGGGGAATTGATAACTTCACTATGCCTAAAGGGATTTTCAGTGTCTGCTACCCTTCTTTGCGAGGCATTCGAAAACCTCCCTGGTCTTCGTGGTTGAATCTGTGCTTGAAATTCACTTCTCATCTGAGACACCTTACAGATAATTGTTTGTGTGGGGTACAGAGACGAGGTTGTCACTCAAAAATCATGTTAACCACTATTATTGCACACAGAGTGCATGCAACTTATGTGACTTTTTAAGTACATTTGTACTCCTGTTCTTACAGTATTTAGGCTTGCCTTAACAAAGGAGTTGAATAATTGACTCAAGAAAAAAATTCTGAAAAAAAATGATACTTTAACATTATGGGTTATTGTGTGTAGATCAGTGAAACAAAATTGCAATTTAATACATTTTAAGTCACCCTATAAGACATCAAAATGTGGAAAAAGTCAAAGGGTGTTAATACTTTCTGGAGGCACTGTACCAGTGAAGGAAAACTACATATACCATCACCAAATTATTTGTACTGTTTCTTTTAAAATTGTGGAAATACCTTATCTCTTATTCTGCACTTCCTTATAGCTGGACATCAAGATCCTTAGTAAGCTCACACAACAGAGGAACTTTATATACTTGGGTTGCTGAGGTGTTGTTGAGCTAAGAGCGCATAGGTGATCTTAACGGTCCTCCAGCTTTTGAAAACGTCTGAAATGGAGGCTGGATGCATGGCACCTTTTGAGTTCACACCTCCACACCCCCCTGCTCTTTGTTAAAAGCACTGAATGGGATAACTGTCACACTTCGACTCTGACACCATTTTAGTGTCTGCTGTGTGCAGTTCACTCATTATTTATTTATTTAATTTAGCTACTTTACTAGGTCTGCTTTTCACTTTCAGCATAAATGTTTTAAAGGTGTTGGTTTAAAAAAAAATGCTGCTACCCCCCTTTGTGTAGGTGTGTGTGTGATGAAATTAACAGAAATAAAATAGCCTATTATTATACTATATTTCTACTATTGTCTCACTACTAATATTTAATAAATTACAGCATGCATGGAAAACCAACAGATAATTGCAACACATTCACTTCTGATAACAATGTATTTGATTAATTTATCTCAGTCCCTCTCTGTGGGAAGCATAGCGGCACAAAAGGTTGCTGCAATTCCTCCTCCGAACAGAACTGGCGCTGTACCCTCAGCGGCACACTGGATCCTTGAGGGGTGGAACTTTGACCATCCATCAGTTAGCTAAATTATTTCCAAGCGTAGCACTCACTGTCACTTTTGTTTTTTCATATGTATGTGTTTTATTTTACATGAAACGAGATGTGGTTTATTTATTTACTAAGTTGGCTGTCGTTGGTGATACAAATATCTTTCGTCACACTAGCAATTGGTGAGTTTACTTGTAACGTTACATGTTGAAGTTGTTAGCATCGCCACATTGCCTTTATTTTCCCATCCGCCTTGTATTGATACCTGTCACTTTGACCTCGGCTCGGAGTGACAAACAATCGACAATGTAGCGGAAGAAAATTTACTCAACTGACTTGCTAGGATAATATTAACCTTGTAGCTAGCAATGCACACAGTGTGGCAAATTCCCATAGCTAACTTGCTAGCGAGCTAAAAGCCAACTCAATCAGGTAACTAGCTAACGTTAGCTATGATTCATGTTCAAGAGGGTTTAAGCGAATCGACTAATACCTTGCGCGTGAAACGTTAGTAACCAGTTATTTGACATTAAACTAACCAACAAGTCGTTGCCTATGTAACGTTAACCACTCATCTCGTATTGCCTCAACCGTTTCATCCACCCTGCAACTTGTGACAAAGCTAACTAGCCATTGTTAGCTTGCTACCGAAATAGCTAACACCTGTACATTGTCATTGGGCCAGTTCGTTTTGCAAGGGCCGGTGCCCCGGGTGGGTGGAGATTATTTTAAAGATTAATGGAATAGTCTAAAAATTGAAACTCCGCCGACCTAGGGCACTGGGCCATGTAAAACAAACTAGTGCTAGTGGCCCATGTTGTTGTTATGCAAGTGGCTGTCTTTTACCACTGTTTACAAAAGTACGCAACGTACTGTAACGTTACTGTATAGCCAATGAACTTAACAGAAAATCAATAGCTGGAGAGGAATATCTAGCACGCAACTGTTGCCCTGTCCTGTCCACGTTGGCACTTTCAGGAACTCATGATGTCATCTCACCTGGCAACGTTGAACCTCTGCCAGCTGGAGCATGCGTACCTGTGGAGGATGGGTTGCAACATTCCATTGCGTCTTGGGCCGAGTCATCAATGATTTATCTACTCAATAAAAAAAGCACATGTCGCCTATATCTCCACCAAATAAATTATAAACTACTGTACAATAAACTATGGGAGATGCCTGGTTTATGCCCTTAAAAAAAGTCTAGTAGGCTTAGCTTTGCAGATGCTTGATACATTATTTTCTTCCTGTGCTACATAAATGTGCGTCTGTAAGCTTAGATGATAATACTAGTTTCAAAGTGATAGTCAGTGAACCTTGTTTTGTCACATAGGCCAAAAAAAATATCTCAATCTTGTTAATACGTATTAACTGTCAATTTAGCAACTCATCAGCAATAACTTAGTCTTTACTAATAACTAGTAAATTAAGATATTCCATGTGGATGTAATGCTCTTTTTTGGTGGCCTCTGGTACATTCTAATAATTCCTTCGTTCCATCCAAATCCACAGAGAAATTATTGAATACTTTGAGTATTTACCTCCCAGATTGGACAAATGTGTTCTGGTATTGTGTTTACAATCTAAATTACTGAAAATATATGAATTCAGAAAGGGAACATTAAGCTTTTAAAAAATATATATTTTACATTTAACCTGTCTTCTCTTGAGATAAAATTATTTCACTGCAAGATATGAATTGACATAACTGTTTGTTCTTCAAATTATGTATTTTATTAACTGAAATGAAATAAATAGCCCAAATTATCTTGGTTTTAGAGCAAAACTATCAAATAACACATGGAATCATGTAGTAACCACACTCTTGGCATTCTCTCAACCAGCTTCATGAGGTAGTTACCTGAAATGCATTTCAGTTAGCCTTAAAAGTTAATTTGTGGAATTTCTTTCCTTCGTAATGCGTTTGAGACAATCAGTTGTGTTGTGACACGGTAGGGTTGGAATACAGAAGATAGCCCTATTTGGTAAAAGACCAAGTCCATATTATGGCAAGAACAGCTCAAATAAGCAAAGAGAAATTAAAATCAAATATTGTTTGTCACATGCGCCGAATACAACATATGTAGACCTTAGTGAAAGGCGTACTTACAAGCCCTTAACCAACAATGCAGTTTTAAGAAAAATACGTGTTAAGTAAAAAATAGGAAATAAAAGGGCAATGCAAATAGTCTGGTTAGCCATTTGATTAGCTGTTCAGGAGTTTTATGGATTGGGGGTAGACGCTGTTGAGAAGCCTCTTGGACCTAGACTTAGCGCTCCGGTACTGCTTGCCGTGCGGTAGCAGAGAGAACAGTCTATGACTTGGGTGGCTGGAGTCTGACAATTCTTAGGGCCTTCCTCTGACACCGCCTGGTGTAGAGGTCCTGGATGGCAGGAAGCTTGACCCCAGTGATGTACTGGGCCGTTCGCACTACCCTCTGAAGTGTCTTGCGGTCGGAGGCCGAGCAAGCCATACCAGGCAGTGATGCAACCAGTCAGGATGCGCTCGATGGTGCAGCCGTCTCCAGAGGGGGAATGGGTTTTGTCATGCCCTTTTCAAGACTGTCTTGGTGTGCTTTGACCATGATACTTTGTTGGTGATGTGGACACCAAGGAACTTGAAGCTCTCAACCTGCTCCACTACAGCCCCGTCGATCAGAATGGGTGCGTGCTGGGTCATCCTTTTCCTGTCATCCACAATCATCTCCTTTCTCTTGATCACGTTGAGGGAGAGGTTGTTGTCCTGTTACCACATGGCCAGGTCTCGGTCTATAGGGAGGAGGTCATTCTCATTGTTGTCTGTGATCAGGCCTTCCACTGTTGTCATCAGCAAACTTAATGATGGTGTTGGAGTCGTGCCTGGCCATGCAGTCATGAGTGAACAGGGAGTACAGGAGGGGACTGTTGAGGATCAGTGTTGAGGATCAGCGTGGAGGATGTATTATTACCTACCCTTACCACCTGGGGGCGGCCCCTCTGAAAGTCCAGGATCCAGTTGCAGAGGGAGGTGTTTAGTCCCAGGGTCCTTAGCATAGTGATGAGCTTTGAGGGCACTATGGTGTTGAACGCTGAGCTGTAGTCAATGAATAGCATTCTCACATAGGTGTTCCTTTTTTCAAGGTGGGAAAGGGCACTGTGGAGTGCAATAGAGATTGCATCATCTGTGGATCTGTTGGGGCAGTATGCAAATTGGAGTGGGTCTAGAGTTTCTGGGATAATGGTGTTGTGGGCCATGCCCAGCCTTTCAAAGCACTTCATGGCTACAGACGTGAGTGTTACGGGTCGGTAGTCATTTAGGCAGGTTACCTTAGTGTTCTTGGGCACAGGGACTATGGTGGTCTGCTTGAAACATGATGGTATTAAAGACTCAGACAGGGAGAGGTTGAAAATGTCAGTGAAGACACTTGCCAGTTGGTCAGTGCATGCTCGGAGTACATTTCCTGGTAATCCAGGAACTAACTGGCCAGCGGGCCTTGTGAATGTTGACCTGTTTTAAGGTCTTACTCACATCCGCTGCGGAAAGCGTGATCACACAGTCATCTGGAACAGCTGGTGCTCTCATGCATGTTTGTGTTACTTGGCTTGAAGCGAGCCTAGACGTAAATTAGCTTGTCTGGTAGGCTCGTGTCACTGGGCAGCTCGTGGCTGTGCTTCCCGTTGTAGTCTGTAATAGTTTGCAAGCCCTGCCACATCCGACGAGCGTCTGAGCCGGTGTAGTATGATTCGATCTTAGTCCTGTATTGATGCTTTGCCTGTTTGATGGTTCGTCAGAGGGCATAGCGGGATTTCTTATAAGCTTCCAGGTTAGTGTCCCGCGCCTTGAAAGTGGTAGCTCTACTCTTTTAGCTCAGTGTGGATGTTGCCTTTAATCCTTGGCTTCTGGTTGGGGTATGTATGTACAGTCACTGCGGGGACGATGTCATTGATGCACTTATTGATGAAGCCAATGACTGATGTATTGTACTCCTCAATGCCATCAGAAGAATTCTGGAACATATTGCAGTTTGTGCTAGCAAAACAGTCCTGTAGCTTAGCGTCTGCTTCACCTGACCACTTTTTTTTTATTTGGCAGAGTCACTGGTGTTTCCTGCTTTAGTTTTTGCTTGTAAGCAGGAATCAGGAGGATCGAATTATGGTCAGATTTTCCAAATGGAGGGAGAGCTTTGTATGTGTGCTTCTCTGTGTGTGGAGTAAAGGTGGTCTGGAGTTTTTTTCCCTCTGGTTGCACATTTACTTGCTGGTAGAAATGAGGTAAAACAGATTTGTTTCCCTGCATTAAAGTCCCCTGCCACTAGGAGCGCCGCCTCTGGATGAGCGTTTTCCTGTTTGTTTATGGCCGTATATAGCTCATTGAGTGCAGCCTTAGTGCCAGCATTGGTTTGTGGTGGTAAATAGGCGGCTACGAAGAATATAGATTTAAACTCTTGGTAAATAGTGTGGTCTACAGTTTATCATGAGAAACTCTACTTCAGGCTACCTCGAGACTTCCTTTGATATTGTGCACCAGCTGTTGTTTACAAATATACATAAGACAAGGGGTGCCGGACTATCAGAGGCTACTGTTCTATCCTGCCGATACAGTGTATAACCCGCCAGCTGTATTTTATTAATGTGGTTGTTCAGCCACGACTCGGTGAAACATAAGATATTAGTTTAACCTCTTTTGGCGCGTGAACCGTTAGTGGGACACCTATAACAACATCCGGTAAATTGCAGAGCGCGAAATTCAAAATACAAAAATCATAATATCGTTAATGAAAATACAAGTGTCATACATCATTTAAAAGCTTAACTTCTTGTTAATCCAACCGCGTTGTCAGATTTCAAAAAGGCTTTACGGCGAAAGCATACCATGCGATTATCTGAGGACAGCGCCCCACCCCAAAATACTTTTTCAACCAGCACAGGCGTCACAAAAATCACAAATAGCGATTAAATAAATCACTTACCTTTGAAGATCTTCCTCTGTTTGCATTCCCAAGGGTCCCAGCTACACAATGAATGGTCGTTTTGTTTGATAACGTCCTTCTTTATATCCCAAAAATGTCCGTATAGTTGTCGCGCTTGATTCAGTAATCCACTCGTTTAACATGCATACAAACTAATCCCAAAAATGACCAGTAAAGTTCATCCAACCAAGTCAAACGATGTTTCTAATTAATCCTCAGGTATTCTAATATCTAAATAAACGATAATATTTAAGACGGAGAATAGTATGTTCAATAGGGAAGATAAATAACGAAGAGCGAGCTCCTCATTCACGAGCCAACAAAACTGCATTTCTAATGAGACACCTTGGAGTTCTTCCAACTACTTGCTTATTTTTCAAAAAACAAGCCTGAAACCCTTTCTAAAGACTGTTGACATCTAGTGGAAGCCATATCACCCAGATTGCAGTTCCTATATACAGTGCCTTGCGAAAGTATTCGGCCCCCTTGAACTTTTCGACCTTTTGCCACATTTCAGGCTTCAAACATAAAGATATAAAACTGTAATTTTTTGTGAAGAATCAACAACAAGTGGGACACAATCATGAAGTGGAACGAAATTTATTGGATATTTCAAACTTTTTTAACAAATAAAAAAACTGAAAAATTGGGCGTGCAAAATTATTCAGCCCCCTTAAGTTAATACTTTGTAGCGCCACCTTTTGCTGCGATTACAGCTGTAAGTCGCTTGGGGTATGTCTCTATCAGTTTTGCACATCGAGAGACTGAAATTTTTGCCCATTCCTCCTTGCAAAACAGCTCGAGCTCAGTGAGGTTGGATGGAGAGCGTTTGTGAACAGCAGTTTTCAGTTCTTTCCACAGATTCTCGATTGGATTCAGGTCTGGACTTTGACTTGGCCATTCTAACACCTGGATATGTTTATTTGTGAACCATTCCATTGTAGATTTTGCTTTATGTTTTGGATCATTGTCTTGTTGGAAGACAAATCTCCGTCCCAGTCTCAGGTCTTTTGCAGACTCCATCAGGTTTTCTTCCAGAATGGTCCTGTATTTGGCTCCATCCATCTTCCCATCAATTTTAACCATCTTCCCTGCCCCTGCTGAAGAAACGCAGGCCCAAACCATGATGCTGCCACCACCATGTTTGACAGTGGGGATGGTGTGTTCAGGGTGATGAGCTGTGTTGCTTTTACGCCAAACATAACGTTTTGCATTGTTGCCAAAAAGTTTGATTTTGGTTTCATCTGACCAGAGCACCTTCTTCCACATGTTTGGAATGTCTCCCAGGTGGCTAGTGGCAAACTTTAAACGACACTTTTTATGGATATCTTTAAGAAATGGCTTTCTTCTTGCCACTCTTCCATAAAGGCCAGATTTGTGCAGTATACGACTGATTGTTGTCCTATGGACAGAGTCTCCCACCTCAGCTGTAGATCTCTGCAGTTCATCCAGAGTGATCATGGGCCTCATCTCTGATCAGTCTTCTCCTTGTATGAGCTGAAAGTTTACAGGGACGGCCGGGTCTTCGTAGATTTGCAGTGGTCTGATACTCCTTCCATTTCAATATTATCGCTTGCACAGTGCTCCTTGGGATGTTTAAAGCTTGGGAAAACTTTTTGTATCCAAATCCGGCTTTAAACTTCTCCACAACAGTATCTCGGACCTGCCTGGTGAGTTCCTTGTTCTTCATGATGCTCTCTGCGCTTTAAACGGACCTCTGAGACTATCACAGAGCAGGTGCATTTATACGGAGACTTGATTACACACAGGTGGATTCTATTTATCATCATTAGTCATTTAGGTCAACATTGGATCATTCAGAGATCCTCACTGAACATCTGGAGAGAGTTTGCTGCACTGAAAGTAAAGGGGCTGAATAATTTTGCACGGCCAATTTTTCAGTTTTTTATTTGTTAAAAAAGTTTGAAATATCCAATAAATTTCGTTCCACTTCATAATTGTGTTCCACTTGTTGTTGATTATTCACAAAAAATTACAGTTTTATATCTTTATGTTTGAAGCCTGAAATGTGGCAAAAGGTCGAAAAGTTCAAGGGGGCCGAATACTTTCGCAAGGCACTGTATTTGCATATCCCATAGGCAAGCATTGAAATGGCCTGTGACCTCAACAACAAAAAATACGGAAAATTTCAAGTTTCTTCAAGTGCAGTTGCAAAAACCATCAAGCGCTATGATGGAACTGGCTCTCATGAGGACCGCCACAGGAAAGAAAGACCCAGAGTTACCTCTGCTGCAGAGGATAAGTTCATTAGAGTTACCAGCCTCAGAAATTGCAGCCCAAATAAATGCTTCAGAGTTCAAGTAACGGACATCTCAACATCAACTGTTCAGAGGAGACTATGTGAATCAAGCCTTCATGGTTGAATTACTGCAATGAAACCACTACAAAAGGACACCAATAATAAGAAGAGACTTGCTTGGGCAAAGCAACACAAGCAATGCACATTAGACCGGTGGACATTTGTCCTTTGGTCTGGAGTCCAAATTGGAGATTTTTGGTTCCAACCGCTGTGTCTTTGTGAGACAGTGTGGGTGAACGGCTGATCTCCACATGTGTATTTCCCACCGTAAAGCATGGAGGAGGAGGTGGTGTGGTGGTGCTTTGCTGGTGACACTGTCTGTGATTTATTTAGAATTCAAGGCGCACTTAACCAGCATGGCTACTGCAGCGATACGCCATCCCATCTTGTTTGTGCTTTGTGGGACTATCATTTGTTTTTCAACAGGACAATGACCCAACACACCTCCAGTCTGTGTAAGGGCTATTTGACCAAGAAGGAGAGTGGTGGAGTGCTCCATCAGATGACCTGGCCTCCACAATCCCCCGACCTCAACCAAATTGAGATGGTTTGGGATGAGTCGGATCGCAGAGTGAAGGAAAAGCCGCCAACAAGTGCTCAGCACATATGGGAACTCCTTCAAGACTGTTGAAAAGCATTCCAGGTGAAGCTGGTTGAAAGAATGCCAAGAGTGTTCAAAGCTGTCATCAAGGCAAAGGGTATCTATTTGAAGAATCTCGAATATAAAATATATTTAGATTTGTTTAACACTTTTTCAAATGGAAAAGGTTGTAAAATTAAGAGAACACATGCTCAATAAAGTTCTGGGTCCATATGTGTTCAGAAAAGAGAGAGAACGACATCAGTTCAATTAGTGCAATAATTTTAATACGTTTTTGCAACTTTTTGTGAATTGCAGTATGTCATTCATAAAAAAGAAAATACTGTTTAACAACTGACCCATATTTCTTCTTTAAGGCTTCAAGCTTCCTTTTAAGAGGCATTTTCTCAGATTGAAGAATGACGCAGGTGTCAATCATGGGTTTTGCTACACAGAAAGCAGCATTTGACCACTCCATTGTCAACACTTGGATTAAATCAGTAGACCTAGATCCGTATCTTTGAAAATATCGTATCATTATCTTTTAAAACAATTCAGTCTGTTTTCTTTTATCAAGTTTTGGACCAGAGTGAGACTGTCTCTCCACTAGCCTACCTATTTATTGTTCCTGCAGTGAAGAGGATTCACCATCTTCATCGAATGTTTTCATAATTTATCTGCAGATAATCGCCAAAAAGCCCACAAGTATGCAAATAAGGGAACCAAATGAAAGGCTTTCTTACCGGTGCGATTCGGTAGGCTGCTGACGAGTCACTCACTTTTAACGTCACTGTCTGGCAAGTCCTGATAGACTTCATATTGAAAATACAAATGAGATCTTTAGTTTACTTGTCCCCATGTGATACCATGGACCAATAACTATGTTGTATGATTTATGAATGGCAAGGATATGACATTGACATTATTCAGTCAGTTTGACACCATTTATAAACTAGTCAAGCTTGCTGCTCTTCTGTAAATAAGAATTTGTTCTTAACTGACTTGCCTAGTTAAAGGTTAAATAAATCAAAAAAATGTTTGCTGTTCATCAATCAATTGAAGACTTAGTTCTCTCAAACCCATCTCCATATGTATTTTTCTTTTCTTTTAATTTCACCTTTATTTAACTAGGCAAGTCAGTTAAGAACATATTCTTATTTACAATGGCTGCCAAACCTGGACGACGCTGGGCCAAATTGTGCGCTGCCCTATGGGACTCCCAATCATGTGACACAGCCTGGATTTGAACCAGGGACTGTAGCGACGCCTCTTGCACTGAGATGCAGTACCTTAGACCGCTACGGCACTCGGGAGCCCTATATAGGGTTTTCAGCCATTACATTCGCCCACATTTGGCTCTGTGTAAACTACAATTGACACTGATTTTAACGTCAATTATCATCGCTCTCTAAACGGTTTTGGAAACATACTGATGTGCCCCTTATCTTTCATGTCACTGAAAAATAATCTTTCAAATAAAATATACAATTATTGTAGCAGTTTTGCACAGATCCAGTGTGCCTCCAGCTGACCAACTGCTCTTCCTCCTCAGCTCACACACAGGTGTTCGGAGCACGCTAGATAGCTAATTGGTGCAGGTGATGGCTACTGTCTGTCTTCTGTAAACGAGCGCTGTAACATGGAGAAATGGCCATGTGGGAACACTAATCCTAACCCTATAAAAGCTGTGTCAATGTACCTTTTTGTTTTTTGAAAATTATTGCTTGCTGATATGAATACGTTCCTTATTTTTCCAAAACATTGCCGCAAGTGATGCGTGTACATTTTTTGTGCAATCGTCGGGGCTCTTAACAAAACTTCCCCTGTCAGAAGATACTATCGTCAGTATGCACCAAAGTAGTGAGGGTCTATGAATGGGGCTATGACCCAGCACTTCTAATGTGCCAGAAAACAATAGGCTAAGTGGATTTTGACTCGTCGTTTCCACAATATATGGGAGGTGCAAATTGACTCACATGGATTATGGAGGAGCATCATGCTTTCCTCCCTCCGTGTGAAAGAATTTGACTGCAACCACAGCGTACACAACACATACACCCAGGTACCGGGAGGCGGGACAGACGGCAGACTGACAGGCACCTGTCCTATCAATAGATCGCTTGAAGATGCATATCGTTCATTCTAGCTGGAGGTCTTGGCAGACTTTTTTTCTGACCTGAGAATTGAAAAGTAGCCTAGTTAATTTAAGTGGAAAAAGTACCCGACTGAAAATGAGTGTGTAACCGGCTGTATAGCCGACAGCCGGCGCTAGTGGAAAACTCTGGTCTGTGCGGACGAGTGGGGGAGTGCCTTGCCTTGCGTGATGAGATGCAGTGTCCTCCTGTGTGCTTGCCTGGGGTGTATCTGCCACCAGCTTCTCTTTGACCTAAATGTTTTGACTTGTTATAGTGCCGTTGTCTCAAGTAGCCTCTTCTGGAAGCATGTTAGTAAAAGTCTGCTTCTATCTAGGCTACCTTCAGTTTTTCAGGGGTTATTTTGGGTCGTGTGTGTTCATCCTCAATTGATCTCATCTCTCGTATGTTACAGTGCAGTCTATAGACGGGCTAACTGACGTCACCAAAACGATGCGCACTATTCAAATGGGACAGAAGTCTGTGTGTTGCGATTCTGAATGGTCAGATAGCTAGCAACTATGACATGAAGATGCCATGTGGAGAATTGTAGGAGTCTCATTTCATCTAGTTTTATCTTATTCTTGACACCATGTCTTGTTTTGAGGTGTTTTTACTGATGGCAAAAATTTGCTAGCTAGCTAACCAATAACTGTAACAATGTATTTGAGAAACAACAAGTGCTCAGTGTGCAAATGTATTTATGTTTTCAATAAACATCGGAGACGAAATGTAGTTGTATGTTAACAGTCTATGCCAACCCCGTCTGTTTTACCTCATAGTGGCGGTTTTGTTGCTAACCAACCCGTCTACGGACAAGCTGGTAATGCATTTGGTTTGTTCTTGTTGTTTATTAGTATGTCTCTCCTCCTCCTCCCCCCCAGCTGCTGGCCTGTATTATTTGGCAGAACTAATAGAAGAATACACAGTTGCCACTAGTCGAATAATAAAGTACATGATTCTGGTGAGTAGTGTCTCTTGACTGATATTAATTCTAACACAATGCAAATGATGACCTCTAGAAGCACTTGTATTTAGAATGTCATGGAAACGGAGGTCTCTAACCACCCAATCTCTCTCCGTCCATTCCCTCTTTTAATAGGGGCTAGGAGTTTTTCCTGGTCACCACTTTACCTGACCAGGAAAAACTCCAAACCCTAGTTATAGCCTAAAAGGTCCTGAGTTTTTCATGATCATGTGATCAGGGAAAACCCCTGGCCCTTATGTCCTGTAACCTTGACTCCCAATCCAGATGTTTTGAAGTACTAGCAGCTAACCCTTGCTCTGTGCATGCATCCTCTCTAGTTCTCCACAGGTGTGCTGTCGGGGCTGTACCTGTTTGAGGGCTTCCCATGGCTGATGATGGGCTGTGGTCTCTTCACCAACCTGGTGTACTTTGGCCTCCTGCAGACCTTCCCTTACATACTGCTGAGCTCACCTAACTTCATCCTCTCCTGTGGTGAGCATCAGAGACAGGCAGCTGCAGAGACAGAAACCAGTGTGTAGTGGGGATAGCTTCTCTATGTATAGACGTCTATGTACAATATGCTGGGACAGTAGTGTTTACCTGATCACGCGATCTGATACATGTTCAGGAGTTTTAACATTCTCTCTCTCGCTCTCTGCCTGTCTCTCTCACTTACAGTATTGGTGGTGCTGAACCACTACATGGCCTTCCAGTACTTTGCAGCAGAGTATTACCCCTTCTCAGAGGTAAGCTTAGGTCACACACTCTAAGGTAAGCCTAATCTGTGTTGATCACTCCTGAGCTCCAATGAGCAAAGTATTGCAGGGTACATATTAATTTATTCACTTGACACAATGGAAGGGAGATGGCTCATACCTCACCAAGGAAAAGATGGTTGCTATGAAATAGAAAGCTCTGATTAGTTGGTCGGCCAGTCAATCAAGAAACCAAATTATTTTTTACGAACAGTCAATATAACACTACTAGGACTTGAAATTAGGAGCTGACCAGGCAAAACTCTCAGCCCTAGTTATTAGCTCTAAGGCCCAGAGTTTTACCTGGTTAGGAAGAAATCCTGGTCTTGCCTTGTACCCATGTGTCTCCTCACCTTCCATGTCTCCTCTCTCCTCACCTCTACCTCTTCTTCTATCCCTGAAGGTCCTTGCGTACTTCACCATCTGTCTGTGGATTATCCCCTTCTCGTTCTTCGTGTCACTCTCTGCTGGGGAGAACGTGCTTCCATCCACCATGCAGCAAGGAGGTGAGCTCTATGATACTGTTCACCTTGTGGTTGGACGAACCAGGTCGTCTTAATACTATTCACCTTATGGTTGGACCAACCAGGTCGTCGTAATCAATCAAATGTATTTATAAAGCCCTTTTTACATCAGCTGATATCTCAAAGTGCTGTACAGAAACCCAGCCCAAAACCCAAAACAGCAAGCAACGCAGCTGTAGAAGCACGGTGGCTAGGAAAAACTCCCTAGAAAGGCAGGAACCCAGGAAGAAACCTAGAGAGGAACCAGGCTCCGAGGGGGGCCAGTCCTCTTCTGGCTGTGCCGGGTAGAGATTATAACAGTACATGGCCAAAATGTTCAAACTTTCATAGATGACCAGCAGGGTCAGATAATAATAATCACAGTGGTTGTAGACGGTGCAACAGGTCGGTGCAACAGGTCAGTACCTCAGGAGTAAATGTCAGTTGGCTTTTCATAGCCGATCATTCAGAGTTGGAGACAGCTGGTGTGGTGGAGAGGGAGTCGAAAACAGCAGGTCCGGGACAAGGTAGCATGTCCGGTGAACAGGTCAGGGTTCCATAGCCGCAGGCAGAACAGTTGAAACTGGAGCAGCAGCACGACCAGGTGGACTGGGGACAGCAAGGAGTCATCAGGCCAGGTAGTCCCGAGGCATGGTCCTAGGGCTCAGGTCCTCTGAGAGGAGAGAGAGAGAGAATTAGTGGGAGCCTACTTAAATTCACATAGGACACCAGAAAAGACAGGAGAAGTACTCCAGATATAAAACTGACCCTAGCCCCTCGACACAAACTATTGGAGTACAATTACTGGAGGCTGAGACAGGAGGGATCGGGAGACCACCAACTTACTACCCCGAGACAAGGCCGAGTATAGCCCACAAAGATTTCCCCCATGGCACAAACCCGAGGGGGGCACCAAACCAGACAGGAAGATTACGTCAGAGACTCAACCCACTCAAGTGACGCGCCCCTCCTAAAGACTGCATGGAAGAGCACCAGTAAGCCAGTGACTCAGCCACTGTAATAGGGTTAGAGGCAGAGAATCCCAGTGGAGAGAGGGGGACCGGCCAGGCAGAGACAGCAAGGGTGGTTCGTCGCTCTAGTGCTTTTCCTTTCACCTTCACGCCCCTGGGCCAGACTACACTCATAGGACCTACTGAAGAGATGAGTCTTCAATAAAGATTTAAAGGTTGAGACCGAGTCTGCGTCTCTGACATGGATAGGCAGACCATTCCATAAAAATTGAGCTCTATAGGAGAAAGCCCTGCCTCCAGCTGTTTTCTTAGAAATTGTAGGGACACTAAGGAGGCCTGCGTCTTGTGACCATAGCGTATGTGTAGATATGTACAGCAGGACCAAAACAGAACGATAGCTAGGAGCAAGCCCATGTAATGCTTGGTAGGTTAGCAGTAAAACCTTAATCATCCTTAGCCTTAACAGGAAGCCAGTGTAGAGAGCCTAGCACTGGAGAAATATGGTCAGGTTTTTGGGGTTTTAGTCAAGATTCTAGCAGCTATGTTTAGCACTAACTGAACATTATTTAGTGCGTTATCCGGGTAGCCGGAAGGTATAGCATTGCAGTAGTCTAATCTAATAGTGACAAAAGCATGGGTGAATTTTTCTGCATTTTTGGACAGAAAGTTTTAAGATTTTTGCAATGTTACATAGATGTATAGATGTAAAAAAAGCTGTCCTTGAAATAGTCTTGAAATGTTTGTCAAAAGAGAGATTAGGGTCCAGAGTAACGCCAAGGTCCTTTACAGTTTTATTTGAGATGACTGTACAACCATCAAGATTAATTGTCAGATCCAACAGAAGATCCCTTTGTTTTTTGGGACTTAGAACTAGCATCTCTGTTTTGTCCGAGTTTAAAATAAAAAAAATGTGCCGCCATCCACTTCCTTATGTCTGAAACACAGGCTTCCAAGGAGGGCAATTTTGGGGCTTCACCATGTTTCATTGAAATGTACAGCTGTGTATTGTCGGCATAGCAGTGAAAGTTAACATTGTTTCCAAATATATAGTGAAAACAATAGAGGTCCTAAAACAAAACCTTGAGGAACACCGAAATGTAGTTGATTTGTCAGAGGACAAACCATCCAGTGACACTGATATCTTTCCGACAGATAAGATCTAAACCAGGCCAGAACTTGTCCGTGTAGACCAATTTGGGTTTCCAATCTCTCGAAGAGAATGTGGTGATCGATGGTATCAAAAGCAGCACTAAGGTTTAGGAGCACGAGGACAGATGCAGAGTCTTGGTCTGATGCCATTAAAAGGTAATTTGCCAATTTCGAGTGCAGTCTCAATGCTATGATGGGGTCTAATACCAGACTGAAACGTTTCATATACATTGTTTGTCTTCAGGAAGGCAGTGAGTTGCTGCGCAAAAGCTTTTTCTAAAATGTTTAAGAGGAATGGGAGATTTGATATAGGCCGATTTAATTTTTTAAAATTTTTTTGAAATTTAAAAAAAAAAATATTTTCTGGGTCAAGGTTTGGCTTTTTCATTAGAGGCTTTTTATACTGCCACTTTTAGTGAGTTTGGTACACATCCGCTGGATAGGGAGCCATTTATGTTCAACATAGGAGGGCCAAGCACAGGAAGCAGCTCTTTCAGTAGTTTAGTTGGAATAGGGTCCAGTATGCAGCTTGAGGCTTTAGAGGCCATGACTATTTTCAGCAATGTGTCAAGAGATATAGGATAAAAAAAACTTGAGTCTCTCCCTTCATCCTAGGTCCTGGCAGTGTTGTGCAGACTCAGGACAACTGAGCGTTTGGAGGAATACTCAGATTTAAAGAGAAGTCCGTAATTTGCTGTCTAATGATCATGATCTTTTCGTCAAAGAAGTTCATGAATTTATCACTGCTGAAGTGAAAACTATCATCTCGGGGAATGCTGCTTTTTACTTAGCTTTGCGACAGTATCAAAAATACATTTTGGATTGTTCTTATTCTCAATTAAGTTGGAAAAATAGGATGATCGAGCAGCAGTGAGGGCTCTTCGAGACTGTACGGTACTGTCTTTCCAAGCTAATCGGAAGACTTCCAGTTTGGTGTAGCGCCATTTCCGTTCCAATTTTCTCGAAGCTTGCTTCAGGGCTCATATATTTTCTGTATACCAGGGAGCTAGTTTCTTATGACAAATGTTTTTTTGTTTTTAGGGGTGCGACTGCATCTAGGGTATTAGGCAAGGTTAGATTGAGTTCCTCAGTTAGGTGGTTAACCAATTGTTGTACTCTGACGTCCTTGGGTAGGTGGAGGGAGTCTGGAAGGGCATCTAGGAATCTTTTGGTTGTCTGAGAATTTATAGCACGACTTTTGATGATCCTTGGTTGGGGTCTGAGCAGATTATTTGTTGCGATTGCAAACATAATAAAATGTTGGTCTGATACTCCAGGACTATGAGGAAAAACATTAAGATCCACAATATTTATTCCACGGGACAAAACTAGGTCCAGAGTATGACACGGCAGTGAGTAGGTCCGGAGACATGTTGGACAAAACTCACTGAGTCGATGATGGCTCCGAAAGCCTTTTGGAGTGGGTCTGTGGACTTTTCCATGTGAATATTAAAGTCACCAAAAATGTGAATATTATCTGCCATGACTACAAGGTCTGATAGGAATTCAGGGAACTCGGTGAGGAACGCTGTATACGGCCCAGTAGGCCTGTAAACAGTAGCTATAAAAAGTGATTGAGTAGACTACATCGATTTCATGACTAGAAGCTCAAAAGACAAACGCAGTCATATTTTCTTTGTAAATTGAAATTTGCTATCGTAAATGTTAGCAACACCTCCGCCTTTGTGAGATGAGCAGGGGATATGGTCACTACTGTAACCAGGAGGAGAGGCCTCATTTAACACGGTAAATTCATCAGGCTTAAGCCATGTTTCAGTGAGGCCAATCACATCAAGATTATGATCAGTGATTAGTTCATTGACTATAACTGCCTTGGAAGTGAGGGATCTAACATTAAGTAGCCCTATTTTGAGATGTGAGATATCACAATCTCTTTCAATAATGACAGGAATGGAGGAGGTCTTTATTCCAGTGAGATTGCTAAGGCAAACACCGCCATGTTTAGTTTTGCCCAACCTAGATCGAGGCACAGACAGTCTCAATGGGGATAGATGAGCTGACTACACTGACTGTGTTAGTGGCAGACTCCACTAAGCTGGCAGGCTGGCTAACGGCCTGCTGCCCGGCCTGCACCCAATCTCATTGTGGAGCTAGAGGAGTTAGAAACCTGTATGTTCATAGATAAGATGAGAGCACCCCTTCAGCTAGGATGGAGTCTGTCACTCCTCAGCAGGCCAGGCTTGGTCCTGTTTGTGGGTGAGTCCCAGAAAGAGGGCCAATTATCTACAAATTCTAACTTTTGGGAGGGGCAGAAAACAGTTTTCAACCAGCGATTGAGTTGTGAGACTCTGTTGTAGAGCTCATCACTCCCCCTAACTGGGAGGGGGCCAGAGACAATTACTCGATGCCGACACATCTTTCTAGCTGATTTACATGCTGAGGCTATGTTGCGCTTGGTGACCTCTGACTGTTTCATCCTAACATCGTTGGTGCTGACGTGGATAACAATATCCCTATACTCTCTACACTCGCCAGTTTTAGCCTTAGCCAGCACCATCTGCAGATTAGCCTTAACGTCGGTAGCCCTGCCCCTGGTAAACAGTGGATGATCGCTGGATGATTCTTTTTAAGTCTAATACTGAGGGTAATGGAGTCGCCAATGACTAGGGTTTTCAATTTGTCAGAGATAATGGTGGGACCCCGTAATGTGTGGAGGAGAGACCAGAGAAGGCTCGGCCTCTGACTCCGACTCGTTGCTTAATGGGGAGAACCGGTTGAAAGTTTCTGTCGATTGAATGAGCGACACCGGTTGAGCATTCCTACAGCATTTCCTTCTAGAAGCCATGAGAAAATTGTCCGGCTGTGGGGACTGTGCGAGGGGATTTATACTACCATCTGTACTTATTGGTGGCACAGACGTGGTTTCATCCTTTCCTATGCTGAAATTACCCTTGCCTAACGATTGCGTCTGAAGCTGGGCTTGTAGCACGGCTATCCTCAAAATAAGGCGATCGTTCTACTGTATATTAGGAGTACAGCGATTGCAAGTCAGTTAACAAATTCTTATTTACAATGACGGCATAGGAACAGTGGGTTAACTGCCTTGTTCAGGGGTAGAACAACAGATTTACATTTTTTAGAAGGCATAATGTTAATGATACTACTTAGCTTCGGCTGGTGGAGGTCCTGTAGAACCATGTCCAGATAAAGCGTCCGGGTGAAAAAGTTGTATGAAAGTCGAGCGAGGGGAAAAAATAAAAATATAAAACTGTAATTAAAAACCGGAAAGTTGGCAGGTAGCAAAGTAACGCTAGCAACAAAACGCACAGCAGCACGTATAGAAGTCCACAAGTTGTGACAGGAAATGACGTCAGCACTCAATTGGGTTCACCTTATGGTTGGATCAACCAGGTCGTCTTAATTAAGGATTGGTGTCCCGCTAGTGGGATAACTTCCGTTGAACCTGGAGGGCGCGCAATTCAAATAAATAATCATAAATATTATGGATTTTAAACATTTAGGTACACATAAAAGTGTCTTATATCGGCTGAAAGCTTAAATTCTTGTTAATCTAACTGCATTTTCCGATTTACAGTAGCTATTACAGCGAAAACATGCCATGCGATTGTTTGAGGACGGCGCCCCCACATCAAAATATTTTTCCACCGGCACAGGTTTCATACATTCATATATAACGATTAAATATTCACTTACTTTTTGAAAATCTTCCTCTGATTTGTCATCCAAAGGGTCCCAGCTATAACATGTAGGGTCGTTTTGTTAGATAAAGTCCTTCTTTATATCCCAAAAGGTCAGTTTAGTTGGCGCCATCCATTTGAGTAATCCACTCGTTCAACTTGCAGAGAAAGGAATCTGAAAATCTACCCCTAAAATTTTGTTTCAACAAATCAAAATACGTTTCTATTTTCTCCTCAGATACCCTAAAATGTAATCAAACTAATATTTCTTTCAGAAAGAAGTATGTTCAATAGGAAACCGATTTTAGCAGGTGCGTAATGTCTTCATGGCGCGCGCAAACACGAATTTCCAAGACTGTGTCCTTCTACTAAAACTGTGACAAGCCTGAAACCTTGAACATAGACTGCTGACACCCTGTGGAAGCCATAGGAATTGCATCCAGGGAGCTAATTTTCAGTATGACCTTTCTCTTGCATTTCTAAGAGGATGATCTCTCAAAAAAATAAAAAATTCCGGTTGGTTTTTCTTTGGATTTTCTCTAACCATACAGTTGAAGTCGTAAGTTTACATACACTTAGGTTGGAGTCATTAAAACTTGTTTATCAACCACTCCGCAAATTTCTTGTTAACAAACTATAGTTTTGGCAAGTCGGTTAGGAAATCTATTTTGTGCAAGACACAAGTAATTGTTCCAACAATTGTTTACAGACAGATTATTTCACTTTTACCTCACAGTATCACAATTCCAGTGGGTCAGAAGTTTACATACACCAAGTTGACTGTGCCTTTAAACAGCTTAGACAATTCCAGAAAATTATGTCATGGCTTTAGAAGCTTCTGATAGGATAATTGACATAATTTGAGTCAATTGGCGTACCTCTGGATGTATTGCAAGGCCTACCTTCAAACTCAGTGCCTCTTTGCTCGACATAATGGGAAAATCAGCCAAGACCTCAGAAAAAAATGGTGGACTTCCACAAGTCTGGTTCATCCTTGGGAGAAATTTCCAAACGCCTGAAGGTACCACGTTCATCTGTACAAACAATAGTATGCAAGTATAAACACCATCAGACCATGCAGCCGTCATACCGCTCAGGAAGGAGATGCGTTCTGTCTCCTAGAGATGAATGTACTTTGGTGCGAAAAGTGCAAATCAATCCCAGAACAACAGCAAAGGACCTTGTGACGATGTTGGAGGAAACCGGTAAAAAGTATCTATATCCACAGTAAAACAAGTCCTATATCGACATAACCTGAAAGGCCGTTCAGCAAGGAAGAAGCCACTGCTCCAAAACCGCCATAAAAAAGCCAGACTACGGTTTGCAACTGCACATAGGGACAAAGATCATACTTTTTGGAGAAATGTCCTCTGGTCTGATTAAACAAAAATAGAACTGTTTGGCCATAATGACCATCGTTATGTTTGGAGGAGAAAGGGGGAGGCTTTCAAGCCAAAGAACACCATCCCAACCGTGAAGCACGGGGGTGGCAGCATCATGTTGTGCGGTGCTTTGCTGCAGGTGGAACTGATGCACTTCACAAAATAGATGGCATCATGAGGGAGGAAAATTATGTGGATAATATTGAAGCAACATCTCAAGACATCAGTCAGGAAGTTAAAGCTTGGTCGTAAATGGGTCTTCCAAATGGACAATGACCCAAAGCATACTTCCAAAGTTGTGGCAAAATGGCTTAAGGACAAGAAAGTCAAGGTATTGGAGTGGCCATCACAAAGCCCTGACCTCAATTCCATAGAAAATTTGTGGGCAGAACTGAAAAAGCGTGTGCGAGCAAGGAGCCCTAGAAACCTGGCTCAGTTACACCAGCTCTGTCAGGAGCAATGGGCCAAAATTCACCCAACTTATTGTGGGAAGCTTGCGGAAGGCTACCTGAAACGTTTGACCCAAGTAAAACAATTTAAAGGCAATGCTACCAAATACTAATTGAGTTTATGTGAACTTCTGACCCACTGGGAATGTCATGAAAGAAATAAAAGCTGAAATAAATCATTCTCTCTACTATTATTCTGACATTTCACATTCGTAAAATAAATTTGTGATCCTAACTGACCTAAGACAGGGAATTTTTACTAGGATTAAATGTCAGGAATTGTGAAAAACTGAGTTTAAATGTATTTGGCTAAGGTGTATGTAAACTTCTGACTTCAACTGTATCTATTGTGTAATAGTCTCCTATATTATTTTAACATTTCTACAAACTTCAAAGTGTTTTCTTTCCAATGGTACCAATTATGTGCATATCCTGGCTTCAGGGCTTGAGCTACAGGTAGTTTACTTTGGGCACGTCATTCAGGCAGGAATTGGAGATAAACGGGGCCTAGCCTTAAGAAGTTTTAATACTGTTCACCTTATGGTTGGACCAACGAGGTCGTCTTACATTTTTGTTCTAGCCCAGTACCAATGTTGCCTGGTTGCCATCCTTGTTCAACTATTACATTCCGCTCCTGCCATTTTCCAAAGAGACTGGCCTTTCGGCAATCTCTAAAGATGAACATTCTTTAATTAATGATCTTGAGCAGGATTTGATCCTGATTCGATAACACTCACAGCTATCATCCATTCACAATGTTTTTGCAAATTAGACTAACAGGAAAATATTAACTTTATTCATACATTTGATTGGAAACATTCTAACGTTGGGCATTCTGATGTTATATATTTCATTATAACTTTGGGTTTAGGGAGAACCGAGGATTCACGTTTCTTGCATTTTTACCACCAGCCAATGTGATCGCAAAGATTTTTTCATTTTTTTTTCTTGTTCAAAATAAATTGCCAAGCTATATTGCTACTTCTGGGACACGCATTGGGCTAGGCCACTGGTTCAACAGCTATAGGAGGAATACAGAGAGGATGGAAGAGGGAGATACCAGCGGAGATGCGTGAATTGCGCTAGAAGGGAACAGTGAAGACGGGAGTGTAAATTAGAAGTTAATTCCTAGGCTGGGCTAATTAATCCACCATTTTTATGCTTGCATATACATTAGGCCTAGCCTACTTGGGTGAATTTAGGTCACCACCTGTGCCATGCAAGCCAGAGAACATTTTTTTGGGGGGGGGTCTGACACATTTTGTGCCAATGAACTGAAGTTAGACATTGCCAAATGCGTCAAGTTTAATAAAATGTGCAATTAAGTCTATACTAACCTTTTCCACTAGTGGCACTGGTGCTACAAACTTTTTAATTTGGTTTCACTAGCTCATTTTTATTTTATTTAACCTTTTTAACTAGGCAAGTCAGTTAAGAACAAATTCCTATTTAGAATGACGGCCTTCACCGGCCAAACCCTAACCCGGACGATGCTGGGCCAATTGTGCGCCGCCCTATGGGACTCCCAATCACGGCCGGTTGGGATACAGCCTGGAATCGAACCAGGGTCTGTAGTGACACCTCTAGCACTGAGATGCAGTGCCTTAGACCGTTGCATGATTTGGTTGCGTACATTTTCAATAATTGATTAAGACCTGGCCTGTCCCATAAAACCAGGCTAATAATTACTAGCCATCTCTTAAATTAGCATGCCCTTGTGTTTTAAAATAAAGTGCAAAATTATCTTTCCATCTGCCCGAAGACAGTTATTTGTATTTTATTAGGATTGCCATTAGCTGTTGCAAAAGCAGCAGCTACTCTTCCTGGGGTCCACACGAAACATGACATAATACAGAAAATGAATAGACAAGAACAGTAGCATGTGATTTTCATTAGTATCGCTAATGGCTACACAAAGTGGTAGACATATAGGGCCTCCTCGCACCGCACACAGCAGGGCTCGACATTCAAATAAAATTGCCAGTGGCACACCAGGCCAGTGCCAACTGAAAGCTACAGGCCGGAATGAAAAAATAATAATACTGGCAGGGTCCAGATCTGACAGAAAAGCAAATGCTCCGTGCATAATTTTAGTAACAGGTGATTTTCTTTCATTTGCGAGCTGAGCAAGTAGCCTGTACAGGGTTGATATAGACATTGGCAAGTCAAAATAAAGGACTTTTTCAAGCACTTAGTTGTAATTTTCAAGGATCTACATTTTTATATTTAATTGTTGTAATAGCCTATAGGTATAAATATATAATAACCTCAGGGCAAAAAATATGCATTACCACTTTAAAAATGAATATTATTTTAATAGGCCTACCCAATGGAATTATACATTGACATTTATTTTTAAATTCTAAAATATGTGGGCAAAATGTGGACCAACATTTCTAAAAATATGTTTTAACTTTTGTAATTATGGGGTATTGTGTGTAGATCTGTGAGGGGGGGAAATCAATGCAATCCATTTTGAATTCAGGCTGGAACACAAGAAAATGTGGAATAAGTCAAGCGGTATGAATACTTTCTGAAGGCACTGTATGTGTGCAGCGCGCGTATGACGGGGATGATCGACTGGCCCGGAGGGTTTCCAAAACCGGGCAGCCCTGTATGTCGAGCCCTGACACACACAGAAGGCCATTGTTGCCTCTTTATAAAGTTGGCTTATTTTTGGTCAATTGCACATTAGTTTGAATAAATCATGATAATAAAACAAATTAAGCAAATTGTATAACCCAAAATAAAGTGACCAGGTAAGAGAATTTCACTGGCACCCTTTTGAACAATTTAAAAAAATGTGTTGCACTACCAAGTCTAACAGTCACAAATTTGGTCGTAGTATCGAACCCTTTATAGTGCTTCTTTTTAGAAATGGCAAGTTAATTTTGTCATCCCATAAACGCATATCAAGTGCAAGTACGCTGGATGGCCTTTTCATTAGGAGGGAAGTCTACTGTGGATAGCTAAAATAATGATTATGATCACATTCTCAAATGTTTTATATTTGGCCTATTGGGACACCTATACATTTTGGCAGCCACGCACGAGTGACCAGTGTAGCCTTTTATCATCCAGACAGAATGTTGAAATATCTTCACGCCTAGAATTATAAACCACCAGGCTTCCTACTGCCTTGGACAAAAAAAATTATACAAATTCAAAAAAAGCCTACTTTCTGCCAAGATTTGAAGCTGTGCCTAGGTTTTGAAGAGGTTTTAGGAAAGGAGAAATGCAAATTAGACTGATAGGAAAACATTCTAACGTTGGGCATTCTGACGTTCTATTTCATTATAACTTTGGATGCAGGGAGAACAGAGGATTCTTGTTAATTTAACTAGGCAAGTCAGTTAAGAACAAATTCTTTTTTACAATGACGGCCTACCCTCCCCTAACCCGGACGAAGCTGGGCCAATTGTGTGCCGCCCTATGGGACTCCCGATCACGGACTGTTGTGACAGCCTGGGAACGAACCAGGGTCTGTAGTGACTCCTCTAGCACTGCAATGCAGTGCGCCACTCGGGAGATGCTTTGATTGATGGGTCCATTTGGGGTGTGTGTGTGTGAGTTCGCTAATTCTTTCTAAGCCTATGTCCATTCAGAAAGTTTCCTAAAATAGCCTGTCTGGACTCCATCTCTTAAGAGAGGAGGGACAAATAATAGAACAGAAATGAGCATAATAAAATAAAAATGTCAGCAAGTCATGATGACCAGCATACAGTGTATTCAGACCCCTTGACTTTTTCCACATTTTGTTACGTTACAGCCTTATTCTAAAATGGATTAAATGTTTTTTTACCCCCTCATCAATCTACACACAATGCCACATAATGACAAAGCAAAAACAGGTATTTAGAAATGTTTGTTAAAAAAATGGAAATATGACTTTTACATAAGTATTCAGACCCTTGACTCAGTACTTTGTTGAAGCACCTTTGGCAGCGATTACAGACTCGAGTATTCTTGGGACAGCATGGCACGCATGTATTTGGGGAGTTTTTCCCATTCCTCTTGGCATATCCTCTCAAGCTCTGTGAGGTTGGATGGGGAGCGTTGCTGCACAGCTATTTTCAGATCTCTCCAGAGATGTTCGATCGGGTTCAACTCAAATAAAAATCTAATCTAATTTTGTCACATACACATGGTTAGCAGATGTTAAGTGTAGCAAAATGCTTCCGACAGTGCAGTAATATCTAACAAGTAATCTAACAAATTCACAACAACTACCTTATATACACAAATGTAAGGGATGGAATAAGAATATGTACATATAAATATATGGATGAGCGATGGCCGTGCAACATAGGCAAGATGCAATAGATGGTATGAAATACAGTATATACATATGAGATGAGTAATGTCGGATATCTATACATTTTTAAAGTGGCACAATTTAAAGTGACTAGTGATACCTTTTAATAAATCAATTTATTAAAGTGGCCTGTGATTTGCGTCTATGTTGGCAGCAGCCTCTCTATGTTAGTGATGGCTGTTTAACAGTCTGATGGCCTTGATGGAAGCTGTTTTTCAATCTCTCGGTCCCAGCTTTGATGCACCTGTTCTGACCTCGCCTTCTGGATGATAGTGGGGTGAAGAGGCATTGGCTCGGGTGGCTGTTGTCCTTGATCTTTTTCGCCTCCCTGTGACATCGGGTGGTGTAGGTGTCCTGGAGAGCAAGTAGTTTGCCCCCGGTGATGCGTTGTGCCGACTACACTACCCTCTGGAGAGCCTTGCGGTTGAGGGCGGTGCAGTTGCCGTACCAGGCGGTGATACAGCCCGACAGGATGCTCTCGATTGTGCATCTGTAAAAGTTTGAGGGTTTTAGGTAACAAGCCACATTTCTTCAGCCTCCTGAGGTTGAAGAGGCGCTGTTGCGCCTTCTTCACCACGCTGTCTGTGTGGGTGGACCATTTCAGTTTGTCCGTGATGTGTACACCGAGGAACTTAGAACTTTCCACCTTCTCCACTACTGTCCCGTCGATGTGGATAGCGGGCTGCTCCCTCTGCTGTTTCTTGAAGTCCACAATCATCTCCTTCGTTTTGTTGATGTTGAGTGAGAGGTTGTTTTCCTGACCCCACACTCCGAGCGCCCTCATCTCCTCTCTGTAGACTGTCTCGTTGTTGTTGGTAATCAAGCCCACTAATGTTGTGTCGTCTGCAAACTTGATGATTGAGTTGAAGGCGTGCATGGCCACGAAGTCATGGGTGAACAGGGAGTACAGGAGGGGGCTTGAGCATGCACCCTTGTGGGACCCCAGTGTTCATCCACCTCTGGCCTGCTCGCCTCCCTACCTCTGCGGAAGCACAGTTCCCGCTCAGCCCAGTCAAAACTGTTCGCTGCTCTGGCACCCCAATGGTGGAACAAGCTCCCTCACGACGCTAGGACAGCGGAGTCAATCACCACCTTCCGGAGACACCTGAAACCCCACCTCTTTAAGGTATACCAGGGATAGGATAAAGTAATCCTTCTAACCCACCCCCCCCCAAAAAAAATATATATAGATGTACTATTGTAAAGTGGTTGTTCCACTGGATATCATAAGGTGAATGCACCAATTTGTAAGTCGCTCTGGATAAGAGCGTCTGCTAAATGACGTAAATGTAAAATGTAAATGTTGAGGATCAGCGAAGTGGAGATGTTGTTTCCTACCTTCACCACCTGGGGGCGGCCCGTCAGAAAGTCCAGGACCCAATTGCACAGGGCGGGGTTGAGACCCAGGGTCTTAAGCTTAATGATGAGCTTGGAGGGTACTATGTTGTTGAATGCTGAGCTGTAGTCAATGAACAGCATTCTTACATAGGTATTCCTCTGATCCAGATGGGATAGGGCAGTGTGCAGTAGAGGTCGACCAATTATGATTTTTCAACACCGATACCGATTATTGGAGTACCAAAAAGAAGCCGATACCGATTAATCGATATATTTTTTTTTTTATATATATAAAAAAAACTTCATCGATTAATATATATATATATATATATAATGTATTTGTAATAATGACAATTACAACAATACTGAATGAACAATGAACACTTATTTTAACTTAATATAATACATCAATAAAATCAATTTAGTCTCAAATAAATAATGAATCATGTTCAATTTGGTTTAAATAATGCAAAAACAAAGTGTTGGAGAAGAAAGTAATATGCAATATGTGCCATGTAAAAAAGCTAACATTTAAGTTCCTTGCTCAGAACATGAGAACATATGAAAGCTGGTGGTTCCTTTTAACATGGGTCTTCAATATTTCCAGTTAAGAAGTTTTAGGTTGTAGTTATTATAGGAATTATAGGACTATTTCTATCTATACCATTTGTATTTCATATACCTTTGACTATTGGATGTTCTAATAGGCACTTTAGTATTGCCAGCTTAATCTCAGGAGTTCATAGGGTTGAAGTCATATATATCATTGCGAAGAGCTGCTGGCAAACGCAGTAAAGTGCTGTTTGAATGAATGCTTACGAGCCTGCTGCTGCCTACCACCGCTCAGTCAGAATGCCTTATCAAATCATAGACTTAATTATAATATAATAACACACAGAAATACGAGCCTTAGGTCATTAATATGTCAAATCCGGGAACTATCATTTCGAAAAAAAAACATTTATTCTTTCAGTGAAATACAGAACCGTTGTGTATTTTATCTAACGGGTATCTAAGTCTAAATATTGCTGTTACATTGCACAACCTTCAATGTTATGCCATAATTACGTACAATTCTGGCAAATTAGTTCTCAACGAGCCAGGCGGCCCAAACTGTTGCATATACCCTGACTCAATTTCCCTAGTATAATGTTGCCTGCTAACATGAATTTCTTTTAACTAAATATGCAGGTTTAAAAAAATATACTTCTTTGTATTGATTTTAAGAAAGGCATTGATGTTTATGGTTAGGTACATTCGTGCAACGATTGTTCTTTTTTCGCAAATGCGCTTTTGTTAAATCATCCCCCGTTTGGCAAAGTTGGCTGTCTTTGTCAGGAAGAAATGGTCTTCACACAGTTCGCAACGAGCCAGGCGGCCCAAACTGCTGCATATACCCTGACTCTGTTGCACAGAACGCAAGAGAAGTGACACAATTTCCCTAGTTAAAAGAAATTCATGTTAGCAGGCAATATTAACTAAATATGCAGGTTTAAAAATATATACTTGTGTATTGATTTTAAGAAAGGCGTTGATATTTATGGTTAGGTACACATTGGTGCAACGACAGTGCTTTTTTTTGCGAATGTGCTTGTTAAATCACCTGTTTGGCGAAGTAGGCTGTCATTCAATGATAAATTAACAGGCACCACATTGATTATATGCAACGCAGGACAAGCTAGATAAACTAGTTATATCATCAACCATGTGTGGTTAACTAGTGATTATGTTAAGATTGATCGTTTTTTATAAGATATGTTTAATGCTAGCTAGCACCTTACCTTGGCTCCTTGCTGCACTCGCATAACAGGTAGTCAGCCTGCGACGCAGTCTCCTCGTGGAGCGCAATGTAATCGGCCATGATCGGTGTCCAAAAATGCCGATTACCGATTGTTATGAAAACTTGAAATCGGCCCTAATTAATCGCCCAATTCCGATTAATCGGTCGACCTCTAGTGTGCAGTGTGATGGTGATTGCATCCTCTGTGGACCTGTTGGGGCGGTATGCAAACTGGAGTGGGTCTAGGGTGGCAGGTAAGGTGGAGGTTATATGATCCTTGACTAGTCTCTCAAAGCACTTCATTATGACAGAAGTGAGTGCTGTGGGGCGATAGTCATTTAGTTCAGTTCAGTTATCTTTGCCTTTGGTATAGGAACAATGGTGGCCATCTTGAAGCATGTGGGGACAGGGAGCTCTGTCTGGGCTCTGGCTGGGACACTCAAGGACATTGAGACCCAAAGCCACTCCTGCGTTGTCTTGGCTGTGTGCTTAGGGTCGTTGTCCTGTTGGAAGGTGAACCTTTGCCCCAGTCTGTGGTCCTGAGCACAAGGATCTCACTGTACTTTGCTCTGTTCATCTTTGCCTCGATCCTGACTAGACTCCCAGTCCCTGACGCTGAAAACAACCCCACAGCATGATGCTGCCACCACCATGCTTCACCTTAGGGATGGTGCCAGACTTCATCCAGACATGACGCTTGGTATTCAGGCCAAAGAGTTCAATCTTGGTTTCATCAGACCAGAGAATCTAGTTTCTCATGATCTGAGAGTCTTTAGGTGCCTTTAGGAGTGGCGTCCGTCTGGCCACTCTCTCATTAAAGCCCTGATTGGTGTAGTGCTGCAGAGATGGTTGTCCTGCTGGGAGGTTCTCCCATCTCCACAGAAGAGGGAGCTCTGTCATAGTGACCGTCGGGTTCTTGGTCACCTCACTGACCATGGTCCTTCTCCCCAATTGCTCAGTTTGGCCGGGCGGCCAGCTCTAAGAAGAGTCTTGCTGGTTCCAAACTTCTTCCATTTAAGAATGATGGATGCCACTGTGTTCTTGGTGACCTTTAATGCTGCAGAGATGTGTTGGTACCCTTCCCCAGATCTGTGCCTCGACACAATCCTGTCTCGGAGCTCTACAGACAATTCCTTCAACCTCATGACTGGGTTTTTGCTCTAACATTCACTGTCCTTATATAGACAGGTGTATTCCTTTCCAAATCATGTTCAATAAATTGATTTTACCACAGGTGGACTCTAATGAAGTTGTAGAATGGAAACAGGATGCACTTGAGCTCAATTTCGAGTCTCATAGCAAAGGGTTTGAATACTAATGTAAATGTGATATTTTCATTTTTTTATGCGGTATTGTGTGTAGATTGCTGAGGAAAAAAATACTATTTAATCTGTTTTAGAGTAAGGCTGTAACAAAATGTGGAAAAAGTCAAAGGGGTCTGAATACTTTCCGAAGGCACTATATGTTGCGAGGAATGGCAACAGGTGCCAGTTTCTTTCCTCATTCATGGCATGCAACTGAAGCAAACCGTATTTGAATTGCACCTTGTAGGCTAATATTTTCTGTATCATTATTACACTCTCTCATTCTGAAATCCTCTCTAGCCACTTTGAACAACATGATCTTGCATTGACACTTCTCACAAGCACTTCATAACGGAAGTTTTTATTGTTGTTCTTAACTTTCTAACTCTATATTGCGCCAAATTTGTGCGCATCCCATATTCCGTAACGTTTTTTTTAATGTATTTTTTATTTCACCTTTATTTAACCAGGTAGGCAAGTTGAGAACAAGTTCTCATTTACAATTGCAACCTGGCCAAGATAAAGCAAAGCAGTTTGACACATACAACAACACAGAGTAACACATGGAGTAAAACAAACATTCAGTCAATAATATAGTAGACAAATAAGTCTATATACAAAGTGAGCAAATGAGGTGAGATAAGGGAGGTAAAGGCAATTAAGGCAATGGTGGCAAGGTAAGTACAATATAGCAAGTAAAACACTGGAATAGTAGATTTGCAGTGGAAGAAAGTGCAAAGTAGAAATAGAAATAATGGGGTGCAAAGGAGCAAAATAAATAAATAAATACAGTAGGGGAAGCGGTAGTTTTTTGGGCTAAATTATAGATGGGCTATGTAGAGGTGCAGTAATCTGTGAGCTGCTCTGACAGCTGGTGCTTAAAGCTAGTGAGGGAGATAAGTGTTTCCAGTTTTAGAGGTTTTTGTAGTTTGTTCCAGTCATTGACAGCAGAGAACTGGAAGGAGAGGCGGCCGAAGGAGGAATTGGCGTTGGGGGTGACGAGCGATATACCTGCTGGAGCGCGTGCTACAGGTGGGTGTTGCTATGGTGACCAGTGAGCTGAGATAAGGGGGAACTTTACCTAGCAGGGTCTTGTAGATGACCTGGAGCCAGTGGGTTTGGCGACGAGTATGAAGCGAGGGCCAGCCAACGAGAGCGTACAGGTCGCAGTGGTGGGTAGTATATGGGGCTTTGGTGACAAAACGGATGGCACTGTGATAGACTGCATCCAATTTATTGAGAAGGGTATTGGAGGCTATTTTGTAAATGATATCGCCGAAGTCGAGGATCGGTAGGATGGTCAGTTTTACGAGGGTATGTTTGGCAGCATGAGTGAAAGATGCTTTGTTGCAAAATAGGAAGCCAATTCTAGATTTAACTTTGGATTGGAGATGTTTGATGTGAGTCTGGAAGGAGAGTTTACAGTCTATCCAGACACCTAGGTATTTGTAGTAGTCCACATATTCTAAGTCCGAACCGTCCAGATTAGTGATGCTGGACGGGCGGGCAGGTGCAGGCAGCGATCGGTTGAAGAGCATGCATTTAGTTTTACTTGTATTTAACTTCTCTAGGGTAAGGGGCAGTATTTTGACGTCCGGATGAAAGGCGTGCCCAAATTAAACTGCCTGCTACTAAGGCTCAGAAGGTAGGATATGCATATTATTAGTAGATTTGGATAGAAAACACTGAAGTTTCTAAAACGTCTATGAGTATAACAGAACTCATATGGCAGGCAAAAACCTGAGAAAAATCCAACCAGGAAGTGTGGAAATCTGAGGCTTGTAGTTTTTCAAGTGATTCCCTATCCAGTACACAGTGACTTAGGGTTCATTTTGCACTTCCTAAGGCTTCCACTAGATGTCAACAGTCTTTAGAACGTTTCATGTTTCTACTGTGAATATGGAGCGAACAAGAGGACCTGGAAATTGATGAGTGAGGAAATTACATGAGCTCAGCGCCTCTTCTGAAGACATTGGAATTGTCCGGTTGGAATATTACTGAAGATTTATGTTAACATCCTAAAGATTGATGCTATACATCGTTAGACATATTTCTACGAACGTAAATATAACTTTTTTTTACTTTTCGTCGTGACATTTTCGCGCGCTTCCTGCATTTGGAGTAGTGGACTGAACGCCCGAACAAAAGGAGGTATTTGGACATAAATGATGGACTTTATCGAACAAAACAAACATTTATTGTGGACCTGGGATTCCTGGGAGTGCATTCAGATGAAGATCATCAAAGGTAAGTGAATATTTATAATATTATTTTGAGTTTTATTGACTCCACAAAATGGCGGGTTTGGTTTCGTGTCTGAACGCTGTACTCAGATTATTGCAAAGTGTGCTTTCGCTGTAAAGTTTTTTGAAATCTGACACAGCGGTTGCATTAAGGAGAAGTGTATCTATAATTCTTTGAATTACAGTTTAACATTTTATCAACGTTTATGATGAGTATTTCTGTAAATTGATGTGCTCATTCACCGGAAGTTTTGGGAGGCAAAACATTTCTGAACATTACACGCCAATGTAAAATGTTTTTTTGGGATATAAATATGAACTGTATCGAGCAAAACATACATGTATTGTGTAACATGAAGTCCTATGAGTGCCATTTGATGAAGATCATCAAAGGTTAGTGTTTAATTTTAGCTGTATTCTTGGTTTTTGTGACGCCTCTCCTTGCTTGCAAAATGGCTGTGTGGTTTTTTTCTTGTTTAGGTGCTGTCCAAACATAATCTAATGCTATGATTTTGCCGTAAAGCCTTTTTGAAATCGGACAATGTGGTTGGATTAACGAGAAGTGTATCTTTAAAATGGGATATAATAGTTCTATGTTTGAGAAATTTGAATTATGAGATTTTTGTTGTTTTGAATTTGGCGCCCTGCTATTTCACTGGCTGTTGAAGAGTGTGTCCCGCAGGTGGGACGGTCAAGTCCCACATACCCCAGAGAGGTTAAGAGCAGTTGGAGACCACGGAAGGAGAGTTGTATGGCATTGAAGCTCGTCTGGAGGGTAGTGAACACAGTGTCCAAAGAAGGGCCAGAAGTATACAGAATGGTGTCGTCTGCGTAGAGGTGGATCAGAGACTCACCAGCAGCAAGAGCGACATCATTGATGTATACAGAGAAAAGAGTCGGCCCAAGAATTGAACCCTGTGGCACCCCCATAGAGACTGCCAGAGGCCCGGACAACAGGCCCTCCGATTTGACACACTGAACTCTATCAGAGAAGTAGTTGGTGAACCAGGCGAGGCAATCAAATCAAATGTATTTATATAGCCCTTCTTACATCAGCTGATATCACAAAGTGCTGTACAGAAACCCAGCCTAAAACCCCAAACAGCAAGTAATGCAGGTGTAGAAGCACAGTGGCTAGGAAAAACTCCCTAGAAAGGCCAAAACCTAGGAAGAAACCTAGAGAGGAACCAGACTGAGGGGTGGCCAGTCCTCTTCTGGCTGTGCCGGGTGATCATTTGAGAAACCAAGGCTGTTGAGTCTGCCGATGAGGATGTGGTGATTGACAGAGTCGAAAGCCTTGGCCAGGTCAATGAATACGGCTGCACAGTACTGTTTCTTATCGATGGCGTTTAAGATATCGTTTAGGACCTTGAGTGTGGCTGAGGTGCACCCATGACCAGCTCTGAAACCAGATTGCATAGCGGAGAAGGTGCAGTGGGATTCTAAATGGTCGGTAATCTGTTTGTTGACTTGGCTTTCGAAGACTTTAGAAAGGCAGGGTAGGATAGATATAGGTCTGTAGCAGTTTGGGTCAAGAGTGTCCCCCCCCTTTGAAGAGGGGGATGAGCGCAGCTGCTTTCCAATCTTTGGGAATCTCAGACGACACGAAAGAGAGGTTGAACAGGTTAGTAATAGGGGTTGCAACAATTTCGGCAGATAATTGTAGAAAGAAAGGGTCCAGATTGTCTAGCCCGGCTGATTTGTAGGGGTCCAGATTTTGCAGCTCTTTCAGAACATCAGCTGACTGGATTTGGGAGAAGGAGAAATGGGGAAGGCTTGGGTGAGTTGCTGTGGGGAGTGCAGTGCTGTTGACTGGGGTAGGGGTAGCCAGGTGGAAAGCATGGCCAGCCATAGACAAATGCTTATTGAAATTCTCAATTAGAGTGGATTTATCGGAGGTGACAGAGTTTCCTATCCTCAGTGCAGTGGGCAGCTGGGAGGAGGTGCTCTTATTCTCCAAGGACTTTACAGTGTCCCAGAACGTTTTGGAGTTTGTGTTGCAGGAAGCAAATTTCTGCTTGAAAAAGCTAGCCTTGGCTTTTCTAACTGCCTGTTTATATTGGTTTCTAACTTCCCTGAAAAGTTGCATATCACGGGGGCTGTTCGATGCTAATGCAGAACGCTAATGCAGCACGTTATCATGGAAAATATGAATGTTGTTTCCAAATACCAGTCAGCAACTGCACCTTAAATCCAGTTGCATATTGAACATTGAGATTGCCGAAATGCCAGTCTCTTTGGCAAATGACAGGAGTGGAATGCTAGCTAAAAAGACTGGTTCCCAGACTAGCACCAACACACCTGATTCAACAAATCATCAAGCCCTGGATTAGTTGATTCAGGTGTGCCAAGATTGAAAGATATTGTCATTTTCACAAAGTGAATTGATGGTCAGTTATTAATTTTATTTTTCTCACCCTCTCTAGATGACGTGGTCTCAAATTACTTCACCAAGGGCAAGAGGGGCAAGAGGTCCGGAATTCTGCTCATCTTCTCATTCCTCAAGGAGGCGGTGTTGCCTAGTCGACAGAAGATGTACTGATGCTCTACCTGGGGGTTTGGGGATGGGTGGGTGGGTGGGTGGGTATGGCGGTAGATTTGGGAAGGGACTAAAGGAGAGGTTGCAGAGGAGGAGGAGGAGGGAAGAAAAGGAGGAGGAAGGAGAGTGCATTGTAGCAGAGCAGATGAGAGCTCCCACTATTACTACGGACTAGCAGCAGTGCGTTTTACAGGACTTGTACATCTCTCTTACACTCGTCTGTGTCCGAAATGGCACCCTATTCCCTATATAGTACACTAAATAGGGTATAGGGTATCCAAGTCGGTCTGTGATGACGACTGCCAACGAACAACTGAAGGCTTCTCTCCCTCCCTCTCTGGCTGCTGTTCTCCAGCTACAGTAAAAGCCTCTGTAGGCTCTACTGCAACACTCTTCTGTTCTGTTTTATAAAGGTTTGTTAAGGAAACTACGTGCTGGTGTGAGTCGTCTGGGCCGTATTCATTAGTGCAAAACGGAAACGAGCGTTTCTTATTGGACAAGTTCATGTTGTTCCCTCTCTGTTTATAGTCAGTTTTCTGTTTGGTGCCTAATGAATAACAGCTAAGTGGAGAAGTCAGGTTGGAAGGGATGATGAGAACAAGGTTGGTGGAAAACGAGGCCAGATAGGATCCCTTGAATGAGTCCAAATGGCACCCTATTTCCTACATAGTGTACTACTTTTGACCTGAGTCCCATGGGCCCTGGTCAAAAGTAGTGCACTATAGGGAAGAGGGTACCATTTGGGACGCCACTCTTGTGTTGTGTGCTGGGCCGTTAACTCCCTACTAGTATGGGGTCGCCTATAACCAAGTGTTTGTACGTGGACCCATAGGAATGAAATGTTTTGTTTCTTCACTGTCCTTCAATCATTGACTCCATCGTTAAGTACATTTACTTATTCTCTTGAACTGTTTAAAAGAAGAAAAAAAAGCTTAAATAATATAAGTGATTTTTTGGGGGGGGATATCAATTGATTAAAAAAACTGAACAAACATTCCCAAAAATACTTGTGCAATGATTTCTGTATGCCTGTTATGGCTGAATCTGGGTGTGTTTAGAGAGAGGAACTGATAACGTGATTATTAAAGAGGCAGTACATGGCGTGAGACTCATCACTGATTGGTTGTATGGAAGATGCATGGTATAAGACTGATTAGCTGTGAGGAAGGTACAGTGCCTTCAGAAAATATTCACACCCCTTGACTTTTTACACATTTTGTCGTTTTGCAGCCTGAATTTAAAATGGGTTAAATAGAGATTTGGAGTTAGCTTTTGCGACATTTAACAAATTTAATAAAAAATGAAAGCTGAAATAAGTATTCAACCCCTTTGTTATGGCCAACCTAAATAAGTTCAGGACTAAAAATGTGCTTAACAAATCACACAAGTTGCATGGACTCACTCTGTGTGCAATAATATACTGCTCAAAAAAATAAAGGGAACACGTAAACAACACAATGTAACTCCAAGTCAATCACACTTCTGTGAAATCAAACTGTCCACTTAGGAAGCAACACTGATTGTCAATAAATTTCACATGCTGTTGTGCAAATGGAATAGACAACAGGTGGAAATTATAGGCAATTAGCAAGACACCCCCAATAAAGGAGTGGTTCTGCAGGTGGGGACCACAGACCACTTCTCAGTTCCTATGCTTCCTGGCTGATGTTTTGGTCACTTTTGAATGCTGGCGGTGCTTTCACTCTAGTGGTAACATGAGACAGAGTCTACAACCCACACAAGTGGCTCAGGTAGTGCAGCTCATCCAGGATGGCACATCAATGCGAGCTGTGGCAAGAAGGTTTGCTGTGTCTGTCAGCGTAGTGTTCAGAGCATGGAGGCATTACCAGGAGACAGGCCAGTACATCAGGAGACGTGGAGGAGGCTGTAGGAGGGCAACAACCCAGCAGCAGGACCGCTACCTCCGCCTTTGTGCAAGGAGGAGCACTGCCAGAGCCCTGCAAAATGACCTCCAGCAAGCCACAAATGTGCATGTGTCTGCTCAAACGGTCAGAAATAGACTCCATGAGGGCCCGACGTCCACAGGTGGGGTTTGTGCTTACAGCCCAACACCGTGCAGGGCATCTGGCATTTGCCATAGAACACCAAGATTGGCAAATTCGCCACTGGCGCCCTGTGCTCTTCACAGATGAAAGCAGGTTCACACTGAGCACATGTGACAGACGTGACAGTCTGGAGACGCCGTGGAGAACGTTCTGCTGCCTGCAACATCCTCCAGCATGACCGGTTTGGCGGTGGGTCAGACATGGTGTGGGGTGGCATTTCTTTGGGGGGCCGCACAGCCCTCCATGTGCTCGCCAGAGGTAGCCTGACTGCCATTAGTTACCGAGATGAGATCCTCAGACCCCTTGTGAGACCATATGCTGGTGCGGTTGGCCCTGGGTTCCTCGTAATGCAAGACAATGCTAGACCTCATGTGGCTGGAGTGTGTCAGCAGTTCCTGCAAGGGGAAGGCATTGATGCTATGGACTGGCCCGCCCGTTCCCCAGACCTGAATCCAATTGAGCACATCTGGGACATCATGTCTCGCTCCATCCACCAACGCCACGTTGCACCACAGACTGTCCAGGAGTTGGCGGATGCTTTAGTCCAGGTCTGGGAGGAGATCCCTCAGGAGACCATCCGCCACCTCATCAGGAGAATGCCCAGGCGTTGTAGGGAGGTCATACAGGCACGTGGAGGCCACACACACTACTGAGCCTCATTTTGACTTGTTTTAAGGACATTACATCAAAGTTGGATCAGCCTGTAGTGTGGTTTTCCACTTTAATTTTGAGTGTGACTCCAAATCCAGACCTCCACGGGTTGATAAATTGGATTTCATTTGATTATTTTTGTGTGATTTTGTTGTCAGCACATTCAACTATGTAAAGATAAAATATTTAATAACATTATTTCATTCATTCAGATCTAGGATGTGTTATTTTAGTGTTCCCTTTATTTTTTTGAGCAGTGTAGTATTTAATATTTTTGAATGAGTACCTCATCTCTACCCCACACATACAATTATCTGTAAGGTCTGTCAGTTGAGCAGTGACTTTTACACCCAGTCACTACAACGATACATGCGTCCTTATTAACTCAGTTACCGGAGAGGAAACCTCTCAGGGATTTCACCATGAGGCCAATGGTGACTTTAAGACAGTTACGGAGTTTAATAGCTGTGATAGAAAACTGAGGAAGGAATGACAACATTGTAATTACTCCTCAATACTAACCTAATTGATAGAGTGAAAAGGAAGCCTGTACAGAATACAAATATTCCAAAACGTGCATTCTGTTTGCAATAAGGCACTAAAGTATAAGTGCAAAACATTTGGGGCAAATACAACACATCACTGAGTACCACTCTTCATATTTTCTAGCATGATGGTGGCTGCATAATGTTATGGTTATGCTTGTCATCGGCAAGGACTAGTGAGTTTTTGGGGATAAATACAGCTAAGCACAAGCAAAATCCTAGAAGAAAACCTGTTTCAGTCTGCTTTCACTGGGAGACTTACCTTTCAGCAGGACAATAACCTAAAACACAAGGCCAAAAATACACTGGAGTAGCTTACAAAAATGATATTGAATGTTCCTGAGTGACCTAGTTACAGTTTTGACTTAAATCTGCTTGAAAATCTATGGCAATAACTGAAAATGGCTGTCTAGCAATGATCAACAACCAACTTGACAGCTTGAATAATTTTTTTAAGAATATGGTACAATCCAGGTGTGCAAAGCTCTCAGAGACTTACCCAGAAAGACTGCTGTATTCGCTGCCAAAGGTCATTCTAACATGTATTGACTAAGGGTGTGAATACTTATGTAAATTAGATATTTCAGTTTTTCATCTTCAATAAATTAGCCAAAATATCTCAAAACATTTTCATTTTGTCATTATGGGGTATTTTGTGTAAATTGTTGAGATAGTTGTTTTATTAAACCCATTTTGAATTCAGGCTGTAACAACAAAATATGGAATAAGTCAAAGGGGTATGAATACTTTCTGAAAGCACTGTACATGGTTTGAGACTCTATGTGATTGGCTGGGTCGAATGTTCAGCACTTTGCAGATGAATGGCATTGTGTTCAGTAGGTATGCATTGGGAAACGCGTTGAAACACAAAACGAGAAAGGAGCGTTCTTATTGGACTACTGAACGGAACACTACCGCTGCTACCACAAGGCACTGAGCATTGTGTGCTTACTGTCTGTGTATGAGCTTCTTGGGTTAGTGACGGTTACAGAGGGGTGAAAGGTCAAGCAGAGGTCAGAATATGCCATCGCTGGGGTGTGAAGTGCTTCTCAGGAACAGGTGTGTGTGTGTGTGTGTGTGTGTGTGTGTGTGTGTGTGTGTGTGTGTGTGTGTGTGTGTGTGTGTGTGTGTGTGTCAGGACAACCACAGCTCCCCCTCCACCGCCTACCTTCTCTTGACAAGCTCTCACCTGGAGACCCAGTCTAGACCCTGAGGGAGTTTCATCAAGAGACCAGGCCTCCGTTTGTGACAGGTGACCCAGGTCACTGCAATCTCACCCCTCTGTCACCCCCTTCCTTCACCCCGCCACCACCCCTGCACCGCTCCCTTACCCTCACACAGGAGACTGAGGAGCTCCGAAAAGTGACTGGAGACTGGTGAACTCAGAGCTGTAGTTCCACTCATGCATAGCCTGTGTGACACGGGGGAACGAGTTATCACACTTACAATGACACAATGACACAACAACGCTTCATAGGAATAACAGTGTGTGGTGTAGAGAGATACTGGAACATTGTCTTTAGGGAGCCCGGAATGAAAGGTCTCCTGTATTCAACAACATACATATTCATAAACAACCTATTGGTACCCTTTGTTAGCTCTAGAAGTCCTTGTACTTCCTTACATAATCTTTATGGCAATTCTATTGAACAAAGAATCTACAGCAGCGTTTCCCAAACTCGGTCCTCAGGACCCCAAGGGGTGAACATTTGGTTTTGTGCCCTAACACTACACAGCTGATTCAAATTATCAAAGCTTGATGATTAATTTATTATTTGAATCAGCTGTGTAGTGCTAGAGCAAAAAAAATTACCCCTTGGGGTCCCGAGGACCAATTTTGGGAAACTCCGGTCTACAGTATTAATGCCACCAGTAATGTGTCTCAAATATCACACCCTTGAATAAAACTCATGATATGTTAATTCAAAAAATATGTTAACCCGATGTTTTGTGACATAAGTGTCTCTCCATTATAGTAGCGTAAGACTGGCAGGAAGTGGATCTCTCAACCCATCAAGGTAAAGGTTATCTTCAACGACAGATCTAGGATCAGATTACCCATCCTAACTTTAACCATTAGAGGGATGAAAGAGATCTGACTCCAGATCAGTGATTAGGGGCAACTTCTACCTCTTCCTTCTCCTTCCAGTCAGTGGTGGCCAGGCTTCAGCTCCTCGGCCAGTAGCATGGCCACCTCTATCCTGAAGGACGTTCCAGTGCAGGGAGGGGACTGACTGGGGGACCCGTCCCACTTGGCAGTGTACTGGGGTTGTCCATCCCCACGGGCCCTGTAGAGGGTGACGTGGCACCTCAGGTCGGGCTCCGGAGGGGACCTCAGGCTGGATGCTCAGACGTACTCCCGGGCGGGGCCCCTGAACGTTGCCTGCGGCGGACCTTGGTCCCATGGCTTTGTGGCCCCTCGTCTATGGAGAGTCACTGGCCAGAAGCCTGGTTCCATGTGGCCGTAGGCTCAGAGAAGCGGGAGGCCCTTCTTGTCAGCCCACGCCGTGACCTTCTCTTCTATCAGCTCCTGTCTTGCCACCTGAGCTAGGTCAGCACAGAAACCAAGAGACATGGAAGAGAGACAGGTAATAATCTTTAGGAAAAAAGTGATTCCTTTTTTAGTATTTTCAAGAGTGGACTTTTGAAAATTGTTGACGATGTTATATCTATGCAACACATAATATTAGTAATATATCTGTAAAATAGTAACAGAGTATTAGTTATAGTAACAGTAATAATAACTGCATAGTGTTTCCCACACCTTCTCTATACTCTCGGCCCTCCTGTGCATGTTGAGCAGATACTGCTGAAGGTTCTGCAGCACCCTGCGTCTCTCCATCTCTAATTCTCTTTCTGCCACATAGAGTCCTTGAGATAGCTGGTGGCAAACAGCCAATCACACTGCATGTCACTTCACTACAAAACTACAGCAGAGCAGATTTGGATTATGACATCAGCAACATCTACTAACGAGCGTCTCTCTGACGTGGCTGTACTACCTGGTAAGTACACAACTACTACACCCCAACAAACACACACACACACACACACATCTCTCTCTCTTTCTGTCTCTCACACACACCTCTCTTTCTGTCTCTCGCACACACCTCTCTTTCTGTCTCTCACACACACCTCTCTGTCTCACACACACCTCTCTTTCTGTCTCTCACACACACCTCTTTCTGTCTCTCACACACCTCTCTTTCTGTCTCTCACACACACCTCTTTCTGTCTCTCACACACACCTCTTTCTGTCTCTCACACACACCTCTTTCTGTCTCACACACACACCTCTTTCTGTCTCACACACACCTCTCTTTCTGTCTCTCACACACACCTCTCTGTCTCACACACACCTCTCTTTCTGTCTCTCACACACCTCTCTGTCTCACACACACCTCTCTTTCTGTCTCTCACACACACCTCTTTCTGTCTCTCACACACACCTCTCTTTCTGTCTCTCACACACACCTCTTTCTGTCTCACACACACACCTCTTTCTGTCTCACACACACACCTCTTTCTGTCTCACACACACCTCTCTTTCTGTTTCTCACAGAATGGTAACAATAGCAAAACATGTCGTCTGTTATTGTTTTCAGAAATATGGTTTGATAGTCTGAAATAAACTAGTTTGCCCGTCTCTGGTTAGCCTGAACTTCTGCTTGCGTCTAGGCGCCTCCTTGCTCTTGGGCGGTGCGCCACCGCTTCAAGTTCCGAAACAGGTTTTGAGCTGTGCGAATGTGTACAGTCTCAGTGTGCTCTAACTTCTGATCAAGTGCAGGCACATGTCACAGTGTTACAGCCGGTTGAATTCATAGCCACAAAGTAGTCTAGCAAATTAGGATAAAACTTTACCACGCAGTCAACATCTAATCTGATGCGTTTGTTGGTGTGCTCCGTGGTTGCTACGGTAATTCTCCACATTGTTCCTCTTTTTTTATGCAACAACCCAACAACCAAAATCAGAACATAAAGGCAGAGAGATGTGATATCAATGTGTTGAGTCCTCCTATCTAGAATACATTTGATTTGATCACTGACTGGAGTTTTCCAGGATTGAGAACTTGTACATGGAAAAGAGTTTCAGAGTGCAAAAGGAATGATTTCCGTGGTGAATTCCTTTCTTATCGTTGGCGCACAATGTAAAGACACGTTCGATAAAGCCTATAATCACAGTCCATTGTGGAAGGAAAATAAATGATGTCCATTTTACTGCAGTTGAATGACAAGCATGGTGTGTGTATAAAGGCGTGGTTAGGAACCCCCTGGAGGGGCCAGCACTAATTTTTGCTCTTTTTCCTTCTGTTATTGTTTCTCACTCACATACAGACATGCCTACAGAAGACAGCTTGGTTTCATAACGGCTCTGAAAAATGTCTTGAAATGAACAAATAGTTCAAAGCAAAGACACTTCTAGAATTCTTAAAGTCATTATCAGTAACACATTATCTGAAATTATAAAGCATTTTTCCTATCAAAGTGATGGTAATTTCAACACCAATTTTCCCATCAATGTGTAAGTCATTCTACAGCATAGTTTTTTTCTCTCGTTACAATAGCTTATGACATGATACACAAATCTGGCACTTTGCCCCACATGGTATTTGTCTAATTACTTGCCTAATTAACAACATTGATTTATATCCTGGTCAAACTAATCTAAGGCCCCTTTGGCCGTTGTTGGGCAGGACGGAGTGTGACTGCTGTCATGACACTGGGGAATGGATACTTCCATAGAACCAATGGGTTCTTATAGCTCAGGTCAAAGCCCTGGGCAGAGGCATTGACTGCCTCGGCCGGATCCCGGTGTGTGTGTGTGTGTGTGTGTGTGTGTGTGTGTGTGTGTGTGTGTGTGTGTGTGTGTGTGTGTGCGTGTGCGTGTGTGTGTTGTCATGGACAGTGCATCAGCCTGAGTGTTCAGAGCAAAGTGTGAAACGGTTCGATTGGAGGCCTGCTTCACTGGAACCTGCTGAGTACGTGACCAGAGAGAGCAGTGCCTGTGTGTGTGGTGATATTCTCCATGTCCCTGTGGGTCTATGTGATCAATGCTCTCATCAGTGGGTAATCCTAGTCTGACCATTGATTATTGAATGAGTGTACAGTGTACCCTGCCTGAACCCATGAGCGATGGGTGCAGGGCCAGATTAAGAAATCCTAGGCCCCAGGGCTTTGATTTTTTTATAGCCCCAGCTGCAGCAGGCTGTCTACACTCGTTGAAAGGGTTTAGGTAAAAAAAACGACAAAATATATACGACATATAAAATATATTCAGTATATATTCCCTTTAATATAATTTTTTTGAAATCCCAGGGGCTTCAGCCACATTAAGCCATTCAGAAGTAAGACTCCCCTCCCTCCCTCCATCACCATCTCATGCTTGGACAGGAGAGGCCATACTGTATGGAATTCAGATACCCGTTCTAGGAATTCTCACAATTCTATTCCTATAGTAGAATCAATGTTCTATTCCTATAGTAGAATCCACATTCTATTCCTATAGTAGAATCAACGTTCTATTCCTATAGTAGAATCCACATTCTATTCCTATAGTAGAATCAACATTCTATTCCGATAGTAGAATCCACATTCTATTCCTATAGTAGAATCAACGTTCTATTCCGATAGTAGAATCCACATTCTATTCCTATAGTAGAATCATCGTTCTATTCCTATAGTAGACTCCACGTTCTATTCCTGTAGTAGAATCCACGTTCTATTCCCATAGTAGAATCCACATTCTATTCCTATAGTAGAATCAACGTTCTATTCCTATAGTAGAATCCACATTCTATTCCTATAGTAGAATCCACTTTCTATTCCTATAGTAGAATCCACGTTCTATTCCGATAGTAGAATCCACGTTCTATTCCGATAGTAGAATCCACATTCTATTCCGATAGTAGAATCCACATTCTATTCCTATAGTAGAATCAACGTTCTATTCCGATAGTAGAATCCACATTCTATTCCGATGGTAGAATCCACATTCTATTTCTATAGTAGAATCCACATTCTATTCCGATAGTAGAATCTACATTCTATTCCTATGGTAGAATCCACGTTCTATTCCGATAGTAGAATCAACGTTCTATTCCTATAGTAGAATCCACGTTCTATTCCTATAGTAGAATCAACGTTCTATTCCGATTGTAGAATCCACATTCTATTCCTATAGTAGAATCAACGTTCTATTCCTATAGTAGAATCCACATTCTATTCCTATTGTAGAATCAATGTTCTATTCCTATAGTAGAATCCACATTCTATTCCTATGGTAGAATCAATGTTCTATTCCGATAGTAGAATCCACATTCTATTCCTATAGTAGAATCAATGTTCTATTCCGATAGTAGAATCCACATTCTATTCCTATAGTAGAATCCACGTTCTATTCCTATAGTAGAATCCACATTCTATTCCGATGGTAGAATCCACATTCTATTTCTATAGTAGAATCCACATTCTATTCCGATAGTAGAATCTACATTCTATTCCTATGGTAGAATCCACATTATATTCCTATAGTAGAATCCACATTCTATAACTATAGCAGAATCCACATTCTATTCCTATAGTAGAATCCACATTCTATTCCTATGGTATGAGTTACTCTGTGTGTGTGTTTGTGTGGTTCCAAAAGTGCCTGTATATGGGGGAAAATGTGTGTGAGTGTGTGTGTGTGTATGCGTCAGTGTCACGTCCTGACCATAGAGTGCTCTTATTTTCTATGGTAGAGTAGGTCAGGGCGTGACTGGGGGGTTTATCTAGTTTATTTTTTCTATGTTGTGTTCTAGTTTCTTTTTTCTATGTTGGGGGTTTTGTATGATTCCCAGTCATCGTTGTCTCTAATTGGGGATCATATTTAAGTAGTTGTTTTTCCCACCTGTGTTTGTGGGAGATTATTTTGAGTTAGTGCATGTTGCACCTCTGTCGTCACGGTTTGTGTTTTGTTTATAGTTTATTGTTTGTTTGGCTAAGTTTCACAATATAATAAAGATGTGGAATGATACTCACGCTGCGCCTTGGTCCGTTTCTACACACATGCGTGACAGTCAGACTCATGTTTGCTCCCAGCAAAAGTCTCAGAACGTAGTGGACAGAGACCCTATGTCCATTTCTTTTTGGCTTCGCAAATCAGATGCTTGAGTGGTGTGTGTTTATTAAGTATGGTTTGTGCTCATGACATGATAACATAGAGCCTAATTTATAGGTAGAAGCTGGGCCTTAGCCTTAGTATGTATTCAATTTGCTGGTGAGAGAGAGCTAAAAGGAGAGAGAGAGACCAAAAGGGCCTCACAGCACCTTCATATTTGATGAGCCACCTCGTGAGGATCTCATGCCCTGGGGGCCTCTGAGATATGTTAGTGTAAGTGCGCTGATGCCCTTGCTCCTCTCCTCCTCTTTCTCTTGCTCCCCCTCTTGCTCTCTCTATTTCTACCCCCTCTCTCTATTGCTCTTTCTCTATCCCCCTTCCTCTTTCTCTCTCCACCCATCCCTCTCTGTCTCGATGCCTCACTCTCTCTCTCTCTCTCTCACACACACTATGTATCTCTCTCTCTCTCTCTCTCTCTCAGTATCTCACTCTCTCACACACTCTGTATCTCTCTCTCTCTCTCAGTATCTCTCTCTCAGTCTCTCTGTCTCTCTCTCTGTCTCTCTCTCTCTCTCGGTATCTCACACGCTCAGTATTTCTCTCTCTCTCTCTGTGTCTCTATCGCTCTCTCTATCTCTACCTCCTCTCTCTATCACTCTCTCTCTCTCTCTTTCTCTCCCTCCCTCTCTCTCTGCTCAGCCAGGCGGCAGTGCGTTAATGCATCATGGCACATTCTGCAGCTCGGGCTTTAAGCTTTGACCGCACCACGACCTCCCTCAGCTTCCACTCACGCACTGTCACTGTACGAAAAAGGGCAGGGGCGTGGGGCAAGGGGCAAGGGGGGTGAGGCAGGGTGAAGAGGGGTTAGGGTGGAGCAGAGGAGGGAAGGGGGAGGGAGGGGTGAGAGACAAAGAGAGGGGACAGTACACAGGTCAGAGGATGACAGGGTGGGGGGTGACGAGAGGAGAGAGAGGGCGTGAGGGGAGGGGAGTGATGGCAGAGAGTGGAGGGAGGGGCGATGGAGAAGAGGTGAGAGAGTGGTGTGAGAAAGGGGAGGGGAGGGATGGCAGAGAGTGGAGGGAGGGGCGATGGAGAAGAGGTGAGAGAGTGGTGTGAGAAAGGGGAGGGGAGGGATGGCAGAGAGTGGAGGGAGGGGCGATGGAGAAGAGGTGAGAGAGTGGTGTGAGAAAGGGGAGGGGAGGGATGGCAGAGAGTGGAGGGAGGGGCGATGGAGAAGAGGTGAGAGAGTGGTGTGAGAAAGGGGAGGGGAGGGATGGCAGAGAGTGGAGGGAGGGGCGATGGAGAAGAGGTGAGAGAGTGGTGTGAGAAAGGGGAGGGGAGGGATGGCAGGAAGAGGCAGGGGACGTTGTCTCTGTCAGTGAGACAATTGAAGGACCACGAATGGAGATATGGACAATAAAGTCAACGTGTGATGTGACGTGATGCGATGGCTTGTGTAACATTGCAGTCTTACAGCGCTTGTGTAACCATGTATTTATGAGTGTTGAACATTACATTACTTAGATGAGCTAAAGACATGGAATATAATGGATGCTGTTTTGGATGAATTTACTGCAGATAATGTATCAAGTTTAGAGTTGGTAGTGGAATTTTATATTTTGTAAGAAAAATGATTTGGACTACTGGACCAAAAAATATGTTGAACCATTGATCAAATGTCTCATCCAACTGAGATGCACTGTATTTGTTCTCAGTGAGTAGTGTGTATAGTATACATTGTGAGTAGTATGTTTTTACAGTATGAGTGATGTGTATACTATAGTACACACTGTGAGCCGTCATAGAAAAGAAAAGCGGAGGCCTCTGCTGCGGTCCCATGAGATGCATCTTTAATGCAGCGTCTCTCTCAGCCCTCGTAGGATAAACAGCTCATCTGTTGGGCCCTGCTCCCTGTGGAGATCCTGCCATCACACTCCCATCTCCTCCCTTCTTCTCTCTTCTCCCTTCTCCTCTCTTCTTCTCCATTCTCCTCTCTTCTTCTCCTTCTCCTCTCTCTCCTCTCTTCCCTCTTTCCTCTCCTCTCTTCTCCTCCCCTCTCTTCTCCTCCCTTCTCCTCTGTTCTCTTCATCTCTCTTCTCCTCCCCTTTCCTCCCTTCTCCTCTCTTCTTCTCCCTTCTCCTCTCTTCTCTTCTTCTCTCTTCTCCTCTCTTCTCATCCCTTCTCCTCTCTTCTCCTCTCTTCCCTTCCCTTCCCCTCTCTTCTCTTCTCATCTTTTCTCCTCTCTTCTCCCTTCTCCTCTGTTCTCTTCATCTCTCTTCTCCTCTCGTTTCCTCCCTTCTCCTCTCTTCTCCTCTCCAGTCTGCTCCTTTCTCTTTTTTCATTTTATTTTCCTCTCCTCTCTTCTCCTCTCTTCTCCTCTCTTCTCCTCCCTTCTCTCCTCTCTTCTCTCCAGTCCGCTCCTTTATTTTTTTCATTTTCCTCTCCACTCCTCTCCTCGCCTCTCCTCCTTTTTCCAATCCATTCTCTTATGTTTTGCTGTTTTCTTCTCTTCTCTTCTCCTCATCCTCTTAGCCTGCCTCAATTGTAGCACCAGGAGGGAGAGAGAGTGATAAATAAGATAATAGCTGAGGAGAAGCAGATTTAAAGAGAATGGCAGCTGGCGCTGGGTTGATGAAGAATTTATGGAGTAAATGAAGAGTGTGATAATATGGATGAAAGAGGGAGGGGTGAGAGAGAGTGACATGCCAGTCCCTGGCCCCCCGCAATCGACCACAGTGTGTGTGTGTGTGTGTGTGTGTGTGTGTGTGTACTATATTACATGTGGGTCCCTTGCCCCTCAGGTGAGTGGCAAGCACAATGTCCGAAGGTTGATGGAGGAGTGGCCAGTGACCCATCTGCCGATTGTCCTGCAACACACACACACACACACACACACACACACACACACACACACACACACACACACACACACAGGTAGACAGACAGACACAGTACAGCCTCTCTGTGCCAGGGGGGGACAGGGCGAGGCACAGTAACAGACAGCAGAACAGTAACACCAGCAATGCTAACCTTTAACCAGGCCCAACATTTCTAATTCAATTCAAAGCTTTATTGTCCCTGCAGGCAGAGTCATTCATTGTGCAGTCAGGAGCATAAAAATCCACACAGAATAAATCCAATCTGCACTGTAGCGTAATCTACAGGCTGTCTTCCATCTCGTCTCAACCCTTTACTCCTCTCCTTACCCAGACACCTCAGTCGTTTTTTGTGTAATGTCAATCTGACATGGCTTGTCCTGCGCAACAGCTTTTTGATTGTTGATGTCCGCGGTTCTTTATGAGCACTGGCATTGTCATGACAATTTCCGAGGTGATTTGTGTCATGTGTGACAGGGCAGGTGCGAGAGAGAGACAGGCAAGTTAAAACTGGCTCATGGCAGAACTGTCGCTTGCCATTTATTTGTTGGGGGATTCGTTGTGTTGTACAAGAGAGGCATGTCTCTCTCTCCTTCTCTCTCTCTCTTTCTTTCTCTCTCTTTAGATCTCTCCCTCTCTCTCCTTCTCTGTCTCTCTCTCTTTCTCTCTCTCCCTCTCCTTCTGTCTCTCTCTCTCTACTCTCTCTTTCTCTCTCCCTCTCTCTTCTTCTCTGTCTCTCTCTCTCTCTCCTTTTCTCTCTCTTTCTCTCTCTCTCTCCTCTCTCTTGTGTCCTATTGTGATATGATGTCAAGGCTGATATGCTCGAAGGCTGTTCTGTCAATCTACAGTACTGTAGTTCTAGTGTGACATCATGAATGATGTCGTTTGATGATGACATCAAACGATACTCTAGTCTTATTAGTCGACTTCACATGTACAGTTGTAGATCAAGAAAGTTAGGTTATGCCACTTTGAGCAAGGCCAGACCCAGAACTGTCCTCTGGCTTATAAAGACAGTTGAAGATGCCTGTATGCGTGCGTGTCTGTCTATGTGTGCGCACGCAAATGTGTGTGTGAACACAGACACCATGATCCTGCTGAATAGTGTGTGGATGGATGCAAAACATCCTTGTATCCATATAGTGGGATTACCAATATGGTGGACGGCGGCATCAGTCTCTCATTGGCCAATAAATAGCATCAGCAATCTAGTGTTTATGTAACTGTGTAGGTTCCGTCCCTCTCTTCGCCCCACCGCTAACTAACTAGCCATTTCACATCGGTTACATTTATATACATCATTGATTGTATCCATATAATGGGTTGTACACTCTAGGTGCCCGTTTGTGCTAATTTAATGTGTTGTGTAAATATTGTCTGTCTAGGGATGTTTTCACTTGTTCTGTTACACTAGAAGCAAAATAGCTCTCACATGGGGTTATGGGTCCCATGTATATACTGTACGGGAGAGGAGAGAATTATGTTAAACACATGGAGGTGATAGAGTCAACATGATGCTGTGAATGGCAGACCTGGGGTCAGTCATTTCAAAAGCTTTAGCTGTGCTTGATTGAGCCTGTTGCCATGGGATCAATATACATTCCCGAAAGTGCAAACCCCCCCACCTGGCAGTCCAGGCAGGGTAAAATAAAACACTCAAAACCACAGGACGGGTGGGGTGGGATGGAGAGGGTCCCCCCAAAGAGTGCGTCTGTCCGCGGGGATTGACTGTTGATCCTGAGGGGTTGGAACATGGAGAGGAGCCAAGAACAACTACATACCAGCTGGGTTTTGTCTCCAGACACGATGGACTAAAAGGCTAGCAGCTGTACGTGTGTGTGTGTGTGTGTGTGTGTGTGTGTGTGTGTGTGTGTGTGTGTGTGCGTGTGTTCTGTGCGTGTCTCCAGCCAGAGTATACAGCCACCTCAGTCACCTAATTAGCCCCTTTAATAATTTAGTGTGGCGGCATCTCTCCTCTTCTCTTTTCTTCCCAGGATTTGGGTGTGGGAGTGTTTGGATCTTCAGAGACAACTTTAAAAGGATGTTTTGGTGTACAAATCGATTCATTTTCAATGCTGATTTTTGCAGTTCTTGAATTGAAACTGAACTGAATCAAATTGGAATCAACCCTTCAACAAATCATTACAGGAGCTGGAGTCTGGTGTAACTGTGTCTGTGCCCCTCTAAATCCTCCCTCTCTCTTTTCCCCACTGTACTTTCAAACAAACTAAAAATATGAAAAGGGATCGGGTCTTTGATCTCCTTAAAATGTTGTATTTTATAAAAATGTTTAAATGTGATGACAGTTGGATCAATGCATTACTCTGTCTCCTTATACTGAACTCCCCCTACAAAAAAACTTTGAGGACTCCTACTCTATTCTTCCCTGAAAACCTTTAAAAGGAGAGCTTGAATCAGTCAGATGACAGCCATGTTTAAAGGTCACGGGGATCTGTAACTGATGCAGGCGTGTCCCCTTATGAGTCATCCTAACCCGGCTGGTGTGTCCCTTAACCCTCCCGGTAGGGGCAGGGGGCCTCAGAGAGACGTGAGATTGTAATTGAATGTGGCACATAAGGGGGGGGGGGGGGGGGGGGCTTCTGTACTAATCTGTATAGTTGCCATCATCTCATTATCTGGCAACCAGATATTGCGTCCAGAATCTGGCAACCGGGATAAATATACAATACTAGCCCTGACACAGCTGTAGCCTCTGTAGACGTCATAGTAATGGAGGCTATACAACCATATCAGGATTGATGTATTTCAGGGTTGATCTCATATACACTCTTACACATACACGTGTGGGAGATATATTCTGTGTCAGATATACATATATACTCATGTTGAAAATATTCATACACACACTGTGCGTTGGTGTGTAAGATAAACATGCACACAGAGACATATGGTGATAGACCATATATATGCACAGACATACTTTTGCAAGTTCACATATAGGCTCATGTCAGTGTGTGGTGTGTGTCTGTGTGTCTACCCCCAAGAGAAGGACATTTTACCTCTAAAGACAGGCAGTAACTAAGCATGCCTTGTACACTAACTGTCAGGTAATGGCTCTTCTGTCTACTGACAGGTGCTAATCTGAGGAACATGAGGCAAGTGTGAAAACATTCTGAGGTTTACAAGACTAGCTCTTTAAAAACACATAATTGTCTAAGCCCTGTCTAAGCCAGGGGATGGGGGGGGGGGGGTTTCTACTAAGCTATATGGAATTGTTTTATGAAGGTCATACCAAGGATCATTTTGCTATTTGATTTAGAATTTTAAGACCCCTTGAAGTATCAAAAAAATATAGAGTAAGTTTGTTCTGAAGTGTCTGTCCTATATCTGAGAGATATAATATCATGAAACAGTTTAAAAAAAAATGTATTTAACCCTTTCTTTTTGGCACTAAACAGTCTCCATATATACTTCCATACATTTCTGCTACTGGTACCGGGGCACCTTCAGACCAGTCTTGTGAGGCGTGTCCTAGAGCAAAACAACATGAGAGTCTCACCTTTCCACAGAGGGTTCATATTAGTGTGTAGCCCAAACTGTTCAGACGCTACAGACAAGTTGGCAGATCGGCTGTAATGACGATTTCCAAGATGCTTGTGGGCATCCTAGAGCAAAACAACCGACGTGTACATGTTCATGAGACTCTCATCTTTCCGTTTGGACGCTACAGAAGATTTTGCGAGAAGGCCGATTTTCATGATGTCTCATGGTCTGTCAAACGCCCTAGGTCTGTCACCTTTCACTGCAGATGCAGAAGTGCGACATAGGAGGACAAAGTGCCTCATCTCTCTCCTCTCATCCCTTCTTTTCCCTCCTGACTCACCCCTTTCCCTCTCATTGTCTCCCTTCTCCACCTACCTTCTCCCCTTCTCTCCTCTCCACCCCACCCATCCTCATATCACCATATGCTAGGGACAGTATAATATTGTGTGAGCTTATTCTAGCTGTAGTCTGTGTGACAGCTCTTGTGACTGAGTGTTGACTTGACCTCTAATCTGTGGCGACATCAAGGTTCATGTTAGCTGTCAGGTGACTGGGTTTGAAGACCCCTCCCCCCCCCCATTAGCCAGCTGGATAAATCTTGGGGGAACCTCTATTTCACACTCTCTCTCTCACTATCTCACACCCATCCCTCTTTCTTTCTATTTTACGGTAGAAAACATCTATCACTTTCCTCTGCTATTAAATTCCTTTTGCTTTTGACTCGTGACTTGGTTTAAAGGACCAGTGCAGTCAAAAACATATTTTTTGTGTGTTTTATATATATTTCCACACTGAGGTTGGGATAGTACTGTGAAATTGTGAAAATTCTGATAATGCCATTTTAGTGTAACATGCTGACCAGATCAGATGCGTTGCAAAACTAAATTTACATGTTATTCAATCATTGCTCCACACTGCTCTCTCGAACTTGGTTCTATTTGTGATGCTCGAAGCGCTGAAAGTCCCGCCTCTCCCATCTCCTCATTGGTTTTTAGGAGCATATACCCATGTGGGTGATTGAAAGGTGAACTGAGGTCCACACTCCGGTCGGTTGTGTCATTTCAGGTAAAATAACAACCCAATGTTTACATCCCAGGACAAATTAGCTAGCAACAGCAAGCTAGTTATCTAAATTGCCATAAAGGTTTAATGCTTTTTGACCTGTCCCCAAATTAATATAATTGGTTCAGAGTTTGTTTTGATATTGCAACCTGTGTGTCCTGATCCCGTCTTGTGTGGGGGAACATAATCAACATGCGTGTCCTGATCCCGTCTGGTGTGGGGGGACTAAATCAACATGCGTGTCCTGATCCCGTCTGGTGTGGGGGGACTAAATCAACATGCGTGTCCTGATCCCGTCTGGTGTGGGGGGACAAAATCAACATGCGTGTCCTGATCCCGTCTGGTGTGGGGGGACAAAATCAACATGCGTGTCCTGATCCCGTCTGGTGTGGGGGGACAAAATCAACATGCGTGTCCTGATCCCGTCTGGTGTGGGGGGACAAAATCAACATGCGTGTCCTGATCCCGTCTGGTGTGGGGGGACTAAATCAACATGCGTGTCCTGATCCCGTCTGGTGTGGGGGGACAAAATCAACATACGTGTCCTGATCCCGTCTGGTGTGGGGGGACTAAATCAACATGCGTGTCCTGATCCCGTCTGGTGTGGGGGGACTAAATCAACATGCGTGTCCTGATCCCGTCTGGTGTGGTGGACTGAATCAACATGCTTGTCCTGATCCCGTCTGGTGTGGGGGACTAAATCAACATGCGTGTCCTGATCCCGTCTGGTGTGGGGGGACAAAATCAACATGCGTGTCCTGATCCCGTCTGGTGTGGCGGGACAAAATCAACATGCGTGTCCTGATCCCGTCTGGTGTGGGGGACTAAATCAACATGCGTGTCCTGATCCCGTCTGGTGTGGGGGGACTAAATCAACATGCGTGTCCTGATCCCGTCTGGTGTGGGGGGACTAAATCAACATGCGTGTCCTGATCCCGTCTGGTGTGGGGGGACAAAATCAACATGCGTGTCCTGATCCCGTCTGGTGTGGGGGGACAAAATCAACATGCGTGTCCTGATCCCGTCTGGTGTGGGGGGACTAAATCAACATGCGTGTCCTGATCCCGTCTGGTGTGGGGGGACTAAATCAACATGCGTGTCCTGATCCCGTCTGGTGTGGGGGGACTAAATCAACATGCGTGTCCTGATCCCGTCTGGTGTGGGGGACTAAATCAACATGCGTGTCCTGATCCCGTCTGGTGTGGGGGGACAAAATCAACATGCGTGTCCTGATCCCGTCTGGTGTGGGGGGACAAAATCAACATGCGTGTCCTGATCCCGTCTGGTGTGGGGGGACTAAATCAACATGCGTGTCCTGATCCCGTCTGGTGTGGGGGGACTAAATCAACATGCGTGTCCTGATCCCGTCTGGTGTGGGGGGACTAAATCAACATGCGTGTCCTGATCCCGTCTGGTGTGGGGGGACTAAATCAACATGCGTGTCCTGATCCCGTCTGGTGTGGGGGGACTAAATCAACATGCGTGTCCTGATCCCGTCTGGTGTGGGGGGACTAAATCAACATGCGTGTCCTGATCCCGTCTGGTGTGGGGGGACAAAATCAACATGCGTGTCCTGATCCCGTCTGGTGTGGGGGACTAAATCAACATGCGTGTCCTGATCCCGTCTGGTGTGGGGGGACTAAATCAACATGCGTGTCCTGATCCCGTCTGGTGTGGGGGGACTAAATCAACATGCGTGTCCTGATCCCGTCTGGTGTGGGGGGACAAAATCAACATGCGTGTCCTGATCCCGTCTGGTGTGGGGGGACAAAATCAACATGCGTGTCCTGATCCCGTCTGGTGTGGGGGGACTAAATCAACATGCGTGTCCTGATCCCGTCTGGTGTGGGGGGACTAAATCAACATGCGTGTCCTGATCCCGTCTGGTGTGGGGGGACTAAATCAACATGCGTGTCCTGATCCCGTCTGGTGTGGGGGGACTAAATCAACATGCGTGTCCTGATCCCGTCTGGTGTGGGGGACTAAATCAACATGCGTGTCCTGATCCCGTCTGGTGTGGGGGGACAAAATCAACATGCGTGTCCTGATCCCGTCTGGTGTGGGGGGACAAAATCAACATGCGTGTCCTGATCCCGTCTGGTGTGGGGGGACAAAATCAACATGCGTGTCCTGATCCCGTCTGGTGTGGGGGGACTAAATCAACATGCGTGTCCTGATCCCGTCTGGTGTGGGGGGACTAAATCAACATGCGTGTCCTGATCCCGTCTGGTGTGGGGGGACTAAATCAACATGCGTGTCCTGATCCCGTCTGGTGTGGGGGTACTAAATCAACATACGTGTCCTGATCCCATCTGGTGTGGGGGGACTAAATCAACATGCGTGTCCTGATCCCGTCTGGTGTGGGGGGACAAAATCAACATGCGTGTCCTGATCCCGTCTGGTGTGGGGGGACAAAATCAACATGCGTGTCCTGATCCCGTCTGGTGTGGGGGGACTAAATCAACATGCGTGTCCTGATCCCGTCTGGTGTGGGGGGACAAAATCAACATGCGTGTCCTGATCCCGTCTGGTGTGGGGGGACTAAATCAACATGCGTGTCCTGATCCCGTCTGGTGTGGGGGGACTAAATCAACATGCGTGTCCTGATCCCGTCTGGTGTGGGGGGACTAAATCAACATGCGTGTCCTGATCCCGTCTGGTGTGGGGGGACTAAATCAACATACGTGTCCTGATCCCGTCTGGTGTGGGGGGACTAAATCAACATGCGTGTCCTGATCCCGTCTGGTGTGGGGGACTAAATCAACATGCGTGTCCTGATCCCGTCTGGTGTGGGGGGACTAAATCAACATGCGTGTCCTGATCCCGTCTGGTGTGGGGGGACTAAATCAACATGCGTGTCCTGATCCCGTCTGGTGTGGGGGGACAAAATCAACATGCGTGTCCTGATCCCGTCTGGTGTGGGGGGACAAAATCAACATGCGTGTCCTGATCCCGTCTGGTGTGGGGGGACAAAATCAACATGCGTGTCCTGATCCCGTCTTGTGTGGGGGAACAAAATCAACATGCGTGTCCTGATCCCGTCTGGTGTGGGGGGACTAAATCAACATGCGTGTCCTGATCCCGTCTGGTGTGGGGGACTAAATCAACATGCGTGTCCTGATCCCGTCTGGTGTGGGGGACTAAATCAACATGCGTGTCCTGATCCCGTCTGGTGTGGGGGGACTAAATCAACATGCGTGTCCTGATCCCGTCTGGTGTGGGGGGACAAAATCAACATGCGTGTCCTGATCCCGTCTGGTGTGGGGGACTAAATCAACATGCGTGTCCTGATCCCGTCTGGTGTGGGGGGACTAAATCAACATGCGTGTCCTGATCCCGTCTGGTGTGGGGGGACTAAATCAACATGCGTGTCCTGATCCCGTCTGGTGTGGGGGGACTAAATCAACATGCGTGTCCTGATCCCGTCTGGTGTGGGGGGACTAAATCAACATGCGTGTCCTGATCCCGTCTGGTGTGGGGGACTAAATCAACATGCGTGTCCTGATCCCGTCTGGTGTGGGGGACTAAATCAACATGCGTGTCCTGATCCCGTCTGGTGTGGGGGGACAAAATCAACATGCGTGTCCTGATCCCGTCTGGTGTGGGGGGACAAAATCAACATGCGTGTCCTGATCCCGTCTGGTGTGGGGGGACAAAATCAACATGCGTGTCCTGATCCCGTCTGGTGTGGGGGGACTAAATCAACATGCGTGTCCTGATCCCGTCTGGTGTGGGGGGACAAAATCAACATGCGTGTCCTGATCCCGTCTGGTGTGGGGGACTAAATCAACATGCGTGTCCTGATCCCGTCTGGTGTGGGGGGACTAAATCAACATGCGTGTCCTGATCCCGTCTGGTGTGGGGGGACAAAATCAACATGCGTGTCCTGATCCCGTCTGGTGTGGGGGGACTAAATCAACATGCGTGTCCTGATCCCGTCTGGTGTGGGGGGACTAAATCAACATGCGTGTCCTGATCCCGTCTGGTGTGGGGGGACTAAATCAACATACGTGTCCTGATCCCGTCTGGTGTGGGGGGACTAAATCAACATGCGTGTCCTGATCCCGTCTGGTGTGGGGGACTAAATCAACATGCGTGTCCTGATCCCGTCTGGTGTGGGGGGACTAAATCAACATGCGTGTCCTGATCCCGTCTGGTGTGGGGGGCCTAAATCAACATGCGTGTCCTGATCCCGTCTGGTGTGGGGGGACAAAATCAACATGCGTGTCCTGATCCCGTCTGGTGTGGGGGGACAAAATCAACATGCGTGTCCTGATCCCGTCTGGTGTGGGGGGACAAAATCAACATGCGTGTCCTGATCCCGTCTGGTGTGGGGGGACTAAATCAACATGCGTGTCCTGATCCCGTCTGGTGTGGGGGGACAAAATCAACATGCGTGTCCTGATCCCGTCTGGTGTGGGGGGACAAAATCAACATGCGTGTCCTGATCCCGTCTGGTGTGGGGGGACTAAATCAACATGCGTGTCCTGATCCCGTCTGGTGTGGGGGGACAAAATCAACATGCGTGTCCTGATCCCGTCTGGTGTGGGGGACTAAATCAACATGCGTGTCCTGATCCCGTCTGGTGTGGGGGGACTAAATCAACATGCGTGTCCTGATCCCGTCTGGTGTGGGGGGACTAAATCAACATGCGTGTCCTGATCCCGTCTGGTGTGGGGGTACTAAATCAACATACGTGTCCTGATCCCATCTGGTGTGGGGGGACTAAATCAACATGCGTGTCCTGATCCCGTCTGGTGTGGGGGGACTAAATCAACATGCGTGTCCTGATCCCGTCTGGTGTGGGGGGACAAAATCAACATGCGTGTCCTGATCCCGTCTGGTGTGGGGGGACAAAATCAACATGCGTGTCCTGATCCCGTCTGGTGTGGGGGGACAAAATCAACATGCGTGTCCTGATCCCGTCTGGTGTGGGGGGACAAAATCAACATGCGTGTCCTGATCCCGTCTGGTGTGGGGGGACTAAATCAACATACGTGTCCTGATCCCGTCTGGTGTGGGGGGACAAAATCAACATGCGTGTCCTGATCCCGTCTGGTGTGGGGGACTAAATCAACATGCGTGTCCTGATCCCGTCTGGTGTGGGGGGACTAAATCAACATGCGTGTCCTGATCCCGTCTGGTGTGGGGGGACTAAATCAACATGCGTGTCCTGATCCCGTCTGGTGTGGGGGGACAAAATCAACATGCGTGTCCTGATCCCGTCTGGTGTGGGGGGACGAAATCAACATGCGTGTCCTGATCCCAGTCTGGTGTGGGGGGACTAAATCAACATGCGTGTCCTGATCCCGTCTGGTGTGGGGGGACAAAATCAACATGCGTGTCCTGATCCCGTCTGGTGTGGGGGGACTAAATCAACATGCGTGTCCTGATCCCGTCTGGTGTGGGGGGACTAAATCAACATGCGTGTCCTGATCCCGTCTGGTGTGGGGGACTAAATCAACATGCGTGTCCTGATCCCGTCTGGTGTGGGGGACAAAATCAACATGCGTGTCCTGATCCCGTCTGGTGTGGGGGGACAAAATCAACATGCGTGTCCTGATCCCGTCTGGTGTGGGGGGACAAAATCAACATGCGTGTCCTGATCCCGTCTGGTGTGGGGGGACTAAATCAACATACGTGTCCTGATCCCGTCTGGTGTGGGGGGACTAAATCAACATGCGTGTCCTGATCCCGTCTGGTGTGGGGGACTAAATCAACATGCGTGTCCTGATCCCGTCTGGTGTGGGGGGACTAAATCAACATGCGTGTCCTGATCCCGTCTGGTGTGGGGGGACAAAATCAACATGGGTGTCCTGATACCGTCTGGTGTGGGGGGACTAAATCAACATGCGTGTCCTGATCCCGTCTGGTGTGGGGGGACAAAATCAACATGCGTGTCCTGATCCCGTCTGGTGTGGGGGGACTAAATCAACATGCGTGTCCTGATTCCGTCTGGTGTGGGGGGACAAAATCAACATGCGTGTCCTGATCCCGTCTGGTGTGGGGGGACAAAATCAGGGAATTTTTCTTTGCTAAGAAGCAATTTTTGTCAATTTTTTACCATTTCAATTTAAAACAATCACAGTAAGGTACTTAATTATTTCCCAGAAATGATTTGATATTTAGATACAAATGGCTGCATTGGACCTTTAAAGCATGCACGTGAAGGGGACCTCTCTCTCTTTCTCCCATACCCGTCCCTCTTGCCTTCTGTTTTACAGCAGAAAACATCTATTACTTTTCCTTTTGCAATGATGAATGACTTCTCTCCCGCCCTCCCTTTTGCTTTTGACTTGTTTTAAAGCAGGGATGGGCAACTTTCATTGGGGTGGGGGCCACAAAAAAATCGAGACTCATCATGACGGGCCACAGTTGTTGTTTTTTGATGGGGTGGGGGGTGAAATTGATCCAAGGACCTTCAAAAGGGGGCCGCCAGTTGCCCATCCCTGCTTTTAAGCGATGCTCCTCACCTCACACTCTCCATATTCCTCCCTCTCGTTTAGTCTTTTATCTTCAAATTCCTCCCTTTGATTACTACCACTTAGTCAAGCAAATTCTCATTCAAGTAAAATATAGTTTTGTGTATTCAAATAATGTGTAACAAAGGTGAATCCTGTGTAATCCATCCAACTTGATTGCGAAAGCGTTCGACCTTTCCATTGATGTGTTGTAACAGCCCCATTGTGTTAGTGGCAGAGTCTGACTGAACTGACTCTAGCTAATGGACTGAAGCTACATGTTGGGATGAAGCCATCCTGCAGTTTGCAAACTTTAGGTGGCAGGGTTTCAGGGGAGCACTCATGTGCTCACACGCTCACACAAACACGCACACACAGACGCACGCACGCACACATAGGCCTAGAGGCAAGTTATTGAAAGGATGAACAACAGAGAGTCAACAGTTCATCCCCTCCTCCTCCTCCTATGCCCCAGCCTGGATTGCCAGCAGTGGAATTAATTAGCTGATAGCATACATAATTGGTTTAAAAGCACTTCAAGGCATTTTCTTAATGACAGTCGGCTGTATGTAACTCCTTCTGATGATCATGAATGTCGAACCAACTTTGTTCAGCTGCAGGCCTCTAACATACAACCTGGGTTCAAATACTATTTGCAATTATTTCAAGTTATTTATCTGTGCTTGATTGAGTTTGTCTGGCTTAATGGACCAATAGAAAAGTCCCAAGTCTGTATATCCCACCGGCACTTTAGGCAGCCTATAGCAAAAGTATTTGAAAGATTTCAAATAGTAACTGAACCCACATCTGACACAGTGGTGTATACGCTGCTGCTTCTTAGCTGCTGTTGCCTGATGCAGGTCAATGAGAGGTCAAGCACACTAGGGTTTGTGTCCCAAATGGCACCCTATTCCCTATGTAGTATGCTACTTTTGACCAGAACCATTTTAGAATCAGCCGTAATATTGTACATGGCCCTGCTCAAAGTAGTGCATTATGTAGTGGATAGGGTACCATTTCAGCCTAGATATTCCATTGAACCGGAAAATACATTTCTGCCTCAGCCATTCATACAGCATGATGGTAATCTGTCTCAGACCCAGTCTCTGCTCACTACTCCTGCGAGGTCCCTGTAGCCTTATCCAGACCTCTGAATTGTGACTGAATATTTGTGACAGGGTTGAATATGGCGATGTTGGATAGTATAGGTCCCAAACTGGTTTTTATTGTGCATACCATCTAAACAGGTGTATAGGCGACCTTGTGAACAGGTAACACATGCAGGCTATAGTGTGCTATCATATATATATATTTCCTGACTTGTCCTATGAAACTGGACAGCCGTTGCATTGGCAGGCTATGTGCCAAGGATGGCAGGGGCTTGGACAGACACCGATAAGTGGCAGAGACAGCGTTATCATCCTGGCAACTAGTTCAGCCGATGCCATTATGAGAGATAATGTAGTAGCCTGCTATTGTACTGCTTGCTTGCCAAAAGGACGCAGGCTGAGCAAATATTACTTCTTCCAGTTCCATCTCAATGTCTGGTGTTCGAAGACCTAAACCAGAAGACGTTCACTGAGTTGCCCGCCCGCCCGCCCGCGCCCTGCAACTTGAAGCGGGGGGGCTATTTGCTATGCATCCGCGCGCTAAGGAGACCTGACACCGCTGGCTGCATTTGCTGCTTCGCGCATATAGCGATCTTAAAACGCAGTGCTATTTTCGTTGATGTTAATTTGCTCCGTGTTAGGGCCTCGGTTCACAGCTCGGTCAGCCTTCCACGATACTATATTCCCGTTAGTTTCAGTAAAGGTTCTCCCGTCACATCACATTTAGGTCGAGGACTCCGTGAACTGTGAATGCACCGCGCGCAGGGACATGGGTTGTGCAAAGGTGCCTGCCTTGCATCGCGCCCTGGGTCCTTGGCTCCGTCGGATTCAAGTGATTCCCTCATGTTCTATTTAGAAACGTTCTCCTTTCTTGTCGAAAGGCGTAAAACATAAAACAAAACCAGCTGAATGAATTAGTTAATTAGTTACCTAAATATAAATGTGAAAATAATAATAACCCAAATAAAATGGCATTATGTGGACTAGTCGATTAACAGAAGTTTAGTCAAATTGCATCTAAAGGGATATTGTGATTAATCCAATATAGATATTGTCGTAAAGTACAGGACATAAATCTGTATGCATGCAACACGACTATTCATCTCAGCACACTCAAAAATGAAATTGATTGAAGTCTAATCTTATTTTATACATTTCAATAGCCTATATATTTTTATTTTTATTTAAAAACATTACAATAATAAAATACATGTTCTATTGTTATTATTATTAAAATATACCTGGTTTTCTGCGGTTTTGTCCGCCTAACAGACTGCAAGTTTGATCAGCATGTACGTAGCGCGCCCGCACGTGGTTGATTGTCCGACCGCATTCTAGGAAGAACGTAGCTGGAGTCTCGTGGCAGTCCTTCTTGAGTAGTGGGCAGGTTTCATCATTTCATTCTCCTTTCTATTTTCATCTGATGTAATAAATGATTCAAATGTATCCCTCTCCTTGAATCATAATCAAACTAATGGAATCTAATCCATCTCAAAAGAAGCATGTAAAATACCCGGTAAATAAATATGTAGGCTATTGCATTCATTTCATAGGCTATGAAAACAGGATTTTATTGCAAATGAAATTGAATTGTACAGTATTGTACGAGCTAAATTAATTATACAATTATATTGCAGTTTTAACATTAGGCCTACAATTGTAGCATATTTCAAATTGTGTATAGGGAGAATATCGGTAGATTATCTCTTTCAATTTAACCGTTGATTTACTCAAGAACTTTTATAAAAATATTATTGTGCAGGCATTGTACTATTATATAGGCTACTATAATAACATATATATACTCATTATTAACAGGCCTATACCGTATCAATTGACTATCTAACAGGAAAAACGGCATCTGTTTATTTAGTAGCTAATAATTATTATAATTGCAAAACCACAATCCGCTTCCCAAAGTGTAATCCTAAAATGTCAAGTAACACAAAATACATCTTTCCCTAACCTCTGTTTTTACAATCCAAAAATATTATTGAGATGGAATATTGAGATATTTTACAATTGTGATATGGAGCTAATATGGGCTAATTTTATATTATTTTAATGATAGTATAGTCTATAATTGAATCTGTCTTTCTAATTAAGTAGTTTCCTCACACGAGTAGGCTAGAGTAACATAATATAGAATTACTGCACATACTTGGGTTCAGCCGAGCCTAGAGACAGAATGCGCATGGAGGAGAAATTATTTTTTGCCCCTAAAATTCCATGTCACCTTTCCACTTTAAACAGCGATGGCAGTTGTCCCAAAACGTTGAAACCGAGGCTACATGTTGTTACAACACAGCACAATAGTCATCCTAACCTCATGGAGGATTATATACTTCATAAACGCATATTGCCAAAATATTTAGGCCCGGGGAGGGCGAGTTTGCACATCGGTGCAAAGATGAAAACACATTTTAATGTTAGCTTCACTACATTGAACATTCATGGCGACAAGCATAGTCACTATTCATGCATCTGTCTCATTTTGTTATCAGACCTCGGTCTATGTGATGGAATAACGAGGGCAACAGCATTCAAAAACACACACACAAACACACACGTTTATATTGAATGTCTTCATTTTTCCTAGCATGATGCAGGCAAAACGAATGCAGCATTTTATTCCGATACGGAAGGCATAAACTCAACAACAGCACAGAGCGTTTAGAATGCAGACCGTGAAGTTCAGACTGTGAAGTGCATTCCCCCCATTTCGCCTGCAGACATACAACATGTTTTGAAATGTTGTGAAAACAATAGTAGTAGACCAGGTTGGGATAACTCAAACATGGGTCAATTTAACCATTTATTTTTTACTCTCAAGATTGGTTGACCTAGCAGCTGGGTCTTTTTGAATATAATCCTTAGGTTATTTTCAGGAGGCGTGGCTTATTAGAGGCTGTCTTTCAGCTAGATATTATTGGCCACCCATGAGAGTAAATGTCATTCTTGTTCATCATATTAAATTTACACATTCTTCTATAATATTATTTATTAAATATTATAATAAGGTATACCATCTTGTTGCATGGCTTTTAGGGAACTCCTACACATCTGTAAGCCTCATTGAAGCTACAAAAATGCCAATGTTCAACATTAGCATGTGATAACTATACAACAGAACAGATGAACAGGAATGACATTTAGTCTCATGGGTGACTAAAAATAACTATCTGAAAGCCACGCCCCTACTAAATTAGGCCTCCAATCTTCTGATCTGACCTGCTGGGTCATATCTTAACAACCCAGCACCAATAAACCAGCACCCATCATTAATAACCCAGCAGTTTTGAAAGAAAACAACCCAACTAAGTGACTCAATGCCTGCAACCCAGCACAGCAGGTGGGTCAACCAAACAACCCAGTAGTTTTAGAGTGTGCACGTTTTCCGTCAGAGCACATGATCTGCACCTGGGCTGGGACATGGGCTGAAAGATAGCTTTGCTATGCATCTCTCTCACTCTCTCTCTCTCTCTCTCTCTCTCTCTCACCAGACCAGCCCATAGGCTAGGCAGCAGTCACCATGGTAACAGCAGCAAATGTCAAGCTCTCTCTCTCTCTCTTCGTGTGATGTGAACTCTTGACCTCGCTGTTAAAATCCCCCAGTAATGGATCTGGTTTTATGAGTATATGACTATTCTCCTGGCCACAGCTTGGCACACCATATGTCACTGTGTCTATTTTACATTAGATCTCTTTCCAAGCAGGGACAGGATGATATAGGCTATAGGCCTATAGCTTACTAGCTTACTTCATAGACAGAAAACAATCATTTTTATCCAACTGTGACTATGATATAGTATTCAAGCAGGCAAAGAATTTTTGTCTAAGTAAGCTATAGAGAAAATAACCTACAGGCCATTGTAGTGTCGGTGCACTCGCTGTAGTTTGGAGAACATCTTCCTATAGGCACCATCTTCCTATAACTCTTAAATTGACTTGGCTGGGATATAGCTCTGCTCTTCTCTGCACTAGATTCCTCTTCTGTTCACTGTGTGTATACACTCTTAGACTATTTAGAACCTAAAGGAGTTCTTTGGCTCTCCCCATACGAGAACCCTTTGAAGAACCTATTTTGGTTCCAGTTAGAATGCTTTTGGGTTCCATATAGAACCCTTTCCACAGAGGGTTCTACATGGAACCAAAAAGGGTTCTACCTGGAACCAAAAATGGTTATCCTATGCGGACAGCCGAAGAACCCCTTTGGAACCCTTTTTTCTAAGAGTGTAGTCTATTAGTCTGTTTTCACTGGGACTATGTGTTGTGAAATCACTAATGAAAATCCACTGTGGTGGAGGGAGCTAGGGGGTACTCACTGCCAAAAGCCATTTCTGCCCTGGCCGGCTGGAGCCCCAAGCCGCCAAGCCTCTTACTCTACTCTACTCCACTCTACTCTACTCTACTCTACTTTCTGCCAGGCTATAGACTAGGCAATACAAGCCCTGCCACGGATACATCAAAACAAACACAACCAGAGCAGACACACTCAGATCCTTCTTCACGGCCTTGCCACCGAGCCAATGAGATCCCTCCATCCCCCTCCCTCCCTCTCCCTCCCTGTTAGCCTACTGTATTTGCCTCTGGTCCGTTTGCTCATTGCTGCTTTCTGCTCTCTCTCTCCCTCTCTCTCTCTCGTTCTCTCTCTCTCCCTCTCCGACTTCACCCAGTCCCAAGGTAAAGGAAGACTAGTCTCAGAAAATGTTGTATTATTCTGTTTGTCAATCCAAGACACTCCATTTAGTATGATATGTTACGTTTCATATGGTATGTATTAATTTGTGGATGTCCATCACCCATTTCGTATGATATGTTATGAAATACAATTAGTATTATATGTTAAGAATTTTCAAAATGTAAACTATGTTACGATTTTGCAAAACATACAATATGTTATGACTTTTCAAAGCGTATGATATATTACAAATTCTAGCTAGGTGGCTAACGGTAGCTAGCTGGCTAACATTAGCTAGGTTAGGGGTTAAGATTAGGGATTAGGGTTAAGGTTAACTTTAGGAGTTAGGTTAAAGGGTTAAGGATAGGGTTAGGGTCCACTAAAAGGTTTAAGTTAGGGTTAGCTGAAGGATTAGCTAAAAGGGTTAAGGTTAGGGGAAGGGTTAGCTGACATGCTAAGTATTTGCAAAGTAACTAAAAAGTAGTAAGTAATTGAAAAGTTGCTAATTAGCAAAAAGGCTAAAGTTGTCCATGTTGAGATGAGATTTGCTAGCCATTCGCATTACACGCCCACCCATCCACCCCGGCCAACCATCCTACTAACCATCGGTCTTATTTAATCATATTAAACGTAACATATCATACTAATTTGAGTGTCCTGGACTTACAGTACATTTACTATGTTACGTCTAGTCTATGAGACCAGGCTGCCAGGCCAGACCAGGCAAGAGTACCTTCATTATACATAATCAATGTTTAATCTCCTCTCCTGAACCTGACGTTGCTTTTCACACTCTCTGCACAACCATTACATTTTAATGGCGGTAATCGAGATAAAACCAAAATGGAATAACTTTCCCTTCCATAACCCACCAAAAAAGAGAGAGAGAACTTTCACAGGGTGTCAGACAGTGCCAGACAGCGCTCTTAGAGTTTGGATTTTTTTGGTAAAACTTGTTAATATTTGAAGAGTACCTACATAAGAGCTTCATAACACATTCATAATCCATACATAACACATTCATAAGCTGCACTCTGGCACAGAAACACACCACTGTGTGAAATTCATTGTTCTGAGCAGAATCCTCCTGTCCCCCTTCTTGAATATTCTAATATTCTGGCTTGGATTCTCACAAACTGACATCCCTCCAAGAACTGCAGATAAATGTAAAATATTCAATAAATATTTTGTTAATGTTTGGACTATTTTACCGTTACACACAGAAAAACATACAGAGGAAATCTTGTTCAGATCTAGGTTTGAGGGCACCGTGGTGTGTGCGTGTGTGTGTGCATCCATTCATGTGTGTGCTTATGAGTGTCCATGTGTGTGTGTATGTGCATCCATGTGTGTGTGTGCTTATGTGTGTCCACGTGTGTGTGCATCCATGTCTGTCTGTGTGTGTCTGTGTGTATGTGTATCTAATTCTCTGTTAGTCTGTCATCGGTATTTGTTTATAGATGCCAATGTGTTCGTCTGTTGATCCAGCCTGACATTGAGAGAAGCGATGATCTGAATTCAGAATCGCAATGCCTGCCTGGCTTTGACCTGACCCCTATGCATTCCAGACCTGGGTTCAAACAGTATATGAAACAAGTTAAAATACATAAGAGGCGCTTGCCTGGTGCAATAGAACCAATGGACTAGTCCTCAAAGTGCAAATCAATCTTGTCTATCTGGCACTCAAGAACAAGATCAATAAAATACAAAAAAAAGTAATGTAACAAAAGCTCAATTGATTTGAACCCAGGTAGATCCGACGAATTCTTCCCTGCCCCCTCTTTCCTTCCCCTTTCCCCCTCTCTCTCTGGATTAGGGTTATGGGGCGGCAGGTAGCCTAGTGGTTAGACTGTTGGGCAAGTAACCGAAAGGTTGCTGGATCGAATCCCCAAGCTGACAAGGTAAAAATCTGTCGTTTTTCCCCTGAACGAGGCAGTTAACCCACTGTTCCCTGGTAGGCTGTCATTGTAAATAAGAATTTGTCCTTAACTGACTTGCCTAAAATATATATATTTTTTAAATACCCAGGTAGGTGAGTTCTGTTGACCTCTCTATCTAGCCTTGGGTCCTCTCATCAGCTCCCTTGTCCCAGCGCTCCCTCTCAAGGCTTCAGAGGCGTCTGTGGCGATGACATCGTTTGTTCATTTGGGGAAGCTCACCTGGGACCCGGCGGTGTCATGTCACGCTTGTCACGTTGCGTAACCACTCCTCCCGCCCTGCCACCTGACCTCTCCGTCAACCGTAGCGTTGTCGCCAGGGGTAACGTCCCGATCGGGAGGCGAGGACGAGCGATGAGAAACAGCACCTCACCCTTCCTCCTCCTCCTTCTTCTTCTTCCACAAGCAGACGCTGTGGACACAGTGGGGTCAAACACTTTCTAAGAGTGTATTGGGGTTTGGGTTGATGAACGGGGAAATATGCATGGTCATAAAAATAAATAAATAAATTACAGTGGTGCTGTATAGGACAGAGTCACTCGTCCTGAAATAAACATTTTAAGTATTTAAAGCACAGTTGTTTTTTTAATATAATGAATGGAATCTCAATACAAGAATGAACAGAAGTGGGGAATAAAATGAAATAAAAAGTGTTGAATAAACATATTCTAGATTCAAGAGCAAGCTGAACAATCTATTGAAGAGAAGTGAGAGTGAAGGGAACGATCCGTCTCCATGACACCATCTTATGGACAACAACAGTCACTGCATTTCAAACCATGAAACCCAAAATAATCTCCTCCAACCCCTTTCACAGATCTGTTCGAAAACAGGCAAATATTGTTGACTAAAAACAAACTCAGCCATTCTTTGCTATCAGCTCAAACCAATCCAATAGTATTCATTAGATATGAATTAGGCTCACAGACAATTGCACACAAGGATTTTAGTAGTCACTCCAACCTGTATATCAACATGGACAAATCCAGACAGATGTAGCTTTTCATTGTAAAATGCCTACCATATTTTGAGATAGCCAGAGTATAGTTTCTCTCTGGTTTAGATGCAAGCTGTATTGGAGCTGGACATACAATACGGTCTCCCCGCCCACCCCATCCGCCCCCTCTCAGCCCTCTCAGCCAATGGGAGCTCGGCAGACCCTCAGGGGTGTGTCTCATTAGCTAGATTCCAGGACCTGGCTCAGTCCCACTGCACGCGCTCAGTTGGAAGAGATGCGCTCCAGAGGGGCCGACATCATCTGCATCATCTCCTTCTGTAGGAAACGGCAGGAGAGGAGATGGAAACGGCAGGAGAGGAGATGGAAACGGCAGGAGAGGAGAGTGGAGGAGAGGAAAGTAGAGGAGTGGGGAAGAGAGGAGAGGGAGGATAGGAAAGGGGAGGAGGGGAGAAGAGATAAGAGAAGTTGTGCCATCCAGGCCAAACACTCTCTGTTTATTCATGTCCATCTCTCTCAATTTCAATTTATGGGTCTTTATTGGCATGGGAAACATATGTTTACATTGCCAAAGCAAGTGAAATAAATAATAAACAAATGTGAAATTAACAATAAAAAATGTACATTAAACATTACACTCAAAAGTTTCAAAAGAATAAAGACATTTCAAATGTAATATTATGTCTATATTCTGTGTTCTAATGATGTGCAAATAGTAAGTACAAAAGAGAAAATAAATGAACATAAATATAGGTTGTATTTACAATGGTGTTTGTTCTTCACTGGTTGCCCTTTTCTTGTGGCAACATGTCACAAATCTTGCTGCTGTGATTGCACACTGTGGTATTTCACCCAATAGATATGGGAGTTTATCAAAATTGGATTTGTTTTCGAATTCTTTGTGGGTCTGTGTAATCTGAGGGAAATATGTGTCTCTAATATGGTCATACATTTGGCAGGAGGTTAGGAAGTGCAGCTCAGTTTCCACATCATTTTGTGGGCAGTGTGCACATAGCATGTCTTCTCTTCAGAGCCATGTCTGCCTTCAATTTCTCAATAGCAAGGCTATGCTCACTGAGTCTGTACATAGTCAAAGCTTTCCTTAAGTTTGGGTCAGTCACAGTGGTCAGGTATTCTGCCACTGTGTACTCTCTGTTTAGGGCCACATAGCATTCTAGTTTGCTCTGTGCATTCTAATTTTCTGTGTCTTTCCAATGTGTCAAATAATTATATTTTTGTTTTGTCATGATTTGGTTGGGTCTAATTGTGCTGCTGTCCTGGGGCTCTGTGGGTTCTGTTTGTGTTTGTGAACAGAGCCCCAGGACCAGCTTGCTTAGGGGGCTCTTCTCCAGGTTCATTTCTCTGTAGGTGATTGTCACGGTTGTCGTAGGATGAAGGAGCAGACCAAAGCGCAGCGTGTATATCATTCCACATTTTCTTTATTAAACTGAAACTATGCAATACATACAAATAAACTGAATGAACAAAAACAACAAACTGTGACAAAGCGTTACAACATACACTTACTCAAAAACAATCTCCCACAAACCCAGGTGGGAAAAACAACTACTTAAGTATGATCTCCAATTAGAGACAACGATGACCAGCTGCCTCTAATCATCCCAAAAAAGCCCAACATAGAAATACAAAAACTAGAACATAACAACATAGAAAATCTAAACTAGAAAAATAAACCTGTCACGCCCTGACCTACTCTACCATAGAAAATAACAGCTTTCTATGGTCAGGACGTGACAGTACCCCCCCAAAGGTGCGGACTCCGAACGCCACCTAAAACAACAACAACAAAAAACAAAAAATACTTATTTTCCTGATTAAAATGCAAATCAATTTCTAACATTTTTTACATGCGTTTTTCTGGATTTTTTTGTTCTGTCTCTCACTATTCAAATAAACCTACCATTAAAATTATAGACTGATCATTTCTTTGTCAGTGGGCAAATGTACAAAATCAGCAGGGGATCAAATACTTTTTTCCCTCACTGTATATTTTTGGATGCTCTATTCTGAGCTTTTAGATAGGACCAAACCTAAGACCTGGCAGGGGAAGAGAGGACAGAGAAGAGAGGGCTTGGTGAGTGGGTTTAAATAGCCATGAAAGAAGCCACCTGTAGCCCAAGCCAAGCGAGCTACCTAATTCAGAGATGCCCCTTGGCGGTGGCATAGTTAGGTGGGGGGGAGAGAGATAGGGGAGATGAGCCCCTACCTCATGGTCCACCAGTTTTAAAACATCCTGTACCCCCATGAGACCTGACCTTTCCCGCCAGAGATCTCCCATCTTTCCTTCCACTATACTCACATCTATCCCTTCCACCAATGCTTTCAAAACAATTAACTCTACAATGCCCAAACCTCGGGCTTTCAAAACTATTAACTCTCCCATGCCCAAACCTAGGGCTTTTTCATTGTGTTTACTTGATAGCTACCTACACAAATAGGTAGCTAGAACAAAGTGTTAATAAGATTAAAAGTCATTAACAATGCCCAAACATAGGGCTTTCAAAACTATTAACTCTCCAATTCCCAAACCTAGGGCTTTCAAAACTATTAACTCTCCAATGCCCAAACCTAGGGCTTTCAAAACAATTAACTCTCCAATTCCCAAACCTAGGGCTTTCAAAACTATTAACTCTCCAATGCCCAAACCTAGGGCTTACAAAACAATTAACTCTCCAATGCCCAAACCTAGGGCTTTCAAAACAATTAACTCTCCAATGCCCAAACCTAGGGCTTTCAAAACAATTAACTCTCCAATTCCCAAACCTAGGGCTTTCAAAACTATTAACGCTCCAATGCCCAAACCTAGGGCTTACAAAACAATTAACTCTCCAATGCCCAAACCTAGGGCTTTCAAAACAATTAACTCTCCAATGCCCAAACCTAGGGCTTTCAAAACAATTAACTCTCCAATGCCCAAACCTAGGGCTTTCAAAACAATTAACTCTCCAATGCCCAAACCTAGGGCTTACAAAACAATTATCTCTCCATTACCCAAACCTAGGGCTTTCAAAACTATTAACTCTCCAATGCCCAAACCTAGGGCTTTCAAAACAAGCTTTAATCAATAGCTCACCTTTTCTTTTGGGGGGGGGGGGGTATTAGAATACTACCTCGCCACAACTTCCACACTCCAAAGGCTTTCAAAAGCATATACATTTTAGTGGACGGTCTTATCCAGAGCGACTAACAGTAGTGAATGCATAGATTTCATATATATCATTTCATTTCATGCATTTAAAAAAAAAATATATATTTTATATTATAGATGTAAATAAAATAAAACGACCATGGCTAAAATGTACTTTAATTCGCCATTCCGAAAGGCTCATTAAAATCTAGCATCTGTTCTTCACCTTTGAGCACCCGACAGACTAAGTAGGCTTTATTATCTTTACTGTCTATCATGTGGTACAGTAAGCTACTAGTTATTTCTTTGGAAAGCTACATGGTTTTGAATAATGCATGCGGTGAACACGGTGAAAGGTATGCTAATTGTGTTGGAATATAAGCTATTAAAACCACTTGAATACTAATGGGAACGTTGAAGCAGCATCACCGTCCACGTCCCAAATGGCATCCTATTCCCTTATTCCCTGTGGGCTCTGTTCAATAGTAGTGCACTACATGGGGAATAGGGTGCCAATTGGAAAACAGTACTATGTTTCTCCTCTTGGGTCGAGTGGAGGAAAAACTCCATTGTTCCAAAAGCCATTATTCAAATTAGTTTTTTTGTGTGCATTTTCTTTAATAGAAATCAACCAAACCATTAACTCCTGTGTTAACAAAGCCATAAAATGCATCCCAAATGGCACCTTATTCCCTACATAGTTTTACTACCTCCCAAAGCGCTCAGGTCAAAAGTTATGGACTATAAAGGAAATAGGGTACCATTTAGGACACACACATAGGTATATATATTTTTACTACAGCACCACTTGTGGATGGTAGGTAGGCTAGTGAGTGTTCATTGGGTGCACTGTTCTGATCTAGTCTATGTAAATGCAGCTTTACAATCACAAGAGCTCTAAAAAAGGTGAAAGGTCATCGTGGACCAATCTAAGCTCAGTCCACCTGGAACCAGTAAGAGGTTGCCTCAAAGTGGTTCCATCTATTTCTATGTGGGCATCCCAAATGGCACCCTAATTCCCTGGGCTCTGGTCAACAGTACTGCAATAAATAGGGAATAGGGAGCTATTTGGAGAGCTATTTGGGAAGCAGACTATGGTTCCATCAGCCACTATTGTTCCCACCACACCAGGGATACAGGTACAAGTAGGCCTACACTGATGTGAGTAAAGATGATCTTTGTCTCCCTACATTAACATCATGTTTGTGTCCCAAATGGCACCCTATTCCTCCTATAGAGCATAGGGCTCTGGTCAAAAGTAGTGCACTGTAAAGGGATTTGGGTGCTATTTGGGATGCAAGCCATGAGAGTAAGCCTGAATGGATAGAAGGCAGGGAGAAAGCGATATGATATAGTGCAATGGGATTCTATCACATACCATGAGTCACTATATGAGGTTTTCAAAAAACAACCGCATTTTGGTGCAAAACGATAGTAGCCCATGCTATGGTCCTAATGTTTCTCAAAATACAGTCAAAGCTAATGTGTAGCTGAAAAGCTCCAAGGTAGTGTTGCCATAGTTTTGAATAAGAAATACTGTACAGTATATGTTAAGTAAACAGATGTAATGTAGGCCTATATCTAAGACTTTCATTGTGGTATCGCCATAGATCATTTATGTTGGGATGTGCCAGTGACAGATAAGTGAAGTGATGGAAAATTGGAAATAACCTGGGCCCAGTTTCCCTAAAGCATCTAAAGGCTAATTCATGGTTAGAGGTTTCCCTAAAGCATCTTAAGGCTAATTCATCGTTAGAGGTTTCCCTAAAGCATCTTAAGGCTAATTCATCATTAGAGGTTTCCCTAAAGCATCTTAAGGCTAATTCATGGTTAGAGGTTTCCCTAAAGCATCTTAAGGCTAATTCATGGTTAGAGGTTTCCCTAAAGCATCTTAAGGCTAATTCATGGTTAGAGGTTTCCCTAAAGCATCTTAAGGCTAATTCATCGTTAGAGGTTTCCCTAAAGCATCTTAAGGCTAATTCATGGTTAGAGGTTTCCCTAAAGCATCTTAAGGCTAATTCATGGTTAGAGGTTTCCCTAAAGCATCTTAAGGCTAATTCATGGTTAGAGGTTTCCCTAAAGCATCTTAAGGCTAATTCATCGTTAGAGGTTTCCCTAAAGCATCTTAAGGCTAATTCATGGTTAGAGGTTTCCCTAAAGCATCTTAAGGCTAATTCATCGTTAGAGGTTTCCCTAAAGCATCTTAAGGCTAATTCATCGTTAGAGGTTTCCCTAAAGCATCTTAAGGCTAATTCATCGTTAGAGGTTTCCCTAAAGCATCTTAAGGCTAATTCATGGTTAGAGGTTTCCCTAAAGCATCTTAAGGCTAATTCATGGTTAGAGGTTTCCCTAAAGCATCTTAAGGCTAATTCATCGTTAGAGGTTTCCCTAAAGCATATTTACGTCTAAGTTAATCGTTAGAACCATATGATCTGGTTCTAACAGTGAATTAACCTCCAGATACTTTTGGGAAACCGGGCCCTGTTGTGCCACAAAAGTCTGTGCTGCTGCTACTTGGATGCATTAAAAACTGTAGAAAGCCACTTTGTTGTAACCCGACTTTTTATCATTAGAGAAGGTGATAGATAATTACATATAGAAATTAGGGTTAGAGACTGCTGGTGACAGCGATTCTAAGCTAGCATCAGCCCTACTTGTTTTTTTTCGACCAAGGTGGTGAACTATAAGTGGGTGACTTGGCTATCCAACATTGGTGCAGCGGTGAGTGGACTTTAAGTAAATGATTCAAAGTGGACATTTCGACCTACGCGAGCATTGTTTTCACCACACATTCAATATTTGCAAGTTTAGTGAGCAATTACAGTGTAGGCCTGTATTAGCCTCTACATACATTTCAATTGGAAATTGAAAGAGTTGGAAGATGAGGACAAGCCATGTATCTTTTTTTAAATCTTCAATAAGTGGTTGATTTAAAACAAAACATTTATCTGAAAGATGTTTGCCCCCTGCAGCGATGTTCAAACACAAATGGACTTCTTTGAAAGAGCATTTCGCGCGTCCACTCCTTGCGCCATGACAGACAGCTGGCATTGTACGATGATTGGTTACAGAAATGGCAACATTCGCAGCAACGAGGAGTCGACCACTCCACAATTACCGCTGATTGCGCGTGAGTGTTTTGGCTCTCCTAGCGGTCTGTGAGCAAGAAAAGCAGTTTGTTTTCATATCTTTTACTTTGGCATAAAAGCTTGATGCTTTTAAAAGCCATATAGACTAGAACCTCCTCATCTAGACTCATAATTTACCTGTCAATGGCTGAGCTGTCTTCAGTGAGAGGGCGATTTCCTGCGGTGATAATTGCGGCGGAAGGGTTGGCTCCCCTGCCCTCCTCATGACAAAATATTAGTCAACATTCTTTATAGAGAGCAATTTAAATTCTATGAAAGCCTGTCTAACGCTCTCCCCGACCAATATGTCGTTTTTATTTCTGTGGAAACATGTTCAATTCTCTGGTAGGCCTATCAAATAAAGATCGATGTAGCTCACAAGTTATAGGCCTATCAATCCTGTCTGTAAATACTGCAACAGTGCCTTGTTTGCTTCAACACCAACAAAGCACAGTAGAATAACATCTCGGAAGAGTCACTGCAACAATTCAGTAATATTTAATCATTCACATCTTAAGATTGTACAGTTTCTTATATTTTTCTAAATGCTTTAAAAAAAGATTGGATATCTGTGCCTGTACTCACAAAGCAGCTCAGTGTATGAGTGCTGATCTAGAATCAGTTGAACCTTTTCGATCATAATGAACAAGACGTCATGGAGAGGGGGAACCCGATCCTTGATCAGCACTCCACCTTTGATATACTTTGTGCATGTATGCTACTTTATATTTAACCCTGTATACTACCTTATATATGTCCATGTCAAACATTTCTACACCTGTACTGGTGCTGGACACATTTCAACACTCATGAACTAGGCCCAGTTTCCCAGAGGCATCTTAAGGCTTAAGGCTAAGTTCATCGTTAGAGCCATAGGATCCTATGGTTCTAAAATGAACTTAGCCTCAAGATCCTTTTGGGAAACTGTGCCCAGGTCTGTCATCTACAGAAAGTGACACAAGATCTCCATCTTGTGGTAAAACTATAAGCGGTCATATGGGTAATTCTGCATGAAACTGGAACAAAAATAATTAGGATCTTTATTTTCTTTTTACATGAAAACATATTTTGGAGCAAGATTGTTTGGTAGTCTACATATTTGAAATTTGTATGTAAAAGTATTGTTGAGGAATTAATAATTACATTTGGAATATTTGTGACATTTGTGAACGACCCACATGAAAAATCGGTGTTTCCTTTCCTTCTTGTTGTTTGGCCCTGTATTTGGTATCTGTAACATATCTGTTTATCAGTGAATTCTTTTTTTAAATCTCATTAAAAAAAAGAAACACATTAAATACAACTCATCCCACCGTTGATCTCTTCACAAAGGTTTCTTTCCAAACAGCTTGTGAGGATTTTCTCTCATCCCAGTCCCCCCTCTCATCCAAACTGAAGATCAGTCTCCATTGTATTGATAGTCACTGGTTCTCTATCAGCTCTGCTGTTTGGGACTCGGTCTTCCTGCTAGCCAGAACATAGTACTGTATTTACCCCCAAGTTGTCCCAGGAGCCACTGACTTTTTACAATGACAGCCTAGGAACAGTGGGTTAACTGCCTTGTTCAGGGGTAAAACAACAGATTTTTAGTTTGTCAGATCAGGGATTCGATCTAGCAACCTTTCAGTTACTCGCTTAATGCTCTAACCACTAGGCTACCTGCCACTTGGCGATAACCTGTTAATGTCTTAAATTTCCTTATAATTCTCCTTCTCTTCCTCAATTGTTAAAATCACACAATACACACCAGATGATGAAATCAAAAACACTTGTCTTCCTCAATTTTTTTTTTACTACAAAACATAGAAATGTGCCATTTTAACAAATGATGTTGGGGTGGTGCTGGAGATGATGAATATAAAGTTGAAGATTTTTTTTTATTTCCCTTTAAAATTGGTTATGTAAATGCTTGTATACAGACCTTCATTTTGTTGTGAACCTATTTATCTTGATTATTAATCTACTATATTTCATACATATACTGTAAGTATATTTTCTATTTCCAGTTATAGGAAGTATAGAGCAGGGACTGCTACAACACTGCCCTGTGGTTGCAAGGGTGGCTCCTCCATTTTGGGTAAATTGTGCCCTCTACTGGACTTCAATACCAGATTCCTTATGACATTACTGTAGCATTATTTGTACTTAAATGAACATGCACTGTATGTAGATAATTCTACAAAAAATTTATTAGGACATTACTGATAAGTAACTTGCACCCTATGAACACAGACAGTGTTGACAGTGACTGGTGCCCTACAACATCAACAGAGAGAGAGGTAGAGGGGAGGCAGGTGTTGGATGACTACTCCCTTTCCACAAATCAGGAAGTGGCAAATATAAGGTAGACACGATCAGATAACTTCTTCTTTTTTAAAGTTTTATGGCCACCACCTACTGTACTGGGTCTTCTTCTTTTATATTGTTGAGTCAATTAGACAATGCCCATTTCAAGCTTCTCTTTCTAAAAAAGTAAAAGTTATTTCAGAATATTTTGGGAAGATAGCTGGCTGTCATTGATCTTCCTTTGTAGTATACCTCTCTGGACACAAATCAGGATATCAGGATATCACATATCAGGTAGACAGCAGTGGAGGCTGCTGAGGGGAGAACGGCTCATAATAATAATGGGTGGAACAGAGCAAATGGAATGGCATCAAACACATGGAAACCACATGTTTGATGTATTTGCTACCATTCCACTAATTCCGCTCCAGCCATTACCACGAGGCCATCCTCCCCTATTATCATGCCACCAACCTCCTGTGGTAGACAGGATACGTTACAAAGAACCATTTTGGACACACTTCGACAGAAGAGTACATGACAGAAAAATGTAAAATCGAGAAAAAAATCCTGACAAAAAGAGAGTGTTGAAAGGCAAGGACTTTAATAACTATATTAATGTTTTCTACACTCACAAAGTTTGTTTAGGTAAGTCGTCAGCGTAGCTTTCAAGGATGACTACAATCTAGGGTGAGCTGTCGTATAAATGGATAAATCTCCCATGAGCAAGCGTGATGGAGAGATCAGAAAGAAGTGGTGTGTTTTGTACTTACACACCAGTGTGTTTTATGACTGTATGTTCTCACAAATACCTAGAACCTGCGTTGTGCTTTGACTGATTGGTTGTTCAAATACTTGCACACAGACCTTAATGTGTTGGGAACCTTTTTATATTGCTGATAAACATTTGTTATTCTGCTGTATTGTATACATACTAATTATATTTTCTTTTTACCATTATGGGCTGTTTCCTCATGTTAGTGGGTTCTTTGTGACTCTGGGAATGTTGAAAAAACTGATTTAATCAATATTGTAAGCAGCAGTAACATCTCATTCCTGTTTGCTTTCAACATGCAGGTTTTTCTCTCTGAATGGTACAAACTATATTAGAGAGAACTGTACTTGCGTATATACTTATGCATATACAGTGCATTCGGGAAGTATTCAGACCCCTTCACCTTTTTCCACATTTTGTTACGTTACAGCCTTATTCTAAAATTGATAAAAGAAAATAAATTCCTCATCAATCTACACACAATACCCCATAATGACAAAGCGAAAACAGGTTTCAGACATTTTTGCTAAAAAATACCAGAAATAGCTTATTTGTATTAGTATTCAGACCCTTTGCTATGAGACTCGAAATTGAGCTCAGGTGCATCCTGTTTCCATTGATCATTCGTGAGATGTTTCTACAACTTGATTGGAGTCCACCTCTGGTAAATTCAATTGATTGGACATGATTTAGAAAGGCACACACTTGTCTATATAAGGTCCCACAGTTGACAGTGCATGTCAGAGCAAAAACCAAGCCATGAGGTCGAAGGAATTGTCCGTTGAGCTCCGAGACAGGATTGTGTCGAGGCACAGATCTGGGGAAGGTTACCAAAACATTTCTGCAGCATTGAAGGTCCCCAAGAACACAGTGGCCTTTATCATTCTTAAATGGAAGAAGTTTGGAAACACCAAGACTCTTCTTAGAGCTGACTGCCCGGGACAAACTCTGCTATAGGAGGAGAAAGGCCTTGGTCAGGGTGGTGACCAAGAACCCGATGGAGATGGGAGAACCTTCCAGGAGGACAGCCATCTCTGCAGTACTCCACCAATCAGGCCTTTATGGTAGACTGGCCAGATGGAAGCCACTCCTCAGTAAAAGGCACATAACAGTCCGTTTGGAGTTTGCCAAAAGGCACCTAAAGGGTGCTGGGTTGACCTAGCAGCTGGGTCTTTTTTAATGTAATCTTAAGGTTATTTTCAGAAGTCGTGGAATATTAGGGGTGTGTCTTTCAGCTCGATTTTATTGGTCACCCATCTATTTCTTGTTCATTTTACATAATGAAAATTAAAATGTTCCTTATTTTCTGTTGTTGCATTATACACATTCTTCTATAATATTAAGATTATTTTCTACATATTATAATAAGGTATACTGTACCAACTTATTGCATCATAAAGTATACCACCTAATTGTGTCCCAACAATGGGATTCCCATAGGCTTTGAGGGAACACATACACTTCTGTAGCCTCATTGAAGCTACAAAAATGTAAATGTTCAATCTTAACATGCGATAACTATACAGCAGAACAGATGAACAGGTATGACATTTACTCTCATGGGTGGCTAAAAATAACTATCTGAAAGCCACGCCCCTACTAAACTACACCTCCAGTCATCTGATCTGACCTGCTGGGTTATATCTCAATAACCCAGCACCAATAACCCAGCAGTTTTTAAGGGATCTGCCCCTTTTTTTACATTTTCGCCTAAAATGACATACCCAAATCTAACTGCCTGTAGCTCAGGACCTGAAGCAAGGATATGCATATTCTTGATACCATTTGAAAGGAAACACTTTGAAGTTTGTGGAAATGTGAAAGGAATGTAGGAGAATATAACACATTAGATCTGGTAAAAGATAATACAAAGAAAAAAACTAATGTTTTTTTGTATGTTTTTGTACCATCATCTTTGAAATGCAAGAGAAAGGCCATAATGTATTATTCCAGCCCATTTGCAATATAGATTTTGGACACTAGATGGCAACAGTATATATGCAACATTTTAGACTGATCCAATGAACCATTGGATTTCTGTTCAAAATGTTGTATTAAGACTGCCCAAATGTGCCTAATTGGTTTATTAATAACTTTTCAAGTTCATAACTGTGCACTCTCCTCAAACAATAACATGGTATTATTTGACTGTAATAGCTACTGTAAATTGGACAGTGCAGTTAGATTAACACGAATTTAAGCTTTCTGCCAATATTAGATATGTCTATGTCCTTGGAAATGTTCTTGTTACTTACAACCTCATGCTAATCGCATTAGCCTACGTTAGCTCAACCATCCCACAGGGGACCCACCGATCCTGTAGAGGTTTTAAAGAAAACGACTCAACTGAGTGACCCAATGCCTGCAGCCCAGTGGTTGGGTCAACCAAACAGCCCAGCGATTGGGTCAACCAAACAGCCCAGCGTTTTTTTTTTAGTGTGACTCTATTTCCTCAAGATCACTGTGACCCCCTAATGCTAGTATAATAATGTAGATTATGTAAGTAATGTATATAATGTAGATGCAGATAAGGTAGATCATGTGGGAAATGTAGGAACTCTAGATGTGGATAATGTAGAAAATGTAGATGTATATACTGTAGATAATGCATTTAATGTCAATGTAAGTAGTGTAGATAATGTAGGTAATGTAGGCAATGTAGATGTACAGTAGATAATGTAACTAATTGTGCACGCTGAGGCTACAGTGTAAATGTGTGTTTAGTTTACGTCATTCTATTTTATCTCTGACAGTCTGACAACAAAACATCAGAGTGACATTCACACTCTGATTATGAGTCAAGTTGGCTTGTCTCCAGTACTTGCCCATCTTTCACTGTCTGTCCAACAGAGATGACACATTCCACACCTTCATCCCAAATTGGCCGAACCGCCTACTCAAAGAGCCCAATGCAACCTAAACTCCTTATTCACACAGCCCATCCTAACACTGAGACTGGCTCTCTCGCACATTCTCTCTCACACACACACACACACACACACACACACACACACACACACACACACACACACACACACACACACACACACACACACACACACACACACACACACACACACACACACACACACACACACACACACACACACACACAACATTATCTCTGCCATGGAGAGGGCCCTTCCCTCCCCTATATATAAGTGGATGCAGAGGGTCCCCATACAGAGAGCCAGTAGCAGCTTGTCTGTGTGAGAGAGACAAACAGCCCACGGAGGAACAACTCTACCAGTCTACTGCAGCCTTCCCCTCTTCAACTTCTACAGAGGTGAGTTTAGTCTTCACTGGTCACTGCAAGCCCTTTAATTCGGCCCATGTATCCATCTCTCCATTTTGTTACATACTACAGCACCTTTAAAAAAAATTCTAAACGCTAATAAAAGCAGATTTTATGTGGGTACCTGGGGGCTTATGAAAGTTCTAAATGGAATGTTCCAGTTCCAGCATGTGAACAGAGTGCTGGTTTGAATTGTTCTTTATTCCACACCATGATCTGGTTCAGTTTATTCCACACTGTGATCTGGTTCAGAATCAGGATTATTTGATGCTTCTGCATCTTTTTCTTTTCCTTTGGTTGTAAAATGCTGTTAAACTATTAATGCAGGAGTCACGTTTGCACAAGTGTGTATATTTATGTTAATGCATGTTCACACCACACTACATGCAACTGTATGGGGACATTTTTGTAGTGCAAAGGCATTGCGCAAAGTGGAAAAAATGATATAAAGCTATGGTTACATTTGAAAAATGTCCTCAACAATGTAAAGAGAAGACTTGATGTATTGCTTCGTTAAAACAATTTTTTAATAATCAGCTCCTTATAACACACATTGTAGAAGAAAAGTTTCAAACTAAATCACACTGCGAGATTATAAGGAGGTTCCCGGTATTTTTTGCACTCTGAAAATGTAGCCCTGTACAGTAAAATAGTAATACCCTGCAGCATTTCCACAACAAATAGGCACAGTCCCAAAGAACATCTATAAAAACCTGTGGTGATGTTGTTTCTACAGAATGCACGTTTGTGTGCACTCTAAAAAAAATGCTGGGTTGTTTGGTTGACACAGATGCTGTTTGGTTGACATACACCCCAAACCTGTCTCCTGGACCAGCACAGCAAACGCCCATTACATAACGACTCCATTCTCAAATAGGTGTTTGTGCCACAAAGCTGCATGACGTATGATGTGCCATACTTACATTTTATGAAAACAACCATTGTGTATTGAATTATTAAAACAGTGATACCACACTCTTACATACTCGTTTCAATAACCCCCCCCCCCGCTCCTCCCTCCTCCCTACCTATAATAAACAGGCTGTGAAAGTAAAGACCCCCAGGGGGGATGGTTGGGTGAGGTGATCTTTAGCTTAGTGTTGCTTTATCAAATCAAATCAAATGTTATTTGTCACATGCGCCGAATACAACAGGTGTAGTAGACCTTACAGTGAAATGCTTACTTACAAGCCCTTAACCAACCATGCAGTTTTACGAAAAAAATACCTAAAAAAATAAGAAATAAAAGTAACAAATATTTATAGAGCAGCGTTAAAATAACTATAGCGAGGCTATATGAAAGGGGCTACAGAGTCAATGTGCGGGGGGGCACTAGTTAGTAGAGGTAATTGAGGTCACCTGTACATGTCGGTAGAGTTATTAAAGTGACTATGCATAGATAATAACAGAGAGTAGCGTAAAAGAGGTGGGGGCCAATACAAATAGTCTGGGTAGCCATTTGATTAGATGTTCAGGAGTCTTATGGCTTGGGGGTAGAAGCTGTTTAGAAGCCTCTTGGACCTAGACTTGGCGCTCCGGTACCGCTTGCCATGTGGTAGCAGAGAGAACAGTCTATGACTGGGGTGGCTGGGGTCTTTGACAATTTTTAGGGTGTCCTTTGACACTGCCTGGTATAGAGGTCCTAGATGGCAGGAAGCTTGGCCCCAGTGATGTACTGGGCTGTACGCACTACCCTCTATTGCACCTTGCGGTCGGAGGCCGAGCATTTGCCATACCAGGCAGTGATGCAACCAGTAAGGATGCTCTCGATGGTGCAGCTGTAGAACCTTTTGAGGATCTGAGGACCCATGACAAATATTTTCAGTCTCTTGAGGGGGAATCGATTTTGTCGTGCCCCCTTCACGACTGTCTTGTTGTGCATGGACCATGTTAGTTTGTTGGTGATGTGGACACCAAGGAACTTGAAGCTCTCAACCTGCTCCACTACAGCCCTGTCGATGAGAATGGGGACGTGCTCGGTCATCCTTTTCCTGTCGTCCACAATCATCTCCTTGTCTTGATCTCGTTGAGAGAGAGGCTGTTGTCTTGGCACCACATGGCCAGATCTCTGACTTCCTCCCTATAGGCCGTCTCGTCATTGTCAGTGATCAGGCCTACCACTGTTGTGTCATCGTCAAACTTAAGGATGGTGTTGGAGTCGTGCCTGACCGTGCAGTCATGAGTGAACAGGGAGTACAGGAGGTGACTGAGCACGCACCTCTGAGGGGCCCCTGTGTTGAGGATCAGCGTGGCGGGTGTGTTGTTACCTACCCTTACCACCTGGGAGCGGCTCGTCAGGACATCCAGCATCCAGTTGCAGAGTGAGGTGTTTAGTCCCAGGGTCCTAAGCTTAGTGATGAGCTTTGAGGGCACTATGGTGTTAAACGCTGAGCTGTAGTCAATGAATAGCATTCTCACATAGGTGTTCCTTTTGTCCAGGTGTGAAAGCGCAGTGAGGAGTGCAATAGAGATTGCATCATCTGTGGATGATCGACTTGCAGTATGTGTCTAGAGACTTAATTTACTTCCATGGTTTTGATGTTAGTCCCTATAAGATGGAAGCTTGTGGCTCAATGGAGTTTGAACTAATCCAACATTAGTAACTTTGCACCACTGCTTGTAGTTTATGATGGGGTCTAATAGCTTGTTGTTTTATGACTGCTGGACCTGCGCTAAATGCAAAGCCTATTTCGTGAACTGCCAGGTTTGGACTTGGATACAGAGTATATAGTTTCTTCATTTATATTTTAACCCCTACTTACTATTATTACCTCCTACTTGTAAATCTGTTCCATAATATTACTTAATTTTACCACAAATACTGGCATATTTGTATTGGTACATAGTCTTTTTCGCTACGTGCCCAAATTATCAAAATGACCCACCGCAAATGGAATGTTTTTACTTTTTTTTTTAAATGAATCCAACATGTTGATTCTAAACAAAGAAATGTGATGACATCACTGTTGTGACCCCCGCTGACACAAAATCAGGGATGATTCAAGTTTAGAATTCCTTGATCGTTAACAACCCTTTTTCTCTTTAATTCAGCTGAACTGCACAGTTTAATGGCACTCAGAATAACACAACGCCAAAACAAACAACACAAAAATGTTTGACTTTGCCAACCGCTTTTTGGAATTGCGCCCTCGTTTTCTTTATACAGCACATAATTAAACAAGAAAAAAACAAACACAGGCTCCTCTCAGTGAAACCACAAAGCCTTTCATACGTAAGTTTGCTGATCTAGTCACTGATATGCAAATATTTATTTGATATATATACATGTGGCTTGTGTTAAAGTTTACGTGTGTCTCATCCAGCTCCGTACTCACGCTCACTACTGCTGCCATACCTCAATGTGAAACAGATGGTTGTCGGAACAGTTCATCCCTTAGCATCCTGAATATGAATGGAGTTGTCAGTGATATGCTACCATCGATGGAATTTAGGACCGGTGTTCATTAAGCATCTCAGATTGCTGATCTGGGATCAGATCCCCTCCTGCCCATTTCATATTATTCTTTATGAACTTCTGAACTGTTCTGCGGTATCGTATATCATTATCACTCTGTCTGTCTGCTTGCCTGTCTGTCTGTCTGCTTGCCTGTCTGTCCTTCTGCCTGTATGTCTGTCTGCCTGTCTACCTGTCTGTCTGTCCAGCCTTCCCTGTAGCTCAGTTGGTAGAGCATGGTGTTTGCAACACCAGGGTTGTGGGTTCGATTCCCACGGGGGGCCAGCACAGAAAAAAAAAAAAAAAAATGTATGAGTTGTATGAAATGTATGCATTCACTACTGTAAGTCGCTCTGGATAAGAGCGTCTGCTAAATGACTAAAATGTAAATGTAAAATGTCCTCCTGCCTGCCTGTCTGTCTGTCCGTCCATCTGTCTGTGTCCAAGGCCTGTGAGGTGACATTTCAGCGCTAGTACCATGTCTAACCTGGAGCCCGCAGCCCAGCCGCTACCCCAGGTGTCCCACCGCGGCCGCAGCGCCGCCCCCATCGCCAGCTCCAATGCAGAGGGGGAGGAGGTGCCTGAGTTTGATTCCTTCGGCATAATTGGGCCCCGAGGACCTCCTCCACTCAGGGGTGAGGAGGAGAATGAGCTTGTCTAACTATCTTAGCTGGCATGCCTGCTGGCAAGGTTGGTAGACTTTAGAAAAGCAATAAATAAATATACTGAATAAGACTCATATTCCTTTCAATATTTTACCCAGATTTTAGCAGAGATGCAGAAAAGCCTTTTCTTTTTTATATATTTTTTTAAAGAACCAGCAGTCAGGAGGATACAGACAGCACAAGAGGTATGCTTAGATATGCTGAAAAATATACATCTTTTTTACTTAGAATTAAGCATAACGATTATGGCTCTAGATTACAGGAAAAAAGCTGTTTCAGGTGTTTGAAAAATGAAACATTCTCAAATGTATGGATGGGGGGGGTCATAGCCCTACTTCGGACCACTTCGAACAATGCTTCCCATTCTTAATGTGGGGTCTTAATTTGAGTACATTTGCTACTGCAGGAAAATAATCCTGCAGCAACAGGAAATGTGAATTATAAGTAATTGACATTTTGGAAATTACAAACTTTCAGAAGCCTTTTTAAATCTCAAATGCACTTCAATCAAGTCCAGGCTTAACTGAATGACAACAAAGGTTGAATAATTTGGGGTATGGCCTCGTCTCCGAGGAATGCTCCTTGGAGCCAGATAATGATGACAGGTTGCTCTCTCTCTCTCTCTCTCTCCTCTCTCTCTCTCTCTCTCTGTCTCCTGCCCCCTCTCTCGCTTTTTCTCCCGCCCCCTCTATCTCCCGCCCCTGTCTCTATCCCTCTCCCTCTCCCTCTCTCTCACCCGCACCTCTCTCTCCCATCCTCTCTCTCTCCCGTCCTCTCTCTCTCTCTCCCGCCCCCTCTCTCCCCCACTCTCTCTCTCTCCTGCCCCCTCTCTCTCCCACTCTCTCTCTCTCCTGCCCCCTCTCTCTCGCTCTCTCGCTCTCTCTCCTGCCCCCTCTCTCGCTCTCTCTCCCGCCCCCTCTCTCCCGCTCTCCTGCCCACTCTCTCTCTCTTGCGCCCTTTCTCTCTCTCTCGCCCCCTCTCTCTCGCTCTCCCCCATCTCGCTCTCCCTCTCTCGCTCTCCCTCTCTCGCTCTCCCTCCCTCCCCTTCTCCCTCCCTCCAGAGTTCTTGGACATCTGGGACGTGAACATGCTGCGGAGGCCAGATGAGGTCAATACGCCACAGCACAGCACACACCTGTATGCCAGTGACCACCTCATTGTCCGCAGGGGCCAGGAGTTCCAGCTCAAGGTGACCTTTGACCGTCCTTACAAACCCTCCGATGATCAGTTCGCTGTGGAGTTCATCATTGGTGAGATAAATAAACCCCCACCTAAAAAGCTTCCCAGAATCAAAAACATCTCACTCTGTATCCATAGTTACTAGTTTAGAAGCAGTTCAAAAGTAATGTCATGAAAGAAATGTACATTGTTAAATGCTCCTGCAGTTTTTAATCTAACAGCTTGAAACATAATCAAACTAAGGTGGGATTCAACAGTGTGCATGTAGTACTGTATCTATCTTTCTTTATTGAATCAGTGGTTAGGTCTACCATAGCTCTAGTCCAGGGTGTTACCGTAGCTCTAGTCCCGGGTGTTACCGTAGCTCTAGTCCATGGTTTACTGTAGCTCTAGTCCAGGGCGTTACCGTAGCTCTAGTCCAGGGTGTTACCGAAGCTATAGTCCACGGTGTTACCGAAGCTATAGTCCCGGGTGTTACCGTAGCTCTAGTCCAGGGTGTTACCGTAGCTCTTGTCCAGGGTATTACCCTAGCTCTAGTCCATGGTGTTACCATAGCTCTCGTCCAGGGTGTTACCATAGCACTAGCCCAGGGTGTTACCATGGCTCTAGTCCAGGGTGTTGCAATAGCTCCATGTTACCATAGCTCTAGTCCAGGGTGTTACCATGTCTCTAGTACCACATCTCTAGTTCAGGGTGTTACCATAGCTTAATGCGAAGGCTCGGTGTAAGGTGATGCTGCTGATCTGGGGTCAGTTTTGCGTACTCCCCACTAATGGTTAAAGGTCCAAAGCAGCCATTTGTATCTCAATATCAAATAATTTCTGGGTAACAAGGAAGTACCATACTATGATTGTTTTCAATTAAAATGGTAAAAAAAAATACAAAATAGATTCTCAGCAAAGAGCAATTTCTCAAACAAGAATTTTGCTAGAACTGTCTGGGAGTGGTTTGAGTGGGGAGGGGAAAACTGAAAATGAGTTGTTTTTGGTAGAGAGGTTTGGAACTCTCTTTCTTAGTGGTTTATTAACTCATTTAACACCTGGTGATGCTACCATGGAAGGCCAAAACCCCATCCCAGCAAAACAGGCTGAAATTTCAAACATTTTCATACAGCTCTTACACTATAAGGACGTTATCATAAATGTCATAATTTCACAGTATTATTCCAACCTCATAGCATGGAAATAAATATAAAACAGAATAAAATCTAGTTTTTGACTGCACCTGGCCTTTATGGTTACGATTGGGGAAGGGGGAGCTGATCCTAGATGAAACTTCATCCCCGGAGCGGAAGTCACAGTGTTAGCAAGCTAGCAAGACATGTCATTCCTCTTGTTCCACCAATCCACCAGGGGGCAGTCCCCAGTTCAGTAAGGGCACCTACATCCCTGTGTCTGTGGCCAAGGACCGCCAGAGCCCGTGGGCCGGCCGGGTGGTGGACAGCACCGACAACGTAGTCACAGTGGGCATCACCCCCGCGCCAGACTGCATTGTGGGAAAGTGGCGCACGTACGTGGCGGTGGTGACGCCCTACGGAATCCGCAGGACCAGGAGGGACGAGAGTCGAGACCTCTACGTCCTCTTCAACGCATGGGCAACAGGTCTGTGATCGACACTGACTGATGACAGCTATCCCACTAGTCTGGTCCCACATCAGTTGTTTGCGCTGATTGATTAATTGATTGATTGATTGATTGATCAAGCTACCTCTATCTTGTTTAAAAACATACAGTTGAAGTCGGAAGTTTACATACACCTTATCCAAATACATTTAAACTCAGTTTTTCACAATTCCTGACATTTGATCCTAGTAAAAATTCCTGTGGGTCAGAAGTTTACGTACATTCAATTAGTATTTGGTAGCATTGCCTTTAAATAGTTTAACTTGGGTCAAACGTTTCGGGTAGCCTTCCACAAGCTTCCCATAATAAGGTCGGTGAATTGTGGTCTATTCCTCCTGACAGAGCTGGTGTAACTGAGTGAAGTTTGTAGGCCTCCTTGCTCGCACACGCTTTTTCAGTTATGCCCACAGTTATGCCCACAAAAGAACGTGTCTCCTTCCTGAGCGGTATGACGGCTGCGTGGGCCCATGGTGTTTGTACTTGCGCATTATTGTTTGTACAGATGAACGTGGTACCTTCAGGCGCTTGGAAATTGCTCCCAAGGATGAACCAGACTTGTGGAGGTCTACAATTTTTTTCTGAGGTCTTGGCTGATTTCTTTTGATTTTCCCATGTTGTCAAGCAAAGCGGCACTGAGTTTGAAGGTAGGCCTTGAAATACATCCACAGGTACACCTCCAATTGACTCAAATGATGTCAATTAGCCTATCAGAAGCTTCTAAAGCCATGACATCATTTTCTGGAATTTTCCAAGCTGTTTAAAGGCACAGTCAACTTAGTGTATGTAAACCTCTGACCCACTGGAATTGTGATACAGTGAATTATAAGTGAAATAATCTGTCTGTAAACAATTGTTGGAAAAATTACTTCTGTCATGCACAAAGTAGATGTCCTAACCGACTTGCCAAAACTATAGTTTGTCAACAAGAAATTTGTGGAGTGGTTGAAAAACGAGTTTTAATGATTCCAACCTAAGTGTATGTAAACTTCCGACTTCAACTGTACATTCTGATCATAGAATTTTGAATTCCATTCTAGCGTTCTGTTTTCCCTTCCATCAGGCGATTCTGTGTTCCTGGATGATGACGATGAGAGGGAGGAGTGTGTTCTCAACGAGGTGGGGGTCATCTACCACGGGGCGTATGACGACATGTCTGAGCGGCCCTGGAACTTTGGTCAGGTACAAATCATTTTACATTGTTTGGACAATCATTTCGAACACAATTTCATAGACTATGTCTGTTAATAAAGCCCAAGAGGCCATGCTGTGTCGTGAATATAGTCACAGATAAATGGGGTTGGTTGGCCGTGCAGCAGAGATTTTCCACACATGTTCCACACGAGATGTTTTCCACTCATGTATTGCTTTGAATACAAAGACTGGCCATAAAACCCTCATACGTATATTTACAAGTTAATCCTCAATTTTAAACTTTGCTTGTTGCAGTTTGACTATGGGGTGCTGGATGCCTGTCTGTTCATCATGGATAAAGCTGCCATGCCCATCACCAACCGGGGCGACGCCATCAAAGTAGCCCGGAAGGCCTCCGCCATGGTGAGGGTTACGTGGTTACCACCAGTCAATACAACGCAGAGAACCCTTTCAGATAACATTCTTACAAACTTTTCCCATAGTACATTTATAAGTAAAACTCAATGGAGAAATGAAAAAGCCATACGTGGAAGACAGATTTGTACAGAAGAGATTTTACAGAAGACAGATTTGTACAGAAGAGATTTTACAGAAGACAGATTTGTACAGAAGAGAGATTTGTACGGAAGACAGATTTGTACTTACAACTCAATGTAGGCATGTAAAAGGCTACTGTTGCATCCAAAATGCCACTCTTAGCATATAGTGCACTACTTTTGACATGGCCCATAAGGCTCTGGTCAAACTAATGCACTATAAAGGGAATTGGGTGCCATTTCAGACTCAAACTACAGCATATTTACCTCTCTGTCTCCCAGCTGAACTCTCATGACGACGACGGGGTGCTGGTGGGGAACTGGAGCGGTGATTACACCTACGGAGTGGCCCCCACCTCCTGGACAGGAAGCACTGAGATCCTCCTCAACTACTCCAGCAGCAAGACACCCGTCTGCTACGCCCAGTGCTGGGTCTATGCTGCCGTCTTCAACACCTGTGAGACACAACACTCGCAACACCACCGTTCATCCCTTAGTACAGTGTTTTCCAATCCAGTGTTTTCCAAGACATTCATACTAAGGTATCCTGGTCCTGGGGACCCAAAGGGGTGCACATTTTTGTTTTTGCAACTAGCACTAATACACCTGATTCTAATCAAAGGCTTGATGATGAGATGATTAGTGGAATCAGCTGTTTTAGTACTAGATCAAAAGCTTAAATGTCCACCCCTTTGGGTCCCCAGGACCAGGATTGGGAGACATTGCCTAAGTATGAATGGCTATACCACCCATTATTAGAGAATGAAGAGTGTTTGAATAGGGGTGGGTGGGGTTCAGTAGTAGTCTACGGTTTGGATTGACAAGTTGCTGCTGTTTAGTTTATTGTAACAAACAGAATTGAAATAACTTATTCCCCTCTTTGATGTGCAGAATTCCTTATATTTCTTTGTATTTGCTGATTAAATCATTTTCCTTCCCTTCCCACTCCCCAGTCCTGCGCTGTCTGGGCATCCCCGCCAGGGTTGTCACCAACTTCTACTCTGCCCACGACAACGACGGCAACCTGAAGACTGATGTTATCCTGGATGAGAATGGCAGAATTGACAAGCACCGCACCAAGGACTCCATCTGGTAGAACTGATTCAGAGCGACAGACGATAATTGAAATCATTTGACAATCAGTGTTAGTGAATGTAACATCATATTCGGTGTAAAAATTGATAGTTTGAGAAATAATCTTGATTTCTAACGCTGGTAACCCGTTGTATAAAAGCAATAATACACTTGAGGCCATGTGTTATGACATTTTTATCATGGCTGTGGTGGTCGAGCTGCTGCTTTTGCAACAGCTAATGGGGATCCTAATAAAATAACAAATACCACTCGGCTTCGCCTCGTGGCTATGACCACATCACAGTCATGATAAAATGTCATAACACATGGCCTCATGTATTATTGCTTAAGTAGTTCATTACCACGTTTCTGCGCTGAACTAGTTTGAATATTTGCTTAATGAACACCTCAACTCCCTTCAGCCAGCGTCCCACATAGTTCAACTTAATTTTTTTGTGAACTATTGTAAATGGAATTCAAGTAACCCTCCCAAAAAACAACATTTTGGTGAATCGCTCAGCACTACTTCATTTGGTAGAACTGATTTAGTGACAGACAATGCTTGAAATAACCTTCTGATTTGAATTGACCATTTAAAAACACAATTCATCCACGAGAGTGCATACACTGCATTTAAAGAGTACACACACTGCATTTAAAGAGTACACACACTGCATTTAAAGAGTACACACACTGCATTTAAAGAGTACACACACTGCATTTAAAATCATTGGATGTTACAGTGAAATGATGGGATGGTTGTGTTGTCGTAGGAACTACCATTGCTGGAACGAGTGCTACATGAGCAGGCCGGACCTTCCTCAAGGGTTTGGGGGCTGGCAGGCTGTGGATGCTACACCCCAGGAGACCAGCGATGGTGAGGTGTTCCTACACACACGTTTACATGCAAGTGCACCCACGTGCCCACACACACATTCACATGCGCACACACACACATGCGCGTGTACACTTTTACTGACCTTGCTGACCATGTTATACAATTTCTACATTTTGTTCGCTAATTTAAGAGGTGCTATGTTATACTGTACTGATACTTATTTGTAATAAAATACCTAATGTGTCTTTCTATAGGGATGTACAGGTGTGGTCCTGCATCCGTCCAGGCCATCAAACACGGACAGATCTGCTTCCCGTTCGACGCACCATTCGTGTTTGCCGAGGTAAAGACTACAACGATGAACCATCCTAGTGGAGCAGGACACTAACTGCACAGGACAGTATACAAAATGTTACAACCCCTACTGGCCACTTACCAAGAAAGCTCATTTAAAGTTTGAATCACTGAACTCTTAGTCTAACAGTGAATATGCAGTACCTATACATATTTGGGGGGTTATTACCATGGTAATACATATGGTTATCTATATATGGTAATACATATGGTTATTTATATGGTAATATTTCAATCAATCAATCCAATTTATTTATAAAGCCCTTCTTACATCAGCTGATGTCACAAAGTGCTGTACAGAAACCCAGCCTAAAACCCCAAACAGCAAGCAATGCAGGTGTAGAAGCACGGTGGCTAGGAAAAACTCCCTAGAAAGGCCAGAACCTAGGAAGAAACCTATAGAGGAACCAGGCTATGAGGGGTGGCCAGTCCTCTTCTGGCTGAGCCGGGTGGAGATTATAACAGAACATGACCAAGATGTTCAAATGTTCATAGATGACCAGCATGGTCAAATAATAATAATCATAGCGGTTGTCGAGGGTGCAACATATATAGATGTATATGGTTATATATATGGTAATACATGTGGTTATATATATGGTAATACATGTGGTTATATATATGGTAATATATATGGTAATACATATGGTTATATATGTGGTAATACATATGGTTATATATATGGTAATATATATGTAATACATATGGTTATATATATGGAAATACATATGGTCATATTCAGTGCATTCAAAAAGTATTCAGACCCCTTGACATTTTCCACGTTTTGTTATGTTACAGCTGTATTCTAAACTGGATTCAATCTGTTTTTTTTTCTCATCAATCTACACACACTACCGCATAATGGGCAAATGTATAACAAAGCAACAACTGAAATATCACATTTACATAAGTATCCGGACCCTTTACTCAGTACTTTGTCGAAGCACCTTTGGCAGAGATTACAGCCTTGAGTCTTCTTGGGTATGACACTACAAGCTTGGCACACCTGTATTTGGGGAGTTTCTCACATTCTTCTCTGCAGATCCTCTCAAACTCTGTCACGTTGGATGGTGAGGCCTCTGGCTGGACCACTCAAGGACATTCAGAGACTTGTCCCGAAGCCACTCCTGCGTTGTCTTGGCTGTGTGCTTAGGGTCGTTGTCCTGTTGGAAGGTGAAGCTTTGCCCCAGTCTGAGGTCCTGAGCAAGTTTTCATCAAGGATCTCTCTGTACTTTGCTCCGTTCATCTTTCCCTCGATCCTGTCTCCCAGTCCCTGCCGTTTGAATTTAGATTTTTTTAATTGAACCTTTATTTAACTAGGCAAGTCAGTTAAGAACGAAGACATATTTTACAATGATGGCCTACCCCGGCCAAACCTTCCACTAACCTGGACGACGCTGGGCCAATTGTGCACCACCCCACAGCATAATGCTGCCACCACCACGCTTCAACTTAGGGATGGTGTCATGTTTCCTCCAGACGTGACGCTTGGCATTCAGGCCAAATAGTTCAATCTTGGTTTCATCAGACCAGAGAATCTTGTTTCTCAAGGTCTGAGAAGTCATTTAGGTGCCTTTTGGCAAACTCCAAACAGACTGTCATGTTCCTTTTACTGAGGAGTGGCTTTCGTCTGGCCATTCTACCATAAGGCCTGATTGGTGGAGTGTTGCAGAGATGGTTGTCCTTCTGGAAGGTTCTCCCATCTCCACAGAGGAACTCTGGAGCTTTGTCAGAGTGACCATCGGGTTCTTAGTCACCTCCTTGACCAAGGCCCTTCTTCCCCGATTGCTCAGTTTGGCCGGGCGGCCAGCTGTAGGAAGAGTCATGGTGGTTCCAAACTTCTTCCATTTAAGAATGATGGAGACCACTCTGTTCTAGGGGACCTTCAATGCTGCATAAATGTTTTGGTACCCAACCCCAGATCTGTGCCTTGACACAATCCTATCTCAGAGCTCTAAGGACAATTCCTTCGACCTCGTGGCTTGGTTTTTGCTCTGACGTGATCTGTCAAATGTGGGACCTTATATAACAGGTGTGTGCCTTTCCAAATCATGTCCAATCAGTTGAATTTACCACAGGTGAACTCTATCAAAAGTTGTAGAAACATCTCAAGGATAATCGATGGAAACAGGATGCACCTGAGCTCAATTTCGAGTGTCATAGCAAAGGGTCTGAATACTTATGTACATGTGATATTTCCGTTTTTTATTTTTTTCAAAATAATTTAAAAACCAGTTTTTGCTTCGTCATTATGGGGTATTCTGTGTAGATTGATGAGGGGAAAGATTATTTTATACATTTTAGAATAAGGCTGTAACATAACAAAATGTGGAAAAGGGAAAGGGGTCTGAATACTTTCCGAATGCACTGTATATTACCATATATTACGTCATTACAATAATGACAAAATATATGACCAAATATATGACTAATTGACTAATGAGTGGTTTTACATGATGAACGTGTTCCATTCTTCCTGTGCTGTAGGTGAACAGTGATGTGGTGTTCTACTCACGGAACCCCAGGGACGGAACTCTGGAGCCGGTCAAGGTCAACAGCAGCCATGTTGGCAGGATGGTGGTGACCAAAGTCCCCGGCCAGGATGCTCGCCGTGACATCACTGATCAGTACAAGTTCCCTGAGGGTAGGAGAGGAGGGGTGGAGGGATGGGGGAGGGAGAGTCACAGAGCAAACACTTAAAGGGCCGGTTTCCCAGACACAGATTAAGCCTATAGTCCTGGACTAAAAGGCATGCTCGATGGAGAATCTCCAGTGTTTTAAAGTTCAGAACTAGGCTTTGTCTAGGATACCGGCTCAAAAAGTGTCAGTCTTTGTCAGTTCCTGCTTACTCCAGTGCCATAAAAAGTATTAACACCCCGCCATATCTGACTTTCCATCACGTGAATCTTACCCCTGTGATGGTTAATTTCTTTACTATCAAATGAGGAGAGACAAACTTATCACACAAGTCAGAGTTATACTTGAACTAAATCTGTATTCACGTATTAATAAGGGAGCAGGTCAATACAACACACACATATAAAGAGAATCGATTGAGTGCTATACATTACCGATGGCTGGTCGACGAATCATTCGTTGAGAACCCCGAGACAAAAGTACAAAGGTATTTTATAGCCAAGATACACGCCCTTCAGGCTACATGATGAACAACAGCTGTTTGGAATGGGTCACAAGGTTAAGATTTGTATGAAAGATACTTATAATTCACAGCTTCCCAGCTGCTGCAAAAACAGTTCTTATTGTGTAGAGACCAAGGTCTGGCCCTGGAGTCATCTCTCCCTGTTACTTTATAGAACAGAAACATTAACTCATGCTCTGGAATGCGATATCACCCAAAGACATCGTAAATCTTCCAGAGGCCCCTCCTCAGTAGAACACACACAGATCAGTGTTCTAACAACCCCTTATTCTGTTGCATAAAACAAGCATTTGATGCAATAACAGAATTACAACATAATCTTGTCATTTCTGTTCTGACACCCACTAAAGAAGGTAACAAAATGGAAAAAGAAGGGGTTTTGTCTCTTTGTAAATGGGGTACCACCACTCTAGAAACTTCTGAGAGAGACCTTATAATCTCTCCCTCTCGCCACATCAACAGGTAGTCCCGAGGAGCGCACGGTGCTGGAGAAGGCGGAGGAGTACGGCTGTCATCGTGAGAAGGCCACCCCTCCGGAGGCTGACGTGGAGCTGGACATGCCCCTGATGGAGGTGAGGGTGGGGGACGACTTTGAGCTGAAGCTGGAGTTCAACAACACGAGTGACCAGGCGCGTACCGTGGACGTGTACGTCAGTGGCAACGTGGTGTATTACACTGGAGTCACCAGCTCTGAGTTCCTCTTCAAGACACCTAGAGTGATTCTGGATCCCAAGAAAGGTAGGCGGGTTGAGGGAAGAGGAGGGGCTGAGGAGTGTGTGTGTGTATGTCCGTATGTGTTAAGGGGTGCATGTAAGATCAACATTCTCTCTACTAGGAGCAAGCTAGTTGCTCTACAATATTTCTTAAGCAGGAGCCCCAGAAAAAAACATGAAAAATAAAATAAAACTCAAGGAGACAAGCACATCCTAAGTCTTCCCTGTGTGTTTTCCCAGCTGAGAAGCAGGTGATGGCGGTGCGTTCCCAGGACTACATGAGAAAACTGGTGGAGCAGGCCAACCTCCACTTCATTGCCACCGGGAAGGTCAAGGAGACCGGCCAGATCATCACCAGCATGAGGGTCGTCACCCTACACACACCCAAACTCTCTGTAGAGGTAGGTCATATAATGCTACATACGTCAAACTCTCCATCCAACTAATGTTCAACCATTAATTTATATTGTATTAAATGAAATTACATTCAATAAAAAAACATACTCATCCACATAGGAGGACACTCTTCTGAGGCTGCTGACACTCATCTGAGGCTAAGAATTTTTGTTGACCATGTGACCTGACCATATGGTGACCTGACCATTTGATCATGTGACCTGACCATGTGACCTGACCTGGTTTGATGGACTTTTTCCTGGTCTGGTCACCTGGTGGTAACTTTGAACATCGTGGAAAGCACAAAATGAATCAATTTGTTCTGTATATAAAGTACAGTGGATTTTACAAATATGCTGCATTTCTCGATCTTAGCTGGGTCTTCGCGACTAGGGTCAGGACTGTTCTAAACTGTCATCCGCCCCCCTGTAGGTGTCTGGTCTCGCCAAGGTGAGTGAGGAGATGATGGTGACCGTGGAGTTCACAAACCCATTCAAGTTTAACCTGGAGGATGTGTATGTTCGTGTGGAGGGGCCAGGAGTCATGCCACCCAAGTATAAACATTACAGGTGAGCAGGGGGGTGTGTGTGTGTGTGTGTGTGTGTGTGTGTGTGTGTGTGTATATCAAATCAAACTTTATTTGTCGCATGCGCTGCACATACAACAGGTCACTTCCAGGTATTCCAGGTATTCAACAGGTATTCAACAGGTATTCAACAGGTATTCAGGTACCTTACTGTGAAATACTTACTTACAAGCCCTTAACCAACAGTGCAGTTCAAGAAGAGTTAAGAAAATATTTACCAATAAACAAAAGTAAAACATAATTAAAAGTAACACAATAACATAACAATAATGAGGGTATATACAGAGGGTACCGGTACCGAGTCAGTGTGTGGGGGTACAGGTTAGTAAATGGTCATTTGTACATGTAGGTAGAGGTGAAGTGACTATGCATAGATAATAAACAGTGAGTAGCAGCAGTGTACAACACAAATGGAGGAGGGGGGTCAATGTAATAGTCTGGTGGCCATTTGATGAATTGTTCAGCAGTCTTATGGTTTGGGGGTAGAAGCTGTTAAGGAGCCTTTTGGACCTAGACTTGGCGCTCCGCTACCGCTTGCTGTGTGGTAGCAGAGAAAACAGTCTGTGTCTTGGGTGACTGGAGTCTCACAACTTTATGGGCTTTCCTCTGACACCGCCTATTATATACACTACCATTCAAAAGTTTGGGGTCACTTATAAATGTCCTTGTTTTTGAAAGAAAAGTACATTTTTTGTCCATTAAAATAACATCAATTTGATCAGAAATACAGTGTAGGCATTGTTAATGTTGTAAATGACTATTGTAGCTGGAAACGGCAGATTCTTTATGGAATATCTACATAGGCGTAAGGAGGCCCATTATCCGCAACCATCACTCCTGTGTTCCAATAGTACATTGTGTTAGCCAATCCAAGTTTATCATTTTAAAAGGCTAATTGATCATTAGAAAACCCTTTTGCAATTATGTTGGCACAGCTGAAAACTGTTGTCCTGATTAAAGAAGCAATAAAACTGGCCTTCTTTAGACTAGTTGAGTATCTGGAGCATCAGCATCTGTGGGTTCGATTACAGGCTCAAAATGGCCAAAAACAGAGACCTTTCATCTGAAACTCGTCAGTCTACTCTTGTTCTGAGAATTGAAGGCTATTCCATGCGAAAAATTTGCCAAGAAACTGAAGATCTCGTACAATGCTGTGTACTACTCCCTTCACAGAACTGCGCAAACTTGGCCCTAACCAGAATAGAAAGAGGAGTGGGAGGCCCCGGTGCACAGCTGAGCAAGAGGACACGTACATTAGAGTGTCTAGTTTGAGAAACAGATGCCTCACAAGTCCTCAATTGGCAGCTTCATTAAATAGTACCCACAAAACACCAGTCTCAACGTCAACAGTGAAGAGGCGACTCCGGGATGCTGGCCTTCGAGGCAGAGTTGAAAAGAAAAAGCCATATCTCAGACTGGCCAATAAAAAGAAAAGATTAAGATGGGCAAAATAACACAGACACTGGACAGAGGACCTCTGCCTAGAAGGCCAGCATCCCGGAGTTGCCTCTTCACTGTTGACGTTGAGGCTTGGCCCCAGTGATGTACTGAGCTGCACGTACTACCCTCTGTAGCATTTTACAGTCAGATGCTGAGCAGTTGCCATACCAGGCGGTGATACATGGATCTGGGGACCCATGCCAAATCTTTTCAGTCTCGTGAGGGGAAAAAGGTTTGGTTGTGCCCTCTTCACGATTGTCTTGGTGTGTTTGGACCATGATAGTTTGTTGGTAACACAAACTAGTTCGTTGACACCAAGGAACTTGAAACTCTTGGCCCGCTCCACTACAGCCCCGTTGATGATAATGGGGGCCTGTTGGGCCACCTTTTCCTGTAGTCCACGATCAGCTCCTTCGTCTTTGCTCACATTGAGCGAGAGGTTGTTGTCCTGGCACCACACTGCCAGTTCTCTGACCTTCTCCCTATAGGCTGTCTCTTCGTTGTCAGTGATCAGGCCTACCACTGTTGTGTCATCAGCAAACTTAATGATGGTGTTGGAATCGTGTTTGATAACGTAGTCGTGGGTGAACAGGGAGAACAGGAGGGTACTAAGTACACACCCCCGAGGGGCCCCTGTGTTGAGGATCAGTGTGGCAGATGTGTTGTTGCCTACCCTTACCACCTGGAGGCGGCCCATCAGGAAGTCCAGGATCCAGTTGCAGCGGGAGGTGTTTAGTCCCAGGGTCCTTAGCTTACCTGTGTGTGTGTGTGTGTGTGTGTGCATGTGTGTGTGTGTGTGTGTGCATGTGTATGTGTGGGCTTGTGTGGGATTGCACTCATGTACTGTATGTATGTTTCTATTCCAGTATGATCACAGCAGGCTCGTCCCTGATGTGGACGGAGGGTTTCACCCCCCGTAGGGCGGGGCCAACTAAGCTGATGGCCATTCTGGACTGTGCTGCCCTCAGACAGGTGTACGGACAGGCCCAGCTCACCGTCAAGCCCTGAGCAACACAGGAGACAACACATCTACAGCCCTGTTACAGCCTTGTTACAGCCCAGCTTGTCACAGTTTAGAGATTATGGGCTCTATTCAATCCGCATCGAGGAAATTCAGCTTTACTGAGTGATTAAAATTTAAAGGCAATGTTCCCCCTTTAGCGCAGTCTGCAATCACGTTAAACGCTGCATATGTCGGCTCAATCGGAAATGACCTTATCGCGGAATCGATATCGCTTCAGCAATACAGATTGAATAGAGCTCTAGGGTTGAATTGTTGCTTTTGTTAACTTTAGTACACCGATCATGTAGCTTCACAAAATATATATATGTTCTAACTATGCAACATTTAGTGTAGTTCAATGCTGTTGTTTTGTTTTCACATGACTTCTATAGCCTACAATTAAAAGACAACTACATAATACATGTAGCTACTCTAACCCAGCTACCAACAGTTTAGAGATTGGGTTGCTTTGTTGTTAAATATTAATGAATGCATCTATGATCATGTTGTTTCACAAAATAGAACTACAGTATGTTATGTAATGACGTTAAGGACAAGTTAAGTGTCATTTTTTTGTTTTAACTTTTGACTTCTAGCACAACATTTTTTATATCACCCAAATAAAAGAATACACAATGGTTTGGCAATATTCTGTGCACTTCTATTTGTAAAACAGTGATGTACACATGCAAATGAAGCAACAAAGTGATTCATCATAGTGTAAAGTGCAGTTTTATGATGGGAGGCAAAGTGAAAGATCCTTTCTGTAGCTCACTGTAGCTCAGTTGGTAGAGCATGGCGCTTGCAACGCCAGGGTTGTGGGTTCGATTCCCACGGGGGACCAGTACTTAACATTTTTTATAAATTGTCTTGTAAGTCGCTCTGGATAAGAGCGTCTGCTAAATGACTAAAATGTAATGTAATATATAACATTCTATTGGTTGCACAAATTTTGTATAATAACTTAACCTGTTAGGGCTAGGGGGCAGTATTGACACGGCTGGATAAAAAAATGTACCCGATTTAATCTGGTTACTACTCCTGCCCAGTAACTAGAATATGCATATAATTATTGGCTTTGGATAGAAAACACTCCAAAGTTTCTAAAAATGTTTGAATGGTGTCTGTGAGTATAACAGAACTCAAATGGCAGGTCAAAACCTGAGAAGATTCTGTACAGGAAGTACCCTGTCTGACCATTTCTTGGCCTTCTTTGCCATCTCTATCCATTACAAAGGATCTCTGCTGTTACTTGACACTTCCTACGGCTGCCATAGGCTCTCAGAAGGCGGCAAAAAGCTGAATCGTGGCTTTGCAGGCTCTGGCTGAAAAAAAGTAGCGCGTTTGGGTAGTGGCTGCTTACAGTACTGTGAGACTCAGGCGCGTGCCCGCGTCGACCGAATGCTTTGTTTTCTTTCCTCTGTTTACCTAAACGGAGATTCCCGGTCGGAATATTATCGCTTTTTTACGAGAAAAATGGCATAAAAATGGATTTTAAACAGCGGTTGACATGCTTCGAAGTACGGTAATAGAATATGTAGAATTTTTTTGTCACGAATTGCGCCATGCTCGTAACCCTGATTTACCATTTCGGATAGTGTCTTGAACGCACGAACAAAACGCCGCTATTTGGATATAACGATGGATTATTTTGGACCAAACCAACATTTGTTATTGAAGTAGCAGTCCTGGGAGTGCATTCTGACGAAGACAACAAAGGTAATCAAACTTTTGTAATAGTAAATCTGACTTTGGTCAGGGCTAAACTTGGTGGGTGTCTAAATGGCTAGCCGTGATGGCTGGGCTATCTACTGAGAATATTGCAAAATGTGCTTTCACTGAAAAGCTATTTTAAAATCGGACACCTCGATTGCACAAAGGAGTTCTGTATCTATAATTCTTAAAATAATTGTTATGTTTTTTGTGAACGTTTATCGTGAGTAATTTAGTAAATTGTTAGTAAATTCCCCGGAAGTTTGCGGGGGTATGCTAGTTCTGAACGTCACATGCTAATGTAAGAAGCTGGTTTTTGATATAAATATGAACTTGATTGAACAAAACATGCATGTATTGTATAACATAATGTCCTAGGTGTGTCATCTGATGAAGATCATCAAAGGTTAGTGCTGCATTTAGCTGTCTTCTGGGTTTTTGTGACATTATATGCTAGCTTGAAAAATGGGTGTCTGATTATTTCTGGCTGGGTACTCTGCTGACATAATCTAATGTTTTGCTTTCGTTGTAAAGACTTTTTGAAATCGGACAGTGTGGTTAGATTAACGAGAGTCTTGTCTTTAAAATGCTGTAAAATAGTCATATGTTTGAGAAATTGAAGTAATAGCATTTCTAAGGTATTTGAAAATCGCGCCACGGGATTCAACTGGCTGTTGCGTAGGTGGGACGAATTCGTCCCGCCTAGCCCAGAGAGGGTAAATTAAACTCAAAGTTTTGAATCTGTGGTCATTTTGCTGTGGTCATATCAGGTCATAAACCATGTGCCATGGAATTGGTACATCAAAAATCTCTCAACTATTTTGTAACCTGTATGGCGCAGCTATAAATGTATTGGTAAACTTTTTATTTCTCACAATTTCTTTAGCCAATTTTGTTCTTTAATGCAGGGATGACAGTCAAGTTCCTTACCTTCTCCCCTTTCCACTTGCCTTCTCCATTTTTGCGGCAATGCTTTAATCTGTTGGTTGTAATTTTGATTAGAGCATTTTGTTTGTATTTTGTTAACTGCATGTGTGACAACTACACTAGTCCTATTTATGATATCAATTACAAATATATATATATTTATTTTAAGTAGGCCTAAGTTTTTATCAATTAGTATATTTGAGTGTAACCATAATATTTGTTCTGTCTTTTCTGGTGGATTAAACTGAAATTGCAACCAGCTTTCTATGGCTTGTTTTAAAAATAGTGATATTTTGGAGATTATTTCATTTTCAAATAACTGAAAGTGAGAGGATGTAATCTGAATGAAGGGAAAAGGGCCATTCTTGAACACGGGGGGAGACATTCTTACTAATCTGGTACAGAACCAGTTCAGATTTAAGTATAGTTTTGGTATGACTGAAGCCTTTAGTGAGAGGTCCAATGCTTTAATATTTCATTTCTGCCCTCTGAATTAATATTCATTATATAAATAGGCCTGTTTGATTTTGTCTGGCCGTTAGATCTCTTATATACTTCAGAAAAGTCATATTTGCATTATTTAGCTTATTCATAATTCATAATTAATTCATCATTAACGTTTGCTTCATTCATGTGACCGACCAATACTGGTCCATGCATGTGACAGACCAATACCTCACAAGGCTTCTTCTCTCAAAGCTGAGACCTTGAAACTGAGATATCTTTCGTTTTCAAAACAAGGGTGTGGGCGTACTGCTAAATTGCATATACTGATAGTGAGAATTCGTTCAATCAGTCACTTGCATGAACACAAAAATTGGTTATTAGAACAGCACAACCATAACATTTCCATCACACAGGTGTCGGCCTTTCCATGGTAGCAAAATCTTATCTCATTTGGCTAACTTGCTATAAAAATGTGTTGTGGTGAGAATTTCTTTCTTTCGGGATATGACTACAAAGTATGTCCACTTCACCGTTGGACCATTGTACTGGTAAACTACACGATAATGTAAAAGTTGTATTTTTTTAGAAATCCAATACACTTATCATTATTTGATTTGTCATAGTACAATGACTAATTGTTTGTGTATTAGTGTGGCAGCTCTCAAGCCCAACAAGGTAAAGCACAACCTGTTGATTTGCTTGTATTTTAACATATACTCTTTAAAAGGTGGAAGGCTAACATTTGTATAGAACATTTGCTTATAGCTCCGCTTAGTGTAACTAACTATTGCAGCCCCGTATGGGCTTCTCACTGTGCACTGTTTGCTGTAATATTCACCTGTAACTATTGCGTGGCTTCTGTTCCGTTTGCTGTGCCTTACCTTATTAGTTATATAAAGTGTGTGATATCCTTCTAACTAGATTGTGTATTTAACCCAGCTGCATTGTACTGGCTTCTCAGCAAGATTCTTGAGCAGGCAGAAATTTGTGGTACAGCCCTTCTTGTCATAACTTACTGCACATTTTTTTACATTGTAATAAACCATATCAATAATTTCTTTCTGCCTAGCGTGATCTGTTTCCATGACCTTATACTCAATTAAAGTTTCTGGACTATCCGCAAAGAATTTGTTTGCCCTAATGTGAAAAGGCGGTAGCTGTACTTCCATTTATTTATTAATTATGCATTTTATTATTTAAGTGCACACATACTTGAAGAAATAGTGTCCTAAAAGCCCATATAGGCTGGGAAGTAATCGGTGTATGACACTGAAATAAAACAAATCAGGAAAGAGCTGAGGTTGGCGCTTGAAGCCCTGTATGTCGTGATTGAGAGAAATAGGATGGAAATTGTAGACAATGTCTCAACCTTGTAGTCAATAGAGTATTATCTATGGTATCTATGTCCAAAATGCATACTTACAAATGACAGACATAACTGTGGATGCTCAACTCCCATTAACATCTCTTAATGGACGTGGATTGTCTGAAACACCTGCAATAAGTTTTAATAATGTCCCCAAAATCTTTTACCCTTCTGAGTATTGTGTTGCCAAACTGGTTCAGTACTTTTTTTGTATCTGTTCTACTTGTTTGGTTCAGTGATCCATCTGGCTCTGTGTTCTGTTTGTCAAAGTGTTCTGTCTGGCTCTGTGTTCTGTTTGTCAAAGTGTTCTGTTTGACTCTGTGTTCAGTTTGTCAAAGTGTTCTGTCTGGCTCTGTGTTCTGTTTGTCAAAGTGTTCTATCTGGCTCTGTGTTCTGTTTGTCACAGGGTGCGTTCGTAAATTTACTCTGGTTATCTACTTCGATTTCAGAGCACTCTCGTCTGAGTGTGCCAGAGGGCAGAATAACTGATGAATTTACTTACGCTCAACCCCCGTTGAATATGGCCGGTGTAAGTAAATGTTGGAAAAAAAGTAATTAAATTGTTGCCATCAGCACAGTCACAGTCACCAACGCTCTGGATAACATGAAAACAGCTTAACCAGCTCTGCTATGGCGAGTAAAACGGTCAGAATAAGGTGTTCTCTCATTTGTGTCTGGAAGTAGCTAGCAAGCTAGCCAGCATTACCCAGTTAGCTTGGCTGCTTTACTGCCGTTGGGAGGTCAGAATGCTCGGATCAACCCTACTCCACGGCAGAGTGTCCAGTGCGCTCTGAGCACACTCTGGCACTCCAGATTGAATTTACGAACACACCCAAATTTTCTCACGTCACCAAATACCTGATTAAAACACACTGTTTTGCAATAAAGGTCCACAGTAGTCTCAACAACACACTCTAGGCTAGCACATTATTATTAGCACAGCTATTTCCTGTCCTCTGGCTGGCTACATTGACTTCCATACAAAACCTAGGAGGTCCGTAGGCCATACTCCCTTCCATAGACCTTCTTGGTAATTATGACCACTTCCGGAGGACGTCCTCCAACCAATTAAAGCTTTTGCAATATGAACTGACATGTTGTCTATCCAATCATAGGATGAGGATCAGAGAACAAAAAAGTGTGGTGTATTGGGGTTGTGCCAAAGAGCATTATGGGGGTTCTATGTGTTGAGAAGTTTGCTGAGTTGGTGACATATTAGATAGAGATTGAGAGTGAAGAGTGTCACATGCTGACCAGATTGGACACGGCGTGTGCGCGAGCGTTGCAAAATAAATTTAGAAATCCATGTTATTCAATTATTGCACCCACACTGCTCGTGCGTGCCAACGAGCGTCTGAGTTGCCAAGGGCTAAAATAGAAGTCATTCCTATTTCTGACGCAGATCGCGCTGCAAGTCCTGCCTCTCCCATCTCCTCATTGGTTTATAGAAGCAGGTACCCACGTGCCATCTCCTCACTGGTTATACCCATGTGGGTGATTGAAAGACGAACTGTTTTGCCGGTCGTCGTGGTAATACTATGAAAGTTTAGATGCCAATCACCATATAAATTCAAAGATGAAAAAGCCTGGAAGGAGGAGAGATGACTAGAAACGATTCGGTTGACCGTTTTATGTGTGGATTAATTGTCGGAGTAGAGGACCTTGTGCATTTCAGGTAAAATAACAACTCAATGTTTATATCCCATGATAAATTAGCTAGCGACAGCAAGCTATCTAAATAGGACAAATTAGCTAGCGTGTGCAAGCTAGCTAGCTAAATTGCCATACATGTTTAATGCTTTTTGACCTGTCCCCAAATTAATGTAATTGGTTCAGAATTTGTTTTGATATTTTAACCTGCGTGTTGTGATCGCATTTGGTGTGGTCTGGAAAAAATAAATGTATGCACAATGGCGCACGTGCGCAGCCGGTTTGGTTTCCGTGTTAGTTTAGCATTTTTGGGATATTATTCAATTCCAATTAGTTTTTTCAAACTACAGGAGACTGAGGAGGTAGATTAGATATTTATATATTTTTGTGTTGAGTTAGTGCAATTTCATAGCAAGTCACTAGCTAGCTACCAGAGTGCAGTTTTCTCCGCCAGAATGGCTAGCTAATGCTAACAATAATGTAGTGGATTTTTTTGTTGAAGAACCCGTTTCATTGCCCACATCAGATTCAAGCTTCTTGGAAAGATTTGCATCGATCATGTAATGGATGAATGTCTGCGTATTCAAACTGTGCAACACAACGTGAAGGTAAGAAGAAACAAGGTCACAGGCAGCTTATTGGCAAGAGTTGGTTTTTACTTAGGGTCACGACGAGAGGGACAGTTCAGCTAACAAGGGTAACAACAAGGAGCTTGCAGAGATAATTGCACATTATGATGCTTGCTGAATATATGGAAGTTTCTGTCTTCTCTGGGATGTTTTATCAATTCAGAATGATTTGATCGCTTTCATTGCATCATCCATTAATTGTGAGATTAAAAAGAGAGGTTGACGTAGGCATTTTTTCACGCACGCTCAAGCAGGCTTTCTACTTTCCTCCGGTATTTATTTAGCAAAGGTGATAACACAAAATCACTCCGGACAGGCACAGGCAAAAACTATTTACATAAATGTTGCAACAGCCTAGGCTACACCTAAACATTAGTCTGTAGGGGAAATACTGTATGGGATGAAAACAAGATAATTGTTCAGTCTGATCAACTGTAGGCTACTAATAATAGCAGCTGCATACAGCCTATGCACCCTGTCCATCTGGTCAGGGTAAACTAATTGATAGCGTTATGTATTTATAGTCTATTTGTGTGTCAGGAGAAAATGTGAAATGGATCAAATTTGATTAATATGCAAACTTGGGCTGGCTAGACTGCCGAGACCTTTTCAATCAAATTATTAACTGGAATTAATCAATCAACATAATAGTGATGACAGACTGTAGGTACATTTTTAATTAGGCCTGCAGTTGCATAGGCCTTCTTAGATCCAAGATGTCCCTTGTATAAATCTTTTTATATCTTTTTAAAATATTTTCCTAAACCTCAACTTCTAAATACTCTCCTGCAACCCGCCTCACCCAATGTGGCGTGGATCTGTTTTTTTTTCCTAAAGTATTTCTATTTACTTCAGATCAGGAATCCCTCAATTGAAGCTAGCCAGCTAACCACCTACCAGCTAACAGTCAGGAAACCACTGCTAGCGGTCATCAGCTATCCTTTAGCTCGGAAAGCTCTCGCCAGTTCGTACAACGTGACTCAAACCAGAACATAACGGACCTATTTTTTTTCTCTCCATAACCCCGGATTTCTATCGCAAACTCTGAACATTTTCATCTGGATCTTCGCAACTAGCTAACCGCAATCCCGGGTGACTACTCCTGGCTAGCGTTTTCCATCCCAGAGCAAGCACCAATTAGCCTGAAGCTAGCCTGGCTAGGGCTCCTGGGCTACCACCGAAGCCCACTCCTGGGCTACAATATCCGGACCCCTTCTACTTCCGGTACGGGGCTCGGAACCCCACCGATCCTCTGTGACTGGAATACCGACATAATCTGCCCGAGGATTCCAACAGGCCCCTCAGGTGCGACGTCCGGTGAAGGCCCATTCTGCGTAACCGCGGCCTGCTAGCTACCTAGAGCTACTTGGAACCCTACTAATCCACGACTGGTCTATCGACGTCACCGCACGAAGTGGCAAAAACAGACTCACCTCCATCGCAACGTCCCCCAAAGGCCCTTCTGCTAACTTGCTTGCCCCGGTCTACTAACTGCTAGCTTGCTAGCCCCGGTCTGCTAACTGCTAGCTTGCTAGCCCCGGTATGCTAACTGCTAGCTTGCTTGCCCCGGTCTGCTAACTGCTTGCTAACCCGGTCTGCTAACTGCTAGCTTGCTAGCCTGGTCTGCTAACTGCTAGCTTGCTAGCCCCGGTATGCTAACTGCTAGCTTGCTTGCCCCGGTCTGCTAACTGCTAGCTTGCTTGCCCGGTCTGCTAACTGCTAGCTTGCTTGCCCGGTCTGCTAACTGCTAGCTTGCTAGCCCGGTCTGCTAACTGCTAGCTTGCTTGCCCCGGTCTGCTAACTGCTAGCTTGCTTGCCCCGGTCTGCTAACTGCTAGCTTGCTTGCCCCGGTCTGCTAACTGCTAGCTGCTTGCCCCGGTCTGCTAACTGCTAGCTTGCTTGCCCCGGTCTGCTAACTGCTAGCTTGCTTGCCCCGGTCTGCTAACTGCTAGCTTGCTAGCCCCGGTCTGCTAACTGCTAGCTTGCTAGCCCCGGTCTGCTAACTGCTACCTTGTTAGTCACGGCCTGCTAACTGCTAGCTCGTTAGCACCGGCCTGCTAACTGTCTGAATCGCCGTGTCCCCAGCCAGCCCAACCAATCACTGGACCCATATGTTCAATTGGCTACACATGCCTCTTTCAAATATCAATATGCCTCGTCCATTACTGTCCTGGTTAGTGATTACTGTCTTATTTCACTGTAGAGCCTCTAGCCCTGCTCAATATGCCTTAACCAACCATGTTGTTCCACCTCCTACATATGTGATGACATCACCTGGTTTAAACGTCTCTAGAGACTATATCTCTCTCATTACTCAATGCCTAGGTTTACCTCCAATGTACTCACATCCTACCTTACCTTTGTCTGTACACTATGCCTTGAATCTATGCTATCGTTCCCAGAAACCTGCTCCTTTTACTCTCTGTTCCGAACGTGCTAGACGGCCAGTTCGTATAGCCTTTAGCCGTACCCTTATCCTACTTCTCCTCTGGTGACGTAGAGGTTAATCCAGGTCCTGCATTGCCTAGCTCCCCTCCCACTCCCCAATTGCTCTCATTTGTTGACTTCTGAACCGTAAAAGCCTTGGTTTCATGCATGTTAACATTAGAAGCCTACTCCCTAAGTGTGTTTTACTCACTGCTTTAGCACACTCTGCCAACCAGGATGTCTTAGCAGTGTCTGAATCCTGGCTTTGGAAAATCAACAAAAACCCTGAAATCTCCATCCCAAACTGTAACATTTTCCGCCAAGATAGAACTGCCAAAGGGGGCGGTGTTGCAATCTACTGCAAAGATATCCTGCAGAGTTCTGTCTTACTATCCAGGTCTGTACCCAAACAATTCGAGCTTCTACTTCTAAAAATTCACCTTTCCAAAAACAAGTCTCTTACTGTTGCCGCTTGCTATAGACTACCCTCTGCTCCCAGCTGTGCCCTCGACACCATATGTGAATTGATTGCCCCCATCTATCTTCAGAGCTCGTGCTACTAGGTGACCTAAATTGGGACATGCTTAACTCCCCGGCCATCCTACAATCTAAGCTTGATGACCTCAATCTCACACAAATGATCAATGAACCTACCAGGTACAACCACAAATCTGTAAACACGGGCACCCTCATAGATATAATCCTAACTAACTCCCCCTCCAAATACACCTCTGCTGTTTTCAATCAAGATCTCAGCGATCACTGCCTCATTGCCTGCATCCGTAATGGGTCTGCGACCAAACGACCACCCCTCATCACTGTCAAACGCTCCCGAAAACACTTCTGCGAGCAGGCCTTTCTAATCGACCTGGCCGGGGTATCCTGGAATGACATTGACCTCATCCTGTCAGTAGAGGATGCCTGGTTATTCTTTAAAAGTGCCTTCCTCACCATCTTAAATAAGCATGCCCCATTCAATTTTATTTTTAACTAGGAATACATATAGTCCTTGGTTCACTCCAGACCTGTCTGCCCTTGACCAGCACAAAAACATCCTGTGGCGTTCTGCATTAGCATCGAATAGCCCCCGTGATATGCAACTTTTCAGGGAAGTTAGGATCAAATATACACAGGCAGATAGGAAAGATAAGGCTAGCTTTTTCAAACAGAAATTTGCATCCTGTAGTGCTAACTCAAAAAAGTTCTGGGACACTGTAAAGTCCATGGAGAATAAGAGCACCTCCTCCCAGCTGCCCACTGCTCTGAGACTAGGAAACACTGTTACCACTGATAAATCCACTATAATTGAGAATTTCAATAAGCATTTCTCTACGGCTGGCCATGCTTTCCACCTGGCTATCCCTACCCCGGTCAACTGCCCGGCACCCTCCACAGCAACCCGCCAAAGCCCCAACCATTTCTCCTTCACCCAAATCCAGATAGCTGGTGTTCTGAAAGAGCTGCAAAATCTGGACCCCTACAAATCAGCCGGGCTAGACAATCTGGACCCTCTTTTTCTAAAATTATCTGCCGAAATTGTTGCAACCCCTATTACTAGCCTGTTCAACCTCTCTTTCGTATCGTCTGAGATTCCCAAAGATTGGAAGGCTGCCGCGGTCATCCCCCTCTTTGAAGGGGGTGACACTCTAGACCCAAACTGCTACAAACCTATATCTATCCTACCCTGTCTTTCTAAGGTCTTCGAAAGCCAAGTTATCAAACAGATTACTGACCATTTCCGACCACTCCGCTATGCAATCTGGTTTCAGAGCTGGTCATGGGTGCACCTCAGCCACGCTCAAGGTCCTAAACGACATCATAACCGCCATCGATAAGAGACATTACTGTGCAGCCGTATTCATCGACCTGGCCAAGGCTTTTGACTCTGTCAATCACCACATTCTTATTGGCAGACTCGACAGCCTTGGTTTCTCAAATGATTGCCTCGCCTGGTTTACCAACTTCTTCTCTGATAGAGTTCAGTGTGTCAAATTGGAGGGCCTGTTGTCCAGGCCTCTGGCAGTCTCTATGGGGGTGCCACAGGGTTCAATTCTCGGGCTGACTCTTTTCTCTGTATACATCAATGATGTCGCTCTTGCGGCTGGTGATTCTCTGATCCACCTCTATGCAAACGATACCATTCTGTATACTTCAAGCCCTTCTTTGGACACTGTGTTACCTAACCTCCAGATGAGCTTCAATGCCATACAACTCTCCTTCCGTGGCCTCCAACTGCTCTTAAATACAAGTAAAACTAAATGCATGCTCTCCAACCGATCACTGCCCGCCCGTCCAGCATCACTACTCTGAATGGTTCTGATTTAGAATATGTGGACAACTACAAATGCCTAGGTGTCTGGTTAGACTGTAAACTCTCCTTCCAGACTCACATTAAGCATCTCCAATCCAAAATTAAATCTAGAATCGGCTTCCTATTTCGCAAAACAAAGCATCCTTCACTCATGCTGCCAAACATTCCCTCGTAAAACTGACTATCCTGCCGATCCTTGACTTCGGCGATGTCATTTACAAAATAGCCCCCAACACTCTATTGGAAAATTGGATGCAGTCTATCACAGTGCAATCCGTTTTGTCACCAAAGCCTCATATACTACCCACCACTGTGTGTATGCTCTCGTTGGCTGGCCTTCGCTTCATATTCTTCGCCAAACCCACTGACTCCAGGTAATCTATAAGTCTTTGCTAGGTAAAGCCCAGCCTTATCTCAGCTCACTGGTCACCATAGCAGCACCCACCCGTAGCACGCGCTCCAGCAGGTATATTTCACTGGTCACACCCAAAGCCAATTCCTGATTTGGCCGCCTTTCCTTCCAGTTCTCTGCCCCCAATGACTGGGACGAATCGCAAAAATCACTGAAGCTGGAGACTCATATCTCCCTCACTAACTTTAAGCAACAGCTGTCAGAGCAGCTCACAGATCACTGCACCTGTGCATAGCCCATCGGTAAATTGCCCATCCAACGACCTCATCCCCATACTGTCATTTATTTTTGCTTGCACTTTATCTCTACTTGCACTTTCATCTTCTGCACATCTGTCACTCCAGTGTTTAATTGCTAAATTGTAATTATTTCGCCACTATGGCCTATTTATTGCCTTACCTCCCTTATCTTACCTCATTTGCACACACTGTATATATACACATTTTTTCTACAGTATTATTGACTGTATGTTTGTTTATTCCATGTGTAACTCTGTGTTGTTGTTTGTGTCGCACTGCTTTACTTTATCTTGGCCAGGTCGCAGTTGTAAATGAGAACAACTAGCCTACCTGGTTAAATAAAGGTGAAATAAAAAATGGAATAAAAAACCCAGAGCTGACTAGGTGAAAAACATATGTGCCCTTGAGCAAGGAACTTAACACTACTAGCTCCTGTAAGTTGTTCTGTAAAAGAGTGTCTGCTAAAATGTAAACATAAATAAGTAGGTCTTTGTGTGTGTGCGCCCAGGTCAAGCCCTGAGCAACACAGGATCCAGCCCAGCTAGCAACAGTTTAGAGATTGGGGTTGTTTTTCTTAATTAACTTTAGTACATGGATCATGGAGCTTCATAAAAGAGGCAACATTTTCTAACTATGCAACATTTAGTGTAGTTCAATGTAATTGTTTTGTTTTCACTTTATACCTGTGAAATAAGAATATTAACCATAAAATGCATCATTTATAAAATTAGTTAAATGTTAAATGTCATTTTTTGTTGTCTCTTTTGACTTCAATGCAAAATCAAATCATTAAAATAATACATTAATATAATTGCGTGTGTCTAATGTGTATAACAGTTATGTAGGAATATGTATATCAGTTCAAAATATTGCATATGGAAGGTCTAGGGGAGTTTGCGAGTCATCAGTGCATGGGTCAGACTTGAACCAATGCCGACTCTGTTCATCCCACGGCTTTAACCACTGGACCACACAGACCCTTCTACTCACTCTAATGCTGAGACCCGCCTTGGACTTTTGCAGCCCATACTCATGTATCTCCACCATCAAAGGTTTCTGAAGGACCAGGAGAGGGAGGAGGTGGTCAGCCAACCCACCAAGACCAAACAGAAGCAAACCCTGCTGGATATGTTTGTGTGGAAGGGAGCTTGCGCCCAAGACCACTTCTACCAGGCTCTGAAAGAAGCAGATCCTTTCCTGGTAAAGGACCTGGAAGAGAAGACATCCTGACCAGAGCAGGCTGGTGTGTAATTAAGGATTCCGACCTCAACCGGAATAGGACACCACTCTGTCCAGTACTCCAGTTATGTTTGACATGATCTGTGCTTCCTTCTGGATGAAGAACCTGTCGATTTCTAATGAGTGGGATTTATTTCAGAGACAGTTGACTGTAGACATGTATTCAGAGGGGTAAAGCGTTTTTCAAAATATACTGTTCAGAGAAGACAATATTCCTCACATAACTTGCAAGTTAATGATGTCTTAGCCTACTCTATGTAAAATGTATCTTTTAACTGTCTTAAATAGCCTATTCTGCTGCGTGAAACGAAATTATTTCTCAGTGTTCAATAAATCATTATATTGTATATATTTAACCGTTTAGGTATGCCATTTCCAAAAAATAAATTACAGTAAATGTTGGTCAGTTTTGTCACTTTTATATTTTGTTGTATTATGTATTTTCTTCCGTTGCCTATTCTGCTGTGTGACACTGAATTACTTTTTTTGTGATTAATAAAGCATTATATATTTACTTAATGAACCATTCAGGTATGCAAAAATTGTTAGCAATAATTTTTGCCTGTAAATTTTGGTCAGGGATTATGGGTCATGAACCCATTTTGAATACATGGGTTGGGGTCATTCTGAATTGAAGCAGAGAGGAAGAAGCTAAGCGAGAGGCTCCACTCCCATCAAAGTCTATTCATGCAAGAATACAGCAATAAGCAGACCAAGTAGGGATTTTTTGTATATAGGCCTATGAGAGTGTCAGATTTGGTCTGCAGAAAATGGGATTGCTAATTTGCTAAGTGAGTCTTATTTGATCAAATTTAAATTTCATAATGGTTAGGTTTTTAGAATGTATTGATATAAGTGGATGTACGTGGCATCTGGGCAACTTTAAGAAAACTGGCTTTATATCAGAGTTGTGTCTGTTGTTCACACGTATATCTGCCCTCTCATTGGCTAGAATGTTTCCACCTGATCTCTCTTCCTCCTGCCTGCCTTTCCACTGTTGCAACAACAAATCCCATTAAGACCATCTCATCATTGAAGGCAGTATAAAGGCAGTCAATTCAGGATGTGATTTGAATTTAAAATAAAATGGAACAACGTTTGAAATAAATAACCTCTACTTTTCAGTTTATTAAGAAGTCATTAAAAATAGATACCCTTTTTTCAATTATTTAATTGGATTTTAAGTTTACTTCCTGAATTGATTGCCTTCAATTCAAATCGACCCCAACCCTGCTGAATTCAGCCTTCGTCTGTCTCTCTGTGTTTGTCAGTGTTCCTTCTGTCTGATTAACTTTGTCTCTGGTCCTTGGCTCCCTAAGCAGTAGTAAGTTCAGTGTGCATGTAAGTTCAATACCCAAACAGGCCACTAGATGTCAGAAGATTGGAATGAGGATCAGATTTCACCAGGACCATATGTGAGGAAAAAGTGTTTCCCTGCTCACAGACACACGTGTGTGTGTGTTCCAGTCTGATCACGGCAGACTCGTCCCTGATGTGGATGGAGCGTTTCAACCCCGTAGGGTGGAGGCCCTCTCTGATTCAGCAGGGTTGGGTTAAATGCAGAAGACACATTTCAGTTGAATGCATTCAGTTGTACAGCTGACTAGGTTTCCCCCTTTCCCACATAGGGCGGGGGGCAGGGCCCACCCACGTAGGACGGGGCCCACCCAGCTGATAGCCAGTCTGGACCGTGCTGCCCTCAAGGGCCATTTATACCTGGTGCAAACATGAGTCTGTTGTCCTGATGTAACATTTACATTTTAGTCATGTAGCCGACACTCTTATCCACAGCGACGTACAGTAGTGAGTACATACATTTCCACACGTCTTTTTCCCTCACACTTTTTCCCCATTCTGATTGTGTCCATTTTTATTCAGGTGTAGAAGATTAAATGACCCATTGTGATCACATCTTTCTGTAATCAGGAACACATTGTGTCTGGATATCTCTAAAGTGTAGACTGATTTGGACAGTGAAACCATTTAAATCATAATTACCCGCCTTCTAAAATCATTGACAGGTGGCACCACTGACTTATGGCATCAATATGTCTTAACCAGACACTGGTTTTGAAGTTCGCAGCCGGGGCTACCTCATCACGTGTCCATGACGGACTCATGTCCGCTACATTAGCGGCAGGTATAAACAAGGATTCAGACAGGTGTATGGACAGGCCCAGCTCACTGTCAAGCCCTGGTCAACACAGGAGACAGAACATCTACAGCCCAATTAAAGCCCAGCTGGCAACAGTTTAGAGATTGGACTTGTTTTGTTGTTTTTATATATGGATCATGTAGCTACACAAAGAGGCAACATTTTCTAACTATCAGTGTAGTTCAATCTAAACAACAGTTTATAGAACGGGCTTGAACATTAATGCATGGTTCAATATATGATCATGTTGAATTACAATATATTGACATTTTTAACCACAATATGCAACTTGTATTGATGTTGATAAAAGGTTAAATGTCCTTGTTTTATTTTCTCTTTTGACTTCTATGCAAGAAAAATATTTAAATAACCCAAATTAAAAAGATTAAAGTTAACAAAACGAACATATACAGTATATACTTTTTATAAATGTCCAGATAAGATCATGTGAAATCAAATAATTTCTTATTGCATTATCTTGTATGCCTACTTTGATTTCTATTCAGTAAAATGGATTGATGCATGCTGTCAAAATGGTAATTATCTGACCATACAGTTCTTAGTTGTACAGCTCTGTGCTAGTTTCCCATCTGCCCTCTTTACAAGCCTTGTGGTGAGAGTCTCCCTAAAAGTAGTCTGGCTGATACCAAACTCAAAGTCCTCCAGACTCTCTCCTCTCTCTGTGTCATGTGGTCTGCACGTCAGCCAGGCTAACAGTATTCTCTTTTCCCCTCAAAGTGCCCATCAAAAGCCCTAAACCTAACCCTTATTCTAAACCTAACCCATGTTCTAAACCTAGCGTACTCCAACAGTAGCCTCTTTCCCCTCGGAGTGCCCAACAAAGGCCACCATGATATCAACTTCTTTCATGCTAAAATCTCTATTTATATTTATTATACCACAATTTAAAAATGAGCCTTAACTTCTTTGGGATGGGGGCAGTATTTTCACGGCCGGATAAAAAACGTACCCGATTTAATCTGGTTACTACTCCTGCCCAGAAACTAGAATATGCATATAATTTGGATAGAAATTTGGATAGAAAACATTCCAAAGTTTCTAAAACTGTTTGAATGGTGTCTGTGAGTATAACAGAACTCATATGGCAGGCCAAAACCTGAGAAGATTCCATACAGGAAGTGCCCTGTCTGACAATTTGTTGTCCTTCTATTGCATCTCTATCAACATTACAGCATCTGTGCCGTAACATGACACTTTCTAAGGCTTCCATTGGCTCTCTAAAGCCGCCAGAAAGTGGAATGGGGTGTCTGCTGTCTCTGGGCAAAGTACAGCAGCTGAGTTTAAGTGGTCAGCCTGGGGACAGTGACACTGGAGATGCGCGTTCACGAGACTTCTCCATTTTTGTCTTTCAGCCTTTGAATGAAAACAATGTTGCCCGGTTGGAATATTATCGCTATTTTATGAGAAAAATAGCATAAAAATAGATTTTAAACAGTGTTTGACAGGCTTCTATGTACGGTAATGGAATATTTTGAATTTTTTTGTCACGAAATGCACTCGCGCGTTACCCTTCGGATAGTGACCTGAACGCACGAACAAAATGGAGGTATTTGGATATAACTATGGATTATTTGGAATCAAAACAACATTTGTTGTTGAAGTAGAAGTCCTGGGAGTGCATTCTTACGAAGAACAGCAAAGGTAAGCCAATTTTTCTAATAGTAATTCTGAGTTTAGGTGACCCCGAAGTTGGTGGATGTCAAAATAGCTAGCCGTGATGGCCGAGCTATGTACTCAGAATATTGCAAAATGTGCTTTCGCCGAAAAGCTATTTTAAAATCGGACATAGTGATTGCATAAAGGAGTTCTGTATCTAGAATTCTTAAAATAATTGTTATGTATTTTGTCAACGTTTATCATGAGTAATTTAGTAAATTCACCGGAAGTTTTCGGTGGGTATGCTAGTTCTGAACATCACATGCTAATGTAAAAAGCTGGTTCTTGATTGAACAAAACATGCATGTATTGTATAACATAATGTCCTAGGAGTGTCATCTGATGAAGATCATCAAAGGTTAGTGCTGCATTTAGCTGTGGTTTGGGTTTATGTGACATATATGCTTGCTTGGAAAATGGGTGTCTGATTATTTGTGTCTATGCACTCTCCTAACATAATCTAATGTATTGCTTTCGCTGTAAAGCCTTTTTTAAATCGGACAATGTGGTTAGATTAACGAGAGTCTTGTCTTTAAAATGGTGTAAAATAGTTGATTGTTTGAGAAAATTGAATTGTGGTATTTTAGTTGGTTTTGTATTTCGCGCCGTGTGATGCCATTGGCTGTTGGCTAGGGAACGTCTGTCCTCAACAGGTTAAATATGTATTTATATTTAGAAATTGAAGCATGATGAAAATAAGTGTCTCAAAGTGAAAGTACAGTTTGTTACACAAGTAGCACAGCACTGTCTTCATCTTCATGAAACATACCCTACAATGTGGTGAGACTGTTGGTCGATGTGTATCCTTGCACCTGCACAAAGATGCTTTGCAGACATTTGCAGCCGTTTCTGTATTAGAAGACGGTAGAAAGCTATTCTAAACCAACTCTAGCCACATATTTCTGAGGAACTAGTCTTACATTTTTTAATATATATTGTGCCAAATAAGGGTTATTTGACTCGTAACGATGGCAGAACCCTTCTTGGTGCTCTACCTTTTTTAAAGGTTCTGTAAAGAGCCATGCTCATAAGGTTCTAAATATAACCTTTATGGCACTATAAAGAACCATTAAAAAAAGGTTCTATATAGCACTAAAAAGGTTTCCGCTATTGTTACAATCAGTTTTGGTGCTGTACAGAAACCTTTTTTAAAAGATCATTTAAAGAAACTTTATGGAGGATGGTTCTATAAAGAAATCTACTTCAAGAACCACACAAAGTTTGAGCATCACTGATTTAGATAACAGTTATAACACAAGGCCTTCACACAGCTTTAACAAGATCCCATAACTGACTAAAATCATGTTTTAAATATAATCACATAAATTGGAATAACACTCTCACTTACGGTTGAACAAAAAGAGCTGTAAGAAAACTACGCCCCAAAATATTCTAATGAGTCGCCGCCCCTAGATTTTAACTATCACTAAAAGAGGAAAGAACCCTTTTCTCAACTGCAAAGAACCATTGAAGGACTCAAAGGTCATTGTGGTTCCATATATAACCATATCCCTTACCAAAGAATCAATAAAGTTTTTGTATTTTTTTTTAAAAGTGCGCATAGAGAGGACTATATATATATATATATATATATATATATAGACAACGCAGCGTCAAAAGGTTAAACCACACCCTTCCTCCCTCATACAGTAGCAGAAAACCTTTAGACACAGCTGAACAGATTTTACACATGACTGTGTAATACCGGTTATAAAACATTGAATTTGGAAATATTTCAGATCTGTGTGTTCGTGCATGCATACTTGTAGGTTATTTATTCATTATTTTTATTTAACCTTTATTTAACTGGGCAAGTCAGTTAAGAACAAATGATTATTTACAATGACTGCCTACACCGGGTTTATGGGAGTATGCTAGTCAGAAGAGCATGGGTCAGACTCAAACCCATGTGGACTTTGGTAGCCTCTGTACATTCCACAGATGTTAATACTGGACCACACAGGCCCCTCTATTCCAGTTTTTAACCTGTTAGGGCTAGGGGGCAGTATTTACACGGCCGGATAAAAAACGTACCCGATTTAATCTGGTTACTACTCCTGCCCAGTAACTAGAATATGCATATAATTATTGGCTTTGGATAGAAAACACCCTAAAGTTTCTAAAACTGTTTGAATGGTGTCTGTGAGTATAACAGAACTCATATGGCAGGCAAAAACCTGAGAAGATTTCATGCAAGAAGTGGCCTGTCTGACAAGGTGTTGTTGTTCTTGCCTCTGTTTATTGAAGGGTCAGGATCTTAGCTGTAACGTGACACTTCCTACGGCTCCAATAGGCTCTCAGAGCCCGGGAAAAAGCTCAACGATGTCGAGGCAGCCCCAGGCTGAAATACATAATCGCCTTTGCCAAGCGGCCGATCAGAGGACAAAGGAATTAGGCGCGTGCCCGAGTCGACCCCATGCTGTATTTTCTTTCGGCTGTTTACCTAATTGCAGATTCCGGGTCGGAATATTATCGCTTTTTTACGAGAAAAATGGCATAAAAATTGATTTTAAACAGCGGTTGACATGCTTCGAAGTACGGTAATGAAATATTTAGAAATCTTTTGTCACGAATTGCGCCGTGCGCGTGACCCTTATTTACCATTCGGATAGTGTCCTGAACGCACGAACAAAACGCTGCTGTTGGAACATAACTATGGATTATTTTGGACCAAACCAACATTTGTTATTGAAGTAGAAGTCCTGGGAGTGCATTCTGACGAAGAACAGGAAAGGTAATCAAACTTTTCTAATAGTAAATCTGGTGAAGGCTAAACTTGGTGGGTGTCTAAATAGCTAGCCCTGTGATGCCGGGCTATCTACTTAGAATATTGCAAAATGTGCTTTCACCGAAAAGCTATTTTAAAATCAGACATATCGAGTGCATAGAGGAGTTCTGTATCTAGAATTCTTAAAATAATTGTTATGCTTTTTGTGAACGTTTATCGTGAGTAATTTAGTAAATTGTTAGTGAATTCGCCGGAAGTTTGCGGGGGGTATGCTAGTTCTGAACATCACATGCTAATGTAAAAAGCAGGTTTTTGATATAAATATGAACTTGATTGAACAAAACATGCATGTATTGTATAACATAATGTCCTAGGTGTGTCATCTGATGAAGATCATCAAAGGTTAGTGCTGCATTTAGCTGTCTTCTGGGTTTTTGTGACATTATATGCTAGCTTGAAAAATGGGTGTCTGATTATTTCTGGCTGGGTACTCTGCTGACATAATCTAATGTTTTGCTTTCGTTGTAAAGCCTTTTTGAAATCGGACAGTGTGGTTAGATTAACGAGAGTCTTGTCTTTAAATAGCTGTAAAATAGTCATATGTTTGAGAAATTAAAGTAATAGCATTTCAAAGGTATTTGAAAATCGTGCCACAGGATTCAACTGGCTGTTACGTAGGTGGGACGATTTGGTGCCACGTAGCCCAGAGAGGTTAACTGCTTTATGAAAAGTCCCTGCTTTTCTCTGAAGCACAGGGCACCAAATAAATATAACTGATCTGTGGTACTGTCATGATGTTGCCCTCTTTGGACACAGCGAGCACCATCCCCCTACCTCTGCACCATCTCCCTCTGTCTCCTACACCCAGACTGCTGTGGTCAGAGAGGTCGTAGTCTCCTCCAGGAATTTATCTCCTCATGGCCACAGTATAGAGAGAGAGTGAGTTTTCATAGAGAAACCAAAGGAATTTCTTCCACCTCACAGAACTGGAGGTCCGAACAATATTTATGTTCTGGAGAATGTATAAAAGATGGGTGAAGAATCCAGCTACGAACTGGTCCGTTTGGTACAATTTTGTGAAACTCATGAGAGACAATACGGCCACATTACCATAATGCTGTTTATATAATAGCCTCAGTTATGAGGCTTACATCTAATTGTTGTATAAAATGAATGAATAAAGATGAAGCTATTTGTGAGATGATGGGATGCTGTCACGTAGAGTAGGCCAGAAGGCTAAACTGGAAAACCTAACCTCTATAAAAAGAAAAAGATGGCGGTGTAGCCGCAAAAGTTCTTCTGTGCAAAGGTGTTTATTTACATAGTGATTCCGGAACAAAAACAACAGTACTGCCATCAAACGTATACCTTATGGGACAGCTTAAAAACAAAGCTGCCCCACCCACAGCTCAATCCAAAATGCCTCTCCATGAACTGAAAGAGAGGCTCCTTTTGTAGGGGTAGCCCCTCCCCTCAGAACAATTAACACTAATTAATTAAGCAATTACCTATTCAACCTACAGTTTCCATTTATCTAAACATACCAAAATATATACATTGCAACACGTTTATGAAACAACATCATAATATAACATTTACAAAATTACATCACTACTGACTGTCTTCCAATATGTCCATTTACATTAATGAGCTATTCCGGACAGGCACTACAAAGTAAGCCCAATTCCCTTAGCTCGGGTCCTTATCCAGCATACCTGGAAGCTACAGAGATGGAGAGAGAGAGGAACAGAACAAACAACGTGCTCATCCATAACATCGATAAGTATACTAAATATTGCTTATATTAAATATGAACACCTGTCTGTTTATTTCTTTATACCATAACCGGTTACTGAAGTAAGTGTGAAATGTATGTACTAAGATAGAGAAGCTAACTTGTGTGTCGACCCACATTGTTAACTTATCTGATAATGGAGCAGGGAGGAGTGATGAATGTGTGCGTGCGTTAAAGTACCAAATGCTGCCCGCGGCCAGTGACGGACTTCTACATCACATTACCTTCCTCCTCTCCTAAAGCGACCAGGTTTGGGAGCCTGGATAGGTAGTCTGCCGTGACATTCTCTTTTCCTGCCTTATGACGGACACAGAACCTGAAGGGCTGGAGCTCCAGATACCACCTGGTCACACGAGAATTCCGGTCCTTCATGGTCTGGATCCAGGTCAGTGCTCTGTGGTCTGTGTGCAGGTCAAATTCCCTCCCAAGGAGGTAGTAACGGAGGTTATCTAGGGCCCACTTTATAGCCAGGCACTCCTTCTCGATTGTCGAATACCTGGTTTCCCTCGGCAACAGCTTCCGACTCAGGTACAGTACAGGAAGCTCTTCTCCTGGCTCCCCTTGGGCCAGTACAGCTCCAATTCCCACAGCCGAAGCATCCACCTGCACGAGAAACCTCTTCTGAAAATCAGGGGTCTGGAGAACAGGGAATGAGCACAGTCGTTTTTTCAGTATCATGAAGGCTTCCTCACACTCCTCAGTCCACTTCACAGGGTTGCTGGCCACCTTTGAAGTGAGGTTGGTCAGAGGGACAGCGATGGTCGAAAACTGCGAAATGAATCTCCGGTACCATCCTGCCAGACCTAGGAAGGACTTCACCTGTGTCTTGGTTCTGGGTTGAGGGCTGTTCCTGATGGACTCCACTTTGTCCACCTGAGGTCGAACTTCACCCTTACCCAGCTGGTAACCCAGGTACTTTGTCTCCTGTTTTGCCCACTCACACTTCAGGAGGTTAAGCGTGAGGCCTGCATCATGGATCTTCCCCAGGACTCTGCTAAGATGCTGTATGTGCTCCTCCCAGGAGTGGCTGTAGATCACCACGTCATCCAAGTAAGCAGCACAGTAATCGTCACAGTCCTGGAGGACCTTGTCCATAAGCCTCTGGAAAGTCGCAGGGGCCCCATGAAGGCCAAACGGCATGACCTTGAACTGGAACAGGCCCATCGGTGTCCGGAACGCAGTGTAGGCCTTGGATTGTTCGTCCAGGGGCACCTGCCAGTACCCTTTGCAGAGATCCAATGTGGTGATGTAATGAGCTCTACCGATTCTCTCCAGTAAGTCGTCAATGCGGGGCATGGGGTAGGCATCAAACTGGGAAATGGCATTCACCTTACGGAAGTCCATGCAGACACGCAAAGAGCCATCCTTCTTTGGGACAATGACAATAGGGCTGCTCCATTCACTTGATGATGGCTCGACAACATCCATCTCTATCATGGTGTGGACCTCTTCTTTGAGGGCTACCACCAGCCTCTCAGGCACACGGTAAGGATGCTGGCGGACAGGGTTCTGGCCAGGCTTCAAACGAATGACGTGTTCCAGGACTTTGGTTCTTTCTGGCCTCTGACTGAAGAGGGCCGGATACTTGCCAAACAGCTGCTTCAGCTCATCTTGCTTGTCTTCTTCTAGGTGAGCCAATATGACCTCTGCTCGTCCTTTCCATGCCTCTGTGACCCCATCCGATTCATCCTCTTCTTCTACTCTGCGGACCAGAAAGGATTTTACCTTGGAGAGTTCCTCTTTCTCCTCCCAGTCTGTCTATTCTGAACACCATCCCCCTCTCTGGGCACATAACAGTAACCTGAGAGCTTGGATTTACGTAGCGGACACATTGAAGCCTTGTGCTCCTGCTGTCGGCAGTAAAAACAGGTCAGACCCCTCCCATCAGAGCGAACTGCATGATCCCTTACCTCCCTCCTCCCAGACACATAACCCCCAGAGTTACCTCCACCATCTCGGGTATCTCTGATGTCACTTGTGTCTCGAAGACTCCTTGGAGCGGGTGCTGCAGGTCGTGGTGGGCCCCCTTTACGTGCATTAAGGTACTGCAGCGCAAGCTTGGCCGCCATAAGCCCGTCCTTGGGCTCGTGCTCTCGAACCCAGGTTCGAATGTCGTGTGGTAGAACTTGTAGAAGTTGCTTGAGGATGATGACCTCACCGATCTCGTCCTGTGTCTTCTCCTCTGGTCGAACCCATCGTCGGTAGAGACCCTTGAGGCGGTGGTACGTCTCTGTCGGTGACTCACCTGATGGCGTCGATGCAGCTCTAAAGCGTTGACGGTAGGTCTCCGGGGAGATGTCAAACTTCACCAGCAGCGCTTCCTTCAAGCCCTTGTAGACGTTGGACAGCCCCTCATCCATTGCTGTGTAAGCCTCTAAGGCCTTGCCCGTGAGCAATGGGACAAGCCTGCAGGCCCACTCTGCCTCCGTCCACTGCCACGTCTTGGCCATTCGCTCAAACCTCAGCAAGTAGTTTTCAATGTCCTCCCCCTGCTGGTATGAGGGCATCTTTGGCTCCTTCCTCAAGAATGCTGGAAGATGAACATTAATCTCTATGGGCTAGGTGGGACGCTAGCGTCCCACCCGTGGTGCACTCCATCAACAGCAGGTGCATTTCAAGAGCGGCAAATTTGAATCCAAATAAATGTCAAAATTCAAATTTTTCAAACATACAACTATTTTACACCCTTTGAAAGATAAACATCTCCTTAATCTAACCACGTTTTACGATTTCAAAAAGGTTTTACGGCGAAAGCATAAATTTAGAGTATGTTAGGACAGTACATTTACAAGAGTTGTGTGTAATGTTTTGTCAATTCAAAGACAGGGTCACCAAAACCATAAAACCAGCTAAAATGATGCACTAACCTTTTACAATCTCCATCAGATGACACTCCTAGGACATTATGTTAGACAATGCATGCATTTTTAGTTCTATCAAGTTCATATTTATATCCAAAAACAGCGTTTTACTATGGCATTGATGTTGAGGAAATCGTTTCCCTCCAATAACCGGCAGTCAAGTCAACACCACAAATGAAATAATTAAAATTAGAAAACATTGGTAAAATATTATATTGTCATTTAAAGAATTATAGATTTACATCTCTTGAACCCAATCAACTTGCCAGATTTAAAAATAACCTTACTGGGAAATCACACTTTGCAATAATCTGAGCACTGCGCCCAGAAAAATACGCGTTGCGATACAGACTAGACGTCATGTTGGGGAGATCTAAAATCGAAAATACTATGTAAATAATCCATTACCTTTGATTCTCTTCATCAGATGTCACTTCCAGGTATCACAAGTCCATAACGAATGTAGTTTTGTTCAAAAAAGCTCATCATTTATGTCCAAAAATCTCCGTCTTGTTAGCACATGATCTAAGCCAGCCGGACTTCTCGTCATGAACGAGGGGAAAAAATATATTTACGTTCGTTCAAACATGTCAAACGTTGTATAGCATAAATCATTAGGGCCTTTTTTAACCAGAACATGAATAATATTCAAGGTGGACGAATGCATACTCTTTTATAACATATTGGAACGAGGGTACCCAACATGAACTCGCGCGCCAGGTGTCTAATGGGCCATCATCGTTCCATGGCTCTTGTTTGGTCAGATCTCCCTCCAGAAGACTCAAAACACTTTGTAAAGGCTGGTGACATCTAGTGGAAGCAATAGGAAGTGCCAAAATATTCCTCAGCCCCTGTGTTTTTCAATGGGATAGGTTTAAAGGTAATACAACACATCAGGTATCCACTTCCTGTCAGAAAATGTCTCAGGGTTTTGCCTGCCAAATGAGTTCTGTTATACTCACAGACACCATTCAAACAGTTTTAGAAAATTTAGGGTGTTTTCTATCCATATGTAATAAGTATATGCATATTCTAGTTACTGGGTAGGAGTGGTAACCAGATTAAATCGGGTATGTTTTTTTATCCAGCCGTGTCAATACTGCCCCCTAGCCCTAACAGGTTAACACTGCTGGACTGGTCTCCTGGTGCTGGGGCTGGCCTCATTACTGCTTGGGGATCCTGCTGTGGAGTTGAAGTCCCTGCTGCGTCAAGCCTTTGTCGTCCTGGTGTTGGCAGACCCAATCTTGGGCTCTCACTGACGAGTTCCGCTTGGTGAGGAGCTGTGAGGATAGATTGGCGTAGGACCCGGAACTCCTGCTTGAGGTCTTCGTCCCTCTTCTCAAGGCAGGTGAAAAGTTGCTGGAAAAGGGCTACCATGGTTGGGTGTGGTTCTGGTCCCCCAACTGCTCCTTCAGTCAGCTGGTCTCTTATGGCTGTATCTGCTGGTTCAACCGGTAGTTCAAACAGTTCTGGTTGTGTTTGGCCCCTTGGTCGGGCTCCTAGTTTCTCATAATTAACCTCTTCACGAGAAGATTCCATGGTATTCCACCAAGTTTCAACTTCAATTACCTTTTCTGACAGTTGATGCTGCTGCTGAGAATGCAATCCTGAACGCATTCCTTTACCTCTCTTGTTGGAATTCACTGATTTGCGGTGCGCCATCCCACTGCTGCCACCATATGTCACGTAGAGTAGGCCAGAAGGCTAAACTGGAAAACCTAACCTCTATAAAAAGAAAAAGATGGCGGTGTAGCCGCAAAAGTTCTTCTGTGCAAAGGTGTTTATTTACATAGTGATTCCGGAACAAAAACAACAGTACTGCCATCAAACGTATACCTTATGGGACAGCTTAAAAACAAAGCTGCCCCACCCACAGCTCAATCCAAAATGCCTCTCCATGAACTGAAAGAGAGGCTCCTTTTGTAGGGGTAGCCCCTCCCCTCAGAACAATTAACACTAATTAATTAAGCAATTACCTATTCAACCTACAGTTTCCATTTATCTAAACATACCAAAATATATACATTGCAACACGTTTATGAAACAACATCATAATATAACATTTACAAAATTACATCACTACTGACTGTCTTCCAATATGTCCATTTACATTAATGAGCTATTCCGGACAGGCACTACAAAGTAAGCCCAATTCCCTTAGCTCGGGTCCTTATCCAGCATACCTGGAAGCTACAGAGATGGAGAGAGAGAGGAACAGAACAAACAACGTGCTCATCCATAACATCGATAAGTATACTAAATATTGCTTATATTAAATATGAACACCTGTCTGTTTATTTCTTTATACCATAACCGGTTACTGAAGTAAGTGTGAAATGTATGTACTAAGATAGAGAAGCTAACTTGTGTGTCGACCCACATTGTTAACTTATCTGATAATGGAGCAGGGAGGAGTGATGAATGTGTGCGTGCGTTAAAGTACCAAATGCTGCCCGCGGCCAGTGACGGACTTCTACGTCACAGATGCTATGTAATGATGTTAATGTGAGAGAATTGTATTTCTGTTTAAAGTTTCACTAAGTCATTGGCACGCCCCCAGGGGCACAGACAGGACTTGGCGTCATGAGACAACCCTTCTCGATGTTCCGAATAAAACCCCCACCTAGGTTTTCTATCACCAGACCAGCTTACCTCGATAACGAGAGGGCCAAGGTTTGAAAGGAGACCAGCTTACCTCCATAACAAGAGGGCCAAGGTTTGCGAGGAGACCAGCTTACCTCGATAACGAGAGGGCCAAGGTTTGAAAGGAGACCAGCTTACCTCCATAACAAGAGGGCCACGGTTTGAGAGGAGACCAGCTTACCTCGATAACGAGAGGGCCAAGGTTTGAGAGGAGACCAGCTTACCTTGATAACGAGAGGGCCAAGGTTTGAGAGGAGACCAGCTTACCTCGATAACGAGAGGGCCAAGGTTTGAGAGGAGACCAGCTTACCTCGATAACGAGAGGGCCAAGGTTTGAGAGGAGACCAAGCTTACCTCAATTACGAGATGGCTAAAGATTGCAGAGCATGCATTTCTCTTGCTGAACTTTTAACCATACCATGTGGTTAAACTCTTAGACTATCGATACCGACAGAATAAGAAGAAGTCTTTGATATTAATTACTAGTCTGCAGCTAGGAATTCGGTATCATTGAACGCGAAGACCGACAACCGCCGAAACATCTATTCTATAACGACATGAATGAATGAATGTCACTCTGAACTATCCATTCTGAGAGAGAGAGAGAGAGAGAGAGAGAGAGAGAGAGAGAGAGAGAGAGAGAGAGAGAGAGAGAGAGAGAGAGAGAGAGAGAGAGAGAGAGAGAGAGAGAGAGAGAGAGAGAGAGAGAGAGAGAGAGAGAGAGAGAGAGAGAGAGAGAGAGAGAGAGAGAGAGAGAGAGAGAGAGAGAGAGAGAGAGAGAGAGAGAGAGAGAGAGAGAGAGAGAGAGAGAGAGAGAGAGAGAGAGAGAGAGAGAGAGAGAGAGAGAGAGAGAACTTTTCAACAGAGATCACGACAACACACTGAGCGTAAATATATTATATTATTCCCGAATGAGTGAGCGTTCAGGTGCAAAGGATTAGCATTTCAATTGTTATAATTATCAACTCTGTAGCGCCTTCTCAGCTGACCCCACTCCCCTTTTGTCTCACAAGCCGCCATACCAGTTTAGCCTACTAGGGGACATTCCTCTATCATTTCTTTGTAACCATATCTACTGTTTGTTATGCATTTCTGTGAATTACCCAAATAGTAAATAAATGATTTTAAGACAATTGATGTATGGATGACTCATAGTGAAGACTGGGTTCGTGCAGATAACCAACAATTTACGACGTTTGGAATGAGACTAACGTGAGGTAAATAATAATTCATTAATTCCAAGACTAATTGATCAGATATTAAAATATCTGAAAGTTATATTAGGAAAATTATTATTAACTTTGTAATCTGAATATTTTCCTTGGTGCCCCGACTTCCTAGTTAATTACAGTTACATGATTAATCTGTTTAATCGTGTAATAATAATTTCAGAGTTATTTGATAAATAAGTCTTCAGTTTTAATGATGCCAAAGACACCATGCCTAATATCAAAACAATGATTAAACATTTGCCAAAATAACAATTTAATTAGATTACACTATTGTATCTTTAAATATCCAAGGCTTATCCAAAATAATTACCCAATACTTCAAATCCTATACTTCTATTTGTAAAACCATTATCTACACATGCAAATAAGTAACAAAGTAATTTATATTTGTGCTCTTAGTGCAGATTTATCAGAGTGTAGCAACTGTTTAGGTTTTAAGATGAGACAAACCTCAATATGTCTGTGGGGGATATGAGAAGTCATGTGACTACGGGGAATTAGGAGGAGGAGAGAGCGATACAGGTTTCAACACGCCCTTCAACACGCCCAACACGCCCTTCCTCCGTCACAGCAGAATATGGAATATCCGTCATAAAACATTGCTTTAAAAAAGTTGAGTGAATGTTCTGTTATAGTAGAGGATACTTGTCTTCATGAGAAGATGGCTTCATTGTCTGGTGAGTGCCTGTTGATTGTGTTGAACAGATAATTAAATATAACATATTTTATATAACATTATGGGGTGTTTTCCCAGACAGAGGGTGTTATTTTGTTGTCATATTGTCAACAAATCAACATGAGAGAATTATTATGCCTAGTTTTCAAATTACCGGTTGTTTCTTTGAGGAAGATGTATAAAGTGATCTGTGCATTTGAAAAACAGCATAAATACACCAATTTCACATTTGCATGTAGAATCACCACTGTAAAGTTAGTTCTATTTTTAAAGGGATCCACTATGACTCCAAGCCAAATGACTGTTATTTGGTACTTTATACAGTAGAACATTATTGTGTGTAAGATGCAATGTGTGTGATAATTACAATGTAGAGACAGCAGGTGGCTTAAAAGCGTTGGGCCAGTAACTGAAAGGTCGCTGGTTAGAATCCCCGAGCTGACTAGGTGAAAAACAGATGTGCCCTTGAGCAAGTAACTTAACACTACTAGCTCCTGTAAGTCATTCTGTATAAGAGTGTCTGCTAAAATGTAAACAAAAACAAGTACGTCTTTGTGTGTCGGCCCAGGTCACCTTCAAGCCGTGAGCAACACAGGAGACAGGCCAGCAAGCAACGTTTTAGAGATCAGGGTTCTTTTTGTTAACTTTAGTAAATGGATCATGTACTGTAGCTTCACAAAATAGGCAATATTTTCTAACTATTCAACTTTTATTGTTGTTCAATGTAATTGTTTTGTTCTCACTTTTATACCTGTAAAATAATAACATTAACCACAATATGCATAATTTATTAAATTAGTTCAATGTCATTTTTTTGTTGTCTTGTCAGTAGGTGAGTGTAGCTGGTGCATGAAGTCAGGTACAGGAGAGCAGAATGAGTGAGTAACGTACTTTACTTAAAATAAAGGCACAAGGTAACAATACACTTGACCAATAACAATACGGTAAATATTACGCACGGGTGAAACACAGCACCCGTCGAAAAACCCAGCCATCATAAATCGAACTGAACGATAAATAACCCCACATGGGGGAAACAGAGGGTTTAAATACAGGAACAAATAATTGTGAAATGAAAAACAGGTGTGTGAAAACAAAGACAAAACCAAAACCAAAGGAAAAAGAAAAGTGGATCGGCAATGGCTAGTAGACCCGAGCGCCGCCCGAACAAGGAGAGGAACTGACTTCGGTGGAAGTCGTGACATGTCTCTTGACGTTAAGGCAAAAAAATACTTATATCAACAAAATGATATCAAATCATTAAAATAATACATTAATATAATTGTGTGTGTTTAATGTGTATAATAGTTATCTAGGAATAAGTGTCTGCAAAAAATATTGTGTACGTAAGGTTTAGAGGAGTATGCGAGTCAGAAGTGTATGGGTCAGACTCAAACCCATGTCGTCTCTGGTAGCCTCTGTACATCTCACGGCTTTAACCACTGGACCACACAGGCCCCTCTAGTCCCCTGATGATGCTTTAACTGCTTTATGAAAAGTCCCTGTTTTTCTCCGATCACAGAGAACCATAAAATACAGCAACTGATCTGTGGTACCATGCATAAATGTATTAAAGCAATAATGAACAACTAATCAAATATAAACTTAATCAGATTACACTATTCCTGTTTTTATACATCGAAGGTTTATACAAACAAATTATCCAATACGTATAATCCAATACATCTATTTGTAAAACAATTATCTTATATTATATTAAATAAAAAAGTAATTCATATTTGTGCTCTAAGTGCAGTTTTATGATCAGAGTGAAAGCAAAGACACTGTACAGACTGTAGCAACTGTTCCTGTGTTCAGGCAAACCACTAAATGTCACTTGAAGTCACTTGAGTACGTGGAACGACAAAGAGAACTGGGGTCAAAATGTTTCATAGCAGAAAGATTTTTCACATTTTAAAATGACCTGTTGTTTCTTTGGGAAGATGTATAAAGTGATCTGTGCATTTGAAAAACAGTATAAACACACCAATTTCACTTTTGCATGTAGAATCACCACTGTTCTGTTATTTTTTAGAACAAGCAACACACAGCCAGCTCACGGGTCTATCGGTGCCATAAGCACAGGGAAGAAGCACAGATAAGACAAGAACGCAAGAAGCACAGATAAGACAAGAACGCAAGAAGCACAGATAAGACAAGTGAAAACAAATGATCTCACTGGGGATGACTTGGGCACAGAGACATGTTTTTTTTTTTTGTCCTACCAGATCGGCAAGAAAGTTCTAGTGTATTCCTTCTGTCCTTCGACTGATGTTGAATGTAGACAAAGAGAAAAAAATCTTTGATATGGATGAAAATTGATTTTCCTAGTGTTTACTCTTTACAAACATTTAACTCAGTAGGTTAATACATTTTTAATGTACTGTAGATATTTTGAAAATGTTCCATGCAACATCTTCCAGCATTTAATCTCAAGGGTATTTAATCTCAACAGCTATAAACTAAATGTTATCACACAACTCTAACCATTTTGTTTGGTTTTATGGCTGTCATATAACCAAGGTCAGTGGTACTGTATGACAAGTTATGTAATTAATTGGTTCTACAGAGAGAACAAGGGAGACAATGGCTGTGTTTCATTCCAGGAAGATGTTCCCTCCCTTATGCTCTCATCACCTCCTCACAGACTGGATATGCCAAAACAATGTGGCAGGTTGTCTCAGATCTGTGATGTGGAGTGAAGAACGAGGGCATAGTGAAGTGAAGATTTTCCTGGAATGAAACACAGCCAACACCTGCATGGAACACTGACAATCTAAACATACTTTGTTTACATACTTCAGTACTAGTTGAGTTAAACTCTAATGGAAAGGATGTATGATGTCTACAAGGACCATATATATATATATATATATATATATATATATATATATATATATATATATATATATATATATATATATATATGAGAGAGATTTAATTTTGGAACATGCAGACACATCACATTTTCAAAAGCCACACCAATCCTACCTCATAACCGACAACCTTTAGACACAGCTGAACAGACTGTAAATCACTGTGGAATATCCATCATAAAAATCAAATTCAGTTTTACGTTCACGTTCTGTCATTTGAGTAGAGGATACTGACTTCTAGACTGTGGAGTCCTTGACTAGAGGAACTAGATTCAGATGGTTATTACCTGCGTTTTTTTAGAAGTCTGGGATGGACTACAAATATTTAATTTTCAGAAGGCTGAAAAATAGGCTTTTTAGGTGAGCTCTGATGCCGCCCTATGATAAGTAGTTCCCACTTTGTCAAAAGCAGGGACACAAAAGAATGATCTTGTCCATTCCCAGCGCCTCTCCAGGGTGCTGTTAGAGAGACACATCTCTGCAGCGCTCCACCAACGTTACGTCGAAAAAGATTTCTAACATAAATCATGTAGCAGATAGAGGATATGGTAGAAAGAGTATGTGGCCTTTTCTGTAGCCTACAGGCTGGAGATAAAAATGTATGACAATGTAATGAGACAGAAACTTTTTACATCATGCAGGTTTCTCCGATCAAATAGGCTAACCTAAATGGCGCCCAATCAAATAAATGTGCTGACATGTTAACAAACAACATATCCTAATAACAGGACAGGTCAAAGTAAAATGGACAATATGGAATGGACAATTAGGCTACTCACAACTGCTGTGTACGAGCTTCATCTCGTGGGCTAAATTGTCATGATCAGTGGTTTCAAGTTTGTATCTGTACATTTTTTACGAGCTGATCATAGTGAAAAATAAAATACTTCTGCATTTCCCACTGTGTAAACACATTACAAATAGGCTTGTGATAAATCCAGATAAAGTTAGATAACTGATATTCAGAGATGAAATAGCCAAATTGATTAGTCACAGGAATCAGGACTAATAAAGCCAATGCAATTGCCTGTTTTACAAACGGTGGGCCTATCACATGGATGGGAATACATAAAGTTCCATTGCAGGAGACATGGTAGGCTACACCCCAGTAAGCAGCAGGGGCGGCAGGGTAGCCTAGTGGTTAGAGCGTTGTAACCGAAAGGTTGCAAGTTCAAATCACCTAGCTGACAAGGTATTAATGTGTCATTCTGCCCCTGAACAGGCAGTTAACCTGCTGTTCCTAGGCCGTCATTGAAAATAAGAATTTGTTCCTAACTGACTTGCCTAGAAAAATTAAAGCACGGACTGACGCTGAGGTCTTTTGTTTGTATCCAGACCGGCCATTGTTTTTGGGGGTGTTTTAGAAATGGTAGGCCTACCATTCCTAAAATTACATTTCAGGCAACACTGTCCTCTAGGGCTTGATTGGTGTCACACTAACACATCTGAAACCAATAATCAACTAATCATGATCTTCAGTTTAGAATGCAATTAGTTTAATCAGCTGTGTTGATTAGGGACGGGAAAAAGTGTGACACCACTCCGGCCCCCGAGGATTGTAGATTTTGGGTTCCATGTAGAACCTTCTGTGGAAAGGGTTTTACATTAACCCAAATAGGTTTGTACCTGGAACCAAAAGGGTTCTACCTGGAAAAAGGTTCTTCAAAGGGTTCTCCTTTGGGAACAGCTGAAAACACTTTTAGGTTCTAGATGGCACTTTTTTTTTTTTTAAAGCGTGTACTACTACGACTACAATTAACAAAAATAATAATAATAATGAATGGGATTTATATAGTGCTTTTCAAGGACCCAAAGTCGCTTCACATTAGTTTTAAAGAAACGCAAGAAACCAAAAATCTAAACAAAAACAGTGCCCAAATAAACAGAAGAAAAACAGAAAGTATGAGTGCATGAGTGAGTGTGTGGATAGTGGGGGGGGGGGGGGGGGGTTATGGGTAGGCCATGGTGAAGAGATGGGTCTTGAGGTGGGACTGAAATAGAGCGATGGAGGGAGTTTCAGAGTCTGGGTGCAACGCTGGAGAAGGCGCTGTTTTCAACGCTCCGGAGCTTGATTCTTGAAATGACAAGGTGGCCTGTAGTGGTAGAACGAAGGAGTGAGTGTACAATAGTTTCTGCTATTTATTATAGATTTTAAAGACAAAAGGTAAATCACATGAATAATTTTAAATTGTACCCTTAAGGTTCTCATGAATATAGCAAGAATCCTACGTCACAGTACTGTCACGTTCGTCGTACAAAGTAGACCAAACCGCAGTGGGAATGTGAGTGCTCATCTTCTTCTTTATTTAGAAGTTACGTGATACAGAAACACTGAAACAAAACAACAACGAAAAAACAGTCCCGTAAGGACAAAATGGCTATACGGAGAAACGACTACCCACAAATCCCAATGAACAAATACCCCTATTAAATAGGACCTTCAATTAGAGGCAATGAGGAACAGCTGCCTCCAATTGAAGGTCAACCCAATAAACTAAGCATAGACATAGAAGAATAGACACAGACATAGAAATAGACTAACATAGAACATTGCCCAAAAAACCCTGAAACACACTAAACAAACACCCCCTGCCATGCCCTGACCAAACTACAATAACAAACAACCCCTTTTACTGGTCAGGATGTGACAGTACCCCCCCCCCCCCCCCCCCCAAAGGTGCAGACCCCGGATGCACCTCAAACAAAAACAAAAATAAACCCCAAAACCAAAATAATCCCAAACTAAAGGGAGGGAAGGGAGGGTGGCCACCGTCACCGACGGTTCTTGTGCTACACCCCACCCTCCCCAATCCTCCTACTATGGAGGTGGCTCAGGCTCCGGCCCTAGACTCTGGGAGCTCCGGACTGGAGGGCGACTCTGGGAGCTCCGGACTGGAGGGCGACTCTGGGAGCTCCGGACTGGAGGGCGACTCTGGCTGCGCCGGTTCCGGACTGTAGGGCGACTCTGGCTGCGCCGGTTCCGGACTGTAGGGCGACTCTGGCTGCGCCGGTTCCGGACTATAGGGCGACTCTGGCTGCGCCGGTTCCGGACTATAGGGCGACTCTGGCTGCGCCGGTTCCGGACTGTAGGGCGACTCTGGCTGCGCCGGTTCCGGACTGTAGGGCGACTCTGCAGGCTCCGGACTGTGGGCCGTCTCTGCAGGCTCTGGACTGTGGGCCGTCTCTGCAGGCTCCGGACTGTGGGCTGTCTCTGCAGGCTCCGGACTGTAGAACATTGCCGGAAGCTCTGGACGGGGAACTGTCGCCGGAAGCTCTGGACGGGAAACTGTCGCCGGAAGCTCTGGACGGGGAACTGTCGCCGGAAGCTCTGGACGGGGAACTGTCGCCGGAAGCTCTGGACGGGGAACTGTCGCCGGAAGCTCTGGACGGGGAACTGTCGCCGGAAGCTCTGGACGGGGAACTGTCGCCGGAAGCTCTGGACGGGGAACTGTCGCCGGAAGCTCTGGACGGGGAACTGTCGCCGGAAGCTTTGGACGGGGTACTGTCGTCGGAAGCTTTGGACGGGGTACTGTCGTCGGAAGCTCTGGACGGGGACTGAGCACTGAAGGCCTGATGCGTGGGGCTGGCTATGGAGGCGCCAGACTATTTACACGCACCACAGGGCTAGTGCGAGGAGCAGAAGCAGGATGAACTGGACTGGGCTGATGCACTGGAGCCCTGGTGCGTGAGGCTGGTACTGGAGGTACCAGACTGGAGACACACACCCCAAGGCTAGTGCGAGGAGCAGGAACAGGACGTACTGGACTGGGCTGACGCACTGGAGGCCTGGTGCGTGGGGCTGGTAGTGGAGGTACCAGACTAGAGACACGCACCTCAAGGCTAGTGCGAGGAGCAGGAACAGGACGTGCTGGACTGGGCGTGCGGATGGGCGAGACCGTGCGCACTTCCGCATAGCACGGTGCTCTCTTGATCCGTCGCTCCTCGTAATAAGCACGGGAAGTTGGCTCACATCCCATTCCTGGCCTAGCCAACCTACCCGTGTGGCCTCCCCAAAAAAGTATTGGATGTGCCTCTCGGGTTTCCTTGCCAGCCGTGTCCCAGAATAGCGTTTTCTCCAATCTCCTGCTGCCTCCGCTCTCCTGGCTGCCTCCACCTGTTCCCATGGGAGGTGATCCCTTCCAGCCTGGATCTCCTCCCATGTGTAGGATCCCTTTCCGTCCAATATCTCCTCCCATGTCCATGAATCCAAAGAGCTCCTCTGCTGCTCCTTCCTCCGCTGCTTTGTCCGTTGTTGGTGGGTAGTTCTGTCACGTTCGTCGTACAAAGCGGACCAAACCGCAGCGGGAATGTGAATGCTCATCTTCTTCTTTATTTAGAAGAAACGTGATACAGAAACACTGAAACAAAACAACGACGAAAAAACAGTCCCATAAGGACAAAATTACTATACGGAGAAACAACTACCCACTAATCCCAATGAACAAATACCCCTATTAAATACGACCTTCAAATAGAGACAACGGGGAACAGCTGCCTCCAATTGAAGGTCAACCCAATAAACTAAGCATAGACATAGAATGAATAGACACAGACATAGAAATAGACTAACATAGAACATTGCCCAAAAAACCCCGAAACACACTAAACAAACCCTGCCACAAACAACCCCTTTTACTTGTCAAGAGGTGACAAGTACATATAGGATTTGGAGACTATTGGTGCTCCTGAGTAGAATGGATCCCCATTTTTCTGCAAGACAATGTACAGAAAATTGTGTACAGTGCTATATGTACATTTATAAACTGGGTGGTTCGAGGACTGTTTTTTCTTCTTCTTGTGTTTCTTTTAAACTAATGTGAAGTGACTTTGGGTCCTTTAAAAGCGATATATAAATTGTCTGAATGCCGTATACTACTGGTATGACAAAACATTTATGTTTAATGTTGTAATTATGTTAGTAACGCCCCTCGGGGTTTGTGGTATAGTATATGGCCAATATACCACGGCTAAATGATGTATCCAGGCAATGCACGTTGCGTCGTGCATCAGTACAGCCCTTAGCCGTGGTATATTGGCCATATACCACAACCCTCAGGCCTTATTGCTTAAGTATATTCTATACACACAGCTGACTGCATTTCAGCTGATTCTACATATCAAATAAAGGGCTGAAATAATAGTGTGTGTACTCTGTAGAATTGGGTGTGTAATCTCTGTAGATTTGAATAGACTGTTTGTTGTCTTGAGTAGGCCCTACTGGAAATGGTTTTGTTGAAGGGAGCTTGTGCCCAAGAGCAGTTCTACCAGGTACTGAGAGAAGCAGACCCTTTCCTGGTAAAGGACCTGGAAGAGAAGACATGCTGACAAGAGCAGGCTGGTGTGTAATTAAGGATTCCAAACACAACCACTGAATTATATCTTAGTGATCAATAAACCATTATACTGTATATATTTAACCATTTAGGTATGACATTTATTTAATCAAATACAGTAAATGTTAGTCAGTTTTGTCACTTTCTTTTATATTTTGTTGTATTATGTATTTTCTTCCGTAGCCTATTCTGCTGTGTGACACTAAATAACATTTTTTTTAATCAAGAAATCATAATATATTTACTTAATGAACCATTCAGGAATGCAAATATTGCTATCATTACTTTTGGGGTGTAAACTTTGGTCAGGGATTATGGGTCATGAACCCAGATTGAGTACAAGGGTTTGGGTCATTCTTTATTGAAGCAGAGAGGAGGAAGAAGCAAAGCGAAAGGCTCCACTCCCGTCAAAATCTATTCCTGCAAGAATACAGAGATAAACCGACCAAGTGGGGATTTTTTGTATATACAGTTGAAGTCGGAAGTTTACATACTTAGGTTGGAGTCATTAAAACTCGTTTTTCAACCGCTCCACAAATTTCTTGTTAACAAACTATAGTTTTGACAAGTCGGTTAGGACATCTACTTTGTGCATGACACAAGTCATTTTTCCAACAATTGTTTACAGACAGATTATTTCACTTATAATTCACCGAGACCCAAAATCCTGTGGGTCAGAAGTTTCCATACACTAAGTTGACTGTGCCTTTAAACAGCTTGGACAATTCCATAAAATGATGTCATGGCTTTAGAAGCTTCTGATAGGCTAATTGACATCATTTGAGTCAATTGGAGGTGTACCTCTGGATGTATTTCAAGGCCAACCTTCAAACTCAGTACCTCTTTGCTTGACATCATAGGAAAATCAATCAGCCACGAAATTTTGTTGACCTCTACAAGTCTGGTTCATCCTTGGGAGCAATTTCCAAACGCCTGAAGGTACCACATTCATCTGTACAAACAATAGCACGCAAGTATAAACACCATGGGACCACTCAGCCGTCATACCGCTCAGGAAGGAGACGTGTTCTGTCTCCTAGAGATGAACGTACTTTGGTGCGAAAAGTGCAAATCAATCCCAAAACAACAGCAAAGGACCTTGTGAAGATGCTGGAGGAAACGGGTACGAAAGTATCTATATCCACAGTAAAACAAGTCCTATATCGACATAACCTGAACAGTGGCGGTTCTAGACCATTTCAACTGGGGGGCTAAGCTGGGGTCAGTTGTACTGTTAGAGGGGCCAGTTACATTAGACGTTATTGTTGTCATATCGTTTTCTTCACTGCATTGCAGGCATTAGCAGGCAAAAGACCATGTTCATAATTATTAGTGTTCCGTGTTGCCACAGTCTAATTACGGATGTAAAAAAAGAACGATAGCAAAAATTAGTTCTGTAAAAATTATTTCATACCCCCCCCCCCCCCCCCCCCCCCCAGAACTGTCGGTTTTAGATTTTAGTGATGTTATATATATGCAGGCCTCATCCACTACCCTGAGAGCACTTGATTCAGTGTATCATGCAGCCCTCAGGTTCATTACAAATCAGAAACGTCTAACACACCATTGTGATCTCTACAGCGCTGTTGGCTGGTCGTCATTGACCTTGCGTAGGCTTAAATCAAATCAAATGTATTTATATAGCCCTTCTTACATCAGCTGATATCTCAAAGTGCTGTACAGAAACCCAGCCTAAAACCCCAAACAGCAAGCAATGCAGGTGTAGAAGCACGGGGGCTAGGAAAAACTCCCTAGAAAGGCCAAAACCTAGGAAGAAACCTAGAGAGGAACCAGGCTATGAGGGGTGGCCAGTCCTTTTCTGGCTGTGCCGGGTGGAGATTATAACAGCACATGGACAAGATGTTCAAATGTTCATAAATGACCAGCATGGTCAAATAATAATATTCACAGTTGTCGAGGGTGTAACAAGTCAGCACCTCAAGAGTACATGTCAGTTGGCTTTTATAGCTGACCAATGAGAGTATCTCTACCGCTCCTGCTGTCTCTAGAGAGTTGAAAACAGCAGGTCTGGGACAGGTAGCACGTCCCGTGAACAGGTCAAGGTTCCATAGCCGCAGGCAGAACAGTTGAAACTGGAGCAGCAGCACGGCCTGGTGGACTGGGGACAGCAAGGAGTCATCATGTCAGGTAGTCCTGAGGCATGGTCCTAGGGCTCAGGTCCTCCGAGAGAGAGAAAGAGAGAAAGAGAGAATTAGAGAGAGCATACTTAAATTCACACAGGACACCGGATAAGACAGGAGAAATACTCCAGATATAACAGACTGACCCTAGCCCCCAGACACATAAACTACTGCAGCATAAATACTGGAGGCTGAGACAGGAGGGGTCAGGAGACACTGTGGCCCCATCCGACGATACCCCCGGACAGGGCCAAACAGGAAGGATATAACCCCACCCACTTTGCCAGAGCACAGCCCCCACACCACTAGAGGGATATCTTCAACCACCAACTTACCATCCTGAGACAAGGCCGAGTATAGCCCACAAAGATCTCCGCCAGGGCACAACCCAAGGGGGGGCGCCAACCCAGACAGGAAGACCATGTCAGTGACTCAACCCACTCAAGTGACGCACCCCTCCTAGGGACGGCATGGAAGAACACCAATAAGTCAGTGACTCAGCCCCTGTAATAGGGTTAGAGGCAGAGAATCCCAGTGGAGAGAGGGGAACCGGCCAGGCAGAGACAGCAAGGGCGGTTCGTTGCTCCAGAGCCTTAAACACTGGTATACACTGATTTATAAGGCCATGTTGGGTAAAATGCCATTTTATCTCTGTTCTTTTTTAGTTAGGTCAGTAAATAAGTATCAATTACAGTCCCATTCTGATTTGCTTCAAACAGTACCAAAAATTAGAACAGGTCATGGTAGAAATAGTTTTAGTTACTGAGCACCGTGGTCCTGGAATTCTCTTTTGAACATTTTAAAATGTGATGATCTAGTTTCGTTGGTGGAGTTCAAACACTTGATCCATGTATATATTATAGAAGAGTGTAATTGTATTTAGGCCAGCTGTTTTTAGTCAAGATGTTTGTATTTTTAAATGTAATATGTTTTTGTTTTACTGTGTGTGTTTATCGTTTTGTTTAATGTTGTGTGAGTGTATTTAATATGGTTTGTCTGAAACGTTGTTCCCCTTGCTGCTATTGGACCAGGTCTCTCTTGGAAAAGAGATATTTATCTCGATGAGAATAAACCTGTATAAATAAAGGTAAAATAAAAAAAATAAAAAATAAATGTACAGAGGCTACCAAAGTCGACATGGGTTCGAGCCTGACCCATGCACTTCTGACTTGCAAACTCCCCTAAACCTTCTGCACGCACGAACGCACCAATCTCAAATTTGTTTTGTCAATATTTTTTTGTGATATTCTTATGCTATAAAGTTATTATCCTCGATTGCTATTATACACATGAGACACATTAAATTATATTTGAGTCTTATTTTATTGATTTGATTTGGGAGATGTAAGTATTTTTTTGACATAGAAGTCAAAAGAGAAAACAAACATGGACATTTAAAATGTAATCAAATTGAATAAATGTTGCATATTGTCATTAAACAAAAAAAACATTACATTGAACTACACTAAATGTTGCATAGTTAGACAATATTGACTATTTTGTGAAGGTACATGATCAGTGTAACAACAACTCTAATCTCTAAAGTGTTGCTAGCTGGGCTGTAACAGGGCTATAACTAGGCTGTAACTGCACTCTTAGAAAAAAAGGTGCTAAGTAGAACCATACAGGGTTCTTTGGTTTGGTTTTTCAAATAACCCCCTGTTGTCACGCCCTTATCCTGCTCCCCCTCCCTGTCGCTCGAGGGCGCCAGGCTGCCCTCATTATGCACACCTGCCACCATCGTTTATGCACACCTGTCGCCATCGTTACGCGCATCAGCGCTTCATTGGACTCACCTGGACTCTATCACCTGTTTATTACCTCACCTATATCTGTCACTCCCTCTGATTCATTTCACGTGTCTGCATTAATGTTGTTTTGTTTCCCCAGTCCAGACACTGTGTTTTGTTTCCTGTCTGTCATTTATTAAATGTTCACTCCCTGTACTTACTTTTCGTCTCCCAGCGTCTGTCCTCACACCTGTATATCATTCTACCTAGAACCATCTATAAATTGTTTTTCCTAGAACCCTCTTTGAATGGTTCTATCAACCTTATTAGCCTTTAAAATGTAATAATTTATGACAATACATTACATATATCATAAGGCCTTTATTTGAGTGCCTAGTTATACCCTAACACAGTGGTGTTAGGACTCTCCTGGTTTACAGGCCACATCAGGCCTGCAAGTCACATTATGTGACAGTAAAACAAATCAATCTGAAAATTGTCGTGGAGTGAGATGTTCATCTCACTTCTGGTCTTCTGCGTCGGTCAATGTTCTTACTAGATTTGCTACCTTTCCAGCTACAGTCTGTTAGGCTGTAATCTAGGACTCACTTCTTGAGTAATCAATAGTTCAGAGTTCATACCATCTCACGTGTGGAGCAAGCTCTCACGTTTTCTGGCCTGTAGAGTTGAAATTAGAATTAGCCCTTTTAAACATGAGGACAAGTCCTCATGGTATTTGGAACTGACATGACTTTGGGTCATGGAGCTTTTATAGAAATGTAGAAAAGGGGTTGGTTCATAATTTCCTACCAATGTCTGTTCACTTGGGTGTGGCCACTGACTGGACACGAGTTACCATTAAAACAAACAATTTTCATTTTAGAAGACTTAAATCACATTATAATCTTTTCAAACGTATTATTACACTTAGTCAAACATGTTATCCAACCTTTAGATGCAAGCCTCATAATTAAGGACCTTGTATAAACAGAGTTGGGTTATTGTGGCTGTGCTGTCTTTTGAGGTGAAACAAAGTGGACGGATCGTAGCTGCCCCCCTGACCATTTACACATTCTTCAAAATAGGAAAATTGTTCAATTCTCAAATTCTGGGAGGTAGTAGAATTGGGCGGGAGAGTCCCTTTGTCTTACTGTGAAACTCTCTCTCTCCATACTGCATGGTCAGGGAGAGAAGAGTCTCTGCACAGAATTTATGATGTTGTTAAAGTCATAAAACTGCCACCTCCTAACAGGGGGGTTCACGTCTCTGCTAGAGGGCTAACCGTTCTTTAAATCATCTTTAAAAAACGGATCTATATATTTTTAGTGCTATATAGAACTTTTTTTTAAAGGCTCCATTTAGAACCTTATGAGCGTGGCTCTTTACAGAACCTTTAAAAAAGGTAGAGCACCAACAAGGGTTCTGCCATCGTTACGAGTCAAATAACCCTTATTTATGGACTCAGATTTGCAACCATCCGCCATTACACATTGTGTACGATTTGATAGGTAATTTATAAACCAGTCTAGAGCATGACCAGTAATTCCACAACATTTGAACCTTTGCACTAACACAGCATGGTCTGAAAAGACATTCCATGGGTGTAAACACTGGACCACACAGGCCCCTCTACTCCACTCCCTGTTTTTCTCTGAAGCACAGAGAACCAAAAAACACAGCAACTGATCTGTGGTACCATGCCTAATATCAAAACAATGATTAAAAATGAATGTGTTGATGAATGTGGACAAAGATAACAAATCTTTGATATGGATGTTTGTTTTATGTCCCATGCTCAATGACAAGATTATTTATTTAAAAGTCAATTACAACTTCCTCTTTAGAGCCATTTGTTGAGTAGCCTACCTGATAAAATGAGCTGAGTGTAATTGCGGCCCGCAAATCGGGACGTTCCTGCATGTGGGCATTCCTGCATCCCCTCTTTATACTTCTATTGGTCCATTTTTAAGTCAGGACCTGGTACATAGGCAGGATGCAGGGGGCTACAGTACAGTAGGCGGCAGTAAAGAACCATAACTTTGGACGCCAACCATTTCCCTTTTGACCCACATTTGAATCACATAGTAGACAATCCGGGGAAATACAGAATATCAAAAGTGTCACACAAGCATGAAGATGGCAAGCTTGAGAGAGGGCGTTCATGCAGGAACCAATAGGATGCTCTAGAGGGGGCGTTCATGCAGGAACCAATAGGATGCTCGAGAGGGGGCGTTCATGCAGGAACCAATAGGATGCTCGAGGGGGGGGGGGCGTTCATGCAGGAACCAATAGGATGCTCGAGAGGGGGCGTTCATGCAGGAACCAATAGGATGCTCGAGAGGGGGCGTTCATGCAGGAACTAATAGGATGCTCGAGAGTGGGCGTTCATGCAGGAACCAATAGGATGCTCGAGAGGGGGCGTTCATGCAGGAACCAATAGGATGCTCGAGAGGGGGCGTTCATGCAGGAACCAATAGGATGCTCGAGAGGGGATGTTCATGCAGGAACCATAGTGCTCGAGAGTGGGCGTTCATGCAGGAACCAATAGGATGCTCTAGAGGGGGCGTTCATGCAGGAACCAATAGGATGCTTGAGAGAGGGTGTTCATGCAGGAACCAATAGGATGCTTGAGAGAGGGTGTTCATGCAGGAACCAATAGGATGCTCAAGGAGGGGTGTTCATGCAGGAACCAATAGGACGATCGAGAGAGGGCGTTCATGCAGAAACCAATAGGATGCTCGAGAGTGGGCGTTCATGCAGGAACCAATAGGATGCTCTAGAGGGGGCGTTCATGCAGGAACCAATAGGATGCTTGAGAGAGGGTGTTCATGCAGGAACCAATAGGATGCTCTAGAGGGGGCGTTCATGCAGGAACCAATAGGATGCTCGAGAGAGGGTGTTCATGCAGGAACCAATAGGATGCTCTAGAGGGGGTGTTCATGCAGGAACCAATAGGATACTCGAGAGGGGGTGTTCATGCAGGAACCAATGGGATGCTCGATAGGGGGGGGTGGGGTCATGCAGGAACCAATGGGATGCTTGAGGAATGCCCACAGGCAGGAACAGCCCGAATTGCAACACTAGGTAACTATAGTTGACAAACAAAAGGCCTACCAAATGTCCAAAATTATAATATATGGCCTTCCAAATGTCAGAAATTATAATATGGCCTACCAAATGTCAGAAATTATAAGCAGAAGGTTGTCTAAATTAAGGGTGAATGTAGCCAGTAAGCTATACGGTCCGTTAAACAGTGAATCAATTTTGTTTGGCCTTAGTTTTATGCAAACAAATGGTCCTCTTAAACATCAAACTCCCTTTTGTTCAAAGTTTGTTTGAGTTCAACCATTACCAAAATATGCAAACAAAGTATGTAATGTATTATTATTATTTCCTCAGTCTTCCATTCACGTGTTGGCTGTATTTCATTACAGGAAGATGTTCCCTTCCTTCTACCTTCGTTCACTCCCCTTGCAATAAATAGGCCTACATGTAATAACTTGTTGCCCCAAAAGACTAAATAAGGTAGTGCCCCCCAGAATAAGGTATTACATTGATAGAATGAATGCATTAGTAATCTAGTTAACACTGGTAAAGTTGTCTGTTTTGTTTAGGGACAGGGGAGAAAACGCAATAACTCCTAAACAGTGGAGAGATTGGTCCTGTACAAAATGTCCAAATATCATCAATTTGACCGGTTTTAAGGAAATTAAAAGCTGAGAAAAACAATAAAACATTTCTGATAAGACTTTTGTTCATCTTGGGTGCATAGTTTATGTGGTTGAAATACTGTCTGCTGGCATAACAGAGTCAAAGATAACACAGTACTGTCTGCTGACCTAACAGAGTCAGAGATAACACAGTACTGTCTGCTGACCTAACAGAGTCAAAGATAACACAGTACTGTCTGCTGGCCTAACAGAGTCAAAGATAACACAGTACTGTCTGCTGACCTAACAGAGTCAAAGATAACACAGTACTGTCTGCTGGCCTAACAGAGTCAAAGATAACACAGTACTGTCTGCTGACCTAACAGAGTCAAAGATAACACAGTACTGTCTGCTGACCTAACAGAGTCAAAGATAACACAGTACTGTCTGCTGACCTAACAGAGGTCAAAGATAACACAGTACTGTCTGCTGGCCTAACAGAGGTCAAAGATAACACAGTACTGTCTGCTGGCATAACAGAGTCAAAGATAACACAGTACTGTCTGCTGGCCTAACAGAGTCAAAGATAACACAGTACTGTCTGCTGACCTAACAGAGTCAAAGATAACACAGTACTGTCTGCTGGCATAACAGAGGTCAAAGATAACACAGTACTGTCTGCTGACCTAACAGAGTCAAAGATAACACAGTACTGTCTGCTGGCCTAACAGAGTCAAAGATAACACAGTACTGTCTGCTGACCTAACTGATATTATATATTATATTTCATAACCATATCATATTTCTCCACTCCTGTTCCCAAGACAAAATTAACATTTATTGTATAATTTTACTGCTGTTACTCTCCGGCTTGTACGAACTCAAACCCAGTCGCAGAGGAACACAGCAAGCAGAGGTAAGGGTAAATCCAGATCCTTACTAAAGCCTTAAACAGACAACAACCCATCACACCAGCGTGCACTAAACAAAACATAAGACCTGAACAACGCTGCAGGCCAACTGAAGATCCTAAATAGACAGGTGAAGAGAAATGGTAATTAAACACAGGTGTAACTAATGAGAACAGTCAGGGTAACCTGGAAACTGGAAAACCATGCAAGGGTGCCCTCCAGAAGCAACCCAAGGAAACACACTCAAATAACAGGAACTGTGACAACTGCAAGAAATGCATACATCTGCAAGAGTTAATATTATATTATGCTACATGTGAGAGGTTATATGCCTATAGTCAGTGTTCATATTTCAGTTACTATTCCATTTAACCCATATGAACTTAAATGAGGAATATTCTGTTTATTCATGGACACAGGGGCACTCGTAAGTGGGATACCAAAGGTGCATGTAAACAGCTTATCCCAAATAAGACCTTAAGCAGGATATGAGCTACTATCCAGAATACTGTGTGCATGTCAACGTGGTTAATGATTATGCAACAACATTTAACTGCTGTGGGGAATATCTCAGCATAAGGTTGGTTTGGTGCTGTATCACGTATAAAGGCACCGAGGAGATGACTGACTATAATTCTAAAGCTTTCTTGACTAACTGTCAATAATTATTTCTATTCTCTCCCAGGATTAACATAACATGGAGAAGAACCAGGTTACCATTGTCATCGATTCAATTACCGGTAGAAACTGCAGCCAAACATTAACACAGTGGTTTTGAATTCATTGGGAGTCCTACATTGCAGTGGCTTAAATGGGATGTGGATCAAGTGGTAGGTTTCTTTACTTAGTTGCCACCAACATGTTCAGTTGTTTGTTAATTTATATATGATAAGTAATCCTACTCTGTTCTCTCCATAGCCTCTGAAAACAATCCATTGGTTGTAGAGGATGAGTCAGAAGATGGTATGTTATTTTAACTTATATTGACTTAATCACAATATTCTTTAATTTCTTTAGAAAAAACTTTCTAAAATCAATCTAACACTATTTTTGGTATGGCTTTACCCTGTCACCAACAGTTGTCACTTTTGAAGAACTAGATTTTGTGCTTATTGGTTGCCATGGGGCTAGAAAGAATATACCAGGAAACATCATCCTGAACAAAAAGGAATTCAATTACTGGACATCATGGAGAAAACAAGCTGTGAAGAAAGAGACTAAGCTAGGCAGTCGTAAAATTACTTTGATCCGCACTGCAGGTTGATCTGGGAGTTCATGTAAGGAGGAGACAAAACAGCAGATTATAGAATCTGTCCGGTCCTCATTTACAGATGGACCTAACGCTATCCTCTTGGTTATTAGAATCAGTTGTACAGACTCTCTAAAACCGACAATATCTATTTTCAAGAATGAGGAAGGAGAGAAAAGCACATATGAAGATATATTTATCGAAAGAGCATTGAATAATACAGTGGTGCTGTTCACAAATGAGGAAGAATTGGACAAATTGCATCTAACTATTGTCGTGGAATATTGCTTCAAAAATATAACACTCTTACAAGAACTTGTGAATTCAATATAGGCTTTAATACAAAGTAGCAAAGCCGAGCCCTTCCATGGAAAGACCCTACCACACGCAACAGAGCCGAGCCCCTCCATGGAAAAGACTAAATTCTCATATTACAGAGTCCTATCTTTATAGGATTCTGTCTTTGCATAACGTATAGAGTCCCCTCCCTCTATATGAAAATAGCTTCCCTAGACCGTTCTTCACAATTATCTCTCCGTGTCAGTTCTTGCTTGTTATCGCCTGATGACGCACACATCTGTTCCGGTTTGGATTACAATGGTGGCAGAACCCCCTAGCTTACACAACAAAAATAAATGTATTGTATATTGTTCACATGTCAGTCAATTTGCCACCACTCTTCTCCTGTCTCCTCCTGACAATAGTATGTTAGAAGGTGGAAATGTTATTATGTTCTCAGCTAATGCAATCTCTGTCATGACATCCTACTCAGAGACGGCATTTGCACTGCATGCCCCCACCTCTCTATCCGGCCATTGTACTCATTGTTTACATTAGTGGCTCAGCATATCAGCTGCCCCTAGTAGCCCCCTAGCTCTCTATCCGGCCATTGTACTCATTGTTTACATTAGTGGCTCAGCATATCAGCTGCCCCTAGTAGCCCCCTAGCTCTCTATCCGGTCATTGTACTCATTGTCCTTGCTACTTCCTGCTATTCAATCATGTTCCTTTAGCATAGCAGCTGCATCTAGCTTCTTTACTCCCACACTATTGAGAGATACATTACTGACTATAATCTTGAAGGGTTGATAGAGAAATGTGAAGGAAGGTATTGTGTTCTTTCTGACAAAAAGTCACGTAAGGTTCAGAATTCAAAGCTGATCAAGCAATTAGAGGAAATTATATCTGGAAACAGACATGAGAATTTCATGGACATGATGGAGAGGATAGTGGAGAAGATGACAAATCTAATAACAAACCATGAAAAAAAGATTGCATGACTTGAGGAAAAGCTGAGTAGTTTCAAGATTAACAGTGACTTGGAATCCTGTGAGAGGGAGATAGAAAAACTGCAGAAGACCATTAAGCAGAAGAATAAAGAAATGCAAGAAGTAAAGGCTTGTATTGAAAAGTCCCAAAGTCAAAACAGATAATCAGACACAGGCAAAAGAGGACAACGATCCACAACACCTGCGAGACAAAGCAATCAATAAGGACAACCTGATCAAAGAGTTGAGTGGAACTAAAGCACAGTTGGAAAAAGAGTTGAGGACAGCTGAAGAAGAGTTAAAGAGCACTGAAGGAAAGTGGCGGAGAACTGAAGATGAGTTGAGGAGAACTAAAGCAGAGTTGGAAGAACATCTGAGGACAGCTGAAGAAGAGTTGAGGAGAACTAAAGAAGAGTTGGAAAAAGAGAAGACAGCTGAAGAGACAAAGAAAACCATTGGAACGTTAAGAACAGATTTTTTTTAACTATATAAAGAGTTGAACAGGAAGTCTCCTACCTCTTATTGTATGGAAGAAATAAGTAAGAAGAATATCAAGGTTTGATAGGCCATATGAAATGACTCAACGGTCCTGTATTGGTAAGTATGCAAAAATTATTTTAATTCTCAGTTATTCTGGTAGAGGCAGAACAAGCCTCCACATATTTTTATTCAACAATAAAAATAGAAAAAAAAAGTCAGGTTGTTGCCCCTCTTCTTGATTTCACCCCTGTAACCTTTTCAGCCAACCCTTCTACCCCCACTGGTCAAGCCTTTATCACTAAACACATGGAGTTGGTGAACCGACTACGACTCTTGCTGCCCATACTTACGCGTCTCCATGTTCGAGGAGTTCTGAGTCAAGAGGAGATTGAGGATGTGGAAAGTAAACCCACCAAGTCCAGAATCGACCCTTGCTCAACATGGTTGTGCGGAAAGGAGCTCGTGCCCAAGAGTACTTCTACCTAGTCCTGAGAGAATCAGACCTTTTGTTGGTGGAGGACCTGTGTAACTCGTAAATAGACCCCCAGGTCTCAGGCAAGGTGACGTGACTGAGCAAGGCCTAATGTGTACCAAACAACGTCTGCACACAACACGCGGACACACATTTATCTTGCTCTCTCATCAATTTCATTTTACTTAATGTATGGTATTACTAAGGTTGCAAAGGGAGAGTATATTACTGGTAACTTTCAAAGTTTACCAGTAAACTACCAGAATGTTGGTAACTTTCATTTTATCAGATGACATCTAGTGGCCTTCTTGAGCACTTCAGATTATTACAGGTGTCTGTGATTATCTGTAATTATATCTGGCCCTCTCTGTGGCCTCATCAAATGTAAAATATATAAAATAATTTATCCCACTTTAAATGATGTTCAGCTTATAAATGCTTCAAAAAGCCTTTATAATGCCTTCGTAAGCGCTAAATACATGTGTTACAATGCATCTATAACTGTATGTCATGCTTTATAAAGGGTTCACAAATGTGGCTTAACTGTGTGTCATAATCACCAATGTCAAATGTGACATTGCACACTATGTCAAATGTGACATAAACATGTGCTTTATAAAGGGTGACATGGTGTGCTGCAGGATTACATTACACCTAAGAAACACTGACCTTGATGAAAGTCCCCAACATCAGGAAATTAAAAGTGGCTTTCTTCTGGAACCAAGTTAAAGCTTCCTCAGTACACAAACACACACACACACGAATATAACAAGCCATGCCGTGTGGTGCTGGGCCAAGTCAGGTCTTTGACACATTCACCCTCTCCCCCACTGAAAGATCAGTCACAAAATGTTGGCACCATTGTAACAGGTTGTTATCAAGCCCTCCAGGTAGGACTAGGCCTACTCCAAATCATCTTGGCTCTGACACACACAAACACAAGCTGTACAGGCCCATCAATCCATTTAAATATCTCTCACACCTTACAGTAACCTGTGGCTCATGATTGAACCTTCATAAATCAGCAGAACGTTTATAACCTATTTATTGACACTTTATGTAGTTTCCTGTAATGCTTAGTTTGAAGTGAGACACTTTCAGTCATTCATAACACATCCATAAAGAGTCTATATCGCATGACGCTGTATATAATTTCAGACCCCTTTGGTCATTACAATGATGTAAACACAAGTGTATTAACTCTAAAAGAAGCATCACAAATAAACAACTACTGTGTAAAAAAAAGTACAGAATGTAAATGAAAATAAAAACAAAAAGCTGTAAAACTAAAATAATTTTTGTCCTCCGAAGAGGGTGGATGGGCCAATAAATAAATAAAATGAACAGGTTTATGTAATTTGACAAAGTGGGTTATGTCACATTTGACATTGGGGATAATATCACACAGTTATTCCACATTTATGAACCCTTTATAGAGCTTGACATAGTTATTGATGCTTTGTAACACATTTATGTAGTGCCTATGAATGCATTATGAAGGCTTTATGAAGCCTTTGTAAGCTGAATGTAATTTAAAGCGGGATCAAATAGGTAAAATAAGATTATTTAAAAATAAAAAATAGAATGACAAAGCTATAAAATATTTATAAAAAATAATTCCATTGTTGATTAGATGCATTTTTAATTAATTATGCTATTTTCTCGTAGGTTAGCGTTTTTCGCCATGAATCTTGTTCTGGAGGCAGGTCTGCAGAGTGGTCACTAGCTGGCACAGCCACAAAGTCATAAAATCACATTTTAAACCTAACCTTAACCACACTGCTAACCCTAATGCTTAACCATAACCTTAAATTAAGAACAAAAAGCTAAAAAATAAAACAATTGTCATACATTTTTACAATAGCCAATTTTGACTTTGCAGCTGGCCCATCTAGCGGAAATCTGTAAATTATGTTCCGAGGGCAAGATTCATGACAATAAACATCAACCTGCTATTTTATCTTGAACCATATAATCTATCAACTAGAAACTCATGGACAATATAGACACATATCCAAAATGTTAACTATATATGAATATTTTTTTTATTCAAGTATTACGGAAATTACTATAGATTACCATAGATTAATTAATTACCAAAAATCAAGAACATTTGGGTTACTTTAGGAAACTACCGGTAGCTTTGCAACCCTAGGTAGTACCTGCATTTATTAGCTCTACCTGAGAGAAACAAACTGTGGAAAGAACTGGAAGAGCCAGAGCTGGTTGGTGTGTAATAACGTGTTCCAACATCACCTAGGACAGGACATCATGCACTCTCACCAGTGAAACGCTGCAGTTATAAGTTTGAAGTTATCTGTGCTGTCTACCGGACGAAGAGCCTGTCAATTTCTAAGAAGAGGGGTTAACTTGAGACGGTTAACTTCGGACATGCATTCAGAGGGGTGAAGCATTTGACAAAATATACTCTTCAGAAAGGACAATATTCCTCACTTAACATGACAAGTTAATTATGTTTTATCTTTTACTGTACATGATCTGTCTGCAGCATTGTAAATGTTTAACTGTCTTGGTTAGGCCCCCAGGTCTCAGGGAAGGGGACTTGACTGTGAAAGGCTTATGTATAACAATCTCTACTACACAGGTGTACTAACTGAACACAACCAACTCAGGGTAGGTAAATAACCTGATCAGAACAACTTTGTGGTTGAAGCTTGACACCCCCTGGTGTGGTGGTGGAAGGACATTGTGGACAATGTTGTTTTTTTAATCTTACTCTTTACACCAGGGATCATCAACTAGATTCAGCAGCGAGACAATTTTCTTGTTGAGTGGATGGTCCGGGTGGCCGGAACATAATCACAAATAATTGTAGACTGCAAATTGACTGCAAGAAACCCAAATAGATATAATGTTCGACTAAAACATAGTAATTTCAAACCTAGCTTACATTTGTTTACGATCATGTGTCTCTCTATTATGCGTGGGAATATTTGGGAACAGATTTCTTAAATTAAAATCACCTGGAGCTGATTTCCTGGTGTTTTTACAGTCTTTTGGGTACAACGAATTTAAAATAGAATAGAAACTAAATAAAAATAGTTTTTTTTTTTGCTCTGAAAAATTTTACACTGTATAATCTTTTGAGCCTTAATCCAAATCTCGAAATAGTGTCACGGATTCCCCCGGTACTGCTGCTCCTTCCCTGCACCAGTTCCGGAGGTCTACTTCACCATCCTCTAGGCACTTGTTATTACGGGTCTTGTAATGTGTATTTATTAGAGGTTTTACCTCGCTCTTTTGTTTGGGTTACATCCCTGTGTTTTTGTATACGTGTTTGTTTTGGGCTTCGTCACCGTGGCTTTTCATGGCATGTTGTATATTTTGGGTGTGGTATTAAACCCCCCTATTATGAATTAATCTGCCTGTCTCCAATCATTTATACAATGTGACAAATAGCTGTATGTTTCAACTTTATTTTTCTTGCACTAACACTCACAGTTGTCTTTTCTTACAGTACTAGCGCTGATTTCACTGATAGCGGCTTTATACATTTTTACTTGCAATGACTGATATCTTACTTACCTTAGATGAATTTATTGACTGCATGTCTCTCTGGATAAGAGTGCCTGCTAAATGACCTAAATGAAAATAAATATGAATGTCTGTCACTGTATTTTATAGTTTTGTCACTTCATGTTATATTTTGAGGTATCAGGTACAGTGATATGAAATGGGTTTTGCCCCCTTTCTGATTTGCTCTAGTTTTGCATATTTGTGATACTGAATGTTATCAGATCTTCAACCAAAACCTAATATTAGATAAAGGGAACCTGAGTTTACAAATAAAAAACAGAACCCAGCTTCTTACTGTGGAATGCAGTGTTTGGTTTTCGCCAGACATAATGGGACCCATCTTGTCCAAAAAGTTGACTCGTTTGCCAAATGCACCTGGAAGAACCTGGATGGACAGATGAGTCTAAGGTATAACTTTTTGGACGGCAGGGGTGCCATTATGCCTGGCAAAAACCAAACACTGCATTCCACATTAAGAACCTCATACCAACGGTCAAGCATGGTGGTGGTAGTGTGACAGAAGGGTACCATAAATTCTGCCTTAATAGAAGGAACCATGAATTCTGCTCTGTATCCAGAGAATTCTACAGGAGAATGTCAGGCCATCCGTTTGTGAGCTGAAGCTGAAGCTGAAGCGCAGCTGGGTCATGCAGCAAGACAATGATCCAAAACACACAATCAAGTCTACATGAAAATGGCTAAAAAGCAACACTTTTCAAGTTTTGGAATGGCCTAGTCAATGTCCAGACCTAATCTCTATTGAGATGTTGTGGCAGGACTTGAAATGAGCAGTTCATGCTTGAAAACCCACACGTCGCGAAGTTAAAGCAGTTCTGCATGGAAGAGTGGACCAGAATTCCTCCACAGCGATGTGAGAGACTGATCAACAACTACAGGAAGAATTTGGTTGGAGTCATTGCAGCTAAAGGTGGCACAACCAGTTTTTGAGTGTAAGGGGGAAATTACTTTTTCACACAGGGGCATTGGGTGTTGCATAACTTTTTTTATGAAATAAATTAAATAAGTATGTAATTGTTGTGTTAACTGTTCACTCAGTTTCCCTATATCTAATGTTAGGGTTTGGTTGAAGATCTGATAACATTCAGTATCAGAAATATGCAAAACTAGAGCAAATTAGAAAGGCGGCAAATAATTTTTCACAGCACTGTATTTTCCTACCATAGCCTATTCTGCTGTGACACTGAATTACTTATTCGTGATCAATAAAGTCTCTATCAATTCAGGTATGCAAAAATTATCCCTCAAAAATGTGCTATTTTTTGGTTGTTGTTGACTACATTTTGTTAAGTATAAATTATTATAGTACATTTATGACAGGGATTATGGACCATGAATCCAGTCTGAATACAGCTCTGTCTCTCTGTGTTCGACTTATTAGGTTCAGTGTTCCATCTGGCTCTTTGATCATCTAAGTGTTCTGTCTGGCTCTGTGTTCTGTTTGTCAAAGTGTTCTGTCTGGCTCTGTGTTCAGTTTGTCAAAGTGTTCTGTCTGGCTCTGTGTTCTGTTTGTCAAAGTGTTCTGTCTGACTCTGTGTTCAGTTTGTCAAAGTGTTCTGTCTGGCTCTGTGTTCTGTTTGTCAAAGTGTTCTGTCTGGCTCTGTGTTCAGTTTGTCAAAGTGTTCTGTCTGGCTCTGTGTTCAGTTTGTCAAAGTGTTCTGTCTGGCTCTGTGTTCAGTTTGTCAAAGTGTTCTGTCTGACTCTGTGTTCTGTTTGTCAAAGTGTTCTGTCTGACTCTGTGTTCTGTTTGTCAAAGTGTTCTGTTTGACTCTGTGTTCTGTTTGTCAAAGTGTTCTGTCTGACTCTGTGTTCTGTTTGTCAAAGTGTTCTGTTTGACTCTGTGTTCTGTTTGTCAAAGTGTTCTGTCTGACTCTGTGTTCTGTTTGTCAAAGTGTTCTGTTTGACTCTGTGTTCAGTTTGTCAAAGTGTTCTGTCTGGGTGTGTGTTCTGTTTGTCAAAGTGTTCTGTTTGACTCTGTGTTCTGTTTGTCAAAGTGTTCTGTCTGGGTGTGTGTTCTGTTTTGTCAAAGTGTTTTGTCTGTCTGTCTGATTGTCCCATATCTCTGGTCAGTAATAAGTACAACACACATGTATGTCCCATACCCAAATAGTCCACTAGATGTCATAAGAAGATTGGAATGAGAACCAGAAATATGTTTCCCTGCACAGACACACACGTACGTGTACACATACACGCGCACGCACAAACACAAGTCTGATCCTGGCTGGCTCGTCTCTAACGTTGTGGACAGAGCGTTTCACCCCCCTTAGGGTGGGACCAAGCAAGCTGACTGGCATCCCCGGGAAATGCAAAATATTGTATCCTCACGTGGACGAAGAGTAGCAGAAGTTTTGTTTCTATTCAGGTTGGTCTGCTCTCATTTACTCCCCTTCACAGATCTGATATGACTGGAGGTGTAAAAAAAAGGTGTGAACGCATATAAACCGACCGGTTTACATACATGTTGTCTCAGATCGGTGAAGGGGAGTGAACAAAGGCAGGGAGAGAGAGAGAGGTGCATGCAGATACAATACAGTTTCAAAAGGTTCAACCACACTCTTCCATCACTTTAGCGAAAAAATGTAAGGCCCATTTATACATGGTGCTAAGATGTGACCTTTGTCCTGATTGTGCCCACGTTTGAAGACCGGTGTAGACAATCAAAATTAACATTGATTTGTGATCAGATCACAATGTTTACGCATCCTGTCTGGATATCTCACAAGTGTAAATAGGGGGTGCTTATATTTGTCCTGTTTCACATGTGTGTAACCTGTACGAGTGTGTGGTGTAAAATGGAAATGTGTATTTTTTTCATATCCCACTCCCCCTGAGACACCCTCAGAGAGTGCGGTCAAGGCCAGGTATCAACCATTACTAACAGCAACCCTGGAGCAATTAGGGTTAAGTGCCTTGCTCAAGAGCAGATCGACATATTTTTCACCTAGGGGTTTTGAACTAGCATTTGAACGCTCTAATTATTTAAAAATAATATCTGTCAGACAATTTGCAAGCAGGGAGGGACAAGGAAATCTGGTCACAATGCAGACAAAGTGGGCGGGATAAGAGACACTTTAATACAATATGTACAACATCAGGACCAAGGATGCATAACAGCACCAGGTATAAACAAGGCTTTTGACACAGCTGACTAGATTGGAATACTGGTTATAAAACAATCTACAATCTCTTTGTGAGACGCGGTGTGGTGGTGCTTTGCTGCTGACTCTGTCAGTGATTTATTTAGAATTCAAAGCACACTTAACCAGCATGGCTACCACAGCATTCTGCAGCGATACGCCATCCCATCTGGTTTGGGCTTAGTGGGACTATCACTTGTTTTTCAACTGGACAATGACCCAACCCACTTCCAAGCTGTGTAAGGGCTATTTGACCATGAAGGAGAGTGATTGAGTGCTGCATCAGATGAGCTGGCCTCCACAATCCCCCGACCTCAACCCAATTGAGTTGGTTTGGGATGAGTTGGACCGCAGAGTGTAGGAAATGCAGCCAACAAGTGTTCAGCATATTTCGGAACTCCTTCAAGACTATTGGAAAAGCATTCCAGGTGGACCTGGTTGAGAGAATGCCAAGAGTGTGCAAAGCTGTCATAAAGGCAAAGGGTGGCTACGAAGACTCTCAAATATAAAATATATTTTGATTTGTTTAACACTTTTTTGGTTACTACATGGTTCCATGTGTGTTATTTCATTGTTTTGATGTCGATGGACACTACAAGGTGTTGAAAGCGTTCCACAGGGATGCTGGCCCATATTGACTCCAAAGCTTCCCATATTTGTGTCAACTTGGCGGGATGTCCTTTGGCTGGTGGACCATTCTTGATACACACGGGAAACCGTTGAGTGTGAAAAACCCAGCAGTGTTGCAGTTCTTGACACACTCAAACCAGTGCGCCTGGTACCTACTACCATATCCCGTTCAAAGGCACTTAAATATTTTGTCCTGCCCATTCACCTTCTCAATGGCACACATACACAATCCATGTCTCAATTGTCTCAAGGTTTAAAAATCCTTCTTTAACAAATCTCCTCCCCTTCATCTACACTGATTGAAGTGGGTTTAACAAGTGACATCAATAAGGGATTATAGATTTCACCTGGTCAGTCTGTCATGGAAAGAGCAGGTGTTCCTAATGTTTTGTACACTCAGTGTTTAACATTGCTTTAAAAAAAATGTTTTAAATTCACATTCTGACATTTGAGTATAAACCATTCAAAATCATGAACTCAACTATTTGGTTTGATGTGATATTTGATATCACAAGACGACTTATTTTAGCTAGCGATGGCTAAAGTTAGCTGAAGTTTGTAGTGGCTTTTCTGAAGAACTTAACCATGGACTAGAGTTTCTCCTGGCCCATAGTTCAGGGTGAGAAACCATCTAACATTAAGGTTGTAAAATAGTGAACTTCCCCTTTAAATCAATAAATGACCAGGTGAGGTAAGAGACGTAAGAAGGGCTAAAGAAGTTACAAATAGCATTATTTATGTAAGCTTGAAATATAACCAATTCTACAACTGATAACATTAAGCTGCAGGAAGTGGCAGTCTGGCGGTCTCCAAACGATGCAGGCTATATCAAAAGGTTGACATTTTCCTTGCCTCACTGAACTCCCAATGTGTCCTCTCTCCATAGACTGATACAAAGAACCCGGTTGTCAATGACTTGTTGATAAAAATCTAAAAGCTGGCATTCCATAGACAACATGTGGTGGGTGTCACCGAGCTAGAGATAGCCTTGAAGAGTTTAGAACAATGCCTCATTGTCTCATCTTCCTGGCATCTGGGAAACTAAGCCGGGTTAGAAGTAAAACAACATCCCGTGCAGATAACCAGGAGATGGACCAAGGTGGCTTATGGGAAGGGTAGAAATGACTGACTGAACATTTAGGGCCTATATAAGATCTCTAATTGTCCAAGTCTCTCTCAGTACTGAAATTTCCACTACAAGTGTCATTTGAGAAACTATTTATTATAAATAAGAATACAATGTTTCTGAACACATGAATTGTGAATAATGAGTGAGAAAGTTAGAGGAACAAAGATTATACCCCCCCACGACAAGCTAACCTCTCACCATTACCAATAACAGGGGAGGTAAAAAAAGAACATATTCAGTTTAATTTGGAAGTTTACATACACTTAGGTTGGAGTCATTAAAACTCGTTTTTCAATCACTCCACAAATTTCTTGTTAAAACAAACTTTAGTTTTGGCAAGTCGGTTAGTGTGTCATGCTTTGTGCATGACACAAGTCATTTTTCCAACAATTGTTTACAGTCAGATTATTTCAGATTATTTCACTGTATCACAATTCCAGTGGGTCAGAAGTTTACATACACTAAGTTGACTGTGCCTTTAAACAGCTTGGAAAATTCCAGAAAATTATGTCATGGCTTTAGAAGCTTCTGATAGGCTAAGTGACGTCATTTGAGTCAATTGGAGGTGTACCTGTGGATGTATTTCAAGGCCTACCTTCAAACTCAGTGCCTCTTTTCTTGACATCATGGGAAAATCAAAAGAAATCAGCCAAGACCTCAGAAAAATTGTAGACCTCCACAAGTCTGGTTCATCCTTGGGAGCAATTTCCAAGCACCTGAAGGTACCACGTTCATCTGTACAAACAATAGTACGCAAGTATAAATCCCATGGGACCACGCAGCCGTCATACCGCTCAGGAAGGAGACGCCTTCTGTCTCCTAGAGATGAACGTACTTTGGTGCGAAAAGTGCAAATCAATCCCAGAACAACAGCAAAGGACCTTGTGAAGATGCTGGAGGAAACAGGTACAAAAGTATCTATATCCACAGTAAAACGAGGCCTCTATCGACATAACCTGAAAGGCCCCTCAGCCAGGAAGAAGCCACTGCTCCAAAACTGCCATATAAAAAGCCAGACTATGGTTTTCAACTGCACATGGGGACAAAGATCGCACTTTTTGCCTCTGTTCTCTGGTATGATGAAACAAAAATAGAACTGTTTGGCCATAATGACCATCGTTATGTTTGGAGGAAAAATGGGGATGCTTGCAAGCCGAAGAACACCATCCCAACCGTGAAGCACGGGGGTGGCAGCATCCTATTGTGGGGGTGCTTTGCTTCAGGAAGGACTGGTGCACTTCACAAAATAGATGCCATCATGAGGAGAGAAAATGATGTGGCTATATTGAAGCCACATCTCAAGTCATCAGTCAGGAAGTTGAAGCTTGGTCACAAATGGGTCTTCCAAATGAACAATGACCCCAAGAATACTTCCAAAGTTGTGGCAAAATGGCTTAAGGACAACAAAGTCAAGGTATTGGAGTGGCCATCACAAAGCCCTGACCTCAATCCCATAGACAATTTGTGGGCTCTGCAATTTCACCGGATGTTGTCGTAGGTGTCCCGCTAGTGGGACATGCCCCCCAAACAGGTTTTAAGGACAACAAAGTCAAGGTATTGGAGTGGCCATCAGAAAGCCCTGACCTCAATCCCATAGAAAATTTGTGGGCAGAACCTAAACAGCGTGTGCAAGCAAGGAGGCCTACAAACCTGACTCAGTTACACCAGCTCTGTCAGGAGGAATGGGACAAAATTCACCCAACTTATTGTGGGAAGCTTGTAGAAGGCTACCTGAAATGTTTGACCCAAGTTAAACAATTTAAGGGCAATGCTACCAAATACTAATTGAGTGTATGTAAACTTCTGACCCACTGGGAATATGATGAAAGAAATAAAAGCTGAAATAAATCATTCTCTCTACTATTATTCTGACATTTCACATTCTTATAATAAAGTAGTGATCCTAAGTGACTTAAAACAGGGAATTTTGACTAGGATTAAATGTCAGGAAGCGTGAAAAACTGAGTTCAAATGTATTTTGCAAAGGTGTATGTAAACTTCTGATTTAACTGTATATGCCTCTAACTTTCTCACTCATCATAATTCACGATACATTCATGATTATCCGTAATGCATTCAACAAGTTTGTAGTCACAAAATGTAATAGTCATGATGTAATCATTGCGTGTTAGGAATATGCGACCAAATACTAAATTTTTGACTATCATTTGACTGTATCATTTGACTGTATCATTTGACTGCATCATTTGACTGCATCATTTGACTGTATCAGTTTAAATCCAAAACAACAAAACATTTGTGACTGTCCAAATACTTTTAGACCTCACTGTATATACTGTATGCTGTTTGCAAATTTAGAGAAGGAATCATGACATTTGTTTACTTATAGTTATCATAACATCTGTTATCAACTACTCCTACTTAACAAAATAAAACCTCACATTTTTCTATTTGTCTTTTCCCTGCTAAATCATCACCAGAGGTCCTGTTTAATCGTCTGGACTTTGTGATCATTGGTGGTCAAGATGCTGAGAGAGTACTGCAGCAAACATAATCCTTGACAAGACATTCACTCTCTGGACATTAAGTAAGAAACGTGTGAAGACTGGAGTCAGTCTGGACACTCAGATCGAGTAAAATGAAGATAAAACATCTGATAAAAGAGTCTGTAAAGTCATGTGAATATGGGCCCAACGCTGTTCTCTTGGTTATCAAAATCACATCTGACAAGTCTTCTTTAACGAGAGTGAGCAGAACATACTGGAATATCTGCTTACCACGAGAGTATTACATCCTACTGTAGTATAATTCACAAAAGGGGAAAACATTGCTAAATTTAGCCTCAGTGAGGAGATTATCAAAAATGATTTTAAAGACTTGATCGAGAAATGTGGACATCTCCATGACAACAAGTCACACCAGCAGCAGAGCATGGAGTTGATCAAGACATTAGAGGACGGGCCTCCCGAGTGGCGCAGCGGTCCAAGGCACTGCTTCGCAGGGCTAGAGGCGTCACTACAGACCCGAGTTCGATCAAGGGCTGTATTGCAACCGGCTGTGATCGGGAATCCCATAGGGGAGGGTTATGGCCGGGGGTGAGGGTTTGGCCGGGGGTGGGGCTTTACTTGGCTCATCGCGCATTAGCGACTCCTTGTGGCGGGCCGGGCGCCTGCAGGCTGACCTCGGTTGTCAGGTGAACAGTGTTCCCTCCGACACATTGGTGTGTCAGGCTTCTGGGTTAAGCGGGCAGGTGTTAAGATGCGCGGTTTGGCGGGTCATGTTTCGCATGACCCGACCTTCGCCTCCCGAGCACGTTGGGGAGTTGCAGAGATGAGACAAGATCAAAAAAGGGGTAAAAATGATTTTTTAAACCCATGTGAGAATTTCTATATGGAGCAGGAAGCCATCGATCCTGAGATTATAACATCGAAGAGATGTTATAATCTCACATGGGTGAACGCAAACATTTTGACAACAATTCAAAACATGAAGTCAACATGTATCATTGACGAATCCAAGGAGTCCTATCAGGAGATCACAGAACTCGAGGTGATCAATAAACAGAAGGATGAGGAAATAACAAGAGTAAAGTCTCTTCTTAGTGAGCCAAAAGTAGACGGTTAGACCCCAACCGATTGTCCAGAATCTCCAGAAGATGAACAGAAACCTCTGCTAGAAAAAGAAAGCAATGAGGAAACAAACGTGGAGAGAAAATACTGGATGGAAGAGGTGAAGAGGAGAAAGAAGAGGAGAAATAAAGAGATAGAAAAAGTTGAAAAAGCAAGCTGGCTATGGTACCATTTCAAAACCAGTGAACATGAATGGGAGACAGAACACAAATGGAGGCGTTTCCCAAACACAGTGCAGAACAAATGAGGGGCCAATCCATCGAAATGAAGACATTGAAATGAGGCAACTGCACACTAATAGTAAGTACACATTTAAAGTGTTTATATATATATTTGTGGAGGATTTAATCTGATTGTATTGTTTAACTAAGCCAATATTATACCGTAGGTCCCTTGTAAATGCAAGGAGATAAGACTTTTCTCCTCATCCAGTTTCAGCCCCATTCTCAGTATCCCCTTTAGCCAACCTCTCTATCCCCACTGGTCAAGCCTTTATCAAGAAACACAAGATGGCGTTGGGACTGTTGTAGCCCATACTCCTACGTCTCCAGGACAGAGGGGTTCTGATTGAAGTGGAGAGGGAGGAAGTGGTCAGCAAAACCACAATGACCCTGAAGAACCAGGCCCTGCTGGACATGGTTGTGCGGAAGGGAACTCATGCCCAAGAGCAGTCCTACCAGGTCCTGAGGGAAGCAGACCGTTACCTGGTGGATGACCTGGAAGAGAGAGCTGGTTGATGTGTAATATAGTGTTTCCAACCCCACCACCCAGGATAGGACACCATGCACTCTCACCAGTACAGTACTCCAGTTATTAGTTTGGAGTTAGACAGTTTACTTCACACATGCATTCAGAGGGGTGAAGCGTTTCTCGAAATACACTTCAGAAAGGACAATATTCCTCACAGAACATGACAAGTGACTTGTGTCTTATTTTTTACCTGAAGTAGGCTGTCTGCAACATTGTAAATGTTTAACTGTCTCGAATAGGCCCCAGGTCTCAGGGAAGATGACGTGATTTTGTAAAACAAAAATAAAGGTAAAAAATGCACCACTAACTAACCCTACACCTATATACCAATTATTTCATAAAATAAATAATAATAAAAACCCTTCCAACTAACCCTACACATTAAAAACCCACCACCTTATTCCACTACAAGAAACAGATCTTGACCCAAGTTGTGTGACACGGAATGCCCACTCCCTCTATGCAGAAGAAATACAAACAAATATAAGTCCACTACAGGTTACCTACACTGATTTAACTTCACCCAACTCTTTTCCCACCCACCCAGTGAAACTCCTTCCCCATCCACCCAGTGAAACCAAAAATGGATCCACCAAAAGGCAAGGATCCACTTTCTCCCCAAAATTTCACTCCTGCTGGACCAGATTCCTCTCATTCTGACTTTTCTTGCATTCTGGTGGCAACCCGACGTAACTGCATCTCATCCGAATGTACCAATCCAAGCTTCTTCTTCTTCTTCCTCTTCAAGGTTTATTGGCAGACTGCACCCAAAAGATGTATTGCCGCCACAATTTGTGCGAGGTGAAAACAAAAAGATCCCACAAAAAAGGGAACAATGTGCGGGTTGGAAAAGACTACAGACTACCAACAACAAAAATAACATCCTCTTCTTTTTTGTTAAAAACAAAAATCCAATCTGTACTCAGGCTCAGGGGCCTGGGAGGATGGGATATCTTCCAATGCCAGCATAGCTGTGAGAAGTAGGGGTCCTGAAAAATCATAGAAAAATATTCATAAAAAATGAAACATCAAATAAAAAGTAGTGCACTGTATTAGCTAACCAATATAGCCGTCATTACCATCGGCAAAAAAAAAATCTGCTAATTTAATCTCCTCATAAGATATCCGATGTACCGCCCTAACTTTTGTCACTTCCACCTCTTTCACACTTATAGGGCACTCCATGAATTCATGATCCCCACGATAGTTGCAACACACTATACACCGATCTTTAGTGTACATCATCCTTCTACAACATTTGCAGTTTTTGCACTGTAGAGGTTTGGGGACGAATGTTCTTACTGCACACCTTACATATTGTAGTCTAGCTTTATATGTGTAGGGAGGTGCAATTTGGATCAGGCGATGGGCACCAACCACTCCTTGGATTCTTTTCTTGAGATATTCAGCCTCAACTTCCATAGACACTTTAGAGATTGCTCCTTTAATAGGGGCCCTACTTCAAAATTCAAAGCATGTTACTTTGGAATTGCGATTCTTGCGAGTCCAAATGCAATTTCCTTCGGTTTTTCAGAAATACAATTAATCAGAACGAGCCCACTCCTGGTCACTCTGACTCCACTTTCCAATTACTTCACCTCCTTTGAGACCTCCAATGGATCTACTAGTAAATTCCTTATTCAGTTCTCCCAGATAACATTCCTTATTCAGTTCTACCAGATAACATTCCTTATTCAGATCTCCCAGATAACATTAATTATTCAGATTTCCGAGAAAACATTCCTTATTAAAATAACACAGTCCAACAAGAAACAAATCCTTATCCAACAAAGGCCTACTTTCATCATCCACTCCAATTTTAGAAAGCTTTCTTTCTGCTTCATTCTTTCAGCTATCGTTTTGCTCCATACATTCAGCTTTCTTTCTGCTTCATTCTTTTAGCTGTCTTTTTGCTCCATTCATTCAGCTGTCTTTCAGCTCCATTCATTCAGCTTTCTTTTTGCTCCATTCATTCAGCTGTCTTTCAGCAACATTCTTTCAGATTTCTTTTTGCTCCATTCATTCAGCTTTCTTTCTGCTTCATTCTTTCAGCTGTCTTTTTGCTTCATTCATTCAGCTGTCTTTCAGCTTCATTCATTCAGCTTTCTTTTTGCTCCATTCATTCAGCTGTCTTTTTGCTCCATTCATCCAGCTTTCTTTCTGCTTCATTCTTTCAGCTGTCTTTTTGCTCCATTCATTCAGCTGTCTTTCAGCTTCATTCATTCAGCTTTCTTTTTGCTCCATTCATTCAGCTGTCTTTCAGCTCCATTCTTTCAGCTTTCTTTTTGCTCCATTCATTCAGCTGTCTTTTTGCTTCATTCATTCAGCTTTCTTTTTCCTCCATTCATTCAGCTGTCTTTCAGCTCCATTCTTTCAGCTTTCTTTTTGCTCCATTCATTGATTCTACTGTTTTCCATTCATTGTCAACTTTACTAAATTCACTTCTCGATTCAGACTCAGTCTCTCAACTGAACTGAAAGCAGTTATCAAACAGAGCTGCGTTCAAGAGCGCTACTTCCCCTGTGCTACTGGGTTCTGTAACGTGGTTGAATCTCAGGCAGGGAGAGAAATGTTAGCCCAATCTATTGTATGCTATAAGCATGTTTCAACACGATTATTTTAAGTGTATATACTTATGCTGATATATGTATTATTACCTGAATATGTGCATACTGTGTATTCCACGCCTGTATATAAGACAATTGTACCAGTGAATTGTGATTGGTCTAAAATGGTACAGTCCAAGGTGAGGCCTGATGGGATTATATTTAAGCCCTGGGAGAATCTCAATTGCGTAATCATTGCGTCCTCTCTCCTCGCTTCCTTATCAACACCCATTTATTTAACTAGGCAAGTCAGTTAACCTGTTGGGGCTAGGGGGCAGTATTTGTACGGCCGGATAAAAAAACGTACCCGATTTAAACTGGTTACTACTCTTGCCCAGAAACGAGAATATGCATATAATTAGTAGATTTGAATAGAAAACACTCTAAAGTTTCTAAAACTGTTTGAATGGTGTCTGTGAGTATAACAGAACTCATATGGCAGGCCAAAACCTGAGAAGATTCCATACAGAAAGTGCCCAGCAGGAGTTTTTGTGAGTGGTCAGGCAGGGAACAATGACACTGGAGTGCGCGTCCACGAGAGGACTCCATGTTTTTCTTTCAGTCTTTGAACGAATACAACGTCACCCGGTTGGAATATTATCACTATTTTACGAGAAAAATCGCATAAAAATTGATTTTAAACAGCGTTTGACATGCTTCGAAGTACGGTAATGGAATATTTTGAATTTTTTTGTCACGAAATGTCACCCTTCGGATACTGACCTGAACGCACGAACAAAACAGAGGTATTTGGATATAACTATGGATTATTTCGAACCAAAACAACATGTGTTGTTGAAGTAGAAGTCCTGGGAGTGCATTCTGACGAAGAACAGCAAAGGTAATCCAATTTTTCTTATAGTAAATCTGAGATTGGTGAGGGCCAAACTTGGTGGGTGTCAAATTAGCTAGCCGTGATGGCCGGGCTATCTACTCAGAATATTGCAAAATGTGCTTTTGCTGAAAAGCTATTTTAAAATCTGACACCGCGATTGCATAAAGGAGTTCTGTATCTATAATTCTTAAAATAATTGTTATGTATTTTGTGAACGTTAATCGTGAGTAATTAAGTAAATTCACAGGAAGTGACCGCAAGCGTCCCACCTTGCCCAGGGAGGTTAAGACCTAATTTGTATTTACAATGATGGCCTACCCCGGCAAACACTGAAACCTCCACCGCTAGGCTGGTCTCCATTACAGGTTGTCTTACTGACCTTGAATGCAATGACCTGTGTCGCTCTGGATAAGAGTGTCTGCTAAATGTCAAGAGAGACTATGCACTGCATTTTATAGTTTTGACACTTATATTTTATATGCTATTGTATTACACATTTTCCTACAATAGGCTCTTCTGCTGTGTGCCACTGAGTTATTTCTTAGTGATCTATAATGTATTACATGAAAGTATCTGTATATTCAGGTATGCCATAAAATACACTGCTCAAAAAAATAAAGGGAACACTTAAACAACACAATGTAACTCCAAGTCAATTACATTTCTGTGAAATCAAACTGTCCACTTAGGAAGCAACACTGATTGACAATACATTTCACATGCTGTTGTGCAAATGGAATAGACAACAGGTGGAAATTATAGGCAATTAGCAAGACACCCCCAATAAAGGAGTGGTTCTGCAGGTGGGGACCACAGACAACTTCTCAGTTCCTATGCTTCCTGGCTGATGTTTTGGTCACTTTTGAATGCTGGCGGTGCTTTCACTCTAGTGGTAGCATGAGACGGAGTCTACAACCCACACAAGTGGCTCAGGTAGTGCAGCTCATCCAGGATGGCATATCAATGCGAGCTGTGGCAAGAAGGTTTGCTGTGTCTGTCAGCGTAGTGTCCAAAGCATGGAGGCGCTACCAGGAGACAGGCCAGTACATCAGGAGACGTGGAGGAGGCCGTAGGAGGGCAACAACCCAGCAGCAGGACCGCTACCTCTGCCTTTGTGCAAGGAGGAGCAGGAGGAGCACTGCCAGAGCCCTGCAAAATGACCTCCAGCAGGCCACAAATGTGCATGTGTCTGCTCAAACGGTCAGAAACAGACTCCATGAGGGTGGTATGAGGGCCCGACGTCCACAGGTGGGGGTTGTGCTTACAGCCCAACACCGTGCAGGACGTTTGGCATTTGCCAGAGAACACCAAGATTGGCAAATTCGCCACTGGCGCCCTGTGCTCTTCACAGATGAAAGCAGGTTCACACTGAGCACATGTGACAGACGTGACAGAGTCTGGAGACGCCGTGGAGAACGTTCTGCTGCCTGCAACATCCTCCAGCATGACCGGTTTGGCGGTGGGTCAGTCATGGTGTGGGGTGGCATTTCTTTGGGGGGCCGCACAGCCCTCCATGTACTCGCCAGAGGTAGCCTGACTGCCATTAGGTACCGAGATGAGATCCTCAGACCCCTTGTGAGACCATATGCTGGTGCGGTTGGCCCTGGGTTGCTCCTAATGCAAGACAATGCTAGACCTCATGTGGCTGGAGTGTGTCAGCAGTTCCTGCAAGAGGAAGGCATTGATGCTATGGACTGGCCCGCCCATCCCCAGACCTGAATCCAATTGAGCACATCTGGGACATCATGTCTCGCTCCATCCACCAACGCCACGTTGCACCACAGACTGTCCATGAGTTGGCGGATGCTTTAGTCCACCACCTCATCAGGAGCATGCCCAGGCGTTGTAGGGAGGTCATACACGCACGTGGAGGCCACACACACTACTGAGCCTCATTTTGACTTGTTTTAAGGACATTGCATCAAAGTTGGATCAGCCTGTAGTGTGGTTTTCCACTTTAATTTTGAGTGTGACTCCAAATCCAGACCTCCATGGGTTGATAAATTGGATTTCCATTGATTATTTTTGTGTGATTTTTTTGTCAGCACATTCAACTATGTAAAGCAAAAAGTAGTTAATAAGATTATTTCTTTCATTCAGATCTAGAATGTGTTGTTTAAGTGTTCCCTTTATTTTTTTGAGCAGTATATATAAACGATTACAACAAACTTCTATGAAATAAAAAGATGAACCCAAATGAAGCCAGTCAATACAGTCTGTTCTGTCTCTCTGCATTCTCTACTTGTTTGTTTCAGTATTTCATCTGGCTCTTTGATCATTTCAGTGTTCTGTCTGTCTCTGTGTTTGGTTTGTCAAAGTGTTCTGTCTGGCTCTGTGTTCTGTTTGTCAAAGTGTTCCTTCTGTCTGATTGCCCCATATCCTTGGTCCTTGGCTCCATAATCAGTAGTAAGTACAGTACGCGGCAGGTAGCCTAGCGGTTAAGAGTGTTGTTTGAATCCCAGAGGCAAGTAGGTGAAAAATCTGTCGACGTGCCCTTGAGCAAAGCACGCAACCCTAATTGCTTCTGTAAGTCACTTTGGATGAGAGTGGTTGTCAAATGTAAGTTAAATAGGCCAACATATGTCATAAGAAGTGTCGTGGTAATTCAGTACTGACTGTCATTTCTTAAAACAATCATCTTTATTTAATATCGATTAGTTATTGCAATAATGAAACCATCGACCCCACACTCCAAAGTGTGTTGCCAAGTGCTGAACTGATAATGAATAGGCCCTAAAAAATGATTAGTCAGTCATTTCTACCCTTCCCATAAGCCACCTTGGTCCATCTCCTGGTTATCTGCACGGGATGTTGTTTTACTTCTAACCCGGCTTAGTTTCCCAGATGCCAGGAAGATGAGACAATGAGGCATTGTTCTAAACTCTAGCTCGGTGACACCCACCACATGTTGTCTATGGAATGCCAGCTTTAGGTTTTTTGCCTAGCCATCACTTAACTCAGAAAGGGAGAGAGAGAGTCCTAAGAACCTTACTCTATTTCATAAAACAACCATTTGGTGCATAAATATAACATAATCTTGTATTCCTGCTACCACATAAGATTGGAATGAGGACCAGATTTCACCAGGATCATCTGAGAGGAACACGTCTGTTTCCCTGTACACACACACACAACCCTAGAATAACACCCTTCTCAGTTTGGCAACTCTGAGGACATTCTTAAGCCAACAAGTGCCTCATCCATGCGAGACAGTAGTCGGGGATAATCCTTCTAATGCATAATACCCCATTTATCCTTGGAAATAAGATGAAATCTCAGCATTATTCATAGATATTGTTTTAGTCACAGGCAGGAGCTGAACTCAGGTCTCCCACAGCAACGTCTTAACTGTTAGCCCAATAGAAAATCCCCCCTTGGGAAACACATCTGCTACAGTTTAAAAGAGAAATAATTGAAAGTGGCACTACTTTGAACTGAATTGAGTTGAACTGAGTTGCTATTTATTGAGTCACAGGGACAGCTAATGGATTGTTCTCACAAGGCCACACACAAATTACACTTTTTTTTTTGTTTGTTTTGAGAGTGTTTAAACAAAACATTGTTTTATGTCAGGGCATTCCTTTACTAAGTACATCGTTTACATCATAGCACCCTTAGTCCAGCTGGTTCAGAAGTGTTTAGAAGTTCATACTGGGCACAGACTGGTTGAATCAACATTGTTTCCACGTCATTTCAAAGAAATTACATTGCTGTCTCTTTCCAGTGAGTTGCAACATATCTCATCCCTCTGACACTGAAATTCAGTCCTGAAAGACCAAAGTAGTCTGAGTAGTACCAGTCTGTTTGGTTCAAAAGCCTTTATCATTCATTCATAATCTTTGGAGTTTAATGTTGGCTAAACAGACTGGCATCCAGACTATGACCAATGACTCTGACACCTTGTTTTTTCACATTTCGTATTATTTGATCACAGCATCCCGTCCTCTCAATTAAGGCTGTTTCTTTTGTCCTGCCTAATGTGTGTGTGTGTGTGTGTGCGTGCGTGCGTGCGTGCGTGCGTGTGTGCCTGCGTCTGGAGAGAATTTAAGCTCTTTTCAAGCTAATTTTGGGTGAAATTCTCAAGAAGAGGCCTGCTGTCCAAAAATGTTCTACATGGAAGACTTATCTTGCTTTCCCTCTACTCTGGACTGTGGTCTCTCGAGTCACTTTCACTGACCTCAGAACATATAAGATATTTCTTACCATGATGCAGCAGACAGAATCTAAACTGGAGATGAGAAGAACAACTCAGGAAAGAAAACTGTTGAACTCAGAAATTCACTGCAACTGAAGAAGAAGAAGACTAAAGCTAAGGCTTACTGGTATACCTTCTGATACAACATCCACACTGCAACTACAGTCTAAAGAGTCAAGATCATCATGAATACTGCAATGACTGTTATTGTTCTTCTGGTCTGCTCAGACGTCATCTACGTGATACAGAGTAACTGGCTTAAAAATCTGTCTGTAGAACTTTTGATGACAATTAGTACTATGTTTTAGTATTTAGTAGAACTTTGAACTTATGTCAAACTATAGAATTGTGGACTATGGGTGTGAACTACACTACCGGTCAAATTATTTAGAACACCTACTCATTCAAGGGTTTTTCTTTATTTTTACTATTTTCTACATTGTAGAATAATAGTGAAGACATCAAAACAATGAAATAACACATATGGAATAATGTAGTAACCAAAAAATTGTTAAACAAATCAAAGTATATATTATATTTGAGATTCTTCAAATTAGCCACCCTTTGCCTTGATGACAGCTTTGCACACTCTTGGCATTCTCTCAACCAGCTTCACCTGGAATGCTTTTCCAATAGTCTTGAAGGAGTTCCCAAATATGCTGAGCAGTTGTTGGCTGCTTTTCCTTCACTCTGCGGTCCAACTCATCCCAAACCATCTCAATTTGGTTGAGGTTGGGGGATTCTGGAGGCCAGATCATCTGATGCAGCACTCCATCACTCTCCTTCTTGGTAAAATAGCCCTTACACAGCCTGGAGGTGTGTTGGGTCATTGTCCTGTTGGAAAACAAATGACAGTCCTACTAAGCCCAAACCACATGGGATGGCGTATCGCTGCAGAATGCTGTGGGAACCATGCTGGTTAAGACAGCAAAAGCACCTCCTCCTCCTCCTCCATGCTTTACGGTGGGAAATACACATGCGGAGATCATCCATTCAACCACAACGCGTCTCACAAAGACACAGCGGTTGGAACCAAAAATCTTCAATGTCTTCACTACTATTCTTCAATGTAGAAAATAGTAAAATAAAGAAAAACCCTTGAATGAGTAGGTGTTCTAAAACTTTTGACCGGTACTGTATGTTATTAATTTCTTGCAATTTCTACTAAAACGTTAAGGCCGGGTTTCAATCCATATAACATTGTCAATAATGCGCCTTTCAAAGGCAATGTTATCTCGTTGACTGAGATCAAATTTAAGGTACAGCAAACTCTGCAGATGTCAGCTCAATTGGAAATGACCTTAAATGTCAAGCTCACTGTAACATGGTTTCAGATTGAATCCAGCCTAAAACTAGATTAGGAAATTGTTGATGAACTTAGAGGGAGACAAAGGTGTTTTGTTTGACTTTCTGTTTCTGACTTTCTGCCGCTGCCCTGAAGTACATACAGGGGGGTGAATATCAGTTTAATCAGGAAACTAATCCATCACCCTCCTCACTCACACTGCTCTAAGGAAGAAGTAATGTGAGTTACTATACTTTACTGTGCTGTGTCTTAATGTACTATACCGTACTTAGACAATTAGATGCACAAACTCTCCAAAATATATATTTCAATGATGAAATTCGTTTTATTAAACATTCCCCCCCACACTATTTCTCTCTCTCTCTCTCTCTCTCTCTCTCTCTCTCTCTCTCTCTCTCTCCAGCCATGCTGGTTAAGAGTGCCTTGAATTCTAAATAAATCACAGACAGTGTCACCAGCAAAGCACTCCCACACCATAACACCTCCTCCTCCGTGCTTTACGGTGGGAAATACACATGCGGAGATCATCCGTTCACCCATACTGAAGCCTCTCAAAGACACGGTGGTTGGATCTAAAAATCTCCAATTTGGACTCCAGACCAAAGGACAGATTTCCACCAGTCTAATGTCCATTGGTCGTGTTTCTTGGCCCAAGCAAGTCTCTTCTTATTATTGGTGTCCTTTAGTAGTGTTTTCTTTGCAGCAATTCGACCATGAAGGCCTAATTCACACAGTCTCCTCTGAACAGTTGATGTTGAGATGTGTCTGTTACTTGGAACTCTGTGAAGCATTTATTTGGGCTGCAATTTCTGAGGCTGGTAACTCGAATGAGCAGCAGAGGTAACTCTGGGTCTTCCATTCCTGTGGCGGTCCTCATGAGAGCCAGTTTCATCATAGCGCTTGATGGTTTTTGCAACTGCACTTGAAGAAACTTTTGAAGTTATTGAAATGTTCCATATTGACTGACCGCCATGTCTTAAAGTACAGATGGACTGTCGTTTCTCTTTGCTTATTTGAACTGTTCTTGCCAGACTTGGTATTTTACCAAATAGGGCTATCTTCTGTATACACCCACCCTACCTTTTCACAACACAACTGATTGGCTCAAACACATTAAGAAGGAAAATAATTCCACTAATTAAGTTTTAAAGCACACCTGTTAATTGAAATGCATTCCAGGTGACCACCTCATGAAGCTGGTTGACAGACTGCCAAGCTGGTTGAGAGACTGCAACGCTGTCATCAACGCAAATGGTGACTATTTGAAGAATCTCAAATATAAATATATACTGCTCAAAAAAATAAAGGGAACACTAAAATAACACATCCTAGATCTGAATGAATGAAATAATCTTATTAAATACTTTTTTCTTTACATAGTTGAATGTGCTGACAACAAAATCACACAAAAATAATCAATGGAAATCCAATTTATCAACCCATGGAGGTCTGGATTTGGAGTCACACTCAAAATTAAAGTGGAAAACCACACTACAGGCTGATTCAACTTTGATGTAATGTCCTTAAAACAAGTCAAAATGAGGCTCAGTAGTGTGTGTGGCCTCCACGTGCCTGTATGACCTCCCTACAACGCCTGGGCATGCTCCTGATGAGGTGGCGGATGGTCTCCTGAGGGATCTCCTCCCAGACCTGGACTAAAGCATCCGCCAACTCCTGGACAGTCTGTGGTGCAACGTGGCGTTGGTGGATGGAGCGAGACATGATGTCCCAGATGTGCTCAATTGGATTCAGGTCTGGGGAACAGGCGGGCCAGTCCATAGCATCAATGCCTTCCTCTTGCAGGAACTGCTGACACACTCCAGCCACATGAGGTCTAGCATTGTCTTGCATTAGGAGGAACCCAGGGCCAACCACACCAGCATATGGTCTCACAAGGGGTCTGAGGATCTCATCTCAGTACCTAATGGCAGTCAGGCTACCTCTGGCGAGCACATGGAGGGCTGTGCGGCCCCCCAAAGAAATGCCACCCCATACCATGACTGACCCACCGCCAAACCGGTCATGCTGGAGGATGTTGCAGGCAGCAGAACGTTCTCCACGGCGTCTCCAGACTCTGTCACGTCTGTCACATGCTCAGTGTGAACCTGCTTTCATCTGTGAAGAGCACAGGGCGCCAGTGGTGAATTTGCCAATCTTGGTGTTCTCTGGCAAATGTCAAACGTCCTGCACGGTGTTGGGCTGTAAGCGCAACCCCCACCTGTGGACGTCGGGCCCTCATACCACCCTCATGGAGTCTGTTTCTGACCGTTTGAGCAGACACATGCACATTTGTGGCTTGCTGGAGGTCATTTTGCAGGGCTCTGGCAGTGCTCCTCCTGCTCCTCCTTGCACAAAGGCGGAGGTAGCGGTCCTGCTGCTGGGTTGTTGCCCTCCTACGACCTCCTGCACGTCTCCTGATGTACTGGCCTGTCTCCTGGTAGCGCCTCCATGCTCTGGACACTATGCTGACAGACATAGCAAACCTGCTTGCCACAGCTCGCATTGATGTGCCATCCTGGATGAGCTGCACTACCTGAGCCACTTGTGTGGGTTGTAGACTCCGCCTCATGCTACCACTAGAGTGAAAGCACCGCCAGCATTCAAAAGTGACCAAAACATCAGCCAGGAAGCATAGGAACTGAGAAGTGGTCTGTGGTCCCCACCTGCAGAACCACTCCTTTATTGGGGGTGTCTTGCTAATTGCCTATAATTTCCACCTGTTGTCTATTCCATTTGCACAACAGCATGTGAAATTTATTGTCAATCAGTGTTGCTTCCTAAGTGGACAGTTTGATTTCACAGAAGTGTGATTGACTTGGAGTTACATTGTGTTGTTTAAGTGTTCCCTTTATTTTTTTGAGCAGTGTATTATGATTTGTTTAACACTTTTTTGGTTACTACGTGATTCCACATGTGTTTTTTCATGGTTTTACAATGTAGAAAATAGTAAAATAAAGAAAATCCCTTGAATGAGTAGGCGTTCTTAAACTTTTGACCAGTAGTGCATGTTATTCATTTCTTGCAATTTCTACTAAATTGTTAAGGCCGGGTTTCAATCTGTATAACATTGTCGATAAAGCGCCTTTTAAAGGCAATGTTATCTCGTTGGCTGAGATCAGTAAATGTTGTACAGTAAACGTTGCAGATGTCTGCTCATTTGGAAATCACCTTTAAATGTCAAGATTGTTGTAACATGGTTTCAGATTGAATCCCCGCCTAAAACTGGTATAGGAAATTGTTGATGAATGTAGAGGGAGACTAAAGTATTTTGTTTAACTTTCTCTTGAATTCTCTACAGGGAGAACTATACAAGATCCTCGGTGCCGCTGCCCTACAGTACATGCAGGTGGGGTGAATATCAGTTTAATCAGGAAACTGACTTATTACCCTCCTCGCTCACACTGCTCTAAGGAAGAAGTAATGTGAGTTACTGTACTATACAGTGCTGTACCATAATGTACTTACAGAAAATTAAATGCACACTCTCCAAAATATATATTTAAATAATCAATTACATTTTATTAAACATCTCTCTCCCCCCACAATTTTTCTTTCTCATCCCCCCCACCCTCCTCTCTCTATCAATCAGTGTCACACTGAAAACCGGAGGTTTGCTCTGTCTCGACCCAAATGGGAGCTTTGCCAAAAAACTAATTAAAAGACAGATCAAAGTGTAAGTTTGTATATGTATTGTACTGCACAAGATATGCTATAAAGTCAGAATCCTGTTATTCTTTGAGTTCTTTTAGTGAATTTAGTTGTTTGAATGAAATATTAAAGTTGAAATGGATTATGGGTGTGAACCGTATAAATAATGTACATAATGTACACTGAGTAGAAAACATTAAGGACACCTGTTCATTCCATGGCATTGTCTGACCAGGTGAATCCAGGTGAAAGCTATGATCCCTTACTGATGTCACTTGTTAAATCCACTTCAATCAGTATAGATGAAGGGGAGGAGACGGGTTAACTAAGGATTTATTTTTACCTTTTTGACAATTGAGACATGGAATGTGTATGTGTGCCATTCAGAGGGTCAATGGGCAATACAAAATATATATCTGCCTTTGAGTGGGGTATGGTAGTAGGTGCCAGGCACACCGGTAGGTGTCAAGATTTGCAACACTGCTGGGTTTTTCACGCTCAACAGTTTCCCGTGTGTATCAAGAATGGTCCACCAGCCAAAGGACAGCCAGCCAACTTGATACAAATGTGGAAAGCATTGGAGTCGACATGGGCAAGCATCCCTGTGGAACGCTTTTGACACCTTGTAGAAAGCTATGATCCCTTATTGATGTCACCTGTAAAAATCTACTTCAATCAGTGTAGATAAAGGGGAGGAGACAAGTTAGAAGTTACAAGAAGGATTCTTAAGCCTTTTTGACAATTGAGACATGGATTGTGTATATGTGCCATTCAGAGGGTAAATGGGCAAGACAAAATATTTAAGTGCCTTGAACGGGCTATGGTAGTAGGTGCCAGGTGCACTGGCTTGTGTCAAGAACTGCAGTGCTGCTGGGTTTTACATGGGCCAGCATCCCTGTGAAACGCTTTTGACATCTTGTAGAGTCCATGTCCCAACAAATGGACTCTACAAGGCCAACACTGAGCTACACAACAAACAAACACAATCTGACTCAGTTAGATGAATTTAGTGTTGCACGTGTCGTGACTTTACTATCATTAATGTGATGACATGCTATTTATCGAGTAATAAAACGGTTGAACTCAGAAATTCACTGCAACTGAAGAAGAAGAAGAAGAAGAAGACTGCAGCTGGCTTACTGGTATACTTTCTGATACAACAGCCACACTGCAACTATAGTCTACAGAGTCAGATCATCATGAATACTGCAATGACTGTTATTGTTCTTCTGGTCTGCTCAGACGTCATCTGCATGATACAAGGTAACTGGCTTAAAAATCTGTCAGAACTTTTGATGACAATTAGTACTATATTTTAGTATTTAATATAACGTTGAACTTATATCTAACTACAGAATTGTGGACTATGGGTGTGAACTACGTTATTCATTTCTTGCAATTTACTCTAAAATGTTAAGGCTGGGATTCAATCCGTATAACGTTGTCGATAATGCGCTTTTAAAGGCAATGTTACCTCGTTGGCTGAGATCATATTTAAGGTCCAGTAAACACTGCAGATGTCAGCTCAATTGGAAATTAGATTTGCTGTAACATGGTTTCAGATTGAATCCCGCCTAAAACCAGATTAGGAAATTGTTGATGAACGTACAGGGAGACTAAAGTGTTTTGTTTAACTTTCTTTTGAATTCTCTACAGGGAGAACTTTACAAGATCCTCGGTGCCGCTGCCCTACAGTACATGCAGGTGGGGTGAATATCAGTTTAATCAGGAAACTGACTTATTACCCTCCTCGCTCACACTGCTCTAAGGAAGAAGTCATGTGAGTTACTGTACTATACAGTGCTGTACTGTAATGTAATGTACTGTACTTAAAGAAAATTAGATGCACACACTCTCAAAAATCTATATTTCAATGATTAATTTCATTAAACACCCCCACCCCACTCTTCCCCCCCCTCCCTGTCTCTCTGTCTCTCCATCAGTGTCACACTGAAAACCAGAGGTCTGCTCCGTCTCGTCCCAAATGGGAACTTTGCCAAAATACTGATTGAAAGACAAACCAAAGCATGAGTTTATGGATGTATTTTATTGCACAATCTATTTTATGAAGTCAGAATTATGTTATTATTTTTGTTATTTTAGTCAGTTTAGTTGTTTGAATTAACTACTAAAGTTTAAATATATATACATAGAATATTTTATTATATTTCATAAAAAAACTATATCTTTGTGTACCATATAGATCATGGGCCATTTACAGGTAACTCCCAAAATAAGGGAAACACTAGAGTATATGAGGGATACAAAGATTATTGAAAGCAGGTGGTTCAACACAGGTGTTGTTCTTGAGCAATTCCTAAGCAATTTACATCCCATGCTTAGGGTCATGAATAAAAATGCTGGGCAGGTCCAGTTGCCCATTATTTTGGCTACCATGGTTATGCCCCCATAGGATGACAATGACCCCATCCACAGGGCACGAGTGGTCACTGAATGGTTTGATGAGAATGAAAACTATGTAAACCATATGCCATGGCCATCTCAGTCACTAGATCTCAACCCAATTCTGGAGCGACGCTTAAGACAGAGTCCACCACCAACAAAACACCAAATGATGGAATTTGTCATGGAATAATGATGACGCATCCCTCCAATAGAGTTCCAAACACTTGTAGAATCTATGCCAAGGCGCATTGAAGCTGTTCTGGCTCGTGGGGGCCCAAAGCCCCATTAAATGAAAAGAATGTTGTTGTTTCCATTTTTTTGTCAGTTACCTGTATTTTCCTCGAATTAAATATGGTTTGAAGCTTAACAGGGTACAGTATCGATTCTTCCATGAATATATTATTCCATAAAGTTTTACAGAATACATGATCTATTCTGCCATAAATATAGTCTGCCATAAAGCTTATGTATTCTGCCACATAACTATCACGATTCAGGTAAGACCCAAGTGCAGACTGTGTTGAAGTAACAATGTTTATTACAACAACAGGGGCAGGCAAACGACAGGTAATGGCAGGCATGGGTCAATAATCCAGAGTAGTGGCAAAGGCACTGGACGGCAGGCAGGCTCAGGGTCAGGGGCAGGCAGAGTGGTTAGGCAGGTGGGCTCAGAGTCAGGACAGGCAAAGGACAAAACCAGGAGTTGAGAAAATAGAGACTGAGGAAAAGGAGGAGCTGAGAAACAAAACGCTGGTTGACTTGACAAACAAGATGAACTGGCAACAGACAAACAGAGAACAAAGGTATAAATACACAGGGGATAATGGGGAAGATGGGTGACACCTGGAGGGGGTGGAGACAAGCACAAGGACAGGTGAAACAGATCAGGGTGTGACAGTAACTCAGCTAATCAGCACACCATAGTAGCTTGGAATCTCCAAAGTAGCTTTGAAAAAAGTATAATTTTCAATTAATCGAAAATGAGACATGGAAGTCTGTACAAAGGCAAAAAGGCAATTTTTAAACAAATGACGTAAAATGACGTAAATGGATGAGCTTTTCTTAGTAATCTACTTGAGAACCATTTAGGGTTCAAATAACACTTTTGAATGAGTGAAGCTTTTAGAGAGAGGTTTAGTGCTTTTATATTTAATAATCTCAACCCACCCAATTCATATTCATTATATAGATAGGCAAGTTTTATTTTGTCTGGTTTAGCGTCCCAGATAAAGTGAAACATTTTTTGCTCATATGATTTGAAAAACAAATCATCAGGAGTAGGCAGCGCCATAAGTATGTGAGTAAAGTGAGATATGACTAAGGAGTTAATCAGGCAATTTTTCCATAAATAGACAGGTATTTACCTCTCCATGGTTGCAGGATCTTGTCTATTTTTACAAGTTTTCTATTGAAATTCATTGTGGAGAGCTTATTTATATCTTTTGTGATATGAATACCGAGTATGTCTACTTCACCATCAGCCCATTTTATAGGTAAACTGCAGGGTAATGTAAAAGTTATATTTTTTAAGGATCCAACACATAATATTGTACACTTATCATCATTAGGTTTTAGTCCAGAGAGTACAGATTAGTTATCTAGATCTTCAATGAGACATTGCAGGGATCTATCTTGCAGACTTAATATAAAACTTGAGTCATCGGCATACATGGACACCTTTGTTTTTAATCCTTGGATTTCTAATCTTCTAATGTTATTACTGGATCTGATTTTAATAGCTAGCATTTCAATGGCCATAATGAATAGATATGGTGACAGAGGACACACTTGTTTAACTCCTCTTGACAATTCAAAACTTTCTGAGAACTAGCCATTATTTACTATTTTACACCTGGTGTTGCTATAGATTATTTTTACCCATTTTATAAGACAATTACCGAAATTGAAAAAGATCCAGGCATTTATAAATAAAACCCAGTCTTACTTTATCAAATGCCTTTTCAAAATCCGCTATAAATACCATTCCCGGCTTCTTATATGTTTCATGATGTTCTATTATTTCTAGTAGTGTTCGTATATTATCTCCAATATATCGTCCATGTAAAAAACATATCTGATCAGGATGATCAATACCTGGTAAAACCCTTTTAATTCTGAGTGCTATGCCTTTTGCTAGTATTTTTGTATCACAACATTAAAGAGTAAGGGGCCTCCAGTTTTTTAGATATAAAGACCCAGTCAATTTGCAATCTGGGTCTTGTTCTAATAATAGAGAAATTAGACCTTCCTGCTGAGTACCTGACAGACTACCATTTCTATAGGAGTAGTTAAAACAATCTAACAATGGAGCTTTCAGTATATCACAAAATACTTGATATACCTCTACCGGTATGCCATCAAGCCCTGGGGTTTTCCAGACTGAAAGGATTTAATAGCCTCAAAAAGTTCTTCCTCTGTAATTTGGCCTTCGCACTGATCTTTCTGTACATTTGTTAATTTTCCATTTTTTGTATTATTTGGAAATAATTCCTTACCATAATCTTCATTCAGTGGGAAAGGATGAGGTGGAAAAGAGAACACCTGCCTAAAATAATTAGCTTCCTCTTTTAAAATATCATTCGGCGAATCATAGATGACTCCGTCTTCAGTAACGAGTTTCTGCAAATTATTTTTGTTAGCGTTCCTGTATTGGAGATTCAGGAAGAATTTTGTGCATTCTTCTCCATTTTCCATCCAGTTTGCTTTATTTTTGTAATAGATTACATTAGATTGTTCTTGAATAAGTTCCTCAAGTTCTTTTTGTTTTTCCTTTAACTTATTTTGTATCTCTGTAGTATCGTTTTTATTGCTATCTACCTGTACTATTAGTTCATGGATTTCCCTTGTTAGTCTTGTCTCTTTAGCTAGAAACTGCTTTTTTATTATTGATGAATATTGAATTGAATGACCCCTGAAGGTACATTTAAAGGTATCCCAAACAATAAGGGGATTTGCTGAACCTATATTATACTGGTAAAATTCAGTTATAAATTATTTTGTCTTAGCTTAAAATAAGTTGTCCCCCAGTAAACTTTGATAAAATTACCAATATCCCCGTCCACATGGAAAATATATAACAGTTATTTGAATGCCAATTAGATGATGATCCGATCGCATTCTGTCTCCTATTAAAACTTTTTTAACCTTTGATGCAAGAGAGAAAGAGACAAGAAAGTAGTCAAGATGACTAGGTTGATTAAGTCTCCTCCACGTATATCTCACTAGGTCGGGGTTTTTTAGTCTCCAAATATCCACTATTTCTAATGTGTCCATAATATTTGTGATTTCCTTAAGGGCACGGTGATGATAGTTTGTAGAGTGATTACCTTTACGGCCCATTGAGGTACTTAACACTGTGTTATAGTCTCGTACCATAATGATAAGATCATTTGTTGCCTGTAAGTTCAATAAATTGGTATAAATGTTTTCGAAGAAGTGTGGATCATCCTGATTTGGACCATATAGATTAATGAGACAAATCTCTTTTTTTTCCACTTTCATATTCAAAAGGATCCACCTTCCTTGTGAATCATTCCTGACTATTTGCACATTCAGATCGACATTTTTGTTAATTAATATCACACCCTTTGAGTTCCTTTGTCCATGACAGACAATTATTTCACCACCCCATTCCTTTTTCCATGCAACTTCATCTAAGGATGTAGAGTGAGTTTCCTGTAAACAGTATATGTTATATTCCTTTTCTTTTAGCCATGTAAAGACTGATCTTCTTTTTTATAATCTGCTAAACCATTACACTTATAACTGGCTATACTTATTTCACCCCTTACCATAACTAGATACTATTCTCAGTCTAAATTGACCATAATTAGTGCTTGTAAAGTTACTGCCATCAGAGGTATTATGATGGTCAAAATTAGAGCTTTCAAATGTCTGATATTTAGAATTCAAGAAATAGGTTCTAGCAATATTTGTTTTATTCCCCTGCCTGTTTGCCTGTGAGCCAATGCCACAGATGTTAGAAAATTGAGACAAGATATTATGTGTGTAGCAAATCTGAGTAGGTTGATGTGTATGATATTGGATGTGATATAGTGAGAGTGTGTAAGATGTCTGTATAAGAGTAAGACTATAATGTGTGATGTCCAAATAAATAATAACTCTGCCAATTTGCATGGTTGAGTGTAGTGCGTATAGCCTTAATATTCATGATGATAATTGTAATCCATATTGTATCACCATCATTGTTGCATCATAATTACCTTTAACATATTTGAAATGCCCCTGTAGCTCAGTTGGTAGAGCATGGCGCTTGCAACACCAGGGTTGTGGGTTTGATTCCGACGGGGGACTAGTGTTTAAAAATGTAATAAAAATGTATGCACTCTACTATAAGAGCGTCTCCTAAATTACTAAAAATGTAAATGTAAATGAAAAACACATCCCTGCATTTCCATGGAAATTGACGTTTCACATGATCATGAAAGAGACCTTGCATTACTCTAGAGACGGCTTCACTACAGTACAAATATATTCTGTACAATATGTTATTATTCCCCAATGCCCCTATTCTGATATCTTCCCCTTGCTTGTTGTAAACATATATACATTTGTAGACAAATACATAAAAAAGATAGACAAACAATAAACACATTCAATTATAAAACAGTTCTCAACAATAGAGAGAGAGGGAGAAAAGAGACAAAGAGAGAGTGAGAGAAGAAAGCGAGATCAGGTGTGTATGTGTAAGCAAGCATGTAATTGAGTACGTGTGTGTTCATATTGTTAGGTTGTTATTTTTCAGAGCAAATAACTCACGGACACTAGAAAAGCATTAACCAAGTTTAATTCTGCCCAAAGGTTCTGTACAGCTGTAATTCAGAAAACCCCACATTTCTCCCATCACAGATATATATATCCCACTTAAGACACTCCTCCTTCTCTCCAATCCTTACATCTTATGGTTCTACAGGAAACGAGTAACATGATACTAAACACTTATTACTCCCTTCAGGGGATCTAACCTGACCTCCTGACCTCAACCCCTCCTTCACCTAATCCACAGATGTCCATCTGTCTCCCCTATAGCAATCCTTTGAGCTCCTCCTGTCCACCCAGCACATTCCACAGCTACTCTGTCTTTCTACAGATCTCACTCCTTAATATACTATGCGTCTGATCTATCATGTCTTTAATATCTCAATGTTCAAAATGTCGAATCCAACAATATCCACTTCATAATGTTCAGATATTTTTACAGTTCTCATACCTTCTTTTTTTTTCGTAACCTGAAGTCCCTGTAGAATTTAGTACAACCATGGTGTTATAGAGCTGTCTCGGAATAGCTGTCCATCTATAAAGAGTTTGTCCACAATGATAAAGGCACGCCTACCATCCTTCCTTTGTTGTCTTTGTACCGGATACAGTCTCTTACGACTTTCATTTATCTCCCTTGGAAATTTGTCATAGAGCCCGGATTTGGTCCCTTTAAGCTCCCTTCCCCTGATTTTGATCAGCTCCTTTTGTTGGTAGCGTTCAAATTGTGCGATGATCGGTCAGGGACCCTTGGTCTTGTTGCTCCGAGCTCCAAGTCTGTGTACTCGGTGGAAAGCCAACTTGTTTACAGTCTCTATAGGAAGTTTCAAGGCGGATTGCATGAATTCACTGATCGTGCCCTCTGGATTATTGGATGCATCCTCAGGAATCCCAGAAAAAAAATTATTTTCATGCATGCTAAGACTTTGTATGTAATAGCGACTCCTTCATCTCCCTGTTTCCTTGAGTAGACAATCCATGTTGGAATCGTGGATTTTTACCATGTTTTCTCTTTGGAGTGTGAGAATTTCACTCTGGCTGAACTCCAAACTCCCCCTCAGCCCTGCTACCTCCTCACACAACTTTTCCAGTGTTGCATGGATTCCAGCCAGAGCACTAGCCTCTACCTCAATGGTAAGTAAATCGTCCGTGTCTGTACATTCATCTGTTTAGATTTTTTTTTTTTCTGGTTAAAGTAATTTTGTGAGGTGGTCGGATCTTCCCATGATGGAGTATGTTGTTCCTCCATAGCGTAAAGCTGTTGGTACTCGTCGATTTCCCTCAGGATCTCCTTAGTATCCAGATTGGCTCTTTACTGCAACCAGTTGTTTTATGAAACGATAACAATGAGTCTTTCCCACAACGACGACAGGTGTCTGTAGTACAGCCAGCTAGCACTCGCGGAATCCACGCAAAAAAAGGAACACAAACTTGCAGTCCCAGACGTAAAGGCTAACTGCGTCGTGGAATCCTTAGCAACAAAACTTCTGTTCGGATTAAAATCAATTTAATGAAAATGTTTTAATATAAACAACAAACCGAGTGTAGACAGTACAATGTCCTGTTGCGAGCTCTGATGACGTATCTCTATGACGTGAACAGTTTGTTGGTGGGTGCTCAGACGGCACGATTTTCCTGTTTTTTTTTATTCATGGATAGCCAGAGGCATACTCCAACACTAAGACAAAAAAACATTTACCTTTGTTTGGTAAGAACAGAAGGATAAATACACATGTGGATATAGTCCATTCCATAATTTACAATTCCAACATTTACATAATTAACAAATGAAGTAACTGTGTTTAGAGAGTTGTTACATCCTGACCATAGAAAGCTTTTATTTTCTATGGTAGAGTAGGTCAGGGCGTGACAGGGGGTTTTCTAGTTGTTATTTTCTATGTGGGGTTCTAGTTTAGTTTTCTATGTTTGGTGATTGGTATGATTCCCAATTAGAGGCAGCTGGTAATCGTTGTCTCTAATTGGGGATCATACTTAAGTAGCTTGTTTCTCACTTGGGGGTTATGGGATATTGTTTATGTATAGTTGCATTGTTAGTCACGGTTCGTTTATTCTTTATTTGTTTTGTATTTGCATTACGTTTCACTTTACAATAAATTGTGTGGAACGCTACTCACGCTGCACCTTGGTCCGATCATTCTAACGAACGTGACATGAGTCCACCAGATCAGAGGCGATAGGGATGACCAGGGATGTTCTCTTGATAAATGTGTGAATTGGACCACTTTCCTGTCCTGCTAAGCAAGTAATGAGTACATTTGGGTGTCAGGGAACATGTACGGAGTAAAAAGTAAATTATTTTCTTTAGAACTGTAATGGGGTTGAAGTAAAAGTTGTCAAAGACATACAGTACCGGTCAAAACTTTGGACACACCTACTCATTTAAGGGTTTTTCTTTATTTGTACTAATTTATACATTGTAGAATAATAGTGAAGACATCAAAACTATGAAATAAGACATATGGAATCACGTAGTAACCAAAAAAGTATTAAAAAAATCTAAATATATTTTATATTTGAGATTCTTCAAAGTAGACACCCTTTGATGAATGCTTTGATGAATGCTTTGCACACTCTTGGCATTCTCTCAACCAGCTTCATGAGGTAGTCACCTGGAATGCATTTCAATTAACAGGTGTGCCTTGTTAAAAGTTCATTTGTGCAATTGCTTTCCTTCTTAATGCGTTTGAGCAAGTCAGTTGTATTGTGACAAGGTGGTATACAGAAGATAGCCCTATTTGGTAAAATACTATATTAGAGCAAGAACAGCTTAAATTAGCAAAGAGAAACGACAGTCCATCATTACTTTAAGACATGGAGGTCAGTCAATACGGAACATTCCAAGAACTTTGAAAGTTTCTTCAAGTGCAGTTGCAAAAACCATCAGGCCCTGTGATGAAACTGGCTCTCATGAGGAACGCCACCGGAAAGGAAGACCCAGAGCTACCTCTGCTGCAAAGGATAAGTTCATTAGAGTTACCAGCCTCAGAAATTGCAGCCCAAATAACTGCTTCACAGAGTTCAAGTAACAGACACATCTCAACACCAACTGTTCAGAAGAGACTGTGTGAATCAGGCCTTCACGGTTGAATTGCTGCCACTGTGTCTTCCTATTGTCTCGGCCTTAGGCCTATTCAGTATCATCACAGTATCAAGGCATATGAACTAACAGATTATAGAGCAAACAAAGCAATTATCACAGCACATAGGTTGTAATATGATTTTTTTTTACCTGGCTTGGCTTCCACAGTGATTTTACCCATACAAAGGACATTGACTGGAGATATATTTTAAACAGTGCACATTCATTGTTAAGTAATTAGAGCCTATTGAGCATGGGCTGAAACCCACCGCATCCATAAAGGATCCCAACCTTTGTCACAGTTTTTATGAATTGGATGAAGATGAGAAGAAGCAAAACAAGGACCCCTTAAAAGTATGTGTTACCAAATGCCCTTTCAACTTGACTCAGATAAATTGCTCTTCAATCTTGTCCAAGGCAAGCGACCAATGATGTAAAGCTACTGAAGTGGACACAGAGTTGCAGTGAAGCTGGATAGACAGTTTAAAAACTGTTCAGAGTTTGGTTTGAATAAAGGACTGTGTTTCTCTTAACTATTGCTGGTTAGAGTTGGAGCAATCGTGATGGTGTGTCCATTAAAATACAAAGAGGAGGTTGAATTTAACAAGTGATAAAGGGCAGGTGTGAGAAATAAAGGAAACACTTACATAAAGTGTCTTCAATGCACTGGGGCATAAATTCTACAAGTGTCAAGGAACAAGTGTTTGTTCTTAACTGACTAGCCTAGTTAAATAAAATAAAATACATAAAAGAAAATCAGTTTGGCAACTCTGAGGACTTTCTGAAGCCAAAAAGTACAAGCCCCTCATTCATGCTTGAAAGTAGTGGGTGGTTTAGTAACACTTCCAATAAAGACTAATAACCTATTTGTCGTTGGAAATAAGAAGTTACCAGTGCTATTCATAGATATCGCTTGAGTCACAGGGATGTCAAAGGTTGGATTTTAAACCAGGTCTTCCACAGAAGAAGCCAACGTCTTTGTAATGGGGGGTGCGTAACTGGTGGCAGGGAAGTCAGACGCAGGAGAGCAGAACTAGGTAATAGCCGGAGCAGTTTAGTCCAAAAACCAACGGCATAAAAATACAACAGAATATGGGTACAAAAACCCAACGCGCACAAGAAAACAAGTGCACAAGCACTTACAACAAACAATCCCACACAAAGACATGGGGGGAACAGAGGGTTAAATACACTACCAATAATGAGGGAAATGCAAACCAGGTGTATAGGAAAACAAGACAAAACAAATGGAAAATGAAAAATGGACCGATGATGGCTAGAAGACCGGTAACGCCGACCGCCGAACGCCGCCCGAACAAGGAGAGGAAACGACTTTGGTGGAAGTCGTGACAGTCTTAGTTGTTAGCCCAATAGGAAATGCCTTATTAGGAATTACATCTGCTACAGTAACACAGAGAAATAATTTAAAGTGGCAATACTCTTCCCTTCATTGAACTGAATTGCTATTTAAGTTAAAGGGACAGTCAGTGGATTGTCCTCACAAGGCCACACACACACACACACACACACACACACACACACACACACACACACACACACACACACACACACACACACACACACACACTATGACCACTGACTCCCTGTTTTTTCACAATTTGTTTTATTTGATTAAAAACAAATCATAGCATCCCGTCCTCTCAACTGTTTCATTTGTCCTGCGTAATGTGTGTGTTTGTCCTGCCTAGTGTGTGTGTGTGTGTGTGTGTGTGTGTGTGTGTGTGTGTGTGTGTGTGTGTGTGTGTGTGTGTGTGTGTGTGTGTGTGTGTGTCTGTGTGTGTGTGTGTGTGTGTGTGTGTGTGTGTGTGTGTGTGTGTGTGTTCCTGTGTGCGTCTGGGGGGTATGTAAGCTTTTTTCAAGCAGATATTTGGTGAAATTCTCAAGAAGAGGCCTGCTGTCTGGACATTTTTTACTTGGAAGGCTTATCTTGCTTTCTCTCTAATCTGGTAAGTGGTCTCTCGAGTCACTTTCACTGAGGCCTTATAAGATGTCTGTTGATGCAGCATGATGCAGCAGACAGACACTAAAGTTGGAGATGAGAAGTGCAACTCAGGAAAGACAAACCGTTGAACTCAGAAATTCACTGCAACTGAAGAAGAAGAAGACTGCAGCTGGGGCTTACTGGTATACCTTCTGATACAACATCCACACTGCAACTACGGTCTACAGAGTCAAGATCATCATGAATACTGCAATGACTGTTATTGTTCTTCTGGTCTGCTCAGACGTCATCTACATGATACAAGGTAACTGGCTTAAAAATATTTCCGTATAACTTTTGATGACAATTAGTATTCTTTTAGTATTTTGTAGAAAATTAAACATATCTAACTATAGAATTGTGGACTATGGGTGTGAACCACACTACTGGTCAAAAGTTTTAGAACAGCTACTAGCTACTCATTCTAGGGTTTTTCTTTATTTGTACTATTTTCTACATTGTAGAATAATAGTGAAGACATAAAAACAATGAAATAACATACATGGAATCATGTCGTAACCAAAAAAGTGTTAAACAACTCAAAATGTATTTTATATTTGAGATTCTTCAAAGTAGCCACCCTTTACCTTGATAACAGCTTTACACACTCTTGGCATTCTCTCAACCAGCTTCACCTGGAATGTTTTTCCAACAGTCTTGAAGTACTTCCCACATATGCTGAGCACTTGTTGACTGCTTTTCCTTCACTCTGCGGTCCGACTCATCCCAAACCATCTCAATTTGGTTGAGGTTGGGGGATTGTGGAGGCAAGGTCATCTGATGCAACACTCCATCACTCTCCTTCTTGGTAAAATAGCCCTTACACAACCTGGAAGGTCATTGTCCTGTTGAAAAACAAATATAGTCCCACTAATGCCAAACCAGATGGGATGGCATATCGCTGCAGAATGTTGTGGTAGCCATGCTGGTTAAGAGTGCCTTGAATTATACATAAATCACAGACAGTGTCACCAGCAAAGCACACCCACACCATAACACCTCCTCCTCCATGCTTTACGGTGGGAAATACACATGCGGAGATCATCCGTTCACCCATACCGAAGCCTCTCAAAGACACGGTGGTTGGATCTAAAAATCTCAAATTTGGACTCCAGACCAAAGGACAGTTTTCCACCAGTCTAATGTCCATTGGTCATGTTTCTTGGCCCAAGCAAGTCTCTTCTTATTATTGGTGTCCTTTAGTAGTGTTTTCTTTGCAGCAATTCGACCATGAAGGCCTAATTCACAGTCTCCTCTGAACAGTTGATGTTGAGATGTGTCTGTTACTTGAACTCTGTGAAGCATTTATTTGGGCTGCAATTTCTGAGGCTGGTAACTCGAATTAACTTATCCTCTGCAGCAGAGGTAACTCTGGGTCTTCCATTCCTGTGGCGGTCCTCATGAGAGCCAGTTTCATCATAGCGCTTGATGACTCTTGTGACTGCACCTGAAGAAACTTTCAACGTTCTTGAAATGTTCCGTATTGACTGACCTTCATCTCTTAAAGTAATGATGGACTGTCATTTCTCTTTCTCGCTTCTTTGAGCTGTTCTTGCCAGACTTGGTCTTTTACCAAATAGGGCTATCTTCTGTATACACCCACCCTACCTTTTCACAACACAACTGATTGGCTCAAATGCATTAAGAAGGAAAATAATTCCACTAATTAAGTTTTAAAGCACACCTGTTAATTGAAATGCATTCCACGTGACCACCTCATGAAGCTGGTTGAGAGACTGCCAAGAGTGTGCAATGCTGTCATCAATGCAAATGGTGACTATTTGAAGAATCTCAAATATAAATATATTTTGATTTGTTTAACACTTTTTTGGTTACTACGTGATTCCATATGTGTTTTTTCATAGTTTTACAATGTAGAAAATAGTAAAATAAAGAAAAACCCTTGAATGAGTAGGCATTCTTAATCTTTTGACCAGTAGTGCATGTTATTCATTTCTTGCAATTTCAACTAAAATGTTAAGGCCGGGTTTCAATCTGTATAACATTGTCGATAAAGCGCCTTTTAAAGGCAATGTTATCTCATTGGCTGAGATCAGTAAATGTTGTACAGTAAACATTGCAGATGTCTGCTCATTTGGAAATGACCTTTAAATGTCAAGATTGTTGTAACATGGTTTCAGATTGAATCCCCGCCTAAAACTTTTATAGGAAATTGTTGATGAATGTAGAGGGAGACTAAAGTGTTTAGTTTAACTTTCTCTTGAATTCTCTACAGGGAGAACTATACAAGATCCTCGGTGCCGCTGCCCTACAGTACATGCAGGTGGGGTGAATATCAGTTTAATCAGGAAACTGACTTATTACCCTCCTCGCTCACACTGCTCTAAGGAAGAAGTCATGTGAGTTACTGTACTATACAGTGCTGTACCATAATGTACTTACAGAAAATTAAATGCACACTCTCCAAAATATATATTTAAATAATCAATTACATTTTATTAAACATCTCTCTCCCCCACAATTTTTCTTTGTCACCCCCCCCCCCCTCTATCAATCAGTGTCACACTGAAAACCGGAGGTTTGCTCTGTCTCGACCCAAATGGGAGCTTTGCCAAAAAACTGATTAAAAGACAGACCAAAGTGTAAGTTTATATATGTATTGTATTGCACAAGCTATGTTATGAAGTCAGAATTCTGTTATTCTTTATGAGATATTTCAGTGAATTTAGTTGTTCAATATTAGCAGTTCAATATTAGTCTTAGTATAAATAAAAAATATTTTGTACACTATATATATATATATATATATATACTGCTCAAAAAAATAAAGGGAACACTAAAATAACACATCCTAGATCTGAATGAATGAAATAATCTTATTAAATACTTTTTTCTTTATAGTTGAATGTGCTGACAACAAAATCACACAAAAATAATCAATGGAAATCCAATTTATCAACCCATGGAGGTCTGGAATTGGAGTCACACTCAAAATTAAAGTGGAAAACCACACTACAGGCTGATCCAACTTTGATGTAATGTCCTTAAAACAAGTCAAAATGAGGCTCAGTAGTGTGTGGCCTCCACGTGCCTGTATGACCTCCCTACAACGCCTGGGCATGCTCCTGATGAGGTGGCGGATGGTCTCCTGAGGGATCTCCTCCCAGACCTGGACTAAAGCATCCGCCAACTCCTGGACAGTCTGTGGTGCAACGTGGCGTTGGTGGATGGAGTGAGAGATGATGTCCCAGATGTGCTCAATTGGATTCAGGTCTGGGGAACGGGCGGGCCAGTCCATAGCATCAATGCCTTCCTCTTGCAGGAACTGCTGACACACTCCAGCCACATGAGGTCTAGCATTGTCTTGCATTAGGAGGAACCCAGGGCCAACCGCACCAGCATATGGTCTCACAAGGGGTCTGAGGATCTCATCTCGGTACCTAATGACAGTCAGGCTACCTCCGGCGAGCACATGGAGGGCTGTGCGGCCCCCCAAAGAAATGCCACCCCACACCATGACTGACCCACCACCAAACCGGTCATGCTGGAGGATGTTGCAGGCAGCAGAACGTTCTCCACGGCGTCTCCAGACTCTGTCACGTCTGTCACATGTGCTTAGTGTGAACCTGCTTTCATCTGTGAAGAGCACAGGGCGCCAGTGGCGAATTTGCCACTCTTGGTGTTCTCTGGCAAATGCCAAACGTCCTGCTCGGTGTTGGGCTGTAAGCACAACCCCCACCTGTGGACGTCGGGCCCTCATACTACCCTCATGGCGTCTGTTTCTGACCGTTTGAGCAGACACATGCACATTTGTGGCCTGGTGGAGATCATTTTGCAGGGCTCTGGCAGTGCTCCTCCTGCTCCTCCTTGCACAAAGGCAGAGGTAGCGGTCCTGCTGCTGGGTTGGTGCCCTCCTACGGCCTCCTCCACGTCTCCTGATGTACTGGCCTGTCTCCTGGTAGCGCCTCCATGCTCTGGACACTACACTGACAGACACAGCAAACCTTCTTGCCACAGCTTGCATTGATGTGCCATCCTGGATGAGCTGCATTAGCTGAGCCACTTGTGTGGGTTGTAGACTCCGTCTCATGCTACCACTAGAGTGAAAGCACCGCCAGCTTTCAAAAGTGACCAAAACATCAGCCAGGAAGCATAGGAACTGAGAAGTGGTCTGTGGTTACCACCTGCAGAACCACTCCTTTATTGGGGGTGTCTTGCTAATTGCCTATAATTTCCACCTGTTGTCTGTTCCATTTGCACAACAGCATGTGAAATTTATTGTCAATCAGTGTTGCTTCCTAAGTGGACAGTTTGATTTCACAGAAGTGTGATTGACTTGGAGTTACATTGTGTTGTTTAAGTGTTCCCTTTATTTTTTTGAACTCTGTTTACTGTCTCTATGTGTGCCGTTGGCTTAAGGAACATGGGCCATACATTTTCCCTGAATTAAATATGGTTTGAAGCTTAACAGAGTACAGTATCTGTTCTGCCACGTAACTCAGAGGGTTAATCAGCACACCTTCTCTCCTACAGAAATCAACAGCGTCAGAATCAACGTTCCATTGAGACTCTCTCCCCACATCCCACCACTAGCACTTGCTGCAACCCCTCTGCTGGCTTGCCTCTGAAGCCGGGTTGGGCCGGTCGAGCCTTGAATGGTGGACCGTAACCAGAACAAGTGGTGTTGGAGTGCCAGTAGGGGGCACTGTTTCCTCTGGTCCAAAGAGACAGATCCTTTCCTGCATTGAAATTACCCACTGGCCTAATGGGTGGAATGTTATTCATATGTTTCATAATTTCATAATTGATAAATGTATATATTTTTTTTTGTTGCCGAAAATCCGGTGTTTCTATGTGAAATAGTTTTGTTATATTTCAGTCTTCTGTGGGGTATATTGTTAGGTTCTAAATTAACCTAGTAAAACTCACTTGACGATTAGTAAATCTTAAACCAAGTTTATTCGCCCATTGGGTGAATACAGCTGCATCAGACAAAAGACATATTCACACAAGCACTGATATTTAACCCTTTCTTCTATGCTGAGTCTCCTCCTACACATCTGAATAGCCAATACATCTCTGTTGCTAGACAGAACCTTAGTGATATCTGTTCTTCCTCACTTCATCTGACCTGACCTCTGCCCCAAAGTGCTTACTCGTCTTATCAGTGCTGCCACATGTGATCATTTTCCTTGCACTCAGCACATTCCAAGCTTAATTGCACCCACCGTATACCTTCCTCCTACAGATAACCATTCACTTCTGGTGTAGACCCTCCCTAGACCATAGCACTCAATATTTCAATAGGATACCAGATAATTAACCCTATTTCAAGTTTTAGGAGTCAGAACCCAGAATCCATCAATATAAAATAAAATATTTGGGTGCAAACTCAAAATGCAATACATTTCAACTCTATATCTGACATGGTACATGTGTCTTCTTTTTTAAGCCCATAACCATGTGTGTGAAGTGTATACTTTTGTTTCAAATGTGGATTTGTTTAAGACTACCAAGAAACAATCTGTGTCACAGTCACGTCCTGACCAATATTTAGGTATTATTTGTATTATATTTTGGTCAGGACGTGGCAGAGGTATATTTGTTTGGTTTTTTGGGGTTTTGTGTGTGGTGTAGTGGGGTGTTAGTTGTTGGTATAGGTTCTAGGTTTGTTTTTCTATGTATAGTTAATTGGGGTTGGACCCCTAATTGAAAGCAGGTGTGTTGAGTTGCCTTTGATTGGGAGTCCTATATAATAGGGTGTGTTTGTCTTTGTGTTTTGTGGGTAGTTGTATTTTGCACTGCGTTTATTTATGCCTGTAAAACTGTCACTAGTCTTATTTAGTTTTCTTGTTTTTCGTGGTCCACTTTCTCCGACGATGATTTCGCTATATCGTCTGACGACGAAGAAATCTGTGACAGTCACCCTGATTTAGCCCATTGAAGTAAAAAGTTTAAATCAAGGCGTCAGGACAGTGATGGGAACACTGCCCTACGAAGAGTGCCATCCTTTTATATACATTTTATGAATGTTTATATCTACAGTATAGAAATAATATAATAGTACTGTTGATATAAAACCTATCTTTGATGTATTTATTTTCAAAGGTATTTCATAAGTTTCTTGTCTGTATAAAAAAGGAGTTTTAAAAATAAATAAAACAAACAATAATAGGACATAGATTAGTTAGTTGATCAAATAATGGATGTACACATATCACACCTTGAGCACTGCACTATGATTGTATTCTTGGTCAAATGTAGTTTATTTAATACAACTTTTAATGAAACAGTAAACCTGTTTTGCCAAGTTTGTCTCATTGCCAGACCAGACCATAGCATCAGCTCTCATACCCTATATGCCGTGCTCTAATGTACCAGACTGTAACATGTCATATATACACTGAGTGTACAAAACATCAGCAATTCCTGCTCTTTCCATGACATAGACTGACCAGGTGAATCCAGATGAAAGCTATGATCCCTTATTGATGTCACCTGTAAAAATCCACTTCAATCAGTGTAGATGAAGGGGAGGAGACAGGTTAAAGGAGGATTCTTAAGCCTTTCGACAATTGAGACATGGATAGTGTAAGTGTGCCATTCAGAGGGTAAACAGGCAAGACAAAATATTTAAGTGCCTTTGAACGGGGTATGGTAGTAGGTGCCAGGATCACTGGTTTGTGTCAAGAACTGCAACGCTGCTGGGTTTTAAATGGGCCAGCATCCCTGTGAAACGCTTTCGACACCTTGTAGTCCATGCCTCAACAAATTGAGGCTGTTCTGAGGGCCAACTCAATATTATGAATGTATTCCTAATGTTTTTTACACTCTGTGTATATATATATATCTTGCTGGGGAAAACCAACAACCACAAGTCCACGACACAAGTCCATCACCACCCACAGTACAACAGCGAGGCCATCCCTGAGCTATACAGACAAACAAACACAATCTGACTCAGTTACAGTACATTACCCATCCTGACAACTGACCCTCATTTTCAAGCTTCCGGAAGTGTGATCCAAGTGGGAGATAAAATAAATTAGTACACAAGAGTACATGTAATATCTGCATAAGTGCAATGTAATTACTAGGTGTTACACAGGATTTTGCTAGTTAAAATGAAGTGTATCTTGATGGGTAATTATAGTGTAACGATAGCCAGTGGTGGAAAAAGTACACAATTGTCATACTTGAGTAAAAGTAAAGATACCTTCATAGAAAATGACTGAAGTAAAACTGAATGTCACCCAGTAAAATACTCCTTGTGTCACGCTTGTGTGTAGGAACGGACCAAGGCGCAGCGTGAGTATCGTTCCACATCTTTTATTTGTTTGGAAAAAAACAGTAGGATGAATACACATGTGGATAGAGTCCATTCCATAATTTACAATTCCATAATTTACATAATTTACTAACGAAGCAACAGTGTTTAGTGAGTCCACCAGATCAGAGGCAGTAGGGATGACCAGGGATGTTCTCTTGACAATGTGTGAATTTGACCACTTTACTGTCCTGCTAAGCATTCGAAATGTAATGTGTACTTTTGGGTGTCAGGGAACATGTATGGAGTACAAAGTAAACGGGGGCCCCGGCTCCGCCAGCGACCTCGGCGTTCCCGGTCCTCCGCCTCTCCAGGGCCCCCGGCCAACCTGCTCCCAGCCCCTCCACAAGCCGACCGAGCGGCGCCCCCCGCGCTTGGTCGGGGGGGGACGCACGGTTGTCGTCGGTGAAGGACGACCAAAACGCAGCAGGTATGTGCAGGCTCATCTTGATGTTTATTTGCTTTCAAAATGAACGTACAAAAATAACAAAACACGAACGATCGACAAAAAACAGTCTGGTAAGGCACAAGGCTAAACACAGAACAATCACCCACAAATAACAACACAAACACACCCTAATATATGGGACTCTCAATCAAAGGCAGATAGACAACACCTGCCTTCAACTGAGAGTCCCAACCCCAATTAACCAAACATAGAAACAGACTACCTAGACTAGACATAGAATTACATAAACATAGATCATAAACCAAAAACCCGGAAATACTAAATCAAACGCCCTATTTTCCCAAAACACCACCCCGAACCACATAAAACAAATACCCTCTGCCACGTCCTGACCAAACTACAATACCAATTAACCTTATACTGGCCAGGACGTGACAGTACCCCCCCCCCCCCCCCCCCTTAAAGGTGCTAACCCCGGAAGCACCTTAACAAAATAACCCCAAGCAACACCAAAAAAGAAAAATTCCCCCCTACAAAAGGGAGGGAAGGGAGGGTGGCTGCCGTCAACGACGGCACTGTGCTACACCCCCCCTCCCCAACCCACCTATCTCTTGAGGTGGCTCCGGCTCAGGCAGTTCCAGGCTGTCGGGGCAGTCTGGCAACTCGGGACAGTCGGGGCAGTCTGGCAACTCGGGACAGTCTGGCAACTCGGGACAGTCGGGGCAGTCTGGCAACTCGGGACAGTCGGGGCAGTCTGGCAACTCGGGACAGTCGGGGCAGTCTGGCAACTCGGGACAGTCGGGGCAGTCTGGCAACTCGGGACAGTCGGGGCAGTCTGGCAACTCGGGACAGTCGGGGCAGTCTGGCAACTCGGGACAGTCTGGCAACTCGGGACAGTCGGGGCAGTCTGGCAACTCGGGGCAGTTCAGGGCAGTCTGGCAACTCGGGGCAGTTCAGGGCAGTCTGGCAACTCGGGACAGTCGGGGCAGTCTGGCAACTCGGGACAGTCGGGGCAGTCTGGCAACTCGGGACAGTCGGGGCAGTCTGGCAACTCGGGACAGTCTGGGCAGTCTGGCAACTCGGGACAGTCTGGCAACTCGGGACAGTCGGGGCAGTCTGGCAACTCGGGGCAGTCTGGCAACTCGGGGCAGTTCAGGGCAGTCTGGCAACTCGGGGCAGTTCAGGGCAGTCTGGCAACTCGGGGCAGTTCAGGGCAGTCTGGCAACTCGGGGCAGTTCAGGGCAGTCTGGCAACTCGGGGCAGTTCAGGGCAGTCTGGCAACTCGGGGCAGTTCAGGGCAGTCTGGCCACTCCGGCAGTTCAGGGCAGTCTGGCCACTCCGGCAGTTCAGCGCAGTCTGGCCACTCCGGCAGTTCAGCGCAGTCTGGCCACTCCGACGACTGTTGACTGGCGGGCAGCTCCGACGACTGTTGACTGGCGGGCAGCTCCGACGACTGTTGACTGGCGGGCAGCTCTGATGACGACTGTTGACTGGCGGGCAGCTCTGATGACGACTGTTGACTGGCGGGCAGCTCTGATGACGACTGTTGACTGGCGGGCAGCTCTTATGACGACTGTTGACTGGCGGGCAGCTCTGATGACGACTGTTGACTGGCGGGCAGCTCTGATGACGACTGTTGACTGGCGGGCAGCTCTGATGACTGTTGACTGGTGAGGCTGGGTTTACGCACTTGAAGCCTGGTGCGTGGTGCTGGTACTGGGCTTACCAGATTTTGAACACGCACCTCCAGGCTAGTGCGGGGAGCGGGAACAGGACGAGTCGGACTGGGTTGACGCACTTCCGGATCCGCACGAGAGACAGGAGCTGGAAACCCAGGGCTATGGAGGCGCACAGTCGGTCTAGATCTTACCTCCTGCACAACCCGTCTTGGCTGGATGGAACTAGTAGCCCTGTACGAGCGGGGTGCTGGGCTGTGCAGGGGCCTGATGGTAGCCGTGCGTAGAGCGGGAGTTGGGTAGCCTGGTCCTCGGAGGCGTACCGGCGACCAGATGCGCTGCGCAGGCATCCTCCTACCAGGCTGGATGCCCGCTCTAGCACGGCACCTGCGAGGGGCTGGAATAATGCTCATCCGGACTGTGCGTGCGTATGGGTGAGATGTTTCGCTGAGGAGCGCACTATAGCGCTCTCCACCCCATACGCTCCTCCATATAACCACGGGTAGCTGGCTTCCGGCTCTTCCTATGCCTAGCCAAACTACCCGTGTGCCCCCCCCAAAAAAATTCTTGGGGGTGCCTCTCGTGCTTCAACGCCAGTCTTGATCCTCGGAAACGTTCCCGGTCCTTACCAGCCATACTCCATGGGCCCTCTCCGGCCATAACCTGCTCCCATGTCCATCTCTCCACATAGTCCGTATCCTGAGCGTGCTGCTCCTTTCTCCGCTGCTTGGTCTTGGTTTGGTGGGTGATTCTGTCACGGTTGTCGTCGGTGAAGGACGACCAAAACGCAGCAGGTATGTGCAGGCTCATCTTGATGTTTATTTGCTTTCAAAATGAACGTACAAAAATAACAAAACACGAACGATCGACAAAAAACAGTCTGGTAAGGCACAAGGCGAAACACAGAACAATCACCCACAAATAACAAACACAAACACACCCTAATATATGGGACTCTCAATCAAAGGCAGATAGACAACACCTGCCTTCAACTGAGAGTCCCAACCCCAATTAACCAAACATAGAAACAGACTACCTAGACTAGACATAGAATTACATAAACATAGATCATAAACCAAAAACCCGGAAATACTAAATCAAACGCCCTATTTTCCCAAAACACCACCCCGAACCACATAAAACAAATACCCTCTGCCACGTCCTGACCAAACTACAATACCAATTAACCTTATACTGGCCAGGACGTGACAAAAATATACAATACCAGTCAAAACCTTTGCCACACCTACTCATTCAAGGTTTTTATTTAATTTTTACTACTTTCTACATTGAAGAATAATAGTGAAGTCATCAAAACTATGAAATAACACATGTCAAAATACATTTTATATTCGAGATTCTTCAAAGAAGCCACCCTTTACATTTCAATTAACAGGTGTAGGAACAACAGGTGTAGGAACATCAGATGTATATCTGTATTCCAAGTCATGTGAAATCCATTTCTTATATGAACTTTAATCTTTGAATTTGTGATATGTTGTGTTTCTATTTTTGTTGAGTATATGTGGAACTATTACATGCCTTAGCTGAAAAAAAATGAACAGTTAGCAAGCCATCTAGAGGCCGCCACCGTGCCTTTTTGCTCATGGCCTATGAAGGAATTTTCAATTAAACCGCTCTTCAATGTTCTGCAGAAGATGTGATGGATATTGGTTTCTGCTGTACCTGTATCAGCGATAGAAAGAAATTACCGGAACAGCAGTGACAAGACTTGGATAGTTTCTATGAGCGATTTGATCAGAAATACAATGAACTGGGCCTGGCAGAACATGAAACTCGTAGTAAACAGACAATTAGAGTAGAGAGGGGGTGAATCTACTACATCATACTGGACAATATCAATGTTCACATGAGAGCCAGGTTTTACCACTTTGGTGAACTTCATTTCCTTGGCTTAATGGACTGCAGAAAAATGAAACAATGTCACAGAAGTGCAACACCAGCAAATGAGAGCCTTTCAAAATATGCCATGTACTTAAGGCTGATCTTGTCGGATTGTAGAGTTAACAAATGGTACAACACAAATCACCTGGACAGCTCCTCATCTTTTGGTTCCAGCATGACCTGACACAGACTGTCCCTGAGGCAGGACATGGCTCAATAGAAAGTGCCTTCCCATCCTCAGACCTCAACGCACATCACTGGTTCAGTGTCCATAAAGGATGGAAGGTAGCTGTCTCATAAAAATGTGATTCTGACAATGAAAAGTGGTACGTTTTTTGTGAAATTCTCTGGTAGAGAAGGGCTGCTGTTCAGTCATGCATTATGTGGGAGAGGAGGGGAGGGGAGGGGATGGGACATAAGTGGGTGAACACACATTTTCCCAGAAGCAAGATTTGGCGTGCTTCCCGTCCACTCTGGAATGTGGTCTCTTGAGTCACTTTCACTGAGCTCAGACCATATAAGATATCTCTTACCATGATGCAGCAGAAAGAATCTAAACTGGAGATAAGAAGAACATCTCAGCAAAGAAAAACTGTTGAACTCAGAAATTCACTGCAACTGAAGAAGAAGAAGAAGAAGAAGACTGCAGCTGGCTTACTGGTATACTTTCTGATACAACAGCCACACTGCAACTACAGTCTAAAGAGTCAAGATCATCATGAATACTGCAATGACTGTTATTGTTCTTCTGGTCTGCTCAGACGTCATCTGCATGATACAAGGTAACTGGCTTAAAAATATTTCTGTATAACTTTTGATGACAATTAGTATTATGTTTTAGTATTTAGTATAACTTTTAACTTGTACTGAGTGTACAAAACATTCAGGACACGTGGGAAGCTTTGGAGTCAAAATAGGTCAGAATCCCTGTGGAACACTTTCGATACCACGCCCTGACAAATTGAGGCTGTTCTGAGGGGAAAAAAGAGTGGGTGCAATTCAATATTAGGAACGTGTCCTTAATGTTTTGTACACTCAGCGTATATCTAACAATATAATTGTGGACTATGGGTGTGAACTATGTTATTCATTTCTTGCAATTTACAATAAAACTTTAAATCCGGGATTTAATCCGTATAACATTGTCGATAATGCGCTTTTAAAGGCAATGTTATCTCGTTGGCTGAGATCATATTTATGATACAATAAAAGCTAAATTGGAAATTACCTTTGAATGTCAAGCTCGCTGTAACATGGTTTCAGATTGAATCCCGCCTAAAACCAGATTACAAAATTGTTGATGAACGTAGAGGGAGACTAAAGTGTTTTCTTTGACTTTCTATTTTTTCTCTACAGGGAGAGGTATACATTATCCTCGGTGCCGCTGCCCTAAAGTACACGCAGGTGGTGTGAATATCAGTTTAATCAGGAAACTGACCTATTACCCTCCTCGCTCACACTGCTCTAAAGAAGAAGTCATGTGAGTTTTTATACCATACTGTGCTGTGCCGTACTGTACTGTAATGTAATAAAATTAGATGCACGCTCTCCAAAATATATTTCAATTATTAATTACATTTAATGAAACATCTCCCTCCCACCCACTCTTTTTCTTTTCCACCCCCCACCATTTCTCTCTCTCTCTCTCTCTGTCTCGCTATCAGTGTCACACTGAAAACCAGAGGTCCACTCTGTCTCGACCCAAATGGGAATTTTGCCAAAACACTGATTGAAAGACAAATCAAAGTGTGAGTTTATGGATGTTATATTGCACAGGCTATTTAATGAAGTCAGAATGTTGTTATAATTTGAATTATTTTAGTAAATGTAGTTGTTTGAATGAACTATTAATGTTTAAATATATATACACAACCATTCAAATGTTTGGGGTCACTTACAAATATCATTGTTTTTGAAAGAAAAGTACGTAGGCCAGCATCCCGGAGTTGCCTCTTCATTGTTGACGTTGAGACTGGTGTTTTGCGGGTACTATTTAATGAAGGTGCCAGGACTTGTGAGGTTTCTCAAACTAGACTCTTTAATGTACTTGTCCTCTTGCTCAGTTGTGCACCGGGGCCTCCCACTCCTCTTTCTATTACTGGTTATAGCCAGTGTGCGCTCTTCTGTGAAGGGACTAGTAGACAACGTTGTACAAGATTTTCAGTTTCTTGGTAAATTCTCGCATGGAATAGCCTTAATTTCCAAGAACAAGAATAGACTAACGAGTTTCAGAAGAAAGTACTTTGTTTCTGTCCATTTTGAGCCTGTAATCGAACCCAGAAATGCTGATGCTCCAGATACTCAGCTAGTCTAAAGAAGGCCAGTTGTATTGCTTCTTTAATCAGATTTTTTTTCTTCTGCTGTGCTAACATAATTGCAAAAGAGTGTTCTAATGATCAATACATTTTTAAAATGATAAATGTGGATTAGCTAACACAGCGTGCTATTGGAGTGATGGTTGCTGATAATGGGCCTCTGTGCACCTATATTCCATTAAAAATCATCAGTTTCCAGCTACAATAGTCATTTACAACATTAACGATGTCTACACTGTATTGTCTACACTGTGCTTTTCTTTCAAAAACATTGAATTTCCAAGTGACCACAAACTTATATTGGGCTCCTGAGTGGAGCAGCTATCTAAGGGACTGCATCTCAGTGCTAGAGGCATCACTACAGACACCCTGGTTCGATTCCAGGCTGTATCACAACCGGCCGTGTTTGGGAGTCCCAATGGGCGGCGCATAATTGGCCCAGAGTCGTTTGGCCAGTGTAAGCCGCCATTGTAAATAAGAATTTGTTCTTAACTGACTTGCCAAGTTAAATAATGTCATATATGTGTGCCATATAGATCATGGGCCATTACAGGTACACTTGAGTATATGAGGGATACAAAGAATATTGAAAGCAGGTGCTTCCACACAGGTGTGGTTCCTGAGCAATTCCTAAGCAATTAACATCCCGTCATGCATAAAAATGCTGGGCAGTTCCAGTTATTTTGGCTACCATGGTTATTCACTCATAGGATGACAATGCCCCCATCCACAGGGCACGACTGGTCACTGAATGGTTTGATGAGCATGAAAATGATGTAAACCATATGCCATGGCCATCTCAGTCACTAGAGCTCAACCCAATTGAACACTTATGGGAGATTCTGGAGCGGCGCCTGAGACAGTGTCCACCACCATCAACAAAACACCAAATGATGGAATTTCTCGTGTAATAATGATGACGCATCCCTCCAATAGAGTTCCAGACACGTGTTGAAGCTAATCTGGCTCGTGGTGGCCCAACGCCCCATTAAGAGAAAAGAATGTTGTTGTTTCCTTTATTTTGTCAGTTACCTGTATTTTCCTCTAAATACATATGGTTTGAAGCTTAACAGGGTAGGGTACAGTATTGATTCTTCTATAAATATATTCTCCAATGAAGCTTAACAGAGTACACTATCTATTCTGACAAAAATGTATTCTTCCATAAAGCTTAACAGAGTACAGGATCTATTCGGCCGTAAATATAGTCTGCCATAAAGCTTATGTATTCTAACATGTATCTCAGAGGGTTAATCAGCAGACCTTCTCTCCTACAGAAATCAACAACGTCAGAATCAACATTCCATTGAGACTCTCTCCCCACATACCACCACTAGCACTTGATCACTTTGTCTGGCACCGGAAGCTGTGCCACCCTGCAACCCCTCTGCCTGCTGGCCTCTGAAGTGGGGTTGGCCCTGGTCGAGCCTTGGATGGTGGACAACAACCAGAACAAGTGGTGTTGGAGCGCCAATAAGGGGCACTGTTCCCTCTGGTCCAAAGAGACTTCAATCTATGAGTCAGGACAGTGATAGGGACACTGCCCTACAAAGGGTGGTGTCCTTTTAATATGTTTATTATTATTTATTTCTATGTTTTATGTATACAGTATAGACATTAAGGAAGAACATAATAGTATTGTTGATCTAAAACCTGTCTTTGATATATTTATTGTTATGTATTTCATTTTTTCAAATAAAACAAACGATAATAAGACATAGATGACTTGTTTTCTCAACAATTAGTTGTGTGTGTACTTAATCAAATAATGGATACACACATCACACCTTGAGCACTGCACTATAATTGTACTGTTGGTCAAAATTTCATTCAACTTTTAATGAAACAGTCAACCTGTTCTGCCAAGTCAGTCTCTATGCTAGACCAGACCATAGCATCAACTCTCATACCCTATACGACATGCTCAACCAGACTGGACCATATCATATATACACTGAGTGTACAAAATATCAGGAATTCCTGTTTTTTCCATTATATGGTAGTAAGTGCCAGGCGCACCCATTTGTGTCAAGAACTGCAATTCTGCTGGGTTTTACATGGGCCAGCACCCCTGTGGAACGCTAGTGTAGATATATATTACTGGGGAAAACCTACAATCACAAGTCCATCGCCACCCACAGTACAACAGTGAAGCCAACACTGAGCTATAAAGACAAACATAAACATCTGACTCAGTTAGATTAATGTGCCAGAGGATGTCTGACTGAAGAGACTATAGAGTTGTTGACATGGTCACACTGCTTCAAGCAACACACACCAGCCCTATTGGTTAAACCAACATAATCACACAACAAACGTTCACATTGTTCGAAAAAATCTCAGCCAGAGAATTAAAAAAACTGCACATTTTCCCTGAAACCTGGTCCCTCCCAGAATTGGTCCTCCAACTTGACTCAGAGAAATGGCCCTTCAATCTTGACTCAGAGAAGGCCGGTGACTCTTCCTTTCAAGTGGTCCTTATTGTAGTGTAATTGCATGTATAATTATACTGTAATGAGTATTGTAGTTAACTATAACAACCTACAATGTAATAACAAGATGTACCTGCTAGTAATTGCGGTCTGTAATTACAGAAGTGTAACAACAAATGCTTGTTACCATACTTGTTACAAATGGGCAAGTTTATACTATATTCACCAACTTATACAGTACCTTACCCATCCTGACAAACTGACCCTCATTTTCAAGCTTCCGGAAGTGTGATCCAAGTGGGAGATAAAATACATTAGTACACTAGAGTACAGGTAATATCTGCATAAGTGCAATGTAATTACTAGGTGTTACACTTTATTTTAACTAGAAAAATAAAGTGTATCTTGAGGGGTACTTGTAATTATAGGGTAATGATAGCCAGTGGTGGAAAAAGTACCCAATTGTCATACTTGAGTAAAAGTAATGATACCTTAGTAGACAATTACTGAAGTAAAATTGATTGTCACCCAGTATTATAGTCCTTGAGTAAAATCTAAAAGTATTTGGTTTTAAATATACAGTACTTATGTATCAAAAGTAAAATACATTTCACATTCCAGGCGGCACGATGTTCTTGTTTTATTAATTTATGGATAGCTTTGGAGCATGCTCCTGGCTAAGACAAAAAAAACATTTACATTTGTTTGGTATAAAACAGTAGGATAAATACACATGTAGATAGAGTCCATTCCATAATTTACAATTCCAAATTTACATAATTTACAAATGAAGCAACTGTGTTTAGTGAGTCCACCAGATCAGAGACAGTAGGGATGACCACGAATGTTCTCGTGATAAATGTGTGCATTGGACCACTTTCCTGTTCTATTTAGCATTCGAAAATTAATGTGTACTTTTGGGTGTCAGGGAACATGTATGGAGTAAAAAGTAAATTATTTTCTTTAGAACTGTAATGGGGTTAAAGTAAAAGTAGTCAAAAATATACAGTACCAGTCAAAACTTGACACACCAACTCATTCAAGGGTTTTTCTTTATTTGTACTATTTTCTACATTGTAGGATAATAGTGAAGGCATCAACACTATGAAATAACACATATGGAGTCATGAAGTAACCAAAAAGTGTTAAATAAATCAAAACATATTTTATATTTGAGATTCTTCAAAGTAGCCACCCTTTGCCTAGATGACAGCTTTGCACACTCTTGGCATTCTCTCAACCAGCTTCATGAGGTAGTCACCTGGAATGCATTTCAATTAACACGTGTGTCTTGTTAAAAGTTAATTTGTGGAATTTCTTTCCATCTTAATACGTTTGAGCTAATCAGCTGTGTTGTTACAAAGTAGGGGTATCAGGTTTGAAGGTAAGACCCAGATGCAGACTGTGTCAGAGTAACAATGTTTATTACAGCAACAGGGCAGGCAAACGACACGTCAAGGCAGGCAAATGTCAATAATCCAGAGGTGGGCCAAAGGTACAGCACGGCAGGCAGGCTCAGGGTCAGGGGCAAGCAGAGTGGTCAGGCAGGCGAGCTCAGAGACAGGACAGGCAAGGGTCAAAACCAGGAGGGCGAGAAAAAGAGAGACTGGGGAAAAGCAGGAGCTGAGACACAAACGCTAGTTGACTTCACAAACAAGACGAACTGGCAACAGACAAACAGAGAACACCGGTATAAATACACAGGGGGGGAAGATGGGTGACACCTAGAGAGGGTGCAAATGATAAGTTCATTCGAGTTACCAGCCTCAGACATTGCAGCCCAAATAAATGCTTCACAGAGTTCAAGTAACAGACACATCTCAACATCAGCTGTTTTGAGGAGACTGCGTGAATCAGGCCTTCACGGTCGATTTGCTGCCACTGTATCTCCCTATTGTCTCGGCCTTAGGCCTATAAAAGTATCATTGCAGTGTCAAGGCATATGAACTAACAGCTTATAGAGCAAACAATGCAATTATCACAACACATAGCTTGTAATATGGCTTTTTTTTACCTGGCTTGTCTTCCACAGTGATTTTACCCACGCACTGCTACACTTTTAGAAAGGTAAAATATAGGATAAGGTTGTCAGGATGGGTAATGTACTGAATAAGTACACAATCATTACAAATAAGTACCCTGCAGAGAAACACTTCATTTTATAGCTAAATCCTGTGCAACTCAAACAATTTAACCCATATGGTATGCTTTATTTTGGGGATAAGTGATAGCAACAACATTGACTGGAGATATATTTTAAACAGTGCACATTCATGAGTAAGTAATTAGAGCCTATTGAGCATTGGCTGTAATCTCTCAGACACCCAGCACATCCACAAAGGATCCCAACCTTTGTCACAGTTAATTAATTGGATGAAGCTGAGAAGAAGCAAAACAATAAATTGATGAATTTAGTGGTAATTTAGTTGTTACGAGAATTTGTTGTTACAATAATTTGTTGTTACACTTCTTTAGTGACAGCAATTACTACGTTACATTTTGTTATTACACTGTACCTATGAGTTGTTACAGTTAACCACAATACTTGTTACAGTGTAATTACACATGTTACTACACTGTAACAAGGACCCCTTTAAAATAAGTGATACCAAATGGCCCTTCAACTTGACTCAGATAAATGGCCCTTAAACCTTGTCCAGGACAGGAGACCAATGATGGAAAGCTACGGTGGCCAGAGTGCGGAGCGCGGACGCGGGGGAGGACGGCCCTTGCGGGGGGAGCAATCGTGATGGTGTGTCCATTAAAATACAAAGAGGTTGAATTTAACATGTGATAAAGGGCAGGTGTGAGGAATTTCCTACAGATAGCTACAAGTAACTGCTAAAATAAATGCATTGTATATTCAAATGCCAGGCATGTTACTAATCATGTCATTGCTTCATTGGATGGACATACTATAGACCAAGTCAAAGTGTTCAAATATTTGGGAGTGCGGGCTGATGACAAGAGGGGCTTCACTTTTCATGTGGATAACTTGAATGAAGCTCAAGCTGAGAATACGTTTTTATTACCGGCATAAGGCTTGTTTTTCTCTGGAGGTTAGGAAGGAGCTGGTAGGATTTACATTACCGGCGATTACAGATTTTAGTGATGTTATATATATGCAGGCCTCAACCACTACACTGAGTGTACTTGACTCAGTGTATCATGCGGCCCTCAGGTTCATTAACTATCAAAAACGTCTAACACATCATTGTGATCTCTACAGAGCCGTTGGCTGGTCGTCATTGACCTTGCGTAGGATTAAACACTGGAACATACTGATTTAAAAGCCATCAGGGGTAAAATGCCACTTTATTCTTTTTTACTCAGGCCAGTAAATAAATATAAATGACGGTCCCATTCTCATTTGCTTTAACAGTACCAAGAATTAGAACAGGTCATGGTAGAAATAGTTTTAGTTACTCAGCTTCATGGTCCTGGGACTCTCTCCTGAACATTTTAAAATGTGATGAAGTAGTCACGTTGGTGGAGTTTAAACACTTGATCGATGTAAATATCATAGAAGACTGTAATTGTCTTTAGGACAGTTTTTTTTAGTTATTATATTCGTGTTTTTTTTTACGTAATATATAATTGTTGTACTGTATGTGTGTGTATAGTTTTGTTTAATGTTGTGCTAGTGTATGTAAGTTGTTTTGTCTGACCCCCTGCTGCTGTTGGACCAGGTCTTCCTTGAAAAATAGATTTTATCTCAATGAGAAAAACCTGTATAAATAAAGGTTAAATAAATAAAAATAAATAAAAAGGAAGCACCAACATAAAGTGTTATGAAGTGTCTTCAATGCATCGGGGCATAGATTCTACAAGTGTCAAGGAACAAGTGTGTTTCCCTGCACACAAACACACACAAACAAACGCACACACACTTCCTTAACGTAACAGCTTAATCAGTTTGGCAGCTCTGAGGACATGGTAAGCCATCAAGTACAAGCGCCTCAACCATGCTTGAAAGTAGCGGGTGGTTTAGTAATGCTTCCAATGAAAGACTAATAACCTATTTGTCCTTGGAAACAAGAAATATCAGTGTTATCCATAGATATTGTTTGAGTCACAGAAGAAGCTAACATATTAATTGTTAGCTCAATAGGAAATTCCTTATTATGAATCACATCTGCTACAGTAACACAGAGAAATAATTTAAACTGGCAATACTCTTCCCTTCATTGAACTGAGTTGCTATTTATTGAGTCACAGGGACAGTCAGTGGATTTTATTCGCAAGGCCACACAAACACAGACAGACAAATTATATTAATTTTAGTTTGTTGGGGAGTGTTTAAACAAACCATGATTTAGTAATGCCAGGGCTTTTCTTTCCTACATGGTGGAATGTGGATATTTAAATCATAGCATCCTTTGTGCAGCTGATTCATAAGTGTTTAGAAGTAGAGAATAGTGTTGCAACATATCTCCTCCCTCTGAAACTCACTGAAATTCTATTACTCCAGAATTGTTTATTTAACCTTTATTTAACTACGTCACGCCCTGATTGGTTTCACCTGTCTTGGTGATTGTCTCCACCCACCTCCAGGTGTCTCCTGTGTTTCCACGTTAGTCCCCGGTGTATTTATCCCAGTGTTTCCTGTCTCTCTGTGCCAGTTCGTCTTGTTTGCCAAGCAACCAGCTCCTATTTTTCCCAGTCTGGTTTTTACCGTAGCCCTCCTGGTTTTAACCCTTGCCTGTCCTGACACCGAAACCGCCTGCCTAACCACTCTGCCTGTTCTGACCTCAAGCCTGCCTATCGCCTGGTACTGTTTGAACTCTCGCCTGTCCCCGACCTGCCTTTTGCCTACCCCCTTTTGGTATAATAAATATCGGAGCTCAACCATCTGCCTCCTGTGTCTGCATTTGGGTCTCGCCTTGTGCCCTTATGAACTAGGCAAGTCAGTTAAGAACAAATTCTTATTTTACAATGACACCCTACCCCGGCCAAACCCTCAACTAACCCGTACGACACTGGGCCAATTGTGCGCCGTCCTATGGGACTCCAAATCACGGCCGGTTGTGATACAGCCTGGGATCGAACCAGAGTCTGTAGTGACGCCTCTAGCACTGAAATAAAGTGCCTTAGACCGCTGTGCCACTCGGGAGCAAAAGTAGTCTCAGTTGTACCAGTCTGTTGTGCTTTAAAGCCTTTGTCATTCCATTCCTTGCCACTGATTCAGCTGATAATCTTTGGAGTGTAATGTTAGCTAAACAGACTGGCATCCAGACTATGACTCCCTGGCACACTGCTACTGAACGTGTGCGTGTGTGTGTGCTCTTCTGAGAGTGGTGACACCCCTTTCAAGTAGTTCAGTGCAGTGACATGCGGTCTGAAGAGCCAAACCCTGTGAAAATGTATGTTCATTTCTCTACCGTAAGCCACCTCCATTGTTGTTTTAGAGAATTTGGCAGTATGCCCAACAGGCCTCACATCCACAAACAACTTGTATGGCGTTGTGTGAGAGAGTGGTTTGCTGATGTCAACGTTGTAAACAAAGTGCCCTGTGGTGGCGGTGGGGTTATGGTATGGGCAGGCATAAGCGACGGACAACGAACACAATTGCATTTTATTAAGGCACAGAGATACCGTGACGAGATCCTGAGGCCCATTGTGAGACCCATTTTTTTTAAGACATATGTCACTTTGTATAACTGATTGGAGACAGGCGCAGGAATATGTAATAGGGGGGATTAATACTCCACCCAAAATATACAATATGCCATGAAAAGGCACGGGGACGAAGCCCAAAACAAACACGTATACAAAAACACAGGGATGTAACCCAAACAAAAGAGTGAGGGTAAACCTCTAATAAATACACGGGACACGTAATAACAATTGCACAATACACACAGCTTGAAAGCTGAAACAACAAAGCATAGGTACTCAGAAGGCCAACAGACATGGGAACAATGACCGACCGAGACAATGTTGAACAGAGGGCAAATATATGCAATTACTAATCAGGGGAAATGAGAACCAGGCGTGCGGAATGAGACAGTTCAGTGATGCCTAGAGGCCGGTGATGTAGAGTTCCAGAACTGGTGCATGGAATGAGCAGCAGAACCGGGGGGGAAACCGTTTCTGTGACCAACTGATACATATCTGTATTCCCAGTCATGTGAAATCCATAGATTAAGGCCTAATTTATTTATTTCAATTGACTGCATTTCTTATATGAACTGTAACAGTAAAATATTTGAATTTGTTCCATGTCTCATTAATATTTTTGTTAGACTATTACATGCCTTTGCAGATTTTTTTTACACTTACCAACCCATCTAGAGGACCCCACCGTTCTTTTTGCTCATGGGCTATGAAGGAATTTTCAATTAAACCACTCTACCATGTTCTGAAGAAGTGATGGATATTGGTTTCTGCCGTACCTGTATCAGCGATAGAATGAAATTACTGGAACGGCAGTGACAAGACTTGGATAGTTTCTATGAGCGATTTGATCCGAAGTACAATGAACTGGGCCTGGCAGAACATGAAACTCGTAGTAAACAGACAATTAGAGTAGAGAGGGGGTGAATCTACTACATCATACTGGACAATATCAATGTTCACATGAGAGCCAGGTTTTACCACTTTGGTGAACTTGATTTTCTGCAAAACAAGCGCCTCAAAACAAGCGCCTGCAAAACAATTAAAAGAATGTCACAAAAGTTGAACACCAGTAAACAAGAGCCTTTCAAAATATGACATGTACTTAAGGCAGATTTTTTTTAATTGTTCAGTTCACAAATGGTACAACACAAATCACCTCCTCAGCTTTTTGTTCCAGCATTACCTGACACAGACTGTCCCTGAGGCGGGGTGGGGCTCAATAGAAAGTGCCTTCCCATCCTCAGACCTCAACGCACATCACTGGTTCAGTCCATACAGGATGGAAGGAAGGTGTCTCATTATGTGGGAGGGGAGAAGAGGGGAGACGGGTGGGTGAACACTAATGTTACCAAATGCAAGATTTGGCTTGCTTCCCCTCAACTCTGGTATGTGGTCTTTCGAGTCACTTTCACTGAGCTCAGACCATATAAGCAGCAGACAGAATCTAAAATGGAGACAAGAGCAACTCGCCAAAGAAAACTGTTGAACTCAGATATTCACTGCAACTGAAGAAGAAGACTGCAGCTGGGGTTTACTGGTATAACTTCTGATACAACAGCCACACTGCAGCAACAGTCTACATAGTCTGTACTCTGTACTGTATTGTACTATACTGTACTTAAAGAAAATTATATGTAAACACTCTCCAAAATATATATTTCAATGATTAATTTAATTTAAACATCTCTGTCCCCCCACTCTTTTTCTTTCTCATCCCCTCTTCTCTCTCTCTTTCTCTCTCACTCAGTGTCACACTGAAAACTGAAGGTTCGCTCTGTCTCTACCCAAATGGGAACTTTGCCAAAACACTGATTGAAAGGCAAACCAAAGCGTGAGTTTATGGATGTATTTTATTGCACAGGCTATTTTATTCAATTTAGTTGTTTGAATGAACTATTCAAATGTAAATATATATACATATATTTAAATGTGTATATAATTTTATTTAAAATGTACTGCGTCTATGTGTTCAATATAGATCATGGGCCATTTACAGGTAACTCCCAAAATAAAGGAAACACTTGAGTAAATGAGGTTTACAAAGAATATTGAAAGCTGGTGCTTCCACACAGGTGTGGCTCCTGAGCAATTCATAAGCAATTAACATTCCATCATAATTAGGGTAATGTATAAAAAAGCTGGGCAGGTCCAGTTGCCCATTATTTTGTCTGTCAAGGTTATGCCCCCTTAGGATAACAATGCCCCTATCCATAGAGCACAACTGGTCACTGAATGGTTTGATGAGAATGAAAATGAAGTAAACCATATGCAATGGCCGTATGTTGCATCCCTCCAATAGAGTTTCAGACACTTGTGGAATTTATCTCAAGGCGCGTTGAAGCTGTTCTGGCTCGTGGTGGCCCAACACCCAATTAAGAGAAAAAAATGTTGTTGTTTCCTTTATTTTGTCATTTACCTGTATTTTCCCTGAATTAAATATGATTTGAAGCTTAACAGTGTAGGTTACAGTATCGATTTGTCCATAAATACAGTAAAGTCGCAAGTTTACATACACCTTAGCCAAATACATTTAAACTCCGTTTTCACAATTCCTGACATTTAATCCTAGCAAAAATTCCCTGTCTTAGGTCAGTTAGGATAACTACTTTATTTTAAGAATGTGAAATGTCAAAATAACAGTAGAGAGAATGATTTATTTCAGTTTTTATTTCTTTCATCACATTCCCAGTGGGTCAGAAGTTTACATACACTCAATTAGAATTTGGAAGTATTGCCTTTAAATTGTTTAACTTAGGTCAAACGTTTCGGGTAAACTTCCACAAGGTTCCCACAATAAGTTGGGTGAATTTTGGCCCATTCCTCCTGACAGAGCTTTTGTAACTGTGTCAGGTTTGTAGGTGTCCTTGCTCGCACACGCTTTTTCAGTCCTGCCTAAAACTTTCCTATAAGTTTGAGGTCAGGGCTTTGTGATGGCCACTCCAATACTTTGACTTTGTTGTCCACAAGCCATTTTGCCATAACTTTCGAAGTATGCTTGGGGTCATTGTCCATTTGGAAGACCCATTTGCGACCAAGCTTTAACTTCCTGACTGATGTCTTTAGATGTTGCTTCAATATATCCACATAATTCTCCATCCTCATGATGCAGAAAAGAACCCCCACAACATGATGCTGCCACCCCCATGCTTCACGGTTGGGATGGTGTTCTTTGGCTTGCAAGCCTCCCCCTTTTTACTCCAAAAATAACAATGGTCATTATGGCCAAACAGTTCTATTTTTGTTTCATTAGACCAGAGGACATTTCTCCAAAAAGTATGGTCTTTGTCCCCATGTGCAGTTGCAAACCGTAGTATGGCTTTTTTTCTGGCAGTTTTGGAGCAGTGGCTTCTTCCTTGCTGAGCGGCCTTTCAGGTTATGTCGATATAGGACTCATTTTACTGTGGATATAGATACTTTTGTACCTGTATCCTCCAGCATCTTCACAAGGTTCTTTGCTGTTGTTCTGGGATTGATTTGCACTTTTTGCACCAAAGTACGTTCATCTCTAGGAGACAGAACACATCTCCTTCCTGAGCGGTATGACGGCTGCGTGGTCCCATGGTGTTTATACTTGCGTACGATTGTTTGTACAGATGAACGTTGTACCTTCAGGCGTTTGGAAATTGCTCCCAAAGAGGAGGTCTACAATCATTTTTCTGAGGTCATTTTTTTTAGGCTGATTTCTTTTGATTTTCCCATGATGTCAAGCAGAGGCACTGAGTTTGAAGGTAGGCCTTGAAATACATCCACAGATACACCTCCAATTGACTCAAAGGATGTCAATTAGCCTATCAGAAGCTTCTAAAGCCATGACATAATTTTCTGGAATTTTCCAAGCTGGTTAAAGGCACAGTCAACTTAGTGTATGTAAACTTCTGACTCACTGGAATTGTGATACAGTGGATTATAAGTGTAATAATCTGTCTGTAAACGATTGTTGGAAAAATTACTTGAGTCATGCACAAAATAGATGTCCTAACCGACTTGCCAAAACTATAGTTTGTTAACAAAACATTTGGGGAGTGGTTGACTCCAACCTAAGTGTATGTAAACTTCCGACTTCAACTCTATATTCTTCCATAAAGTTTAACAGAGTACACAATTTATTCAGCCAAAAATATATTCTTCCATAAAGCTTAAACTCCCTGGGCAAGGTGGGACGCTTGCCTGGACTAGTCAACAGCCAGTGGAATCTCGTGGCGCGAAATACAAATACCTCATAAATGCTATAACTTCAATTTCTCAAACATATGACTATTTTACACCATTTTAAAGACAAGACTCTCGTTAATCTAACCACACTGTCCGATTTCAAAAAGGCTTTACAGCGAAAGCAAAACATTCGATTATGTCAGGAGAGTACCCTGCCAAAAATAAATCACACAGCCATTTTCAAAGCAAGCATATATGTCACAAAAACCAAAACCACAGCTAAATGCAGCACTAACCTTTGATGATCTTCATCAGATGACACTCCTAGGACATTATGTTATACAATACATGCATGTTTTGTTCATTCAAGTTCATATTTATATCAAAAAACAGCTTTTTACATTAGCATGTGATGTTCAGAACTAGCATACCCACCGCAAACTTCTAAATTACTCACGATAAACGTTTACAAAAAAACATAACAATTATTTTAAGAATTATAGATACAGAACTCCTTTATGCAATCGCGGTGTCCGATTTTAAAATAGCTTTTCGGCGAAAGCACATTTTGCAATATTCTGAGCCATCACAGGCTAGCTAATTTGACACCCACCAAGTTTGGTGCTGACTAAACTCAGAATTACTATAAGAAAAAATGGATTACCTTTGCTGTTCTTCGTCAGAATGCACTCCCAGGACTTCTACTTCAACAACACATGTTGTTTTGGTTCGAAATAATCCATAGTTATATTGAAATAGCTCCGTTTTGTTCGTGGGTTGAGGTCACTATCCGAAGGGTGATGCGCGGGCGCATTTCGTGACAAAAAATTCCATTACCGTACTTCGAAGCATGTCAAACGCTGTTTAAAATCAATTTTTATGCTATTTTTCTCGTAAAATAGTGATAATATTCCAACCGGGCGACGTTATATTCATTCAAATACTGAAAGAAAAACATGGAGTCGTCTCGTGGATGCGCACACCAGTGTCATTGTTCCCTGCCTGACCACTCACAAAAACTCCTGCTGTTTTTCGCCCAGAGACTGCAGAGACGTCATTTCACTTTCTGGCGCCTTCTGAGAGCCAATGGAAGCCTTAGAAAATGTCACGTTACAGCAGAGATGCTGTATTTTTGATAGAGATGCCCTAGAAGGAGAAGAAATTGTCAGACAGGGCACTTCCTGTATGGAATCTTCTCAGGTTTTGGCCTGCCATATGAGTTCTGTTATACTCACAGACACCATTCAAAGAGTTTTAGAAACGTTAGAGTGTTTTCTATCCAAATCTACTAATTATATGCATATTCTAGTTTCTGGCCAGGAGTAGTAACCAGATTAAATCGGGTACGTTTTTTATCCGGCCGTGAAAATACTGCCCCCTATCCCAAACAGGTTAACTATAAAACAATAGTCAAATAAGCCAAATTACAAATAAACAAACGTATCAATAATAAAGCAAAGACAATCTAGACAAAACCTTAACCAACTATGACAAAATGTTAAAGTAAACTAAAATACTAAAGTAAGACTAAAGTACAATTAACTTTAAATCCCGGACGAGCCCCCACTTGTCACAGGCCGGCTCATAGCCTGTGGCAAAAATGAGGGGACATGGACAACAGGTATAGGCCAATCAATAGGTTCTTTATTATAAACCAAAAAACTATTAACTTTAACCAAAGAAAAAGGAATAAGGTGTGGAAATGTCATAATGTAGGGTGCATGTAAAGTGCATGGATGCATGAATCTGTGTGTGTGAACATGACTGAATGGAAACTAAGTAAACCTACAAAGGAACAAACAAAACAGGATCATACCTGGAGGAGCAGGGAGAGAGAGAGAGAAGAGTGGTTAGTGAAGCAGTTTATACCCTAAGCCCAGGTGGCTCCAATCACGCCAGCTCCAATCACTAACGACCCTCCTCTGCCTGCAGGAGGACCCGCCCCTGCACTGCAGAGGAGGGGCCGTGACAAAATGTATGGAACATTTAAAACAGAAAAAAACAGAAATACCTTATTTACATAAGTATTCAGACCCTTTGCTATGAGACTCAAAATTGAGCTCAGGTGCATCCTGTTTCCATTGATCATACTTGAGATGTTTCTACAACTTGATTGGAGTCCACCTGTGGTAAAATCAATTGATTGGACATGATTTGGAAACGCACACACCTGTCTATATAAGATCCCACAGCTGACAGTGCATGTCATAGTAAAAACCAAGCCATGGTTTGGCACAGAGAGATCTTTGATGAAAACATTCTCCATAGTGCTCAAGACCTCAGACTGGGGCAAAGGTTCACCTTCGAACAGGACAATGACCCTAAGAACACAGCCAAGACAATGCAGGAGTGGTTTCGGGACAAGTCTCTGAATGTCCATGTGCAGCCCAGCCAGAGCCCGGACATGAACCCGATCAAACATCTCTGGAGAGACCTGAAAATAGCAGTGTAGCGTCACACCCCATTCAACCTGACAGAGTTTGAGAGGATCTGCAGAGAAGAATGGGAGAAACTCCCCAAATACAGGTGTGCCAAGCTTGTAGCGTCATACCCAAGAAGACTTGAGGCTGTAATCTCTGCTTCAACCAGATTAATTTGTAGCTTTGCTCGTCTTGCTTACCATATGTCTGAGTGAAGAGACGACAGTGTTGTTGACAGGGTCACTCTGCATCAGCAACCCTATTGGTGAGACAAGTATTTCTTTATTCTGTTCCTGAAGACCCAAAGGGGTGCACATCTTAGTTTTTGAGCTAGCACTAAAAACGAATCAATATCAATTGATGATTTGATTAGTGGAATCAGGTAAGTAATGCTAGTAGTGCTGAGATGAAGGTAGACTGTAGGTGGAGTCAGAGGGGCTTAACCTGTTAGGGCTAGGGGGCAGTATTGACACGGCCGGATAAAAAACGTACCCGATTTAATCTGGTTACTACTCCTGCCCAGTAACTAGAATATGCATATAATTATTGGCTTTGGATAGAAAACACCCTAAAGTTTCTAAAACTGTTTGAATGGTGTCTGTGAGTATAACAGAACTCAAATGGCAGGCCAAAACCTGAGAAGATTCCATGCAGGAAGTGGCCTGTCTGAGAAGTTGTGTTTCATCTTGGCTCTTTTTATTGAAGACTGAGGATCTTTGCTCTAACGTGACACTTCCTACGGCTCCCATAGGCTCTCAGAGCCCGGGAAAAAGCTGAACGATATCGAGGCAGGCTCTGGCTGAAACACATTATCGCTTTTGGCAAGTGGCCGATCAGAGTACTATGGGCTTAGGCGCGTGCCCGAGTTGACCGAATGCTTTATTTTCTTTCGTCTGTTTACCTAAACGCAGATTCCGGGTCGGAATATTATCGCTTTTTTATGAGAAAAATGGCATAAAAATTGATTTTAAACAGCGGTTGACATGCTCCGAAGTACGGCAATGGAATATTTAGAATTTTTTTGTCACGAATTGCGCCATTCTCCTCACCCTTATTTACCCTTTCGGATAGTGTCTTGAACGCACAAACAAAACGCCGCTGTTTGGATATAACTACGGATTATTTTGAACCAAACCAACATTTGTTATTGAAGTAGAAGTCCTGGGAGTGCATTCTGACGAAGACAGCAAAGGTAATAACATTTTTCTTATAGTAAATCTGACTTTGGTGAGTGCTACATTTGCTGGGTGTGTAAATAGTTAGCCCTGTGATGCCGGGCTATCTACTGAGAATATTGCAAAATGTGCTTTCACCGAAAAGCTATTTTAAAATCGGACATATCGAGTGCATAGAGGAGTTCTGTATCTATAATTCTTAAAATAATTGTTATGCTTTTTGTGAACGTTTATCGTGAGTAATTTAGTAAATTCACCGGCAGTGTTCGGTGGGAATGCTAGTCACATGCTAGTCACATGCTAATGTAAAAAGCTGTTTTTTGATATAAATATGAACTTGATTGAACAAAACATGCATGTATTGTATAATATAATGTCCTAGGGTTGTCATCTGATGAAGATCATCAAAGGTTAGTGCTGCATTTAGCTGTGGTTTGGGTTTATGTGACATTATATGCTAGCTTGAAAAATGGGTGTCTGATTATTTCTGGCTGGGTACTCTGCTGACATAATCTAATGTTTTGCTTTCGTTGTAAAGCCTTTTTGAAATCGGACAGTGTGGTTAGATTAACGAGAGTCTTGTCTTTAAAATGGTGTAAAATAGTCATATGTTTGAAAAATTGAAGTTTTTGCATTTTTTAGGTTTTTGAATAACGCGCCACGGGATTACACTGGCTGTTACGTAGGTGGGACGATTTGGTGCCACCTACCCTAGAGAGGTTAACGGGCATGATACACTAGCACAGGATGCTGCGTGGTGAAATACCACTTCCCATTCATTTCAATGGAAGGAAAGCAGTGAGAAGAGGAGAGGGCAGGGGACCTTTGGGTGGTGCAAAGGTGGCGTGGAAGGCGGTGAAAAATAAACTTTTCCTAACTTTATGCAAATCACCAGCGGCGACGACCAATCATATCGAGTGGTTCCCATGACGAATTTGACGCTATGCGACCCAAGGCTGGAGACGTTCTTCAGCAAAGACGGCTGACAAAAATACTAGGATGGAAGCAAATGTAAGTGATTATGTCATAACGAATCATGATTTTCTTTTAACATTTGACAGGAATATGTTAGTTAATGTAGAGACAAGCGATTATGTATCTTTTTATATCATGATAATTAATGAAACTTGCAATTTAGCAAGCTAGCTGACTAGCTAACATTAGTCAGCTAGCTGGCTAGATTTATGGGTGTTGTGACATGAGTATGACATTGTAATTCTGGTTGTTTAATAATTTAGGGACTCCTGAAACAACCAGCAAACCAGGCTGTCATCTTCTGAAACAGTGGATGTAAAAAATCTAGCTAGCTAAAGCATTTACTACAAATTTAATGTACAATTTTGTGAGCTTGCCTTGCTGATATTTGCCATGCAATGCAGATAGATGAAATAACGTAGCTAGCTATGTCCTTGCTTATTGTGCAGTGGAAGATAAAAAATACCTGTATGCCTATGGATGTGTAGCTAGCTATCTAGCCGATCTGTGTATGGACCCAAACGTTTGGTATAAACGTTTGAACCTCAGCTATCATAGCCAACTTCAAAACAGTCTGAATGACATTAATGGAGCCTATGGATTAAGTAGAATATAACATAACTCTGTGCCAAGCATGAAAGTCATATAAACATGTCGTTATTGCCATGCATGAGATCCCCACATTGTAGCCTTTAGCTTTAATATATTCACTGATCATGTACTCTACCTTGGCAAATAGAGGTGTGTGGAGTAAAGGTGGTCTTGAGTTTTTTTTCCTCTGGTTGCACATGTAACATGCTGGTCGAAATTAGATAAAACAGATTTAAGTTTGCCTGCATTAAAGTCCCCAGCCACTATGAGCGCCGCTTCTGGATGAGCATTTTCTTGTTTGCTTATGGCCTTATACAGCTGATTGAGTGCAGTCTAGCACAGACTGGAATATGTTCCGGGATTCATCCAATGTCATTGAGGAGTATACCACCTCAGTCATCGTGTTCATCAATAAGTGCATCAACGACGTCACCACTGTGACCATACATACATATCCCAACCAGAAGCCATGGATTAAAGGCAACATCAGCATCGAGCTAAAGGCTAGTGCTGCCGCTTTCAAGGAGCGGGACACTAATCCAGACGCTTATAATAAATCCCACTATGCCCTCAGACGAACCATCACACAAGCAAAGTGTCATTACAGGATTAAGATTGAATCCTACTACACCGGCTCTGACGCTCGTCAGATGTGGCAGGACTTGAAAACTATTATGGACTACAAAGAGAAACCCAGCCACAAACTGCCTAGTGACACGAGCCTACCATAGAGCTAAATGCCTTTTATGCTCACTTCGAGGCAAGCAACACTGAAGCATGCATGAGAACATCAGCTGTTCTGGACGAGTGTGATAACGCTCTCAAGGGCCAATATGAGCAAGACCTTTAAACAGGTCAACATTCACAAAGCCACGAGGCCTGATGGATTACTAGGACGTGTACTCAAAGCATGCCCGGACCAACTGGCAAGTGTGTTCACTGACATTTTCATCCTCTCCCTGACCGAGTCTGTAATACCTACATGTTTCAAACAGACCACCATAGTCCAAGTGCCCAAGGAAGCGAAGGTAACCTGCCTAAATGATTACCGCCTCGTAAACACTCATGTCGGTAGCAATGAATTACTTGAAAGGCTGGTCATGGCTCACATCAACAGCATCCTCCCGGAGACCCTAGACCCACTCCAATTTGCATACCGCCCCAACAAATCCACAGATGATGCAATATGAAATCGCACTCCACACTGCCCTTTCCCACCTGGACAAAAGGAACACCTATGTGAGAATGCTGTTCATTGACTACAGCTCAGCGTTCAACAGCATAACACCCACAAAGCTCATCACTAAGCTAAGGACCCTGGGACTAAACACCTCCCTCTGCAACTGGATCCTGGACTTCATGATGGGCCGCGACCAGGTGTTAAGGGTAGGCAACAACACGTCTGCTACGCTGATCCTGAACACTGGGGCCCATCAGGGGTGTGTGCTTAGTCCCCTCCTGTACTCCCTGTTCACCCACGACTGCGTGGCCAAATACGACTGCGCTTTGGTCCACTCTTTCCGACGAAAGTCGTTACAGAACTACCCACCACAACTGGATCAAGCAGCGTGCCCGGGAGGAGATGGCATCCTGGTCTCTGGAGGAGGTTGAGGAGAGGATAGACTGGACTTGGGAGCAAGTATTGGAGAGATACAGAAGCCTGCCGGGGAAGCAGGTGAAGGCAGCGAGAGAGGAACTAGTACGGCAACGACGGAAGCACGAGAGGCAGCCACCCCAAAAACAAATGGGGGGGGGGCACACGGGTAGATTGGCGGAGTCAGGGTTGAGACCTGAGCCAACTCCCCGTGCTTACCGTGGGGAGCATGTGACTGGTCAGGCACTGTGTTATGCGGTGATGCGCGATGTATCTCCAGTGCGCATTCACAGCCCGGTGCGCTCGTTGCTGGCTCCCCGCATTTGCCGGGCTAGAGTGAGCATTCAGCCAGGAAGGGTGGTGCCAGCTCAGCGCTCCTGGTCTCCAGTACGCCTCCTCGGTCCAGGATATCCTGCGCTGGCTTTGTGCACTGTGTCGCCAGTGCGCATTCACAGCCCAGTGCATCCTGTGCCAGCGCCCCGCATTTGCCGGGCGAAAGTAAGCATCCAGCCAGGACGGGTTGTGCCAACTCTATGCTCGAGACCTCCAGTACGCCTCCACGGCCCAGGATATCCTGTGCCTGCCCACGCACCCGGCTTCCAGTGAGTCTCTCCAGCCTGGTAAGCCCTGTGCCTGCTCCACGCACCTGGCCTCCAGTGAGTCTCTCCAGCCTGGTACGCCATGTGCCTGCTCCACGCACCCGGCCTCCAGTAAGTCTCTCCAGCCTGGTACGCCCTGTGCCTGCTCCACGCACCCGGCCTCCAGTGAGTCTCTCCAGCCTGATACGCCCTGTGCCTGCTCCACGCACCCAGTCTCCAGTGCGTCTCTCCAGCCTGCTACGCCTTGTGCCTGCTCCACGCACCCGTTCCGGCTCCACGTACGAAGCTTTCAGTGATGATCCATGGTCCGAAGCCTGTAGTGATGATCCATGGCACATAGCCTCCAGTGATAATCCATGGCCCGGAGCCTCCAGTGATAATCCATGGCACGAAGCCTCCAGTGATGTTCCATGGCCTATAGCCAGTAGTGATACTCCATGGCACGAAGCCTCCAGTGATGATCCATGGCCCAGAGCCTCCAGTGATGATCCATGGCAAGAAGCCTCCAGTGATGATCCATGGCGCTTAACCTGTAGTGATGATCCATGGCACGGAGCCTCCAGCAACGTCCCCCAGTCCGGAGCCTCCAACGACGGTCCACAGTCCGGAACCTCCAACGACGGTCCACAGTCCGGAACCTCCTGAGACGTCCTCCAGTCCAGAGCCTTCAGCGACGGTCCGCAGTCCAGAGCCTTCAGCGACGGTCCGCAGTCCGGAGTCTCCAGCGGCGATAGGCAGTCCAGAACCTCCAGCGCCGATTGGCAGTCCAGAACCTCCAGTGGGGGTTCCCAGTTCAGAGCCTCCGGCGATGATCCACGGTCCGGTTCCTCCGACAACGATCCACAGTCCAGTGATACAAAAGTGGAGGGATCAGCAGGCGGAGCGGGGGCTATGCCCCAAACCGGAGCCGCCACCATGGGTAGATGCCCACCCGGACCCTCCCCTATAAGTTCAGGTTTGCGACCGGGAGTCCGCACCTTTGGGGGGGGTCACGCCCTGACCTGAGAGAGCTGTTTTTCTCTGTTTGGTTAGGTCAGGGTGTGATGTGGGGTGGGCATTCTATGTCATCTATTTCTTTGTTTTGGCCGAGTATGGTTTCCAATCAGAGGCAGCTGTCTATCGTTTTCTCTGATTGGGAATCATACTTAGGCAGCCTCCTTCTCACCTGTGTTTGTGGGTAGTTATTTTCTGTTTTGTATTCTGTACCTGACGGAACTGTTGGCTTTTCGTTTAGTTATTTTTGTTCGAGTGTTTCTTTGTTTAATAAATCATTAGCACTTACCACGCTGCGCTTTGGTCCACTCCTTCCGACGAAAATTGTTACAACATCAACCTCAGTAAAACAGCGATGCCAACACTAAGCTAAACAGACAAACAAACCCGATGCCAACACTAAGCTAAACAGACAAACAAACCCAATCTGACAGTTAGATCCATTTGTAGCGTTGCTTGCCTCACTTGCCAGAGGATGTCTGAGTGAAGAGATTTTATGGTTGCTGATCTACAGGATCACGAAGGTTTGACCAACATGATCGCACAATGAACGCTCACATTGGTCGAATATCACAGCCAGAGAAAATGTTTTAAAAAATGCATATTTTCCCTGCCAAGCTGGTCTCTACCTCAGACAACCCTGAAATGGCCCTTCACCTTGACTCAGAGAAATGGTCCTTTAATGTTGTCCAGGACAGGAGACTAATCATGGAAAGCTACTGAAGTGGACACAAAGTTGCAGTGAAGCTGGACAGTGTAATAAACTGTTGAGAGTTTGGATACAATAAAGGACTGTATTTATGTTAACTATTGCTGGTTAGAGTTAGGGCTATCGTGATGGAGTGTCCATTCAAACACAAAGAGGAGGCTGAAGTCTGCAGGGTGATAAAGGGTAAATGTAAGGAATTTACTACAGATATCACCAGTATATAATTAATTGGCGGGGAAGTTTCAGGTTACGTCCAAAATGGCACACTATTCCCCACTAAATGAAAATTCCACTCTCTGTATTCTGAAAGGTCTATATCTAAACTTGATTGCTCACATACAAAACATTTTCGGACTTTATCAACAGCGGACAGACTAATGAAACAAATTTCAAAATATTGTTTTTGATTGGTATTTTCCTTTAAATGCACTACTTTTGACCAGGGCTCATCAGAGGAAAAGCACCCACAAAGCTTCCATATGCTGCAGTCATGATCCAAAAAAAATGTTTTCACAAAAAAAAAAAAATTTGCACAGGGCCCTCTGTCTTGAGAGAGAGAGAGAGAGAGAGAGAGAGAGTTGACTTTGGGGTGACATGAAAGAGCCTACATTGAATTCCAAGCTTTAGTACACTTTCCAGCAGCTCTCTCCTATATCTAAACTAAACCACATGACTACCATAAAAACCAGGGCACCCTCATCCAACAACAGAATCATCATTAGAGACCCATACTACAGCAGCCTTCCACAGGGTTGCATGTAAAGGGATATCACCATGAACACTGCAAGCATAACCATCGTTCTGCTCACCCTCCTGGCAATCTTCTCAGCAACTGAAGGTAAATAATCATCCAATTTTTACTTAATATTGTATACGTAATTACTAATTCATTACTACTATTTTACTATTTTTATACTAGTGCATGATAGTTTATTACTTTATTGAATATATAACCTGGTTACTTTCATTTGAAGTTTTCCCAACTGATCAACATTCCAATAGTGTCGGTGACTCTTTACATGACAGTGTTCTTATTACGGTGTTATTATCATGTGTATACAGTAATAACTATTGTAACTACTACTCGTTGTTACACTGTATATACAGCAGTAACCCTTAACCTAACTCTAACCCTAAGCGATAACCATATATTTATGCATGTATTTTTGATATCATCATACATCATACATCCTATATACCTATTTCGCAACAAAGCATCCTTCACTCATGCTGCCAAACATACCCTCGTAAAAGTGACCATCCTACCGATCCTCGACTTCGGCGATGTCATTTACAAAATAGCCTCCAATACCCTACTCAATAAACTGGATGCAGTCTATCACAGTGCCATCCGTTTTGTCACCAAAGCCCCATATACTACCCACCACTGCGACCTGAACGCTCTCGTTGGCTGGCCCTCGCTTCATACTCATCGCCAAACGCACTGGCTCCAGGTCATCTACAAGACCCTGCTAGGTAAAGTCCCCCCTTATCTCAGCTCACTGGTCACCATAGCAGCACCCACCTGTAGCACGCGCTCCAGCAGGTATATCTCTCTGGTCACCCCCAAAGCCAATTCCTCCTTTGGCCGTCTCTCCTTCCAGTTCTCTGCTGCCAATGACTGGAACGAACTACAAAAATCTCTGAAACTGGAAACACTTATCTCCCTCACTAGCTTTAAGCACCAGCTGTCAGAGCAGCTCACAGATCACTGCACCTGTACATAGCTCATCTATAATTTAGCCCAAACAACTACCTCTTCCCCTACTGTATGTATGTATGTATGTATGTATTTATTTATTTATTTAGCTCCTTTGCACCACATTATTTCTACTTTGCACTTTCTTATACTACAAATCGACCATTCCAGTGTTTTACTTGCTATATTGTATTTACTTTGCCACCATGGCCTTTTTTGCCTTTACCTCCCTTATCTCACCTCATTTGCTCACATTGTATATAGACTTATTTTTCTACTGTATTATTGACTGTATGTTTGTTTTACTCCATGTGTAACTCTGTGTTGTTGTATGTGTCGAATTGCTTTGCTTTATCTTGGCCAGGTCGCAATTGTAAATGAGAACTTGTTCTCAACTTGCCTTCCTGGTTAAATAATGGTGAAATAAAAATAAATAAATAAAAACATCATTCAAGATAAAAAGTGAAATCGAAATAAGAAATGTAAGACAAACCCATTGTGCTTTCCACCCTACCTCTATATAGGGAAAAGACAGCCACGGGTTCTACGCTGCCTTTGCCCCAACGTGCAGACTGGTCGTATTCCGTTCAGGAATCTGAAGAGAGTGCTGCATCTCCCTCCTCGTCCGCACTGCTCAAAGACTGAAGTCATGTGAGTAACTCCCTCAACTGATAAATCAACATAATAGCATTTATAATTGATTATTAATCAATTTTCTTCTCAGAATAAGTAAAAAGTACAAAATACATTTAAAAAAGGGTTTTGAGTCAGTCCATCAACTATGGAACGTCGTTTGGGTCTTTGCGTGTCAAAAAAGATACAAGTCAAATAACACTATTTGACGTGTCAAGTAACACTATTTGACATGTCAAATAAGCTTGTTGACCAATCAGGACCTGAATATGACTGCACGTCACATAATAATTTAACGCATTCATAATTGTTTTACGTAGTTATTACACATTGATTACACTAGCACTCGTATTTCATATATCACAACGATTCATCGATACGTATGCTATGACGCTTGTAAAGTTGTCTCGCGCACCTACAGTGCTGGTCATTAAAAAAAAGATAGCTAGCTCGCTCATGGATGCAAACAATGTTCTTCCCCAAAAACATAGCAAAATCTAAAATAACTAAATTCATAAGACAGTTCTTATTTGATTAATGGTGGTCGGACACATCTATGTGAAGCTAGCCACAATAAGGATTAGCCACAATGTTGACTTTGCGGTTAGCCTTCAAACTAAAGGTTTGTCATTGACAGTGATGCAAATGTGTACAAATGGTAGAATTCTGCCATTATTAAGTAGATCCTGCTAAATGAGATTGGAATGTTGTTATATAAAATCAACAAAAGACAATAATTTGTTAATTTAACAAAAATCTGTTGAAATCACACTGGATGTATTATACTTGAGAATTGCATTGCGGGCATACTTATTGCACTGTACAGCCTTACCTATGGATTGTGGATCAATGACATGGGGTATCAGTCTACTCAGTGACACCCAGAGAACATTAGCATCGTAGCTCTTATTGCGGGACTCAAACAACTGAATTGAGCCACATTTATTGTCAATCTATGTGTATTGAACACTATTCCTGAGGAAAAACAATACTGCGTGGATGTTGGTGAGTCTCTGATCCACCTCAATGCAGACGACACCATTCTGTACACTTCTGGCCCTTCTTTGGACACTGTGTTAACTACCCTCCAGACGAGCTTCAATGCCATACAACTCTCCTTCCGTGGCCTCCAACTGCTCTTAAATACAAGTAAAACTAAATGCATGTTCTTCAACCGATCGCTGCCTGCACCTGCCCGCCCGTCCAGCATCACTACTCTAGACGGTTCTGACTTAGAATATGTGGACAACTACAAATACCTAGGTGTCTAGTTAGACTGTAAACTCTCCTTCCAGACTCATATCAATTCATCTCCAATCCAAAGTGAAATCTAGAATTGGCTTCCTATTTCGCAACAAAGCATCTTTCACTCATGCTGCCAAACATACCCTCGTAAAACTGACCATCCTACCGATCCTCGACTTTGGCGATGTCATTTACAAAATAGCCTCCAATACCCTACTCAATAAATTGGATGCAGTCTATCACAGTGCCATCCGTTTTGTCACCAAAGCCCCATATACTACCCACCACTGCGACCTGTACGCTCTCGTTGGCTGGCCCTCGCTTCATACTCGTCGCCAAACCCACTGGCTCCAGGTCATCTACAAGACCCTGCTAGGTAAAGTTCCCCCTAATCTCAGCTCGCTGGTCACCATAGCAGCACCCACCTGTAGCACGCGCTCCAGCAGGTATATCTCTCTGGTCACCCCCAAAGCCAATTCCTCCTTCGGCCGCCTCTCCTTCCAGTTCTCTGCTGCCAATGACTGGAACGAACTACAAAAATCTCTAAAACTGGAAACACTTATCTCCCTTACTAGCTTTAAGCACCAGCTGTCAGAGCAGCTCACAGATTACTGCACCTGTACATAGCCCGTTTATAATTTAGCCCAAACAACTACCTCTTCCCCTACTGTATTTATTTATTTATTTTGCTCCTTTGCACCCCATTATTTCTATTTCTACTTTACACTTTCTTCCACTGCAATTCTACCATTCCAGTGTTTTACTTGCTATATTGTATTTACTTCGCCACCATGGCCTTTTTTGCCTTTTCCTCCCTTATCTCACCTCATTTGCTCACATTGTATATAGACTTATTTTTCTACTATATTATTGACTTTATGTTTGTTTTACTCCGTGTAACTCTGTGTTGTTGTATGTGTCAAACTGCTTTGCTTTATCTTGGCCAGGTCGCAATTGTAAATGAGAACTTGTTCTCAACTTGCCTACCTGGTTAAATAAATGTGAAATAAATAAATACATGTTTTGGAGTCTGATAACTCTGAGGAGGAAGTTGGGAAAAAATATCTTGGGTAGACTGATACCCCATTTCATTGATTCCCAATCCTTAGGTAGAGCTGTACAGTGCAATATGAATGTCAATACACACAATAGGCTGACTGGGGAGGTGATTTCACACAGTCACAGTCCCGCGATAAGAGCTACAACGCTAGTATTTGCGTAAACTCTTCACAGTTGTGTTCTGTGGGTGTCACCGAGTAGACGGATACCCCATTTCCTTGCTTCACATTCCAACCTTTTCAACATTATCTAATCTAAATATGGCAAGATTCCACCAATTAACCTTCTGCATCACTTTCAATGGGGTACTTTTATTTTGAAGGCAAACCGCAAATTCCACTATTGTGCCTAATCCTTATTGTGGCTAACTTCACAACACATAACCTGGTCTGGTCGAGCATCATTAGCCAGATGAAGCTAGCTGGCTGCTTATAACGTTAGCGTTGGGCAACAGGGTTAAGTAGCTGGCTAGCTATTTATTTTCATGAACTGAAGTTCAATTTCAATAGGCGAACAACAAGTGGCTACCTAGCTAATACTTACAAGGATTCCTAAATCATTGCTAAGAATAATGAAAATGACTGCAGTTGTAGGCTGGTTGTGTGGTGCTAGCTAGGAACCAAGCTAAAGCTAGGTAGCTAAGCTACCTTAGAAGTTGCGGTCGAACAAATAATGCTTTATTATCAACGCGGTATTGAAAACACATCGTTTGTGGCCGGTGTTTGCTTGTTTGCAGACCTTTTTTGTACCGTTTTGACAGTGCTACTGATAGTAGTGGTGGCGCTTGGCTTGCACGTGCAAATTCAGAACACAACAATCTATAATAGAACTGTGTTATTTGACGTGTCAAATTAAAAGCTTATTTAACGGGTCAAATAGTGTTATTTGACAATCAAAGTGTTATTTGACGTGTATATTTTTTGACACGCAAAGACCCAAACTGTGTTCCATACTCGACTGATAAATCAACACATTGATAGTTGATCATCAGGTTAAATGTGTTGACATTGATCTTCAGACTAAGTGTTGAAAACATGAAAAGTAACTTACAATAAAAAAAGGAAAGGAGGTTTAAGAATTTGCTCACAGGAACACAGAACAAAGGTAGTGGTGCACATCTTGAAGATAATGCATTAAAGGAATAGCTGGTCATTCCTGACCTTGAAAGAAGTCTGGAGTACAGACAATCTCCCTTTAATTATTTTAGTATCACACTCAAAAATGGACGTCAACTTTGCCTGGACCCAAATGACCCCCCGGTGAAGATTCTGGTGGAGAGATCAACCAAAAGGTAATAGATAGCAATCCAAACAAAATTATGCTATTGTCTTTTCTTAGCGAGATAATTTCCTTGTCCCAGATCTGTTTGTGTTTTTATGCCAAGAAAGCAAAACAGCACAAACTGATCTGGGACAATGCTAGACAGATCATGGTTAATGATCAACATTTAAGAGAGACAGTCTACAGCATGAGTGTCAAACATTCTGCCTGCAGGATTGTTTTTCTCAAATGTTTGTGTTTTTGTAGCTTGTTTGAGCAGGTTAGCGTTTTTTGTCATGAATCTTGTTCTGGAGGCAGCTCTGCAGAGAGCCCACTGGGCACACACTGGTTGAATCAACGTTGTTTCCATGTCATTTCAATGAAATTGCGTTGAACCAAAGTGGAATAGACGTTGAATTGACGTCTCTGCTTAGTGGGAGGTCACTAGCTGGCATAGCCACAACGTCATTAAATCTGATGTTAATCCTAACCTTAACCCTAAACTTAAATTAAGACCAAAAGCAACAAAAAAACGTCATGCATTTTTACAACTGTTAGGTTCTGAACAAACAGAGTAAATACTCAAAACGCATATATTTATAACCTCCTAATAGGCAGGGTCAACTCCTTACACGTCTAGACAGCCAATACATCTCTGAACTTAATTTGTTCCTCTCACTGGTGTAGTCATAGCCCTGCCTTATGCTAGAACCTTTGTTGGTGTGGAAGTGTGTGAGATAGGACTATATTAGGAGAGTCGTAGTGGTGGGCCCCTCTCCCAGAGGTTTCTTCTCACTTCATCTGTCGACTTGACCTCGAGACGCATTCCTCGCTCCTCCCTAGTTCCGCAGCTGGCATCCCTTATCAAGAGACTATTGCCCTTCACCTCCCTCCTTAGAAACATGGAACAGAATCCAAATCCCTATCAACCCTTCATTCACCCCAACATATACATTCCTTATACATGTAAAGTAATCAATAAGTTCTAGTATGGTAACATGAATAGGTATATTTCAAGCTAGAATCCAACACAAAGACAATGTTTACTTTGCAGCTGGCCTATCTAAGGGGAAATTGTTCAGTTCTGCCTCGTTTGACTTGTCTATCTTTTTCTCTTTCCCAGAATGCAGGAGAGTAAACATTCTAAAGTGGTTGGAAGCACTACTCATACCCTGTAACACTTGTTAACAAAATGGTGGACGTCATTCAACAACCTGTGTCTTGGACTGCCGGCCCAGTGCTCCCTTCTGATACAGCCCCTACAATGCAATGAAGTGTATGGGCATTTTGCTCTGCGAAAGCTTTCACTAGCCGACTTTCTTCTTATGAGCGGAAATGTATAATGTAGCACATTTTGTGTGCTATGTCTATTGCTTGTGTTTATAATATGTTTATTACATATGTTTTAATAAAGATATGTTCATGATATGTTTACCTGTGAAGGACCCTGGAAGGGTCAGAGGAATGAGTCCTTAGAAGAGAGCTGCATACAGTAGGTAAATGAAAAGAGTTCCTCATAAGAGGACTTTTAGACCTTAGATCAAAGTGTCTGTCCATGTTATTTTTATGCTTTCACTTCATTTCCAAGCAAGCAAATAAAAGCAACATATTCATATTTGTTGACTGTATTGGTATATTTATGCTATTTCTATTTAACCTTTTTTTTACCAGGAAAAACCTGTTGAGACACAGTCTCTTTCAAGTGAGACCTGGTCAAGAAAGCAAGCAGTCAATACAACATTACAAAATGTAAAACATACAACAAACAGCACACCAGCACCACACTTATATAATGTTCAATTTTCAGTCAAACCTTTGGAGTCCAGAAAATAAGCTCAATACTGAAGATAATGGCAGTGTAGTGTAGTCCCAAATGGAACCATATTACCTTTATAGTGCACTACACAAAAAGTGATTGGCTAAGCTCCGGGCGTTAGTCTATATCTTTGGTTTTTCTCTGTGCCTCTTTTGTGGGGTTATTGGTTCTGGTCTGGTTCTGTGAGAGGGATAAGTGTATAGGGAGGAAGGGGGAGGGAGAGGGATGGGGTGAAGGAGGATATGTCCATCGGGCTGGTGCTGGCGGGGGAGCGATGTGGCGGCAAGGCTGGACAATGGTGGATGGAGAATAGGGAACAAAGAGGGCCCAGACCCACCTGGCCACAGACCACTCACAAACAAGTTGGTAAGTGTGGTCAATGTGAGATGCATCCATGGCGGAAGTTCTCTGTACATACCTTGTGCCGTCTATGGATGGATTTCCTAGTGGGGAGGCAAACATGAACAGCCGTCTGAAGAAAGTCATTCTGTTCTGAGTGTATTGTCAAGGTCATGGGTCATTGGGGGACTCCGGGTTTGATCATTTAATTGCAGAGGTGGATGAGGGCCTCTAGCGGGTTGTTTGTGTTGTGAAGGGGGACTAGGAGGGGGAGACGATTTCTAGGAAGGAATTGGGGGTTTTGGGAGTTGTAATGTCAGGTGCAGTAAGGACCATGGGGGGACGGATCTGTGCCCGTAGGGGCTAGGCTGGGGTGATCAGGGGTGTTAAAAAATGGGGGGAGGTAGGGAGTGGTATGAGGAAAGGTTTTGGAGGGGATATGTTTCTTCTGAGGGAGTAGGGGAGTTTGGTGGACTGCATGCTGGCATTGGGTTTGTGATTCTGGGGTTGTTTTGTTGTCTGGTGTGGTGTGTTGTTTTGACCAAATTTTCTGTTGGTTGTTTGTTGTCTGGATTTTGTCATCTAGATTTTGTCGTCTGGATTTGGTTCTGGCCATTGTGGTTCTTCTTCTGCAGTGGAACTCATATACATTTAGGGAACTCATACACTTCTTTAAGCATCAATGCAGCTACAAAAATGTCAACGTTAAACCACAACATGTGATAACTATGCAATAGAATGACACCAGAATGGATGGCTGATGTTTTACATGCTCCTAACCAACTGTCCTATGTTGTTCGTTTTTTGGTGTTGTTTGTAACTTATTTTTTTACTCATTTTGTACATATTGTTGCTGCTACCGTTTCTTATGAACGAAAATAACTTCTGGATATCAGAACAGTGATTACTCAACTCGAACTGGAAGAATCATTTTTCATTAACAAGTCCGACGTGAAGGATATACTGCTTTCTCAGGAACGGGCCCAAATCCCCGTCATTTGCGTGAAGAAAATATGGAAAAAAAGGGGGCGGAGGTCAGGCTGCCTTCTGAGAATTCGTAGGTGAGTGAGTAAACTCCCACTGCCATCCGTTCTATTGGCCTATGTGCATTCTTTGGAAAATAAAATGGATGACCTACAATCAAGATTATTCTTCCAACAGGACATTAAAAACGAATATCTTATCTTTCACCGAGTCGTGGCTGAACGTCGACAAGGATAATATAGAGTTTGAGGGATTTCCCATGCCCAGCAGGACAGAGAAGCTACATCTTACCAGGTGCGGGGGGTCTATTTGTCAATAACAGCTGGTGCGCGTTATCTAATATTAAAGAAGTCCCGAGGTATTGCTCGCCTGAGGTAGAGTACCTTATGATAAAGTGTGGACCACACTATCTACCAAGAGAATTTTCATCTACATTATTCGTAGCCGTCTATTTACCACCACAAACCGATGCTAGCACTAAGACCACACTCAACCAGCTGTATAAGGCCATAAGCAAACAAGAAAATGCTCATCCAGAAGCAACGCTCCTAGTGGCCGGGGACTTTAATGCAGGGAAACTTAAATTCGTTTTACCTCATTTCTACCAGCATGTCACATGTGCAACAAGAGGAAAATAAACTCTAGTCCACCTTTACTCCACACACAGAGATGCATAGAAAGCTCTCCCCCGCCCTCCATTTGGCAAATCTGACCATAATTCTATCCTCCTGATTCCTGCTTACAAGCAAAAACTAAAGCAGGAAGTACCAGTGACTTGCTCAATACGGAAGTGGTCAGATGACGCGGATGCTATGCTACAGGACTGTTTTGCTACCACAGACTGGAATATGTTACGGGATTCATCAAATGGCATTGAGGAGTATATCACCTCAGTCATCCGCTTCATCAATAAGTGCATCCACGACGTCGTCCCCACAGTGACCATTCGTACATATCCCAATCAGAAGCCATGGATTACAGGCAACATCCGCATCGAGCTAAAGGCTAGAGCTGCCGCTTTCAAGGAGCGGGACACTAATCCGGACGCTTATAAGAAATTCCTCTATAGCCTCAGACGAACCATCAAACAAGCAAAGCGTCAATACAGGATTAAGATTGCATCCTTCTACGGCGGCTCAGACGCTCGTCAGATGTGGCAAGGCTTGAAAACTATTACGGACTACAAAGGGAAACCCAGCCGCGAGCTGCCCAGTGACGCAAGGCTACCAGATGAGCTAAATGCCTTTTATGCTCGCTTCGAGACAAGCAACACTGAAACATGCATGAGAGCACCAGCTGTTCTGGACTGTGTGATAATGCTCTCGGAAGGCAATGTGAGCAAGACCTTTAAACAGGTCTACATTCACAAAGCCCTGGGGTCAGATGGATTACCAGGATGTGTACTCAAAGCATGCGCAGACCAACTGGCAAGTGTCTTCACTGACATTTTCAACCTCTCCCTGACCGAATCTGTAATACCTACATGTTTCAAGCAGACCACCATAGTCCAAGTGCCCAAGGAAGTGAAAGTAACCTGCCTAAATGATTACCGCCCCGTAGCACTCACGTTGGTAGCCATGAAGTGCTTTGAAAGGCTGGTCATGGCTCACATCAACAGCATCCTCCCTGATACCCTAGACCCAATCCAATTTGCATACTGCCAAAACAGATCCACAGATGATGCAATCTCAATCGCACTCCACACTGCCCTTTCCCACCTGGACAAAAGGAACACCTATGTGAGAATGCTGTTCATTGACTACAGCTCAGCGTTCAACACCATAGTGCCCACAAAGCCAATCACTAAGCTAAGGACCCTGGGACTAAACACCTCCCTCTGCAACTGGATCCTGGACTTCCTGACGGGCCACCCCCAGGTGGTAAGGGTAGGCAACAACATGTCTGCTACGCTGATCCTGAACACTGGGGCCCCTCGGGGCTGTGTGCTTTGTCCCCTCCTGTACTCCCTGTTCACCCACGACTGTGTAACCAAACACGACTCCAACACCATCATTAAGTTTCCTGATGGCACAACAGTGGTAGGCCTAATCAGCGACAACGATGAGACAGCCTATCGGTAGGTGGTCAGAGACCTGGATGTGTGGTGCCAGGATAACAACCTCTCCCTCAATGTGAGCAAGACAAAGGAGCTGATCGTGGACTACAGTAAAAGGCGGGCCGAACAGGCCCCCATTATCATCGACGGGGCTGTAGTGCAGCGGGTCGAGAGTTTCAAGTTCCTTGGTGTCCACATCACCAACAAACTATCATGGTCCAAACACCAAGTCAGTCGTGAAGTGGGCACAACAACACCTCTTCCCCCTCAGGAGACTGAAAAGATTGGGCATGGATCCTCAGATCCTCAAAAAGTTCTACAGCTGCACCATCGAGAGCCTCCTGACTGGTTTCATCACCGCCTGGTATGGTAACTGCTCGGCATCTGACCGTAAGGCGCTACAGAGTGTAGTGCGTACGGCCAAGTACATCACTGGGGCCAAGCTTCTTGCCATCCAGGACCCATAAACTAGGCGGTGTCAGAGGAAAGCCCAAAAAATTGTCAAAGTGTCACGTCCTGACCATGGAAGCTTTTTTTAGTAGGTCAGGGTGTGACGGGGTAGTGTCTAGTTTAGATTTTCTATGTTGTCATGTTCTTGTTTCTGTATTTCTATGTTGTTGTTTTTTGGGATGATCTCCAATTAGAGGCAGCTGGTCATCGTTGTCCCTAATTGGAGATCATACTTAAGTAGTTGTTTTTCCCACCTGGGTTTGTGGGAGATTGTATTTTGAGTTAGTGTATGTTGCACCTCTTCGTCATGGTTTGTTGTTTTGTTTATTAGTCTATTTATATGTCTTGCATAGTTTCACAGTGATAATAAAATGTGGAACGATACACACGCTGCACTTTGGTCCCCTTCTTCATACGACAAACGTGACACAAAGACTCCAGTCACCCAAGTCATAGACTGTTTTCTCTGCTACCACACGGCAAGCAGTCCCGGAGCACCAAGTCTAGGACCAAAAGTCTCCTTAACTACCCCCAAGCTGTAAAACTGCTGAACATTTAACCAAATTATTTACAGTGACACCCCCCCCACCATTTGTTTTTTACACTCGTGCTACTCGCTGTTTATTATCTATGCATAGTCACTTCACCTCTACCTACATGTACAAATTACCTCAACTAACCTGTACCCCCGCACATTGACTCGGTACCGCTACCCCCTGTATATAGCCTCATTATTGTTATTTTATTGTGTAACTTTGTAATATTTTTTTACTTTAGTTTATTTAGTAAATTACTTCTTAACTCTTTCTTGAACTGCACTGTTGGTTTAAGGGCTTGTAAATTAGCATTTCACGGCAGTCTACCCATGTTGTATTCAGGACGTCACAAATAAAATGTGATTTGATTTGATAAACAGGAATGACATACGTCTCATGACAACTATCTGAAAGCCAAGCACCTACTAAACTACGCCTCGAGTCTTCTGATCTGACCAGCTGGGTCTTATCTCAATTACCCAGGACCAATAACCCAGCACAATAGGCAGGGTTGTGGAGTAATGGATTACAAAAAAAACAGTAACTGTAATACATTACGTTACCACCTAAAAATATTGTAATCAGATTACAGATACTTTTGAAAAACTAGATGATGACGATGATGATAATTCAGAGACTACTATGATGACACACCAAATGTGTTTGATGGATCGCAGGAAAAGAGCAGGAATAGGATTTTGTAGGCTACAGTCCAAGCTATGTGTTCCAATGGTGCAACTGCTGTCAGCATTCCAAGATTATCCAACTTGAATAAACGCTTGTAGGTAAGGATGACAGTCTACGGCGATATGGATATCACTTATTATTGATACCTACATAGCGCATTAATGTGAATCACACTGCTGCTCTCTCATTTAGCTATTTGCGCCTTACGGATTATGGTTGTTGTGGATGGAGCGCAGCATTTAGTTTTCAACTCGAATCAATGAGCCCAATCAGTCCTCCATGACAACAAAATCATAAACAACAGAGTAGGGCTGGCTAATAAGTCCTTAGTTTTGGGGTCATGCTCAGGTTAAACAACTTGGCTAATCTATACTTCACTATTTGAGGCCTTGACCTGTGAAGACAACGTCTCACACAATACCCGTAGCAGCAGAAGCATGTGGTTTACTGTTTATGGTCATGACTAAAGACAATTAGGAAAAGTCATCACACATTGTATCCTCATTTGTATTTTTTACATTGTATTTTGTTATAATATTTTGATATTGAATACTGCAATGTTGGCTTGCAAGTTAAGCATTTCACTGTACTTTGTGCATGTGCAAGCATTTCTCTACACCTGCAATAACATCTGCTAAACCTGTACTTTATGTGACCAAAAAAAAAACATTCCCCCAAAACACATATGTCTTGGAATGGTACCAAGTCTTTCCTAAGAAAAAGACGTGAGAACATTGATGTACTGTAGAATGAGCCAATAATGACTTACTTTATTGTTGTGAGAAGCACATGCAGATAAAAGTCTAGGGCCAGCTGTTCAAACACAGATGAATTCATTTAGCCTAGTCCAAGACTAAAAAGTTATTTAAATGGAGATTCTCCATTAATTTAAGGACGCTTTATAGCCCCGGACAAGATTTAGGCTTAATCTGTGTCTGGGAAACCGGCCCTGTATGTTTTACCTTTTATGTCTCTATATTCCAAACATACTGCAGCAAGTGTAACAGAATAATCTCGTAAAAAGTATGGTTTTGTGAGAGACCATGTGACAACCCACTGGGCAGAGATGTCAATTCAACGTCTATTCCAGATTGGTTCAACTGAATTTCATTGAAATGGCATGATGGAACAATGTTGATACAACCAGTGTGTGCCCAGTGGGAAATGACTTAGTAGTTAAAAGAAGTATAGGTTCCTCTTTTTAATAAATGTTTTATAAAAATTTGCACATTAGTTTATTTGATCTGACACCTTGTTTATGACTCCAACAGTTTAGGTGTGCTGTATTTTTCTGCACCTTTTATATCAAGTGTAGCATACACTACCACTGCTCTTTCCACAACCCCCCTGCCTTGCAGCTACACGAGACACACCAGTTCATGACTACATTCCGGTAAACATGATGTGAACAAACGAAAATGAAAACCACACACACACACTGTAAGGTTCGTCGTAAGGAGTGGACCAAAATGCAGCGGGTATATTTATCATCATCTTCTTCTTCTTTATGAAGGAAAAACACTTAAACAAAACAAACAACGAAAACAGTCCCGTAAGGTGCACAGACTATACAAGGAACAACCACCCACAAAACACAAGTGAAACAAACCCCAACTAAATATGGCCTCCAATTAGAGGCAACGACAACCAGCTGACTCTAATTGGAGGTCCTACCAAAACTCCAACATAGAAATAGAAAAACTAGATAAACACATAGAAATAGAAAATGTAGAACATAAACCAAAAAAAACCGAAACACACAAACCAAACACCCCCTGCCATGCCCTGACCAAACTACAATAACAAATAACCCCTTTTACTGGTCAGGACGTGACACACACACACATGCTTGTGACAGGCACTTTACTTGTTTCTATTAAAAAAGTTTCATTAGGTTTTCTTGTTTTTCAAATCAACAAACAACACATTCCACATTGACAGCTGTGGCAGACATAAATAATAAAATAAAATAGAAAACAAACAAATTTGCAGCATCAAATCAAATTGTATTAGTCATCATTCAGTGAAATGCTTACTTACGAGCCCCTAACCAACAATGCAGTTTCAAAAAAATACAGATAAGAATAAGAGATAAAAGTAACAAGTAATTAAAGAGCAGCAGTAAAATAACAATAGCGAGGCTATATACAGGGGGGTAACAGAGTCAATGTGCGGGGGCATCGGTTAGTTGAGGTAGTATGTACATGTAGGTAGAGTTATTAAAGTGACTATGCATAGATGACAACAGAGTAGCAGTGGTGTAAAGAGGGGGTGGGGGGCACTGCAAATAGTCTGGGTAGCCGTTTGACTAGATGTTCAGGAGTCTTATGGCTTGGGGGTAGAAGCTGTTTAGAAGCCTCTTGGACCTAGACTTGTCGCTCCGGTACCGCTTGTCGTGTGGTAGCAGAAAGAACAGTCTATGACTAAGGTGGCTGGAGTCTTTGACAATTTTTAGGACCTTCCTCTGACACTGCCTGGATGGCAGGAAGCTTGGCCCCAGTGATGTACAAGGCTGTACGTACTACCCTCTGTAGTGACTTGCGGTCGGAGGCCGAGCAGTTGCCATACCAGGCAGTGATACAACCAGTCAAGATGCTCTCAACGGTGCAGCTGTAGAACCTTTTGAGGATCTGAGGACCCATGATCAATATTTTCAGTCTCCTGATGGGGAATAGGTTTTGTTGTGCCCTCTTCACAACTTTCTTGGTGTGCTTGGACCATGTTAGTTTGTTGGTGAGGTGGACACCAAGGAACTTGAAGCTCTCAACCTGCTCCACTACAGCCCCGTCGATGAGAATGAGGGTGTGCTCGGTCCTCCTTTTCCTGTAGTTCACAATCATCTCCTTTGTCTTGATCACATTGAGGGAGAGGTTGTTGTCCTGGCACCACACGGCCAGGTCTCTGACCTCCTCCCTATAGGCTGTCTCTTCGTTGTCGGTGATCAGGCCTACCATTGTTGTGTCATCAGCAAACTTAATGATGGTGTTGGAGTCATGCCTGGCCATGCAGTCATGAGTGAACAGGGAGTACAGGAGGGGACTGAGCACGCACCCCTGAGGGGCCCCCGTGTTGAGGATCAGCGTGGCGGACGTGTTGTTATCTACCCTTACCACCTGGGGGCGGCCTTCAGGAAGTCCAGGATCCAGTTGCAGAGAGAGGTATTTAGTCCCAGGGTCCTTGGCTTAGTGATGAGCTTTGAGGGCACTATGTTGTTGAATGCTGAGCTGTAGTCAATGAATAGCATTCTCACATAGGTGTTCCTTTTGTCCAGGTGGGAAAGGGCAGTGTGGAGTGCAATAGAGATTGCATCATCTGTGGATCTTTTAGGGTAGTATGCAAATTGGAGTGGGTCTAGGGTTTCTGGGATAATGGTGTTGATGTGAGCCATGACCAGCCTTTCAAAGCCTTTTCACAGACGTGAGTGCTACGGGTCAGTAGTCATTTAGGCAGGTTACCTTAGTGTTCTTGGGCTCTCCCTGAAAGCGACAGCTCTAGCCATTAGCTCAGTGCAGATGTTGCCTGTAATCCATGGTTTCTGGTTGGGGTATGTACGTAGAGTACTGTGGGGACGACGTCATCGATGCACTTATTGATGAAGCCAATGACTGATGTGGTGTACTCCACAAAATCATCGGAAGAATCCCGTAAAATATTCCAGTCTGTGCTAGCAAAACAGTCTTGTAGCTTAGCATCTGCTTTTATTGACCGAGTCACTGGTGCTTCCTGCTTAAATTTTTGCTTGTAAGCAGGAATCAGGAGGATAAAATGATGGTCAGATTTGCCAAATGGAGGGCGAAGGAGAGCTTTGTACGCGTCTCTGTGTGTGGAGTAAAGGTCTAGAGTTTTTTCCTTCTGGTTGCACATTTAATATGCTGATAGAAATTTGGTAAAACGGATTTAAGTTTCCCTGCATTAAATTCCCCGGCCACTAGGAGCGCCGCCTCTGGATGAGTGTTTTCTTATTTGCTTATGGCGGAATACAGTTCATTGAGTGCGGTCTTAGTGCTAGCATCGGCCTTTGGTGGTATGTAGACGGCTATGAAAAACACAGATGAAAACACTCTAGGTAGACAGTGTGGTCTACAGCTTATCATGAGATACTCTACCTCAGGCGAGAAAAACCTTAAATATCGTGCACCAGCTGTTGTTTACAAATATACATAGTCCGCCACCCTTTGTCTTACCAGACGCTGCTGTTCTATCCTGCCGATAGCTGTATGTTGATAATGTCGTCATTCAGCCACGACTCCGTAAGCATAAGATATTACAGTTTTAATGTCCCGTTGGTAGTTTAATCTTCCTCGTAGGTCGCGATTTTATTTTCCAATGATTGCACGTTAGCTAGTAGAACGGAAGGCAGTGTGGGTTTATTCAATCGCCTACGAATTCTCAGAAGGCAGCCCGACCTTCGCCTTCTTTTTCTCTGTCTTCTCTTCACGCAAATGATCGTCGGACTCATTAAAGGAAAAAAAGCTTCTGCCAGTTCGTGGTGAGTAATCAAAGTTATTTTCGGTCATAAGAGACAGCAGCAGCAACATTATGTATAAAATAAGTCAAATGAACAAAAAAAAACACAGTTGGTTAGGAGCACGTAAAAGGTCAGACATCTTTTCCTCCTCCATGATACTGATACTTTGAACTGGACTGTGTGTTTACAGGCAGTTGCAACAGCGCAACTTTAGATAATTAGAACGCATTCGCCAACAGCTACAAAATACACCTGAATGGATTTCTGCAAATATGTCTATATCACAGGAGTCCTCTTACACTTGCCTGCAATCAAGCACACAAGCTAACTGGTTAAAGTTGGCTAGCTTCAGCTTGGTAGCAAGTTACTTCCAAACACAAATGAGAGACACCTCACTTTGACCATTTTTATCGCCATAGCAGAGCTGGTTAGCTAGAGCGTTCGTGACTATTACTTATTTTGCCTACGTTTATTGACACCGGTCATATTCAGCCAGTGTTGCATGTTCATAAATTCATCAGATGTTCTGCGCTCTGGCACACAGACGAGTGCTCTGAAATCGGAGTAGACAGCCAGAGTGAATTTGCAAACGCAAGGGATATGCTAACTGGATAACAGTCATTCAAGTTCTTGCTATCTAACCAAATGACACCTGCATCTCAAGTTGTGTATAGCCACCGAAAAACAATATGAGGGGATTAATTCAGTCACTCACCAAATCCTCCAATGACATGACACAACATCTTCCTAGCAGCTAGCTACCTAGCTTACATTAGGCTCCATGTTTTTAGCATGCTATATATATAGATATACTAGCCTATTAGCCAAGTTATGACTGACTTGTGATCGTTGCCCTTGCTAGTTTGATTATATTGACATTCACAGCCTTAGTTACATTCATACATTTTTGTCCCAAAAATTGGGTCATTGAAACTGAAACAGTGCAGCTGTAATTTACAATCTGATAGCAATATTTTTTGGACTACCAAGAAATGTATTGGTGAATTATAAACTCAGCAAAAAAAGAAACTTCCCTTTTTCAGGACCCTCTTTCAAAGATAATTCATAAAAATCCAAATAACTTCACAGATCTTCATTGTAAAGGGTTTAAACATTGTTTCCCCATGCTTGTTCAATGAACCATAAACAATTAATGAACACGCACATGTGGAACGTTCGTTAAGACACTAACAGCTTACAGACGGTAGGCAATTAAGGTCACAGTTATGAAAACTTAGGACACTAAAGAGGCCTTTCTACTGTCTCTGAAAAACACCAAAAGAAAGATGCCCAGGGTCCCTGCTCATCTGCGTGAACGTGCCTTAGGCATGCTGCAAGGAGGTATGAGTACTGCAGATGTGGCCAGGGCAATAAATTGCAATGGCCGTACTGTGAGATGCTTAAGACAGCGCTACAAGGAGACAGGATGGACAGCTGATTGTCCTCGCAGTGGCAGACCACGTATAACAACACCTGCACAGGATCGGTACATCCGAACATCACACCTGCGGGACAGGTTCAGGATGGCAACAACTGCCTGAGTTACACCAGGAATGCACAATCCCTCCATCAGTGATCAACCTGTCTGCAATAGGCGGAGAGAGGCTGGACTGAGGGCTTGTAGGCCTGTTGTAAGGCAGGTCCTCACCAGACATCACCGGCAACAATGTCACCTATGGGCACAAACCCACTGTCGCTGGAACAGACAGGACTGGCAAAAAGTGCTCTTAATAACTGACGAGTCGCGGTTTTGTCTCACCAGGGGTGATGGTCGGATTTGCGTTTATCGTCAAAGGAATGAGAGTTACACCGAGGCATGTACTCTGGAGCTGGATCGATTTGGAGGTGGAGGGTTCTTCATGGTCTGGGGCGGTGTCACAGCATCATCGGACTGAGCTTGTTGTCGTTGCAGGCAATCTCAACACTGTGCATTACAGGGAAGACATCCTCCTCCCTCATGTGGTACCCTTTCTGCAGGCTCATCATGACATGACCTTCCAGCATGACAATGCTACCAGCCATACTGCTCATTCTGTGCGTGATTTCCTGCAAGACAAGAATGTGAGTGTTCTGCCATGGCCAGCGAAGAGCCCGGATCTCAATCCCATTGAGCACGTCTGGGACCTGTTGGAACGGAGGGTGAAATGTCCAGGAACTTGCAGGTGCCTTGGTGGAAGAGTGGAGTAACATCTCACAACAAGAACTGGCAAATCTGGTGCAGTCCATGAGGAGGAGATGCACTGCAGTACTTAATGCAGCTGGTGGCCACACCAGACACTGACTGTTACTTTTGATTTTGACCCCCCTTTGTTCAGGGACACATTATTCAATTTCTGTTAGTCACATGTCTGTGGAACTTGTTCAGTTTATGTCTCAGTTGTTGAATCTTGTTGTGTTCATACAAATATTTACACATGTTAAGCTTGCTGAAAATAAACGCAGTTGACAGTGAGAGGATGTTTCTTTTTTTGCTGAGTTTATTAATCATGAATTGAACTGCGTCCATATATTCTGCCAACAATGCCTTAGTGTACGTCATGGAATGTTGAGTCAAATACTGTAGAACCAATTTTTCAAACCCCCTCCTGGTTGTGAAGGTTAGTACCTTTTATGTAGGGAGCTAATGATCCATCATGTAGGACATTGCTGGCAATGTGTAAACTTACATTTTTTATTACCATATATTTTTTTAATGTTCTCTATAGTTATGTACTTGGGAATTTATTAATTGACCAATTCAGCCACTTGGGTACATTTGGGCAAACTCCTGAGGGACAACTGGAAGACTTAATACAAAATATTATGTAGATTTCTCATTCTTGAATGTATCAGTCTGAAACTTTACACACACAATGCTTGTGGACAACAACTAAATTACACCCAGCTTCTGATGTCGATATAAGTAAATATTTTGCATTTCAAAGATGATGCAACAAAAATAAAAATATAAAACTTATGTTTTTTTGATTGTTTTATCTTTTACCAGATCTAATGTGTTATATTCTCCTACATTAATTTCACATTTCCACACACTTAGCACTGTTCATGACACAAACTGTACATTTTGCCATGTCTATTGTGTTTTCATGTGATATTTAAGTGACATTACAACAAAATCTATGGGCTTAAAAAACATTAGCTAACATGGGCTAGTTGATAGCTCTCTAAGGCAGGGGGTCTCCAACCTTTTCTAGCATGAGAGCAACTAAAAAAAAATCAACTTTCCTCTCCACTGGTGCTGTAGTGCACGATTTCTGTTTTCTATTTTCCCAAATTCAGTTTTCTTAGGTTTTTTTCCCCTCCTGATTTTAGATTTTTTCATTTTTCACTCTCAAAATTACAATTGCTCACAGAGAAACAACAAAATGGGATGTTCTGAGTCCATGTCAATGCTTAAATCACATCGGAATGCCATTCTTTGGGGTCTGGAAAAAATAAATAATCAGATACCACTTTAATTGCGCGTCTGGCCCTTTAATTGTGATTCTCGCGAGTGAGGAATGTGCTGTCTAACGTGTTAATCTAGTGATGGTTCAGTACTGATGCTGCTCATTTCATGGCAAAGTTTGCAAATAACAAATAATAGATACAAATTATATACTTACTCATTATATACACATGAATCCAAGATGGTAGCATGTCAAGTCGTTTGTCTGTGACTAGTACATTTTAACCTATTTATTTATGGCTGAGTAACTTCCTTGTTGTGTAGTGCAAACTATTTTGTTTTTGCTGGTGTAAAGATCACGGGTCTTCCTCAACTCGGCACTTCATTACTTGAAGTTTACCAAAGTAACCCTATCTCTGGCTGGCCTGAGTTCTTTCTTCGTCCGCGGAGTGTCTCGTCCAAGCCGCTCCTTTTTGCTCTTCGCCTGGCTGTCAGTGGCAGCTCAATAATCCCCAAACTGCTCTCTCAATCGACCTCAACACCCAATCTACCCACACGTGCAAATACTCACATTCAGACTCATACATGTACGCTGTCCCTCTCTCCCCTTACCTTCGTTGGGCTCTATTATTTACATTTGTCAGAGAAAATGACAATTTTCGTGGTATTGCTTTGTGCACTGACTTTACTGAGCTCTGGAGGAAACGAACATTGTCGCTGGGTGAGTACATCTGACAATGTGCTTTCCCGTCCATTGGACATTTTGTCTGCAGGAACTCGCTCTTTTTCACTCGTTCCACTCGTCCAATTGCCGATGTATTTGTGGCATGATGTGAACAGTACGAATTTGTGTCACTACCAAAGTCTAATGGTTTTAAATGACTGTTTTGTATTGTCTGGAAACTCACTTGTAGACTTCGCTTGCAGTAGGTCTCTTAAAAAAGAGAAGCCGTGCAAAGTTATTAAACAGAGGTGCCTAGTTATTCTTCTATTGTTGATATCAGGTAACGTGCAGCCTAACCCTGGCCCTGATATGCAATGTCTCCAAACCCCCTCTGATTTGAAATCAACATCTGGTTTTGGTATTTTTCATTTAAATGTACGCAGCCTGTTGTCAAAAATTGATGGGGTTAGGATTTGGGCTAAATCAACTGATGCTGATGTAGTTGTGTCTTCTGAAACCTGGCTCAGCAAGTCTGTTCTTGATAAGGATATTTGTATAAGTGGTTACAATGTTTATCGCACTGATCGGGTTAAGAAAGGTGGGGGTGTGGCTATATATGTAAAAACGAAATTCCCTGTAAGTGTGGCAAAGTCTGAAACTATTTGTAAACAGTTGGAATTTCTTGCTTTGAATATTGAGGTTTCAAAGGGTCTTTTTATAACAGTGATTGGCTGTTATAGACCCCCCTCTGCTCTCGGTGATGCATTTTCTTCTTTGACGCACCTCATGTCTAAACTTCTATACAGTGAAATGATCTTGATTGGTGATTTCAACTGGTCTTGGTTAAAGCTGGTGTCTGATGATTTAAAAATGTTTTGTAATTCTATGAATCTTACCCAGTTGATTAACTCACCCACTCGCCCAAATCTAAAATGCCCAGATAAATCTACCCTGATTGATTTGATATTGACAAATGTTCCACATAGATATTCTGCGGTTGGTGTTTTTTGTAATGATTTAAGTGACCATTGTGCTGTTGTTGCTGTTATAAATACTACGATTCCTAAGACAAACCCACGTTTTATTCGTAAGAGAAATCTGAAGTGTTTCATTGAGCAGGCTTTCTTTCATGATTTGTTTTATTTTGACTGGAGCAAGATTGAGTTTATTCCTGATGTGGAAACTGCCTGTAAATTCTTTCATGATGGTTTTCTCCAAATAGTAAACAGACATGCTCCATTCTGCAGGTTCAGGGTTAAAGGGAGGGATAATCCATGGTTTTCTTCTGAGCTGTCTTGTATTGTTCACGATCGTAATCTAGACGGGGCTAAAGCAAGGAAATTGTGTTCTGAGGCTGATTGGCTTGTTTTAGGCAGTTACGAAACAAGTGTTATTTTCTTGTCAGGAAGGCCAAGTCTGAATATTTTATGTCTGTTACCACTGATAACCTGAATGACCCTAGAAAGTTTTGGAAGGCTATTAAGTCTATGTCTGGTAACAGTAATGTTAATGAATTATCGTCATGTGTTTTGAAGGACTCTGTTGCTGTATATGACAAAACTGAAATGCTGAATTGTTTCAATGAGCACTTTGTATCATCTGGTAGGCTGTTTGATTCAGTGTCCTCTGTCTCTGTACAACCTTGTGTGGATGAACCTGTGACAGCTGGTCAAACTTTTAGCTTTTTGCCATTCTCAGTGCAGGTGGTACATAAAGCCCTGAAATCCTTAGATCAGAGAAAGCCTGCAGGTCCTGATCTTTTGGATCCCTGCTTTTTAAATCTGGCAGCTGATTTCATAGCTGAACCACTTGCATATCTGTTCAATCTAACCGTGGAATGTAATGAAATTCCAAAGATCTGGAAATCAGCATTTGTCCTGCCACTTTTAAAAGGGGGAGATCCAACTCTTTTAAATAATTATAGGCCAATCTCAAAGCTTTCATCCCTGGTGAAAATACTTGAAACCCTTGTGAGTGAACAGCTAAAATAGATTTTTATTTACTAACTCTATTTTATCGATGTACCAATCGGATTTCAGGAAGAAGCATAGCACAATTACAGCACCCATGAAGGTTTTAAATGATATCACTGAAGCTCTTGGCAAAAAACAGCATTGTGTCTCACTTTTTATTGATCTCTCTAAGGCTTTTGATACAGATGATCATGCTATACTAAGGCAGAGATTGTCGAGTGTAGGTCTTTCAGAGCATGCAGTTGCATGGTTTGTTAACTGTCTGATAGAACTCAGTGCACTGAATTTGATGGGCTTATGTCTGTTAAATTGTCTATCTTTAATGGTGTGCCCCAAGGCTCTGTACTTGGTCCTCTCTTATTCACTATTTATATAAATAATTTAGACAAAAATGTCCAAAATGCGCAACTTCATTTTTATGCTGATGATACTGTTTTTACTGTTGTGCCTCGTCTCTTACAAAAGCTTTCCAGAACTTGCAAACTGCTTTTTATACTGTTCAACATACCTTGTGTCAATTGAAGCTTATCCTCAATACTGACAAAACTAAACTAATGGTGTTTTCTAAAGCAAGAAATAGACCTCTGAACCTTCCACCTATTACTACATGTCAGGGCAAGGAGATTGAGGTTGTAACCTCATATAAATATATTGGAATTTTGATTGATGATGGCCTCTCTTTTAAAATGCATATTCAACAACTTACAAAAAAATTGAAGCTGAAATTGGGATTTTATTTTAGGAATAAGGCCTTTTTTTCTTTTGAAGCCTAGTAGGCTAGTATCAGCTACATTTATGCCTTTACTAGACTATGGGGATATTTTATATATGAATGCTTCCGCTCAGTGTTTGAGATCAATTGACACCCTTTACCATGGCACTTTGAGATTTATTTTAAACTGCAAAACCCTTACGCACCACTGCACTTTGTATACCAGGGTTGGCTGGCCTTCTCTAGTCACTCGTAGGCTCAGTCACTGGTATACTTTTATTTACAAAGCCATTTTGGGTTTACTACCTTTTTATTTGGGCATTTTTATTGTTCAGAAATGTGGTGGGTACTCTCTTCGTTCGCTGGACTTTATCCTGCTAACTGTTCCAAATGTCCGAACTGAATTTGGTAAAAGGGCTTTTATGTACTCTGCGCCATCGTCTTGGAACGCCTTACAAAATAGTTTTAAACTAGAAGAACTTGTCCCGATTGGTATTTTTATATCACTGATGAATAATCTTGAGACTGATTCCCTGACCTGTCAATGTTTTTCATTTGCTGTTTTTGATTTTGTGAAAAGTGCAAATCAATCCCAGAACAACAGCAAAGGACCTTGTGAAGATGCTGGAGGAAACAGGTCAAAAAGTATTTATATCCACAGTAAAACGAGTCCTATATAGACATAACCCGAAAGGCCGCTCAGCTAGGAAGAAGCCACTGCTCCAAAACAACCATAGAAAAGCCAGACTACGGTTTGCAACTGCACATGGGGACAAAGATCGTACCTTTTGGAGAAATGTCCTCTGGTCTGATGAAACAAAAATAGAACTGTTTGGCCATAATGACCATCCTTATGTTTGGAGGAAAAAGGGGCAGGATTGCAAGCCGAAGAACACCATCCCAACCGTCAAGCACGGGGGTGGCAGCATCATGTTGTGTGAGTGCTTTGCTGCAGGAGGGCCTGGTGCACTTCACAAAATAGATGGCATCATGAGAAAGGAAAATTATGTGGATATATTGAAGCAACATCTCAAGAAATCAGTTAGGAAGTTAAAGCTTGGTCGCAAATGGGTCTTCCAAATGGACAGTGACCGCAAGCATACTCCCAACGTTGTGGCAAAATGGCTTATGGACAACAAAGTCAAGGTATTGGAGTGGCCATCACAAAGCCCTGACCTCAATCCTATAGAACATTTGTGGGCAGAACTGAAAAAGCATGTGTGAGCAAGGAGGCCTACAAACCAGACTCAGTTACACCAGCTCTGTCAGGAGGAGTAGGCCAGAATTCACCAAACTTATTGTGGGAAGCTTGTGGAAGAGTACCCGAAACGTTTGACCCAAGTTAAACAATTTAAAGGGAATGCTACCAAATATTAATTGAGTGTATGTAAACTTCTGACCCACTGGGAATGTGATGAAAGAAAAAAAAGCTGAAATAAATCATTCTCTCTACTATTATTCTGACATTTCACATTCTTAAAATAAAGTGGTGATCCTGACTGAGCTAAGACAGGGAATTTTTACTAAAACTGAGTTTAACCTCTTCACTATAGAGGTTAAATTCTTGAGGGAAACCTGTTTCAGTCTTCCTGAGATTTGAGACTGGTTCACCTTCCAACAGGACAATGACCCTAAGCATACTGCTAAAGCAACACTCGAGTGATTTAAGGGGAAACATTTAAATGTCTTGGAATGGCCTAGTCAAAGCCGAGACCTCAATCCAATTGAGAATCTGTGGTATGACTTAAAGATTGCTGTACACCAGCAGAAGCCATCCAACTTGAATGAGCTGGAGCAGTTTTGCCTTGAAGAATGGGCAAAAATCCCAGTGGCTAGATATGCCAAGCATAAAGAGACGTACCCCAAGAGACTTGCAGCTGGAATTGCTGCAAAAGTTGGCTCTACCATGTATTGACTTTGGGCGGATGAATAGTTATGCACGCTCAAGTTCTGTTTTTTTGTCTTATTTCTTGTTTGCTTCACAAAAATATTTTGCATTTTCAAAGTGGTAGGCATGTTGTGTAAATCAAATGATACAAACCCCCAAAATATATTTGAATTCCAGGTTATAAGGAAACTAGAAAAAAATAGAAAAAATGCCAAGGGGGGTGAATTTTTCACAAGCCACTGTATGAGGAAATCAGTCAATTGAAATGAATAAATTATATGACTGGGAATACAGATATGCATCTGTTGCTCACAGATACCTTATAAAAAAAAGTCATTAATTGACTGTATAAAAATGAACTGCATCCATGAGGCACTTTTCACTGGGTCTGAAGGAAGCACTTAGCTAACATTGAACTACAGTTAGAGGTACAATACGTTTTATTTCATTTCAGGTTTTGCTTCTTGGTCGAATGTGTTCCTACTATCTCAACTTGCAGATTGGGTGACAAAATTTACAAATTGCATCTTTAACTTCTCTAGGGTAGGGGGCAGTATTTTGACGTCCGGATGAAAAGCATGCCCATAGTAAACTGCCTGCTACTCAGACCCAGAAGGTAGGATATGCATATTATTAGTAGATTTGGATAGCAAACACTCTGAAGTTTTTAAAACTGTTTGAATGATGTCTGTGAGTATAACAGAATTCATATGGCAGGCAAAAACCTGAGAAAAATCCAACCAGGAAGTGTGGAAATCTGAGGCTTGTAGTTTTTCATGTGATTGCCTATACAGTATTCAGTGACTTAGGGTTCATTTTGCACTTCCTAAGGCTCCCACTAGATGTCAACAGTCTTTAGAACGTTGTTTCATGCTTCTACTGTGACTAGGGAGAGAATAAGAGCTCCTGGAGTCAGATGACTGAGAGAATGACATGAGTTCAGTGGCGCGCACTCACGTGAGAGTTAGCTGTGTTCCTTTTCTTTTTTGAAGACATTGGAATCGTCCGGTTGGAATATTATGGAAGATTTATGTTAAAAACATCCTAAAGATTGATGCTACCCATCGTTTGACATATTTCTACAAACGTAAATATAACTTTTTTTGACTTTTCGTCGTGACATGTTGCGCGCGCTTCCTGCATTTGGAGTAGTGGACTAAACGCGCCAACAAAAAGGAGGTATTTGGACATAAATGATGGACTAAATCGAACAAAACAAACATTTATTGTGGACCTGAGATTCCTGGGAGTGCATTCTGTTGAAGATCATCAAAGGTAAGTGAATATTTATAACGTCATTTTTGTCATTTCTGTTGACTCCAAAATGGTGGGTATCTGTATGGCTTGTTTTGATATCTGAGCGCTGTACTCAGATTATTGCATAATTTGCTTTCGCCGTAAAGCTTTTTGAAATCTGACACAGCGGTTGCATTGAGGAGAAGTGTATCTATAATTCTTTGAATAACTGTTGAATATTTTATAAACATTTATGATGAGTATTTCTGTAAATTGATGTGCTCATTCACCGGAAGTTTTGGGAGGCAAAACATTTCTGAACATTACACGCCAATGTAAAATGGGGTTTTTGGATATAAATATGAACTTTATCGAGCAAAACATACATGAAGTCCTATGAGTGCCATCTGATGAAGATCATCAAAGGTTAGTGATTCATTTTAGCTGTATTTCTGGTTTTTGTGACGCCTCTCCTTGCTTGGAAAATGGCTGTGTGGTTTTTCTTGTCTCGGCGCTGTCCTAACATAATCTAATGTTATGCTTTCGCCGTAAAGCCTTTTTGAAATCGGACAATGTGGTTGGATTAACGAGAAGTGTATGTTTGAGAAATGTGAATTATGAGATTTTTGTTGTTTTGAATTTGCCGCCCTGCTATTTCACTGGCTGTTGAATAGTGTGTCCCGCGGGTGGGCGTCCCACATACCCCAGAGAGGTTTTAATGTAGATTTGTGTTGGTGAATGTAAAGAAAGATCAAGGTCGAGGTTACCTTAGACCGTTGATAATATTACCATAACGCCCAGTCCTACACTTTACTTATGGGATCTGGTCAAAAGCAGTGCACTATGTAGGGAATAGGGTGCCATTTCTGAGATCAACTGAACTGACCTCTTCCAGGGGGAAGTCTGAGTCCAATTTGAGTGACAGGTACATGACGATGTGAGGGATGTGTCCTATAGACATCTGGAGCTCCACCGTGTCCTCGCCCCACAGCAGACGCACCAGCTGGCTGACCGGGGGAGAGGGCCTGAGCCTGGGGGCAGAGGACACGTCCACACACCCCTCCCCTGGTCCTCCTGGACTGGCTGTCACCAGGGTCAGTTTCACCTGGGCGGGAGGCAGGAGAAGAGAGAGAGAGATGGAGAGAGAAAGTTAGCTATCCAAAGAGATCATCATCATCTTTCCACCACATTCTACATAGTTTTTCCTTTCTGAACACTTTAAAAAAGACCCGTGGTGGGTTTGGCCACAGAACATAAGCCAGCAGTGAGTTTGTACGAGTCTGAAGAATCACTGTTGGCAAGAATCAGCATGGGAACTACACCGTGATCATAATATGGTCAGTTAAGCACAGTTGAAGTCTGAAATTTACATTGTTGGGATCGGCTAAACTTTGAATATTGCGATATTAAATGAATGATAGGAAATGAAAGAGACTGGATTATGTTAGAAGTTGTGTTAGAAGTTAACTGTCAGTGGTTGTCTGGTCAAGTCTGGGTCAGCCCATGGTCCGAAAATTGGGCTTCTGTCTTGTCTCTGTTCAGTCTCTCCCCAGAGGCTCGTCTGTACCAGTCTGTCCTGTTCAGGGTCCTGTCGACAGATAAAACGTCAGTGCATAAAATCACAGCACAGATTGATGGGTACACTTCCAGCTTTTACTTACTGCTTTACTCCTATGGGTGCACTCACAATGGCCGGAAGTCCACCCATTATGCCATCATTGTCTTGAATGGATATTTATCCTTTATCTTTCAAGAAAGAGTCAAATAATAGTAGGAGCCAGATCAGTATTTATTGACTTGGTCATTGAGGCTTTAAGTGAGTTCCAAGTGAGGCTTTAAAATTCGGAATTATATATTTTTATTAACCTGTTGGGGCTACAGGTTAGCAATGAACCCCGAGTCGGGATTGCTAACAAGGCTGGAAATTCAAAACATCAAAAATCTAATAATTTCAATTTCTCAAACAATCAACTATTTTACACAATTTAAAAGATAAACATCTCCTTAATCTAACCACATTGTTCGATTTTCAAAGAGGCTTTACGGCAAAAGCATAAAGTTAGATTATGTTAGGACAGTACATAGCCACAAAAGTACAAACATCCAGTTTCAATTCAAGGTCAGGCGTCACCAAAAGCAGAAACCAGCTAAAATTATGCACCAACCTTTGACAATCTCCATCAGATGACACTCCTAGGACATTATGTTATACAATACATGCATTTTTTGTTCCATCAAGTTCATATTTATATCCAAAAACAGAATTTTACAGTAGCGTGAAATTCAGATTTTTTTCTTCTCTGAAATGCTTCCGGTGAACATAACAAAATTACTTTTCGAAAACATTGGTAAATTATAATATTGTCATTCAAAGAATAATATATTATCATCTCGTAATTGCTACCGAATGGCCAGATCTCAAAATAACTTTACTGGGAAATCACATTTTGCAATAAACGGGGTGCTATGCTAAGAACAATAAGCTATGCTATACAGTTAGCATCATCTAATATCGATAATAACATTGTAAATATCCCTTACCTTTGATTATCTCCATCAGAAGGCAGGCTGCCAGGCCGGAATCCACAGGTCCAGAACAAATGTGGTTTCTTTTGACAAAGTTCATAATTTATGTCCAAATAACACCAAGTAGTTTGCGTTCATTATGCTCCCACAAAACGTGGTGGGGGGGGTGTAAAATCACGCCGAAAAGCTAAAAAAACCTAGTAAATAATCTATTTACGTTCGTTCAAACATGTCAAACGTTGTTTAGCATTAATCTTTTGGTCCATTTTTAACGTTAAACATCAGTAATATTTTCACACAACCTATCCTATGTCTAGATAAACAATTATGACAAACTCACGCTTCTCAGATTTATGCGCAGGCGCAAAAAAATGAAGTGACGACATGTCAACTTCCATGCATTCTAATTTGCTCTCTGTTTATCAAGATCGTTGACATCTAGTGGATGCCGTAGGAGTTGCGAAATGAATCCTTTCTCACTATGGTATCTATAAAACAATGACACTAAATAGTACAATCACAAAATTCACATTTTTTTTTTTTTTATCTATTTTTCACAGGTTTTTGCCTGCAATATGAGTTTTGTTATACTTACAGACACCATTCAAACTGTTTTAGAAAATTCAGAGTGTTTTCTAACCGAATAATATGTTAATAATATGCATATCCTAGCTTCTGAGTTGGTGTAGGAGGCAGTTAAAAATGGGCACATATTTTTTTCAAAATTTCTCAATACTGCCCCCTAGCCCCAACAGGTTTTAAAGGCAGTTCATTGTCTTTGACAGTTGATGTGTAACATGAGACAAGTGGGAGACTGGAAAGGGGGTTGTGTAATTTCTTTAAGAACTGACATACTTCCAGGATTTTGCTAACTATGTGCAGTGAAGGAAATGAGATGGAAATGGGGAGTACCCGTGGGAATTGTGTTCTGGGAGCAAAATCCTTGTGTAATTCGGACTTGGAAAAACGTGCACCTATCATTTTACAAGACGTGAACTGTAAAAACAGTCAATGACTTTACATTGGAGTGATCCCGGAGTCATATTTTTGGTCATTTTCCTCCAATGAATGTGTCATAAAGAATCTCAGCAGTGAGGTTCACTTTTAGATTGAAAACAGTATGAACTCCAAAATGTTATCCAAAAATATTATTTTATGGTTATAACTACAGTATTAACCTGTAATGTTATTATTAACCAGGTATTACCACTGGATCCAGTTAAGTACTATCCAATAGTAGTAGGCCTGATAACCAACAATGACAAGACAGCCTACAGGGAGGAGGTGAGGGCCCTGGCAGAGTAGTGCCAGAAAATGAAGGAGCTGATCGTGGACTTCAGGAGACAGCAGAGGGAGCACGCCCCTATCCGCATCGACTGGACCGCAGTGGAGAAGGTGAAGTTCTTTGGTGTGCACATCACTGACAATCTGAAATGGTCCACCCACAAAGACAGTGTGGTGAAGAAGGCGCAACTGTGCCTCTTCAACCTCAGGAGGCTGAAGAAATTTGACTTGGCACCTAAGACCCTCATAAACTTTTAAAGATGCAAAATTGAGAGCATCCTGTCGGGCTGTATCACCGCCTTGTACGGCAACTGCACCGCCCGCAACCGCAGGGCTCTTCAGAGGGTGGTGCTGTCTGCCCAACTCATCACCGAGGTCACACTGCCTGCCCTCCAGGACCTACCGCACCCGATGTCACAGGAAGGCCAAAAAGATCATAAAGGACACCAACCACCCTTGCCACGGCCTTTTCACCCTGCTATCATCCAGAAGGCGAGGTCAGTACAGGTATATCAAAGCTGGAACCGAGTCTGAAAAACAGCTTTAATAATGTTTACATACTGTTTTACTAATTTCATATGTGTTTATACTCTTCTACTGTATTTTGGTCAATGCCACTCTGACATTGCTCGTCCTAATATTTAGATATTTCTTAATTCCATTTTTTTACTTTTAGATCTATGTGTATTGTTGTGAATTATTAGGTACTACTGCACTGTTGGAGCAAGGAACACAAGCGTTTCCTTACACCTGCAATAACATCTGTTTAATATGTTTTTGTGACCAATAAAATTTGATTTGAATATTCTGATAGTTACAACAGACCAAGAAGTTTGTACAACATGTCGATGAAATGGTCCTATTTTTTTGGAATGTTCATGCAAATCAGAGGTAAGTGAGGAGGGGAAGGGAGCAGCAGAGTGAGTGCTTGTTTTTGCGTTAAGTAACACATACACAGAATGTAAGGTTTATAGTGCATGGGAAAATATTTCCTGGGGGAGGGAGGAACACGGGTCGCGCAGCCACTCCGTACAGGGAAAATGTTTATAAGTTATAGAAGGGATCATCAACTAGATTCAGCCGCAGGACGTTTTTTTCTTGAGCGGATGGTCGGGGGGCTGGAACATAATTAAAAATAATTTATAGTCTGCAAATTGACTGCAAGAAGCCCAAACTCATATAATATCTGACTAAAGCAATCATTTCAAACCTTTCTTACATTTGTATATGATCACGTGTCTCTCTCTTATGCGTGGGAATACTTGGGAGCAGATTTCCAAAATTAAAATAACTTGGAGCTGATTTCCTGGTGTTTTTACAGTCTTTTATGTCCAACAATGAAAATGATATATATAAAAAGTATATATACAGTGCCTTCAGAAAGTATTCATACCCCTTGACTTATTCCACATTTTGTTGTGTTACAGTGTAAAATCAAAATGGATTAAACATTTGAGCAACATTTGCCCATTATTCTTTTCAAAATTCTTCAAACTCTGTAACATTGGTTGTTGATTATTGCTGGACAACCATTTTCAGGTCTTGCCATAGATTTTCAATTAGATTAAATCAAAACTATAACTTGACTACTGAGGAGCATTCACTGTCATCTTGGTAAGCAACTTCAGTGTAGCATTGGCCTTGTGTTTTAGGTTACTGGTAGAAAGCAGACTGAACCAGGTTTCCCTCTAGGATTTTGCCCGTGCTTAGCTCCATTTCTTTTTTATCCTGAAAAACTCTCCAGTCCTTAATGATTACAAGGATACTGATGACATGTTGCAGCCACCAGTTTGTTTGAAAATATGGAGAGTTGAACTCAGTAATGTGTTGTACTGGATTTGCCCCAAACATAACACTTTGTATTCAGGACAAGAAGTTAATTGCTTTGCCACATTTTTGCAGTATTACTTTAGTGCCTTGTTGCAAACAGAATGCATGTTTTGGACAGGCTTCCTTCTTTTCACTCTGTCAATTAGGTTAGTATTGTGTAACTATGTTGTTGAACCATCCTCAGTTTTCTCCTACTACAGCAATTAAACTCTGTAACTGTTTGACCTCATGGTGAAATCCTTGAGTGGTTTCCTTCCTCTCCGCCTGTATTATTGTAGTGACTGGGTGTATTGATACCCCATCCAAAGTGTAATTAATAACATCACCATGCTCAAAGGGATATTCAATGTCTGCTTCTTTTTTTTACCTATGTACCAATAGGTGCACTTCTTTCCAAGGCATTAAAATACCTCCTTCGTCTTTATGGTTGAATCTGTGTTTGAAATTCACTGCTCAACTGAGAGACCTTACAGATATTTGTATGTACAGAATAAGGTTGTCATTCAAAAATCATGTTAAACACTTTTATTGCACACAGAGTGAGTCCATGCAACTTATTATGTGACTTGTTAAGCACAATTTAACTATTGAACTTGTGTAAGCTTTCATAACAAAGGGGTTGAATACTTATTGACTCAAGACATTTCAACTTTTCATTTTTTATTCATTTGTAAAAATGTCGAAAAACATAATTCAACTTTGTTTTTAGGCCAGTGACCAACAATCTCAATTTATTCAATTTTAAATTCAGGCAGTAACACAACAAACATTTAGAAAAGGTCAACTTTCTGAAGGCACTGTATATTTTGGGGGGGCTCATCCGTGGGCCGCCAGTTGGGTAAACCTGAGTTATAGGTTTATCTTACCAGTCTCTTCAGACTATACAGGTTTGATTAATGCTGAAAGGAAGTAATAATAATACATTATAAAAATGACTGACTAGTAACAGGAACAAAGACTCCATTCATGCAACCTTAGTTTGGCAACTAGACTACAGGATGATCAGTTCATGTGCAATCTAGCTGCATAAATACATGATATAAAAAATATATATATATTTTAATAAAATAAACTGTCACGTCCTGACCATAGAAAGCTGTTATTTTCTATGGTAGAGTAGGTCAGGGCGTGACAGGGTTTTTTTCTAGTTTAGTTTTTCTATGTTATGTTCTAGTTTTGTATTTCTTGTTGGGTTGTTCTAGTTTTTGTATTTCTATGTTGGGCTTTGTTTGGGATGGTCTCCAATTAGAGGCAGCTGGTCATCGTTGTCTCTAATTGGAGGTCATATTTAAGTTGGTTTTGTCCCACCTGGGTTTGTGGGAGATTCATTTTGAGTTGTGTCTGTGTTCATCTCTGCATCACGGTTTGTGTTTTGTTTTTTCCATTCAGTGTATTTATGTATTGCATAGTTTCATAGTATAAATAAAATGTGGAATGACACACACGCTGCACTTTGGTCCGCTTCTCCTTACGACAACCGTGACAGAATCGCCCACCACCAAAGGACCAAGCAGCGTGGAATGGACCAGTGGACTATTGAGGACATAAGGAGGAGTATATCCAGGGCTTTGGAGGATTTAGGGGCAGGAGAAAAGAGCCTGCTAGGGAAGCAGGCGGAAGCGGTGAAGGAGGGACAGCTACGAAGTTGGGAAGGAAGGCTACAGAAACCCCAACAAAAAATTTTGGGGGGCACATGGAGCAGTCGGTGGAGCCGTGGAGTGAACCAGAGCCAATCCGGGAGAAGAGGGAGAATTTGGAGAAGAGAGAAATGGGAGAGTTGGTGGAGGATGCACGAGTTTTTCCCAAAGGAACATGTTATCAGTTTGGTGCCACCTGAGTCAGCTCCCCGTACTCATCCTGAGAAGTGTGTTTAAGTTCCGGAACAATTGATACCGGCTATACGCACCAGGTCTCCAGTACGTCTAAACAGCCCGGTACGTCCTGTGCCTGCTCCTCGCATTCGCCCTGAAATGCGTGTCACCAGTCTGGTGCCACCTGTCCCGGCTCCACGCACTAGGCCTTCAGTGAGCCTACCCAGTCCGGTGTGTCCTGTTCCTGCTCCCTGCACTCGCCCTGAGGTGCGTGTTACTAGTCTGTCCCCTGCACAGCCCAGTTCGCCCTGTACCAGCACCCCGCTCGTACAGGGCTAGTTCCATCCAGCCAGGACGGGTTGTGCAGGCGGTGCGGTCCTCCATGGCCCAGTCTTTCCGGTTCCTGCCTCTCGTGCTAACCCGGAAGTGAGTACCTCCAGTCTGGCACGACCAGTACCAGCAACCCGGACCAAGCTTCCCATTAGTCAGCCTAGTTCTATTCAGCCTGTTCCTGCTCCTCGCACTAGTCCTGGGGTGTGTGTATCCAGCCTGGTACCTCCTCTACCAGCCCCACGCATCAGGCGTCCAGTGCGTCAGCCCAGCCTCGAGAGCTCGGCACCAGTGTGCAACCCAGAGTATCCGGCACCAGTGTGCAGTCCAGAGTATCCAGCACCAGTGTGCAGTCCAGAGTATCCGGCACCAGTGTGCAGTCCAGAGTATCCGGCAACAGTGTCTAGTCCGGAACCAAGGGAGTCTGCCTGCGACCCGGAACCGAGGGAGTCTGTCCGCAACCCGGAACCGAGGGAGTCTGCCCGCGACCCGGAACCGAGGGAGTCTGCCCGCGACCCGGAACCGAGGGAGTCTGCCCGCGACCCGGAACCGAGGGAGTCTGCCCGCGACCCGGAACCGAGGGAGTCTGCCCGCGACCCGGAACCGAGGGAGTCTACCCGCGACCCGGAACCGAGGGAGTCTATCAGCGATCCGGAACCGAGTAAGTCTGTCTATAATCCGGAACTGAATAAGTGGATAATTAACTGTAAACCAAAGGAGTCTGCCTACAGCATGGAACTGAAGGAATCTGCCCACGATCCACAACGGAGTGAGTCTGTCTACGACCCGGACCCCAATGAGTCTGCCTACAACCTGGAGGGCAGTAGGCCGGAACCAGAGCCACCTCCAGGATAGGTGGGTTGGGGAGGGGGGTGTAGCACAGTGCCGTCGTTGACGGCAGCCACCCTCCCTTCCCTCCCTTATTGTTTAAGGGGTATTTGTTTTTGTTTTGTTGTGGTATTGGGGATTTTTGTTGTTTCTTTTTAGGTGCATTCGAGGTATGCACCTTGGGGGGGGGGGGGGGGGGGGGTACTGTCATGTCCTGACCAGCAGAGGGTGTAGTTGTGTAGTATTTTGGTCAGGACGTGGCAGAAGATGTCTGTGTATGTTTGTTCTGGGTTGTATATTTCTATGTTGGTCTGTGTGGCTCCCGATCAGGGACAGCTGGTTATCGTTGTTCCTGATTGTGTGTGTTTTTCACTTGGGTTTGTGGGTTGTTGCGCTAGCACTGCTATTATTTTTGTATGTATAGCCTGTTAGCCTGTCGTGAGTCGTTATTATTTATTGTTTTTCCGTGTTTGCTTCATTCTTTACATTAAAAAGATGAGCATCCACATCCCGCTTGCATTTTGGTCATCCATTCCCAACGACAGCCGTTACACTTCCCACAATAAGTTGGTGAATTTTGGCCCACTCCTCCTGACAGAGCTGGTGTAACTGAGTCAGGTTTGTAGGCCTCCTTGCTCACACACGCTTTTTCAGTTCTGCCTACAAATTTTCTATAGGATTGAGGTCAGGGCTTTGTGATGGCCACTCCAATACCTTGACTTTGTTGTCCTTAAGCCATTTTGCCACAACTTTGGAAGTATGCTTGGGGTTGTTGTCCATTTGGAAGACCCATTTGCGACCAAGCTTTAACTTCCTGACTGATGTCCTGAGATGTTGCTTCAATGTATCCAGATACTTTTCTCTCCTCATGATGCCATCTATTTTGTGAATGGCACCAGACCCTCCTGCAGCAAAGCACCCCCACAACATGATGCCGCCACCCCGTGATTCAAGGTTGGGATGGTGTTCTTCGGCTTGCAAGCATCCCCCTTTTTCCTACAAACACAACGATGGTCATTATGGCCAAACAGTTCTATTTATGTTTCATCAGACCAGAGGACATTTCTCCAAAAAGTACGATCTTTGTCCCCATGTGAAGTTGCAAACAGTAGTCTGGCTTTTTATGGCGGTTTTGGAGCATTTGCTGAGTGGCCTTTCAGGTTGTGTCGATAGAGGACTCGTTTTACTGTGGATATAGATACTTTTGTACCAGTTTCCTCCAGCATCTTCACAAGGTCCTTTGCTGTTGTTCTGGGATTAATAAGCAAATTCGCACCAAAGTACATTCCTCTCTAGAAGACAGACCACGTCTCCTTCCTGAGCGGTATGACGGCTGTGTGGTCCCATGGTGTTTATACTTGCGTACTATTATTTGTACAGATGAACATGGTACCTTCAGGTTTTTGCCTGCCATATTAGTTCTGTTATAATCACAGACACCATTCAAACAGTTTTAGAAACTTTAGAGTGTTTTCTATCCAAATCTACTAATAATATGCATATTTCTGGGCAAGAGTAGTAACCAGTTTAAATTGGGTACTTTTTTTATCCGGACGTGAAAATACTGCCCCCATCCCAGAAAGGTTAACCACATTAGCTCATGAGTTAGCAGAGAACTTTGGGGTGGATACTTCCCTGACAGGGTGGTTTGATAGCATGTTTGGGAAATGGAAAAATACTGCAAGTACTGTATTGTTGGCTGCTTTCACCTGTATGAGTGTGTTAGTATTGTGTGGATGTTGTCTAGTCCCATGTGTGAGAGGTTTAATCACCAGAACTCTAGAAAGATCGTTGACGCAGCAGATGGTGAGATATGGACCGATTCCGAGCTCCGACCAGTGGGATGACGAATACAGGCCTTCAGGCCTGGAAGATGGCTCCATCTCTTTTAACCACGAGGAGCCAATGTTTGATGAGCCTATCTTCAATGTTTGGACAGACTGTTCCTTTCATGAAAATTATTATGAAAATCCTAAATAAGAAGTGTCATAATTGGAGATAGGCCTAGCACAGTCATTAATGAGTATCGGATGTATATACATGTATGGGTTTTGTTAATTCTTGTATTACAATTTATGTTTCCATATATCGTTTTATGTATCAGTGTGTATTATTTAGTCATTTAAGGGTGGAATGATAAGGGAATAATATGTTCAAAGGTAAATGATTAAAGAATCCAAACCTGTCACGTAACCAATTAGTAATTAGTAGTTATGTAGCATGTATAATGAATAATTAAAGTACTAATCGAAAGGCCCATAAGGTCTAGTAGAGGCCCGGGACAAAAATGAAATGTGTGTATTAGTGGGCCTAAGAAAACAACAGAGAAGAAAGGGAGTGACCCTCAATGTCTCTCTAATCTCGGGGGAAAGGAACACACAGCACTGGGTAGTGATTAACAGTGGTGAGAACTCCGGGGAGGGATACAACTCACCTACTGTTTGTGTGGAGTTATGTGCTTAAGTGGAGAGTGAGCATAAAATGAATGTCTTTGTGTAATGGACTTCAGAACGTTCACTGAATAAACTTTACAGACCTTTTGCAGACAATCTGAGTCCTTGCCTAATTATTCTTAACCCAGTGTCTTACAAACCTTGGGGATTAGTCAAGGCTTATTGATTGTTAATTATTATCTTTGGGATAGAAAATTCCACTGACAAATACACATTTAGACTTGTGAACAACCATCCACAACAACCACAATCCGTAAGGCGCAAATAGCTAAATGAGAGAGCAGCAGTGTGATTCACATCAATGCGCTACTGTATGTAGGTATCAATAATAAGTGATATCCGTATCGTCGTAGACTACACCACTGCTGTCATCCTTTCCTCTAAGCATTTATTCAAGTTGGATAATCTTGGAATGCTGACAGCAGTCGCACCATTGGAAGACATAGCTTGGACTGTAGCCTAAAATAACCTATTCCTGCTCTTTTCCCTGCGATCCTTCAAACACATTTGGTGTGTAATCATAGTGTTCTCTGACTTGTGGTCAGACTCGCTCAGGTGGAACAAACTTAAACTTGCACCTTTTAACCTCTTACATCTAGACGTTCCGCTAGCGGAACACCACTCCAACATCCAATGATAGGGCGTGGCGCGAAATACAAACTCCTCGAAAATCCGAAAACTTCCATTTTTCACACATATGACTATTTTACACCATTTTAAAGACAAGACTCTCCTTTATCTAACCACACTGTCCGATTTCAAAAAGGCTTTACAACGAAAGCAAAACATTACATTATGTCAGCAGAGTACCCAGCCAGAAATAACCAGAAACCCATTTTTCAAGCTAGCATATAATGTCACATAAACCCAATCCACAGCTAAATGCAGCACTAACCTTTGATGATCTTCATCAGATGACACCCCTAGGACATTATGTTATACAATACATGCATGTTTTGTTCAATCAAGTTCGTATTTATATCAAAAACCAGCTTTTTACATTAGCATGTGACGTTCAGAACTAGCATACCCACCGAAAACTTCCGGTGAATTTACTAAATTACTCACGATAAACGTTCACAAAAAACATAACAATTATTTTAAGAATTATAGATACAGAACTCCTTTATGCTATCGCGGTGTCCGATCTTAAAATAGCTTTTCGGTGAAAGCACATTTTGCAATATTCTGAGTAGATAGCCCGGCCATCATGGCTAGCTATTTTGACACCCACCAAGTTTGGCACACACCAAACTCAGATTTACTATAAGAAAAATTGGATTACCTTTGCAGAATTTGCACGGCCGGATAAAAAACGTACCCGATTTAATCTGGTTACTACTCCTGCCCAGTAACTAGAATATGCATATAATTATTGGCTTTGGATAGAAAACACCCTAAAGTTTCTAAAACTGTTTGAATGGTGTCTGTGAATATAACAGAACTCATTTGGCAGGCCAAAACCTGAGAAGATTCCATGCAGGAAGTGGCCTGTCTGACAATTTCTTGCCCTCCGTGATCATCTCTAACAAATACAGGGGATCTCTGGCATGACGTGACACTTCCTACGGCTCCCATGGGCTCTCAGAAGGCGGGAAAAAGCTGAACGATGTAATTCCATCCCCAGGCTGAAACACATTAGCGCGTTTGGCAAGTGCTCTATCAGAGGGCCATTAGACTGAGGCTCGTGCATGGGGGGATAGCATGCTTTTACTTTCACTCTCTTTGTAATAAAAAACGATTTCCCGGTCGGAATATTATTGCTTTTTTACGAGAAAAATGGCATAAAAATTGATTTTAAACAGCGGTTGACATGCTTCAAAGTACGGTAATGGAATATTTAGAATTTTTTTGTCACGAAATGCGCCATTCTCGTCACCCTTATTTACCCTTTCGGATAGTGTCTCTAACGCACGAACAAAACGCCGCTATTTGGATATAACAATGGATTATTTGGGACCAAACCAACATTTGTTATTGAAGTAGAAGTCCTGGGTGTGCATTCTGACGAAGAACAGCAAAGATAATAACATTTTTCTTATAGTAAACTTTGGTGAGTGCTAAACTTGCTGGGTGTCTAAATAGCTAGCCCTGTGATGCCGGGCTATCTACTGAAAATATTGCAAAATGTGCTTTTACCGAAAAGCTATTTTAAAATCGGACATATCGAGTGCATAGAGGAGTTCTGTATCTATAATTCTTAAAATAATTGTTATGTTTTTTGTGAACGTTTATCGTGAGTAATTTAGTAAATTCACCGGCAGTGTTCGGTGGGAATGCTAGTCACATGCTAGTCACATGCTAATGTAAAAAGCTGGTTTTTTATATAAATATGAACTTGATTGAACAAAACATGCATGTATTGTATAACATAATGTCCTAGGGTTGTCATCTGATGAAGATCATATTAGGTTAGTGCTGCATTTAGCTGTCTTCTGGGTTTTTGTGACACTATATGCTAGCTTGAAAAATGGGTGTCTGATTATTTCTGGCTTGGTACTCTGCTGACATAATGTAATGTTTTGCTTTCGTTGTAAAGCCTTTTTGAAATCGGACAGTGTGGTTAGATAAAGGAGAGTCTTATCTTTAAAATGCTGTGAAATAGTAATATGTTTGAAAAATTGAAGTTTTTGTATTTTAGAGGAGTTTGTATTTCGCGCCACGCCCATCATTGGATATTGGAGCAGGTGTTCCGCTAGCGGAACGTCTAGATGTAAGAGGTTAATTACTTAGTGTAGTAAATAAATGATTTTAAGACAATTGATGTATGGATGATTTTAGTAAAGACTGGGTTCGTGCAGATACAACAATTTACGACGTTTGGAATGAGACTGGACTAAAGGTAAAATACACCATTTAAACCAGAAGATAATCGGCCTATACTATAATAGAATATAATATTATAGTACAGGAAAGTTATATTAGGAAAATTATAGCTGTGTAATCTGAATATTCTCCTTGGTGCCCCGATCTCCTAGTTAATTACAATTAAACGATTAATCAGTTTAATCGCGTGATAATAATTACAGGGAGCTAATTGATAAACATATCTTCAGTTTAATGGTACCCCCAAAGACACGACATATTGGAGCCCCCTTGCGAGGAATCTAAGATAGAATTGGACTTTGCTGTGAAATTCTATATATCAATTGTGCAAACAGAATTGTACAAACAGCTGCTGTCTAAAAAAAGTGATTGTGCATTTTCCATTGAGAGAAGCTATTTAGAGTAGCTCCGGTCTTATGTCGATAGCAGTGAGGGATAAATTACAGATTTAGTCCGTTAGGCCAAACGGTACTATTTCTGTCGGTCAATATTAACTTCTAGAGTAAGGTTAGAAATTAGAAGTTAACTGTCCGGTAACCGAGCCGAATAATTTGCCTACCGCACTAAGACAGTGTGGGCAGACCGTATGCGTATCTGCATTTAAGTACCGTGTCGCTCCGGTCAGCATAAACGCTAGCAGAATATGCGGAATGGGGTTAAGGTGAGACGTCACTAGAAAACCCACCCTTTCCATAGTGAAAGGATCCTATTTTGGTGCTTGGAAGGATACTCCTGAACCAAGTAGCAATAGCTTAGCATTAAGGGCAAGCTAACAGAGAGGGAACATTTCCTTTCCCCGTAACACGTTTAAAATTCCTCCGCTAGCGACGGAAGTCCGACCTTTGTACTTCCGTTTAATTTCAGCATTCTGCACCCTGGTGGTGAAGAATTGCCAGTACATCTCTAGGGGAAATTCAAACGTGGAGCACGGTAAAATATCCAGACAATCACAATTGACTGGATATGACGTCTCATTCAATTTAACTAACAAGTGAAATTGCCAGATTTACCTTTTCAAGTGGATCTTTTAAATAATATCCAAAATTGATTGGGCGTCTATAATGAGACATGATTAACTTAAACTTTGCATATTAACCTTGATGAAGCAACCTCTCAGGTAATTCAAAGTTAATTCCCAGATCGCCTATACAGGTTTGATATATCATAAATAGATTAATCAGTAAAATCTGCTTTAGCAAGGCACAGTCAGTAAAACCCCTTTACTGACGCTCAGCCCCAGGGAGGAGCGTACCCTAGTGGTGAAGGGTCCCAACATTTGACCTACGGTTTACACTTATGATATCCAATCAATGGAGATTGTATGGATTATCGTCTCATTCAATTTAATAAGTTAAATTGTCGAACATACCTTTCTAGGTTCTTCCAATTAAATGAGACAACTTAAACTTTGCATATTAACCTGGATGAAGCAACCTCTCAGGTAATTCAAGTTTAATACCCAGATAGCCTACCCAGGTAGGACTAATCATTGGCATTGATTAATTCAATTTGCTTTTGCAAATTCATTCACGTCCAACTTCCATAGTACTGTACAGTACTGATGGTTCATTAACGTCTATAAATAGATTAAAATCGTCTTTGCAGCTCCCCACACCCCACATTCCAAAATTTTGGAAAATTAGAAGAAGAAAAAAAATGTCCCTTTCAAATGTTCTAATAATGTGCAGGCTATCAGAGGGGGTGGTCCCCACTCGCCCGCTAATTAGTGAACCTCCATCCGTAAATGGATTGATCTCTGACCTCAGCAGCGATAACAACCCTAATTATGCCATTAGTGGAAAAGCAGACAACAATGTTTTCCAAAATCAACCATCGGGCGCAGGCCTCGTAAAGGTTCTCTCCAGTCTAGCTCTGATGTCTTGCCATCCGAGATTGCCATCTGTCCAATACCGCAGTGCACAGCTGAAGCACGAGCAGGTAACGGTAGACATAAAGGGACAGGTTTAGAGAACCGGGAAACCAATGACAAATGCAGAAAAGGGAAAAATTCTGCTAGCTATGGAACTGCGTTCTAAAACTGAACAATTAAATGTAATTGCAAAAACGTATGACGATGAACAAGCACAAGCTCTTCAACAAAATCGTTTTCTACAGGAACAAAATCATATGCTACAGGAACAACTCGATTTAGCCAAAACTAAATACGATGATGTCCACGCCAAACTAGATAAATCTGAAGAGTTATCTACAAACAGGAGCGCTCAACTTGACAACATGCATGCTGTTTTGTTGAATGTTACTCAAAATAACACGGTGCTCCTCAAAGCGCTGCAGACCAAAGACGATCAGTTAATGAACACAGTAACAAAGTTGGATGATAAATCAGCAGAACTTATTGAAGTCGCTGACCAAATGAATGATGAGAGAATTCAGGTGATGAGGATGGAAATATTGATTTCTAAGCAAGCAGAGGAAATCTCATCACTGAATCTCTCGCTCCGTACTCAAGACCTCTATCTGCAAACCATGACAGATAAGTTTGAGACCGAAAGGAGCAGGTGTGACACTCATGTGTCCAAAACCAGTACTCTAAGCGCTCAAGTGGACTCTGCAATGCAGCAGAATTCCACCCTTAGGTACCATCTGGAGGAAATCCAGAATGGTCACGCTCTACAGCGCGACTTCCCATCCAAGCAACCGGAGCCCTGTACTCACAGGAGTGAAGACAATAGGTTTCAGACCTTGCCTCCCTCATGTGTCCCTCAGTCTTCTCCTCTTGGCCCTTCGGCACTGAGTAATATGGCGCCTCTTGGCCAACAACAACAAGGCTTGGCTTCTTCTCTTGGCCTTTCGGCCCCAATTTCTCCAAAGGATGAAGCCAACCCTCTCCGCCCGCTTGGCGCGGAATACCTTGACAAACTCGTCAAGAATTTCCCCACCTTTGACCCCGTTCCAGGTCAGCCAAACGATACTGAGACGTTCCTAGCTGACATAGAGGACGCGTTGGGTGGCTACCCGAATGCTACGGGTTCTGACAGGGTTTACCTGTTGAAGCGAACGTCGAATAGACACGTGACGAGGTTCATTCGTCTACAACAGCAACACGTGCTAAATGACTATGCTAAACTTGCCACAGCTTTGAAATTAGAATTCAGTGGTTCTGCGACTCGCAAACACGATAGCTCACTGGCTAACACCGTCAAACAAGCTCGGAGCGAACACCCACAAGCTTACTATCATAGGCTTCGTTCAGCTTACTTTGGCCTACTCACTGAAACAGGAATGGAAGAGCTGTTACCATTCAAACAAATGTTTCTGTCAAACATGTATCCCACCTTCATTACCTACTTGGGCCCTGCAGCCCACGTTGGCTTGCCTATCTTACAACTCAGAGAGCTTGCAAGCACAGCTTTTGAGGCATCAAAAGTTCACAACGCTAAGAGCCCTGACCACTCAGTTTTGAAGTTTAACCAGGAGCACTCACTCCAGTTAGAAGGTGCATTATCAGGTATTGGAGCGTCGAGAGATGACGCACAACAACAGTTTCTTCCACGAAACCATGATTCCAATAACCTCCGCGGTCGAAATAACTGTAAAGTACGTAGCCATCAACATGACTACCGCTACAATCGACCCGTTCGCTACGTTCCTGCACCCAACCCACAAAAAGTGTCAGAGCACAAGGGTAACAAAGGGTTGAAGGACGATCAAAACGTAGACCAATATTCTCCAGAAGTCCCACTACGGGAAGAACAATTTGAGAAAAGGGTAAAAGATAAGTCACAAGGACTAGACGGGGAATTACCGGACACCAGGTCCACAGGAATTAACACCCATAGCATGGACGTTAAAGTTCAAATTTCTCCCGCTCTCATTCAAGACCCTATCCAGGGCCCGCTTGATCAAGAAACAAGCCCCCGGGCTCTGTCTATAGACTCTGATACAAAAGTTGCGAAGAAAAAGGTCAAACGCTTCGTTAAAGCCAAGCCCACTCAAAATCGGAAAAGTCAATCTGCTTCCATCTTGAACAGACATGGCACATCACGTCGTTGCGAACGACCACTCCACTTTGTGGGGAATATGTCCACTAACCACGAATCTAAACGGCCATACCTGGAAACAGTCCTGGAGGACTGCTTAGCTTGTCATGCGCTAATTGATTTGGGTGCGACAATATCACTCATCTCTCAAACATTGTTTGATGATCTCAAAAGGGCTTTGAAGCCAACTAAACGTTGGTTAAAAGTGGAACGATGCGACACTAAACTTCAAGGGGTCACTCAGACTACCTCGCCTCTCACATTGAGAGTCATGCTGAAACTACACTTCCAGGACGTATCGCTCGTTCACCCTGTGTATGTTACCAGCCTTGAAACTGTAACCCTGCTACTTGGAGCAGACTTGATGGATCGGTTACTCCCATTGATGGATTGGAAAACCAACCAGGTATGGTCACAGGCCACAGTGCCTTCTCCACTGACCACACTGTCTTCCCCTAACGTTAGCTGCAACGCAGTCCTTCACGAGGGGTATCTGTCGAAAGCACCCCTTGGGAAAAAGACGTTTAGAAACCTCTTGGTACAAAATCCGATCCACGGAGATAGTACGATATCTCGACACATTCCATCAGCCAACCTGATTGACCATTCTTTTCATGATTTCGAGCCAGCTGCCTCTGTGAATAAGCAACTTCCCTCCTCCTTGCAGTCGTGCAATACGATAGTTGAGATGAACTTCTCTTGCCCTTTGGACACTTCCGCAAGCACTGCGGCCGTCTCAGCAAGAAAAACATTGACGCGCAGAGTATACTCTGTTTCCGATGATACACCTTCCGCTTTGTTGGGGACTGTCACCCCTTACAATGACACTAATGGCGTCAGTCCAGCAACTGACCCGATGACTCCCACTGGTGAAACACTTTGCGATATCACAGACCGATATCCTCGTCTCAGTTCGCAGGTATTGAAGAGGTTGCCACACGCGGACGCGGTGGTGACTGACATGCCTCGACAGCCACTGAGCGTTTTGAAGCACAAACACCAGGAGATTTGGTTGAAAGGTTACAGCCATTCTCATAACAACGCGGCCGCTGAAAACTCGTACGTAGGGTCCGATCTTCTCGTTTGCGCATCGGACACCAACACCACCCGCTGGTGGGGGGGTCCCGAGGCACAAAGGGGGGGAATAGTAGCCCAGACCCATGATGAGCCTCATCGAGGCCGGTGGGGGGGTCAAGACTACGGACAACACCGTACGAGGCCGCCAGAGCATAAATCAAATCTAGTTGTAAACTCTCCTATGAGAACAGTGAGGAGCAGACAGGCCCCTAGACGGGGATTATCTTAGAAGACATCTAAGATAGTACTGAGGTGTACCACACTGGTCGTAAAGGAAGTCCAGTGGACTTGTCCACCTCCAAAACAAATGGCAACAATAATCATTCTTTGCCATGTGTAGGTTCAACTACAATACAACTAGTAAAATGCTCCAATCATGTGTTCCGGTAGATAATATTTCAGAATAAATCGGTAGGATAACTGGTTCCCTTGAGTACCAGTACCAATACTAGCAACAGTCAGTCCAGCTACAATCAGTAAGAAGGTTAGAGACTTAACCTCTCTGGGCTAGGTGGGACGAATTCGTCCCACCTACGTAACAGCCAGTTGAATCCTGTGGCGCGATTTTCAAAACCTTTGAAATGCTATTACTTCAATTTCTCAAACATCTGACTATTTTACAGCTATTTAACCTGTTATGGCTAGGGGGCAGTATTTTCACGGCTGGATAAAAAACGTACCCGATTTAATCTGGTTACCACTCCTACCCAGTAACTAGAATATGCATATACTTATTACATATGGATAGAAAACACCCTAAAGTTTCTAAAACTGTTTGAATGGTGTCTGTGAGTATAACAGAACTCATATGGCAGGCCAAAATCTGAGAAGGTTTCATTCAGGAAGTGGCTTGTCTGACAAGGTGTCGTTCTTCTTGTCTCTGTTTATTGAAGAGTGAGGATCTTAGCTGTCCCGTGACACTTCCTACGGCTGCCATAGGGTCTCAGAAGGCGGTAAAAAGCTGAATCGTGGCTTTGCAGGCTCTGGCTGAAACAAAGTAGCGCGTTTGGGTAGTGGCTGGTTACAGTACTGTGAAACTCAGGCTCGTGCCCGCGTCGACCGAAAGCTTTGTTTACTTTCCTCTGTTTAGCTAAATGGACATTCCCGGTCGGAATATTATCGCTTTTTTACGAGAAAAATGGCATAAAAATGGATTTTAAACAGCGGTTGACATGCTTCGAAGTACGGTAATGGAATATTTAGATTTTTTTTGTCACGAATTGCGCCATGCGCACGACCCTTATTTACCCTTTCAGATAGTGTCTGGAACGCACGAACAAAACGCCGCAATTTGGATATAACGATGGATTATTTTGGACCAAACCAACATTTGTTATTGAAGTAGCAGTCCTGGGAGTGCATTCTGACGAAGACAACAAAAGGTAATCAAACTTTTATAATAGTAAATCTGATTTTGGTGAAGGCTAAACCTGCCGGGTGTCTAAATAGCTAGCCCGTGATGCCTGGGCTATGTACTTAGAATATTGCAAAATGTGCTTTCACCAAAAAGCTATTTTAAAATCGGACATATCGAGTGCATAGAGGAGTTCTGTATCTATAATTCTTAAAATAATTGTTATGCTTTTTGTGAACGTTTATCGTGAGTAATTTAGTAAATTCTTAGCAAATTCCTCCGGAAGTTTGCGGGGGGTATGCTAGTTCTGAACGTCACATGCTAATGTAAAAAGCTGTTTTTTGATATAAATATGAACTTGATTGAACAAAACATTCATGTATTGTATAACATAATGTCCTAGGGTGTGTCATCTGATGAAGATCATCAAAGGTTAGTGCTGCATTTAGCTGTCTTCTGGGTTTTTGTGACATTATATGCTAGCTTGAAAAATGGGTGTCTGATTATTTCTGGCTTGGTACTCTGCTGACATAATCTAATGTTTTGCTTTCGCTGTAAAGCCTTTTTGAAATCGGACAGTGTGGTTAGATAAAGGAGAGTCTTGTCTTTAAAATGCTGTTAAATAGTCATATGTTTGAAAAATGGAAGTTTTTGTATTTTTGAGGAATTTGTAATTCGCGCCACGCCTATCATTGGATATTGGAGCAGGTGTTCCGCTAGCGGAACGTCTAGATGTAAGAGGTTAAAGACAAGACTCTCCTTTATCTAACCACACTGTCCGATTTCAAAAAGGCTTTACAACGAAAGCAAAACATTAGATTATGTCAGCAGAGTACCAAGCCAGAAATAATCAGACACCCATTTTTCCTCACTCTTCAATAAACAGAGACAAGAAGAACGACACCTTGTCAGACAGGCCACTTCCTGCCTGAAACCTTGTCAGGTTTTTGCCTGCCAAATGAGTTCTGTTATACTCACAGACACCATTCAAACAGTTTTAGAAACTTTAGGGTGTTTTCTATCCATATGTAATAAGTATATGCATATTCTAGTTACTGGGTAGGAGTGGTAACCAGATTAAATCGGGTACGTTTTTTATCCGGACGTGAAAATACTGCCCCCTATCCCAAACAGGTTAACTCCATCATAATTATCAGTTTTACACATTCCCTTAAAATCAATATCACCAATGACCTCAAATTCACCATCCAAATGGCTTTTCAATGTGGCTGATCAGACCACACAGGAAAAGTCACCAGAGGGGTCAAAAGTCATACCACCCTTTCAGAACCATGTTTCTTACTACATTAAACAAATTAAAGCTAAGAACTTTATCTACATTTTGTATCCCAGGTTCCCAGAACATCCCCTATCAAAAGAATTTCATGTGTTTATTAAAACTCAGAAAACAAGACACGCCCCAGTATCACACAGAAATTTGATTCTCTCTCCCATTACTGTTAGTGTCAAATAGGGTTTCTGTTCTTGTTGTAATGCCAAATCAATTGTAGCCAATTCAAAAACTTCACAATTGCTGTTTATAACTAAATTCTGAAAATCGTCCTTCCCCTCACTAGTGTCTGTTCCCCCGCTCTCCATAGTTAGTCCTGCCCCATCCTCCTCCTCCTCCTCCTCCTCTGGCTGGGGGCACCTGACCTTCTCTTTGTATCTGTCTCTACTCCCTCTCTGGCCTTGCTTGTCTCTGTTTTTGTTACAATCTCTACCAGAATGGTTTCCCTCCCTGCAGCGGTTACACGGTGCTTTACACTGTCTAGCAAGGTGTCCTAGCTTGTGACAATTGAAACACTGCTTCTCTCCGTCTCTGTCAGCGCGTCTCCCTGTTTTTCCCCTTCTGTCTACAGAGTCTCTGCTCCTCCCCACTATTTCTCCTAGGGTTGCTATCAGGTACTCTGTTACCCCGACAGTTACTGTTAGATGCTCTATCTCAGCCGATTCACTCTTTTTACAGTTTCGACCTATTTTATTGCAGTGTTTACACAGAACCTCACATTCTCTAGCAAAATGACCCGGTTTGTTACAGTTAAAGCATCCATCTCCCCCTTTCTTTTGTCTATTCCTATCCGGACTTTGGTTATGGTAAACGAGTCTACTGAGGGCTCTGGGTTGTGCAGCACCACCAACACGCTCTCTACCCCTAGTTGTCATCTTTCTCTCTCCCTCCGTTTCTATCCACTTTTTCAATAAAGTGGCTAAATCCTGTCCTCCTCCCTGTGTCTCTTCCTCTCTACTCTCTTCCTCTCTACTCTACCTCCCTCGGCTCCCTGAGGACCAGCATATGGGGAGGGGGTATTGGTACGGGCGGCACTTGATGTGGTTGCCTCTGTCTCACTACCACCACCTCGTTATCTGGGTTCTCCCGCCACCCCTGGTCAGCCAGGGAGAGGTATAATTCGGGTTTAGATGTTGTCTCTGTGGGAGCCGTGGGAGTCCTCTCTGTCTGCTCCTGGCTACCCAAACATTCATTCTTAGTAACTCCCTTACTCTTGGCCCCCTCCACTCTCTTCCTAGCTTCTGCTAGCCAAACATGAGCGGTGTCAAGGCCCTCTTTGCGCTGCTTCTCTATCTTACCCCCACAGACCCTATGTATTTGTTTTACCATTAATTCCAATCCTTCAACATTTAAACATCCATCAAAATCGTATTTCTTCCTCCATTTCGGCCCAAAATAAATGTTCCTCTTATCTTTTCCCAGCATAAACCGTTCATCTCCCGTCAATACCGGGATCTCCTTAGAGGATTTACTACCCATGTTGATAAAGTACACTCGTATTTATTCTGCTTCTTCTCCCAATCTAGAATTTTTTGAAATATTATTCTATGTGCTTTAATTTATACAACTCCGGACCAAATACCAAATACAATCAGTGTCTACTCGCTGTTAATCTTTATGTGTATGCTATTTACCGTTATTAACCTAGAATTTGGGGAATAATTATTCGCATGCTATATGACACATTGCTTCTATCTCACGCTTGAAAGAACAAACGGCTTTTTTCCCGCGACTGTTGATTTTAACAATATGTTTTCGTTAATGCGTTGGTAGTACCAATAGAAATGCGTTGGTAGTACCTCGCTAACCATAATCAGATCGGTCTATTGTTCCTCTAATCACTCTGACATCAATGCAAGTACAATCAAAAAATCACATCATCAAAACAGTATGTGCTTTTAAAACTCATCTCACTGTGATTGATCACTTTGAAGAAAGAAGTTCAACGACAGGTTGAAACTGAATGGAAAACATGGATGTTGTTTCAAAGCCCAACACAATGAAATGGACAGCGCCATCTAAGGTGATGATTAATTAAACAACAACCTTATGCTATTAGAGCTTATGCATACATATAAGCCTATATCTGAGCCCAAGCCTGAAAAAAAAACAGAATTAAAATAATGATTGTGCCGTTATACATTGCCTACCACATATTATGCATGGCAGAATAACATTTTAAAACAGATTTAAGATGTCTTTGGTACATAATTGGTCCTATACGAATTCAGAGTTAGCCAACAATTAAAGGGAATGTGTACAGGATTTTGAATATCCTAGTAATCGTTTTTTCCCCCATAATTAATAGGCTTACGCATTACGATTAGCTACAGAATATCTCACCACCGTGCGTTTCCGTCTCTCCATCATTCCGTTCTTGAGCGCGCAGAGAGGGAGGCTGTAAACAGTTTAATTAAATATATGTCGTTGTTAAAACATGTTACTATCAATGTTCTTAACAGATTTAACTTGGTTCCCCAAATGAAGCACTGGATAGCTGCAGGAACAGGGTTGGAGTGCCCTTAGTATTCTGAGTTTGGGCGGAATATCACCTGTCGCGCAGCAAGAGGCTGCATGCCCCTAAACAGTGGTTGTTGTGTGGAGTGAAATAACCGGAATAGCGGGAAGTGGCCCCCAGTGCATACAGATTACATTTATTTCCCCTCTGCCCCTGTTCCTGCCCATTTGATAAAGAGCTATTCTAAATCTAAAGTTATTTTACATTTGGGTAAAAACAAGATTAAACTGAGATTAGTCTGATGGGAGAAAATGTGATCAGGCAAGGAACAAAGCGCCACGTTTTTTTGCGACTTTCTTAAATCATCAATTGCCTATAGTCGCATCATGCGCCCACATACGTTTTGATTTCTAAGACATTCTAAGGTTCTAACCATATAACTCTATTGGTATTGTTTGAAATGTTCACTTTTACTCCCAACATATAGCCACTTCATATGTGCACAGGATCCGACATGGGAAAAACATCCTATCAAGTTCAATGTCAAGTCATGACCCTTGTAAGAGGTCATTTTCCATAGTAGAGTGGTCAGGGCGTGACAGGTGGTTGTTTTGGGTGGTTTTGGGTTTTCCGTTCATATGTGGGCTTTTTCTAGATTTCTATTTCTATGTTTTGGCCGGGTATGGTTTCCAATCAGAGGCAGGTGTTTATCGTTGTCTCTGATTGGAAGCCATACTTAGGCAGCCTGTTTTTCCTTTGGGTTTTGTGGGTGGTTGTTTTCCGTTTCGTCTATGTACCTGACGGAACTGTTGGCTGTGGTTTTTGTTATTTTGTTTAAGTGTTATCATAAATAAAGGAAATACGAGCACTTTACACACTGTGCCTTGGTCTACTCATTTCGACGCCTGTGACATTCAATTATATTCTTCAAACTTTAAAATCAGACTTTTGCATGTCAATAACCAGCTGACACATTTTCATGACTGCCACAGAACTATTTGCAATATATATCCCTTGATTTTTACAAAACTATAAAAATGAAAAATGTATGCTAAGTATTTATTTCTTTTTTTTTACATTTGGACAAGCAGCTACATATTTTGGACAAGCAGCTATTCTACAGTGGTATAGAACTGACTGGTGTCTACATAGTTATTAGTCAGATGTTGAAACACACATTGCCATCACTCAATAGTTTCAGGTATATAGCATCTACTTAGAGTTACTGAAACGTATGAAAATGTTTTCTGCTTTGTGATAAATAAATGGTAACCCAATAAATGGTAACCTGCTCCCTCAACCGCATGTGTGAACCATAAGCCTATGGATGGTCATGGTCCAGAACCCAATGCAGTTTAATACCAGACAAAAGTTTGAACACACCTATGTATAACCCTGAATGTACAACCCAGTAATCTGCTTTTTACAAAACAGAAAGAAAAAGAAATGGGACAAAGAGCTATTCAACAGTGGAATATAACTGACTGATGTCTACATAGTTAGTCAGATGTTGAAACACACTTTGCCATCACTCTTTCAATTATTCCACGTATGATTCTTATGCATGAATCCAGTTGTATCTGATCTGTTACTGTAACCTTTCAAAAGGTGTCCTGCTTGGTCATAAAGACCCTTAGCTTCATGGTAGACAACATTGGCTGCTTTCCCTGCTGCCTCCTGTACTGTCTCTGCCTCCTCTGCTGCAGTAGCTCCTACTATCCCTCCTCTTATTGCTCCTGCTGTAGCAGCGGTCCCAGCAACAACTCCTGCAGCTATGCCTACCCCTGCACCTATGCCTATCCCTGAACCCACTCCCAGCCCTGACTCTACTGTAAGTACTGGTAATGCTACCTCCGCCACGGCTGCTGGCCCTATTGTCATTGAAGCTGCTATATTACTTTTGACTAAATTGATCAATGGTTGTGTAGCGAGTGTGAGTGGAATCATTATCGCCAGTGTTACCCCAAGTAGAGCTCCTACCACTGCACCTGTTGCTATCCCTGACAATTTGATCAGGAGTTTCCTCCTCGCTCTTTCCTTGGCTTGTTTTCTCATCTCTTCCTCTGACATCTGGCCTTTTGACTCCTTCCTAAGACTCTCTATCTCTGCTTGTATTAATCTCTCTGCCTCTTGGAGCATTTCGTTGGTGTAGAACCCTCCTCCGTTATCTCTCACCATCTTCTCTATGGTGTTGAGTAACTCTGCTACTTGGTACTGATTCCTGTACTGACCCTGCTGATTGGTGTTCCAGTATTTGTTGTCGATCACGTGATAGCGGCCTCCACATTTCTCCACAAGCTTGTTCAGCATTCTGTTGGACAAACTTCTCAATGGTCAAACCATTGAGCTGGTCACCATGAGTGAAGAGGACTGTGGCATATTTGAAGGCCTCTGGTGAAAAATATGTCTCGATTTTCGCTATGGCTTCGTTCTCGTGGACTGTGTACCGTTCAACTTTCAGTACAATGAGAAAGGCATGTGGCCCCGGAGCACACTCTGTTATACATTTGACTATTTTAGGTTTCAGCTCCTCTTCAGGGATGTCAGTGTCAAAGAATCCAGGTGTGTCAATCAGGGTGATGTTTCTTCCTTTGATGTTCTTGGTATGAGCTTTACATATCTGTGTTGAGGAGGTGGAGGAACTGTCTGAGAGGAACACATCATCTTGTCCGAAGATTGTGTTTCCAGCACTGCTTTTACCTCCTCCGGTTTTCCCCAGCAGCCCAATCCTGATGTTTATAGGGAGGGTTCATCATTATATCTTCAAATGGATCAATCATATAGTAATAATGTATTTGATTTAAAGGTGGGGGTGAAGTGTTGTAACTCACCTTGCTCTGGTCGAGTACCTAATACGAACCCTGTGAGATGCAAAGCATTCTGGGCAGTCTGAAAAGCCTGTAGATTAGAACAAACAATACAACTGCAATGAAGGACTGTAACTGTTATTATTGAAAATAATCTGTAATTATGGATGTATGACAGTATTATAAAATGGCTTGGCTGAAACATTGAAGTTAAAGGATTTTTTCCCCAATGCATTGAGTGAGACCTTCTTCAAAAGTCTCTGCTCACCTTGGTAGAATCTGTGTCATTTGGATGGACAATGATGCGGACAAGGAAGGGGGTTCTGCTCGCTCGGTTCTGCTCATACCTACGGATCTCTTCTAGCAGAACCTGTGCTACCACGTTGTCAGGGAACTGGAGAACCACACCAGTTCCAACTACAGGGAAGGCAACGGAAGGGAAGCCCCGGTTCTCACAAGAGGTCAGAATTTTCCTTACACCCTGCCTCAGAGCCTGAGAGAGGACCAGAGGTCAAGGGTTAATGGAGGTTCAAAGGTCACAACACACACACACACACACACACACACACACACACACACACACACACACACACACACACACACACACACACACACACACACACACACACACACACACACACACACACACACACACACACCTGTACTGCTGGTCCTTGGGAGTTGTTGTCCCAGTGTGCACAGCTGAGGAAGAAGACACGGCCAGAGCTGAGACCAGACAGTCCCTCCACCAGAACGTTGTCACCAGGTGCAGTCTGTTCCCCTGATTCCCTCAGAAACGCTGTCATCAGCGCCGGTCCAGCTGCATCCAACAAGACATTACCCACTCGGGAGGAGAGAGGGTCACTACCAACCATGGGGGACACCAGCGCATCCACCTTCAGAGAGAGAGATGGAAAGAGAAAAAGAAAGAGAACATTGAGTCAGTATGAAATCAACATAATTCACAGAGTGTTGTTGAATCAAGGCTGTGGCCATGTCAGTGTGTATCTCTCTCACCTGCTGCTTCTCTATGGTTCCCTGGATGATCTCCACCTGGACACAGACCTCTGGAGCAGCTGTTCCCCTGGCGGAGGCAGCAGTGGTGTCTCTCTGAGGAGCATGTGTAGTGGTGGTGCTGGACTCTACCTCCCACCCAGGAAACTCCCTCTTACCCTGTAACAGCCTATCACAGGCCTCCTGCATGGCTCTCACTGCCTCTCCACTCACATCAATCAGAGTGACCTTGGTAAGGATGCGCTGTTCCCTCCCAAAGTCCCTCACAGCAGAGACTATGGCCTCAGAACACACCTTCAGAGGAACGCCGAATATCCCCGAGCTGATGCAGGGCATGGCCAGGGTCTGGAGCTCCAGGGTCTCTGCCAGATCCAGGGCTGCCTTTACTGTCTTCTCCAGCAGAGGGCGCTCATTCCCACCTACGCTGCCACCTACTGGTCCTACCGCGTGCAGCAGCATCTTACAAGGCAGCTTCCCTCCTGTGGTCTCTACCACTGTACCTGTGGGTACTCTATCTGCCTAACCAGATCCCTGCTGGCCTGCTGTACCCCAGGCCCCCCCGCACGCCTTAGAGCTGCAGCCACGCCACCAGCGTGATCCAGGTCCTCATTGGCTGCGTTCACCAGCGCATCCGCGCGTTCCATGGTGATGTCACCTTGACGCACCACTACCTGCAGCCCCCACTGGAGGCGATAGCTGGTGGATGTGATCATCTCCTCCAGTCTCGGGCCGGTGCTAGCTTCGCCGGCAGTACCACCGTGGTTGTGCAGCGGCATGAGGCAGTGTTGAGAGCGGCCCACCACTCCCAGGTACTCACTTCCCATGCCCTGGATGTAGCGTTGCGCCCCCGGCTGATCTATGGTCACAGTCTGGTGGACCAAGGAGGCCAGAGCGGGGCCCAACCTGTCCTTAACCTGGGTCACCCGGACAGAGGGTCCACAGAGCACCACAGTGGGGTGGATGGCTGAGGCTAAGGGGTAGAGGGTCACCCCAGTGTGTTCCACACCGATCGTCTCCAGCAGTTCTGGTAGGTGGTCAGCAATCTCCGGGTAAGGGAGACACACTGTCTCCTCCACACTGGACTATCAGAAAGGCCCCGATCTCCTCCCTCAGCTCCTGAACCTCCTTCATGTGGCCCAGCAACTGCACTCTACACCCAGGACCATACCTGGCTACCACCCTGTGTCTGCTCTGGTTCATCTCCTTGACCTTCTTCTCAAGCTTGGATTTCAGTCCAGATGGCAGGGCGGCACAGTTGGGCACATCAATCTTCTCCTCCCCAAACTCCCCCAGCAGATCCTTCTCAGCCTGGTCCAATTTCCCAGAGGAGAGGGAGAACAGACGGAGCTCTCTATCCCCCAACTCTACCTCCACATGGAGTCCCAACCCCAGCAGACTGCTCAGGTTCCCAGGCCTCCCATACTCATCCCTCAGGAAGGACAGAAGGTGGGGGGACACCTCAGGCACCACCTGCTCCAGCACCAGAGAGATCTTATTTGTAACTAACTGTCTGGCTGTCCGGACTTCACTTGCTGAACCCTCCAGCACCAGCTGAGCTGAGTTACTGCGCGTCACCCTCACCCCTGGAACAGCCTCACCTAGATCCTTCTCTATCACTTTCCCTAGAAGACGGAGTTTGGACTGTCCCAGGCGACAGGTGGTGCTGATATTCTCCTGCTTCCCGGAGCTCAGACCCTGAGCCTGGAAGGCCTCCAGCTCCTTCAGCTTGGCCTGGACCTCGGGCCCCTCCCCAACCACCACCGCAAACCCTTCCCCTGCCTCGCAGTAAACCCTCACATCCTCCGAACCCAGGGTACTGCTCCGCAACAGAGTCTGGAGCTTACGTGGGTCTACCTCATAGTGGCATTTGTACTGCTCCTGGAGCTGTTTGAACAGTCTCTCTACCTGTGCCTTCCATGGTCCCACCCCAAACCCGATCTCATCTCCACATGACCCAGCTTGGCCTGAATCTCTGACCACTGCCCTCCCGTCCTCTGGATAGAGGTGGACAGAGCAGCCCAGAGAGGACAGCTGCTGTTGCAGGTCTCTTCCAGCCCCAGGGCTCTCCATCAGGTATCGCAGGAGGTAGGAGTCTAGATGGAGTTCATGCTCTAGGCCACCAGGTGGCGATGTCTGGACAGGGAGGGAGGGATGGAATGGGAGGGACTGGTGACTCTAGAGTCAGAGAAAAAAGGTGTAAGTCCTGGGTAATTCCACTGTTAACCTCTATGGGACCCCTTCCCATTCTCATCCCGTTAACGGGATTGAGTTTGACAACAGCCAGTGGAAAATCAGAGCGGCAAATTTAAAACAGCTAAAATCTCATAATTCCATTTTCTCAAACAATCAACTATTTTACACCATTTTAAAAGATAAACTTCTTGTTAATCTAACCACATTGTCCGATTTCAAAAAGGCTTTACGGCGAAAGCATAAAATTAGATTATGTTAGGACATAAACTTCACAAGAAACACCACACAGCCATTTTCCAAGCAACTAGATGCATCACAAAAACCCAAAACACAGCTAAATGAAGCACTAACCTTTGACGATCTTCATCAGATGACACTCCTAGGAAATTATGTTACACAATACATGTATGTTTTGCTCGATAAAGTTCATATTTATATCCAAAAACAGCATTTTACACTGGTGCGTAATATTGAGAAATGTTTTCCCTCCAAACCTTCCAGTGAATCAGCACAATGAGCGCACACAGTACGTAAATTCTCATCGTAAACATTGATCAATATAGAAGTGTTATGCACAGAATTATAGATACACTTCTCCTAAATGTAATCGCTTTGTCCGATTTCAAAAAAGGTTCACGGCGAAAGCACAATTTGCAATAATCTGAGTACAGCCCAGATGACACTAACAACTAGAAACCCGCCATCTTGGAATCAATAAAACTAAGGAATTACATTATAAATATTCATTTACCTTTGATTATCTTTATCAGAAGGCACTCCCAGGAATTCCCAGCTCCACAATAAATGTTCGATAAAGTTCATATTTATTTCCAAATAATCCATTTTGTTCGCACGTTAGGTTCACTATCCAAATCCACTACGTGCATGCTTACTTAGTGCAGACGAAAAGTCAAAAAAGTTATACTACAGTTTGTAGAAACATGTCAAACGATGTATAGAATCAATCTTTAGGTTGTTTTTATCATATACCTTGAATAAAATTCCAACCGGACCTATCCGTTCTCTTTAGGAGTGAATATGAACTCAGCTCACTCCCAAGTCATTGCGCGTGACTTGAGCCCATGCCTTATAATGTGACACCAGTTTACCACAGCTGGTATTCCCTTCAAATTCACCATAGAATCTTCAAACACCATTCTAAAGACTGCTGACATCTAGTGGAAGCTTTAGGAAGTGCAAAATGAACCCTAAGTCACTGAAAACAGTCAAGGCAATCACTTGAAAGGACTACAAGCGCCAGACTTCCCACTTCCTGCTTGGATTTTTCTCCGTTTTTTGCCTGCCATATGAGTTCTGTTATACTCACAGACACCATTCAAACAGTTTTAGAAACGTCAGAGTGTTTTCTGTCCAAATCTACTAATAATATGCATATTCTAGTTTCTGGGACAGAGTAGTAACCTGTTTAAATTGGGTACGTTTTTCATCCGGACGTGAAAATACTGCCCCCTAGCCCTAAGAGGTTTTAATGATTATTATGTTTGGCTTTATCTACGTTTATCATTGTAGGTCGACCATACAGTTGCGTCTGGATTATCTGATAAATCTAGTAGCTGGTTTGGCATTTGTCCATTTTGTTAGTTTAGAACAGATTTCTTTCGTTAGAATTTATTTTAATGTCATTCCTCATATTGTCAATTCCTGTTTTACTTATTATAACATCAAGTAAAATCAAACATGCAATAAAATCAGTGCAGACTATTTTGACCTCATTTGAAGGGATAATAAAGTTATTACCTGATCGACAGATCCATGATATTTGACTAAACTTTGTGTTTACTGGGATGTAAATACAACAATAGTGCATTGACGTCTGTGTATTTGGACCTCATGTTATGGAACATAAAAGTCTTATCTAACAGGTTATGTGACTCTGCATGTACTGTATAGGTGTGTCTGTATAGTCTGGCCTCACCGACTGACTGCTGACTGTAGAGGTTGTTGCGGGTGGAGGCTCCAGGCTGTCTCTCAAAGTGAGGGAGAGAGGTCCTCCAGGCATCTCCAACACATGATTAGGTTTCTGAAGTACCCTCTCCTGGACTGGAAGAGTTACAGAGGGATGAGTTGTTGTTGTACTTGTAGTTGTTGTTGTTATAGTAGTAGTGGTTAAAAAAATAAAAATAAAATCACCAACAAATGTTTCTTAAAAGCACCAAATGGGGTCATTTTTTACCCCAAATTGGTAATGATTGCATAGAGACACTGTCTGTCTAGCAGTAACACGTTTTATTTAATTAACCTTTTGTAACACAAGCATATTTTCTTTTACATTTTCACACGTCGGTTTTTGTATGTTTTGCATGCTTTTAACAGTTATTTTTTTATAAATGTAATCAATAGAAACTTATGAAAAATGTTTGGCTATTCATTCAAAGTGTTGTGTTTCTGTTACGTCTACTCACACTACCCCTCTCCAGCACTCAACTGCGTCAGTCTTCTAACCACAGGTCCTGGCAACCCACCTTTACGCACACCTGGCAACCATTATTACAGACACATGCATCTCATTATGAGTCACATCTGGACAGGGGCGAAAATCTGACATCAACTTTGGAGGGGACAAATACATTACATTTTCTCAAGAGCAATTCTTGAGGGGGACACCAAAAGTAGTGCTGTAACACATAGCCTATGTTGTAATATGTTAAATGTATATTGAGGAACCATAATTACTACTACTGGATAATTGATAGGCACAGTAGTTACCAGAAGGGTTGCACTTTCTGTGCAATGTCAAACTGGACATGGGCCCCTTGAAGTTGGATGAGGTCTTTTGTGAGGTGCACATGGCCTCCGCAGTTCTTACATGAAATACTTTGGTATTGCTCTGTGCCGAATACCTTCTAGACATATACCATTTATTTCCAAAGGATCTGTAAGTATCTGTGACTTTGTACCAGAAGTAGTTGTAACTGACCTTAAAGCTGCAATGTGTAACTTTTTGGGGCGACTGGACCAAATTCACATATAAATGTGAGTTATAGAGTTTTCATTAACATTGAATGATAGTCTAAGAAGCGGTAGATCTGTTCTATGTGCACTATTTATATGCTTCCCTATTTATACCAGCTTCAAACAGATACAATATATTTTAGGTTAGGGAAAATATATTTCAGAGGTTTAGATGGTACAATGATTCTCTAGACAAAGACTGCCATTTTCACCAGAGTAGCTATTTCCCGAGTAAGGGCAGGTAATGTTACTAACCACTGTCTGGGAAAGACATTCCAGTGGGCGAGTTTGTTTTGCATGACCCAGGTGCTCCAAGTGGGTGGGGTTTGCTCATTTTCGATCATTCCATTGGTCCTCCTAAGAAGTGCTCTCCGCTGACCCAGGGCCACGCAAAGCGAACTCACCAAGTATTTTTGTAGAAAACACGTTGCCACCACGTGTTAATGGTCGAGTTCTATTTGCCTGGCCCAGTGCCCCAGAGTTTGCTTATTTTAGTCCCTTCCATTGGTCCTTGTGAAAAAAATCTCCACCCACCCAGGGCACCGGCCATACAAAACGAGCTCCACCACTAGGCAAAAGGGGGCATGAATTGTTGACATAATTGTAATCCAAACCCAACCTTAATTTACTTGTTGTGACGCACAGGTTCTATGCCTTTATGACCAAAATGATCCTATTTACACTTTGTACATTTTGACACTTGATGCCACATAGGCTGCTTTCAAAGGTATTAGTTGGTTTGTAGGGGCAGTTGTTCTTTGTGTTTAAATGGAAAATGCTAAAAATGTGGATGAAAGTACTGTATATTCAAGAATCCGTAATATGGGTAGATTTTTTGGGGCACTTTTTCAGCACTTTTCTACTAACATTTTAAAGATTAAATATACAGTACCTTGCAAAAGTATTCACACCCCTTGGATTTCTCCATATTTTGTTACAAAGTTAAAAAAAAAAAAGAAAAAAGCAAAGATTAATACAAGTTATATAACTCATATATTGTCATTGCATAAGTATTTAGCTCTGTGAGTCAATACGTTAGAAAACACCTTTAGCATCTACAGTTGAGAGACTTCTTGGGTAAGTCTCTAAGAGCTTTGCACACCTGGATTGTGCAATATTTGCCCATTATTCTTTTCAAAATTCTTCAAGCGCTGACAATATTTGCAATGTATTTTCAAGCAGATTTAAGTCAAAACTGTAACTTGGCCACTCAAGAACATTCACTGTCTTCTTGGTAAGTTCCTCCAGTGTAGATTTAGCCAACACAAAGATTTGACTTTGTGTTGGCATGCTGAAAGGTGAATTCCTCTCCCAGACTCTGGTTTTCCTCTAGGATTTTGCCTGTGCTTAGCTCCATCCAGTTTATTTTTATCCTGAAAAACTCCCAGTATTTGCCAAAGTCAAGCATACCCATACCATGATGCAGCCACCACCATGCTTGAAAATAAGGAGGCAGTTAATCAGTGTGGTGTTGGATTTTCCCCCAAAATAAGGCTTTCTTAGGGAAATTGTTTTTATTTCTTTTCTTTTCAAGACCAAAAGCAACAACAACAAAAAGCGTACATTTCAAGCTAAAATCCAACACAATATAGACCATTTTCACTTTGCAGCTGGCCTATCTAAGGGGAAATCGTTCAGTTTTGCTTCCAGGACAAGACTTGTGTCAATAAACGTCAACCTGCCTAGTTTGACTTGTCTGTTTTTTTTCTCTTTCCCAGAATGCAGGAAAGTAAATGTACTAAAGAGGTTGGAAGCACTACTCATACCCCGTAATACCCCGTAATACAAAATGGTGGACGTGATTCAACAACCTGTGTCTTGGACTGCCGGCCCAGCACTCCCTTCTGATACAGCCCCTACAATGCAATGAAGTGTATGGGCATTTTGCTCTGCGAAAGCTTTCACTAGCCAACATTCTTCTTATGAGCAGAAGTGTATAACGTAGCACATTTTGTACTATGTCTATTGATTGTGTTTATTATATGTTTATTACATATGTTTTAATAAAGATATGTTCATTATGTTTAGCTGTGAAGGACCCAGGAAGGGTCAGAGGAATGAGTCCTTAGAAGAGAGCTGCATACAGTAGGTAAATGAAAAGAGTTCCTTATAAGAGGACTTTTAGACCTTAGAACAAAGTGTCTGTCCATGTTATTTTTATGCTTTCACTTCATTTCCAAGCAAGCAAATAAAAGCAACATATTCATATTTGTTGACTGTATTGGTATATTTATGCTATTTATATTTAACCTTTATTTAACCAGGGAAAACCAATTGAGACACAAAGTCTCTTTTGCAAGTGAGACCTGGTCAAGAAAGCAGCAGCAGTCAATACAATATTACAAAATGTAAAACATACAACACTTATATAATGTTCCATTTTCAGTCAAACCTTTGGAGTCCAGAAAATAAGCTCAATACTGAAGATAATGGCAGGGTAGTGTAGTCCCAAATGGAACCATATTACCTTTATAGTGCACTACTCAAAAAAGTGATTGACTAAAAACAGGTCAAAGACAGTACTCCGCTGTGGCCTGCTCGCTCCGGGCGTAGATCTATATCTTTGGTCCTTCCTCCGCGCCTCTTCTTTTGTGGGGTTCTTGGTTCTGGTCTGGTTCTGTGAGAGGTATAAGTGTATAGGGAGGAAGAGGGAGGGAGGTGGAGAGGGGCAAGAGGGATGGGGGTGGAGGAGAATATGTCCATCTGTTTGGGCTGGTGGTGGAGGGGCAGCGATGTGGAGGCAAGGCTGGACAATGATGGCTGGAGAACAGAGGGAATAAAGAGGGCCAAGACCCACCTGACAACAAACCACTCACATCCGTCTATGGATGGATTCCCTAGTGGGGAGGCAAACATGAACAGCCGTCTGAAGAAAGTCATTCTGTTCTGAGTGTATTGTCAAGGTCATGGGTCATTGGGGGACTCCGGGTTTGATCATTTAATTGCAGAGGTGGATGAGGGCCTCTAGCGGGTTGTTTGTGTTGTGAAGGGGGACTAGGAGGGGGAGCCAGTTTCTAGGAAGGAATTGGGGGTTTGGGGAGTTGTGCTGTAAGGTCAGGTGCAGTAAGGACCATGGGGGGACAGATCTGGGCCCGTAGGGGCTAAGCTGGAGTGATCAGGGGTGTTAAAAAATGGGGGGAGGTAGGGAGTGGTATGAGGAAAGGTTTTGGAGGGGATGTGGTTCTTCTGAGGGGGTAGGGGACTTCAGGGGGCCTGCATGCTGGCTTTGGGGTTATGAATCTGGGGTCGTTTTGGTGTCTGGTGTGGTTGGTTGTTTTGTCCTAATTTTCTGTTTGTCATTTGTTGGCTGGATTTGTCATTTGGATTTTGTCGTTTGGATTTTGTTCTGGCCATTGTCGTTCTTCTTCTGCAGTGGAACTCATATACTTTTAGGGAACTCATACACTTCTTTAAGCATCAATGCAGCTACAAAAATGTCAATGTTAAACCACAACCAGGGGCGAAAATCTGACATCAACTTTGGAGGGGACAATTACATTACATTTTCTCAAGAGCAATTCTTGAGGGGGACACCAAAAGTAGTGCTGTAACACATAGCCTATGTTGTAATATGTTAAATGTATATTGAGGAACCATAATTACTACTACTGGATAATTGATAGGTACAGTAGTTAACAGAAGGGTTGTCCCAACTTGTTCAAATGTTTAAATCATCATAATACTACTACTAATAATAGTTATAGCAGTGTTCCTTATCAGTCCAGTATGTCTGCAGGTATTTGTATTTACAACCAGCAATACCAAGAAAGGCCGGTAGGTGGCAATGGTACTGTACACTGTATGGGTGCAGTTTTCGTAAATACAATGAACATGGTGTGATCTCGTCTAAAATAATCTCCATTGAGTAACATCACAAAGTTGTTCTCCGTATTGAATTGACCTTTTAATTTTACTTTTTCTGATACATTTATAAAGTCATTAAATATGTGCCACTGGCCTGAGTCTACTACAATAGCTTTACAAGAACAAAAAGCTAAAAATAAGTACAGTTCTAAAAGCAAAATAACTACTTCAATGAATAACCCAAATAAATCAACCAAAATATCCTTCAGTCTGTGTCTCAACTCTTCAAACAGCAGCTATGGACAATTGTGTCACACAAAGTATGCAATTTTAAATAAAATAACATGAAATAAATAATTAGTAAGTGTACTGTCATGTACTAAAGCCTCCTGAGGACCTCTGCTGCCTCTCCACTGCTGCTACAGGGGTATTTGTTGTGAAAGAGAGGGATCTGCACTGAAAGAGAATCTATGTTCAGCTCTGGGTACTGATCTAGAGACTCATCCAACTCCCCCGTGAGAAGCGCTCTTTCCAACTTTTGCAGTACGTTTAGACTGTCCTGGTCAGCACGGTCGCCAAACTGAACCTCCACACCATCCAACACTTAAAAAAATTCTGCCCTATAGTGATCCACTGCTTTGCCAGCAAATCGTCTTGAGTGTGTCTCAATGGATTCAATGGATTCAATAGAGTCAATCAATGTTGTTGCTTTCTCATACAGTGCAAGGTAGCTTTCGTAATTTCTCTTGCCCCTAAGAGATGACCGCACACACTCGACTGCAGCCTGCATACCAGAGACAGTCTGAGTTTTCTTCTGCAGTGAAATGTTTAGACATTCAAGCTCTCCAAGAACAGCAGAGGCAAGTGTGAGGCCCAACACAGTCTTGCCTTTGCTGAAGTGCTCGAATAAGCCACTGGCAGTTGAAGCTGTCTTGGATGCAGTTTTTGCCATCTCCTCTAGGCTGCTTAGTACCCGCTCATACTGCCCTAGCACAGCTCTAATAGCAGTATTCCGCACAGTCCACCTCGTTGGACATAGGGGTTTCAGGGTGGTCAGATTTGTATCTTTGGACGTGGCAATTGATTCAAACATGCTCTTAAACTTTCCTGACTGGCCATAGAGGACACCTAAATGATGGACCCAAGAAAGGGAATCCCGGATCAGTGGGGAGGCTGTGCAGCCAGCCTGTGTAATCAGATTACACAGTGTGCTCCACAATGCACATAGAGGGCTAATGGCTGCTGCCTCCTCACAATTGCCTGTGCACCTGTGTATTTTCCTGCCATGTTTAGAGTCACCATCGTAGCTCTGCCCACGTAAGCCAGACATGGGCAAATTGAGCCTCAACAACACATCAGTTGCCACTTTCACAATGCCCTCGCCTGTTGTCTCCGACACCCTGTATAGCCCAATAAACTCCTCGTGAGGGACATGGTCATGGTCAACATAACGCAGGCAGACACTCTCCTGTTCAGCACCAGAGACATCTTGAGTACCATCAACAATTACTGAAAATTGTACAATCGGAAGAGACCAAATCTCAGCTGCAATGCCTTGAATGACTGTATTGGCCATGATGTTCAGAATTTCATTCTGTACTCCTAACTACCGGTACCCAAAACTACACAATTAATCAAAACAGCAATACCATTGCCTTAAACAAATCTTAGTTCAGTCACCAGTTTAAGTTGAGAGTGGGGGTATCTATGGCATTTTCCAATTATGTCCCTATTTTACAAGTAAATTTTTTTTTGAACCTTTCATAATGTTGCCAAACAAAGACTCAAACTTACCTGAGACTCCCTGTCTCTGCCAGTCTGTCCCTGCATATCTGTCCCCAACTCTGCTGTCTGTGTGCCATCTGTTGCCTGCTCTGCCTAATGACATCAATGTGAAACATTTCTATTAGCATTTCACTTCTTTCTTATGAACATTTTATCAACTAGTCTTTGAGATATTAGGCTACTAGGGTTCTTACTTTGCGTTTTGGTGTACTGAAAAATACTCTGATGTCCGTCTTTCTTTTTTCTGCCATTTTTCTACCTGGCTGGCTGGCTACACACACAGTGTGTAGGTTATTTACAGTAGGAGATGGGCTTCTATCATCTTATCTTCTATCATTCTATATGGACTTCGATCTAAAAGGTAGCTAGCAAATGTGAAACGGATTAAAATGACGAGTTGACAGCTGTATGAGTTCACCATTTACACAACATATGCTGCAACCTTTTGTAATTTTAATCGTTTGTTTCATATTGGCTGGCTTCCAACAATAGCTGAATTTGCAAAGCTAGTGAGCACCAATTCCGTTTCAGTGGTGTTTGCTATAATCTTTGCTACCCGGGTTAAATAAAGTTGAAATAAAATAAATAAAAGTTCCCTTGCGACAATTTAGCTTTTGCAACGAGACCATTAAATATATTTAAGACCATTGTCTTAAATATATTTAATGGTCTCGTTGCAAAAGCTAAATTAGAAGAGAGTGTAGTTCTGTTCAGTTTGGATTTCAGTTTATCGCTAACCTTATCACAGGGACTTTGAAGCACTAACTTACATCATCTGCATGCTGATCTCGGAATAAATTGACGATAGCAAAGATTCCATCTTTGACGAGGCCACATAAATGGAATAGGTACTAGCTAGCTTAATAGTTAATATTTCCGCGCTAGCTCTGCATATTCAGCTAGTGTGTGTGCGCGATTGACTAGATTAACCTCACGTCAGTTACGTGCATTGAGTGCCTTTCAGACAGTAGATACGGCCTCTCTGTTACGGAGCAAGCTAAGGAACTGGCAGTGGATCAAACCATTGTGAGGCAAAGGGTGGGGGTGTCGCAATCTTTTGAAACTTAAAAACGCGCTATTAAGTGTCTATAATCAGCACAATTGCTTTCATTGCGTATTATTAATATTATTTAAATTACATAGTTATGTTTCAGTGATATATTGGGGGGGACAAATCATATTTTTCCCAGGATGGGGGGTCGTGTCCCCCCCGTCCCCCCCGGGATTTCCGCCCCTGCATCTGGACTTCATTATTCCCTTGATTACTTACCCTTTCTATCACACTCTTGTTGTCAGTCATCAAGTATTGTTGTTTGTGTTTCCATGTCAGACACTTTTCATTTTTTATTATCGATCCATGTTTGTTGTTATTAAACTCACTAACTGCACCTGCTTCCTGACATCTATGTTACAGAATACTACCTCCACAAATGGAAGCAGCGGTTAACCTCTCTGGGCTAGGTGGGACGCTTGCGTCCCACCTACTCAACAGCCAGTGTAATCCCGTGGCGCGATATTCAAATACCTCAAAAATGCAAAAACTTCAATTTTTCAAACATATGACTATTTTACACCATTTTAAAAGACAAGACTCTCGTTAATCTAACCACACTGTCCGATTTCAAAAAGGCTTTACAACGAAAGCAAAACATTAGATTATGTCAGCAGAGTACCAAGCCAGAAATAATCAGACACCCATTTTTCAAGCTAGCATATAATGTCACATAAACCCAAACCACAGCTAAATGCAGCACTAACCTTTGATGATCTTCATCAGATGACAACCCTAGGACATTATGTTATACAATACATGCATGTTTTGTTCAATCAAGTTCATATTTATATCAAAAACCAGCTTTTTACATTAGCATGTGACTAGTATGTGACTAGCATTCCCACGGAACACTGCCGGTGAATTTACTAAATTACTCACGATAAACATTCACAAAAAACGTAACAATTATTTTAAGAATTATAGATACAGAACTCCTCTATGCACTCGATATGTCCGATTTTAAAATAGCTTTTCGGTGAAAGCACATTTTGCAATATTCTCAGTAGATAGCCCGGCATCACAGGGCTAGCTATTTAGACACCCAGCAAGTTTAGCACTCACCAAAGTCAGATTTACTATAAGAAAAATGCTATTACCTTTGCTGTTCTTCGTCAAAATGCACTCCCAGGACTTCTACTTCAATAACAAATGTTGGTTTGGTCCCAAATAATCCATTGTTATATCCAAATAGCGGCGTTTTGTTCGTGCGTTCAAGACACTATCCGAAAGGGTAAATAAGGGTGACGAGCATGGCGCATTTCGTGACAAAAAAATTCTAAATATTACATTACCGTACTTCGAAGCATGTCAACCGCTGTTTAAAATCAATTTTTATGCCATTTTTCTCGTAAAAAAAGCGATAATATTCCGACCGGGAATCTGCGTTTAGGTAAAAAGAGGAAAGAAAATAAAGCATTCGGTCGACTCGTGCACGCGCCTAAGCCCATTGTCCTCTGATCGGCCACTTGCCAAACGCGATAATGTGTTTCAGCCAGAGGCTGCCTCGATATCATTCAGCTTTTTCCCGGGCTCTGAGAGCCTATGGGAGCCGTAGGAAGTGTCACGTTACAGCAAAGATCCTCAGTCTTCAATAAAAAGAGCCAAGATGAACAACAACTTGTCAGACAGGCCACTTCCTGTTCAGAATCTTCTCAGGTTTTTGCCTGCCATATGAGTTCTGTTATACTCACAGACACCATTCAAACAGTTTTAGAAACTTTAGGGTGTTTTATATCCAAAGCCAATAATTATATGCATATCCTAGTTACTGGGCAGGAGTAGTAACCAGATTAAATCGGGTACGTTTTTTATCCGGCCGTGTCAATACTGCCCCCTAGCCCTTACAGGTTAAAAGAACAAACTGCTTTTTTCCCGCGACTGTTGATTCTAGCAATATGTTTTTGTTATCCTTCTATTCGCAATATAGAGTTGTTCTGCTAGAATGATTATACGTATCTATCCTCACACCCTGTCTTCATCTCACTCATAGACAAACACTGCAACCCGTTTTATTATTAGGTTTTACTGCCTGTCTTTTTCGCGATTGTTGACTGAATCCTCCTCACACGCATCACTCATCTCAGCATAGTTACGCTATCTCTCTCGAAACTTTATCTATAGAGGGGACTGTCGATCAGACATTAGGTCGCATACGTATGCAACTATAAACTACTTTCCAGGGGTCGTAAAGCCCTATTTAACAGCCTATTTATCTGTTGCTTCATGTAACTGTTGACACCAATATCTGTATCTCACTTCGCCATATTAGGTCTCACTTCACCCATAGATATCAGAACGAAATCCTTTATTTAGGTACCGACTATCCCCTTATGGTTTTTTGACCCTTTTGCTACGTTATCAGGTCTCACCATAAGCCCTAGTTTAGTTTTATGCAGTGGCCACAGTTGCCCTGGGTCGTTTTCGGACCCTGCTTCATTTTCGAATTCGTCGTTTTGAATTTACAACTAATTCCTGCCTTCCATTCACGCAGAATACTTGATTCCCTTTAAAACCAATTTTTCTCCACGCGAACTTCTGAAGCCAGGTCACCAGCTATAACATTCACCAATTTCAGCGTCTAACACCCAGAGTACATTCAAATCCTCTACTTGCTCCCGCCTTTCACTCTCACATCAATCGCTTTTGCCTTTCACTCACAACAATCGCTTTCTCATCAAATGCCAACACCCAATTGTGTCCCTTATTCCATCATGCAATGCAGACATACAGGTGTATTCCTCATTTCATTATGTAATGCAGACTTATAGGTTCTTCACTCATTTCATCATGCAATGCAGACACACAGGTTTATCACTCACTCCTTATTTAATGTAATCTTACAGGTGCTATTCCCCAAAAGTATGAATAAAGCTTACTAACCTTGTTATTTGCAGCTGAGTTTTTCAATGTTCGTTGAATCTCGTCACCACCTCTGTCGCGTACCAGTTTGCCACCGGCCTGTAAAGAACCCACAGAAAAGGGCCAGGTCTTTGATTTACGGATATTTCATCCGCCCGTGCACGGTTTCGGTGTCTCTTTGGAACGACAGCGACAGTTTTTTGAGATCCGGCTCGAAGGACCAATTGTTAAAGGAATTTTATATCTTGATGATAATAATCAATAATCAATTCGCCTTGACTAATGCCCAAGGTTTGTAAGACAATGGGTTAAAATAATTAGGCAAGGACTCAGCTTTCTGCAAAAGGTTTCTGTAGCTTTATTCAGAGAACGTTCTGGTGTCAGGATAACAAAACAGTCATTATATAGTTCCAGCTTACTTACACACATGCATTTACACACAATCCGTTGGTGACCTGCAACTCCCATTGACTTCTCACGCTGTTTATCACATTCTGGCTCAGCCTGTTCCTTTCCTTCAAGGTTAGGAACTCTTTGAAGTTTTACTCCCTTGACCATCTGCTTCTGTAGCTCTCTATACTAATTGCATACACACATTTCTTTCCCTCTCCAGTGGTTCCTTGACTTTCCGGAACTAATCAGACCAATCGATCCCTACATTGATCATTACATTGATTATTCATTAACCATGCTGTATGACTAATAATTCATCATGGTTTATTGATTACCTTTATTAGATAATTCTCTTATCAACTGTACAGACCTTTTGCAGAAAGCTTAGTCCTTGCCTAATTATTCTTAACCCAGTGTCTTACAAACCTTGGGGATTAGTCAAAGTTTATTATTAATTTATATTTATTTATTATCGTTCCAAGATGGCGTAGCAGTTCAGACGTCCTCTACCCTCCTCTTGTCGTGTCCCGTGTATATATATATATATTTACATATTTTTCTTCACTTATCTTTTTACATTTTTTTCTTCTAAAAACTCAACCTCAAAGCACTCTCCTGCAACCCGCCTCACCAATTTATAAAAGAAAGTATTATTTACCTCATCTGAATTCCACAACAGAAGCTAGCCAGAGGTTAGCCATTTTTCACTGGCTAACGTTGGAGTTCAGCTAGCCACGGTTAGCTGTCCTCAGCTATCCATTAGCTCGAAAAGCTATCGCCAGTTTTGTACAGCGCGACTCAGACCAGAGCATACCGGACCTATTCTCTCTCCTTTCCCCGATTTCTACCGCAGGCTCTGGACATTTACACCTGGATCTTGCAGCTAACTAGCTGCTACCTGAGTGACTATTGGCAACGTCGGTCACGGAATTAACATACATTATTACGGAGCTAGCCAGCTGAAGAGTTCCGTCAGCCACTCGTGGGCTTTTCCTGAGCTAGCCAGCTGAAGTGTCTCCTGGGCTACAATCACCTATCCTGACCCTTTTTACTGCCGATGCGGAGCCCCATCGGGTCTTCACGACTGGACCACCGACGTTATCTGCCCGAGGGAGTTATCCAACTGGCCCCTCCGTCGCGACGTAACCTGATCGCCCATCTGCGGCCGGCTAATCGTCAGCTGTCTTATCGGCTGCGATCTGAATAGGTCTATCGGACACTTTTCTTGGGCCACTATAACTAACTATTTTGCCAACTTGGACAGGTCCCCCCTTCCACACGGAACCCCACAAACCCACAGACGGAAACGCACGAGGTGGCTAAAAACAGACCTCCCTCCATCTTCCACCAGCTTGCTACCTATGGCCCGGCTAGCTGTCTGAATCTCACTGGACCCTTTGTTCACTCAGCTAAGCATGCCTCTCCTTAATGTCAATATGCAATGTCCATTGCTGTTCTGGTTAGTGTTTATTGGCTTATTTCACTGTAGAGCCTCTAGCCCTGCTCATTATACCTTATCCAACCTCTCAGTTCCTCCACCCACACATGCTATGACATCTTCTGGTTTCAATGATGTTTCTAGAGACAATATATCTCTCATAATCACTAAATGCCTAGGTTAACCTCCTCTGTACTCACATCCCACCATACCTTTATCTGTACATTATACCTTGAAGCTATTTTATCGCCCCCAGAAACCTGCTCCTTTTTCTCTCTATTCTGGACGTCACAGACGACCAATTCTTATAGCTTTTAGCCGTACCCTCATACTTATTCTTCTCTGCTCCTCTGGGGATGTAGAGGTGAATCCAGGCCCTGCAGTGCCTGGCTCCACTCCTACTCCCCAGGCGCTCTCTTTTGATGACTTCTGTAACCGTAATAACCTTGGTTTCATGCATGTTAACATTAGAAGCCTCCTCCCTAAGTTTGTTTTATTCACTGCTTTAGCACACTCTGCCAACCCGGATGTCCTAGCTGTGTGTGAATCTTGGCTTAGGAAGTCCACCAAAAACTCTGAAATCTTCATCCCTAACTACAACGTTTTCAGACAAGATAGAACGACCAAAGGGGGCGGTGTTGCAATCTACTGCAGAGATAGCAGGACAGAACTCTGCAGGCTATCCAGGTCTGTACCCAAACAATTTGAACTTCTACTTTTAAAAATCCACCTCTCCAAAAACAAGTCTCTCACCGTTGCCGCCTGCTATAGACCCCCCTCGGCCCCTAGCTGTGCTCTGGACACCATATGTGAACTGATTGCCCCCCATCTATCTTCAGAGCTCGTGCTACTAGGTGACCTAAACTGGGACATGCTTAACACCCCAGCCATCCTACAATCCAAGCTTGATGCCCTCAATCTCACACAAATTATTAATGAACCCACCAGGTACAACTCCAAAGCCGCAAACACTGGCACCCTCATAGATATCATCCTAACCAACATGCCCTCTAAATACACCTCTGCTGTTTTCAAACAAGATCTCAGCGATCACTGCCTCATTGCCTGCACCCGTAATGGGTCAGCGGTCAAACGACCTCCACTCATCACTGTCAAACGCTCCCTGAAACATTTCAACGAGCAAGTCTTTCTAATCGACCTGGCCCTGGTATCCTGGAAGGATATTGACCTCATCCCGTCAGTAGAGGATGCCTGGTTATTTTTTCTAAATGCCTTCCTCACCATCTTAAATAAGCATGCCCCTTTCAAGAAATTTAGAACCAGGAACAGATATAGCCCTTGGTTCTCCCCAGACCTGACTGCCCTTAACCAACACAAAAATATCCTGTGGCGTTCTGCATTAGCATCGAACTGCCCCCGCGATATGCAACTTTTCAGGGAAGTTAGAAACCAATACACACAGGCAGTTAGAAACGCCAAGGCTAGCTTTTTCAAACAGAAATTTGCTTCCTGCAACTCAAACTCTAAAAAGTTCTGGGACATTGTAAAGTCCATGGAGAATAAAAACACCTCCTCCCAACTGCCCACTGCACTGAGGATAGGAAACTCTGTTACCACCGATAAGCCCACTATAATTGAAAATTTCAATAAGCATTTTTCTACGGCTGGCCATGCTTTCCACCTAACTACCCCTACTGCATTCAACAGCACTGCACCCCCCACAGCTACTCGCCCAAGCCTCCCCCATTTCTCCTTCTCCCAAATCCATTCAGCTGATGTTCTGAAAGAGCTGCAAAATCTGGACCCCTACAAATCAGCTGGGCTTGACAATCTGGACCCTTTCTTTCTAAAATTATCTGCGAAATTATTGCAACCCCTATTACTAGCCTGTTCAACCTCTCTTTCGTGTCGTCTGAGATTCCCATAGATTGGAAAGCAGCTGCTGTCATCCCCCTCTTCAAAGGAGGTGACACTCTTGACCCAAATTGCTACAGACCTATATCCATCCTACCCTGCCTTTCTAAGGTCTTCGAAAGCCAAGTCAACAAACAGATTACCTACCATTTCGAATCCCACCGCACCCTCTCCGCTATGCAATCTGGTTTCAGAGCTGGTCATGGGTGCACCTCAGCCACGCTCAAGGTCCTAAACGACATCGTAACTGCCATCGATAAGAAGCAATACTGTGCTGCCGTATTCATTGACCTGGCCAAAGCTTTTGACTCTGTTAATCACCACATCCTCATCGGCAGACTCAGTAGCCTTGGTTTCTCAAACGATTGCGTCGCCTGGTTCACCAACTACTTCTCTGACAGATTTCAGTGTGTCAAATCGGAGGGCCTACTGTCCGGACCTCTGGCAGTCTCTATGGGGGTACCACAGGGTTCAATTCTTGGGCCAACTCTTTTCTCTGTATACATCAATGATGTCGCTCTTGCTGCTGGTGAATCTCTGATCCACCTCTACGCAGACGACACCATTCTGTATACTTCTGGCCCTTCTTTGGACATTGTGTTAACAACCCTCCAGACGAGCTTCAATGCCATTCAACTCTCCTTCCGCGGTCTCCAACTGCTCCTAAACACGAGTAAAACTAAATGCATGCTCTTCAACCAATCGCTGCCTGCACCTGCCCGCCTGTCCAGCATCACTTCTCTGGACGGTTCTAACTTAGAATTTGTGGACAACTACAAATACCTAGGTGTCTGGTTAGACTGTAAACTCTCCTTCCAGACTCACATCAATCATCTCCAATCCAAAGTTAAATCTAGAATTGGCTTCCTATTTCGCAACAAAGCATCCTTCACTCATGCTGCCAAACATACCCTCGACTTCGGCGATGTCATTTACAAAATAGCCTCCAATACCCTACTCAACAAGCTGGATGCAGTCTATCACAGTGCCATCCGTTTTGTCACCAGAGCCCCATATACTACCCACCATTGCGACCTGTACGCTCTCGTTGGCTGGCCTTCGCTTCATAATCGTCGCCAAACACATTGGCTCCAGGTCATCTACAAGACCCTGCTAGGTAAAGTCCCCCCTTATCTCCGCTCACTGGTCACCATAGCAGCACCCACCTGTAGCACGCGCTCCAGCAGGTATATCTCTCTGGTCACCCCTAAAGCCAACTCCTCCTTTGGTCGTCTCTCCTTCCAGTTCTCTGCTGCCAATGACTGGAACGAACTACAAAAATCTCTGAAACTGGAAACACTTATCTCCCTCACTAGCTTTAAGCACCAGCTATCAGAGCAGCTCCCAGATCACTGCACCTGTACATAGCCCATCTATAATTTAGCCCAAACTACTACCTCTTCCCCTACTGTATTTATTTATTTTATTTATTTTGCTCCTTTGCACCATATTATTTATATTTTAACTTTGAACTTTCTTCAAACTACAAATCTACTATTCCAGTGTTTTACTTGCTATACTTTATTTACTTTGCCACCATGGCCTTTTTGCCTTTACCTCCCTTATGTCACATCATTTGCTCACATTGTATATAGTCTTATTTTTTTCTACTGCATCATTGATTGCATGTTGTTTTACTCCATGTGTAACTCTGTGTTTTTGTATGTTGTCGAACTGCTTTGCTTTATCTTGGCCAGGTCGCAATTGTAAATGAGAACTTGTTCTCAACTTGCCTACCTGGTTAAATAAAGGTGAAATAAAAAATAAATAAATAAAAATTGTTTGTTAATTATTGTCATTGGCATTCAAAATTCCCTTAACACGCACCAGCTGTTATTGACAAATAGACACACACCCCTGCCCCTCATCTTACCAGATGTAGCTTCTCTGTCCTGCCGGTGCATGAAAAATACCTCCAGCTCTATTTTATCCGTGTCGTCATTCAGCCACAACTCGGTGAAACATAAGATATTATAATTGTTTATGTCCCGTTGGAAGTATAATCTTGATCGTAGGTCATCCATTTTATTTTCCAAAGAATGCACGTTGGCCAATAGAACGGACGGCAGTGGATGTTTACTCACTCGCCAACAAATTCTCAGAAGGCAGCCTGACCTCTGCCCTCTTTTACTCCATCTTTTCTTCATGCAAATGGCGGGGATTTGGGCCCGTTCCTGAGAAAGCAGTATATCCTTCGCATCGGACTTGTTAATGAAAAATGATTCTTCCAGTTCAAGTTGAGTAATCACTGTTCTGATGTCCAGAAGTTATTTTCGTTCATAAGGGACAGTAGCAGCAACATTATGTACAACATCAGTAAAAAAAAGAAGTTACAAATAGCACAAAAAAACTATCAAAATAGCACAGTTGGTTAGGAGCATGTAAAATATCAGCCATCCTCTCCGGTGCCATTCTATTTCATATTTATCACATGTTGTGGTCAGGGGCGGAAATCCCGGGGGGGACGGGGGGGACACGACCCCCCCATCCTGGGAAAAATATGATTTGTCCCCCCCAATATGTCACTGAAACATAACTATGTAATTTAAATAATATTAATAATACGCAATGAAAGCAATTGTGCTGATTATAGACACTTAATAGCGCGTTTTTAAGTTTCAAAAGATTGCGACACCCCCACCCTTTGCCTCACAATGGTTTGATCCACTGCCAGTTCCTTAGCTTGCTCCGTAACAGAGAGGCCGTATCTACTGTCTGAAAGGCACTCAATGCACGTAACTGACGTGAGGTTAATCTAGTCAATCGCGCACACACACTAGCTGAATATGCAGAGCTAGCGCGGAAATATTAACTATTAAGCTAGCTAGTACCTATTCCATTTATGTGGCCTCGTCAAAGATGGAATCTTTGCTATCGTCAATTTATTCCGAGATCAGCATGCAGATGATGTAAATTAGTGCTTCAAAGTCCCTGTGATAAGGTTAGCGATAAACTGAAATCCAAACTGAACAGAACTACACTCTCTTCTAATTTAGCTTTTGCAACGAGACCATTAAATATATTTAAGACAATGGTCTTAAATATATTTAATGGTCTCGTTGCAAAAGCTAAATTGTCGCAAGGGAACTTTTATTTATTTTATTTCAACTTTATTTAACCCGGGTAGCAAAGATTATAGCAAACACCACTGAAACGGAATTGGTGCTCACTAGCTTTGCAAATTCAGCTATTGTTGGAAGCCAGCCAATATGAAACAAACGATTAAAATTACAAAAGGTTGCAGCATATGTTGTGTAAATGGTGAACTCATACAGCTGTCAACTCGTCATTTTAATCCGTTTCACATTTGCTAGCTACCTTTTAGATCGAAGTCCATATAGAATGATAGAAGATAAGATGATAGAAGCCCATCTCCTACTGTAAATAACCTACACACTGTGTGTGTAGCCAGCCAGCCAGGTAGAAAAATGGCAGAAAAAAGAAAGACGGACATCAGAGTATTTTTCAGTACACCAAAACGCAAAGTAAGAACCCTAGTAGCCTAATATCTCAGACTAGTTGATAAAATGTTCATAAGAAAGAAGTGAAATGCTAATAGAAATGTTTCACATTGATGTCATTAGGCAGAGCAGGCAACAGATGGCACACAGACAGCAGAGTTGGGGACAGATATGCAGGGACAGACTGGCAGAGACAGGGAGTCTCAGGTAAGTTTGAGTCTTTGTTTGGCAACATTATGAAAGGTTCTAATTTTTTTTAACTTGTAAAATAGGGACATAATTGGAAAATGCCATAGATACCCCCACTCTCAACTTAAACTGGTGACTGAACTAAGATTTGTTTAAGGCAATGGTATTGCTGTTTTGATTAATTGTGTAGTTTTGGGTACCGGTAGTTAGGAGTACAGAATGAAATTCTGAACATCATGGCCAATACAGTCATTCAAGGCATTGCAGCTGAGATTAGGTCTCTTCCGATTGTACAATTTTCAGTAATTGTTGATGGTACTCAAGATGTCTCTGGTGCTGAACAGGAGAGTGTCTGCCTGCGTTATGTTGACCATGACCTTGTCCCTCACGAGGAGTTTATTGGGCTATACAGGGTGTCGGAGACAACAGGCGAGGGCATTGTGAAAGTGGCAACTGATGTGTTGTTGAGGCTCAATTTGCCCATGTCTGGCTTACGTGGGCAGAGCTACGATGGTGACTCTAAACATGGCAGGAAAATACACAGGTGCACAGGCAATTGTGAGGAGGCAGCAGCCATTAGCCCTCTATGTGCATTGTGGAGCACACTGTGTAATCTGATTACACAGGCTGGCTGCACAGCCTCCCCACTGATCCGGGATTCCCTTTCTTGGGTCCATCATTTAGGTGTCCTCTATGGCCAGTCAGGAAAGTTTAAGAGCATGTTTGAATCAATTGCCACGTCCAAAGATACAAATCTGACCACCCTGAAACCCCTATGTCCAACGAGGTGGACTGTGCGGAATACTGCTATTAGAGCTGTGCTAGGGCAGTATGAGCGGGTACTAAGCAGCCTAGAGGAGATGGCAAAAACTGCATCCAAGACAGCTTCAACTGCCAGTGGCTTATTCGAGCACTTCAGCAAAGGCAAGACTGTGTTGGGCCTCACACTTGCCTCTGCTGTTCTTGGAGAGCTTGAATGTCTAAACATTTCACTGCAGAAGAAAACTCAGACTGTCTCTGGTATGCAGGCTGCAGTCGAGTGTGTGCGGTCATCTCTTAGGGGCAACAGAAATTACGAAAGCTACCTTGCACTGTATGAGAAAGCAACAACATTGATTGACTCTATTGAATCCATTGAATCCATTGAGACACACTCAAGACGATTTGCTGGCAAAGCAGTGGATCACTATAGGGCAGAATTTTTTTAAGTGTTGGATGGTGTGGAGGTTCAGTTTGGCGACCGTGCTGACCAGGACAGTCTAAACGTACTGCAAAAGTTGGAAAGAGCGCTTCTCACGGGGGAGTTGGATGAGTCTCTAGATCAGTACCCAGAGCTGAACATAGATTCTCTTTCAGTGCAGATCCCTCTCTTTCACAACAAATACCCCTGTAGCAGCAGTGGAGAGGCAGCAGAGGTCCTCAGGAGGCTTTAGTACATGACAGTACACTTACTAATTATTTATTTCATGTTATTTTATTTAAAATTGCATACTTTGTGTGACACAATTGTCCATAGCTGCTGTTTGAAGAGTTGAGACACAGACTGAAGGATATTTTGGTTGATTTATTTGGGTTATTCATTGAAGTAGTTATTTTGCTTTTAGAACTGTACTTATTTTTAGCTTTTTGTTCTTGTAAAGCTATTGTAGTAGACTCAGGCCAGTGGCACATATTTAATGACTTTATAAATGTATCAGAAAAAGTAAAATTAAAAGGTCAATTCAATACGGAGAACAACTTTGTGATGTTACTCAATGGAGATTATTTTAGACGAGATCACACCATGTTCATTGTATTTACGAAAACTGCACCCATACAGTGTACAGTACCATTGCCACCTACCGGCCTTTCTTGGTATTGCTGGTTGTAAATACAAATACCTGCAGACATACTGGACTGATAAGGAACACTGCTATAACTATTATTAGTAGTAGTATTATGATGATTTAAACATTTGAACAAGTTGGGACAACCCTTCTGTTAACTACTGTACCTATCAATTATCCAGTAGTAGTAATTATGGTTCCTCAATATACATTTAACATATTACAACATAGGCTATGTGTTACAGCACTACTTTTGGTGTCCCCCTCAAGAATTGCTCTTGAGAAAATGTAATGTAATTGTCCCCTCCAAAGTTGATGTCAGATTTTCGCCCCTGGTTGTGGTTTAACATTGACATTTTTGTAGCTGCATTGATGCTTAAAGAAGTGTATGAGTTCCCTAAAAGTATATGAGTTCCACTGCAGAAGAAGAACGACAATGGCCAGAACAAAATCCAAACGACAAAATCCAAATGACAAATCCAGCCAACAAATGACAAACAGAAAATTAGGACAAAACAACCAACCACACCAGACACCAAAACGACCCCAGATTCATAACCCCAAAGCCAGCATGCAGGCCCCCTGAAGTCCCCTACCCCCTCAGAAGAACCACATCCCCTCCAAAACCTTTCCTCATACCACTCCCTACCTCCCCCCATTTTTTAACACCCCTGATCACTCCAGCTTAGCCCCTACGGGCCCAGATCTGTCCCCCCATGGTCCTTACTGCACCTGACCTTACAGCACAACTCCCCAAACCCCCAATTCCTTCCTAGAAACTGGCTCCCCCTCCTAGTCCCCCTTCACAACACAAACAACCCGCTAGAGGCCCTCATCCACCTCTGCAATTAAATGATCAAACCCGGAGTCCCCCAATGACCCATGACCTTGACAATACACTCAGAACAGAATGACTTTCTTCAGACGGCTGTTCATGTTTGCCTCCCCACTAGGGAATCCATCCATAGACGGATGTGAGTGGTTTGTTGTCAGGTGGGTCTTGGCCCTCTTTATTCCCTCTGTTCTCCAGCCATCATTGTCCAGCCTTGCCTCCACATCGCTGCCCCTCCACCACCAGCCCAAACAGATGGACATATTCTCCTCCACCCCCATCCCTCTTGCCCCTCTCCACCTCCCTCCCTCTTCCTCCCTATACACTTATACCTCTCACAGAACCAGACCAGAACCAAGAACCCCACAAAAGAAGAGGCGCGGAGGAAGGACCAAAGATATAGATCTACGCCCGGAGCGAGCAGGCCACAGCGGAGTACTGTCTTTGACCTGTTTTTAGTCAATCACTTTTTTGAGTAGTGCACTATAAAGGTAATATGGTTCCATTTGGGACTACACTACCCTGCCATTATCTTCAGTATTGAGCTTATTTTCTGGACTCCAAAGGTTTGACTGAAAATGGAACATTATATAAGTGTTGTATGTTTTACATTTTGTAATATTGTATTGACTGCTGCTGCTTTCTTGACCAGGTCTCACTTGCAAAAGAGACTTTGTGTCTCAATTGGTTTTCCCTGGTTAAATAAAGGTTAAATATAAATAGCATAAATATACCAATACAGTCAACAAATATGAATATGTTGCTTTTATTTGCTTGCTTGGAAATGAAGTGAAAGCATAAAAATAACATGGACAGACACTTTGTTCTAAGGTCTAAAAGTCCTCTTATAAGGAACTCTTTTCATTTACCTACTGTATGCAGCTCTCTTCTAAGGACTCATTCCTCTGACCCTTCCTGGGTCCTTCACAGCTAAACATAATGAACATATCTTTATTAAAACATATGTAATAAACATATAATAAAAACAATCAATAGACATAGTACAAAATGTGCTACGTTATACACTTCTGCTCATAAGAAGAATGTTGGCTAGTGAAAGCTTTCGCAGAGCAAAATGCCCATACACTTCATTGCATTGTAGGGGCTGTATCAGAAGGGAGTGCTGGGCCGGCAGTCCAAGACACAGGTTGTTGAATCACGTCCACCATTTTGTATTACGGGGTATGAGTAGTGCTTCCAACCTCTTTAGTACATTTACTTTCCTGCATTCTGGGAAAGAGAAAAAAAACAGACAAGTCAAACTAGGCAGGTTGACGTTTATTGACACAAGTCTTGTCCTGGAAGCAAAACTGAACGATTTCCCCTTAGATAGGCCAGCTGCAAAGTGAAAATGGTCTATATTGTGTTGGATTTTAGCTTGAAATGTACGCTTTTTGTTGTTGTTGCTTTTGGTCTTGAAAAGAAAATAAATAAAAACAATTTCCCTAAGAAAGCCTTATTTTGGGGGAAAATCCAACACCACACTGATTAACTGCCTCCTTATTTTCAAGCATGGTGGTGGCTGCATCATGGTATGGGTATGCTTGACTTTGGCAAATACTGGGAGTTTTTCAGGATAAAAATAAACTGGATGGAGCTAAGCACAGGCAAAATCCTAGAGGAAAACCAGAGTCTGGGAGAGGAATTCACCTTTCAGCATGCCAACACAAAGTCAAATCTTTGTGTTGGCTAAATCTACACTGGAGGAACTTACCAAGAAGACAGTGAATGTTCTTGAGTGGCCAAGTTACAGTTTTGACTTAAATCTGCTTGAAAATACATTGCAAATATTGTCAGCGCTTGAAGAATTTTGAAAAGAATAATGGGCAAATATTGCACAATCCAGGTGTGCAAAGCTCTTAGAGACTTACCCAAGAAGTCTCAACTGTAGATGCTAAAGGTGTTTTCTAACGTATTGACTCAGAGAGCTAAATACTTATGCAATGACAATATATGAGTTATATAACTTGTATTAATCTTTGCTTTTTTCTTTTTTTTTTTTACTTTGTAACAAAATATGGAGAAATCCAAGGGGTGTGAATACTTTTGCAAGGTACTGTATATTTAATCTTTAAAATGTTAGTAGAAAAGTGCTGAAAAAGTGCCCCAAAAAATCTACCCATATTACGGATTCTTGAATATACAGTACTTTCATCCACATTTTTAGCATTTTCCATTTAAACACAAAGAACAACTGCCCCTACAAACCAACTAATACCTTTGAAAGCAGCCTATGTGGCATCAAGTGTCAAAATGTACAAAGTGTAAATAGGATCATTTTGGTCATAAAGGCATAGAACCTGTGCGTCACAACAAGTAAATTAAGGTTGGGTTTGGATTACAATTATGTCAACAATTCATGCCCCCTTTTGCCTAGTGGTGGAGCTCGTTTTGTATGGCCGGTGCCCTGGGTGGGTGGAGATTTTTTTCACAAGGACCAATGGAAGGGACTAAAATAAGCAAACTCTGGGGCACTGGGCCAGGCAAATAGAACTCGACCATTAACACGTGGTGGCAACGTGTTTTCTACAAAAATACTTGGTGAGTTCGCTTTGCGTGGCCCTGGGTCAGCGGAGAGCACTTCTTAGGAGGACCAATGGAATGATCGAAAATGAGCAAACCCCACCCACTTGGAGCACCTGGGTCATGCAAAACAAACTCGCCCACTGGAATGTCTTTCCCAGACAGTGGTTAGTAACATTACCTGCCCTTACTCGGGAAATAGCTACTCTGGTGAAAATGGCAGTCTTTGTCTAGAGAATCATTGTACCATCTAAACCTCTGAAATATATTTTCCCTAACCTAAAATATATTGTATCTGTTTGAAGCTGGTATAAATAGGGAAGCATATAAATAGTGCACATAGAACAGATCTACCGCTTCTTAGACTATCATTCAATGTTAATGAAAACTCTATAACTCACATTTATATGTGAATTTGGTCCAGTCGCCCCAAAAAGTTACACATTGCAGCTTTAAGGTCAGTTACAACTACTTCTGGTACAAAGTCACAGATACTTACAGATCCTTTGGAAATAAATGGTATATGTCTAGAAGGTATTCGGCACAGAGCAATACCAAAGTATTTCATGTAAGAACTGCGGAGGCCATGTGCACCTCACAAAAGACCTCATCCAACTTCAAGGGGCCCATGTCCAGTTTGACATTGCACAGAAAGTCAGCAGGACCATTGGAGAGCAGACAGACTATGAGCTGAAGCCAGAGTCTGGAAAGCACTCAATCTCAAGTAGATCTGATGTCACCCATAGTTACTTGTTCATAAATTGCATGTTCACTTTTCTCCTCGACTTCAATAAATAATCCAGATTTGGAAAAGTCAATGCTCAGTGAATTGAATGACTTTAATGTAAATTAACGTGACGTTGCCTTTTTTGGCTGAGCAGTATTTCTGTCTGTAATAATGCCATTTTGTGGGGGAAAAAACTCATTCTGATTGGCTGAGCCTGGCTCCCCAGTGGGTGGGCCTATGCCCTCTAAGGCCCACCCATGGTTGCACCCCTGCCTATTCATGTGAAATCCATAGATTTGGACATTATTCATTTATTTCAATTGACCGATTTCTTTATATGAACTGTAACTCAGTAAAATCTTTGAACTCGTTTCATTTATATTTAGTCAAAAAAAAAATGTAAAGAAGAAAAAAATTACTTGGTTCAACTGCTTACTAAACTTCATCTGCTTTTATCCTCGTAGCCATATGTAGTATCTTGTAATCTACTACAAAAACTCCCCCCTACAGAAGACACCTTCATCCAATTACTTTTGTGTAATGTAATGGAACTGAGAGTCATGATCAAAGACTAGGAGCGATTATGCATAAAAGGAGCATTTACAATAAATCCAACCAGGTCTAATAGCTGAAGTGAATGATATTATATATAGCCTATCAATGTGGGATGACGTCTAACCACTGCAACAGGACTGAGTGAATCAAGATGCCAACAGTGACGTGCGATGCAGTGATGAGAAACAAAAGTACAGAAATAGGGGAAAGCGAGGTGTGTCGTCACACTTTTCACGCTGTCTAACATTTACTGGACACAATACATCACAATGGTATAAATGTCATACCAAATGAAAGAAGGAAGTCTTGGGCACACATTTTGTATTCATTACATCTTCAGATCTTATTTCAGTATGGACTTGTAGACCGTTAAATAGGGAGTGTGCACTTGTGACAATTTGCCCCATCAGCGGGTAAATTGTCACATTACGTCGGGTAAGTTGTCACATTGGATTATCAACAAATAAGAACACAACTAATTAATTGTGAATATCAAAATAAAAACAATCATGCCTAGAGAATCTGGCAAATCATGTCTATCAATCAAAACAATGTCGTGTCTTTGGCATCATTAAAACTGAAGACATATTTATCAAATAAGTCTCTAATTATTATTACACGATTAACCTGATTAATCATGTAACTGTAATTAACTAGGAAGTCGGGGCACCAAGGAAAATATTCAGATTACAAAGTTATAATTTTCCTAATATAACTTTCAGATATTTTAATATCTGATCAATTAGTCTTCTAATTAATGAATTATTATTTACCTCACGCCAGTCTCATTCCAAACGTCGTAAATTGTTGGTCATCTGCACAAACCCAGTCTTCACTATGAGTCATCCATACATCATTTATTTACTAACTAAGTAATTCACAGAAATGCATAACAAACAGTAGATATCGTTACAAAGAAATGATAGAGGAATGTGCCCTAGTGGGCTAAACCGGCATGGCGGCTTCTTAGACAAAAGGGGAGTGGGGGGGGTCAACTGAAAAGGCACTACAGAGTTGATCATTCTAACAATTGAAATGCTAATCCTTTGCACCTGAACGCTCACTCATTCGGGAACAATTGCAATCAATATATATATTTACGCTCAGTGTGTCGTCGGGATCTCTGTTGAAAAGTTTGTTTCTGTTGGAGAGTCTGTCCGCCTTCTCTCTCTGTCGTGGTTAGAATGGGTAGTTCAGAGTGACATTCATTAATGTCATTATCGGACAGAAACAGCCTTTTGCTAGATTGCGCCGTTTTCTTCCATTGCAAGCTGGTTTTTTAACTTGTAAAATAGGGACATAATTGGAAAATGCCATAGATACCCCCACTCTCAACTTAAACTGGTGACTGAACTAAGATTTGTTTAAGGCAATGGTATTGCTGTTTTGATTAATTGTGTAGTTTTGGGTACCGGTAGTTAGGAGTACAGAATGAAATTCTGAACATCATGGCCAATACAGTCATTCAAGGCATTGCAGCTGAGATTAGGTCTCTTCCGATTGTACAATTTTCAGTAATTGTTGATGGTACTCAAGCTGGTTTTTGGGGCCAGCTTTTGGATATGGCCGGATGTCCTCTAGAGTTGTCTGCTGTCAGAAATGGGATTGCTGGGCAAGGCTGAGCTGGTGCCAGCATAAGAACTGGGCAGGTCTTTGTCTGAGCTTGTGCTAGGCAGGGCTGGAATGGTGCTGGGGCCTGGCAGGTTGGTGCTGGGGCCTGGCAGGACTGAAATGGTGCTGGGGCCTGGCAGGTTGGTGCTGGGGCCTGGCAGACCTGGAATGTTGCTGGGGCGATCTGTAACGTAGGATGGCGCAAACTCGGTTTCCAGAAATACATGCCTGTTGTAAGGTTGTACCCCAGCCACCCTAAAGCCAGCCTGAATGTTCAAGGGGGTTGCAGCCAGAGGATAGGTGATTGCCACAATCTCAGAAATGTCATAAATTGACATTGTCTTCCTGGTATTGTTCCTCATACAGGCATCACACACGTTGATGTGCCTCTTTAGCGGCCTGTAGACAGACCTGTTTAAGGGTCGAAGCTGATGAGAGCAATGGGGTGGGAATAACAGCATAATTATACAATTTTCTTTGGCATAATTGAGTCCATCAATGGACAGATGAGGCTCGTGGTTTTGTCCAAAAGGAATAAACAGGGCTTGTCCTTTGAGCACTTCGTATGCTCGACCAAATGTTTCAGGAAGTCAACAAAGTGCACATATTTCATTCACCCAGAGGGATTTGCTCCTCCTTTGCTGCCAGGTGGCCTGTTGATCAGGAAATGATTGCAGAAGTTTACACGGGGGAATCTAAAATATGGAGGTATACTATTCCATGTGGCTGAGACAGCACAGGCCAGTGTGACGAGGGTTCCCTTTTCAGCAGAGGTCAGTGACCCTACTTGTTTGAATCCACGTCTGCCCACCACTCTGTCAGGTTTATGTACAGTGGTCACCCCAGTTTCATCGACATTTCATATGTCTCCTGGTCCAAACTGATATCTCTGTAGCACTTCTGCTACATTGTCGAAGAAAGCATTAAGAGCTGATTACACAATATCACAATGTTTTTTGAGCATGTTCTATGTATACTGGGGCAAGTTGTCACATGTGTAGACTTGCCCCAAACTGACGTGTGCTAATGTTGCCTAAATCTCAATGTTAGCTCAACATAGGACTGCAGCTAAAGTATAAAAAAAACGGTATTGTCTCCTCTACTCAGTGCAAAATTATAATTTTGGACATTCATACCTAACAAAGTTTTATTGCATAAAATGTAAAGTGACCATTTTTTACTTTTGAAGGGGAAAAATAGGAACTTGTGCACACCTCAGATTAGAGTGACCTTGACCACATGTGAACAGGAAGTTGACCATAGAACATGTAGTCACACAAAGTAGCTATTTGATTTTTGAGATAGCGCCTCTAGTGTTGGAGGTATGAACAGTTTGACAATTTAACCGTGTGACAACTTACCTCGCTCCCCCTTATTTAGGTGAGAGATGTCGGCTGTGCGAGTAGCCAGCCATAGGCTACGCGCTTGGCAGGAGCTGGGAGAAGCTACAGTATAGCTTCCCCGGCGATTGTAATAGAATATATGCCTACTGCGGACAAGTGAAGGTCCGGAGGTCCAGTTCGTGCATCGATTTTGGCAGAGAGAATGGATATATAATGTCTCAGTCATAAGAATGAGGGGGTGTAGGCGTGTTTTGCATTTGATTTGGAACCGGGCTGTCTCCAAAGCGTGAGTCCGGTGCTCAGCTCTGTCCGAAAACAAAAGTGAGGTAATTAAGCACATGTAGTAATTAGTAGGATTCTGTGTTTTCCCATGCAAAGGGAAAACTTATTTATTTTGATAAAAAAAACACTATCTGCCTTCACAATGAAAACTAGTTTGAAAATTCTAACATTTATTTGATGTAAAAGAGATATGTTTCTGGACATGCACCATGCTGCCTTGTTGACATGACCGAGCAGTGAAGATGACTGTTAATTTGAGAAAGGTGGTACTCCCTTCACGCTTTCGTCCGATGACCAAATGCCCGGTTCAACTTGGGCCAGCGTAAAATAATTACCTCGTCATACACAGAGCAAAACAGTGGGCTGTCAAGCTCCCGCCTATTCCTCTTTGGATTGGTGGATACTTTGGATTATTTGAAATCTGTTTTTAAATATTCAATGAGGGTGTTGACATCAACCGCCTGTATTCAATGGAGAGTGAGACGCTATACTAGCCTAATGAATATGCATAGACCGTTTCGAATATCAACAGGGACAACTATGATATAAAGTGTTTTTTCTCAAAGTTGCCGGGATGTCATGTGCATCACATAGTACACTCTTAACAACCTCAGCATTACGAAACTTCTATTAGATCAAATAAGCCTCACGTATCAAAAAAAAAAAAAAAATGTATCTGGACTAAATTCGACACCCATTGACCCATATTCAAAAACTCCTCACTTGCTTAATAATTAATGATCTGCTTAACATGGATAGATTTTGGGCGGAGTAAACCCTCTTGCTTCTCGCTTCCCCTTTTCCTCTGATTTGGGAAAATGTTCACCTGTTTGAATAGCCTAAAGTTATCAACTAGGCGATCATGATTCTACAGTACTGCGTGGATAGTGAAATGAGAGGAGGTAGGCTAATTAAATTAGAGCAATAGTCTAAGTTGGTAGAGCATGGTGTTTGCAACGCCAGGGTTGTGGGTTCGATTCCCACAGGGGACCAGTATGGGAAAAAAAAAAAAAATGTATGAAATGTATGCATTCACTACTGTAAGTCGCTCTGGATAAGAGCGTCTGCTAAATTATTAAAATGTAAATGTAAATGTAATGTAAAATGTCTTAATTTAAGTTTAGGGTTAGGATTAACATCAGATTTTATGATGTTGTGGCTATGCCAGCTAGTGACCACCCACTGGGCACAGACGTCAATTCAACCTCTATTCCACGTTGGTTCAATGCAATTTCATTGAAATGTCATGTAAACAACGTTGATTCAACCAGTGTGTTCCCAGTTGACACTGCAGAGCTGCCTCCAGAACAAGATTCATGACAAAAAGCGCTAACTTGCTACACTTTTTTTTTTTTATAACAATCCCGTCGGCCATATGTTTGACACTCATGCCGTAGACTGTCTCTCTTAAATGTTAATCATTAACCATGATCTGTCTAGCATTGTCCCAGATCAGTTTGTGCTGTTTTGCTTTCTTGGCATGAAAACAAACAGATCTGGGACAAGGAAATTATCTCGCTAAGAAAAGGCAATAGCATCATTTCGTTTGGATTGCTATCTATTACCTTTTGGTTGATCTCTCCACCAGAATCTTCACCGGGGGGTCATTTGGGTCCAGGCAAAGTTGACGTCCATTTTTGAGTGTGATACTAAAATAATTAAAGGGAGATTGTCTGTACTCCATAGACTTCTTTCAAGGTCAGGAATTACCAGCTATTCCTTTAATGCATTATCTTCAAGATGTGCACCAGTACCTTTGTTCTGTGTTCCTGTGAGCAAATTATGAAACGTCCACCTTTTCTTATTGTAAGTAACATTTATAAATGTCAAAACATGTAACCTGATGATCAGCTATCAATGTGTTGATTTATCAGTTGAGGGACGATTCCAAAAAACTTTTTTTAAATGTATTTTGTACTTTTTACTTATTCTGAGAAGAAAATTGATTAACAATCATAAACATTATTGATTATAAATGCTATTATGTTGATTTATCAGTTGAGGGAGTTACTCACATGACTTCAGTCTTTGAACAGTACGGACGAGGAGGGAGATGCAGCACTCTCTTCAGATTCCTGAACGGAATACGACCAGTCTGCACGTTGGGGCAAAGGCAGCGTAGAACCCGTGGGTGTCTTTTCCCTATACAGAGGTAGGGTGGAAAGCACAATGGCTTTGTCCTACATTTCTTGGTTACATTTCAGTGTTTATTTTGCATGATGGAAGATGATATTAGAAATACATGCATAAATATATGGGTATTGGTTAGGGTTAGAGTTAGGTTAAGGGTTACTGCTGTATATACAGTGTAACAACGAGTAGTAGTTACAATAGTTATTACTGTATACACATGATAATAACACCGTAATAAGAACACTGTCATGTAAAGAGTCACCGACACTATTGGAATGTTGATCAGTTGGGAAAACTTCAAATGAAAGTAACCAGGTTATATATTCAATAAAGTAATAAACTATCATGCACTAGTATAAAAATAGTAAAATAGTAGTAATGAATTAGTAATTACGTATACAATATTAAGTAAAAATTGGATGATTATTTACCTTCAGTTGCTGAGAAGATTGCCAGGAGGGTGAGCAGAACGATGGTTATGCTTGCAGTGTTCATGGTGATATCCCTTTACATGCAACGCTGTGGAAGGCTGCTGTAGTATGGGTCTCCAATGATGATTCTGTTGTCGGTTGAGGGTGCCCTGGTTTTTATGGAAATCATGTGGTTTAGCAAATAGAAGAGAGAGCTGCTGAACAGTGTACTCAAGCTTGGAATTCAATGCAGGCAGTTTCATGTCACCCCAAAGCCAACATGTCTCTCTTTCTCTCTGTATTTGACTATTGTCTTTGGGGGCCTGTGAAAACATATATATTTTTAGACTTGAACCTGACTGCAGCATTTGGAAGCTATGTGGGTGCTTTTCTTCTGGAGGGCCCTGGTCAAAAGTAGTACACTTAAAGGAAAATACCAATCAAAAACTATATTTTGGAATTTGTTTCATTAGTCCACTGTTGATACAGTCCCAAAATGTTTTGCATGTGAGCAATCAAGTTTAAGATATAGACTTTTCAGAATAGAGAAAGTGTCAAAGTATGATGCATTTTAATTTTGAGGTAGGGATTTTTTTTATTTTTTTTTATTTCACCTTTATTTTACCAGGTAGGCTAGTTGAGAACAAGATCTCATTTGCAACTGCGACCTGGCCAAGATAAAGCAAAGCAGTTCGACACATACAACAACACAGAGTTACACATGGAATAAACAAACATACAATCAATAATACAGTAGAAATGTCTGTATACAGCATGTGCAAATGAGGTTGGATAAGAGAGGTAAGCCAAGAAATAGGCCATGGTGGCGAAGTAATTACAATATAGCAATTAAACACTGGAATGGTAGAATGTGCAGAAGACGAATGTGCAAGTAGAGATACTGGGGTGCAAAGGAGCAAGATAAATAAATAAATACAGTATGGGGATGAGGTAGATTGGATGGGCTATTTACAGATGAGCTTTGTACAGGTGCAGTGATCTGTGAGCTGCTCTGACAGCTGCTGCTTAAAGCTAGTGAGGGAGGTATGAGTCTCCAGCTTTAGTGATTTTTGCAATTCGTTCCCGTCATTGGCAGCAGAGAACTTGAAGGAGAGGCGGCCAAAGGAAGAAATGGCTTTGGGAATGACCAGTGAGATATACCTGCTGGAGTGCGTGCTAGGGGTGGGTGCTGCTATGTGGTGACCAGTGAGCTGTGATCAGGCAGGGCTTTACCTAGCAGAGACTTGTAGATGACCTGGAGCCAGTGGGTTTGGCGACAAGTATGAAGCGAGGGCCAGCCAACAAGAGCGTACTGGTTGCAGTGGTGGGTAGTATATGGGGCTTTGGTGACAAAACGGATGGCACTGTGATAGACTGCATCCAATTTGTTGAGTAGATTGTTGGAGGCTATTTTGTAAATGACATCTCCAAAGTCGAGGATTGGTAGGATGGTCAGTTTTACGAGGGTATGTTTGGCAGCATGAGTGAAGGATGCTTTGTTGCGAAATAGGAAGCCGATTCTAGATTTCATTTGGGATTGGAGATGTTTAATGTGAGTCTGGATGGAGAGTTTACAGTCTAACCAGACACCTAGGTATTTGTAGTTGTCCACATATTCTAAGTCAGATCCGTCCAGAGTAGTGATACTGGAGGGGCGGGCAGGTGCGGGCAGCGATCGGTTGAAGAGCATGCATTTAGTTTTACTTAAAGAGCAGTTGGAGGCCACAGAAGGAGAGTTGTATGCCATTGAAGCTCGTCTGGACGTAAGTTAACACAGTGTCCAAAGAAGGGCCAAAGGTATACAGAATGGTGTCGTCTGCATAGAGGTGGATCAAAGAATCACCAGCAAGCAGCAAGAGCGACATCATTGATGTATACAGAGAAGAGAGTCGGCCCGAGAACTGAACCCTGTGGCACCACCATAGAGACTGCAAGAGGTCCGGACAACAGGCCCTCCGATTTGATACACTGAACTCTGTCTGAGAAATAGTTGATGAACCAGGCGAGGATAACACATCCTAGATCTTAATGAATGAAATAATCTTATTAAATACTTTTTTCTTTACATAGTTGAATGTGCTGACAACAAAATCACACAAAAATAATCAATGGAAATCCAATTTATCAACCCATGGAGGTCTGGATTTGGAGTCACACTTAAAATTAAAGTGGAAAACCACACTACAGGCTGATACAACTTTGATGTAATGTCCTTAAAACAAGTCAAAATGAGGCTCAGTAGTGTGTGTGGCATCCACGTGCCTGTATGATCTCCCTACAATGCCTGGGCATGCTCCTGATGAGGTGGCGGATGGTCTCCTGAGGGATCTCCTCCCAGACCTGGACTACAGCATCCGCCAACTCCTGGACAGTCTGTGGTGCAACGTGGCGTTGGTGGATGGAGCGAGACATGATGTCCCAGATGTGCTCAATTGGATTCAGGTCTGGGGAACGGGCGGGCCAGTCCATAGCATCAATGCCTCCTCTTGCAGGAACGGCTGACACACTCCAGCCACATGAGGTCTAGCATTGTCTTGCATTAGGAGGAACCCAGGGCCAACCGCACCAGCATATGGTCTCACAAGGGGTCTGAGGATCTCATCTCGGTACCTAATGGCAGTCAGGCTACCTCTGGCGAGCACATGGAGGGCTGTGCGGCCCCCCAAAGAAATGCCACCCCACACCATGACTGACCCACCGCCAAACCGGTCATGCTGAAGGATGTTGCAGGCAGCAGAACGTTCTCCACGGCGTATCCAGACTCTGTCACGTGTGTCACATGTGCTCAGTGTGAACCTGCTTTCATCTGTGAAGAGCACAGGGTGCCAGTGGCGAATTTGCCAATCTGGGGTTCTCTGGCAAATGCCAAACGTCCTGCACGGTGTTGGGCTGTAAGCACAACCCCCACCTGGCACTCATACCACCCTCATGGAGTCTGTTTCTGACCGTTTGAGCAGACACATGCACATTTGTGGTCTGCTGGAGCTCATTTTGCAGGGCTCTGGCAGTGCTCCTCCTGCTTCTCCTTGCACAAAGGCGGAGGTAGCGGTCCTGCTGCTGGGTTGTTGCCCTCCTACGGCCTCCTCCACGTCTCCTGATGTACTGGTCTATCTCCTGGTAGCGCCTCCATGCTCTGGACACTACACTGACAGACACAGCAAACCTTCTTGCCACAGCTCACATTGATGTGCCATCCTGGATGAGCTGCACTACCTGAGCCACTTGTGTGGGTTGTAGACTCCGTCTCATGCTACCACTAGAGTGAAAGCACCGCCAGCATTCAAAAGTGACCAAAACATCAGCCAGGAAGCATAGGAACTGAGAAGTGGTCTGTGGTCCCCACCTGCAGAACCACTCCTTTATTGGGGGTGTCTTGCTAATTGCCTATAATTTCCACCTGTTGTCTATTCCATTTGCACAACAGCATGTGAAATTTATTGTCAATCAGTGTTGCTTCCTAAGTGGACAGTTTGATTTCACAGAAGTGTGATTGACTTGGAGTTACATTGTGTTGTTTAAGTGTTCCCTTTATTTTTTTGAGCAGTGTATATACACGGTACCATTGAAAAGTTTTGACACACCTACTCAAGCCAGGGTTTTTCTTATTTTTACTCTGTTCGACATTGTAGAATAGAAATAACACAAATGGAATCATGTAGTAACCAATCATTCATACTACACCGGCTCTGATGCTGGCCGGATGTGGTAGGGCTTGCAAACCATTACAGACTACAAAGGGAAGCACAGCCGAGAGCTGCCCAGTGACACGAGCCTACCAGACGAGCTAAACTACTTCTATGCTCACTTCGAGGCAAATAACACTGAAGCATGCATGAGAGCACCAGCTGTTCCGGAAGACTGTGTGTTCACGCTCTCCGCAGCCGATGTGATTAAGACCTTTAAACAGGTCAACACAAGGCCGCAGGGCCAGACAGATTACCAGGAGTTGTACTGCAAGCATGCGCTGACCAACTGGCAAGTGTATTCACTGACATTTTCAACCTCTCCCTGTCCAAGTCTAATACCAACATGTTTTAAGCAGACCACCATAGTACCTGTGCCCAAGAACACTAATGTAACCTGCCTAAATGACTACTGACCCGTAGCACTCAAGTCTGTAGCCTTGAAGTTCTTTGAAAGGCTGGTCATGGCTAACATCAACACCATTATCCCAGAAACCCTAGACCCACTCCAATTTGCATACCGCCCCAACAGATCCACAGATGATGCAATCTCAATTGCACTCCACACTGCCCTTTCCCACCTGGACAAAAGGAACACCTATGTGAGAATGCTATTCATTGACTACAGCTCAGCATTCAACAACGTAGTGCCCTCAAAGCTCATCAATAAGCTAAGGACCCTGGGACTAAACACCTCCCTCTGCAACTGGTTCCTGGACTTCCTGATGGGCCGTCCCCAGGTGGTAAGGGTAGGTAACAGCACATCCGCCACACTGATCCTCAACACTGGGGCCCCTCAGAGGTGCATGCTCAGTCCCCTCCTGTACTCCCTGTTCACTCATGACTGCACGGCCAGAGCACGCCCCCATTCTCATTGACGGAGCTGCAGTGGAACAGGTTGAGCGCTTCATGTTCCTTAGTGTCCACATCACCAACAAACTAACATGGTCCATGCACACCAAGACAGCCGTGAAGAGGGCACGACCAAACCTTTCCCCCCTCAGGAGACTGAAAAGTTTTGGCATGGGTCCTCAGATCCGCGAAAGGTTCTACAGCTGCTCCATTGAGAGCATCCTGACTGGTTGCATCACGCCTGGTATGGCAACTGCTCAGCCTCTGACCGCATGGCACTACAGAGGGTAGTGCAAACGGCCCCGTACATCACTGGGGCCAAGCTTCCTGACATCCAGGACATCTATACCAGGCGGTGTCAGAGGAAGGCCCAAAAGATTGTCAAAGACTCCAGCCACCGTAGTTATAGATTGTTCTCTCTGCTACCGCACGGCAAGCGATACCGGAGCGCCAAGTCTAGGTGCAAAAGGCTTCTGAACAGCTTCTACCCCCAAGCCATAAGACTCCTGAACATCTAATCAATTGTATTTGGCTCCGTTCATCTTTCACTCGATCCTGACTAGTCTCCTAGTCCCTGCCACTGAAAATTTTTCCCACAGCATGATGCTGCTGCCACCACCATGCTTCACAAAAGGGATGGTGCCAGGTTTCCTCCAGACTTGATGCTTGGCATTCAGGCAGAGGAGTTCAATCTTGGTTTCATCAGACCAGAGAATCTTGTTTGTCATGGTCAGAGAGTCCTTTAGATGCCTTTTGGCAAACTCCAAGTGGGCTGTCATGTGCCTTTTACTGAGGAGTACCTTCCGTCTAGCCACTCTACCATAAAGGCATGATTGGTGGAGTGCTGCATAGATGGTTGTCCTTCTGGAAGGTTCTCCCATCTCCACAGAGGTACTCTGGAGCTTTCTGTCAGAGTGACCATCAGATTCCTGCTCACCTCCCTGACCAAGGCCCTTCTCCCCCAATTGCTCAGTTTGGCCATGCTGCCAGCTCTCGGATGAGTCTTGGTGGTTCCAAACTTCTTCCATTTAAGAATGATGGAGGCCACTGTTCTTGGGAACCTTTAATGCTGCAGACATTTTCTGTTACCCTTCCCCAGATTTGTGTCGTGACACAATCCTGTATCAGAGGTCTATGGACAATTCCTTCAATCTCATGGCTTGGTCTTTGCTCTGAGATGCACTGTCAACTGTGGGAGCTTACATACAGTGGGGGGGAAAAAGTATTTGATCCCCTGCTGATTTTGTACGTTTGCCCACTTACAAAGAAATGATCAGTCTATAATTTTAATGGTAGGTTTATATGAACAGTGAGAGACAGAATAACAACAAAAAAATCCAGAAAAACGCATGTCAAAAATGTTATAAAATGATTTGCATTGTAATGAGGGAAATAAGTATTTGACCCCTCTGCAAAACATGACTTAGTACTTGGTGGAAAAACCCTTGTTGGCAATCACAGAGGTCAGACGTTTCTTGTAGTTGGCCACCAGGTTTTGTCCCACTCCTCTTTGCAGATCTTCTCCAAGTCATTAAGGTTTCAAGGCTGACGTTTGGCAACTCGAACCTTCAGCTCGCTCCACAGATTTTCTATGGGATTAAGGTCTGGAAACTGGCTAGGCCACTCCAGGACCTTAATGTGCTTCTTCTTGAGCCACTCCTTTGTTGCCTTGGCCGTGTGTTTTGGGTCATTGTCATGCTGGAATACCCATCCACGACCCATTTTCAATGCCCTGGCTGAGGGAAGGAGGTTCTCACCCAAGATTTGACAGTACATGGCCCCGTCAAATGATGCAGTGAAGTTGTCCTGTCCCCTTAGCAGAAAAACACCCCCAAAGCATAATGTTTCATTTTTCATTGACGTTTACGTCATTTAGCAGACACTCTTATCCAGAGCGACTTACAAATTGGTGCATTCACCTTATGATATCCAGTGGAACAACCACTTTACAATAGTACATCTATATCTTTTTTGGGGGGGAGGGTGGGGGAGGGGTTAGAAGGTTTACTTAATCCTATCCCAGGTATTCCTTAACCTCTCTGGGCTAGGTGGCACCAAGTCGTCCCACGACGATACAGAACTCCTCTATGCACTCGATATGTCCGATTTTAAAATAGCTTTTCGGTGAAAGCACATTTTGCAATATTCTCAGTAGATAGCCCGGCATCACACGGCTAGCTATTTAGACACCCAGCAAGTTTAGCACTCAGCAAAGTCACATTTACTATAAGAAAAATATTATTACCTTTGCTGTCTTCGTCAGAATGCACTCCCAGGATTGCTACTTCAATAACAAATGTTGGTTTGGTCCAAAATAATCCATCGTTATATCCAAATAGCGGCGTTTTGTTCGTGCGTTCAAGACACTATCCGAAGTGTAAATAAGGGTCACGAGCATGGCGCAATTCGTGACAAAAAAATTCTAAATATTCCATTACCGTACTTCGAAGCATGTCAACCGCTGTTTAAAATCCATTTTTATGCCATTTTTCTCGTAAAAAAGCGATAATATTCTGACCGGGAATCTGCATTTAGGTAAACAGAGGAAAGAAAATAAAGCATTCGGTCGACTCGGGCACGCGCCTAAGCCCACAGTACTCTGATCGGCCACTTGCCAAACGCGATAAAGTGTTTCAGCCAGAGCCTGCCTCGATATCGTTCAGCTTTTTCCCGGGCTCTGAGAGCCTATGGGAGCCGTAGGAAGTGTCACGTTATTGCAAAGATCCTCAGTCTTCAATAAAAAGAGCCAAGATAAAACACAACTTGTCAGACAGGCCACTTCCTGCATGGAATCTTCTCAGGTTTTGGCCTGCCATATCAGTTCTGTTATACTCACAGACACCATTCAAACAGTTTTAGAAACTTTAGGGTATTTTCTATCCAAAGCCAATAATTATATGCATATTCTAGTTACTGGGCAGGAGTAGTAACCAGATTAAATCGGGTACGTTTTTTATCCAGCCGTGTCAATACTGCCCCCTAGCCCTAACAGGTTAAAGAGGTAGGGTTTTAGGTGTCTCCGGAAGGTGGTGATTGACTCCGCTGTCCTGGCGTCGTGAGGGAGCTTGTTCCACCATTGGGGTGCCAGAGCAGCGAACAGTTTTGACTGGGCTGAGCGGGAACTGTGCTTCCGCAGACGTAGGGAGGCGAGCAGGCCAGAGGTGGATGAACGCAGTGCCCTTCTTTGGGTGTAGGGACTGATCAGAGCCTGAAGGTACGGAGGTGCCGTTCCCCTCACAGCTCCGTAGGCAAGCACCATGGTCTTGTAGCACAAGCCAGTGAAGAGTGCCGAGGAGCGGGGTGACGTGAGAGAACTTGGGAAGGTTGAACACCAGACGGGCTGCGGCGTTCTGGATGAGTTGTAGGGGTTGATGGCACAGGCAGGGAGCCCCGCCAACAGCGAGTTGCAGTAATCCAGATGGGAGATGACAAGTGCCTGGATTAGGACCTGGGCCGCTTCCTGTGTGTGGCAGGGTCGTACTCTGCGAATTCTGTAGAGCATGAACCTACAGGATCAGGTCACCGCCTTGATGTTAGCTGAGAACGACAGGGTGTTGTCGAGGGTCACGCCAAGGCTCTTAGCACTCTGGGAGGAGGACACAATGGAGTTGTCAACCGTGATGGCGAGATCATGGAACTGGTAGTCCTTCACCGAGAGGAAGAGCAGCTCCGTCTTGCCGATGTTCAGCTTGAGGTGGTGAGCCGTCATCCACACTGATATGTCTGCCAGACATGCAGAGATGCGATTCGCCACCTGGTTATCAGAAGGGGGAAAGGAGAAGATGAATTGTGTGTCGTCTGCGTAGCAATGATAGGGGAGACCATGTGAGGATATGACAGAGCCAAGTGACTTAGTGTATAGCGAGAATAGGAGAGGGCCTAGAACTGAGCCCTGGGGGACACCAGTGGTGAGAGCACGTGATGCAGAGACGGATTCTCGCCATGCCACCTGGTAGGAGCGACCTGTCAGGTAGGACGCAATCCAAGAGTGAGCCGCGCCGGGGATGCCCAACTCGGAGAGGGTGGAGAGGAGGATCTGATGGTTCACAGTATCAAAGGCAGCAGATAGGTCTAGAAGGATGAGAGCAGAGGAGAGAGAGTTAGCTTTAGCAGTGCGGAGAGCCTCCGTGACACAGAGAAGAGCAGTCTCAGTTGAATGACCAGTCTTGAAACCTGACTGATTTGGATCAAGAAGGTCATTCTGAGAGAGATAGCAAGAGAGCTGGCCAAGGACGGCACGCTCAAGAGTTTTGGAGAGGAAAGAAAGAAGGGATACTGGTCTGTAGTTGTTGACATCGGAGGGATTGAGTGTAGGTTTTTTGAGAAGGGGTGAAAACGCTCGCTCTCTTCATGTTTGACGGTGGAGATGGTGTTCTTAGGGTCATAGGCAGCATTCCTCCTCTTGCAAACACGGCGAGTTGAGTTGATGCCAAAGAGCTCCATTTTGGTCTCATCTGACCACAACACTTTCACCAGTTGTCCTCTGAATCATTCAGATGTTTATTGGCAAACTTCAGATGGGCATGTATATGTATTCTTGAGCAGGGGGACCTTGCGGGCGCTGCAGGATTTCAGTCCTTCACGGCGTAGTGTGTTACCATTTGTTTTCTTGATTACTATGGTCACAGCTGCCTTGAGATCACTGACAAGATCCTCCCGTGTAGTTCTGGGCTGATTCCTCACCGTTCTCATGATCATTGCAACTCCACGAGGTGAGATCTTGCATGTAGCCCCAGGCCAAGGGAGATTGACAGTTCTTTAGTGTTTCTTCCATTTGCAAATAATCGCACCAAATGTTTTCACCTTCGCACCAAGCTGCTTGGCGATGGTCTTGTAGCCCATTCCAGCCCTGTGTAGGTCTACAATCTTGTCCCTGACATCCTTGGAGAGCTCTTTGGTCTTGGCCATGATGGAGAGTTTGGAATCTGATTGATTGCTTCTGTGGACAGGTGTCTTTTATACAGGTAACAATCTGCGGTTAGGAGCACTGCGGTTAAGAGTGTGCTCCTAATCTCAGTTTGTTACCTGTATAAAAGACACCTGGGAGCCAGAAATCTTTCTGATTGAGAGGGTGTCAAATGCTTATTTCCCTCATTAAAATGCAAATCAATTTATTACATTTTTGACATGCGTTTTTCTCAATATTTTTGTTGTTATTCTGTCTCTCACTGTTCAAATGAACCTAACATTAAAATTATAGACTGATCATTTCGTTGTCAGTGGGCAAACATACAAAATCAGCAGGGGATCAAATACTTTTTTCCTCCACTGTAGACAGGTGTGTGTCTTTCCAAATAATTTCCAATCAGTTGAAATTACCACAGGTGGACTCCAATCAAGTTGTAGAAACATCTCAAGGATGAGTAATGAAAACTGGATGCACCTGAGCTCAATTTCACAAGCGTGGTTTGGCGAGTCATGTTTCGGAGGACTTTCGCCTCTCCCAAGCCTCTTGGGGAGTTGCAGAGATGAGACAAGATCGTAATTGGATAGCAATTATATATCACAAAATTGGGGAGAAAAGTTGGTATAAAAACTAACTGTTTTCAGTTTGTCATTATGGGGTATTATTTGTAGATTGAAAAATATATATTTAATAGATTTTACAACAAGGCTGTAATGTAACAAAATATGGAAAACAGTTAAGAGGTCTGAATACTTTCCAAATGTGCTGTCTATTACTTTTTTTTTCTTTTGGAAAAGTTTTATTATTGCATTTCCTTTAAGAACAGCTCATATATTTTTGTATATCATTTTATACACATAAAAACAGCATAAAAGCATAAAAACAGCATTTGGATATTACATTTAAATTTGTTAAAAATTACATGTTGTTAAAAACAATGGAAACAATCATGAATAAAACTACTTTTTGTGGTATGAACATAACATCTGTAAAAGCCATTTCAAATGTGTAGAAATTATTTATCAAAAGTAAATAATTTTGAAGACATGAAATGTTAAAAAAGTCACTTTGTTAAAAAGCTGTCTTCGGTCCTTATACAGGAGCGGGGTGAGTCCTTATCAAACTCGCCTCCTCCTGCTCTTCTGAATCAATTCCCGTCCCGTCCTTCAGGGCCCAGAGGAGATCCCTCCCCTAGGTGCATCGCCGTGGCCGCCGGGGCCTTGGGTGTTGTGGGGGACCCTTCGCTTGGGGTCGAGGCCCCCTTTCTTCTGTACCACCCCAGGGCTTCCGTGGCTACCATGGCCACTGCCTGGGGGGTGGTCTCTACTCGTTTCGTTACCAGCAGGTTGCGGGAGGACCACAGTGCTTCCTTCAGACATGTGAGGGTGGGCCAGAGCTTGGTGAAGACTTTCGGTGGAATAGGCCTTCGGCCCACCCCATACAGCACGAGCTGGGGCGTTAGGTCGTCCCCTGCTGGCAGACACGGGGAGATCAGGGGGCCTGCTTCCTTCCACAGGTCCCTGGCAGCTCTGCACTCCAAGAGCAAGTGCCTCACCGACTCTTCTTGGCCGCAGCCTGGTCGGGGGTACGCGGATGTCCTCGCCATGCCCAGGAAGTGCATAACGGCCCTGACCGGGAGGATCTCATGGGAGACCATCCAGGACAGGTCCCGGTTCAGATTCAGGAGAGCAGGATGGGCCACATTACGCTAAACCGTTATGGGCTCGCCTATAGTGAGCCCGCACACTGGACACACTTGTTCCCGCTCCTGCACAAGAGAGAAGAGAGCTGTGTTTAGTTAAAACCGTGACTGCCTCTTTTTCCAGTTCAAAATGTCTTAAAAACTTCTGGAGCTGGGCGTAGTGTGTGGGGAGCAGGAAAGAGACTGGGGCTCGCAGGTCAACAGGGATCAGCCTCAGGGTTCTGAGGTAAGATCCCAGCCAGAACTGTGCGAGGGCCTGGGTCATGTTGTTGACCGGGGAGATGGCAAGAGTGAGATGTAACGCTGTGTAGTGGCTGCCCAGGAACAAGTAGAGGTCCTCAGCCTCTCCCACTTGCTTCGCCACAGGAAGTAAAACAGCATCCGTTCCAGAGCTAAAAGAGTTGGTCGTGGGGGGATAAAAACAGAACTGATTAATAACAGCACAGGTAAAATCACAACTTTAAGGATTAAAACCTTGCCCTCAAAAGTCAGCTGTCAAAGTCCCCAAAAATCCAGTCTCTGTCGTACTGTCCCCAGGATCCCACTCCAAATACCGCTCCCTCCTCCCTCCCGGTCAAATTTTACTCCCAGTACCCTTATGTCAGTCATTTTAACAGTCAGTGGTAGTCTGGTCAAGTCTGGGTCAGCCCATGGTCCGAAAAATTGGGCCTCTGCCTTTTCTCTGTTCAGTCTCGCCCCAGAGGCTCGTCCGTACCAGTCTGTCCTGTCCAGGGTCCTGTTGACAGATAAAAGGTCAGTGCATAAAATCACAGCACAGACTGATGGGTACACTTCCAGCTTTTACTATATGCTTTTACTTACTGCTTTGCTCCTATGTGTGCACTCACAATGGCCACCCATTATGCCATCATTGTCTTGAATGGATACACCCATTCTATTCAATGAGGGGATTCGATTACTCTGGCCTGGGCGCACAGGTAGGTGTGTCTCATCCAACAAGTGCTCTGCATATATGGGAACTCCTTCAAGACTGTTGGAAAAGCATTCCTCATGAAGTTGCTTGAGAGAATGCCAAGAGTGTGCAAAGCTGTCATTTGAAGAATCTAAAATATTAAATATATTTGGATTTGTTTAACACTTCTTGGGTAACTACATGATTCCATATATGTTATTTCATAGTTTTGATGTCTTCACTATTATTCTACAATGTAGAAAATAGTAAAGAATAAATAAAAAAAACCCTTGAATGAGTAGGTGTGTCAAAGGTTTGGACACACCTACTCACTGTACACTGCTTATGAAACAAACAGTCCGCCTCCTGCTCATATCAACACAATGTTGCTGATAAAGCGATGGTGATAGAGCACCATAAAGCGTGACACATTATAGATGATCTCTTGTTTGTCTCATAGAATATGTTTCAGTGGAATTTTATGCACTTGGATTTTGACCCATCTTTCCACTTTATTACATTCAGTGGAACTTGCAGGTTGCAATGACTCAAATGTCAATATTTATCCTTTATCTTTCAAGAAAGAGCCAAATAGTAGGAGCCAGATCAGTATTTATTGACTTGGTCATTGAGGCTTTAAGTGAGTTCCATGTGAGGCTTTAAAATTCTGAAGAATATATATTTTCTTAAAGGCAGTTCATTGTCTTTGACAGTTGATGTGTAACAGGAGACTAGTGGGAGACTGGAAAGGGGGTTGTGTAATTTCTTAAGAACTGACATACTTCCAGGATTTTGTCAACAATTGCAGTGGTAGAAATGGGGCGGAAATGGGGAGTACCCATGGGAATTGTGTTCTGGGAGCAAAATCCAAGACGGAACTTGTGCAATTTTGACTTGTAAAAACGTGCACCTAACATTTTACTAGAAGTGAACTGTAAAAACAGTCACTGATTTTACATTGGAGTGATCCCGGAGTCATATTTTTGGTAATTTTCCTCCAATGAATGTGTCATAAAGAATCTCAGCAGTGAGGTTCACTTTTAGAGTGAAAACAGTATGAACATCCAAAAATATTATTTTCTGGTTATAACTACAGTATTAACCAGTAATGTTATTATAAACCAGGTATTACCACTGGTTACAGTTAAGTACTATCCAATAGTAGTAGGCCTGATAACCAACAATGACAAGACAGCCTACAGGGAGGAGGTGAGGGCCCTGGCAGAGTAGTGCCAGAAAATGAAGGAGCTGATAGTTGACTTCAAGAGACAGCAGAGGGAGCACGCCCCTATCCACATCGACTGGACCGCAGTGGAGAAGGTGAAGTTCTTTGGTGTGCACATCACTGACAATCTGAAATGGTCCACCGAGGTCACACTGCCTGCCCTCCAGGACCTACCGCACCCGATGTCACAGGAAGGCCAAAAAGATCATCAAGAACATCAACCACCCGTGCCATGGCCTTTTCACCCTGCTATTATCCAGAAGGCGAGGTCAGTACAGGTATATCAAAGCTGGAACCGAGAGTCTGAAAAACAGGTCATATCAAGGCCATCAGACTGTTAAATAGCCATCACTAGCTGGCTACCACCCGGTTACTCAACCCTGCACCTTAGAGGCTGTTGTCCTATGTACATAGACAGGGAATCACTGGTCACTTTAACAATGTAACACTAGTCACTTTAATAATGTTTACATACTGTTTTACTAATTTCATATGTGTATATACTCTATTCTACTGTATTTTGGTCAATGCCACTCTGACATTGCTCGTCCTAATATTTATATATTCCATAATTCAATTTTTTTACTTTTAGATCTATGTGTATTGTTGTGAATTGTTAGATACTACTGCACTGTTAGAGCGAGGAACACAAGCATTTCGTGTCACCTGCAATAACATCTGTTAAGTATGTTTTTGTGACCAATAAAATATGATTTGAATATTCTGATAGTTACAACAGCCCAAGAAGTTTGTACAACATGTCGATGAAATGGTCCTATTTTTCGGAATGTTCATGCAAATCAGAGGTAAGTGAGGAGGGGGAGGGAGCAGCAGAGGGAGTGCTTGTTTTTGCGTTAAGTAAGGTTTTTAGTGCATGGGAAAATATTTCCTGGGGGAGGGAGGAACACGGGTCGCACAGCCACTCCGTACAGGGAAAATGTTTATAAGTTATAGGAGGGATCATCAACTAGATTCAGCCGCAGTACGTTAATTTCTTGAGCGGATGGTCGGGGGGCTGGAACATAATTAAAAATAATTTATAGACTGCAAATTGACTGCAAGAAGCCCAAACTCATATAATATCTGACTAAAGCAATCATTTCAAACCTTTCTTACATTTGTATATGATCACGTGTCTCTCTCTTATGCGTGGGAATACTTGGGAGCAGATTTCCAAAATTAAAATAACTTGGAGCTGATTTCCTGGTGTTTTTACAGTCTTTTATGTCCAACAATGGAAATGATATATATAAAAAGTATATATACTGAGCCATCAGAAAGTATTCATACCCCCTGACTTATTCCACATTTTGTTGTGTTACAGTCTAAAATCAAAATGGATTAAACATTTGAGCAACATTTGCCCATTATTCTTTTCAAAATTCTTCAAGCTCTGTAACATTGGTTGTTGATTATTACTAGTCAACCATTTGCAGGTCTTGCCATAGATTTTCAAGTAAATTATGTCAAAACTGTAATTTGACTACTGAGGAGCATTCACTGTCATCTTGGTAAGCATCTCCAGTATAGATTTGGCCTTGTGTTTTAGGTTAGTGGTAGAAAGCAGACTGAACCAGGTTTGCCTCTAGGATTTTGCTTGTACTTAGCTTCAATACTTTTATTTTCTATCGCAAAGAACTCCCCGGTCTTTAACGATTACAAGCATGTCCATAACATGATGCAGTCATCACTATGCTTGAAAATATGGAGAGTGGCACTCAGTAATGTGTTGTATTGGATTTGCTCCAAACACAGCACTTTGTATTCAGGACAAAAGTTTAATTACTTCGTCACATTTTTTTTGCAGTATTACTTTATTGCCTTGTTTCAAACAGGATGTATGTTTTGGAATATTTGTATTCTGTACAAGCTTCCTTCTTTTCATTCTGAAGATGGATCAACAACATTGTAGTTACTCCACAATACTAACCTAAATGACAGTTTTCTCCTATCACAGACAATAAACTTTGTAACTGTTTTATAGTCACCATTGTCCTCATTGTGAAATCCCTAAGTGGTTTCCTTCCTCTCCGGAAACTGAATTAGGAAGGACGCATGTACAGTTGAAGTCGGAAGTTTACATACACATTAGCCAAATACATTTAAACTCAGTTTTTCCCAATTCCTGACATTTAATCCGAGTATAAATTATAGTCTTAGGTCAGTTAGGATCCCCACTTTATTTTAACAATGTGAAATGTCAGAAAAATAGTAGAGAGAATGATTTATTTCAGCTTTTACTTCTTTCATCACATTCCCAGTGAGTCAGAAGTTTACATACACTCAATTAGTATTTGGTATCATTGCGTTTAAATTGTTTAACTTGGGTCAAACATTTCGGGTAGCCTTCCACGAGCTTCCCACAATAAGTTGGGTGAATTTTGGCCCATTCCTCATGACAGAGCTGGTGTAACTGAGTCAGGTTTGTAGGCCTCCTTGCTCGAACATACTTTAGCAGTTCTGCCCACACTCCAATACCTTGACTTTGTTGTCCTTAAGCCATTTTGCCACAAATTTGGAAGTATGCTTGGGGTCATTGTTCATTTGGAAGACCAAATTGTGACCAAGCTTTAACTTCCTGACTGATGTCTTGAGATGTTGCTTCAATATATCCACATCATTTTCCTCCTCATGATGCCATCTACTTTGTGAAGTGCACCAGACCCTCCTGCAGCAAAGCACACCCACAACATGATGCTGCCACCCCGTGATTCAAGGTTGGGATGGTGTTCTTCGGCTTGCAAGCCTCCCCCTTTTTCCTACAAACACAACGATGGTCATTATGGCCAAACAGTTTTATTTTTGTTTCATCAGACCAGAGGACATTTCTCCAAAAAGTATGATCTTTGTCCCCATGTGCAGTTGCAAACCGTAGTCTGGCTTTTTTATGGCGGTTTTGGAGCAGTTGCTGAGCGGCCTTTCAGGTTATGTCAATATAGGCCTCGTTTTACTGTGGATATAGATACTTTTGTACCTGTTTCCTCCAGCATCTTCACAAGGTCCTTTGCTGTTGTTCTGGGATTAATATGCAGTTTTCGCACCAAAGTACGTTCATCTCTAGAAGACAGACCGTGTCTCCTTCCTGAGCAGTATGACGGCTGCGTGGTCCCATGGTGTTTATACTTGCGTACTATTAATTGTACAGATGATCGTGGTACCTTCAGGCGTTTGGAAATTGCTCCCAAGGATGAACCAGACTTGTGGAAGTCTACAATCATTTTTCTGAGGTCATTTTTCTGAGGCTGATTTCTTTTGATTTTCCCATGATGTCAAGCAAAGAGGCACTGAGTTTGAAGGTAGACCTTGAAATACATCCACAGGTACACCTCCAATTGACTCAAATAATGTCAATTAGCCTATCAGAATCTTCTAAAGCCATGACATCATTTTCTGGATTTTTCCAAGCTGTTTAAAGGCACAGTCAACTTAGTGTATGTAAACTTCTGACCCACTGGAATTGTGATACATTGAGGTAAAAGTGAAATAATCTGTCTGTAAACAATTGTTGGAAAAAGTAGATGTCCTAACCGACTTGCCAAAACTATAGTTTGTTAACAAGAAATTTGTGGAATGGTTGAAAAAAAGGTTTTAATGAATCCAACCTAAGTGTACGTAAACTTTCGACTTCAACTGTATCTTTGTAGTGACTGGATGTATTCATATACCATCCAAAGAGTAATTAATAACTTCACCATGCTCAAAGGGATATTCAATATGTGGTCTTTTTATTTTTACCCATCTACCAATAGATGCCATTCTTTGCGAGGCATTGGAAAACTTCCCTGTTCTTTGTGGTTGAATCTGTTTGAAACTCACTGCTCGACCGAGGGACCTTACAGATAATTGTATGTGTGGGGTACAGAGATGAGGTAGTCATTCAAAAATAATGTTAAACACTATTATTGCACATAGTGAGTCCATACAACTTATTTCATTTTTACTCCTGAACTTATTGAGGCTTGCCCTAACAAAGGGGTTGAATTGACTCAAGACATTTCAGATTTTCATTTTAAATTAATTTGAAAACATAATTCCACTTTGACATTATGGGGTATTGTGTGTAGGCCAGTGACAAAACAAATCTCTATTTAAACCATTTTAAATTCAGGTTGTAACACAACAAAATGTGGAAAAAGTCAATGGGTGTGAATAATTTCTGAATGCACTGTAACCATCATATCGAAGTGAACTTGGAGTCACACACTTGGAGTCATGCAATGATGTGGTGTGTGGTCCTCCCACTACCACTCTGGAAACCATGCAATTTATTAGGCTACAGATTAAATCATTTATGATGAACTTCACAGTGTGGTGAAAGTGCACGGTGATGAGCTTGATGCTCCTTTCCAATAAATATCGAGGGTCTTATTCTGGTGACATGATGAGCGATGCTTGACTGCCATTTGACAAATAAAAATATGATCTTAGCTATCATCTCATCATGTAGACTAGCCACCCCGCACAGCCCACCCCCACTGTATCTGTGAGCTGATGGCTAGAGCGCACTTGCCAAGACCAGAGTAGGCACATCTGCTATTTAAAGCAAAGAAAATTGTGACAAAACTATCAGTAGGGTTGAAAATGCGATGGAAACACTTTGAACTTTTGTTCGGTACATGAAACCTTAAGCGAAAAAGTACATTTTGTGTGCATAGTATTCGATTTTTATCCACAATAAGTACATTTGGTGGAAACACACTACTGGTGGGAAAATGTGCATATTTTCTTTATGCGGATTTGAGAATAGTCACATCTATCTTATGACATTTCAGATTGATATGATAATTTATCACCAAGTAGTTTGGATGTAGTGAACTACTTTTTCACATTTTTTTAGTTAAGTAAACTATATTTTTATTAAGGTTAGCTTTAGTGTAGCTTAACTTCTTCCAGTGTGAAAACTATATTTTCAGAGTAGCTTCCCCAACACTGATGATACCATTCAAACAGTTGCATTTCAAACACTGAGTACATTTGACTTACTATACTGCTCAAAAAAATAAAGGGAACACTTAAACAACACAATGTAAGTCCAAGTCAATCAGACTTCTGTGAAATCAAACTATCCACTTAGGAAGCAACACTGATTGACAATAAATTTCACATGCTGTTGTGCAAATGGAATAGACAAGAGGTGGAAATTATAGACAATTAGCAAGACACCCCCAATAAAGGAGTGGTTCTGCAGGTGGTAACCACAGACCACTTCTCAGTTCCTATGCTTCCTGGCTGATGTTTTGGTCACTTTTGAATGCTGGCGGTGCTTTCACTCTAGTGGTAGCATGAGACGGAGTGTACAACCCACACAAGTGGCTCAGGTAGTGCAGCTCATCCAGGATGGCACATCAATGCGAGCTGTGGCAAGAAGGTTTGCTGTGTCTGTCAGCGTAGTGTCCAGAGCATGGAGGCGCTACCAGGAGACAGGCCAGTACATCAGGAGACGTGGAGGAGGCCGTAGGAGGGCAACAAGCCAGCAGCAGGACCGCTACCTCCGCCTTTGTGCAAGGAGGAGCAGGAGGAGAACTGCCAGAGCCCTGCAAAATGACCTCCAGCAGACCACAAATGTGCATGTGTCTGCTCAAACGGTCAGAAACAGACTCCATGAGGGTGGTATGAGGGCCCGACGTCCACAGGTGGGGGTTGTGCTTACAGCCCAACACCATGCAGGACGTTTGGCATTTGCCAGAGAACACCAAGATTGGCAAATTCGCCACTGGCGCCCTGTGCTCTTCACAGATGAAAGCAGGTTTACACTGAGCACATGTGACACACGTGACAGAGTCTGGAGACGCCGTGGAGAACGTTCTGCTGCTTGCAACATCCTCCAGCATGACCGGTTTGTCGGTGGGTCAGTCATGGTGTAGGGTGGCATTTCTTTGGGGGGCCGCACAGCCCTCCATGTGCTCGCCAGAGGTAGCCTGACTGCCATTAGGTACCGAGATGAGATCCTCAGACCCCTTGTGAGACCATATGCTGGTGCGGTTGGCCCTGGGTTCCTCCTAATGCAAGACAATGCTAGACCTCATGTGGCTGGAGTGTGTCAGCAGTTCCTGCAAGAGGAAGGCATTGATGCTATGGACTGGCCCGCCTGTTCCCCAGACCTGAATCCAATTGAGCACATCATGTCTCGCTCCATCCACCAACGCCACGTTGCACCACAGACTGTCCAGGAGTTGGCGGATGCTTTAGTCCAGGTCTGGGAGGAGATCCCTCAGGAGACCATCCGCCACCTCATCAGGAGCATGCCCAGGCGTTGTAGGGAGGTCATACAGGCACGTGGAGACCACACACACTACTGAGCCTCATTTTGACTTGTTTTAAGGACATTACATCAAAGTTGGATCAGCCTGTAGTGTGGTTTTCCACTTTAATTTTAAGTGTGACTCCAAATCCAGACCTCCATGGGTTGATAAATTGGATTTCCATTGATTATTTTTGTGTGATTTTGTTGTCAGCACATTCAACTATGTAAAGAAAAAAGTATTTAATAAGATTATTTCATTCATTCAGATCTAGGATGTGTTATTTTAGTGTTCCCTTTATTTTTTTGAGCAGTGTATATAGCAGACACAGGAACTATCTAAAATAATCACAAAAAATAACGTCAAAGACAGTACAGAATGAAGATAGGTTAAAACGGCTTCTGCAATAGAAGTCCCCAATCACACTTGTAGGCGACCTTTAGTTATTTATTTAATGTTTTATTACAATATAATAACAAACAAAAAACCTAGGACATCACTATATGTATATTTTCTCTAAAGAAACATAAAATAACATTAAAGTAAAAAATACAATGAAAATCACTACACATGAATTGAGTTTCAAAAGTTAAAGTACCTATAATAAAATAAGGTCAGGGGTTACAATTGTATAAACCTATGATAGACTTGTAAGAATACAGTGTTTTTTTGTTTTGTTATTGACTAATTCTAGAGATTTTATTAAATATTGGATTTCAAGTAAAAATATATTGCATTTGGGGACAGACTTCAACTATTTGTTTTGGTGTATATAACATTTACCAGATTGAATGAAGAAATTCACAACTAATTCAGTCGTTTTGTTTTCATTTGAATAATAACATATTACATCTTTCACTATAAATACAAGGGTCTTATTAATTAAATTTTAAAAATAACTACTTAACTCGCTCCAAAATAACTTCACAGAGTCACACTCATAAAAAAATGTGTAATAATAAGAATTTCCCTTCTTTATCACAGAAAGGGCATATGTCATCCAAGACAACAAGTTATTGCAAGAGTATATTTTGTGCAAGTTAAAGTTCAAGTTAATTTATTTTACTTTATTTAATATAGCAAATTTTTGAGGGAGAAACCAAGCTTTGTTCCATTCAATTTCAGTATATGCATTCCAAGAAGAATTTCCCTCTAGGAGAGATCTTGTTCTTGGAGTTAAAAATGTATCTTAAGAATGTATTATTACATGTCTTATCCAGCAGGGAGCAACCTTCTAACATAAGTTGTGCATCTATCTTGACATGTTCTCCGAACACAAATGAGATTTCATTAATTGAGTAAATCCTGAAGGTATTTTTTTGGATATAGTATTAAATTCTTTCTAATGCATTGGGAAGTTCTTTGTTTCTAAGAACTTTCTATAAGAGGATATATTCCCTTCTTTATCAAATAAATCAAACACAAATATAATATTTCTTTCAAACCACTTAGGGAACACCAAAGACTTGTTTTCAACAACAATGCCTTTGTTGTTCCACAGAAGGGCTTTGTGTAGGGAGAAGTTGTGGACATAACATAGTTGCCAGGCTAAAAGGACTGTTCATTAAATTTGGACAGTTTGATTGGTAATTTTGCTGGAGAAAAGTTGCACTTCCACAAAAATTGAAGACCACACAATTTCATGAAAATGTGACAGGGAATGAAGTACCATATAGATTCAGAGCTAAGCATACATCTTGTTATCCAATTTTTTTTTTAATAGTATTGTTGATATCAATTAAATCTAGTACTTCAAACCCACCATTACGTCTTTAGTTTGATATTACATACTTCTTAAGTTTGTGTTGTTTATTTTTCCATATAACGTCTAGGAAAATGTTGATAATCTCAGAGAAATTGAGATGTTGACGGACAGTATGATTTTTCGCCATTGCTGACTAGCTAATCTCGGGGCTAACGTTAGTCTCGCGCCGAACTGCGCATGTGCAGGCATCAAATCAACGGCACTCCTTCGATATAACATAGTACTTGACAAATGAAAACGTATCAGTTTCTCACTTTCAAGAGATTGAAGTAAAAAGGTGTTCAACTACTTATGACATTGGCTCCAATCTAAGTTGTGCCTTTAGATTTCGAAAAAAAGAACAACTAAGGAAGAATTTTTCAATTCTCTCATTGACTTCTCAAACTCTAAACCCCGGCCATTTCAGTTTGGTCAGTTCGCAAGCATTACCAGGAGTCTTGCTATGTTGCGCATCTGGGTTTAGAAACTCTGTGGTAACGTGGTCGCCCCCGTTTCTAGCCGGACATGTTTAATATAGGTACACCTGTTTCAGCTTTCTTATTTTAACTAGGCAACTATACCTCAGTGTGAGCTCATGCTTTTCGCAAACAAACTTCAAATGTAATTTCCCCATCTTTTTATGAAAAAGTACTCTGGATAAGGATATTCATTTTGAAGTTTGCAGCCATCTTATGACTGAGCCATCCGAGACACATTTTCCTTCACGCCCACAAGGACCTAACTACCACGCTGACTACCAGCATTGTCAACAGTGCTCAGTAACCATTGAAAGTATTGTGCGTGCTACCAGATAGCGTTGTGGGTATTTGAAATTGTTTACTTATATCATTAATGTAGTGAGTCATTTTTATGTTTTTTCAGAGGAAAAATAACAAAAACTTTTGTCAGTGTCTCACTCTATGTGTACTGCACAGATGTGGTGTTGTCACCATGACTGAAAAGAGTATGCTCGTGGTACAAGACCTGGTGCAAATAGTTTAATACAGTAATAGTATATTTTCCGGGAATATTGTAATAGTTTTGTTCTTGGATATTGTGTTTCTAAGGTGTTTGCTTTCACTATCCACGATGACGAGATTTGATACTCTTTCTGAGCGGGAAGCGGGCAGAGGTTGAAGAGTTAATTCTTCTGATCACTGCTTTTGATGACCGTTCCATGCCTTCTCTAGGGATTAGGAGGAAGTATGATCAGAGTAGCCGTGTATATTTGAGAAAGTCAAAGAAAAAGTTTTTTTACAAAACATATGAGACTCAAATAAGGTGTAAATCCCACAACAAAGCTTGTATAGTATATTCGTAGCTACACAGAGATGTGTCTGGTTAGACTGTAAACTCTCCTTCCAGACTCACATTAATAAGCATCTCCAATCCAAAATGAAAGCATCCTTCACTCATGCTGCCAAACATACCCTTGTAAAACGGATTATCCTACCGATCCTTGACTTCGGCGATGTCATTTACAAAATAGCCTCCAACACTCTACTCAGTAAATTGGATGCAGTCTATCACAGGGCCATCCGTTTGCTCTTGTCGGCTGGCCCTCGCTTCATATTCGTCACCAAACCCACTGGCTCCAGGTCATCTATAAGTCTTTGCTAGGTAAAGCCCCGCCTTATCTCAGCTCACTGGTCACCATAGCAGCACTTTCACTCGTCACCCCCTAAGCCAATTCCTCCTTTGGCCGCCTTTCCATCCAGTTCTCTGCTGCCAATGACTGGAACGAACTGCAAAAATCACTGAAGCTGGAGACTCATCTCTCCCTCACTAACTTTAAGCACCAGCTGTCAGAGCAGCTCACAGATCACTGCACCTGTACATAGCCATCTGTAAATATCCCATCCCTCATCCCCATACTGTTATTTATTTTATTTATTTAGCTCCTTCGCACCCCAGTATCTCTACTTGCACATCTATCACTCCAGTGTTTAATTGCTATATTGTAATTATTTCGCCACTATGGCCTATTTATTGCCTTACCTCCCTTACCCTACCTCATTTGTGTAACAGTGTAGGTTCCGTCCCTCTCTTCGCCCCAACCCGGGCTCGAACCAGGGACCCTTGCACACATCAACAACTGACACCCCACGAAGCATCGTTACCCATTGCGCCACAAAAGCCACGGCCCTTGCAACGCAAGGGGAAACCCTACTTCAAGTCTCAGAGCGAGTGACGTCACTGATTGAAATGCTATTAGCGCGCACCACCGCTAACTAACTAGCCATTTCACATCGGTTACACTCACCCCCCCCCCCTTTGACCTCCTTTTCCGCAGCAACCAATGATCCGGGTCAACAGCATCAATGTAACAGTGTAGGTTCCGTCCCTCTCTTCGCCCCAACCTGGGCTCAAACCAGGGACCCTTGCACACATCAACAACTGACACCCCACGAAGCATCGTTACCCATCGCGCCACAAAAGCCGCGGCCCTTGCAACGCAAGGGGAACCCCTACTTCAAGTCTCAGAGCGAGTGACGTCACTGATTGAAATGCTGTTAGCGCGCACCACCGCTAACTAAGTAGCCATTTCACATCGGTTACATTTGCACACACTGTATATATACTTTTTCTATTGTATTATTGACTGTATGTTTGTTTATTCCATGTGTAACTCTGTGTTGTTGTTTGTGTCGCACTGTTTTGCTTTGTCGTGGCCAGGTCGCAGTTGTAAATGAGAAGAATGTTCTCAACTAGCCTACCTGGTTAAATAAAGGTGAAATAAATTTAAAAATTACAAAATGTGTACAAAGCTCTCTCTCGCCCTCCATTTGGCAAATCTGACCATAATTCTATATTCCTGCTTACAAGCAAAAATTTAAGGAGGAAGCACCAGTGACTCGATCAATAAAAAAGTGGTCAGATGAAGCAGATGCTAAGCTACAGGACTGTTTTGCTAGCACAGACTGGAATATGTTCTGGGATTCTTCCGATGGCATTGAGGAGTACACCACATCAGTCATTGGCTTCATCAATAAGTGTATCAATGACATCGTCCCCACAGTGACCATACGTACATGCTCCAACCAGAAGCCATGGATTACAGGAAACGTCCGCACTGAGCTAAAGGCTAGAGCTGCCGCTTTCAAGGAGCGGGACTCTAACCTGGAAGCTTATAAGAAATTCGAAACAGGCAATGTGTCAATACAGGACTAAGATTAACTCGTACTACACCGGCTCCGACACTCATTGTATGGGGCAGAGCTTGCAAACCATGACATACTACAAAGGGAAGCACAGCCAAGAGCTGCCCAGTGACACAAGCCTACTAGACAAGCTAAACTACTTCTATGCTCGCTTCGAGGCAAATAACACTGAAACATGATTGAGAGCACCAGCTGTTCCGGACAACTGTGTGATCGCGCTCTTCGCAGCCGATGTGAGTAAGACCTTTAAACAGGTCAACATTCACAAGCCCGCAGGGCCAGACGGATTACCAGGACGTGTAATGCAAGCATGCGATGACCAACTGGCAAGTGTCTTCACTGACATTTTCAACCTCTCCCTGTCCGAGTCTGTAATATCAACATGTTTTAAGTAGACCACCATAGTCCTTTGCCCAAGAACAGTAAGGTAACCTGCCTAAATGACTACCGACCCGTAGTACTCACGTCTGTAGCCATGAAGTGCTTTGAAAGGCTGGTCATGGCTCACATCAACACCATTATCCCATAAACACTAGATGCACTCCAATTTGCATACCGCCCTAACAAATCCACAGATGATGCAATCTCTATTGCACTCCACACTGCCCTTTCCCACCTGGACAAAAGGAACACCTATGTGAGAATGCTATTCATTGACTACTGCTCAGCGTTCAACACCATTGTGCCATCAAAGCTCATCAATAAGCTAAGGACCCTGGGACTAAACACCTCCCTCTGCAACTGGATCCTGGACTTCCTGACGGGCCGTCCCCAGGTGGTAAGGGTAGGTAACAACACATCCGCCACGCTGATCCTCAACACTGGGGCCCCTCAGGGGTGAGTGCTCAGTTCCTTCCTGTACTCCCTGTTCACTCATGACTGCACGGCCAGGCACAACTTCAACAACATCATTAAGTTGCTGTGGGTTGCACTGTGTGCTCTTTTCGAAGGATTGATCCGGACTCTCCCGGGCTATGGGATCCGGGGGGGGGGGGGGGGGTCGGGGGTGGTCTGCCGGGCATTGGGATGACAACCCAACTCGGGACGAGGAGGGATTTTAGTGGGTGGAATAGTGGGGACCAATTGGAGGTTTACTTAGTAGCAATGCAAATATCATGGTACAGCTATATAGACACTCAATCATCATGTTACTTTTTGATGGTACGTTTACAAACATATATTTTGATAAATAGAGTTGAAACTTGTATCTCATTATGGTAAGTGGTGAAATAAGTATAGCCAGTTATAATTGTAATGGCTTAGCAGATAATAAGAAAAGACGATCAGTATTTACCTGGCTAAAAGAGAAGGAATATAATATATATTGTTTACAGGAAACTCATTCAACAATTTTAGATGAAGTTTTGTGGAAAAAGGACTGGGGGGGGGGGCATATATATTTCTCACATGGGCAAAGAAATTCTAAAGGGGATATGATATTAATTAACAGTAATTTTGATCCAAATGTGCAAATTGGCCAAACAGATCATCAAGGTAGATGGATTATTTTAAATATGTTATTGGACAATAAACAGATATGGCTTATTAACCTATACGGTCCAAATAATGATGATCCAAGCTTCTTTGAAAATATATATATAAGAATGTATCAACTCTACAAGCAACACTAGACTCTATTATTATGGTGGGATATTTTAATACTGTCTTAAATACCTCTATGGACCGGAAAGGAAATAACACTACAAACTATCACCCTCGGGCACAACCTCTATGGGCTAGGTGGGACGCTAGCGTGCCACCCGTGGTGCACTCCATCAACAGCAGGTGCATTTCAAGAGCGGCAAATTTGAATCCAAATAAATGTCAAAATTCAAATTTTTCAAACATACAACTATTTTACACCCTTTGAAAGATAAACATCTCCTTAATCTAACCACGTTTTACGATTTCAAAAAGGTTTTACGGCGAAAGCATAAATTTAGAGTATGTTAGGACAGTACATTTACAAGAGTTGTGTGTAATGTTTTGTCAATTCAAAGACAGGGTCACCAAAACCATAAAACCAGCTAAAATGATGCACTAACCTTTTACAATCTCCATCAGATGACACTCCTAGGACATTATGTTAGACAATGCATGCATTTTTAGTTCTATCAAGTTCATATTTATATCCAAAAACAGCGTTTTACTATGGCATTGATGTTGAGGAAATCGTTTCCCTCCAATAACCGGCAGTCAAGTCAGCGTCACAAATTAAATAATTAAAATTAGAAAACATTGGTAAAATATTATATTGTCATTTAAAGAATTATAGATTTACATCTCTTGAACGCAATCAACTTGCCAGATTTAAAAATAACCTTACTGGGAAATCACACTTTGCAATAATCTGAGCACTGCGCCCAGAAAAATACGCGTTGCGATACAGACTAGACGTCATGTTGGGGAGATCTAAAATCGAAAATATTATGTAAATAATCCATTACCTTTGATTCTCTTCATCAGATGTCGCTTCCAGGTATCACAGGTCCATAACGAATGTAGTTTTGTTCAAAAAAGCTCATCATTTATGTCCAAAAATCTCCGTCTTGTTAGCACATGATCTAAGCCAGCCGGACTTCTCGTCATGAACGAGGGGAAAAAATATATTTACGTTCGTTCAAACATGTCAAACGTTGTATAGCATAAATCATTAGGGCCTTTTTTAACCAGAACATGAATAATATTCAAGGTGGACGAATGCATACTCTTTTATAACGTATTGGAACGAGGGTACCCAACATGAACTCGCGCTCCAGGTGTCTAATGGGCCATCATCGTTCCATGGCTCTTGTTCGGTCAGATCTCCCTCCAGAAGACTCAAAACACTTTGTAAAGGCTGGTGACATCTAGTGGAAGCAATAGGAAGTGCCAAAATATTCCTCAGCCCCTGTGTTTTTCAATGGGATAGGTTTAAAGGTAATACAACACATCAGGTATCCACTTCCTGTCAGAAAATGTCTCAGGGTTTTGCCTGCCAAATGAGTTCTGTTATACTCACAGACACCATTCAAACAGTTTTAGAAAATTTAGGGTGTTTTCTATCCATATGTAATAAGTATATGCATATTCTAGTTACTGGGTAGGAGTGGTAACCAGATTAAATCGGGTATGTTTTTTTTATCCAGCCGTGTCAATACTGCCCCCTAGCCCTAACAGGTTTTAAGGAAATCATGAATGTCATGGATATATTTGAATTAGTATATATATGGAGGCTTAAATACCCTGACCTAGTGAAATATACATGGCAGAGGCTTAATCATGCCAGTCGTCTTCATTACTTTCTTATGTCATTCTCTCTGGCACCACACATTTAAAAGGTGTTGATAGGGGACAGAATGCGGTCAAATCATCACATAATTGGTATATATATTACTCTTACAGAATTTCCACGTGGGCGAGGATATTGGAAATTTAATCAAAGCCTACGTGATGACAACTTGTTTATAACTAGAACAGAAGAATTTATAACGGACTTTTCCCGACATCACATAGGTACAGCAAATCCCCTTATTGTATGGGACACTTTTAAATGTGCCTTTAGAGGCCATGCAGTTCAGTACTCTTCTATAAAACAAAAGCAATTTAGATCAAAATAGTCCATATTAACAAAGGAAATTAATAACTCTACCTACATGTACTGATTACCTCAATTACGTCCACTAACCTCCATTGACTCTGTACGGGTACCACCTGTATGTAGTCTCGCTATTGTTATATTACTGCTGCTCTTTAATTACTTGTTCCTTTTATTTCTTATTATTATTCGTATTTTTTAAACTGCCTTGTTGGTTAGGGGCTTGTAAGTACGCATTTCACTGTAAGGTTGTATTCGACGCATGTGACTAATACAATTTGATTTGATTTGATCTATTGAGCAAAAGAGGCGGCATTTTACGCCACCTGCCAAGTACCCCGGCTAGACCAGAAGCGGTTCAACTTGTGCATGTGCTGCCCTGCGCTCGCTTAAAGACTGGAGTTTGGAGAAGTATTCAGGACTGCTTTCTTTTCATTTTCGTTTTCAAAAGCATCGGGAGGGAACTGCGTGTCCTTGAGTCAGTGATTGACGTGAGAAATCGTGAGGAGAAGTTAATACTTTTTGTTAGGATCGACAGCAGCATTAGGCTTTTCATTCGGACTAGGGCAAGGATTCTACATTCACCACCGGACCAGGACAGAGGATTTAAACATGTAAAATGCATTTAAAAATGTAGAAAACGCCTGCTGGCAGACGACTGGTCCAAAACGGCACTATTCATCCCAAGCCGTGAGTCAGGACTTTTTGTCCGGAATGGAAATGTTTTATCGGAAAGCCTTGATGATCTGTGCTGAACTCACCCTATCCGTTAAAACATGAAACATAAATTATGTTTAATATTGCTACAGATAAGGGAACGTCCAGGTCATTCTCTAATAATTTTGAGGATTTTGATTCCATACGCAGGGTGCTTCTATACAGGTCAGTATATTGATATATGCTATGCTATGGCAACGACGAAGGGAGTTAATATGAAAATGTTTAGGTAAACTATTTGCACTTTCTTTGTGTTTCTTCTCGCATTCATTGCACTTTTGTTTGACTGTTGTTGCTTTGTCCAAAGCACTCTGAATGCCATATGGGATTTTAAAGGGGATTTAAAGACCTCGTGCAGCTCGTGAGGATGGGGAGGGGGCGAACTAAACATAATTGGTGCTCCTGCCCATCTATTCAGAGGGAGATAGCTTGTTAAAATTTCGCAATATTTTTGATTTAGCTGCGTTTGTGATTTTATTAGATACTTTGCACATTTGAGATACATATGTATCACATATTTCCAGAGCGTTTCAGACAAATGTTTCACTTAGTTTAGGCATAGTCAAGAAGAGGTACCTAACACTAGTTTACATTTTTGTTACTATTAACGTTGTTACACTGAAACATTTATTCAGTCAACCTCTTTTTATTGCACGCGTATTAGTGGCTAGATGTGTACCTACTCCCTTGTCTGTTTTCTATCCTGCTAACGGAAAGCTTCCATGTTGTCATGGAAACGTGAACATCAGCCAACCACACTGAGACAATTTGCGTCACGTGGCATTGTTGAAGAGCCCGTATGCAGACAACATGGCGATAGACTGACGATGCTCACAAAGTAGAAAGTAGCTCAAACGTATTAACTTAATGTTTAGAGTTATGACCGGTATCATCTTGTCGAACACATTGAACGAATGGAATTATGACTACTAAAGATTATAGCGGGACGCTCGAGCCCCTTGCAGCTGCGCGTAAGCACCGGAGACGGGAGGGCGACGACAGGGAGGAACTGCATGACAACGGGAATGATAGTGAATCAACATCATCAAGTTACTGTCAGTCCGACTACTCCGAGTAAGATAACCCTGTACATTATTGCTTGTTGCTTCCAAAGAGAAACCCTATTTTTGAGAGGGCTATGGTATTGAAGGGCTGCCTGACTGTTTGCAAAATACAAATCATATCAAATGTTATTGGTCACATACGCATGGTTAGCAGATGTTAATGCAAGTGTAGCGAAATGCTTGTGCTTCTAGTTCCGACAGTGCAGTAATATCTAACAAGTAATCTAACAATTCCCCAACAACTACCTAATACACACAAATCTAAAGGGGTGAATGAGAATATGTACAAAAAATATATAGATGAGCGATGGCCGAGCGCCGTAGGCAAGGTGCAATTGATGGCATAAAATACAGTAATACATATGATATTAGTAATGTAAGATATGTAAACATTATTAAAGTGGCATTATTTAAAGTGCCATTGTTTAAAGTGACTAGTGATCCATTTATTAAAGTGGCCAGTGATTGGGTCTCAATGTAGGCAGCAGCCTCTAAGAGTTAGTGATTGCTGTTTAGCAGTCTGATGGCCTTGAGATAGAAGCTGTTTTTCAGTGTCTCGGTTCCAACTTTTATGCACCTGTACTGACCTCGCCTTCTGGATGGTAGCGGTGGGAACAGTGGCTCGGGTGGTTGTTGTCCTTGATGATATTTTTGGCCATCCTGTGACATCGGGTGCTGTAGGTGTCATGGAGGGCAGGTAGTTTGCCCCCGGTGATGCGTTGTGCAGACCGCATCACTCTCTGGAGAGCCTTGCGGTTGAGGACAGTGCAGTTGCCGTACCAGGCTGTGATACAGCCCGACAGGATGCTCCCGATTGTGCATCTGTAAAAGTTTGTCAGGGTTTTGGGTGACAAGCCAAATTTCTTCAGCCTCTTTCACCACACTGTCTGTGTGGGTGGACCATTTCAGTTTGTCTGTGATGTGCATGCCGAGGAACATAACTTTCCACCTTCTCCACTGCTGTACCTTCGGTGTGGATAGGGGGGTGCTCCCTCTGCTGTTTCCTGAAGTCGTCAATCCTCTCCTTTGTTTTGTTGACATTGAGTGAGAGGTGTTTTCCTGACACCACACTCCGAGTGCCCTCACCTCCTCCCTGTAGGCTGTCTCATCGTTGTTGGTAATCAAGCCCACTACTGTTGTGTCGTCTGCAAGCTTGATGATTGAGTTGGAGGCGTGCATGGCCACGCAGTCGTGGGTGAACAGGGAGTACAGTAGGGGGCTGAGCACGCACCCTTGTGTGGCCCCAGTGTTGAGGGACAGCGAAGTGGAGATGTTGTTTCCTACCTTCACCACCTGGGGGCGGCCCGTCAGAATGTCCAGGACCCAATTGCACAGGGCGGGGTTGAGACCCAGGGCCTCCAGCTTGATGATGAGCTTGGAGGGTACTGTGGTGTTGAATGCTGAGCTGTAGTCAATGAACAGCATTCTTACATAGGTATTCCTCTTGTCCAGATGGGATAGGGAAGGGTGCAGTGTGATGGCGATTGCATTGTCTGTGGACCTGTTGGGGCGGTATGCAAACTGAAGTGGGTCTAGGGTGGTCGGTAAGGTGGAGGTGATATGATCCTTGACTAGTCTCTCAAAGCACTTCATGATGACAGAAGTGAGTGCTATGGGGCGGTAGTCATTTAGTTCAGTTATCTTTGCCTTCTTGGGAACAGGAATAATGGTGGCCATCTTGAAGCATGTGGGGACTGCAGACTGGGATAGCGAGCGATTGAATATGTCCGTAAACACAGCAGCCAGCTGGTCTGCGCATGCTCTTAGGACGCGGCTAGGGATGCCGTATGGGCCAGCAGCCTTGCGAGGGTTAACACGTTTAAATTTTTTACTCATGTCGGCCACAGAGAAGGGGGGGGGCAGTCCTTGTTTGCAACCTCAGCTGTCTATTCGTCTAGTCATCTTTATCAGTTGCCACCTCAACTTTATAACTTGACAACCGAGGCAGCTCACTGGAAGCGACTTGACAAGTGAAGCAGGATGCACACTGACTGTAAAGTGGTCTAGAGGTGGCTTACTGGCTACTGTTATTCTTCACCAATGTGTGGACAGTGATCGATGCATGGCTTTGCAGTATCAACATGTTTCATTAAGCTCATGGCATGCGTTCTTATTATAAAGGCAATGTAGGCCTATGCTATGTTCACCTAACAAAGTGAATAGTGTATGGATTCTATGAGATTAGTTTAAAAGTTTATAATTATAATTTATTACATTTCTATAGTGCTTTTCATAGACTCTCAAAGTGCTTCAAGAGCAAAAAACAAACAAGCAATATATCATGACAGATCAACCAATAGAGGCCAAGTCTTTGAAAGCTGCATGGTTGATGATGGTGATGGAGTCTGCTGATGATCTTATAGCCAATGGACTTCTCTTCCACTCTGTGTAGCAGACACTTGACTGATGCTTCATCAGGTCTGGGCGCCAGAAAGAGCACCACTCACAGTTCAGAATAGTAGCCAGTCGTCCTCACTACGTGTCCTCTGCCTTAGCACTGCTGTAGTCCTCTATCTTACGCTTCAAGCGACTCTTTCAAACAAAAAGCTAGCCAAGCCAAAAAGTGCTAACCTGTCAGTCAATATGGAAATCTTGGCTCAAAAACAGCAGATACTGTATATATACAATAAAAACTCTTAGGTTATCAAAAACAAAAGAGCTGATTTAAAATTCTATAATTAAAAACACCTAAAAGATAACTAAATATGTAGCTACACATTTACAGGAGCTCTGTGCTTAGGCTGCTACTAGGGCTCCATGGCAACTATATGTTTTTATTTGTATGTTTTTATTGTTGTCTGGCCGTCTCATTGACTTGGCCATTGTTTGCCTCTAGTCTACCAATTCCAAGCAATCCAAATATCATCAGTTTAAATGTTGTGTTCACCGTATCCAAAGAGCCTCTGAGTATGAGTACTGATGTAGGATCAGTTTAGCCGTTTAGGTCATCATGAATAACATTATATGGACTGGTTGGGACCTGATCCTAGATTAGTACTCCTACTCTGAGATGTTTTGAGGATAAGGGACCAGAGCTCTATCTGCACTGCAGCACTGGTATGGACAGATAGGATAGCAGAGATAGTTATCTGGCCATATCACCTTTCAAAGAAGGTCGTCATCTGTACTCAATTAATGTAGAACTCAACTGTAAGCCATGGAATGCGTCCAAATGGCACCCTTTTCCCTAGAATCCTATGTGCAATAATCAAATGGAGTGCGCTATGTAGTGAATGGGGTGCCATTGGGGACGCAGACGTGGTATTGAAACAGAAAAGATGGATGAGGCAAAAGTAAAAGGAACCATCAGTGTAGTTGCACTATTCTGGGCCTAGTATACTACTCTCCTCCTCTTTTTTCTATCAAAGTTTGGGGAAATGTATTTTTCCAGTTTGGAAACTTAACCTTCATAAATAATTATATGCTATTTACCATCCTTAGTGAATTTATGGATGTGTTTTCCAAGAGTCTACCAGAGGCAGCACAGCTTCATTTAGAGGGAGACCGACTGACAGAAAAAAATGCCTGGCTGAATTTTTTGGGGTTTCTTTTTGCCGAGTTAGGGCATTTTCTCTCTCCGGCCGGTGATGTGGGTTTCCCTTTTTCTTGTCTCTTCCTGTCTCAAAAAATGCCATTTCTTGTCTTTCTCCAGGCGTGTGGTTTTCTTTTCCCCCAAATGCCACACGATAAATTAGAACAGAAATGCACTCCACTGGGAATGAGTAAGAGAGAAGATTAGGAGATAATAAAACATCTTGTACATGTAGTTGTTTTGAAGTATTATTAAATTAAAACAACAATGTATGTCATACAACTTTACACCTGTGGCCTACATGGTGGTTGTCCTCTTACAAATGTGCCTTTCAGTCATCGCTCTCTCCTTGACTGGAGTTATTCACTGACCCAGAACACAATACAAGATGGGCTATCAGACTTTCTGGCTGTTTGACGGAGTTTCACTTGTTACACAGTAGTATAATTGTGTTACTAACCTGTTGAATAGCATCATACAAGACTCATACAAGACTCATGTTTAGATGGGGATTGAAGTCGACGAGGGCTAATCTGACATACTGTGATGAAAGCCAATGTGCTCTAAATTGATTAGAATATATGCACTTTTAATCCTCAAGCAAGCCTTACGCCTCTACACTGTAGTTCTTGCCAAATTAACCTGACAATCCCTATCAGATGGGTTCACTGGGCAGGCAAAACATCACTTTTGACTCTGCTCTCAAACAGTTTCACTCAGTCTATGCTTTTTGTCTGTTCATTCCCAGCGACCTAGAGCCAGAATGGCTGGACGATGTCCAGAAGAACGGCGAGCTCTTCTACCTGGAGCTGAGCGAGGGCGAGGAGGAGGCGGCATTAGCTCAGGCCGCCGCCAATAACGGCCTCTCCACCAATCATGTGCACTTCAGCGAGAAGGAGGCGGAGATCATCAGCGAGGAGTGCAGGAAGCGTCCTGATGGCACTCCAACCAAAGGAGAGCCCAAGCTGAAAAGACTGGCCAGGATCCTACGGAGGAAGAGGCGGCCATCCCAGCGGAGTGGGCCCGACGGAGGAGCCAAAGACTCGTCATCGCTTCCGACGTCCATCTTGAAAAACCAGGCGGGGCAAAGGGCGGGGCTGGTGGTCCAGCAGCAGCAGCTGAAGGAGGTGTGTGTCTACCTGAACCCCAAACGGCTGGGTAGCTGCTCCCCTCCTCCCCCAGAGAGAGGGGGTCTACTGGAGGCTCTGCTGGGGGTGGTGCATCGCCCATCCTGGGGCCAAGGAGACCCTGTAGGGGGGAGGGGGGAGAGGATCGCCGTCCACGGCCTGGTGCCCAACAGCCCCGCCATCAAGTGTGCACAGATACTGATCGGTGAGTGTTCAAAACCTCACTGTGGGGATGTCCGAAATGGTACCCTATTCCCTATATAGCCAACTGATTTTGACCATAATCACCCTGGTCAAAAGTAGTGCTCTTTAAAGGGAATAAGGGTGCCATTTCAGACTCACCTAATGTGTCTGTCATATACACATTGCCAGACCTTTGGATGGGCACTGGCAGAAATACCAGAAAGACTGCAAGACATTTTTTATTGACATAATTGACATGATATTAAGTACTTATAAAGTTGTGTTTTACAGCAAATCGTTTCTTTTGTGGAGACTGACGTCGACACAGTTGCTTTGGGCAGACCAAGGAATGCAAAGAAACTCCACATGAGTTAGTGTTTAAAGCCATGCCTTTCATGTAGCCTACCACTCCATGCTAAAACAATTAGCCTAGACTCGTTAAATACCTGAAATAATTGAGGTGAAGTCTTTGTTAGGGAGATAGGAATGGATAGAGGTCTGCACAGGGGCAGGTGAAACTCCTTGATATACAAAAAGGAACAACGGCACGTTTGGCTATTTCTATATCCCTGGACTATATCTCCAGACTGTGCTCCTCTACTAAATCCATACTATTTGGAAAACGGATGACACAATACTTTTTCGCCGTACCAACCAAAGTTGTTAGGAATTCGACTTAGTGCAGCTCATTAAAAACAGGGCCGAAAAGATACACGCATACATACAGTTGAAGTCAGAAGTTTACATACACCTTAGCCGAATACATTTAAACTCAGTTTTTTCCAATTTCTGACATTTAATCCGAGTAAAAATTCCCTGTCTGGTCAGTTAGGATCACCACTTTATTTTAAGAACAATGTGAAATGTCAGAATAATAGTAGAGAGAATGATTTATTTCAGCTTTTATTTCTTTCATCACATTCCCAGTGGGTTAGAAGTTTACATACACTCAATTAGTATTTGGTAGCATTGCGTTTAAATTGTTTAACTTGGGTCAAACGTTTCATGTAGCCTTCCACAATCTTCCCACAATAAGTTAGGTGAATTTTGGCCCATTCCTCCTGACAGAGCTGGTGTAACTGAGTCAGGTTTGTAGGCCTCCTTGCTCGCACACGCTTTATCAGTTCTGCCCACACATTTTCTATAGAATTGAGGTCAGGGCTTTGTGATGGCCACTCCAATACCTTGACTTTGTTGTCCTTAAGCCATTTTGGCACAACTTTGGAAGTATGTTTGGGGTCATTGTCCATTTGGAAGACCCATTTGTGACCAAGCTTTAACTTCCTGACTGATGTCTTGAGATGTTGCTTCAATATATTCACATAATTTTCCTCCCTCATGATGCCATCTATTTTGTGAAGTGCACCAGTCCCTCCTGCAGCAAAGCACCCCCACAACATGATGCTGCCGCCCCAGTGCATCACAGATGGGATGGTGTTGGTCATTATGGCCAAACTGTTGTATTTTTGTTTCATCAGACCAGAGGACATTTCTCCAAAAAGTACGGTCTAGGTCCCCATGTGCAGTTGCAAACCGTAGTCTGGCTTTTTTTATGGCAGTTTTGGAGCAGTGGCTTCTTCCTTGCTGAGCGGCCTTTCAGGTTATGTCGATATAGGACTCGTTTTACTGTGGATATAGATACTTTTGTACCTGTTTCCTCCAGAATCTTCACAAGGTCCTTTGCTGTTGTTCTGGGATTAATTTGGACTTTTCGCACCAAAGTACATTCATCTCTAGGAGACAGAACGCGTCTCTTTCCTGAGCGGTATGACGACTGCCTGGTCCCATGGTGTTTATACTTGCGTACTATTGTTTTTACAGATGAACATGGTACTTTCAAGCGTTTGGAAATTGCTCCCAAGAATGAACCAGATTTGTGGAGGTCTACATTTTTTTCTGAGGTCTTGGCTGATTTATTTTTATTTTCCCATGATGTCAAGCAAAGAGGCAATGAGTTTGAAGGTAGGCCTTGAAATACATCCAAAGGGACAACTCTGATTGACTCAAATGCTGTCAATTAGCCTATCAGAAACTTCTAAAGCCATAACATCATTTTCTGGAATTTTCCAAGCTGTTTAAAGGAACAGTCAACTTAGTGTATGTGAACTTCTGACCCACTGGAATTGTGATACAGTGAATTATAAGTGAAATAATCTGTCTGTAAACAGTTGTTGGAAAAATTACTTGTGTCATGCACAAAGTAGACGTCCTAACCGATTTGCCATAACTATAGTTTGTTAACAAGAAATTTGTGGCGTGGTTTAAAAATGAGTTTAATGACTCCAACGTAAGTGTATGTAAACTTCCAACTTCAACTGTACATTCATTTGTATAGCCTACAGTATGGACTCGATAGAGTACGTTTGCGGAAGTATCACTATTGACGCTTATTTTTGCTATCTATGTCAACTTGCTGCTGTTATGCATTGACTTCCTCCTCCTCCTCCTCAGGTGATGACCTAGTGGCAGTGGACGATGTGGATGTTACCACGGAGAACATTGAGAGGGTTCTCTCCTGCATTCCTGGGCCTACACAGGTGTGTGTGTGTTTCCAAGACCACCCACCCCACTCATTACTGCCGTATTAACCTCTCTAGGGGAGGTGGGACGAAATCTATTCAACAGCCAGTGACAAATCAGAGCGCCAAATTTAAAACCACAAAATGTCATAATTCAAAGTTCTCAAACATAGGACTATTTTACACCATTTTATAGATACACTTCTCCTGAATCGAACCACGTTGTCCGATTTCCAAAAGGCTTTACAGCGAAAGCAAAACATTAGATTATGTTAGGAGAGTACATAGACACAAAAAACCACACAGCCATTTCCAAGCAACTAGCATGCATCACAAATACCCAAAACACAGCTAAATGCAGCACTAACCTTTGATGATCTTCATCAGATGACACTCCTAGGACATTATGTTATACAATACATGCATGTTTTGTTCAATCAAGTTCATATTTATATCAAAAAACTGCTTTTTACATTAGCATGTGATGTTCAGAACTAGCATACCCACCGAAAACTTCCGGTGAATTTACTAAATTACTCATGATAAATGTTCACAAAATACAGAACAATTATTTTAAGAATTATAGATACAGAACTCCTTTATGCAATCGCTATGTCCGATTTTAAAATAGCTTTTTTGGCGAAAGCACATTTTGCAATATTCTGAGTAAATAGCTCGGCCATCACGGCTAGCTAATTTGATACCCACCAAGTTTGGGACAACCTAAACTCAGAATTACTATTAGAAAAATTGGATTACCTTTGCTGTTCTTTGTCAGAATGCACTCCCAGGACTTCTACTTCAACAACAAATGTTGTTTTGGTTCCAAATAATCCATAGTTATATTCAAATAGCTCCGTTTTGTTTGTGCGTTCAGGTCACTATCCGAAGGGTGACGCGCGAGCGCATTTCGTGACAAAAAAAATCAAAATATTCCATTACCGTACTTTGAAGCATGTCAAACGCTGTTTAAAATCAATTTTTATGCGATTCTTCTCGTAAAATAGCGAAAATATTCCAACCGGGCAACGTTGTATTCAGTCAAATGCTGAAAGAAAAAAATGGAGAAAGCCTTAGAAAATGTCACGTTACAGCACAGATGCTGTATTTTCGATAAGAGATGCAACAGAAGGACAACAAATTGTCAGACAGGGCACTTCCTGTATGGAATCTTCTCAGGTTTTGGCCTGCCATATGAGTTCTGTTATACTCACAGTTTTAGAAACTTTAGAGTGTTTTCTATCCAAATCTACTAATTATATGCATATTCTAGTTTCTGGGCAGGAGTAGTAACCAGATTAAATCGGGTACGTTTTTTTATCCGGCCGTGAAAATACTGCCCCCTATCCCAAAGAAGTTAAAAGAACAGTAGTTAGAGGGAAGTATGCGCTGTTGTGTGTTGTGTTTGAGGTAAGTGTATTATTAGCTGTAATGCTACTTTCACAATGTGAAAATATACCAAAGACCTCCAACAGATTAGATGTTTGTTGAGCCCTATTCACATGAATTGACCTCCGTGATCATGTATCTTTCTCAGCTCTTGGTTTTCTTCATGAAAAGTTCATTTTCTTCATGAATAGACCACATAAAACCTACACATCTCTGTGTCCCAAATGGCACCCGGCGCCGATCAAAAGTATTGCCCTGTGTAGGGATTAGGGTGCAATTTGGGACGTAGCCTCTGCAACAGCCACCAAAGAAAGGGAAGTCCTCCACATTAACTCAATTAAAGACGAACTCATTTTTTCAAACCAACATGTCTGCTCTGCTCGAAAGTGTTAGAAGCTGGTTTCTACACACTCATGGCAGGCAGGTGCACACAAGGCAGAAACACACACACTAAGACGCAAGGTAGACACACATACACAGACACGCAAGGCAGACCAAGAATGTGTGTCAGGATCATTCTACTGCCCCACACGTTAAAAGTGAGGGCTAGGATGCCACTGCAACGTGTTGGCATAAACCCAGTGGATGCTATACTGTAGCTCTGACCAAAGTCACACATTCATAAGGCTAGAATGCCTTGAGTTGGCCGGATTCAGAGCTGAAATAAGTGAGCTACATCATTAATTGACCTCAATGAGAGACGTGCTTGAAATTTGAAGATAAAGTGTGTGGATCTGAAGTACGAATACCAGATACTTATCTTGCTTTGCACAGTGAATCAATGAACCAAACCAAGCTAAGTGTACAGTGCCTTCAGAAACACACCCTTGGACTTTTCCCATATTTTGTTGTGTTACAACCTGAGTTTAAAATTAATTAAATAGAGATGTTGTGTCACTGCCCTACACATGAATCACATTATTCAATAAATAAATGAACCAAACCCGGCTAAGTGTACAGTGCTGTCAGAAAGTATTCACAACCTTTGACTTTCTCCACATTTTGTTGTGTTACAGCCTGAGTTTAAAATATTGTGGTAAACTGTGGGGTGTTGGGTTGAGCGTGCAGAGATTGACACAGAGACAGGGAGGTTGTAGTCTGCAAAAACAACTTTACTAAGACAGAAAATAAACATAACAAAGAAAATCACATAGGTTTGGCTCGGTCCTTCTCTACTGTGGCTTGGTGTCGGTCTCTCCCCGTTCTCTCTCGCAGTTTGCCACCGTGCTCCATTTATTTGGCCTCCACGGCTGGTTGGCACTTACCTCTAATTACCTCCACTTAGAGCTGTCCGTGTCGGGGTGCCCAGCTCCCGTATTCCCAGCAGAGGGAGCCAACATCGCCTCACGTACCTCCCCTCTATTACCATCCCCCGGGGTAGACCTCCTGGGATACCACCCCCCCACCCTTAGCCCTGACTGGAAGGGAGGCATGCTAAGGGCCAGGTTTGCATTCCTCCGGAATAGGGCGTCCGCATTACCGTGCTGGGTCCCCGACCTGTGGGTGAAAGAGAATCGCTGTAAGGACAGGAACCAGCGGGTGACACGGTCATTCGTGTCCTTAACTCTTGCCACCCACACAAGGGGGGCATGGTCAGTAATCAGGGTGAACTTCCTCCCGAGGGGGTAATAATTCACGGCGAAGCACTCCTTCTCGACAATCGAGTATTTCTTCTCCCTTGGGAGGAGTTTCCTGCTGACATACATGGGGTGCTCCTCGCCTCCTGCTCTTGGGACAAAATGGCCCCTACCCGTGTCAGACGCGTCTGTCTGGACGAGGAGTTTTTTTTTTAGAAGTCTGGGGTGACGAGTACCGGGTGCGAACATAGCGCATCCTTCAGGGCCTGGAACGACACCTCTGTGTCCTCCGTCCATCGCACCATCTGGGGTAGTCGTGCCTTTGTTAAGTCTGTGGGGAGAAGCTATTGCGGCAAAGTTGGGTACAAATCTACTGTAGTACCCTGCTAACCCCAGGAATGACTTCACCTGCCTTTTGGTTCGGGGGACCGGCCATCCCCTAATGGCAACAATTATATGTATTTATTATTGGGGTTTCACATTTCCCCTCCCGATCTGATGGCCCAGGTACTCCACCTTGGCGTAGCCCAGCTTGCACTTGTGGGGGTTCGCGGTTAGACCAGCATCCCTTAGCGCATCCACCACAGCCTGTAACCTACAAAGATGTGACTCCCAACTGTCACTGTGCACAGTTATGTTGTCCAGATAAGCAGCGGCGTACTCACTGTGCGGCCGCAGGACTCGGTCCATGAGTCGCAGAAAGGTCGCTGGTGCCCCGTGGAGCCCGAAAGGCAGAACCCGGTAGTGGTATAGCCCCCCAGGGGTGGAGAAAGCGGTCTTCTCCCGGGAGGCCGCTGCCAGTGGCACCTGCCAGTACCCCTTCGTCAGGTCCAAGGTGCTGACGTATCTCGCCATCCCCAAGCGGTCGATCAGTTCGTCCACCCAGGGCATGGGGTAGGTATCGAGCATACTGACCTCGTTCAGGCTGTGGAAGTCATTACAGAAGCGGACGGTTCTGTCCGGTTTCGGAACCAGCACTATGGGGCTAGACCACTCACTGTGTGACTCCTCCAGTACCCCCATTTCTAGCATTGTCGCCACTTCCCGCTGGACTGCCACCCTCTGGGCTTCTGGTATCTGGTATGGCCGTTTACGCACTTTTTCTCCTGGACGGGTGTGGATATGATGTTCCACGAGATCCGTGCGCCCCGGCACCTCGGAGAACATGGCCATATTCCGCTGGACCAACTCTCTGAGCTCTTGTCGTTGGGTCGGGCTGAGGTCTTCCCCCATTGCAACTTCGACCGAGGGCGGGCCCTGCTGTGGCCGGGTCCATGTTACGCACAGCGCCTCGCGTGTGTGCCATTTCTTCAGTAAATTCACATGGTAAAGCTGGAGGGGTTTTCTCTGCCCCGGTGGGCGGACCTTATAGTTGACGTCGCCTATCCGCTCAACGATGTCGTAGGGCCCATGCCACATAGCCAGGAATTTACTCTCTGTTGTAGGGATCAGCACCAAAACCTTCTCACCTGGTTGGAACTCTCGTGGTTGGGCACCCCGGTTGAAGACACGCTCCTGGGTACATTGCGCCTGGGCCATGTGCTCTCTCCCCACTGGCCAAATCACCATCATCCTCTCCCTCATCTCCTCCACATGTTCTACTACGCTGCGAAGGGAGGTCGGCTGCTCTTCCCAGACCTCCTTGGCTAGGTCCAGCAGCCCGCGGGGCCGACGGCCATACAGGAGCTCAAAGGGGGAGAACCCCGTGGATGCTTGGGGTACCTCGTGCACTGAAAACATAAGGTGGGGCAGCAGCTGGTCCCAGTTCCTCCCATCTCTCTCGATGACCTTCAGCATCTGTTTTTTGGGTCTTGTTGAAGCGTTCCACCAGCCCGTCCGTTTGTGGATGGTACACACTGGTCCTCATCTGTTTTATTCGTAACAGATTGCAGACATCTTTCATCACCCGAGACATGAACGCAGTGCCCTGGTCCGTCAGGATTTCTTGCGGAATACCCACCCAGCTAAATAAATGGAAGAGCTCCCGTACGATACCATTTGCTGCCGCCGTGCGTAGCGGGATTGCCTCAGGATACCGGGTGACGTAATCCACGATGACCAGGATGTATTGATATCCCCTCGCAGTCTTCACCAACAGACCCACTAGATCCATTTCCACCCGCTCGAATGGCACTCCTATAATGGGCAAGGGAACCAAAGGGTTTCGATAATGCACCCTCGGAGCTGTGATCTGGCACTCCAGGCAACTACGGCAGTAGTCCTCCACGGCGCGCTTGACTCCAGGCCAGTGGAACTGGTTCCCGATCCGCTCCCTGGTTTTCTCCATCCCCAGGTGTGCCCCAAGCAGGTGGGTGTGGGCAAGCTGCAACACAGTCCTAACATACTGGCTGGGTATGAGTAACAAGTCTTTTGTCTCCCCATTATGCTTTACTACCTGATACAATAAATGATGCTTGATTGCGAAGTGGGGGTAGCGCCAATCACTTACCCCAGGTAGTGATTGGCACAGTACGCCATCCACCGCAATCACCTGGCCCCTAGCGTTCTGGAGATTGGGGTCTTCTAACTGGGCCATCCCGAACTGACCCGTGAGGATTCCAGTGTCGGGAGGTCCGTCTAGGGCCTCCACCTCCATAAAGGGAAGCCTGAGGTCTTCCTCGCACAGTGGCTCGCTTGCCGGAGTGGGGTCGTCTCCCTCCTCCGGGTCCGACTCGGGCCCAGTGGACACCTCTCGTGGCGGGGGTTGGGTTGCACAGTCCACTGTCCTTTTTCCTTTTCTTCCCACCTCCCGTGCTCGCCTCCCCAGGTCCCTCCTCCACAGGGCCAGGAAGAGAGGGCAGTCTCGACCAAGGAGAATGAACACGGGTAGGTTAGGGACAGCTCCCACGCGCATCTGGTTATACTCACTGGCACCGTTGGGTACCTCTGAGTCCCTGTGTACACAGGACACCGTCACCTCCTCGTCCCCCGGTTCCTCCTTCCCCTCTCATGTGCGCCACTGCGGGTGGGCGAGGGTCACCATGCTGCCGGAGTCCAGCAGAGCGCTGGTGTCGATGCCATCGATTCATACAGGAACCATCGGAGGGGCCATCTCGGTGTGTGCCCAGCAGTAGGTGACGTAACTCGCCATCTGGGTTACCCCAGAGCTGGGGGATGCGGAGGGCATGGCTTCTTCCCGGCCGGGACAGTGTCACGCGAGGCGCCCCGGCTCAGCGCACTTATAGCGGCGTCTCTGATCTGGGTCCAGCAGCAGCAGCCGCCACCGTCGTCGGTTTGGGTCACCCTCCCGCTTCACAGCCTCTGGTGGTTCCGTCCGGGCCCCCTTCAGCCCCTCGCCTCTCTCTGTGTTGTTCGTCCCCCTCACCGCGTCTCCTCTCCACTCGGGCCCCTCTCAGCAGGTCCTGGGTGTTCTGGTGAATTTCCACCGCGGTCAGCAATTCCTAAAGTCTCTGGGGGTTCTGCATGCTCACCATCTTCTTCATCTCGTATGGCAGGGCCTGAAGGTATTTATCCAGGATGAGCTTGTTGAGCATCGGGAGGGACGGTATTTCTGTCAGTAGCCAGCCCTTGGTCAGGCACACCAGGTTGCTCATCTGAGCACGGGTGGAAAGGGTGGGGTCAAAGGCCCAGTCGTGGACGGCGTGCGAGATTGAACCCATAACGGCTCAGTATCTCCCGTTTGAGTCCCTCATAATTTGAGGCCTGGTCAGCGTCCCACCTTGACAACAGCCAGTGAAATTGCAGGGCGCCAAATTCAAAACAACAGAAATCCCATAATTAAAATTACTCAACATACAAGTATTATACACCATTTTAAAGATAAACTTCTTGTTAATCCAACCACAGTGTCCGATTTCAAAAAGGCATTACGGCGAAAGCACACCATGCGATTTATGTTAGGTCAGCGCCTAGTCACAGAAAACCATACAGCCATTTTCCAGCCAAGGAGAGGGCTCACAAAAGTCAGAAATAGCGATTAAATTAATCACTAACCTTTGATCTTCATCAGATGGCACTCACAGGACTTCATGTTACAAAATAAATGTTTGTTTTGTTCGTAAAGTCCCTCTTTATGTCCAAAAACCTCAGTTGAAATTGGCGCGTTATGTTCAGTAATCCAAAGGCACGAAGTGCGCTCTCAACATCCAGACGAAAAGTCAACAAAGTACAGTAAAAGTTCATAGAAACATGTCAAACGATGTTTAAAATCAATCTTCAGGTTGTTTTTGTCATAAATAATCAATAATATTTCAACCGGACAACAGCTTCGTCAATAGAAAAGGAGAAACAAGAAAGGCGCATTCCCGATCACGCACTGGACTCGTGTCTGGAAATGTCCACTGTCCACTCATTGAAAGTGCTGTATCTCCCTAATTTTTCAGAATAAAAGCCTGAAACAATGCCTAAAGACTGGCCACATATAGAAGAAGTCATAGAGATCGTGAACTGGGTCCTAAGTCTTTGTATGGTGGATAGGCTTTCAATGGAAAAACAGCCTTTCAAAATAATAGTACTTCTTGGATAGATTTTCCTCAGGTTTTCGCCTGCACTATCAGTTCTGTTATACTCACAAGACATTATTTTAACAGTTTTGGAAAGTTTAGAGTGTTTTCTATCCAAATTTACCAATTATATGCATATCCTAGCTTCTGGGCCTGAGTAGCAGGCAGTTTAATTTGGGCACGCTTTTCATCCAAAATTCTGAATGCTGCCCCATGCTACCCCAGTGAAGTTAACTTCTTATGGATGGTGGCAGTATTGAGTCGCTTGGATGACTGACGTGCCCAGAGTAAAGATCCTCCTACTCACTCCCAGAAACTATGATATGCATATTATTAGTAGATTTGGATAGAAAACACTCTGAAGTTTCTAAAACTGTTTGAATGATGTCTGTGAGTATAACAGAACTCATATGGCAGGCAAAAACTTGAGAAAAAATCCAACCAGGAAGTGATTTGTAGTTCTTCTATCTAATCCCTGTTCAAACTACAGTATCTGTGGGGTAATTTTGCACTTCCTAAGGCTTCCATTGGCTGTCAACAGCCTTTAGAAACGTCTGTCATGCGTCTCCTGTTACTGGGCAGAGAACAGGAGCTCAGTCTATCAGTGGACTGTCTGGGAGCAGTGAGTTGTTTACTGCGCATTCACGTTTGGCGCGCCGCTCATTCTTTTTCTCCTGGAATGAATACGCTATTGTCCGGTTGGAATATTATCAACGTTTTAATTTAAAAAGACCCTAAGGATTGATTGTAAATATCGTTTGACATGTTTCTACGAGCGGTAATGGAACTATTTGACTTTTTGTCTCTTATTTTACGCACACGCGTTATGCCTTTGGATAGTGATCTGTACGCACGAACAAAACGGAGGTATTTGGACATAAATATGGAGTATTTCGAACAAAAATAACATTTATTGTGGAAGTAGGAGTCCTGGTAGTTCATTCCGACCAAGATCAGTAAAGGTAAGGGAATATTTATAATACTAATTCTGAGTTTAGTTGACTCCAGAACTTTGCTGGTATCTGTATAGCTTGCTTTGATGGTTGAGCTCTGTACTATTGACAAATGTGCTTTTGCCGAAAAGCTATTTTAAAATCTGACACAGCGGTAGCATTAAGGAGTAGTATATCTATAATTCTTTTAATAACTGTTGTAAATTTAATCAACGTTTATGATGAGTATTTTTGTAAATTGATGTGCACATTCACCGGAGGTTTTGGTGGGAATACATTTTCTGAACATCACGCGCCAATGTAAAATGCTGTTTTTGGATATAAATATGAACTTTATCGAGCAAAACATACATGTATTGTATAACATGAAGTCCTATGAGTGCCATCTGATGAAGATAATCAAAGTGAATATTTTAGCTGTACTTTTGGTTTTTGTGATGCATGTCCTTGCTTGGAAAATGGCTGTGTGGATTTTCTTGTGAAGTTTATGTCCTAACATAATCTAATGTTTTGCTTTCGCCGTAAAGCCTTTTTGAAATCGGACACAGTGGTTAGATTAAGGAGTATCTTATCTTTAAAATGGTGTATAATACTTGTATGTTTGAGAAATTTTAGTTATGAGATTTTTGTTGTTTTGAATTTGCGACGTGCACTTTCACTGGCTGTCGTCATATCAATACCGCTAACGGGATTCAAGCCATAACAGGTTAACCTGTTAGGGCTAGGGGGCAGTATTGACACGGCTGGATAAAAAACGTACCCGATTTAATCTGGTTACTACTCCTGCCCAGTAACTAGAATATGCATATAATTATTGGCTTTGGATAGAAAACACTCCAAAGTTTCTAAAACTGTTTGAATGGTGTCTGTGAGTATAACAGAACTCAAATGGCAGGTCAAAACCTGAGAAGATTCTGTACAGGAAGTACCCTGTCTGACCATTTCTTGGCCTTCTTTGCCATCTCTATCCATTACAAAGGATCTCTGCTGTTACGTGACACTTCCTACGGCTGCCATAGGCTCTCAGAAGGCGGCAAAAAGCTGAATCGTGGCTTTGCAGGCTCTGGCTGAAAAAAAAGTAGCGCGTTTGGGTAGTGGCTGGTTACAGTACTGTGAGACTCCGGCTTGTGCCCGCGTCGACCGAAAGCTTTGTTTTCTTTCCTCTGTTTACCTAAACGGAGATTCCCGGTCGGAATATTATCGCTTTTTTTACGAGAAAAATGGCATTAAAATGGATTTTAAACAGCGGTTGACATGCTTCGAAGTACGGTAATGGAATATTTAGAATTTTTTTGTCACTAATTGCGCCATGCTCGTAACCCTGATTTAGCATTTCGGATAGTGTCTGGAACGCACGAACAAAACGCCGCTATTTGGATATAACAATGGATTATTTTGGACCAAACCAACATTTGTTATTGAAGTAGCAGTCCTGGGAGTGCATTCTGACGAAGACAACAAAGGTAATCAAACTTTTGTAATAGTAAATCTGACTTTGGTCAGGGCTAAACTTGGTTGGTGTCTAAATGGCTAGCCGTGATGGCTGGGCTATCTACTGAGAATATTGCAAAATGTGCTTTCACCGAAAAGCTATTTTAAAATCGGACACCTCGATTGCACAAAGGAGTTCTGTATCTATAATTCTTAAAATAATTGTTATGCTTTTTGTGAACGTTTATCGTGAGTAATTTAGTAAATTGTTAGTAAATTCCCCGGAAGTTTGCGGGGGTATGCTAGTTCTGAACGTCACATGCTAATGTAAGAAGCTGGTTTTTGATATAAATATGAACTTGATTGAACAAAACATGCATGTATTGTATAACATAATGTCCTAGGTGTGTCATCTGATGAAGATCATCAAAGGTTAGTGCTGCATTTAGCTGTGGTTTGTGTTTATGTGACCTTATATGCTAGCTTGAAAAATGGGTGTCTGATTATTTCTGGCTGGGTACTCTGCTGACATAATCTAATGTTTTGCTTTCGTTGTAAAGCCTTTTTGAAATCGGACAGTGTGGTTAGATTAACGAGAGTCTTGTCTTTAAAATGCTGTAAAATAGTCATATGTTTGAGAAATTGAAGTAATAGCATTTCTAAGGTATTTGAAAATCGCGCCACGGGATTCAACTGGCTGTTGCGTAGGTGGGACGAATTCGTCCCGCCTAGCCCAGAGAGGTTAACAAGTCACATAATAAGTTGCATGGACTCATTCTGTGTGCAATAATAGTGTTTAACATGATTTTTGAATGACAAAAAAAAGCAGACATTGAATATCCCTTTGAGCATGGTGAAGTTATTAATTCCACTTTGGATGATGTATCAATACACCCAGTCACTACAAAGATACAGGCATCCTTCCTAACTCAGTTGCCAGAGAGGAAGGAAACCGTTCAGGGATTTGACAATGAGGCCAATGGTGACTTTAAAACAGTTAAACTCTAACTTCTCTAGGGCCAGTGGGACGATTTCGTCCCACCTACGTAACAGCCAGTGAAATCCCGTGGCGCGTTATTCAAATACCTTACAAATGCTATTACAATTTCTCAAACATATGACTATTTTACACCATTTTAAAGACAAGACTCTCGTTAATCTAACCACACTGTCCGATTTCAAAAAGGCTTTACAGCGAAAGGAAAACATTGGATTATGTCAGCAGAGTACCCAGCCAGAAATAATCAGACACCCATTTTTCAAGCTAGCATATAATGTCACAAAAACCCAGAAGACAGCTAAATGCAGCACTAACCTTTGATCTTCATCAGATGACAACCCTAGGACATTATGTTATACAATACATGCATGTTTTGTTCAATCAAGTTCATATTTATATCAAAAAACAGCTTTTTACATTAGCATGTGACGTTCAGAACTAGCATACCCCCCGCAAACTTCTGGTGAATTTACTAAATTACTCACGATAAACGTTCACAAAAAACATAACAATTATTTTAAGAATTATAGATACAGAACTCCTCTATGCACTCGATATGTCTGATTTTAAAATAGCTTTTCGGTGAAAGCACATTTTGCAATATTCTAAGTAGATAGCCCGGCATCACAGGGCTAGCTATTTAGACACCCAGCAAGTTTAGCCTTCACCAAACTCCGATTTACTATTAGAAAAGTTTGATTACCTTTGGTGTTCTTCGTCAGAATGCACTCCCAGGACTTCTACTTCAATAACAAATGTTGGTTTGGTCCCAAATAATCCATAGTTATATCTAAACAGCGGCGTTTTGTTCGTGCGTTCAAGACACTATCCGAAAGGGTAAAGAAGGGTGACGAGCACGGCGCATTTCGTGACAAAAAATGTCTAAATATTCCATTACCGTACTTCGAAGCATGTCAACCGCTGTTTAAAATCAATTTTTATGCCATTTTTCTCGTAAAAAAGCGATAATATTCCGACCGGGAATCTGCGTTTAGGTAAAAAGACGAAAGAAAATAAAGCACGGGGTCGACTCGTGCACGCGCCTAAGCCCATTGTCCTCTGATCGGCCACTTGCCAAAAGCGATAATGTGTTTCAGCCTGGTGCTGCCTCGATATCATTCAGCTTTTTCCCGGGCTCTGAGAGCCTATGGGAGCCGTAGGAAGTGTCACGTTACAGCAAAGATCCTCAGTCTTCAATAAACAGAGACAAGAAGAACAAGATCTTGTCAGAGAGGGCACTTCCTGTAAGGAATCTTCTCAGGTTTTTGCCTGCCATATGAGTTCTGTTATACTCACAGACACCATTCAAACAGTTTTAGAAACTTTAGGGTGTTTTCTATCCAAAGCCAATAATTATATGCATATTCTAGTTACTGGGCAGGAGTATTAACCAGATTAAATCGGGTACGTTTTTTATCCGGCCGTGTCAATACTGCCCCCTACCCCCAACAGGTTAATGGCTGTGATAGGAGAATACAGAGGATGCATCAACAACATTGTAGTCAGTCCACAATATTAACTTAAATGACAGTGTGAAAAGAAGTAAGCATGTACAGAATATTTTTTTCCCCAAAACATGAATCCTTTTGCAATAAGGCACTAAAGTAAAACCGCAAGAAATGTGGCAAAGAAATTCACTTTATGTTCTGAATACAAAGTGATATGTTTGGGGCAAATCCAACACAACACTGAGTACCACTATTCATATTTTCAAGCATGGTGGTGGCTGCATCAAGTTATGGGTATGCTTGTCATCGGCAAGGACTAGTGAGTTTTTTGGTATGAAAAGAAATGGAATACAGCTAAGCACACGCAAAATCTCAGAGGAAAACCTCGTTAAGTCTGCTTTTCAACAGACACTGGGAGACAAATTCACCTTTCAGCAGGACATTAACCTGAAACACAAGGCCAAATATACATAGAGTTGCTTACCAAGACGACATTGAATGTACCTGAGTTGCCTAGTTACAGTTTTGACTTAAATCGGCGTGAAAATCTATGGCAAGGCTTGAAAATGGCTGTTTATTAATGGTCAACAACCAACTTGACAGAGCTTGAAGAATACATTTATTTTTTTAGGTGAAAATATTGTACAATCCAGGTCTGCAAAGCTCTTAGAGATTTTCCCAGAAAGACTCTCAGCTGTAATCGCTGCCAAAGGTGATTCTAGCATGTATTGACTCAGGTGGTTGAATACTTATCTAATCAAGCTATGTTAGTGTTTTATTTTTCATAATTGTCTTTATAAATGTTATAATTTATCTTCCACTTTGTCATTACAGAGTATTTTGTGTAGATTGTTGACAAAAAAAAGGACAATTAAATCAATTTTAATCCCACCTTGTATCACAACAAAATGTGGAAAAAGTATTGGGGTGTGAATACTTTCTGAAGGCACTGTATCTATAATCTCTGTGTGTGACTGTTTTAGGGATTTTATGTTTGCCCATATTTAATTTCCTCCCTTGATCAAGAAAGATGTCTTTAAGTCTCTGTAAATCCATTGTAGAAGGAATGGTTGAGTAGAATGGCGCTCACCACTGAATACAGACATCTTCTCCCATTCCATTTGGCTTCGATCGGCTGTCAAAGTATATAGTAGGTAACAATCTCCACCTTTTTACATGAGGAAAACTGTCCAATTCTGGAAATGGTGCTTTGATCGCCATTCAGGGAACCGCTCAAGCTTTTTCCTAATTTGTCTCCTCACACGGTCAAAACAGGGCCTCAAGAAGGAGGAATTTGTAAATGACAGAGTGTCTAGGGAGTGATGGCATTTGCAAAGAGAGAGGGAGACAGAGGTAGAGAGAGCGAGAGAAGCCAGACTGTGGTGGGGGTTGTTTGGGATAACCACAGGAAAACAGCCATTACGCTGTGGCCACTGAGAGAACAGCTGATTAGAAGACTCGGCCAGATAGCAAATTACACTGTAGAGAAGAGAGGAGGAAGAGAATAGAAGAGAGGAGAAAAAAACAACAAGGCCTCTCGTCGGTTTGCCGTGGCTTAGGACGGAGCTACTGTAGAACTGGCATACTCTGAGGAAACTTCAACTTTGGTGGTGGTTTTCTGTGTGTGTGTGTGTGGCTGGCTGGCTGGGCTGGGCTGGGCTGGGCTGGCATTTTTGCATGTGTGAACGTCCGCCCTCCCAGGTAGAGCATGGTAGACAGTAGCTATTACATGGGCGTAGCAGCAGTTTGTATAAAGGTTTGGACCACCATGCCCTCTGCCTACCCTCATAGTATAGTATCATCAGTAATACTTTACTGTCTCTCTCTATCAATTCAATTACATTCAAAGGGCTTTATTGGCATGGGAAACATACATTTACATTGCCACAGCAAGTAAAATAGACAATAAACAAAAGGGAAATAAACAAGGGAAATAAACAATCAGAAATGAATAGTAAACATTATTCACAAAAGTTTCAAAAGAATAGAGACATTTCAAATGTTAAATTATTGGCTATGTACAGTGTCGTAGCAATGTGCAAATACAGTGCTTTCGGAAAGTATTCAGACCCCATTACTTTTTCCACATTTTGTTACGTTAGACTTATTCTAAAATTGAATCTACACACGATACCCCATAATGGCAAAGCGAAACAGGTTTTTCCAATTTTTTGCAAATGTATTAATACTAAAAACAGAAATACCTTATTTCCATAAGTATTCAGACCCCTTGCTATAAGACTCAAATTGGAGCTCAGGAGCATCCTGTTTCTATTGATCATCCAGATCTGGGGAAGGGTGCTCAAAAAAAACTGCAGTGTTGAAGGTCTCCAAGAACACAGTGGCCTCCATAACTCTTAAATGGAAGAAGTTTGGAACCACCAAGACTCTTCCTGGAGCTGGCCGCCCGGCCAAACTGAGCAATCGGGGGAGAAGAGCCTTGGTCAGGGAGGTGACCAAAAATCCAATGGTCACTCTGACAGAGCTCTAGAGTTCTTCTGTGGAGAGGGGAGAACCTTCCAGAAGGACAACCATCTCTGCAGCACTCCACCAGTCAGGCCTTTATGTTAGTGGCCAGACAGAAGCCACTCCTCTGTAAAAGGCACATGACAGCCCGCTTGGAGTTTGCCAAAAGGCACGTAAAGACTGTCAGACCATGAGAAACAAGATTCTCTGGTCTTATGAAACCAAGATTGAACTCTTTGTCCTGAATGCCAAGCGTCACATCTTTTAGGAAACCTGGCACCATCCCTACGGTGAAGCATGGTGTTGGCAGCATCATGCTGTGTGGATGTTTTTCAGGGGCAGGGTCTGGGGGACTAGTCAGGATCGAGGCAAAGATGAATGGAGCAAAGTACAGAGAGATCCTTGATGAAAACCTGCTCCAGAGCGCTCGGGACCTCAGACTGAGGCGAAGGTTCACCTTCCTACAGGACAACGACCCTAAGCACACAGCCAAGACGATGCAGGAGTGGCTTCGGGACAAGTCTCTGAATGTCCTTCAGTGGCCCAGCCAGAGCCCGGACTTGAACCCGATTGAACATCTCTGGAGAAACCTGGAAATAGCTGTGCAGCAATGTTCCCCAGCCAACCTGACAAAGCTTGAGAGGATCTGCAGAGAAGAATGGGAGAAACTCCCCAAATACAGGGGTGACAAGCTTGTAGCGTCATGCCCAAGAAGACTCAATGCTGTAATCACTGCCATAGGTGCTTCAACAAAGTACTGAGTAAAGGGTCTGAATACTTATGCAAATTGGATTTTTCCGTTAAAAAAACGGAAAAATCCAATTGCTAATATATATATTAGCAACAAAATTAGCAACAAAAAAAATTAAAACATGTTATTGCTTTGTCATTATGGGGTATTGTGTGTAGATTTGAGGTTAAAAAAACGATTTAATACATTTTTCGAATAAGGCTATATCATAACAAAATGTGGAAAATGTCAAGGGGTCTGAATCCTTTCCGAAGGCACTGGAGTTTAAGTATGTAAGAGAATAAATAAACAGAAAAATATAGGTTGTATTTACAATGGTGTTTGTGCCACTGGTTTTTTGTGGCACAGGTCACAAATCTTGCTGATGAGGTGGCACACTGTGGTATTTCACCTAATAGATATGGGAGATGATCAAAATGTGGTTCTTTGAGTGTGTGTGTAATCTGAGGTAAATATGTGTGTCTATTATGGTCATACATTTGGCAGGTGGTTGGAAAGTTCGGTTTCCACCTCGTTTTGTGGGCAGTGGCCATATAGCCTGTCTTCTCTTGAGAGCCAGATCTGCCTATGGCAGCCTCTTTCAATAGCAAGGCCATGCTCACTGAGTCTGTACATAGTCAAAGCTTTTCAAAGTTTGGGTCAGTCACAGTGATCAGGTATTCTGCTACTGTGCACTCTGTTTAGAGCCAAATAGCATTTTTTGTTAATTCTTTCCAATATGTCAAGTAATTACCTTTATGTTTTGTCATGATTTGTTTGGGTCTAATTATGTTGCTGTCCTGGGGCTTTGTGGGGTCTGTTAGTGTTAATGAACAGAGCCCCAGTACCAGCGGGCTAAAGGGACTCTTCTCTAGGTTAATCTCTCTGTAGGTGATGGCTTTGTTATTGAAGGTTGGAGAGTCGCTTCCATTTAGATGGTTATAGAACTGAATAGCTTTTTTCTGGATTTTGATCATTAACAGGAATCATCCTAATTCTCTTCTGCATGCATTATTATTTACGTTGTACACAAGGATGTTTTTGCAGAATTCTGCATGTAGTCTCTCAATTTGGTGTTTGTCCCATATTGTGAATTCCTGGTTGGTAAGTGGACCCCGGACGTCAGCAATGGGTTCTATAACTGATTCAAGTATTTTTTGCCAGATCCTAATTGGGATGTAAAATGTTATGTTCCTTTTGATGGCGTAGAAGGCCCTCTCAGATCGTTCACGACTTTGTGGAAGTTACCTGTGGTGCTGATGTTTATGCCGAGGTAGGTATAGTTTTTTGCGTGCTCTAGGGAAACAGAATCTAGGTGGAATTTGTATTTGTGTTCCTGGCAACTGGAGCTTTTTTGGAACACCATTATTTTTGGCTTACTGAGATTTACTGTCAGGGCCCAGATCTGACAGAATCTGTGCAGAAGATTTATTTGCTGCCGTAGGCCCTTCTTGGTTGGGGACAGAAGCACCAGATCATCAGCAAACACTAGACATTTGACTTCATGCCGCACCTGTTTCCGTTGTGGAGTCCACAGGGGTGGTACAGTCCATCACTCTAAAATGTGATACTGAAATTGTATATGGTTATATTATGTAAAAATAATGGTGTAACACTCATAAATCAAATATTATTTTATAACAAATGCGCTTTCTCCCGTGTTGGATACGGTCGCTGTCTGCGGTTCTGGAACATAATCTTCAGTGCACAAAACACCACATCTGTCATTTTAGTCCTGTCCGATTCTGCCATGTAATTTGTACATGGCAGGAGAGTAACAATTCCAGCCAGAATAACCTACTGTTTTTTTGGCGAACTCATCTGGTAATACTAGTCCCGTGCTAATCGGAAGTGGCGCAGGGGTCTATCTAAGGCACTGCATCTCGGTGCTAGAGGCGTCACTACAGATTCCAGGGTGTATCACAACCGGACGTGATTGGGAGTCCCATAGGGCGGTGTGCAATTGGACCAGCATTGTCCGGGTTTGGCCGGTGTAGGCCGTTATTGTAAATAAGAATTTGTTCTTAAACCTGTTTGGGCTAGGCATCCCGCTAGCGGGACAACTTCCGTTGAAACTGGAGGGAGCGCAATTCAAATAAATAATCATAAACATTATGGATATTAAACATTTAGGTACATACAAGTGTCTTAAATCGGTTGAAAGCTTAAATTCTTGTTAATCTAACTGAACTGTCCGATTTACAGTAGCTATTACAGCGAAAGCATGCCATGCGATTGTTTGAGGGTCGGCGCCCTACATCAAAATATTTTTCCACCGGCACAGGTTTCATAAATTCACAAATAGCGATTAAATATTCACTTTTTAAAAATCTTCCTCTGATTTGTCATCCAAAGGGTCCGAGCTATAACATGTAGTTTTGATAGATAAAATCCTTCTTTATATCCCATAAAGTCTGTTTAGTTGGCGCCGTCGATTTGAGTAATCCTCTCGTTCAACATGCAGAGAAAGGAATCCGAAAATCTACCTCTAAACTTTGTTTCATCAAGTCAAAATAAGTTTCTATTAACTCCTTAGATACCCTAAAATATTCAAACTATAATATTTCTTACAGAAAGAAGTATGTTCAATAGGAAACCGATTTTTAGCAGGTGCATCTCGTCTTCATCGCTCGCCTAAACACAAATTTCTAAGACTGTGTCCCTGTAGTAAAACTCATATTTGTTATTCGTTTTGGAAGTTACAAGCCTGAAACCTTGAACATAGACTGCTGACACCCTGTGGAAGCCATAGGAATTACATCCTGGGAGCTAGAGCATGGGCTCTTAAAAAAAATTAATCTGGTTGGTTTTTCTTTGGATTTTCTCCTACCATATCTATTGTGTTATAGTCTCATACATTAATTTAACATTTCTACAAATGTCAGTGTTTTCTTTCCAATGGTACCAATTATATGCATATCCTGGCTTCAGGGCCTGAGCAACAGGCAGTTTACTTTGGGCACGTCAGTCAGGCAGAAATTGAGAAAAAAGGGGCCTAGCCCTTGTTCTTAACTGTCTTGCCTAGTTAAATAAAGGTAAAATAAAAAAATAAAAGTTACACGTACATGTCAGTACGTACACACAAAAAGTAGGCCACAAATAAAGGCATTGTGCCGTGAGGTGTTCCTTTATTTGTTTTTTGAAACCAGGTTTGCTGTTAGCTTGCGCTATATGAGATGGAAGGGAGTTCCATGCAATCATGGCTCGGTATAATACTGTACGTTTCCTTGAATTTGCTTTGGACCTGGGGACTGTGAAACGACCCCTGGTGGCATGTCTGGTGGGGTAAGTGTGTGTGTGTCAGTGCTGTGTGTAAATTGACTATGCAAACAATTTGGAATTTCCAACACATGAATGTTTCTTATAAAAACAAGAAGCGATGCGGTCAGTCTTTCCTCGACTCTTAGCCAAGAGAGACTGGCATGCATAGTATAGCATAGTAGGTCACCCCTGTGTCTCAGCTGGTACAGGTAACTCTGGGTCTTCCTTTCCTGAGGCGGCCCTCATGAGAGCCAGTTTCATCATATCGCTTAATGGTTTTTGCGACTGCACTTGAAGAATCTTTCAAAGTTCTTGAAATTTTCCGGACTGAATGACCACGTCTTCGAGTAATGATGGACTGTCGTTTCTCTTTGCTTATTTGAGCTGTTCTTGCCATAATATGGACTTGGTCTTTTACCAAATAGGGCTATCTTCTGTATACCACCCTACCTTGTCACAACACACCCGATTGGCTCAAAAGCATTAAGATGGAAAGAAATTCCACAAATGAACTTTTAACCTGTTATGGACAGACGTTCCGCTAGCGGAACCCCTAGCCAACAGCCAATGGCATCGCACGGCGCGAAATACAAAACCAACTAAAATACCACAATTCAATTTTCTCAAACAATCAACTATTTTACACCATTTTAAAGACAAGACTCTCGTCAATCTAACCACATTGTCTGATTTCAAAAAGGCTTTACAGCGAAAGCAAAACATTAGATTATGTCAGGAGAGTACCCTGCCAAAAATAATCACACAGCCATTTTCAAAGCAAGCATATATGTCACAAAAACCAAAACCACAGCTAAATGCAGCACTAACCTTTGATGATCTTCATCAGATGACACTCCTAGGACATTATGTTATACAATACATGCATGTTTTGTTCAATCAAGTTCATATTTATATCAAAAAACAGCTTTTTACATTAGCATGTGATGTTCAGAACTAGCATACCCACCGCAAACTTCCGGTGAATTTACTAAATGACTCACGATAAACGTTTACAAAAAACATAATTATTTTAAGAATTATAGATACAGAACTCCTTTATGCAATTGCGATGTCAGATTTTAAAATAGCTTTTCAGCGAAAGCACATTTTGCAATATTCTGAGTAGATAGCTCGGCCATCACAGGCTAGCTAATTTGACACCCACCAAGTTTGGTGCTCACTAAACTCAGAATTACTATAAGAAAAATTGGATTACCTTTGCTGTTCTTCGTCAGAATGCACTCCCAGGACTTCTACTTCAACAACAAATGTTGTTTTGGTTCGAAATAATCCATCGTTATATTGAAATAGCTCCGTTTTGTTCGTGCGTTGAGGTCACTATCCGAAGGGTGACGCGCGGGCGCATTTCGTGACAAAAAAATTCAAAATATTCCATTACCGTACTTCGAAGCATGTCAAACGCTGTTTAAAATAAATTTTTATGCAATTTTTCTCCTAAAATAGCGATAATATTCCAACCGGGCGACGTTGTATTCATTCAAAGACTGAAAGAACAAAATGGAGTAGTCTCGTGAACGCCATCTCAGTGTCACTGTCCCCAGGCAGGCCAGTAACAAACAGAGCTGCTGTATTTTGCCCAGAGACTGCAGAGCTCTCATTCCACTTTCTGGCACCTTCTGAGAGCCAATGGAAGCCTTAGAAAATGTCACGTTACAGCACAGATGCTGTATTTTCGATAGAGAGGCTACAGAAGGACAATAAATTGTCAGACAGGGCACTTCCTGTATTGAATCTTCTCAGGTTTTGGCCTGCCATATGAGTTCTGTTATACTCACAGACACCATTCAAACAGTTTTAGAAACTTTAGAGTGTTTTCTATGCAAATCTACTAATTATATGCATATTCTAGTTTCTGGCCAGGAGTAGTAACCAGATTAAATCGGGTACGTTTTTTATCCGGCCGTGAAAATACTGCCCCCTATCCCAAACAGGTTAACAAGACACACCTGTTAATTGAAATGCATTCCAGGTGACTACCTTGTGAAGCTAGTTGAGAGAATGCCAAGAGTTTGCAAAGCTGTCATCAAGGCAAAGGGTGGCTACTTTGAAGTATCTCAAATATAAAATAAAGAAAAACATTTTTTGGGTTACTAGATGATTCCATCTAGTAACTCATAGTTTTGGTGTCTTCACTATTATTCTACAATGCAGAAAATAGTAAAAAAAATAAAGAAAAATCCTTGAATAAGTAGGTGTGTCCAAACTTTTGACTGGTACTGTATTTAAATAAGGTATTTCTGTTTTTATTTTTAATACATTTGCAACAATGTCAAAGTCAACGGGTCTGAATACTTTCCGATAGCACTATGCTCAACTTCGTTCAATTTATCGAATCAGTTATTGTTTTCTTGCTCAAACCGTGAGCAACACCTGTCAAACTCAGACATTTCTCTCAAACCACAGGGATGTCTTTTTTTTTTATTTAACCTTTATTTAACCAGGTAGGCAATTTGAGAACAAGTTCTCATTTACAATTGCGACCTGGCCAAGATAAAGCAAAGCAGCACAGAGTTACACATGGAGTAAAACAAACATACAGTCAATAATACAGTAGAAAAATAAATCTATATACAATGTGAGCAAATGAGGTGAGATAAGGGAGGTAAAGGCAAAAAAGGCCATGGTGTCAAAGTAAATACAATATAGCAAGTAAAACATTGGAATGGTAGATTTGTAGTGGAAGAAAGTACAAAGTAGAAATAGAAATAATGGGGTGCAAAGGAGCAAAATAAATAAATACAGTAGGGGAAGAGGTAGTTGTTTGGGCTAAATTCTAGATGGGCTATGTACAGGTGCAGTGATCTGTGAGCTGCTCTGACAGCTGCTGGATGCACACACACTACATGTTCATGTTTTTACATTTATGTAAGTTGTGAAGTATTTGGTCTGTAATGTGTTTTCCCGTTATGAGTCGGACCCCAGTAAGACTAGCTGTTGCCATTGGCGTCTGCTAAGGGGGGTCCTAACAAAATGAAAAACTATGCAAGTCAACAGCGTTGGATTGGTGTAAGCATGGACTTTCTACCATATTTCTGACACCAGTCCATTCATTTGTACTCCATTAGGGCAGTGAACAATTCTTGGAGAGATAGTCAGACCGTTGCCAGTGTCACAGTGTTGAAGACGCATCCACACGTACACACGTACACACACACACACACACACACACACACACACACACACACACCTGGTCTCTGGTCCTGATTTGTCTTGATTAAAGTCAACCAGAAATCCTTAGCAGACCTCTCAAGTGGTGACAGGTTACTGCCCAGAGCCAGCCCGGTGCGTATGCGCATCTCGTGTGTGTATGTGTGTCTACACAATTCTTTTCGGCATTTGTACAGTGTGCTTGAGTTTGAGGCTGCGTGTGTGTAGGCCATAGTATTTAGGGTCTGTTTTGAAATGTGAGAATGACCGACATTAATATTCATCTATAAATTTGTCAAGCATGAATCTCTCCACCATACTGTTTCTGTATGTGTTTCCATTTGTGTGCCTGTCTGCCTGGGTTGGTTTGTAAAGTGTGTGTGTGTGTGTGTGTGTGTTGTACAGTGTGGAATGAGCTCTGAGAATGACAGAGGGTTGTGCAGCTCTATGTTCTTCTGTCACTGTTCTAGGGCCTGCCTTGTGGTGGGATCTGTTTTTGATTCACACACACACCCATGTCGCTTCACTTTCAGTGATCAGGAGGAATATAATCTCTCTCTCTGACAATCAACATTTTTCTGTTTACGCTCCTTCCTCTTTTCCTAAGTAAATCACATCACTGATGGCTCTGTATACGTGGTTTAACTGAACCCTTTCCTGTAGTGCCAGGCCAAACCATTAAATGGGGAGCACATGAGTTAATCTGCAGCCCTAATGGACGGGATAAAATGCTGTTTATGACCGTATTATGATCACAGTGTAGTTCCCATGCTGATTCTTGCCAACAGTGATTCTTCAGACTCGTACAAACTCACTACTGGCTTATATTCTGTGGCCAAACCCACAACGGGTCTTTTTTAAAGTGTTCAGAAAGGAAAAACTATGTAGAATGTGGTGGAAAGATGATGATGATCTCTTTGGATAGCTAACTTACTTTGTCTCTCTCTCCCTTCTTCTCTTTCTTTCTTTCTTTCTTTCTTTCTTTCTTTCTTTCTTTCTTTCTTTCTTTCTTTCTTTCTTTCTTTCTTTCTTTCTTTCTTTCTTTCTTTCTTTCTTTCTTTCTTTTCCTATTCCTCTCTCTCTCTCTCTCTCTCTCTCTCTCTGTATCTCTCTCTCTCTCTCTCTTTTCTCCTTCCTCCCGCCCAGGTGAAACTGACCCTGGTGACAGCCAGTCCAGGGGAGGTGGGTGTGGACGTGTCCACTGCCCCCAGGCTCAGGCCCTCTCCCCCGGTCAGCCAGCTGGTGCGTCTGCTGTGGGGCGAGGACACGGTGGAGCTCCAGATGTCTATAGGACACATCCCTCACATCGTCATGTACCTGTCACTCAAACTGGACTCAGACTCCCCCCTGGAAGAGGTCAGTTCGGTTGGTCTCAGAAATGGCACCCTATTCCCTACATAGTGCACTGCTTTTGACCAGATCCCATAAGTAAAGTGTAGGACTGGGCGTTACGGTAATATTATCAACGGTCTAAGGTAACCTCTACCTTGATCTTTCTTTACATTCACCAACACAAATCTACATTAAAGATGCAATTTGTACATTTTGTCACCCAATCTGCAACTCGAGATAGTAGGAACACATTCGACCAAGAAGCAAAACCTGAAATGAAATAAAACGTATTGTACCTCTAACTGTAGTTCAATATTAGCTAAGTGCTTCCTTCAGACCCAGTGAAAAGTGCCTCATGGATGCAGTTCATTTTTATACAGTCAATGAATGAGTACTTGACTGCATTAAGAGTCATTAAATGTTAAAAAAATACCCATGTAGGAAATTCCTTAGCGCAGCACTTAAAAAGCTTGTTGGCACATGTGTGTTTTCTGACACAAAGCAGAAGCTTCAGAGAACAGAACTACCGCTCTGGTAGGCTTTCAGATCCAGGGCCTTTGGCTCTTTATAACAACATCCAAAATGTGCACACACACACACACACACACACACACACACACACACACACACAGTGGAAAAATAGAAACAGGAGAAAGGTGTGAAGAATAAAGTTAGTTCCTCTTGATAAAATCTCCCCTGACGATACAAAACCATTACATTAGTAATGGGATAAATAAATGCCACTAACTGCACAAGGATTGAAGTGATTAACGTTAGTTTCACTGACTTCAATACAATAAATTAATTGGATTATATGATGCTTTTCCAAGTGCTCAAAGTGTTTTACATTGTAAGGGGGTGAACTCACACCTCATAGATACATAATAACTATTTATACTTTTTGGGCCAGTTTTCCCTCACACAGAACAAGACTTCTCGTGACATAAAAAGCATGCTCAATTGACAAAGTCTATTAATAAGCCTAAACCTAAACTGTGTCCGGGAAACTATCCCTTTAGCTTTGCGGAAGGCAGCCATGCGGGAGCAAACTCAGCAGAGGTCAGAGGACCTGTAGCGAAGGGCTATGTTTTCTTGCTCTGTGGGAAAGTAAAGTACACTGAACAAAAATATAAACGCAGCATGTGAAGTGTTGGTCCTATGTATCTGTGAGCAACAGATGTATATCTCTATTCCCAGTCACATCATTTATTTATTTAAATTGACTGATTTCCTCATACAGTGGCTTGTGAAAGTTTTCACCCCCCTTGGCATATTTCCTATTTTGTTTCCTTAAAACCTGGAATTAAAATGGATTTTGGGGGGGTTGTATCATTTGATTTACACACACTTTGAAGATGCAAATTATTTTTTATTGTGAAGCAAACAAGAAATAAGACAAAAAAACTGAACTTGAGCGTGCATAACTATTCACCCCCCCAAAGTCAATACTTTCTAGAGCCACCTTTTGCAGCAATTACAGCTGCAAGTCTCTTGGGGTATGTCTCTTTATGCTTGGCACATCTAACCACTGGGATTTTTCCCCGTTCTTCAAGGCAAAACTGCTCCAGCTCCTTCAAGTTGGATGGCTTCCGCTGGTGTACAGCAATCTTTAAGTCATACCACAGTTTCTCAGTTGGATTGGGGTCTCGGCTTTGACTAGGCCATTCCAAGACATTTAAATGTTTCCCCTTAAACCACTCGAGTGTTGCTTTAGCAGTATGCTTATGGTCATTGTCCTGTTGGAAGGTGAACCGCCATCCCAGTCTCAAATCTCAGGAAGACTGAAACAGGTTTCCCTCAAGAATTTACCTGTATTTAGCACCATCCATCATTCCTTCAATTCCAGTTTCCCAGTCCCTGCCGATGAAAAACATCCCAGAGCATGATGCTGCCATCACCATGCTTCACTGTGGGGATGGTGTTCTCGGAGTGATGAGAGGTGTTGGGTTTGTGCCAGACATAGCGTTTTCCTATATGGCCAAAAAGCTCAATTTTAGGCTCATCTGACCAGAGCACGTTCTTCCATATGTTTGGGGAGTCTCCCACATGCCTTTTGGCGAACACCATACATGTTTTCTTATTTTTTCCTTGACGCAATGGTTTTTTTCTGGCCACTCTTCCGTAAAGCTCAGCTCTGTGGAGTGTACGGCTTAAAAAGTGGTCCTTTGGACAGATACTCCAATCTCCGCTGTGGAGCATTGCAGCTCCTTCAGGGTTATCTTTGGTCTCTTGGTTGCGCCTCTGATTAATTCCCTCCTTGCCTGGTCTGTGAATTTTGGTAGGCGTCCCTCCCTTGGCAGGTTTGTTGTGGTGCCATATTCTTTCCATTTTTTAATAATGGATTTAATGGTGCTCCGTGGGATATTCAAAGTTTCTGATATTTTTGTATAACCCAACCTTGATCTGTATTTCTCCCCAACTTTGTCCCTGACCTGTTTGGAGAGCTCCTTAGTCTTCATGGTGCCGCTTGCTTGGTGGTGCCCCTTGCATAGTGGTGTTGCAGACACTGGGGCCTTTCAGAACAGGTGTATATATACTGAAATTATGTGACAGATCATGTGACACTTACATTGCACACAGGTGTACTTTATTTAGCTAATTATGTGACTTCTGAAGGTAATTGATTGCACTAGATCTTATTTAGGGACTTCATAGCAAAGGGGTATATACATATGCACGCACCACTTTTTCATATATATATATATATTTTTTTTAAACAAGTACTTTTTTTTCATTTCACTTCACCAATTTTGACTATTTTGTGTATGTCCATTACATGAAATCCAAATAAAAATCAATTTAAATTACAAGTCGTAATCCAACAAAATAGGAAAAACGCCAAGGGGGATGAATACTTTTGCAAGGCACTGTATGAATTGTAACTCAATAATTGCATTTATATTTTTGTTCAGTATAGTAGCTGTGCTTAATTTCAGACACTCTCTCTCTTCTCTCTCTCTCTTAAAATTCTAATTCAAATTCAGATTGTTTTATTTGCATGAATTTACAATTTGTAGGTATTGCCAAAGCAGTAGAGTGGTACAGCATTTCAGTAAATATAGATCACTGCAATGAGGATAATGAAATCCAGTTCATTTCAGTGGTAGTAATAATAGTACAGTTGAAGTCGGAAGTTTACATACACCTTAGCCAAATACATTTAAACTCAGTTTTTCACAATTCCTGACATTTAATCCTAGTAAAAAGTCCCTGTCTTAGATCAGTTAGGATCACCACTTTATTTTAAGAATGTGAAATGTCAGAATAATAGTAGAGAGAATGATTTATTTCATATTTTATTTCTTTCATCGCATTCCCTGTGGGTCAGAAGTTTACATACACTCAATTAGTATTTGGTAGCATTGCCTTTAAGTTGGGATAACTTGGGTCAAATGTTTCGGGTAGCCTTCTACAAGATTCCCACAGTAAGTTGGGTGAATTTTGGCCCATTCATCCTGACAGAGCTGGTGTAACTGAGTCAGGTTTGTAGGCCTCCTTGCTCGCACACGCTTTATCAGTTCTGCCCACACATTTTCTATAGGATGGAGGTCAGGGCTTTGTGATGGCCACTCCAATACCTTGACTTTGATGTCCTTAAGCCATTTTGGCACAACTTTGGAAGTATGCTTGGGGTCATTGTGCATTTGGAAGACCCATTTGCGACCAAGCTTTAACTTTCTGACTGATGTCTTGAGATGTTGCTTCTATATATCCACATAATTTTCCTCTCTCATGATGCCATCTATTTTGTGAAGTGCACCAGTCTCTCCTGCAGCAAAGCACCCCCACAACATGATGCTGCCATCCCTGTGCTTCACGGTTGGGATGGTGTTCTTCGGCTTGCAAGCTTCCCCATTTTCCTCCAAATGTAACGATGGTCATTATGGCCAAACAGTTCTATTTTTGTTTCATCAGACCAGAGGACATTTCTCCAAAAAGTACCAGCTTTGTCCCCATGTGCAGTTGCAAACCGTAGTCTGGCTTTTTTATGGTGGTTTTGAAGCAGTGGCTTCTTCCTTGCTGAGCGGCCTTTCAGGTTATGTCGATATAGGATTCGTTTTACTGTGGACATAGATACTTTTGTACCTGTTTCCTCCAGAATCTTCACAAGGTCCTTTGCTGCTGTTCTGGGATTGATTTGCACTTTTCGCACCAAAGTACGTTCATCTCTAGGAGACAGAACACGTCTCCTTCCTGAGCGGTATGACGGCTGCGTGGTCCCATGGTGTTTATACTTGCGTACTATTGTTTGTACAGATGAACATGGTACTTTCAGGCATTTGGAAATTGCTCCCAAGGATGAACCAGATTGTGGATGTCTACAATTTATTTTCTGAGGTCTTGGGTGTTTTATTTTTATTTTTACATAATGTCAAGCAAAGAGGCACTGAGTTTGAAGGTAGGCCTTGAAATACATCCAGAGGTACACCTCAAATTGGCTAATTTACATCATTTGAGTCAATCAGATGCTTCTAAAGCCATGACATCATTTTCTGTCATTTTCCAAGCTGTTTAAAGGCACAGTCAACTTAGTGTATGTGAACTTCTGACCCACTGGAATTGTGATACAGTGAGTTAAAAGTGAAATAATCTGTCTGTTAACAATTGTTGGAAAAATGACTTGTGTCATGCACAAAGTAGATGTCCTAACCGACTTGCCAAAACTATATTTTGTTAACACTAAATTTGTGGAGTGGTTGAAAACGTGTTTTAATGACTCCAACCTAAGTGCGTGTAAACTTCCGACTTCAACTGTACATACTGTGTAATCATGTATACAGGTGTTGTTGTATGGTGGAATCTTCGGTGGATACATTTAATTAAATAAAAACAGAATGGCTAGTAAATCAACAACAACATGTACATGGATGATTGTTACACTATGTATTACTGCCAGTTATATAGAATGTAAATACTTTATGGGATTAATTCTCTCTCTCTCAGAACTTGGAATTCGAAAACACATCAGCTAGTCCGCCGATTGTAGAGTAGGAGAAATGACAGGAGTTGTTGTGTGTAGCCTGTGTGTGTGCATTTTGAAATCTGTGTTTCTGTGGGTACACACACAGTGTGAGTGTTTCTATATTTATTTTCATGGAAAAAGGAGGACTTGACAGACTTGACAGGTGAAAGCGCTATGGTGGATGCTGATTGTTAGGTCAGAACATTAAGATGCATCTTGAAGACTGTGCTGGACAGAAATGTTTATTACTAGGAACCAATCATTAGTTTCAGTGCCTGAGGTGTATACTACAAAGCAGGATCAAGGAGTTAGCCAGCTAATTTGCCTGAATATAACTTTGTCTGTGGTACGAGTGTTGGTGTTGTTGACCCGGAGGTGAATGTCTGACATTTTAAGCATTCTCCCAGCTTTTGTCCTTGTTTCCAGGGCTATGAGGCCCTACTCCTCATTCTCCCCCTCCCCTCAGCCCCTGTCCAAAGTGGTCGGCCCAAACTCCTCCCGGCCCTCTCCTGAAGTGGTCGGCTCCACACCCTTCATAGTAGACAGCATGTTGTGGAGAATACTAATATCACAGACAATACAGGGAACCTGCCCTGTGCTCTGTCTTCTCTAACAGACTGTCTGTCTGTCTGTATTCCTTCTCAGCAAGAGATCCTGTACCAGTACCCTGTTTCTGAGGCGTCCAGCCAGCTAAAGGGAGTCAGAGGGATCTTCCTCACTCTGTGTGACATGCTGGAGAATGTCACCGGGGGACAGATAGTCAGGTAAACAAAGTCTGTACAATCATATACATATTGTGGGAGCTCAGTAAGATTTCCAAGGAAATAAGAAAATGTTCACTTCCTGTTTGCCGTGGCCTCCAGAAGTACTGAAGAAGTTTATTGGGAACAGCAAATAGAGGGTTAGGTTAGTCAGGTAAGACTGCCGCGGCGGTAGTGAATATACAAAGCCCCAATTAAATATACAAACTACTAAAAATGGAAATTCCTGCCATCGTTATATTTCTTCTCTATCTTTTCTCCTGCACCGGTTCTTCCTCCTGCTTTCCTCTCCTCCTCTCCCCCTCTTTTTTTTCTGTGCTCTAACCTTCTGCCTTCTCCCCCTCCTCTCCTCTTCTGTCTTATTCCCCCTCTTTTTTTGTCTGCACTCTACCCGTCTTCTCTTCTTCTTTCTCCTCCCCTCCATCCCCCTCTCATCAGCTCGTCTCTCCTGCTCAGTAAACAGCTGGTCCATGTGGGCTACTGGAAGGAGAGCAACAACCTGCTGGTGATCGGCCTGCCTGCTGAGAGGTACCGACCAGTGGAGGCTGCAGAGGGGAGGACGGCTCATAATAATGTCTGGAATGGAGTGAATGGAATGGCATCAAACACATGGAAACCATGTGTTTGATGTATTTGATACCATTACACTTATTCAGCTCCAGCCATTACCAAGAGCCCGTTCTCCCCAATTAAGGTGCCACCAACCTCCTGTGGTACCAACACATCAAAGTCATCCAATGTCAATCATAGCATCAAATACATACTTCCATATTCAATACACTGTCTCACTCAATCACATGTCAGCTAAATGTTATAGCTTTTCTTGACCATGTGCCCTAATAATGTTTGATGTCCTCCTCCTCGTTGACTGTGTGTTATGTTCTCTTGTTTCCTTCAGGGTTCCTCTGATCTCTCTGCAGACGGTAGTGGGAGGTGTGGTCAGGACTCTCAACGTGATGTATGGCTCTCTGGGCAGGTCTGTTGACGGTCTCCAGTCCTGGTCATGAACTAGGGATGCATCCTAAATTTGACCAAAAGTAGTGCACTATGTTAGCAATAGGGTGCCATTTCGGACGCTGGTTTGATTTCCTGGTTCAAGCGGTTCCAGTCTTTATATTTATATTATTTTACATCAAACCTAAATAGGCTTATTTCCCTCCACCTCTTCCCTTCCTCCATCTCTCCCTCCATCCCTTCTTCCTCTCCTCCTCAGTGCGTTCTGCCAGGTGGACCACGCCCCCAGACTGGACCATTTCTTCTGCCTGTTCTTCCAGCAGCTGATCCACCCCTCTAGGTTGAGTGACAGCTCCGTGGCCACGCCCCCTGACGTCTCGGAGACTCTCTTCCTGGACGGACTGCCGGCGGTCCGGTGGCTCACCCTGCCTCCTGAGATAAAGGTCTGCATGGGCCACAGCTTCGGGCCATGGATGTGATGAAGCACGTTTAGGAACTCCTGTTCATTTGTGTCTTCACCATTTGGTGTTTGTGCTTTCTCATGCTTTAACTACCTTTCTTGTCCTATGAAAAATGTTTTAGACTCTCAAGTCAGTGATAAGTTTAGGAATTTTCTCTTGCTATATAATATGAATGTGCTTTTTTCAATCTTGAACAGACATGGGCAACTCCAGTCCTCTGGGGCTGGAGTGGTGTCACTCTTTCCCCCCATCCCTAGCAAAACACAGCTGATTTAAACTAATTGCATTCTAAACTGAAGATCATGATTAGTTGATTATTGGAGTCAGGTGTGTTAGCTGGGACTGGGGCAAAGGTGTGACACCAATCAGGCCCTGAGGACTGGAGTTGCCCCTCCATGATCTTGGATGTCTTTATTGATTTATGTCTCGTCTTTGCTGCCCTCTGCTGTCTGGCGGTAAAAATGACAAGTGATCCTGCCAACCAGTTTACTGCTCAGACTCTGTTCCATTTCAAGATGCTCCAGACCATGGTTGACTCTGCAGCCATTGTTAATGCAGAAATAAGTAACTAAGTCTGTGATATAGAATTACAATTGTATGTTAGAATTCTTACTGATCGTCTCTGATCATCTGTCTATTCACAGATGGAGGTTGACACTGTTCTCTCAGACTTTGAATCATCAGATTTTGGAGAAATGGTAAGTCAAATCGTTACATAGGACTCTGGTCAAATCAGTGCACTTTATAGGGAGTAGGGTGCCATTTCAGACGCACAGAAGGTCCAGTCCCCATCCCCATTAAACAGAGCCACCAGCTGTCTCCTTCCCTCTGTAGAGCCTAGTAGTGAGAGGAGAAGGTGAGTCTATTTCTGGACCTGCCTGTGGATATTTAATGAGTCAGTGAAAGAGCGAGAGAGCAGCAGGCTACTTAATCATTAATGTGTGACCTTCTGGAACTGATAATGAAGATAGTCCTCTCTCTCTCAGTCTGAGGACTTCTATGGCATGAGGCGTCTCTACGTGACGCTGGGTTCCTGTCTGTTCTACAAGGTGGGTGGCACACACACACACACACACACACACCTGACACCTGTCTGCTGGAGCGCTGTCCTTTCCACACACACTTGACACCTGGGCCCACGGTGAAGCCCAATACCTCACAGACACCCTTGGATGGATAGGAATAAAGAGCCAGTTAAATGTGATTATATAGATAGGATATCATCACCCAGGATAATACACTGTACTTCTTCATTCCCTGGATGTCACACCATCAGCCTAACAACTAATGCTGACATATGAATGTTTTGTAGAAGTAGTTCGTTCAGTAGACTTCAGTCTCCATCCCCATCACCTTAAGTGTAGAGAAGGTGTGGCTCTTTAATAAGATGAGGCAACCTGTGTTACTAAAAATATGAACACTATTTTATATTTATTGTGTTATGTGTGTGTGCGCCTGCGTGCGTGCGTTCTTTCGTTCCTGTGTGTGTGTTCTCTGTTTGTCGACGTGTGTGTGTGTGTGTGTGTGTGTGTGTGTGTGTGTGTTCTCTGTCTCTCTACAGGGCTACCTGATAGCCAACCACCTCCCCAAGGAGGACCTGCTGGATGTTTGCCTGTACTGCCAGCACTACTGTCTCCTCCCCCTGGCAGCAGAGCAGCGCGTGGGCCAGCTGGTCATCTGGAGAGAGGTGTTCCCACGACATCGCACCCAGAACCCACAGACACAGACCAATAACAACCACTGTACCAGGCCAGGCTACTGCCAGCCACAGGGACGCTACTTCCTGCTCATAGTGGGACTGGTAAGATCGTAGTATTAAATAGAACACTACGGATGGACATTGGTATCCCGGCAACAGCACTAAAAGGACAGGCATCTTGGTCTGGAAAGCTTTCATTCTAGAAACACATTATTTTCTTCTGCATTACTAAAAAGAAGAAATGCATCTTAATCCAGTTAGACTTGATCCCTGACCAAGATGGCTGCCATTATCAACCTTTTCCATCTGTGAGTGAGTTGACCCTTTTCCTCCCAGACATTTCTGTGAACCCACACATTCTCTCTCCTTCTCCCCCAGAGGCACTTCATGCAGTGCGTCCTCCTGGAGGCGGGGGGCTGTGCGTCCCCTGCCCTGGGGGCCCCGGGACCAGATTGTGTGTACGTGGACCAGGTCAAGGCCACCCTCCTGCAGCTGGAGGGGCTGGACGTAGGGATGGAGGAACGCCTGGCCGCCCCGCCCGCACCCTGCCTCTCTTGTGCTGACTGGTTCCTCCCCTCCTCTGCCCGGGATAGGTTAGTTTTAGTTTAGTAGTTAAGTTTAGTTTGTTGAGTTTAATTTGTTGTCAAATTAAATACTTTACAACAAATTAAACTTAGTTTAGTAGTAAAACACATACACATTTAGGATCTTAATTTGAGCCAGTTTGCTACACTTGGAAAATAAGTTTGCAGCAACAGGAAATGTGAATTATGTGAATTATAATTAATGGCTATTTTTGTAGGGGTTGATACCTTTTTTGTAAGGGAAAATCAAGTCTGAAATTTCAACATGGAAATTACAAACTTCAGAAACCTCAAATACAGTACTTTCGGAAAGTATTCACACCCCTTCACTTTTTCCACTTAGTTACATTAGAGCCTTATTCTAAAATTGATTAAATACTTTTTTTCCCTCATCAATCTACACACAATCTACACACAATACCCCATAATGACAAAGTGAAAACTTGTTTTTAGACATTTTTGCAAATGTATTAAACATAAAAAACATAAATACCTTATTTACATAGCTATTCAGACCCTTTGCTATGAGACTCAAAGTTGAGCTCAGGTGCATCCTGTTTCCATTGATCATCCATGAGATGTTTCTACAACTTGATTGGAATCCACCTGTGGTAAACCCACAGTTGACAGTGCATGTCAGAGCAAAACCAAGCCATGAGTTTGAAGGAATTTTCCGTAGAGCTCCAAGACAGGATTCTGTCGAGGCACAGATCTGGGGAAGGGTACCAAAAAACACAGTGGCCTCCATCATTCTTAAATGGAAGAAGTTTGGAACCACTAAGAAACTGAGCAATCGGGGGAGAATGGCCTTGGTCAGGGAGGTGACCAAGAACCCGATGGTCACTATGACAGAGCTCCAGAGTTCCTCTGAGGAGATGGGAGAACCTTCTAGAAGGACAACCGTCTCTGCAGTACTCCACCAATCAGGCCTTAATGGTAGAGTGGCCAGACAGTAGCCACTCTGCAGTAAAAGGTACATGACAGCCTGCTCGGAGTTTGCCAGAAGGCACCTAAAGGACTCTGACCATGAGAAAAAAGATTCTCTGGTCTGATGAAACCAATATTGAACTCTTTGGCCTAAATTCCAAGTGTCACGTCTGGAGGAAAACAGGTACCGCTCATCACTTGGCCAATACCATCCCTATGGTGAAACATTGTGGTGGCAGCAGCATCATGCTGTGGGGATGTTTTTTAGCAGCAGGGACTGGGGGACTAGTCAGGATTGAGGGAAAGATGAATGGAGCAAATTACAGAGAGATCCTTGATGAAACCCTGCTCCAGAGCGCTCAGGACCTCAGACTGGGGCGGAGGTTCACCTTCCAACAGGACAACGACCCTAAGCACACAGCCAAGCCAACGCAGGAGTGGCTTCGGGACAAAGCTGAATGTCCTTGAGTGGCCCAGCCAGAGCCTGGACTTGAACCCGATCGAACATCTCTGGAGAGACCTCAAAATAGCTGTGCAGCAATGCTTCCCATCCAACCTTACAGAGCTTGAGAGGATCTGCAGAGAGGAATGGGAGAAACTCCCCAAATACAGGTGTGCCAAGCTTGTAGCATCATACCCAAGAAGACCCGAGGCTGTAATCGCTGCCATAGGTGCTTCAACAAAGTACTGAGTAAAGGGTCTGAATATTTATGTAAATGTGATATTTCAGTTGGGGTTTTTTTGCTAATAAAATCTAAAAACCTTTTTTTTTATTTCTCATCGAGTATTGTGTTTAGGAAAAAAACTATTTCATCAATTTTAAAAACTGAATGGGTCCGAATACTTTCCAAATGCACTGTACAGTACAAGTTTTACATTTCCTGCATTGCAGGGAAGTTATCCTGCAAAAGGGTGATCAAATTAAGATCCGACATTGGTATAAAATCCTCCAGGATGAGACAAAAAGGTCAGAATACTTACTTCAATTGTGGTCCTCAGGTTGGACACCATGGCTGCATCGTCCCCTGTCCTCAGTAAGCTGGCTGGGGCTGTGAAACCACCGTCTTCTGCCCAGGGAGGGGGGAAGGGAGTGGGCAGGAGCCTCTTCGGAGGGGGTGCCCGGAGACCTAGCCCCCAGAGGAGTCAGTCGGACAGTGGGAGCGAGGGACAGCCGGAGGGGGGTGTAGGAGGGCAGACAGGGCTCAGTCCACACTCCACCCCGGACTCAGCCCGGAAGCTGGACGGGCGGAGAGACTCGCTGGGTTCTGGTGGATCTGATGGGAGTGGAGCCAGTGGAAGTATTTTCAAGGTATCATCATAACCTTCCCCCTTGCTAAGGTTCCATCAGCTGTATTGACTTTGATACATTACATTTAGTAGACATGCATACACAACTAGGAGAAAGGAGAGTTTTCAGTGAGCACAGTATGCGTGGGAATCTATGGCTTTTGTCATTTACCAATGGATCTTTTGTGGTCTATTTGTCCCCCTAGATTCCCAAGATGAAGCACCCTAACCCATTCTACCTGGGCACCCTGAAGAAGAGTCTGACAGAGAGAGAGACAGAGGAGATGTACCACACCATTAAGTGAGTGAAACAGGCCAGCAATGTTAGAAGTTAGTTTATCCTTGTTGTAATAATGGTCTAACGCCCCATTCCATCTCATTCTATTACATTCCATTATTTTCTATTACATTCCATCCATTCTATTCCATTCTCTATCATTCTATTCCATTCCATTATTTTCTATTCCATCCATTCTATTCCATTCGTTTCTATTCCATCCATTCTCTACTATTCTATACCATTCCACTCTCTCTCTGTGCTGTGTTCCCAGGTTGACATCTGGGGCAGAGAACACTCTGTTCCACTATGTGCTGATGGAGACAGTACAGGGTATCTTCATAGCTCCTACACACAGGGAGCTGGCCCAGCTCAGTGGCTCCATCCACCCTCAGCTCATACGTAACTTCCACCACTGCTGCCTCTCCATACGGGCCACCTTCCAGCAGAGTCTACCGTCCAGGGTGAGATACAAAACACACACACGGGTGTGTACATGCACATACCCAGACACACTCGGGCGCATTCTCTCACACACACACTCTTTCTCTCTCTCACACACACGCACGCACGCACACACACACAACACATTCTCATTTGTAACAAAGTGTCTGAGTTGTAATAGCCTCGTCACGAACTAGGCTTCCCTAAAATGGGAAGCCTGGGGAAGTTCCATGGCAGAAATCACCTAGAGAGGGGTCGGAACCCGTTGTAAATCAGTGATGCCTCGCAACACGTCAAACCAATCAAATTAGTGACATAGGGACAACATTTCTCTGTTATTTTGAGATGAGCTAAAGCTGCAGCAAGAGGGGAGAAATGGCATACAATGCTGGCCATATCAATATTTTAAATGTTGATGTATTTGGCTGGAAAGCATGAGGGACAATAAAATAGCTAGCCACAATGCGGTTCGTTTTGATAAAAGTCAGCTAACCTTGTAAGCTGCCTAGGTATAACTAACTAGCTAGTTACATTTCTCTCACGATTATAAAGCCTACACATTTTTTATAAAAACAGCATATTATTGACCTAAAAGATTAGCTGTGTTAGCCCAGTCGCTAGCTTATCCAGGGTCAGTGATACATAGAGCTACCATGTGCTGTCTATCTATGGGAACAACTGCAATCATTTTGCATGTAACATTGCTAAAATTAATGAATGACCGCAGTGCTGAGGTGCCACTACAGCCTGGGGTTCGATCCCGGCTGTGACCAGGAGCCCCATAGGATGGCCCAGCGCAGTCCGGGGCAGGGGAGGGTTTTGCTGGTGGGGCTTTTCTTAGCACATCGAGCTCTAGCGACTCCTTGTGACTGGGCTGGGCGCCTGTAAGCTGACACCAGACGTCAGTCGAACGGTGTTTCCTCCGACACATTGTTGTGGCTGTAGGCTAACTCAACTGAGCTGCTATCTAGTTAACTTTTCACACTGTTAATTCAATGTCATCAACTAGCTTACTTCCTATTAGATCGCTGCGGGTTAAGCGAGCAGTGTGATAAGAAGTAGCGGAACACACCTGTTCAGGGCCTGGTTAGTACTGGGATGGGAGACCGCCTGGGAATACCAGGTGCCTTAAGCTAAAAATATATATTAAGACATTTTTAAATACAATGTTACATGTAAAGCTCATCCCCTATACCAGCGGTGGCCAACCTTGCTCCACTGATCCCTGATATACTGGGTGAGCAGACTTCTATTCGAACCCAGCAATAGCACACTTGATTATCAACTCATTAGATTTGATATGTTGAATCAGGTGTGTTATTGCTGGGCTGAAACAGAACCCTGCACACCCAGCATGATTGGCCTGCTCCAATTCTAATAGGTTTATAGATTGTGTGTGATTTTTAACTCTATTTTTGTAAACAACAGTTGCTAACATACAGGATATACCCTTAGTCTCTTGGGATATTCATTGGGACCTCTATTCATCTGCAAACATGCTTTCACAGCTTTCCATATCTGTGGAGAGAAATATCACAAAGAAACAGGCTTTAGAATACTCAAATTAGACAGCACTGAATATTATGTTGCTATTATCTCTCTCTCCTCAAAGTTGTCCTCTCTAGGGACTGGAACAGGAGAATATTTTCATAATGTCCTCCCACAAAATTACCTGCCCTATCCAGTAGCCTTTACTGACAGCTGGAGCTGCAATTTCACCCTCTCCCATGTTATCTACAAATGCATTTGGAGACGGTTTTTAATTTACAATGATTACATCAAGATAGCGATCTAATAGGAAGTTAGCTAGCTGATGACATTTAATAAACTTAGCTAGTGTGCAAAGTTAGCTAGATAGCAGCTCAGTCGAGTTAGCCTGCAAAGTGGCCTACTGTAGCCAGCTAGCTAGCTAATAATACATTGTTTTTAACATTTAAAAAATATATTTACTTACTCGAATAGGTTCTCTCGTTGCATCTGTTTTTTTGGTCCTTACAAAATAATGGACAATCTTTACGATATTTTCGGTGGTAGCACGCTGCGGTCTAAGGCACTGCATCTCAGTGCTAGAGGCGTCACTACAGACCCTGGTTCGATCCCAGTTTAGAACGTGCTAGGACGTTTGACTTTACCAACGTAATCCACTCTCACTTTCAATATATATAAATCGCAGACTGTCGGCCACACTTGATAACTTAAAAAATAGCACTTGAAACTAGCATAGGGAAAAACTACCCAGACGGGAAACAGTGACGCACAGAACACACAGCACCCCTTCTATGGGCGTGTGGGGGAGGGTTCTTGAAATATAACATCATATTAAAATCTAGCAGTTGAGGAATAACGGGGCATTATCTGTGTCATATTTTGATGATTGTTCAATTGTAAAAAAATAAATGCCAATAAATATATTTTACAAAAAATGTATATATATATTGCAGTTGGGAGCCAGCAAACAATTCAAACCGTTTTTGCAATACAAAATTCGTATGACAACGATGATTTTTGGGATGTATGGCAATGCGAGACTAGAGTTGTAATAACAAAGGTAGTGTTTATGTATAAAATCATAGACTTCTCTCTCTATATAAATGTGTGTTTATCTCTGTTAGCAGGGTAGGCGGGGTACAGACAGACCCCAGAGGACCCATGGGCTGGGCCCAGTGAAGGAACACGGGGTTCTGTTCCAGTGTAAACCTGAGAACTGGACCGACCAGAGGAAGCCTGCTCCCACCATGACCTACTGGGTGATAGGGTATATGACAGTACAAAATACTAAATGGTAGCCTGTTCCCTATGTAGTGCACTATTTAAAATGTGTGAGGAGTCAATACTGCCATCTCAAATGGCATCCTATTCTCTATAGTGCACACTAGGACGCTCCGCTCATATGTAGTGTACAATATATGGTGAGTAGTGTACGTGAGAGAACAAAGTGTTTGTGGTCAGATCTTAAATGGCACCCTATTCCCTATGTAGTGCACAATTTAGAGACCTAGCCAATATACTATATGAGGAAACACTTTGTCTTCTCACGTACACTATTCTCCATATGCTGTAGACTAGATTTGACCAGAGTGGCTCAGTGTACTATATGGGGAATAGGGTGCCAATTAAGACAAAGCCAACTGTGTCTGTGCTTACATAGTGTGACAGCCCACCCAACGCCACTGTATATGATTGAGTCTCCTATTATGATATTTATTTAGCCTCTGTTGCTATACAGGGTAAGTGTTATGAATTATGGCTTTGTGTGTGTTAGCAGCATTATGAGTGATGTCTGTAATGAATGTAGGGTTTGTAGTGTAGGGATGGTGGTCTGTCCTTGTAGAAATGACTGATGCACTTTGGTTCTGTCTCAGGCTGTTGATTTTGGATGTGCTCCTGGGTTTGAGAGGTGTGTGTGTGTGTGTGTGTGTGTGTGTGTGTGTGTGTGTGTGTGTGTGTGTGTGAGAGAAAGTGTGTGAGAGAAAGGGTGGTGTGAGTGAGACTACAGGTGGCCTGTCTGAGTGGTAAAGAAGGGAAGTAAAACTGTCTGGGTGGTAGAGTAAAGAAGGGAAGTAAAACACTGCAGTTAACTTTGAGTGAGAGGCTTGGAGTAGCAGATCACCATGTAACAGCTGGGTTCTAGGTTTCAGTGGCAGTTAGACACATACTGGGCAGAGAGATCTTCATTTATCAAGGCGGTCCTGTATTGCCTACTCTCCTGACCTCTAGGGCTTTTTGTTCGATTTTTTTAAATCACTTAGCAATTATATGTCCTGCCTACCTATGCTCCTCTACCTTGGGTGCGGCCCAATAATATCTCCTTCCCCCTGAAGTGTGCACTCGTTCACTATTCCCCAGAAAATGAAAAGCATTGGATTGGTGGAGGCATGGGCTAGAGGGCGTTTCCATATACCAGTCAATACCTTTAAAATCCATGAAGGGAAGTGAACAAGTGCACACTTCAGGAGAATGTAGATATTATTAGGATGCCCCAGAAACCCACTCTGCCATTTTCCTCCTCTTTCTCACTTTGAAGCTCTGATGTCTCTCTGTGTTCCAGCCGGATGCTTCTAGAACCCGTCCCTCAGGAATTCTATGTGTGTTTTCATGACTCCGTGGCAGAGGTTCCCGTGGAGATGGCCTTCCGCCTATCTTTCGGCCTGGCCTTGTGACAAGCCGTCTGCCAACAGTCTCTTAATGAACTCTGATAACACTACTACCTACAGACAGCGGTGCACAACCCTGGGTTCTTTTCATTAGACATCAAATGGGAGAAAACTGATAGAAACAGGGAGGGGCTACCTGAACTCCAATAAGAACCGCTTGTTTGTTTCCCGTCACAAAATATTTTACAACAGTACACCCAAATGAACACGACCCTGGTCTTCAACGTTTCATAGTCGACCTCAACGCCTGCTTACTGTCTGTCTGAGATATTGTGGGAACTAAGACTTGTCTTGTTCCAGACAGACATTGATCACCTGACAGCAGATAAAAGGAAAGACCAAGGTTGTTCTTTGTTAGACTTGGACCAGCTCCAGTGGAAGAGCAGGGCTGCGTTCAGCAGGGCACAACGCTGTGGAACATTCAAATAGAAATATATTAAATAGAAAAAACACGCCTCTGATATGTAGAATATTATTATAAGGAATCACATCAGCTCTATTCATGGCATTTCTATCTGTAACGTCCCACTACACTTGCCTACTGAACGAAGCCCTGGGTTTACTGGATGCAACAATTTTGTGTCCGAAATGGCACCCTACTCCGTATTGAGTGCACAGCTTTTGAATCAGCTCAAAAGTAGTGCACTATGTAGGGAATAGTGTGCGATGAGTGTGGAAGGTAGAACAAGCCACTAAACTCAATAATACCTCAGAAAACAGGCTGATGTGACTGCAGCGAAAGCATTTTGCTGCTGTTCTGACCATAGAAATATAATCTCATTCTAGTTCAGAGGTTCTGACATTGCTGTTCACTTAAAGGTGCTACACATAGGATTTATATTTTGGCATTGTAATTTCAGTAAAAGTCCATAATATATCTGTGGAATGCCAGTGTTGTGATTGGCTGTGTTATTCGCCTATTGATTTTGACCCGCCAGACCAGCATCTGTTGTCAAAGTGAGAAAGCTGTTCTGACTTTGGCTGTGTTATCTGGTGGAAATCGCTCTGTCATTTCCTGGTTGCAAAAATTCTACTCTGTTCGCTCAATTTCAGTTTGTGTGAAAACAAGCACTGGATAGTGTAGGGAATCATTGTACAATCTGAATTGCTGTGAAATATCTTGCAATTCACCTAGCATTAGGCTACATTCAAAACAAAACTCTCCCTCATCCCATTTCCCCGTAACATGGCGGAGACTTGCACTTGAGCCTTTACTTTGGGTTTTGGTCCACCAGCTTCAAACAGCTGACAGCTGAATTTGCAGTGCAAAAATCCTATGTGTAGCACCTTTAAGTGTGCCTGACCAAATAATGTGACTGTTCTTGCCTGCTAGCCTCTCCACGTTGGCATGGCAACCGCCTTAAGTGGAGTTAAATTCCTATATGTTGTTGATTGTGGGGGGGTATTGTATTTAAGATGTACAGTATTTTATATAGAAGTCAAATAATTTGTGATACAAATGCACCTTTGAGTCTGTTAATTAAAATAAAAACTTGTTTTGGTTTCCTGGGAAAATTTTCTCAATTTATCAAACAGTGTGTATGTAACATGTTAACATGATGCTATACAGTGCTTTACGGCTTCCTAAATGAATACAAAACCATTAACGATATATTTACACAAATGAAAGTCCTTCATGATCAACATGCAAAAGAGCACTTTGTAATTTTAGGAAAATGCTGATTTACCTCAGCTGATTAATTTCACAAAACAAGGTTACCTTGTTAAATTCTTATACAATCTACATCACGTGGACTTCCACAAACAGAGGATCTAGAAATGAAATACAAACTGGCTTATGGGGCTGTAGCCTCCATTATTATGATGCGTGTTATCAGGGCTAAATTTGACTGACTGACTGATGCATTGATTTGAACAACATTCATCTCTTTAGTAAGTACACTCTTTAGTAAGTACACATAATTATGTCATTAGTTTGCCACCAGAAATGCAGAGGAAATGACCAATTACTGGACATGTCAAACCAAAAAAATATAGAGCATTTTTATAATCTGCTAAATAAAACATATCCACTTTGTCCTTTGATTTAGCCCTAGAGTCTGTACGGCCAGCAAGCCGAAACCTTCCAAAGAGGTCAAGTTCAAGTGGCACTCTCCACAACAAGGACCAGATTCTTCTTGTAGCACTCCAGACTACAGAGAGGGATCCCCGTCTTGGAGCATGAGTACCTCTTCAGATTACTGCACCCGTTTACTCCGCACCCTACCGGTGCCGGTGGAGGGGGGCACGGGGGAGCAGGGGTGGGGGCTAGCACCCCCTTGGGAAAGGAAATCCCCATTCCCTGGGCCGAGTCGCAGTAGCGGACCATGGGACACTGGGCCTGCTTGGACTTGCGTTCCCTCATGCTCTTGATCTTGGCCTTCGAGGTCTTGGTGAGCCTCTCGATGGTCTGGTTCTTGTTCTCCTCTGCCTTCTTGGCAGCCTGCAGGCGCCTCTTGCGGGCGCGCTCCTCCCTCTTCTGCATCATCTCAGCGGTCATCTCTTTCTCCTTGTAGCCCATGGGCAGCTCCAGGAGAGGCTGGTTCTGTTGTTTGTGCAGGAGGGCTTTCTGTAAGGCAGAAGCACAAACACAAACACACAGTCAGGTACAGTAGGATGTAGACCTAAATCTATAGGGTTAGGGCATTTCTGTAACCTTCCAAGTTTTTAACCACTAGCAATTTCTCAGGTCATATCTTAACCTTAAATCACATGGTGGAGGAAAAACTCAGAACTCTACATGTCAGACTAGCCTAGGCCTGTCCGGACCCTGTTACCTGTCTGGCTGTGAGCAGTGACTCATCGACCTCCTTCTTCAGCTCTCCGTTGTCGTCCAACTCTCCTTTCTCCAGGGCGTCCAGCCACTTCTCCTCCTCGTCCACCGGCCCCCCCAGTCCTCCCAGGGAGTCAGAGTCCATGTCTGGCAGAGGAGACGGGTCCAGGTTACTGTCCTCATCTAGAGACAAGAAACAGAAAGACAAGTGTATGGTCAAGATATTAGAATGGCATGGCTGCGATCCAAATTTTTACAAATTAATTAAAAATAAAGCTGAAATGTCTTCAGTCAATAAGTATTCAACTCCTTTGTTAAAGCAAGCCTAAATAAGTTCAGAAGTAAAAATGTGCTTAAAAAGTATCCCAATAAGTTGCATGGACTCACTCTGTATGCAATAACAGGGTTTAACATGATTTTTGAACAACTACCTCATCTCTGTACCCCACATATACAATTATCTGTAAGGTCCCTCAGTCCAGCAGTGAATTTCAAACATTCAACCACAAAGACCAGGGAGGTGTTACAATGCCTCGCTAAGAAGGGCACGCCATTGGTAGATCGGTTAAAAAAAACAATCTAAGCAGACACTGAATATCCCTTTGAGCATGGCGAAGTTATTCATTATACTTTGGATGGTGTATCAATACACCCAGTCAATACAAATATACAGGTGTCCTTCCTAACTGAGTTGCCAGAAAGGAAGGAAACCGCTCAGGGATTTCACCGTGAGGCCAATGGTTAGTTTAAAACAGTTACAGAGTTTAATGGCTGTGATAGAAAAACTGAGGCTGGATCAACAACGTTGTAATTACTCCACAATACTAACCTAATTGACAGAATGAAAAGAAGGAAGCCTGTACAGAAAATAATATTCAAAACATGCATCCTGTTTGCAAAAAAGTAATACTGAAACAAATGTGGGAAAGCAATTAACTTTTTGTCCTGAATGCAAAATATTATGTTTTTGGGCAAATCCAATACAACAAATTACTGAGTACCACTCTCCATATTTTCTAGCATAGTGGTGGTTGCATCATGTTATGGATATGCTTGTAAACTCTAAGAAAGGGGGAGTTTTTCAGGATAAAAAAAAGAAATGGATTGGAGCTAAGCACAGGCTAAATCCTAGAGGAAAACTTGGTTCAGTCTGCTTTCCACCAGACACTGGGAGATTAATTCCCCTTTCAGAAGGACAATAAAGTAAAACACAAGGCCAAATCTACACTGGAGTTGCTTACCAAGTAGACAGTGAATGTTCCTGAGTGGTCGAGTTACAGTTTTGACTTAAATCTGCTTGAAAATCTATGGCAAGATTTGAAAATGGTTGTCTAGCAATGATCAACAACCAATTTGAGCTTGAAGAATTCAGAAAATAATACAGGTGTAGAAAGCTCTTAGACACTTCCCCAGAAAGACTCACAGCTGTAATCACTGCCAAATGTGTTTCTAACATGTATTGACTCAGGGGTGTGAATACTTATGTAAATAAGATATTTCTGTATTTAATTTTCAATAAATTTGCAAACATTTCTAAAAACACGTTTTCACATTGTCATTATTGGGTAGATGGGTGAGACATTTTTTTATTTAATACATTTTGAATTCAGGCTGTAACACAACAAAATGTGGAATAAGTCAAGGGGTATGAACACTTTCTAAAGGCACTGTGTATAGTAAATCAATCAGTTTAAACAGAAAATGACTTTTATATTGATTGGACATGATGAGAGTAAGAGACAGACCTTGGCACTCACCAAGCCAGGCCCGGTACTGCTCGAGTGGGACGCCCTCAGAAGGCTCCTCATCGTCATCATCATCCGAGTCGTCATCATCGTCCACGATCATCAGAGGAGACGGGGAGCGGGCTACACCAGGGACCACACTGAATGTTGGCACACTGGTTCATTAAAAAAAAGGAGAGATAATGAGAATGGGGTTAGAATTTCAGGTCACGTGAACGCTGGACCTATATTTTGTATCAGAAGTCAATAGGAACTGATCAGGGCCAGGGTGAGTTTCTCCAAAATATAAAGATTATCTTTAGCACTAAGACCATGTTAAAACCATTAGTAGGCAATGGGCAAACCATGATCTTTATGTTTTCTGAGAAACTCACCCTTGTTAAGCTCAGTGGTCTCTATGTCACTCTTAAAGTAGAAGCCAGCGAGGTCTCACCTTTTGGTCCCCAGCGTTTGGCCTCCCAGTTTGATCTTGAGTCGGAGCTGCGTGGGGGGCTTGAGTCGGAGCTGCGTGGGGGGCTTGAGTCGGAGCTGAGTGGGAGGCTTGAGTCGGAGCTGAGTGGGGGGCTTGACCAGGATGCCAGAAGATGACTCCAGGGCCTCGGAGTAGGAGCTGTGCCCGTCGTCACGGTGATGCTTCTTCTTGTGCTTCTTATGCTTCTTGTGTTTCCTCCTATGGAGGCTGTGTAACCCCAGGTGGTCTCCATCACCTGTAGTCACAGAACCAATAAAGATGTAGACAAAATAGATACAAAGACAATCAGGCCTATTTAGAAGTGTTGTTCATAGGTTGGTGGCATCTTAATTGGGGAGAACGGGCTCGAGGTAATGGCTCGAGCAGAAAAGGTGGAATGGTATCAAATACATCAAACACATGGTTTCACTCCGTTCCAGCCATTATTATGAGCCGTCCTCCCCTCAGCAGCCTCCGCTGGTGTTATGGGCTCGGTTGGTAGAGCATGGCGCTTGCAACACCAAGGATCGTGGGTTTGATTTCTGCTGGGGCCACCCATCAGAAAAATGTATGCATGGTTGTCCACAACTTTAAAAAATAAATAAAAAAGGTGCTCTGCTCCTTCGACCAATCTGGTCGAAATGTTAAAACATGTATTTTTTCATATATAGACACACCCTATGTGTTTGAATAAATCAACTATATGCACTGAGCTTGTCTGATGCTTTAAGCGCAGTGTATGATGAAATAACTAAAACACACAAAATGACTCAAGGGGGAGCCCAATGGCCAAAAATACCTCATTTGTTTAGGAACATCATTCCCTATTCCCTCAACCCCTACTCTCTTTATGTGAAACATGTATGCATTGCATGCACTTGACTAATAGGGTCTGACCTATCTAATAGGGCCCATCATAATCACATCAATAAATTGGTTATAGCCAACTCCAAACACCGTAACACACCACGGGTACCAAACAGGTGCTTTTAGATCACAATATGATTCTTTTTTCTTACCATTTGGAACAATGTAAATTACACTAAATAAAGTATAAATGTACCAGTCTGTTCAACCTAAAAACAATATATATGAAGCATTTATTACAGCAGACAATAAACAGTTGCATGCGTTCGTGAATTGCGGTTTATTTATTGTTTAGCGCCTTTTTTATTTCATTTTAAAACTAAAATATTTGATTGCATTTCAATGCGTGAATGACTTGTATGATGACATGAACGAACGAATGATTAATTGATTGCTACAGTAGCCTATATATTGAAATAAGCCTAAGTAAGTTACAGTACTAAGACTAAACAGGACGCGCTCTTAGGCCTAAAGGCTCGATGGTGGTGATACAAGGCTACTACTATAAGAAACCTACTAATGATAATGACATTACCTATTATAATGATGATCATAACAATAATTGTAATAGGAGAAGAAGAAGATCAAGAAAAGGGAGGGCATAGGAGCGAGAGCTGCGTGCATATTATGTGAGACAAACAGGTGCCGTTAGATTGCAAAATTAGTTTTCTGCTTGTTTGGAACAGTGTAAACAACACTAAATAAATGATAAGTAATATCAGAGACCTCAACCCAATTGAGATGGTTTGGGATGAGTTGGACCGCAGAGTGAAGGAAAAGCAGTTCAACAAGTGCTCAGCATATGTGGGAACTCCTTCAAGATTGTTGGAAAAGCATTCCAGCTGACTACCTCATGAAGCTGGTTGAGAGAATGCGAAGCTGTCATCAAGGCAAAGGGTGGCTATTTGAAGAATCTCAAATGTAACATTTATTTTGATTTGTTGAACACTTTTTTGGTTACTACATTATTCCATTTTATTTCATAGTTTTGATGTCTTCACTATTATTCTATAATGTAGAAAATAGTAAAAATAAAGAAAAAACCTGGAATGAGTAGTTGTGTCCAAACTTTTGACTGGTACTGTAGGTCATATAGGGAAAGGCGCCAATTCAACAGTGCACTGAACATTACGTTTCAGAACCGCTGAGAGCAAACGCGATTCAACGCAGGACAAAAGCGCATTTGTTGTAAAATAATATTATATTTATTAGTGTTGAACCATTATTCGTACATTATATAACCATTTACAATTTCAGTAGCATATGTCTAAAAGGCTCTGCATGGTCAGTCCAACATCTGCAGTGGCCGTACAGCATTTACTGCGATGCGGCCTCCGTAGAAGTCAGAGCAAATATACTTTTAATATAAATATACTTCGCGGAGCAGAGCTGTTGTGAAGGAAGTTGTCAAGGAAGTGAGTTTGTGTTTATACAGGACCTCCTGACCCCACCTACCGTGAACCAATCATTTCAGTGCGGAGCAATACGGAGCTCTCCGCATTGTCACAAAATTTGAGAGGCGCACAGCAATGCGCACAGCAATGCGGTACAGAGCTTGATTTGGCCTCTGCATGCCTCCGCAATTGCGTCACACCCTCCATACTCTGGCACCCCAATGGTGGAACAAGCTCCCTCACGACGCCAGGACAGCGGAGTCAATCACCACCTTCCGGAGACACCTGAAACCCCACCTCTTTAAGGAATACCTAGGATAGGATAAAGTAATCCTTCTAACCCCCCCCCCCTTTAAAAGATTTAGATGCACTATTGTAAAGTGGTTGTTCCACTGGATATCATAAGGTGAATCCACCAATTTGTAAGTCGCTCTGGATAAGAGCGTCTGCTAAATGACTTAAATGTAAATGTAATACGAAGCCTCTGATCAAGCATAAATTGGCTTTAAAAAGCGCTGCCTGGTCAATCCGACATCTGCATTGGCCGTGCAGCATTTACGGTGATACAGAGTCTGCAGAAGTCAGGGCATTCATACTTCTTGCGCAGAGCTGTTGTGAATTAAGTTGTCAAGGAAGTGAGTTTGTGTTTATACCTCCCCGCAATTGTGTCACACCATCAATATGGCGCCTCCGACCACATTTTCGGATCAAGCATAAATTCTCTCTTAGAGTGATGGACTGTGCCATCCCCATGACCCCCGCAATGGATTAGTCCACTGAGACAGGCGCTAATCAGACAGGTGTCTTGAAATCTCGGTCGACCAACAGGCTATTGACTAAGCAGGGTCAGCCCTACCGCATATGACTGTTAGTGGCTTTGGATAAAAGTGTCTGCTAAATGGCATATATTATTATAATAATGCCATGTATGACTCTGAATAATGACTAGTGGCTTCTGGACATTTCCCAATGGCTTCTTATGGCAAGTGAATATGATGGTGTCAAATCTTCAATTCACGAACAACCAACCAGGCATTTGTATCCAGATGATTACAGGTTGGATCAGTAACAGAGAGAGGGGGTGGGGACTAAAAGAAAAACAGCCATGCTTGCGTCATGGGAGCATAACATCAACAGTAAAAAAAGAAGAAAAAAAAGAAACTCACCTAAAAGAAACCTTGGGTGGATCATGTCTTTCCTTTTCCCCATTAAAACGAATATATGTACATCCAAACAAGCAAAGGTGTTCTGCAAGTTTACATCACAGCAAGGTCGTTGGCCTTGATCTAGCTATATGCGGAAAAGTCGTTATCAAACGCGATAGCTTCTCGACGCACGAGCAACCTACTCGAGAGTTTTCACACGATTTGATAGCCTGGTAAATTGCAAATATTCTACTTTGCTAGCTAACGCAGTTGTAAGCACATTTGATGTGACAAATAACAACTGACTAGCTAGCTGGAATGATTAGCTATCTACTGTAGCTAACATTAGCCTTTAGATAAATTAGTTGCTCACAAATCAATGATTCACGGTGCGGATGCAGCTGCTTTCCTTCGGTTAAGTTGCTAGTTATTTGTACAATCTGGACAGTAATGACTGAGTTATTATTTGAAAATACACAAGCCCGAGAAATCAAAACAAATAGCTAGCTAGCTACGTGCTAGCAGCAAGGGAATATTTTCCTCGTGGGTTTTAATACGATTATTTACGTGTATTCTAGTACGCTGCCGCCACCCACCGGTGCGGCGGTGGAAGTACTGTCTAGCCTTGACTGTTACGTTGATCTGATTCCGTATTAAATTATCGGTGATCATTTGTTACGATTTTATTATCAGGGATTCTTTTTTGTTCTCCATCATGCAGTTAGTTGATTTACGTATAATTACTTGTACAGTAATCTCAAAATTATATTATTATTTTGACCCCTGGGTCATGTAGGGCTTGTAAGTAAGCATTTCACTGTAAGATCTACCTACACCTGTTGTATTCGGGGCATGTGACAAATAACATTTGGTTTGATTTGTAGTCCAAACGCTACAGTGGACTATTTCAGTGAAAACTACATTATCCAGTGGCCACTGTACGTTTAAGTGTAAAATGCTTAAGGTCAGGCAAGAAACAAACGTGGTTGTATACATAAATCGGTTGTTCGTTTGCTCAAATGTATTCATATGATACGATTTTTGTGCATTGTATTTCAGGTTTAATCCGTGCATTATGTTCTTTATTTAATTGATTTTTGTGGGGGGGGGGGGGTAGATCAGCTTTAATATTGCAGATAGATTGTGGCTTCAATCAATTTAATGGTCTGCATCATTTCCAATCCCCCATATATATTTTTTGTAAATATACAGCATATATATAGTTATATATTTATTTTTTATATATATTTTCCTTTATTATTTTCCCCTAACCCTACCACCCCTCCCCTAATTGGAGTAAACTAATTGTGAGCAACTTTTAGGCTTCTACTTCCAGCTTATACATACTATATACATTTTACAGACACAGTATATTTTAAATAGATATATATTTTGTTTGTTTTTAGTCCCATCCTTCAGCTCCACTCAACCCCTTCCATCTATCTCTGAACACCATTCAGTTTATATTTTTATTTGCCATATATTTTTCAACTGTCCTGTGATGTTTCACAAAAGTTCTGAACCTTTCTATTCTCATAGTTTCTACAGATTGTACATTAAATATAAACATTTTTGCTAAGAGTTGTCTTATATTATTGATCGATTGACTATGACTTTTCAAATCACCCAGCAGTGCTATTTGCAGAGTTAGCTCCAAATAAATGTCGCAATTCTTCAGCCATTCCTGAACCTGCAACCAAAAACAAGCTACATATGGGCAGTACCAAAACAAGTGATCTAATGATTCTGTCTCTTCGCAGCAAAATCTGCAGAGCTGGGATGGTTGTATCCCCATATATATAACATTACTAAAACCCGGAAATAAGTTACATCTGGTTCGTTCAGCCATTCCTATGTCAAAAATGAATGGGGAAGGAAAGGGGTTTTGGGATAAATGCTAAAAATAAGGTCTGAGGTTAACACAGGTTTAGGAGATTTTATATGTTTTCTTCTATGAAATAATATCAGTCAGTTAACATGACCTTTATGAATTATGAAGTCTTTGTGCTTTCTGTGTCTTTTTATTATTACATAAATTCTAGTGTCGTTTGCTGATGAAGATTATCTCATCAGTGAAGGCCCCTCAGAGACGGAAGGGGAGGACCATCCTCCTCAGTGAATTTCATAACAATTGAAATTGTCAAACATTTTAAAAGTTATCCTTTTTTTGATAAAACTATACTAAATATATTCACTTGTCACCAAATAACTGATTGAAACACACTATTATGCAAAGAATGTCTACAGTAGCCTCAACAGCACTCTGTAGGGTAGCACCATGGTTTAGCCAGAGGACAGCTAGCTTCCATCCTCCTCTGGGTACATTGACTTCAATACAAAACCTAGGAGGCTCATGATTCACACCCCCTTCCATAGACTTACATAGTAATTATGGCAACTTCCGGAGGACGTCCTCCAGCCTGTCAGAGTTCTTGCAGCACGAACTGACATGTTGCCCACACAATCAAGGGATCAGATAATTAATCTAGTACAGAAAGCATAAACTACAGCTAGCTAACACTGCGGTGTATAAAATGTGGTGAGTAGTGACTCAAAGAGAGAGAAAGACAATTGTTCAACAGTTTTGAACAAATTAATTTCTTCCAAAATGAAGGACAAGCAAGAGAGAGAGAGATTTCGTCTTTTTTTCTTCACTTTCAGTTTCAGTTACTTAGCTAGCAAATGCAGCTAGCTAGTTTAGCCTACTGAAACACCCTGCTCAAACACAGGGATGCTATGTTAGCTAACTGGCTATGACTTACCAACACAATACTGGAACTCTTCCAAGTCAAGGTAAGCTTTTGGTATTACTAATTTATTGCCACCGGGGCCAGCCGGTGTAACTGCTTATTGACAGTACACTAACGTTACTGCATGATTGTAGGGGTTTACTAACGCCTTAGTTATATTAGCTATGCTGACTATGAGGTTACTTGAGCTAATACGGTGACAACGATGTAAGCTGTTTGTAGAGGTTTGGCTTGGAAAGGTTTTCTCGCCTGGTCACTTCCAGCTGATTTGTTGTGCATTGAAGTCCACAAGCAGCATAAAATGAGGGACAGACAAACCAGCCTGCACATGTCCTCTATTATTATTGTTATTGTTCAGCGTTTGATTATTTTGACCATTGATTATTGTTGTTACTGTTGTCCCGTTGACAACATAGATTTTTATAATTTGTATTATGTTAATATTGCAAATCTCCAAAGTAAGCTTTGGCAATATGTACACTGTTACGTCATGCCAATAAAGCGAATTGAATACAACGTTGCTGTTATGAGAGTGAACTCTGTTTACCCGTGATCGGGTGTATTCATTTTGCCGATTCTCTTGAAAAACGTTTCTTAAATGGAACAAAACGGGGATACACATACCTGTTTGCAACTGTTGGACTAATGATTACACCCTATATCAGCTAGATGCAGGCAAGAGTGCCTTACATTTGTCTCTCGGCCTGTGTGCACCTACATTGTAAACTTTCATTCATAGGCTAGGTTGCAGCAACCTCATGGTGGATATAGGGACCATTCTAGTATCATGTAGTAGCCTAAACCTATCGCTGTTACATTGAACTGGGTGAATGGAATATGAATGAGAGTCATCCGATATGCTGTAATAGAAATAAAACCAGGCGCATGAAAATAAAATGGTCCTCTAACTGTATCTCACAGAACAAAACGTATAAACTCTCCTAAGCCTGTGTTTACCACAGACCTTATTTCTGGCGTTTATCGAAAACCCCTACAAAAACGCCATTCAATTTCCCATAGGCTTTGCCCAACAAACCATGGCAGAGTTAGTGCCTACAAAAGACTCCATTACTATCGAGCTCTATTCGCGCTGCCTTTATTGCAAGATAATCCACTCCAGTGTTGCTGTATGCAAGAGCAGGACAGCATAGTAACCTTACTACTTAGGAGTTTAGTTCGCAACCTACTACTGTACTTGTCTTGCCAGTAACATAGAAGGTACTTTATCAAGGTGCCAAGGATATCACACTCAAACTAAACATAGTATAATACATCTCATCATTATAGCATGATCAAGTTTTTCTGAAGATGATTGACATGGGATGGGTGAACAGTATTTACTATGTCTTTATGTCTTGTTGTAACTTGACCCAACCAACAATCAACATTAGTAGACAGCATGTAAATACCCTATCTGTCCATATGTCCCTACCTCCGTTATTGAGGAAACATTTACTTTCTATGCCTGTGATATGTTTGTCCCACCTAACTATCTTACGATGACTGCACTAACTGTAAGTTGCTCTGGATAAGAGCTTCTGCTAAATGACTAAAATGTAAATGATGTAAAATGTGTCATCATGCAGCATGATGTCATGTGTTGCTGTTAACAATCGTACACTGTCACATTGTATATCTCTATTCCTCAGGAATGTTGACATACCACAGGAAAGCCTGCTCTGTCGTGTTAATTGTTAGAAACCTACCTGTGTGTTGATTTTACAGGAGCCATGAACAACGCTCGGTTTTTGACAGCTGTAAGTGCAGCTCGGAAGCCCTCCATCATCCGAATGTTGAGTAAGTCATGGTTCTTTGTCAGTTTTCAGGTTTGATCCATAGTTCAATTTATTACATTTTATTCAGTTCCTAAAGTGTAGGGGTAAAATAATTTGGTTCAGTGTAAGCCACAATACAATTTCATTATATGAGACTTGAGAAACCAACCTGTCTTTCCCACTTCCACCCCTAAGCTGAGCTCCAGCAGAGGTCTTCCCCTCCATGACCTCCCTGGCCGGAGGGGCTCCCAACACCTTCTTCTTCCAGTCCTGCTCCATCCAGGTGAAGAATGGGGACACGATCACCTTCGACGAGACCATGACGAAGAGGGCTCTACAGTACTCTGCCTCCAGCGGGTGGGAAACACTGGGTGTGTCTGAAATAACACCCAATTCCCTATATGCTGCAATACTTTTGGCCAGGATATTGTTTATTATGATTTATAAACTGGGTGGTTTGAGCCTTGAATGCTGATTGGCTGAAAGCCGTGGTATATTAGACCATATACCACGGGTATGACAAAACATTTATTTTTGATGCTCTGATTACGTTGGTAACCAGTTTATAATAGCAATAAGGCATCTCGGGGGTTTATACCTAAGAACAGCCCTTAGCCATGGTATATTGGCCATATACCACACCCCCCTTAAGTATTTTAGCCCACAAAAGGGCTAGTCTTCTAAAAGATCCTGGAAGCTTCTTCAGAGCATGATATTGTAACGACCTTAACCCAACACCTAGTGACCTCGTCAAGAGGTTCGGATCTCTTGGCGTAACGGCTAAGGTGTTGGGTTGACAGTTACTGGTTCGTGTCCTGGTCAGGGCTACCCTCGTATTGCTACAATATAGGAGAGTCAACAAGAACATAGCCTCCAAAATCTCCCCTTGACACAAACAGAGTAATATACAGTACATGGCTAGCTCTAACACACAATTCATATGGTCAGGAATTGGCTAAGTTTACAATGTAAAATCATTGGCCAGTTTAAACTTTTGACCTGTCACAGTGCTGTTCAACATTGAAAAGGTTAGGACAACATGACACCTATACTAGTCAATGGCAGTGTTAGAAGGGAGGTTATCTCTCTAATGGCTCCTTATCTAGCTTTATAACTATCTGTGTAAATAGTGTCTCGTATTGGTCTATAGCTCTCTCAACCCGTGTGTGTGTGTGTGTGTGTGTGAGTGTGTGTGTGTGTGTGTGTGTGTGTGTGTGTGTCTGTGTGTCTGTGTGTGTGTGTGTGTGTGTGTGTGTGTGTGTGTGTGTGCTGTGTCTGTGTGTCTGTGTGTGTGTGTGTGTGTGTGGTCTGCATTGGTTCAATCACAGCTGATAAGAGATGCCGGGACAATAAAGCCAAGGCTGCGTCTCAAATGGCATCCTATTATGCACCACAGTATCCAATACACACATCAAATACTGAATATGCTATTAATACATACCTTGGCTGCTATTCAAATGTAATTATTAATGATTAGGCCTATTTCTAGTTTTAAAAAAGATAAGAGAATTGGGTGAGGTTTTTGTAACTGTAGGTTATTCTGTATGGGGTGAATCCTAACCTCCATTTTCACGTCTTTCACTTTGCCTCTCATTGACTTAAATAAAAATTCAACTAAACTTAGAATTCGCCCCTATGAATGGAAAGGTTAAAGTAACTGTCCAGTGAAAATCTGACTTTTGAAAGTTTATATTCTGTTAACTCATACCCAAGTAATGTTGTTGACTCGTCTTATACTCGTATTTGTGGCCAAAGCATAAATTGGAGAAAAAACGCTTCAGACTGTTCAAAAAAGGCTTTCTATTTCCTCATATAGGGTGATGTCATTCTCCTAATATTTTTCGTGACAGATGCCCACACCATTCTGATGTTGGGGTACGTCCACACCATTCCAACACAGAAAAGCTGCTTTCTAACAAACTTAATTAGAATTTTTTGGGGAAGGAAAACAATTTCACTCATATTGCAATTAATTATTGGTCATATTTCATAGAAATCTGGAGAAACACTGGACAGTTACTTTAATCGTCTTTCTCCCGTGTATAGAATCCCAGAGCTGTTGACTTGAATGAAGAACCTGCAAAAGAACCTTCACAACCCTCCTACAGCCAACTACAGTCCAGAAAAGGGTCAAATGGATATGTGTGTTATTACAGGCAGCCAGGTGGGCCTCTGCAAGGTGGGACTATCTCTAATGATCTCATGATACTGTCCTATTCTCACCCTCTCCTCTACTATATGGAACAATTTCAATGTTTTTACTGAGTTACAGTTCATATAAGGAAATCAGTCAATTGAAATAAATTCATTAGGCCCTCATCTATGGATTTCACATGACTGGGCAGGGGCACAGCCATGGATGGGCCTAGGAGGGCATAGGCCTACCCACTTGGGAGCTAGGTCCACCCACTGGGGAGCCAGGCCCAGCCAATCAGAATTAGTTTCCCCCCACAAAAGTTTAATCAGCTGTCCGGGTGGATGGTTTCAGATGATCGCAGGTGAAGAAGCCGGATCTGGAGGTCCTGGGCTGGTGTGGTTACACGTGATCTGGGGTTGTGAGGACAGTTGGACATACTGCCAAATTCTCTAAAAGGACATGGAAGCGGCTTATGGTAGAGAAATGAACATTCTGTTTTCTGACAACGGCTCTGGTGGACATTCCTGCAGTCAGTATGCCAATTGCACACTCCTTCAAGCCTTGAAACATTTGTGGCATTGTGTTGTGTGACAAAACAGAACATTTTAGAGTGACCTTTTATTGTCCCCGGCACAAGGTGCACCTGTGTAATGATCATGCTGTTTAATCAGCTTCTTGATATGCCACACCTGTCAGGTGGATGGATTATCTTGGCAAATGAGAAATGATCAATAATAGGGATGTAAATAAATTTGTGCACAGAATTTGAACAAAGTAAGCTTTTTGTGTGTACGGAACATTTCTGTGATCTTTTATTTCAGCTCAGGAAACATGGGACCAACACTTTACATGCTGCTTTTATATTTTTGTTCAGTATACTTTTGTCTACGTTGAAGGGAATGTTTTGATTCTGGGTACGGGATCATTCTTTTTCCTTTTTTTGGTAGGTTTTTGAAATGCTTGTCAATCCTGGAGAGGTTCTACTCCACGCATCAACCTACTCTGGAACTCTCGCTGCAGTAAGAAGCACTTCTCTCTCTCTCACTCACACACACACACACACACACACACACACACACTCCCTCCCTCCCCCCTCCCTCCGGTGACCAGCACGGTATGATCCTGGGGGGCCTGAAGGAGGTGCTGTCCCGCGGCAGACGTCCACAAGCCACACACCCAGGGTCCTCTACACCATCCCCAATGGAGGAAACCCCACTGGGGCCTCCTTGACCACCCAGAGGGAGATCTACAAGGTACAGTCCAGTCTGCAGACCCATACACTCTCAGAAAGAGAAGAGTGCTATGTAACACCAGTTGTCCCTGTATTTAACCTTTATTTAACTAGGGCAAGTCAGTTAAGAACAAATTCTTATTTACAATGACGGCCTACACCAGCCAATACCAGACGATGTTGGGCCAATTGTGCGCCGCCCTATGGGACTCCCAATCACAGCCAGTTGCGATACAGCCTGGATTCGAACCAGGGTGTCTGTATTGATGCCTCTAGCACTGAGATGCAGTGCCTTAGACCGCTGCGCCACTCGGGAGCCCCGTAGGAGAACTCCTTGAAAATAGGCTCCCTTTTTCAGGTCAGAGAGAACCCTTTTGTGTTCTAAATATAACCTGGGTTTCAAATAGAACCTGTTAAAGGGTGCTATTTGGAACCAGAAAGAGTTCTATCTGATCTTAAATGGTTCTATCTGGAGCTTTTTTTCCAGAGGGTTCCCCTACGAGGACAAGTGGTGACACATATCACTATTTTTATGAGAATATAGGCCTTGTTCAAATACTTCCTTGAAGTAATCACAGATTTGAATTGGTGAAAGTAAGAAGTTGGTAACCTTGCTTTCACCTATTGAATCAGTTATAGATCAGTGCTTAGCTCAAGGAAACAAGGAAGGAAGGATTTATAAAGTATTTAAACAGGGCTATGCATTAGCCAAGGAAAGAGAGGGAACCAATCTGAATCCATTGTTTTAGTTCTCATTAATGATTTCCCTAACGGTCTGATTCATGTTGACCAGCCTATGACTAGGGCCTGGAGTTTGACACGGTCCTGGTCAGGTCACAGGGCCAGTAAAAACTACTGACACTGAAACAATGACTTATACATATGGGAGCGAAATGATTGTGCTTGTTCTTTTCTGACCTGAGTGGAAAATTGATTTCCCTAAAGGTCTACTTCACCAGAACTAATCAGCTTTTGTTCTCGTTTTGACAGCTTGCCAGACAGTATGACCTCCTTATTATCGAGGATGACCGCTATTTCTTCCTACAGTTTGAAAAGGTAAATATGGTGTCATTGTTTCATGTATTTTGACTTTGTGTGTTTTATTGGGACAGAGCACTGGCATCAACCCTACTGTATATCATAAACAGGCTGCTCATGCCTGCCTGCCTGCCTGCCTGAGCGAGCTCCCATGTTTCTCACCATGGACGTTGACGGGCGGATCATCAGGACAGACTCCTTCTCAAAGATCCTGTCGTCATGGTGAGGCACACTGTCAGATCGCCAAAGCAACCATGTGAGGTTAGAGGTCAGGGAGGACGTAGGAAGTAAACTGTTTTAATTTAACCTTTATTAATGCAGGTTAATCTCATTGAAATAATAATCTATTTGGCAAGAGAGACCTGTTCAGTAGTCTGGGGTGGTCTAGCGGTCTATGCTGCTGCCTCTGGAGCAGAGGTCGGCTTTACCACTGCCAGAATGGATTCGAATCCAGCCCACTGCTCTTTCAGCACTCTCTCTCCTACCTTTCACCTCTATCTCCCTCTATCCAATAAACATACAAAGACTTTAAAAGTATCGTTAAAAAAAGATAACTGTTTAGTTTCAGTTATTACACTATTACTAGTTATATCAGTGTAATTTTGTAGTAGTCTCTCTCCCTCTGAGTACAGAGTGTTCAATGAGACACGTTGGCTATGTGGTTGTCTATTTACACGTCTGAACTTGTTTACAGAGAGATTAAGTCAGAATGTGTGTAAACAGCTGGTTAGTGGCACCTTGATATTCCAGTTCATGTTGGACAATTTAATTACACACACACACAGACACACACAGGATGCATATGCAGAGAGTGTTCCCTTCAGTAATAGTCCATATGGACCACAGGGACTCTTGGGGGGTCCCTGTGTAGTACAGAGTGGTACTACACATCCAGGCTTCTACGATACCCACCAGCACCTTCACACAGGTGAATGAATCTCTACTTCTAACCCCAACACCCCCTTTAAAATGCATCACACTCCCCTTTAAAATACATGTTGTAATAAATTACCACACCTTCCCCTTTAAAAGTAGGCCTAATAGTAAACTACCCCACCATCCCCTTTAAAATAAATGTACAAATAAACAAGTAACTACTATTATGTACATGTAGCATGGATGTCTTAGTAAACTTTCATACCACCCCCCTTTAAAATGCATGGTAGGTAGTAATAAAAACTTCAGCCATCTTTCATTTCATGTGATTGTATTTTCTACTTTGTGTCTAGTCTCTAGTCACTTTTTAAATCCCATAAGAGGCTTCTTTCCTGTGACTGTAATAAGAGCAAAACTGGAAAGCTCCTGGGGGATATTCATTAGTGCACACCGTCGCAACATGTTTCGCAACAGAAAATGAGAACAAGCGTTTCTTATTGGACAAGTTTAGGTAGTCCCTCCCCATGTTGGTCTGTTTGCTTCCCTTTGGTTCCTAGTGAATAGCACCATGATTAAAAAACCTTTTAAAGTGCTTTTCCCAGAAGAGACAGTTGGGCTGGGTTTTAATGAGACAAATGCAATCATCGAGAGAGAGATTTACAATTGTTCTATTTAATTGTGTGAATGTACTGTAACATTCTCAGTATAGATTAGTGACATAATTGTCTGTAATTACCTCCCAAATGGCACCCTACTCCCTATATAGTGTACTACTTTTGACCAGGGTGGTCAAAAGTAGTGCACTGTGTAGGGAATAGGGTGCCAATAGGGGGACACCAACGCGTTTCCCTGTAGATGAGAGTAGACAGAAAGTGTTGGTAGTTTAATCAGTGTCATCACCGAGGTTAACACAATGCTAATTCACCTTTCATGAGCTGGCTGGAAGAGCCAGTCCCACTCAGTCACTGCCTGCTCTTTGTAGACCAACGTCATGTCATCGTGACACCTGTGGGTTATTTTCTCACACGCAGGAGGAAGTTAGGGAATAGATAAATGAGGATGTGTGATTAAAGAACAAGCACACTGTCTAGCGCCCTAGAATAGATGGAATTACATCGGTCGGTCTGATCGTCACTTCAATTTCTCCTCAGTAAATGTAGATGATACAGAAGTATGGAATGTTATAGACAGTATGGAATATAGAAAGAGTTCATTCCATTTGTTTACAATGTGAGAGAAGAAAATACAAAAAAAATACAGTCATGATATAGCTATACTGTATATTCCTTTTCCCTGGTCAAGTTCTCAAAGGTTGGTAGTACCTTACATTATTGCTCAGTGGGGGCTGGTGAGAAGTCTCGCATGACTACCAAAACATTAAAATGTAGCTGGCCAGCATGCGCACGAGATTTGGTTATTGGTGTCGAGATTGTGGTGACTTCTACCTTTGACTACTACACCCTGGCCTGGTTCTCAGTCTCCTCTCTCGATCTCTTCCTTTCTCTCTCTCCCTTTCGCTCTATCTCTCTCTCCCTTTCTCTCCATCTCTCCCTTTCTCTCCCTCTCTCCATCTCTCTCCATCTCCCCCTCTCCAGCTCATTGTGTCCCAACTGCTGCATGGCTGGGGTCAGGAAGGTGTCCTCAACAACATAGATGGGTAGGTCAAAGGTCGTACCAATGTCACCTGAATAAACAACACACCGACAGATTTGATCACCCTGTTGTTGCAGGAAATTCACACAAGCATTGATATTTAACCCTTTCTCCTATGCTGAGTCTCCTCCTACACATCTGAACAGCCAATACATCTCTGTTGCTAGACAGAACCTTAGTGATATCTGTTCTTCCTCACTTCATCTGACCTGACCTCTGCCCCAAAGTGCTCACTCCTCCCCAACTCACGGCTGTCATGGTGACTGGTACCAGGCTGTGTATCTTCTCCCAGAGGATCCCTGCTATAGGATCCCTGATGGCTAACAACAACATATCCCGACGTAATGTAAACTTTACCCTCTCTCGCTCAGTGACATGAATAAGTATATTTCATATTCTCAGAACCCAACATTGCTAAACATTGTATCTGTAGTGCTAGGCAGGAACCTAAGTGATATGGGCCATAAACCTTTCTTTCTCCCTTAACGTGACCTGACCTGACCTCGACCCCGTTCATCGTTAATCCATGGCTCTCTCCCCTTATCAATGCCTGCCACGTGATCACTTTTCCTACTCTCAGGACCTTCCCCCTAGAGATAACCCTTCACCTCTGCCCCTCGGCTATGGCACCCCTCAGGTCTCATTACAACTAATGATTAATAACATTTAAAGTTCAGAAATCCAAACCCATCAAAGCCTAACATTATTAGAAAGCCATCACATAACACAGTGCTAGGAGCTTGTTAAAAGGTTATAACAAAAAAGTCTATAGAGGAATTAGCGTTTTGCTAAAGGCATAATACAAGAAACAATCCCTGCACCAAACAATACCTAGACCCAACCATTCTGTTTCTCTTTCCTGTGTGTGTGTGTGTGTGTGTGTGTGTGTGTGTGTGTGTGTGTGTGTGTGTGTGTGTGTGTGTGTTTGTGTGTGTGTGTGTGTGTGTGTGTGTGTGTGTGACAGAATGGCGCGCTGCAGGCATGTTCCTGTGGATCAAACTGAAGGGCATCGCTGACACCCAGCAGTTGATCATGGAGAAAGCTCTGAAGGAGAAGACAAACACGCACACACCTTACCTCGGGCTCACCACAGCTGACACATACACTGACTAAACTAATACAGCCTGTTTGACTGAATGAGATTATGTTTGGGGTTCTAAAATAGTCCACTTATACTGAAGTCATGCATCTTTGAGAGGTTCCTGTCATTTAAAATGATCTATATTGGGGATATTTTAAGGACAGGTTGGCTACAGGTAACCCTACTGTGTATCTTGTGTTATTTGGTTGTCTAGGTTTCTAGTCCTACTCATGCATCATGATCAGCAGCAGGAGGTTTGCAGGGCGGGGCTAGTGTTGTCAGGAATAGGATGTGGGATAGGATGGAAAACAGCCAGTATTCACCAAGGCAAACGGATTTAAAAACCCACCGTTTCCCCTCCCACACGAGAACACTCCAAATCCACGCTGATTGGTCTGTTTCTATGTGAAAATAGCAGGGAACACTTTCAGATTTTATTTTATAATCTAACATGGGGGATTTTCCCTCACAGCACTAAACAATTGAAGCCTTTTGCAGTAGATTATTAGGCTTGTTATGTGCAGAGTGGGACTGGGAGAGGAAGAAACAAAGAGCAACTCTAATATCAGCACACAGAATCTCTAAACAGCAGTTTTATGACACATAATTCTGAGCTTCAAGATAAGAGAGTGTGTGTGTGTGTGTGTGTGTGTGTGTGTGTGTGTGTGTGTGTGTGTGTGAGAGAGAGAGCAAATGGAGTCACCAGGCTATGATATAAGTTCATAACCACACCACCACCACCACAGTTTTGGCTCTGTCATGAGATTTGGTATGTAGGTCCTGGTTTGTTGAATATTGTCTGTTGTCCTAGGTGCTGCTCGTCCCTAGAGGTGTATTCATGATCAACATCAGACCCTTGTCCTTATGTCAGAGCGGCCTTCTCCCTCTCCACACCGCAACAGATCGATGAGGTGAAGAAACACACACAGACACACACACACACACACACTTGAAGTCAATAAATGAGTAATAAATATACCTTCTCTCTCTTTTTACACTGGCTTTCAAGAGGCTCTGCACTCATCAAGGAAACTTTGTAAGGAGTACTTCAGATAACAAAAATATTAACTATATTCATTGACAGATATATATATTTCAAATACTGTACATTAATTCACACTTGAATCACAGAGATGCTAACTTACCTCGGACAAGATACGCATTTTGCCTTGGAGATAACTGTAAATGTAGTCACCATGTGGCAGTCATCGGCCTAGTTTAGTAGCTAGCACTGTGTAACTCTGTTAACATCTTTACAACTAAATCAGCATTGCTTGAGCCAAGCATTTCTGAACAAAAAAATATTCATTGTTTTTAACTGTTTTTATAACTTGAGAGGCACCTAGGCAGCCGGCCACGTGTTTGTGTTTCATCTGAAGCAACCCCTATGTCTTACTCCTGCTTAGAATTGAATTTGCAGTTCATTGAAACTCTGCTGTTGTGTATATTTATTGGGAAATAACACTCTTTCCACAATATCAACACTTGCTAATGTGAGATAGCTAGGGTTATGGATTAATGAATTGAGTCTTTTAATAGCACGTGTCCATTTCAGAGATTGATTCATGCTTTTAAAGCACCGACAAGGTCGGTCAATAATCCACTCCGGAAGGCAGATATGACCTACTTGGGTTGAGCCAAACAGTTTGTTCTTTTTACCTGAACTTTATACACTCTCTTGTGACTGCAACAGTTTGTGTGTGAGTGTGTGGAGAGAGAATGTGTGAAGAGAATGTGTGAAGAGAGTGTGCCTGCAAATTGATTTAATTTGTTTGTATCCTAGTTATTTTGCCTATTCAAATTAGTCATGTTCTGAATACAACTCATCTCATTGGTCATTTATATATACAAAGGGAAGTCCGAGGATTAAATAGAACCACAACTTTAACTGCCCTGGCATTTGGCCTCTTCATCAGTCTTCAGTACTGTAGTTACATCCATCAGATTGAACAATGCAGTGGTTGATGATGGCAAACTGCCTGGACCTCAGAGAGAGTGAGACACTGGTCTCTGTTTACTGTCTGGAGAACTGTATGTTAATGTACAAGACTTCATAGAAAGAAAAAGGGCAGACACAAAGCAGTAAGCCCTAAATGTAACCTACAGTTTAGTTCATAAATGCACTTCATTCATTCATGAAAAAAATGACATGTTTTAGTTTCTATGTGTTTTAGTTCTTGGAAGAAGCTTGGGCTCCCGAGTGGCGCAACAGTCTAAGGCACTGCATCTCAGTGCTAGAGGTGTCACTACAGACCCTGGTTCGATTCTAGGCTGTAGGCGGTGCACAATTGGCACAGTGTCCGGGTTAGGGTTTGGCCAGGGAATTTGTTCTTAACAGGCTTGCCTAGTTAAATAAAAATAAGTGATGATGTTCTTTTCAATTAAACATTAAAAATTGAAAGAAAAAAAAAATCTTACTTTTCTAGCTACATTTAATTCCACTAATGACACATTCATGATTGCCATGTGGACCCCTTCAGGTCGGATCAAATAAAATTCGTGCGTGGCCAATGACCGACCTAGTTTTCTTGCTGCTTGCTTGTAATTTGACTAGGGTAGGGAAGCAGAACGCTGCAGCGCTACGAATGTTGTGTCAAGCCGCCAGCTGAGCAAAAGACGAGAGATTTGAGGATGTGTAATAAATAGCGGAACGCAGCGGTGTCCGAAAGACAGACGGCGATCTCCTTCTTGACCGCATAACGATAAAACATCTTTAGTAGCTAGCTAAGCAAACATAACAGTGGACGACTATCGTGTAAGTATGCAATCAGATGTTGGAAAACGTTATTAATCGAGATAGCGTTATCGCTAGCTATGATGATGGTTAGCTACTAACGTTAGCAGTCATCATTCCCTGTACCTAGTAACGTTACTAGCTACAGTAACCGTTGATTATTTTTCTGATAGTTAGCTAACGTTACTACATTAAACATTACATTTAACTAACGAACTATATTATGTGAGCTACTTGGCCGTTTATATAACTCCATCTAAGTTATCGCTAAGTTATCGATATCAAAGAAGCTAGCTAGTTAGCCAACCCGTTGTGTCCTTTCCAGGCTGGCTAGCGACGTTAACGTTAGGTTGCTAGCAAGCCTCCGCTGTTTTGCATCCAGACCAATATTAGCTTGCTATTGCAAATAGCCCAGAATAGCTAGCTAGGTTAGCTACTTTTTTTTGCATTCAAATTGTCGGTCAAATAAATATATTGATTTATACTACTAACTAGCTAACAGCATTTATTGTTATCAAGCAACGGATTTTAGACAATAAGTTAGGCCTAACGTTAGCTAATAAAAATAGACCGAAAATAAATATTATGTAGGCGTCAATATTATAATTATATTATGTCTGTAACATTGCAGCTCTATGTTGTAACAATGCATTAACAGATACTGTTGCTGTAACAACAATATTACATTCATTGTTGTCTTTACAGTAAAAAACTGTTATTGTATTTGGTAGTGTTTCTTTGTTGTTGTCTAAGTCAAAGACTATTGGGTCGGGGAGTCATTTATCAACCAAAGGTCCCTGGCCTTATCTTTTGGTTCAGCAGAGAAATCATTACTATCTAAACAAACTAACTGTTCAGAATGTTCATGAGTGCTTTTCTTTCATTAATTGTTTCCCTCTTCCAGTGGAATGCTTCAAGATTTGGAGCAGAATACCAAATTGCCTTTCTTTACCGCAATCAGGAGATAGCCAGTATGTGTTGAACATGAAGACGCGAGTGGCATGACAAACTATCCTCGGGGGAAAGCGACGGTCAGGAAGAAGAAGAAGTGGGAAAATGAGTCGGTCAAGTGGCTACGCTTTTAGCCTCTTTCTACTGTCCACTATCAGCCTCTACACCGCCGGGGTTCTATCGGCGGTTTCAGATAGAAACAGCACAGAAATCGGCACGGTGGCAGATGGTGGATTTGTCCCCCTGGTGTTCTCGAAAGTAAGCCAGATCATCGCCCGCGAAGGTAACTGCGCGCTGATTGACTGCAACGTCACTGGAGAGCCTGTACCGAATATACAGTGGTTCAACTCGCATGGAGACCTGCTGGACACGGAGACAAGTAAGTCAAGCTACTTTCATGTACAGTTATCAATAATATCCTTGATGTGGCTTTAGCCACAGAATCAGCTACTCTCAACACCAATTTGAACTGCCGGTGTCCGGCTTAAGGCAATACCATTCAAGTTCTATTTCAATAAGAAGGCGTTATGAAATAAATCGTGTGACTATGCAGACCGTCTGATGCAGAGGATGACAGGCATTAACACAAACTGTCATGAAAAAAGCTAGAATTATGATTTATAGTTAAAATAGCCTAAATCCCTGTAAACCACTGACTAAATCCCTCTGTATTTAAGTTTTTTTATGGCCAAAGGGCAGCATTTGTAGACTACAGTCAAAAATATTTGTGTGCTGTGGACGAGGGAGGGATAACAGAGGGGTGGGGGGGATTTCATAGGAAGGTCACATTGAGTAGTTGCATTATGACAGACTATGATGAGATATATATAAATAAATTTAAGGGGGATTATTTGCTGCGATTATGCAATGCCAACCCAGCAGATAAGCATAATCATACACCAAAGCCATGATGATGATGATGATGATGATGATGATGACAAACCAAACAAGCTGGCCTGTCCCCTCTTTTTCCAAAACATCAAGAGTTAAAAAGTTACGGCCACTACTTAACTTCAGATACTTGATAAAGTACATAATATTGCTGGCATTTATAGCATACTATTGTCATTTTTCTCTCTTTCAGTTGTCATTTTTCTCTCTTTCAGTTGTAATCTATCTACTGTAGCCTATATCAAATCAAATTTATTTTTATATAGCCCTTCGTACATCAGCTGATATTCTCAAAGTGCTGTACAGAAACCCAGCCTAAAACCCCAAACAGCAAGCAAACCATGTGAAAGAAGCACGGTGGCTAGGAAAAACTCCCTAGGAAAAACTCCCTAGAAAGGCCAAAAACCTAGGAAGAAACCTAGAGAGGAACCAGGCTATGAGGGGTGGCCAGTCCTCTTCTGGCTGTGCAGGGTGGATATTATAACAGAACATGGTCAAAATGTTAAAATGTTAAAATGTTCATAAATGACCAGCATGGTCAAATAATAATAATCATAGTAGTTGTCGAGGGTGCAACAAGCACGTCCGGTGAACAGGTCAGGGTTCCATAGCCGCAGGCAGAACAGTTGAAACTGGAGCAGCAGCACGGCATGGTGGTCACTGCCACTACCTAACTGTTTGTAGATACATAATACAGTATTGAGCTGAATGTAGGTCATAAAACAGGGATTTGATGTGTTAGTATATATGAATGGCATCGGATAGGATACTAACAGGTAGGATACTAATAGGAGATTGACTGGTAGGATACTAATAGGAGAATAAAAGGTAGGAAACGAATAGGATACTAACGGTATGAGGATCCTAATAGCATACTAACAGGTAGAATACTAGCGGATATAATTATCAGGTAGAATACTATCAGGTAGGATAGTAGTAGGAGACTAATAGAATACTAACAGGCGGGAGACTAATAGAATACTAACAGGCGGGAGACTAATAGAATACTAACAGGCGGGAGACTAATAGAATACTAACAGGCGGGAGACTAATAGAATACTAACAGGCGGGAGACTAATAGAATACTAACAGGCGGGAGACTAATAGAATACTAACAGGCGGGAGACTAATAGAATACTAACAGGCGGGAGACTAATAGAATACTAACAGGCGGGAGACTAATAGAATACTAACAGGCGGGAGACTAATAGAATACTAACAGGCGGGAGACTAATAGAATACTAACAGGCGGGAGACTAATAGAATACTAACAGGCGGGAGACTAATAGAATACTAACAGGCGGGAGACTAATAGAATACTAACAGGCGGGAGACTAATAGAATACTAACAGGCGGGAGACTAATAGAATACTAACAGGCGGGAGACTAATAGAATACTAACAGGCGGGAGACTAATAGAATACTAACAGGCGGGAGACTAATAGAATACTAACAGGCGGGAGACTAATAGAATACTAACAGGCGGGAGACTAATAGAATACTAACAGGCGGGAGACTAATAGAATACTAACAGGCGGGAGACTAATAGAATACTAACAGGCGGGAGACTAATAGAATACTAACAGGCGGGAGACTAATAGAATACTAACAGGCGGGAGACTAATAGAATACTAACAGGCGGGAGACTAATAGAATACTAACAGGCGGGAGACTAATAGAATACTAACAGGCGGGAGACTAATAGAATACTAACAGGCGGGAGACTAATAGAATACTAACAGGCGGGAGACTAATAGAATACTAACAGGCGGGAGACTAATAGAATACTAACAGGCGGGAGACTAATAGAATACTAACAGGCGGGAGACTAATAGAATACTAACAGGCGGGAGACTAATAGAATACTAACAGGCGGGAGACTAATAGAATACTAACAGGCGGGAGACTAATAGAATACTAACAGGCGGGAGACTAATAGAATACTAACAGGCGGGAGACTAATAGAATACTAACAGGCGGGAGACTAATAGAATACTAACAGGCGGGAGACTAATAGAATACTAACAGGCGGGAGACTAATAGAATACTAACAGGCGGGAGACTAATAGAATACTAACAGGCGGGAGACTAATAGAATACTAACAGGCGGGAGACTAATAGAATACTAACAGGCGGGAGACTAACAGAATACTAACAGGCGGGAGACTAATAGAATACTAACAGGCGGGAGACTAATAGAATACTAACAGGCGGGAGACTAATAGAATACTAACAGGCGGGAGACTAATAGAATACTAACAGGCGGGAGACTAATAGAATACTAACAGGCGGGAGACTAATAGAATACTAACAGGCGGGAGACTAACAGGCGGGAGGGGTAATGGGACACTAACAGGCGGGAGGGGGTAATGGGACACTAACAGGCGGGATGGGGTAATGGCAGGTAGAATGCTAACATGTAAGATACTAACAGGTTGGATGTAATAGAATACTAACAGGTTGGATGTAATAGGATACTAACAGGTTGGATGTAATAGGATACTAACAGGTAGGAGTATCCTGGTAGGATACTAACAGGTAGGAGTATCCTGGTAGGATAATAACAGGTAGGAGTATCCTGGTAGGATACTAACAGGTAGGAGTATCCTGGTAGGATACTAACAGGTAGGAGTATCCTGGTAGGATACTAACAGGTAGGAGTATCCTGGTAGGATACTAACAGGTAGGAGGATCCTGGTAGGATACTAACAGGTAGGAGGATCCTGGTAGGATACTAACAGGTAGGAGGATCCTGGTAGGATACTAACAGGTAGGAGTATCCTGGTAGGATACTAACAGGTAGGAGGATCCTGGTAGGATACTAACAGGTAGGAGGATCCTGGTAGGATACTAACAGGTAGGAGGATCCTGGTAGGATACTGACAGGTAGGAGGATACTGACAGGTAGGAGGATACTAATTGGAGACTAACATGTAGGATCCTGACAGGTAGGATCCTGACAGGTAGGAGGATCCTGACAGGTAGGAGGATCCTGACAGGTAGGAGGATCCTGACAGGTAGGGGGATACTAACAGGTAGGAGGATCCTGGTAGGATACTAACAGGTAGGAGGATCCTGGTAGGATACTAACAGGTAGGAGGATCCTGGTAGGATACTAACAGGTAGGAGTATCCTGGTAGGATACTGACAGGTAGGAGGATCCTGGTAGGATACTGACAGGTAGGAGGATACTAATTGGAGACTAACATGTAGGATACTGACAGGTAGGAGGATCGTGACAGGTAGGAGGATACTAACAGGTAGGAGGATACTAATTGGAGACTAACATGTAGGATACTGACAGGTAGGAGGATACTGACAGGTAGGAGAATACTAACAGGTAGAAGGATACTAATTGGAGACTAACATGTAGGATACTGACAGGTAGGAGGATACTGACAGGTAGGAGGATACTAACAGGTAGGAAGATACTAATTGGAGACTAACATGTAGGATACTGACAGGTAGGAGGATACTGATAGGATACTGACAGGTTGGAGGATCCTGACAGGTAGGAGGATACTAACAGGTAGGAGGATACTAATTGGAGACTAACATGTAGGATACTGACAGGTAGGAGGATACTGACAGGTAGGAGGATACTGACAGGTAGGAGGATACTGACAGGTAGGAGGATACTAACAGGTAGGAGGATACTAATTGGAGACTAACATGTAGGAGGATACTGACATGTAGGAGGATCCTGACAGGTAGGAGGATCCTGACAGGTAGGAGGATCCTGACAGGTAGGAGGATCCTGACAGGTAGGAGAATACTGACAGGTAGGAGAATACTGACAGGTAGGAGGATACTGACAGGTAGGAGGATACTAATTGGAGACTAACATGTAGGATACTGACAGGTAGGAGGATACTGACAGGTAGGAGGATACTGACAGGTAGGAGGATACTGACAGGTAGGAGGATACTGAGAGGTATGAGAATACTAATTGGAGACTAACATGTAGGAGGATCCTAATTGGAGACTAACATGTAGCATACTAACAGGTAGGAGGATCCTAATTGGAGACTAACATGTAGCATACTAACAGGTAGGATACTCGTAGTATACTATCAGGTAGGATACAAACGGGTAGGACACTAATAGCATATCAACAGGTAGGATGCAATGAGGTGGCATACAAATGGGTAGGATACTACTATTATACTAACAGGTAGGATTCTAATAGGATCATTTCTTTCATTCAGTCCTAATCTATCAGCTATATGTGGGGGTGGGGGTGAGAGAAAAAGGAGTTGAGAAAAGATGTAGAGAGAATACTGTCTATGTAGAGAGAATACTGTCTATGTAGAGAGAATACTGTCTATGTAGAGAGAATACTGTCTATGTAGAGAGAATACTGTCTATGTAGAGAGAATACTGTCTATGTAGAGAGAATACTGTCTATGTAGAGAGAATACTGTCTATGTAGAGAGAATACTGTCTATGTAGAGAGAATACTGTCTATGTAGAGAGAATACTGTCTATGTAGAGAGAATACTGTCTATGTAGAGAGAATACTGTCTATGTAGAAAAGATGTTCCAGATAAATAGTCAGCTACAATAATGAAGAATCTAAGCTTTTAACCGTGTGAGTCACCTGCTATAAAACAGGAATGCTAAATGAGCATTGTGGGTTCCATTTTGAACAGACCTGTTGGAACTTGCTCTGGCGCAACAATCATTACTGAACCACTAGGGCCTGTTACCTGTAGCATGCAAATAACATTTAATAAATTTGTCAATGTTTAGATTGATATTTGTTGTGGTCATAGCTGGGGCTATTTTACTGATGGATGACGGTGAGCCAGTCAGTAGAAGACTTCATGCTCCACAAGGCTCTGTCACAGACCTGTTATGACATGCACAACAGTTGTTTCTGCCCTGTTGCTCACTACTTTTCTTTTCTAGCTGTTGACACTTGTTTTTTAGAGGGCTTTTGCTTTCCACACGCTCACGTACTTTCGAAGGAAGCCTTGAAACACTTCACACGGGGGCAGGGGTGTATACGCTTAGAAGTCTCTCTAGTCTCATGGAAATAAATTGATGTCCAGGTTCCCCGGTACATTTCCTTTACGCGTTCAGTTTTTTTAGAGACACGACAGACAGGCTGGAGGCTTCATGGATTTAAGTGTGTGTGTGTGTGTGGGAAGCGAAGGTGTGTGTGTACTAGTCTATTCATGCTCTGTCTTAAGCCTAACACTACTCGCCTCCAGAATTGGTTTCATGCTCTCTCTCATTCTGTGATACTCTCTCTTCCTCTGAGTCACCCACCCACTCAGGATGAGCTGTCAGAATCTGGAGAGAGAGAGAGACGTGAAGTCATCCATCCATCCACTGTCTCACCACATGCCTACGTACGTTGATGTTCTAACGCAATGGCAGATGATGCCACTTCATGCAGCGATAGGAGAATAGTGGTCAATGTAGACTATGGTGAAATATAGCCTGGATGACATTTATACTGAACAAAAATATAAACACAACATTAAAGTGCTGGTTCCATGTTTCATGAGCTGAAATAAAAAATCCCAGAAATGTTCCATACGCACAAAAATTGTATTTCTCTCAACTGTTGTGCACACATTTGTTTACATCCCTGTTAGTGAGCATTTCTCCTTTCCCAAGATAATCCATCCACCTGACAGGTGTGGCATATCAAGAAGCTGATTAAACAGCATGATCATTACACAGGTGCACCTTGTGCTGGGGACACTAAAAGGCCACTCTAAAATGTGCAGTTTTGTCACACAACACAATGCCACAGATGTTTTGAGGGGTGTGCAATTGCCATGCTGACTGCAGGGATGTCCACCAGAGCTGTTGCCAGATAATTGAATGTTAATTTCTCTACCATAAGCCGCCTCCAATGTTGTTTTAGAGAATTTGGCATTACGTCCAACCGGCCTCAGAACCGCAGACTAGGTGTAACCACGCCAGCCCAGGACCTCCACATCTGGCTTTTCACCTGCAGGATCGTCTGAGACCTGCAACCGGACAGCTGATGAAACTGAGGAGTATTAATTTCTGTAATGAAGCCCCTTTGTGGGACAAAATGTATTCTGATTGGCTGGGCCTGGCTCCCCAGTGGGTGGGCCTCTACCCAGTCATGTGAAATCCATAGATTTGGGCCTTATTTATTTAAATTGACTGATTTCCTTATGAATTGTAACTCAATAAAATGGTTGCTTTTTATTTTTACCTTTATTTAACCAGGTATGCAAGTTGAGAACAAATTCTCATTTACAATTGCGACCTGGCCAAGATAAAGCAAAGCAGTTCGACACATACAACAACACAGTTACACATGGAGTAAAACAAACTTACAGTCAATAATACAGTAGAAAAATAAGTCTATATACAATGTGAGCAAATGAGGTGAGATAAGGGAGGTAAAGGCAATAAATAGGCCATGGTGGCGAAGTAAATACAATGTAGCAAGTAAAACACTGGAATGGTAGATTTGTAGTGGAAGAAAGTGCAAAGTAGAAATAATGGGGTGCAAAGGAGCTAAATAAATAAATAAATACAGTAGGGGAAGAGGTAGTTGTTTGGGCTAAATTATAGATGGGCTATGTACAGGTGCAGTGATCTGGGAGCTGCTCTGATAGCTGGTGCTTAAAGCTAGTGAGGGAGATAAGTGTTTCCAGTTTCAGAGATTTTTGTAGTTCGTTCCAGTCATTGGCAGCAGAGAACTGGAAGGAGAGACGACCAAAGGAGGAATTGGCTTTAGGGGTGACCAGAGAGATATACCTGCTGGAGCGCGAGCATGTTGCGTTAATATTTTTGTTCAGGATATTTTGCCTTGATGGGTATAACAAAAGAGCTTGTTAATATATTGGATATTATACCAAGATTAGTTGTAGCCTAGTAGTAGAGGAAGACGAACCATGCTTTAATGTTTGGCTGGCTACTTCCTTGGTTCTACATTTACATGATAGCTTGTTTGTTTGTGTTCCGCTCCAGGCGTTTGTCTCCCTGTTCACCAGCAAGCACCACATGGTATTTTCCCAGACAGATTGCCGCTTCCCTCAGCCCCACTCTCTATTTAAATATTGACCACAGTCTGCATCCCAAATGGCACCCTATTCTCTATTCACCTTGTCATCCCCAGGACCAAGCTTCGGAAACAGGGCCTTGTCCAGGTTTGCTCCTAGGCTCTGGGACTCCATCCCTCTAGCCATGCGTGACTCTGCGTTCATCACCATCTTTCAGTCCCTCCCTTCTTTGAGCCCAACCCTCTCTTTATTCATGTCTTGTTTAGTCTGTTTTGTTTGTTTTGACTCCTGTTTTCTTTTTCATTTCTATAAATTTGAAAGCGACATTGGGTCCTTGAAAAGCGCTATAGAAGGCCCATTTATTATTATTAAGTCGCACTACTTTTAATCAGAGCCCTATAGGCCCTGATCAAAAGTAGTGCCCTAAATAGGGAATAGGGTGCCATTTGGAATGGAGAAATTTAAATAAACAAGGAACAAAATGCATCGTACTGTGACACTTTCTGTATTTTGAAAGTTCTATATCTAGAGAACTTGATTGTTGACATGCAACATGTTTTTGGACTGTATCAACAATAGACTAATGAAACACAGATGGTTTCTCAGTAACTAATAAAAAGGGAAGACTGGTCCGCTTCAGGGGGTCGAGGATTCCAATCCAAAGTATGTTTAAAAATAGCTGGTTGCTGGATTGCAGGCTCGAGGACAGTCCTGCAGTTGGCATAATATTATCACTCAATAATATCAATTATGCAACCTACTTAGTGGATTAATGAATCGCTGTTTGTTGCAATAAATTAATTACAGGAGTCCTTTATAGGCCTAGATTATGGGGGATAATGAATGAATCGAGCTCTGTGCCAAAAACATGCATTTCATTAGTGGCATAGCCTGATTCCAAAGGTAACGTGATGAGGGAGAGCTATAAAGTGGCTTCCGGACCCAAGAAGTACAGTGGAAGCATAAAAATAGAATGATTTTAGAATTTTCTTTGGGGGGGGGGAATGGGTTGAATGGGAATTTCCATTCTATTCCTTCTCTTTCTATGCAGTGCAAACCCAAAGGCCTTCTCAGAAAGCCTGGCCATGGCAGCTAGCTATAAAAAGCTGTTGCACGTGACTGTCTTGGAAAAACTAGTAGATACCTTCCCCCCTGGCCTAGCATAGCCTAGCATAGCATAGCCTGGCCTAGCATAGCCTGGCCTGGCCTAGCCTGGCATAGCCTGGCCTGGCCTAGCCTGGCATAGCATAGCCTGGCCTAGCATAGCCTGGCCTAGCATAGCCTGGCCTAGCATAGCCTGGCCTAGCATAGCCTGGCCTAGCATAGCCTGGCCTAGCATGGCCTGGCATGGCCTGGCGCGGCCTGGCCTGGCATAGCCTGGCGCGGCCTGGCCTGGCGCGGCCTGGCCTGGCATAGCCTGGCGCGGCCTGGCCTGGCATAGCCTGGCGCGGCCTGGCCTGGCATAGCCTGGCGCGGCCTGGCCTGGCATAGCCTGGCGCGGCCTGGCCTGGCATAGCCTGGCGCGGCCTGGCCTGGCATAGCCTGGCGCGGCCTGGCCTGGCATAGCCTGGCGCGGCCTGGCCTGGCATAGCCTGGCGCGGCCTGGCATAGCCTAGCCTAGTCTGGCCGCTGTCTTTGCAACCAGGAAATGCATATTGCACTGACCTTGAATCACAAGAGGTTGGTGGCACCTTAATTGGGGAGAACGGGCTCGTGGTAATGGAATGGCATCAAACACATGGTTTCCAGGTGCTTGATGCCATTCCATTTGCTCCGATACAGCCATTATGATGAGCCGTCCTCCCCTCTGCAGCCTCCTGTGATTTGATTGAACCATAGAAATAGAAAGGATAGCTCATTCCTTGAAGGAAAATCGACCCTGTTTCTATGGTATGATATTTCTTTCTGTAGCAATGTATCATGAGCTGTTCTAGTTAAGTCTGTCCTTTACCATTGTTCATGTGAAAAACCGACAGTTAGTTTGGGTGAATTTTGGGTTTAATTGGTGGGGGCCGATTTTGAAGCTACAGTCCTCTAAATGACAGTCTCCATCTGTCTCTCTCCTCCGAAAGGTGACAAGTGGTTGCTGACGGACGATGGCATCCTCAACATCACAGAGATCACGTTCGCCGACCGTGGCAAGTACACGTGCATGGCGTCCAACGTGCACGGCAGCGCCAACTGCACGGTGACCATGCGCGTGGTCTTACACAGCGGGGACCTGGGGGCCTACTATGTGGTCGTGTGCCTCGTCACCTTCACCATCATCATGATCCTCAACATCACGCGCCTCTGCATGATGAGCAGCCACCTGAAGAAGACTGAGAAGGCCATCAACGACTTCTTCCGCACTGAGGGCGCCGAGAAGGTTTGTGTCGCATTTTGCTATACTTGTGAGGATCGTACAAAGACTTTGCTAGTAACTTTGTGTGTGTGTAACTGTTTTGAATGTACATAGGTGATGTTTTTAATAAAACATTTAAAAAATCGAAACCTTTCCATCCATGATAATTAAATGTCCAATAAAGTTAAATTCCAATCTATTCTCTTCTATTTTAAAGCTCCAGAAGGCGTTTGAGATCGCCAAGCGTATCCCCATCATCACATCAGCCAAGACCCTGGAGCTGGCCAAGGTGACCCAGTTCAAGACCATGGAGTTTGCCCGCTACATCGAGGAGCTGGCCCGCAGCATCCCGCTACCCCCGCTCATCATGAACTGCCGCACCTTCATGGAGGAGATCCTGGAAGTGGTGGGGGTTGAGGAGATGAGGCACACGTTCCTCCGCCAGGCCCCAGAGGGGCATCACCTGGGCGGGGCATTGGGATGCCGGGCAGCCCTGGTGCAGGGGGCCCTGGTTGGGGTGGGGCCCGGTGATGTCTTCACCATCCTCCGGGAGAGAGATAGGGAGAGGGAGCGTTCCGGATCCCCTGCAGCGGATTCTGACGACGCATCGTTGCACGAGCAGCCTCAGCACATCGCCATCCAGGTGTCCATCCACCCTCCGCTGCCCATGGAGGCCCCGGCTTTGGCCGAGGCCACGCCCTCATCTCCTCCGCCATTGGCTCCCCTGCACCTAGAGGAGGAGGAGGAGGAGGAGGAGGAGGAGCAAGAGGAGCAGGGTTCTGAGCCGGAGCAGGAGCCAGTGGAGGCGGCGGCGTTGGGGGTGGAGCTGGAGGCGGAGCCAGATCCAGAGGTTACTACTAAACTACAGCCTGGTCAGGTGATTTACGAAAGCTATGTGTAAACCACAACAGGAGGAGAAAAAAATAACGGGATGAACGATCCTGTCCTATGCATTTCCCTCCCCCACCCTCAAAAACATAGAATATGTCAAGAAAAGGTCATTTTATTTCTCAACAGAACTAGCTTAAAACTGGAACCTAGATACTACGTATGTAGGTCCATCTGGATTATATTCTAATAATCTAGTCTGGATTCCAATAAATCAACTTGATAAGACATTGAGTATAATCATCATCCTTCATGCTTATGGATCTTCATGTTGAATATATTGTGGCTGGAGAGGATAACCAATAAGCGATATGCGTAAGTATAAAGCATTGCAAAGGGCCATTTTAATTAGTATTAGTGAGCAGACGAAAGAGCTGTTTGTTTTTCCGATTCAAGCATTTCCTAAATCGATTTCAGGAAGAAGAAAAAAACGATCGACTTGTTGACGGTTATGCTTTTATCTCTTTGCAGTATTATTCCGTTTTACGATAAATTCATAAATGAGCTCTTCAAGCTGCCATTGTGCAATCACTGTTACTAAGTAGACCACAAAGGCTTCTTTTGTTTCAGCTTGAGAAAACTGCACATTATCCTACCACTGTTACAACCAACCGACCTGAAGTTTCAGTATCATGTTATAGTACGTCAAATGCATGCTGGACTCTGAGAAAAAAAAGATGGATTTGAAAGTGTGGTCTATAGTCAAATTTAGTCAGTTAAACTCTATACAAGTGATTTATATAGACTGATATTACTTCTGTAACGGCTGAATTATTGGATCATGAATAACATTTCAGGGGGTGATTGAAGACCTAGATGTTTCAGGCCTTCTGGTCTGTGATGCACGTAATTAACAATTGCATAGCCACTATAGGCCCTAGTGTGGTTCATTGAAACATTTTGAGAAATTACATTTATTATTATTATTATGCCCACTGTGGTGTTTTGACTTCCTAGATGTTAGACGTTTTACAATTTTGCCGCCTTTATACGGTCTGTTTGTTTCCAATATTTCCATCTTATTTTCTCCCATTTCTTTTTGTAATATGTTAAGTTTCTTATCTCGTTTTAAATGGGCCTCAAACCCCAGCCCCCTTCCCCCTCTACGTGTTTTAATTAAAGAGGCTTCATTGACAGTCTGATGCATGTGAAATGAGTGCAACGTATTGGGATTAGTCTTTTAACGGGACTAAAATACTTTATCTGCTTAATAGTCTGGGTGGGGGTTGATGTTGCTCTGCTTTAAACTATACTCTTTTTTTTTGTAGTGAAAATAAAGTCTGTGTGTTACCATGGTTTCCTCCAGTTTGGTTTTAATTGTGCAGTAACAAAACATTATGGGCCGTCCTAGGCCTCTCCCTCCCTCGCTCTTTCTCTGAGGACCAAGGACACCTAATCGTCACCTGATTCATTCCCCCAATCAGCCTCACCGGCTCCCACTACACCAGAACAAAAGGCACCCATCTTGTTCTTGTAACCATAGTTTTGGTGGTCATTACACATGGGTCGCGAGCTAGCAAGAAAACATTTGTTTTAGCTCACTGCTCATCTTGGCAGGAAGGACTGTTCATGGGAAGTAAAGTATTAACCTAAGCATGCGTAATGTGTCGCTACTGACGGCGGTGTACACACACAGAACTAGCCCAGTGGATGTTAAAAGGACAGGCACAAAGGCTTGTAGAGCAGATAAGAATTTGAATGGAAAACCAGTCCTAGGCCAGTGACTGACAGAGCGTGAACGATCCCTGTAATATGAGACGTGTGTGTGTGTGTGTGTGTGTGTGAGAGAGAGAGCCGACAGTGTAAACTGACTGGCATTACAAGCTGACTTCTAGGCTTTGTCTATGTACTGCTTCCAACTCTCACAAAGACCGGTTTGTTTTGGAAGTCTGGGTGGCATAGTCCCCTCTCTTTCTGTTCTTTAACCAAGTGTTTATTTTCTCTTTCAAGCAAGTGGAATAGAGAAACAAACAATATATACAGTAAATATTACACCCACAAAAGTTCCTGAAGAATGAAGACATTTCAAATGTCATATGTGCAAAGAGTTAAAGTACAAAAAGGAAAAAAAAACATATGGGTTGTATTTACAATGGTGTTTGTTCTTCAGTGGTTGCCCTTGTGGCAACTGGTCACAAATATTGCTGCTGTGATGTGGGTCTGTGTAATCTGAGGGAAATATGTCTCTCTAATATAGTCATATTTGGCAGGAGGTTAGGAAGTGCAGCAGTTTCCACATGTTGTGGGTAGTGTGCACATACGCTGACCTGGCTCTCAAGGCAGGCTTTCTCAATAGCAAGGCTATGCTCACTGAGTCTGTACATAGTCAATGCTTTCCTTAAGTTTGGGTCAGTCACAGTGGTCAGGTATTCTGCCACTGTACTCTGTTTAGGGCCAAATAACATTCTAGTTTGCTCTTTTTTTGTAAATTCTTTCCAATGTGTCAAGTAATTATCTTTTTGTTTTCTCATGATTTGGTTGGGTCTAAATGTGTTACTGTCCTGGGGGCTCTGTGGGGTCTGTTTGTTTGAACTAGAGGTCGACCGACTAATCGGAATGGCCGATTTAATTAGGGCAGATTAAGTTTTCATAACAATCGGAAATCTGTATTTTTGGATGCCAATTTGGCCGAATTATTATTTTTATTTTTTTCATTTATTTTTTTTGTAAAAAAAAATTGGGACTTATTTAACTAGGCAAGTCAGTTAAGAACACATTCTTTTTTTCAATAATGGCCTAGGAACGGTGGGTTAACTGCCTTGTTCAGGGGCAGAACGACAGATTTTTACCTTGTCAGCTTGGGGATTCAATCTTGCAACCTTACGGTTAACTAGTCCAACGCTCTAACCACCTGCTTTACATTGCACTCCACGAGGAGCCTGCCTGTTACGCGAATGCAGTAAGAAGCCAAGGTAAGTTGCTAGCTAGCATTAAACTTATCTTATAAAAAACAATCAATCAATCATAATCACTAGTTAACTACACATGGTTGATGATATTACTAGTTTATCTAGCCTGTCCTGTGTTGCATATAATCGCTTAGGTACACATTGCTCCACCATAAACATCAATGCCTTTCTTAAAATCAATACACAAGTGTATATATTTTTAAACCTGCATATTTAGTTAATATTGCCTGCTAACATGAATTTCTTTAAACTAGGGAAAATGTGTCACTTCTCTTGCAACAGAGTCAGGGTATATGCAGCAGTTTGGGCCGCCTGGCTCGTTGCGAAGACTATTTCTTCCTAACAAAGACAGCCGACTTCGCCAAACGGGGGATGATTTAACAAAAGCGCATTTGTGAAAAAAGCACAATCGTTGCACGACTGTACCTAACCATAAACATCAATGCCTTTCTTAAAATCAATACACAGAAGTATATATTTTTAAACCTGCATATTTAGCTAAAAGAAATCCAGGTTAGCAGGCAATATTAACCAAATTGTGTCATTTTGCATTCATTGCACGCAGAGTCAGGGTATATGCAACAGTTTGGGCCGCCTGGCTCGTTGCGAACTAATTTGCCAGAATTCTACGTAATTATGACATACCATTGAAGGTTGTGCAACATAACAGGAATATTTAGACCTAGGGATGCTACCCGTTAGATAAAATATGGAACGGTTCCGTATTTCACTGACAGGAAAAACTTTTTGTTTTCGAGATGATAGTTTCCGGATTCGACCATATTAATGACCTAAGGCTCGTATTTCTGTGTGTTATTATGTTATAATTAAGTCTATGATTTGATAGAGCAGTCTGACTGAGCGGTGGTAGGCACCAGCAGGCTCGTAAGCATTCATTCATACAGCACTTTCGTGCGTTTGCCAGCGGCCCTTCGCAATGCATTGCGCTGTTTATGACTTCAAGCCTGTCAACTCCCAAGATTAGGCTGGTGTAACCGATGTGAAATGGCTAACTAGTTAGCGGGTGCGCGCTAATAGTGTTTCAAACGTCACTCGCTCTGAGACTTGGAGTAGTTGTTCCCCTTGCTCTGCATGGGTAACGCTGCTTCGAGGGTGGCTGTTGTCGATGTGTTCCTGGTTTGAGCCCAGGTAGGAGCGAGGAGAGGGACGGAAGCTATACTGTTACACTGGCAATACTAAAGTGCCTATAAGAACATCCAATAGTCAAAGGTATATGAAATACAAATCGTATAGAGAGAAATAGTCCTATAATTCCTATAATAACTACAACCTAAAACTTCTTACCTGGGAATATTGAAGACTCACGTTAAAAGGAACCACCAGCTTTCATATGTTCTGAGCAAGGAACTTAAACGTTAGCTTTTTTACATGGCACATATTGCACTTTTACTTTCTTCTCCAACACTTTGTTTTTGCATTATTTAAACCAAATTGAGCATGTTTCATTTATTTGAGGCTAAATAGATTTGATGTATTATATTAAGTTGTGTTCATTCAGTATTGTTGTAATTGTCATTATTCCAAATCGGCCGATTAATCGGTATCGGTTTTTGGGTCCTCTAATAAATCGGTATCGGCGTTGAAAAATCATAATCGGTCGACATCTATTGTGAACAGAGCCCCTGGACCAGCTTGCTTAGGGGGCTCTTCTCCAGGTTCATCTCTGTGGGTGATGGCTTTGTTATGGAAGGTTTGGGAATCGCTTCCTTTTTGGTGGTTGTAGAATTTAGCGTCTCTTTTCTGGATTTGGATAATTAGTGGGTATTGGCCTAATTCTTCTGTGTGCTTTATTTGGTGTTTTAAGTTGTACACATTTTTGTAGAATTCTGCATGCAGTCTCAATTTGGTGTTTAACCCATTCAGTCAATTCTGGGTGAGCAGACCTCTGACCTCCACAACCATAAAGGGCAATGGATTCTATAATTGATTCAAGTATTTTTTAGCCTGATCCTAATTGGTATGTTGAATTTTATGTTCCTTTTGGTGGCATAGAAGGCCCTTCTTGCCTTGTCTCAGATCGTTCACAGCTTTGGAAGTTACCTGTGGTGCTGATGTTTAGGCTGAGGTATAGTTTGTGTGCTCTAGGACAACGGTGTCTAGATGGAATTTGTATTTGTGGTCCTGGTAACGGGACCTTTTTTGGAACACCATTATTTTTTGCCTTGCTGACATTTACTGTCAGGGCCCAGGCCTGACAGAATTTGTGCAGAATATCTAGGTGCTGCTGCAGGGCCTCCTTGGGTTGGTGACAGAACCCAACCTCTCTCTCTCTACGCCAGTGTTCCCCCTCTCTGTCTCTTATACACCAGTGAAAAGGGTTTAGTGTACTGCTGGGAACAGAGATGATCTGGATCTTTGTTCCTAGGTGTACTGTACCGTCAAATTAATCAGTCACTGGAAAAGCTTTTGACACATTTTAGTTGTATAGCAGAATACCGGCCTGACAGTAAGTGAGGTGTGTTCAGCCTTTTACCCCAGTACATGCTTGTTAAAATGTTTAAAACATTCGTTAAGAATCCAGTCACTTTTTTTTGCAATTCACATTTAATTAACAAAATGTTTAATCTTTACATATAGTTTAAAATGTACAATCAATGTAATCATACATACAATTCCGCCTAATGTACAACTAAACAACTACCATAAAGGAAAAACATTGATCCGTATGAAGACAACCAGTGCTAGAAGACTACCACCAGAGGGGATGATGCGCTCCTCATCACCCGACAGCAGGTCGTATACATTAGGGCAAGCAACGGAAAACGTTTGGCAATGTAAAATGGGTCCAACTAGACCCTCTCTGTTTCAGTCTGTTTTTTTCTTCAGTTTGGTCCCGAACGAATATGACCTAGGACAGTCACTGCAATAGTAAGAAACTAGAGCGAAAATCATTGGCAGCGGTAGTCATGACCTGCCCTTCCCCCTTTAGGGAAGAGGGTGCCATTTGGGACAGAGTATATGAAGTGTACTTCTTTTGACCAGAGGCCTTTGGGCCCTGGTCAAAAGTAGTGCACTATATAGGGAAAAGGGTGGCATTATTGACACAAGCCTTAGCCTTCACTCAGCAGGTAAGGTGCTACTCTACGCATCGTGTCATGGAAACAAAGCAAGAGAGAAAGAGGACTCCTTTGGCTGGTGCACGCATTGTGAGGTCACTGCTTCCTGTGTGGTGGGCCACACATTAAAGGGTGAATCAGACATAAGATCCTATTTACAGTTTTTCATGAGTCTAGGTTTACACGTGGCTGGTTCAAAATGATTGCCTTTGGTGTGCTGTACGTTTCAACAACTGAAATATACACGTTTACTTTATTGAAGTTTAAAAGAGTTGGTGGCACAACTCAATATGGTACGCCGCGTTGTTGTACCTTCAATTCATGCTTTTAAGAATTAAATATGGGCTTGTGTCCCAAACGACTCCCTATCCACAAAACATTAAACACCTCTTTCCATGATCTACAATGACCAGGTGAAAGCCATGATCCCTTATTGATGACACCTGTTAAGAGATACTAAAGTGTTTTAGTACTATATCTCTTGACGCAATGATGAAAATAATCATGGCCTCCAAACCCTCAAGCTGCATACTGGACCCTATTCCAACTAAACTACTGAAAGAGCTGCTTCCTGTGCTTGGCCCTCCTATGTTGAACATAATAAACGGCTCTCTATCCACCGGATGTGTACCAAGCTCACTAAAAGTGGCAGTAATAAAGCCTCTCTTGAAAAAGCTGAATCTTGATCCAGAAATTATAAAAAACTATCGGCCTATATCGAATCTTTCATTCCTCTCAAAAAATTTTGAAAAAGCTGTTGCACAGCAACTCACTGCCTTCCTGAAGACAAACAATGTATACGAAATGCTTCAGTCTGGTTTTAGACCCCATCATAGCACTGAGACTGCACTTGTGAAGGTGGTAAATGACCTTTTAATGACGTCAGACCGAGGCTCTGCATCTGTCCTCGTGCTCCTAGATCTTAGTGCCGCTTTTGATACCATCGATCACCACATTCTTTTGGAGACATTGGAAACCCAAATTGGTCTACATGGACAAGTTCTGGCCTGGTTTAGATCTTATCTGTCGGAAAGATATCAGTTTGTCTCTGTGAATGGTTTGTCCTCTGACAAATCAATTGTAAATTTCGGTATTCCTCAAGGTTCCGTTTTAGGACCACTATTGTTTTCACTATATATTTTACCTCTTGGGGATGTTATTCGAAAACATAATGTTAAATTTCACTGCTATGCGGACGACACACAGCTGTACATTTCAATGAAACATGGTGAAGCCCCAAAATTGCCCTCGCTAGAAGCCTGCGTTTCAGACATAAAGAAGTGGATGGCTGCAAACTTTCTACTTTTAAACTCGGACAAAACAGAGATGCTTGTTCTAGGTCCCAAGAAACAAAGAGATCTTCTGTTGAATCTGACAATTAATCTGGATGGTTGTACAGTCGTCTCAAATAAAACTGTGAAGGACCTCGGCATTACTCTGGACCCTGATCTCTCTTTTGAAGAACATATCAAGACTGTTTCAAGGACAGCTTTATTCCATCTACGTAACATTGCAAAAATCAGAAATTTTCTGTCCAAAAATGACGCAGAAAAATTAATCCATGCTTTTGTTACTTCTAGGCTGGACTACTGCAATGCTCTACTTTCCGGCTACCCGGATAAAGCACTAAATAAACTTCAGTTAGTGCTAAATACGGCTGCTAGAATCCTGACTAGAACCAAAAAATGTGATCATATTACTCCAGTGCTAGCCTCCCTACACTGGCTTCCTGTTAAGGCAAGGGCTGATTTCAAGGTTTTACTGCTAACCTACAAAGCATTACATGGGCTTGCTCCTACCTATCTTTCCGATTTGGTCCTGCCGTACATACCTACACGTACGCTACGGTCACAAGACGCAGGCCTCCTAATTGTCCCTAGAATTTCTAAGCAAACGGCTGGAGGTAGGGCTTTCTCCTATAGAGCTCCATTTTTATGGAATGGTCTGCCTACCAATGTGAGAGACGCAGACTCAGTCTCAACCTTTAAGTCTTTACTGAAGACTTATCTCTTCAGTAGGTCCTATGATTAAGTATAGTCTGGCCCAGGAGTGTGAAGGTGAACGGAAAGGCTGGAGCAACGAACCGCCCTTGCTGTCTCTGCCTTGCCGGTTCCCCTCTTTCCACTGGGATTCTCTGCCTCTAACCCTTTTACAGGGGCTGAGTCACTGGCCTACTGGTGTTCTTCCATGCCGTCCATGGGAGGGGTGCGTCACTTGAGTGGGTTGAGTCACTGACGTGGTCTTCCTGTCTGGGTTGGCGCCCCCCCTTGGGTTGTGCCATGGCGGAGATCGTTGTGGGCTATACTCGGCCTTGTCTTAGGACGGTAAGTTGGTGGTTGGAGACATCCCTCTAGTGGTGTGGGGGCTGTGCTTTGGCAAAGTGGGTGGGGTTATATCCTGCCTGTTTGGCCCTGTCCGGGGGTATCATCGGATGGGGCCACAGTGTCTTCTGATCCCTCCTGTCTCAGCCTCCAGTATTTATGCTGCAGTAGTTTATGTGTCGGGGGGCTAGGGTCAGTCTGTTACATCTGGAGTATTTCTCTTGTCTTATCCGGTGTCCTGTGTGTATTTAAACATGCTCTCTCTAATTCTCTATTTTCCTCTTTCTGTCTTTCTCTCGGAGGACCTGAGCCCTAGGACCATGCCTCAGGACTACCTGGTATGATGACTCCTTGCTGTCCCCAGTCCACCTGGCCGTGCTGCTGCTCCAGTTTCAACTGTTCTGCCTGCGGCTATGGAACCCTGACCTGTTCACCGGACGTGCTTGTTGCACCCTCGACAACTACTATGATTATTATTATTTGACCATGCTGGTCATTTATGAACATTTTAACATCTTGACCATGTTCTGTTATAATATCCACCCTGCACAGCCAGAAGAGGACTGGCCACCCGTCATAGCCTGGTTCCTCTCTAGGTTTCTTCCTAGGTTTTTGGCCTTTCTAGGGAGTTTTTCCTAGGGAGTTTTTCCTAGCCACCGTGCTTCTTTCACATGCTTTGCTTGCTGTTTGGGGTTTTAGGCTGGGTTTCTGTACAGCACTTTGAGAATATCAGCTGATGTACGAAGGGCTATATAAAAATGAATTTGATTTAAATTTGTTAAATCCACTTCAAATCAGTGTAGATGAAGGGGAGGAGACAGGTTAAAGAAGGATTTTTAAGCCTTGAGACATGAATTATTTATGTATGCCATTCAGAGGGTGAATGGTCAAGACAAAAGCTTTACATGCCTTTTGAATGGCATATGGTAGTAGGGGCCAAGCGCAACGGTTTGAGTTTCCTGTGTGTATCAAGAATGGTCCACCAGCCAATGTGACACAACTGAAGCATTGGAGTCAACGTGGGCCAGCATCCCTGTGGAACGCTTTTAACACCCTGTAGAGTCCACGCCCTGACGAACTGAGGCTGTTCTGAGGGCAAAAGGGGCAGCAACTCAATATTAAGATGTTCCTAATGCGTTGTACACAGTCTATAGTGCACTACTTTAGACCAGAGCCCTATGGGCCATGTTCAAGAGTAGTGCACTATATAGGGAATAGGGTGCCATTTGTGACGCAACCATGGAATGCTGGAAGTAGATTTAAAATGGTTTATATTGGTTTAAACTGACATGCAAAGAAAAATGCGTGTTGAATTGTTCTTGTTGCCGACTGGGCAGAGGAGTGTTGCAAGAAACATTTCTCACACCATGAAACAGCTTAATTAAGCAAAATCGTCAAGACACGGTTACTGTGCAGTATTCCCATCGACATCATCATCATTTATTTTGTTCACTTGGAAAGAAAAAAAGTGCAGTTTTCCAGTCTTGACATTGTCTCGTTACTTGATTATGTAGATAAATACTAAAAGTAGTAGCAATAGTAAAAAAAAAAAAAGTTTTCTCCAGTTAGAGCAACAGAATAACTCAACCTTTTAATATTTTCTTTTACGAACTCTGCCCACCTTCCCTGTCAGTTGCTAGGTCTCCATCCTCATGGGACATGCTCACACAGTTCTTTAGTTCAACAGGGAGTATGTAACTGATGAGTATCAGACTCTTCTGTTTTCACGTACTGAACTACAACACACATCCATACACTCAGACATGAACCAACTACTACAGTACATCCTGCTTGTATCCTTGACAACCCTCTAGCTCTCTCTCCTTCTCACACATTAAAGCAAATCTCCCTTGGATCGAGGCCCAGTCTAATATCAAGACAGCGGTCGTCTTTAGGGGGGTTACTATAACAACCTGAATGGAATGTTGAGGTGCTCGTGACACACATACACAAGCACTCTTGATTGCTCTCACACACAGTTCACAGGTAAACAATTATTTCGAGGATGGACGGGGTGTGAGGGAAAGACACAGTGGGGTCGGAGCCTGGCAGGGCGTCTGGCAGACAGCCAATCAGCGTGTCTGAAGGTCCCTCCTTGCGTCCTAGAGGATCATTCTGACCTCCCACCCTGTCAGCCAGGCATCAGGCTCACAGCAATGTCTGCTAGTATAAACCAATAGGAATAGGACAAGGGTGGGGGAGCATGAAGGGTGTGTGTGCGTAGGAGGTCCAATTGGTCAAGTGTGTGCTCTTGTGTGGCATCTGTGTTTGTATGAGTGTGAGCGTGTGTGTGTGTGTGTGTGTGTTAAAAGTGCGTTCTTTGGGTATATATGTCCCAGTCCGTAGTAGCTGCGACTTTGTGGCCGGAACATCCTTCAAAACAGCCATTTAATGTCCCTTTAGTCTGTCTGTCTCTTCCTTCCTGTGGCCACTAGGGCTCTGTCAGTCTGGTTAGGGACTGGGTTCCATGGGGTGTGAGGGTCGGGGGGGGGGGGGGGGGGGGGCTGTGTGTCATAGAGAGGAGCCTCGACCCTCCAGTAGGTGCACCACCTCCTCCTCGCTCTCCTCCTCATCGTCGTGACGACCTGGGAAGGAGGTGACTAGTTGAACATGATGTTGTCTGGGTCTTGGTTGGTCAACTGGGCCATATGACGAAGGATATCTTTTTTTGTGATAATACCAAGGAGACGCCTGCAGGGGGAGAGAGATTGATAGAGAGGAGAAAGAAAATAGTTATTCACAGAGGAGCTGGCAGGGAGCACAGTCTGGTTGGTGTGGGAGAGAATTACAGGTTTTTGTTGGCTCGTGCGGTCGGTCAGTCAGTGGTGGTTTTGGCCGGGGATAAAATATAGTGGAATCAATCAACACAGAATGATAACGCACCAATAACCTAAATAATGGGCTCTGTTAGCCAACTGACAAAACTATGGAAATGTGTTTAATGTCAGAGGAAACTAATTATTTTGGGGTCTGAAGCTTAATGATCAGATGTCATAAATAAAAATGACAAAATAGTGATAGATTTTAGTCAAGGGAAGTAACGCAGCATTACTACCACACTGTATCTGTATTCTAGCCCAAGGTGATAAAGGGAACTTAGTAATACTTAGTAACCACTCAGCCGACTGTGACCGTCAATGCAGCCAGGCCAACAAAAACAAGTCCCACTGGTGGCGAGGAAGGACAGAAGGAGGAGAGGAGGGGGTGAGTAACCAGGGGAGATGGTGAGTGAGTGATTCTCGTTGGAAGCCTGAGGAGGAGATTTACTGAACACCTACAGGAAGAGCAGGTGAGATGAACACTATAGGAAGAGTAAGGCAGAACACTTCTGCCTTACCGACCGACCAACCAACCCTTCACCTTGTCAGAGATACACATACTGGAACGCTCACTCAACATTTCTGGTTAATTCAAGAGCACTTGTATCTACAATACAATGTGGGTCATCGCTACAGGCGCCCTTACATGTACCCCCTTCTTCCCAGAGCCAGGTCACAATTGGTTGAAATGTAAATGAGTTCTGCTAACACAAAGTGTCAATTACGACGTTGTAAGAGTGTGCAGCTGGATAACAACTAGATGTCAACAGCACAAAATGGATTCCTAGAATTTACTTTTTGTTATGACTTGTGCTCTTGAATTCAGCTATGACGAAAGCTTGAGATTTAGTGAGACATCTGGAGACAGATGGTGAGAGGAGAGTTGAGCTGAGAGAGACAGACGGGTGAGGGCAGAGTCGAGCTGAGAGAGACAGACGGTGAGGGCAGAGTCGAGCTGAGAGAGACAGACGGTGAGAGGAGAGCTGAGCTGAGAGAGACAGACGGTGAGAGGAGAGCTGAGAGAGACAGACGGTGAGAGGAGAGTTGAGCTGAGAGAGAGCGGTGAGAGGAGAGGCTGTCTGTCACAGCTACAGTCCAGGGTAGAGCTATAGATTCAGTACTGTAGGAAGTGGAGGGAGGTGTTAGTGCTGCAGAAACAGGAGGCATGAAACACCACACAGACTAGGAATGTTGAGGTGGGAGGTACCGGATGAGGCAGGGGGGTTGAGATCAGGTTAGAGGGGGGTGAAGGAGGGGTGGGTGGGTATGGTTTAGGATCAGGTTGGGTGTTGGAAGGGGGGGGGGGATGGGTGTGGCTTGGCTTAGTTAGTTACCACTACTGGAGGTATTAGCTACCAACACACTACTACCACTGCTCCACCACCATAGACGGAGTTTGCTCTCTCACTACAGGAGGGTGGTCTACGGCAGGGTGGAAGGGACACTAGATGCTAAATCTCCCCTCCCAGAAAAAAACATCAACCAACGGTCTGCTCGGTAAAGGCGACGCCGGAAGTGCTACGCGTTGTCGGGTCAGATGTCGTCGATCTGTTGGTCCGTCGTGACCCAATGGGGGATGGGGGGAGGGAAGAGGGAGGGGTTTAACTTATATTGTTTTGTATACATAAAGAAGCAGTAATTCATTGAAGTAAAGCTGTGTATGCATCCAATATAGCACCCTATTCCCTTTATAGCGCACTACCTTTGAAGTAGTAGTACACTATATAGGGAATAGGGTGCCATTTGGGATGTACCCTGCTTGAGCTTTTAGAGTGAAATGATGTAATAGTGTGTATGTGAAGGTTTTCTAAGTGTTCGAGTAAGACACACGCTCTAAAAACACAGGCATGGCTACATGACTGTAGGTAATCAGTGTATTCTAGAATGATTTCTTATAGTGGATGAAACAGCCCATACTACTGATGAAGGGACTAATAGCTAGTAGGATGTTGTTGAAAGGAATGGCTGTGGAGCAATAGTAAATGATGGATATCTAACTAATCAAGGTTCAAATGACAGTTCCCATCAAAGTCCAACATTACAGGACCCATAATAACACTCATATAGAGTAGATCTTTAAAAATAAATAGCAATCTTACTAACTGTTGTCAATGACTAGTAGTGAATGAATAGGGAGATCAGTGAGTGTCACACAGTAGGTAGGTGTCCAGTGAGGAGAAAGTGGATGCACACATCCCAACCAAATCAAACCCCCTCCTCAACAACAACAAAAAACACTGTATTCATGAGTGAGTTGAAAAGACACAGTAAGATGAGTGGGTTGCTATTGGAAACGGGAACTGTCAGTAACATGCGTCGCTCCTAGGAGGGCGGGCCTAAGAGGTGGAAATGGGAGAGGGGAAGGGGTCAGTGGAATGGGAGGGGACAGGGGGCGGGGGCTAGTCACCAGGGGCTCCGTGTGTTCCTTGAGCTCCTCCAGATGCGCTAATATATTCTTCTTAGTGATGATGCCCAATACAATCCTGTACAAACACACACCTGTTACTCAGGAGACTGCCCGTCACACACACACACACACACACACACACACACACACACACACACACACACACACACACACACACACACACACACACACACACACACACACACACACACACACACACACACACACACAGAGAGAGAGACAGCAGCACAAAGCATAGTACACAAAAAATAACTTATATAAACAACTTCATGACATATCATAAAGTGGCAAATCATAACACAACCTACCTAACATATTCTAATAGTATTGCTAAAAATAAAAATAAATAAATCAATTAACAAAATATTTTACTTGTCCATAAATACACCACTTGTACTGATGGTGAGTGTGTATAAGTGCGTGTCAGTTGAATGCCAACTAATGTTATTGTTGCATATTATTCATCTTTGTGTCAGTTTCTTATCTCCCTCACTAGCTTTAAGCACCAGCTGTCAGAGCAGCTCACAGATCACTGCACCTGTACATAGCCCATCTATAATTTAGCCCAAACAACTACCTCTTCCCCTACTGTATGTATTTATTTAGCTCCCTTTTCCACTACAAATCTACCATTCCAGTGTTTTACTTGCTATATTGTATTTACTTTGCCACCATGGCCTTTTTTGCCTTTACCTCCCTTATCTCACCTCATTTGCTCACTTTGTATATAGACATTTTTCTACTGTATTATTGACTGTATGTTTGTTTTACTCCATGTGTAACTCTGTGTTGTTATATGTGTCGAACTGCTTTGATTTATCTTGGCCAGGTCGCAATTGTAAATGAGAACTTGTTCTCAACTTGCCTTCCTGGTTAAATAAAGGTGAAATAAATAAATTTAAAAAAAAAATAAAGTTTCAACAACTTCCTCATTGATTTGTAATGGTATCTAATCTTGTGACTAGTAGACTTAAGTGTGGTAGGCAAATTACCAAGGATTCCATAAAATATGTCTGATGTTTTGGCTATTATATGTATTGATATACTGAATGATGAATTAATTAAGAACCAAACAATAGAAAAGGATAAAATGACAAAATGATTAAAAAAATGAAAAAGTATAAAAACAAAAAGGACAGCTGTTATCTGTAATCTCATTCACTCTCAGTGCTCTCCTCTCCTGACGAGGCGTCTAAACACTCATCTTTAAACATATATTTACACACTGACTGCCGGGCAGTGCTGGAAAAAGTACTCAATTGTCATACTTGAGTAAAAGTAAATGCTATACATCGAATTCCTTACATTAAGCAAACCATATGCATGATTTAAAAAACATAATAATACAAATTTTGCGGCCTGCCAGAGGCACACTCCAACTCATCATTTACAAAAGCAATATGTGGTTAGTGAGTCCACCAGATCAGAGGCATTAGAGATGACAAGTCGTTATATTGATGGTGCGAGAATTGGACCATATCGCTGTCCTGCATTCAAAATGTAATGAGTATTTTTGGGTGTCAGGGAAAATGTATGGGAGTAAAAAATATACATATTCTCTTTACAGGGTTCAAACACATTTTGACAGATGGAATTTCATGACTTCTCCATGACTTTTAACCAAATTTCCATGACCAACCGTTGGCGGCGTTTCCATGTATGTAGAAAGAAATGTATGCGTAATGTGCTATTGACACTGGGAGGCTGCTCTCTGATCCCATGTACCATCTCCTGTCGTTGTGCAAGGCACAAAGTAGAATAGCTGTTAGGAAACGGTATAAAACACATGTGGTCAACCCTCAGTCTGGAGAGATACTGGGTGTGCAGGCTTTTGATCAAGCCCTGCTCAAACACATCAGAGCCAGTTTATCAAGGTCCGGTTGAGCAACTCATTTCTAAAATGTGGTTTGTTAGAAGGGCACCGGAATAAAATCCTGCCCACCCATTAGCTCTCCTGGAGGATGGTTGACCACCCTTGATGTATAACATTGCAACCAAATACATTTCATGCCTTCTGAAATAATTCACTAATTTAACATATCAAAGATCAAATGGCTATGGTAGGCTACAAATCGTTTTATTCAGCTGAACCAAGCCCACAGATTTTCTTCAGGAAATGTACCTTTAATTTAGTAATTTATCTTAGAAGTGTTTACTTTGCAGGCTGACTGGCATGTATTGAGTTGCAATGTCCCATACATTGGATGCCCAAATCAACTGGAAGTATCTACAAAACAAGTTTTGAAGCCACATAATCCAAAAGAAAGGCTACATCTAACCTTTTTTCCTAAAATTACTGTTCGCGATTCACAAATTATTTTTGATTCACATTTGATATTTTGATTCACCTTCAATTCATTGCATTGAACCGACTCACAACTAATACAATAGCGAAGGGAATCGTTCGTTTTTTGTATGTGCCATTTAAATGAATCAACTTTGTATGGCCTTACTCGCAAGCAGTAGCGGTGCGCGGTTAAATCACTGTTGATTTTTATTTGATTGATAAAATATTTAAAAACTGTGCCTAAATAAATGACATCAACAGAATTTATTAAATACATTTCTATCATTTTCCAAAACTTTAAGGCCTCGAAAACACTATTTTAAAATTCCATAACTTTTCCAGTATTTTCATGACGTACGAACCCTGTCTTTTGGAATTGAGTGTAGTAGAAGTTCTCCAAAATATAAAATAGTATAAAGTACAGATACCCCAAAAAACGACTTCAGTATTTTTACTTAGTTACAACGCACAGAGCAAGGGTTTATCCAATGATCCTTTAATTCCTATTTTAACCACCAGGTGTCTCTGAAGTGTCATATTCAACCAGTGAGCTCATCCACAGTAATTGACGATGACCACCAACTTCTAAACACATCACAAGTCTCTCAAATATTTTTTTTCCAGAGGAAACTGGATAAAACTATTCAACTATTTGTTAAGCGGTATCAGTTGTTGTATTGGTTAGCATAGCGCAGCTAGCATTTAGCTGAGAAGCTATGCAGCGTACAGATTACACAGTTTATAACCCCAGGGTTTCCAGTCCCAGTGTCCATGCATCACTCTATCCCTTACAAAAAAAAGATTGCAGTTTTGAAACTAGAGTAAAAGTGAAGTAACTGCAGTCAACTGTGGTATTTTGGACAGAGTAATTGTAGAATAACTGCAGTGTACTGCACTGTAACTGCAGTCACACTGCAAAATTACTGCAGTAAAAAAAAAAAAAAAAAAAAGATTTCAGACGCAGTATTTGCAGCACAAAACACAATACTTCACTCTAACTGCAATCTTTTTCCGTAAGGATGTGAGGGGATGCTACTACATCCCAATATCCACACTAGCATACCACTTAGAATAGATTACATCCAATACACTGCTTCATTCTAAGTAGTACTGTGTACACTGGAACAGAACGTGAGTGTGTGTGCTGGGTTTGTGCTGGGGGAACTTGGTCTGTTGCCTGTTGAGGTGTTTGTTAGTTCAAGTTGAGGTTAGGAGGACTGAGGAAGACTCTTTCCCTCCAGTGTTCCTTCCTTCTCTTCCTCCTCTTCTTTCACCCCCACCTTACCAAAACACATTCCCCCATTTTGAGGCTGTGATTCCCTCCCCATCCTTGTCATCCAAGATCGCTTTTAAAATCGCCTCTTCCCCTCTCTCCCCCCCCTGCCCTCTTCACATGCCACCCTATCCCTTTCCCCCCTCTCCCCCCAGCCCCTTTCCTCTCACCCGTTGTGTGTCACCAGACACTGGCGGAGGCCCAGCTTGCGGAAGATGTCCACCACTATCTCCATGGGCGTGTGGTCAGTGACGGTGAAGGGGCTCATGTCCAAGATGGAGCGCAGCTTGAGGGGCCGCGGGCTGTCGGCGGGCAGGGTGGGGGCGTGCTGCGTGAAGTAGACCCGCGAGGTCAGCAGGATACCCTCCTGCTTTCGCCGTGCGTTTTCTGTGAAAAGGAGGAGGGAGAAAGATTAGCGTCTAAGGAGTGCCAGACGGGCGAGGTTTGCACTTTTGAGACGATTCCATTGGTTCCATCGCGCTAGCCAGGCAAGCTAAGTCAAGTGCAGCTAAAGTATAAAAAATAAAACACTATTTGAAGTTTTGAACCCAGGTCTGAGCATCCCCCCACAACCTTCTTATTTATTGAATATTCGAAACATACAATATCCTTGCAGTGAAGCCACTCAACATCTACACCATACCAGTCATCCAACAGATTCCCATTCAGAGCGACACACAGAAGCAGCCAGGGTCAATGCCCTGCTCAATGGCACGTTGACCGATCTACCACCAGGCCAAAAAACGTGAACCCGAACCCTCCAAGACCCCCCCCCCCCCCCCACAGTTCCCCAATAGCTGTCCCTGAACCATTCAAGACCCCCAAGAACCCCCCAATGCTCCAACAACCAAGAGAATGAACTAAAGAGAAAAAAGGAAAAGACAGAAGAAAACAGCAAACAACAATGCACATTTTTTTATTTAATATATATTTTTTAAAGGACATCAAGGACATCTGAAATCATAACAGCAATGCAAACTGTATATGTTGGTGTGCATGTCTGGCACTATTACATGTATGTGTGTGTGTGTTGTATGCGTTTATTTGAATGAGAGTGTATATATGCATGTGTACAAACACCTGCATGGCATCAGCCTCAGGCAAACCGGCATTAGTTGTAAAAAAAACTGCCCCTCAGTGTCATTCAAACGTACTATTTATTAAGTTTTATTTTGACTTTATTTTTTACTTTAACCATCATTCTATCTCCCACACAGCAACTCCCCTCCCACTTGTCTCCAATTCCACATCCCAACCCTCCGCGCATCCCACCTATCTATGCTGGCCACCCTCTTCGGATTTCTATGCAACATATATATTATATATATCTTTCAATTATGCTGTGATGTTTAACGTACAATTTCAATCCATCTAATCGAATATAATCCACAGATTGCGAGTTGAAGATAAATACTTTTACTAAGATAATTAGTAACTGACTGACCTGGTCTCTCCAGATCTCCTAACAGTAATATTTCTAGGGTCAATTTAAGATCAATGTTATGCATTTTCAGCCATTCCTGAACCTGAGACAGGCTACCTGAGGGCAATACCAAAATAAATGGTCTATTGATTCTGTATCCTCACAACAAAATCTGCAGAGCTTTGATGATTTTATGCCCCAATTATTCAACTTTTTTTTATTTTTTAAAAAGCACGAAGTCTTGAATCTTGCGTTGTTTTCTATATCAACTCATACACCCTGTACCATGGAATCGGTACATCAAAAATCTCTTCCCAACTATTTTGCAATCTGTATGGCACAGTTGTCAACATCCTGGTCCTCAAATGAAACTGGTATACTTTCCTATTTATGCTATTTTTTTATTCCTCTGCCAGTTTTGATCATTTTTATTGGGCAGACAGACCAGTTCCCTGCCTCCTCCTGCTGCCACCTGCCTGCTCCATTTTTGGGGTAATGCTGTAATCAATTGGTTGTACTCTTGGATTGAGCAGATCTTTCCATACAATTCTGAACTCCATGAAGGACATAACTCTACCATTCCAATATAATTTAAGAACAAAATACCCTTTTCAAACATCTTTCCCATAAATACAGGTATTTTATCAACCAGCACATTTGAGTTCAGCCATAATATTTGTTCCATCTTTTCAGGGTAATTGAAATTGTAGCCAGCTCTGCAATGCTTGTTTGAAAAAGAGAGATACTTTTTTCAAAGTATCATTTTCAATTAATCAAAAATAAGACATGGCAATCTGCACAAAGGCAAAAAAAAAAAATGGATGAGCTTTTCTTAGTAATCTACTTGAGAACCATTTAGGGTTCAAATAAATCTTTTGAATGAGTGAAGCTTTTAGAGAGAGGTTTATTGCTTTTATATTTAATAATCTCAACCCACCCAATTCATATTCATTATATGGATAGGCACGTTTTATTTTGTCTGGTTTAGCGTCCCAGATAAAGCAAATATTTTTTGCTAATATGATTTGAAAAATGAATCATCAGGAGTATGCAGCGCCATAAGTAAGTGAGTAAAATGAGATATGACTAAGGAGTTAAATCAGGGCATTTTTTTCCATAAATAGAAAGGTATTTAACTCTCCATGGTTGCAGGATCTTGTCTATTTTTATAAGTTTTCTATTGAAATTCATTGTGGAGAGCTTATTTATATCTTTTGTGATATGAATATCGAATATGTTTACTTCACCATCAGCCCATTTTATAGGTAAACTGCAGGATAATGTAAAAGCTGTATTTTTTTAAGGATCCAATACGTAATATTGTACACTTTTCATAATTAACTTTTCTGTGCTCTCTGGACTAGATCTTCAATGAGACATTGCAGGGATCTAGCTTGCGGACTTAATATAAAACTTGAGTCATCGGCATACATGGACACCTTTGTTTTTAAGCCTTGGATTTCTAATCTTATAATTTTATTACTGGATCTGATTTGAATAGCTAGCATTTCGATGGCCATAATGAATAGAGATGGTGACAGAGGACACACTTGTTTAACTCCTCTTGACAATTCAAAACTCTCTGAGAAGTAGCCATTATTTACTATTTTACACCTGGGGTTGCCATACGTTACTTTTACCCATTTTATAAGAGAATTGCCAAAATTGAAAAAGATCCAGGCATTTATAAATAAAACCCAGTTACTTTATCAAATGCCTTTTCAAAATCCGCTATAAAAATACCATTCTGGCTTCTTATATGTTTCATGATATTCTATTACTTCTAGTAGTTGTTGTATATTATCTCCAATGTATCATCCATGTAAAAAAAAACTGTCTGATCAGGATGGACAATACCTGGTAAAACCCTTTTAATTCTGAGTGCTATGCATTTTGCAAGTATTTTTGCATCACAACATTGAAGTGTAAGCGGCCTCCAGTATTTTAGATATAAAGACCCAGTCTATTTGCAATCTGGGTCTTGTTTTAATAATAGAGAAATCAGACCTTCCTGCTGAGTACCTGACAGACTACAATTTCTATTGGAGTAGTTAAAACAATCTAACAATGGAGCTTTTAGTATATCAAAAAATACTTGATATACCTCTACCGGTATGCCATCAAGCCCTGGGGTTTACCAGACAAAGGATTTAATAGCATCAAAAAGTTCTTCCACTGTAATTTGGCCTTCACACTGATCTATCTGTACATTTGTTAATTTTCAATTTTGTATATTATTTGGAATGAATTACTTATAATAATCTTCATTAAGTGGGAAAGGATGAGACGGAAAAGAGAACATCTGCCTAAAATAATTAGCTTCCTCTTTAAAAATATAATTTGGAGAATCATAGATGACTCTGTCTTCAGTAACGAGTTTCTACAAATTCCTTTTGTTAGCGTTCCTGTATTGGAGATTCAGGAAGAATTTTGTGCATTCTTCTCCATTTTCCATCCAGTTTGCTTTATTTTTGTAATAGATTACATTAGATTGTTCTTGAATAAGTTCCTCAAGTTCTTTTTGTTTTTCCTTTAACTTATTTTGTATCTCTGTAGTATCGTTTTTATTGCTATCTACCTGTACTATTAGTTCATGAATTTCCCTTGTTAGTCTTATCTCTTTAGCCAGAAACTGCTTTTTTATTATTGATGAATATTGAATTAAATGATCCATGAAGGTACATTTAAAAGGTATCCCAAACAATAAGGGGATTTGCTGAACCTACATTATACGGGAAAAATTCAGTTATAAATTATTTTGTCTTAGTTAAAAATACAGTTGAAGTCGGAAGTTTACATACACTTAGGTTGGAGTCATTAAAACTCGTTTTTCAACCACTCCACAAATTTCTTGTTAACAAACTATAGTTTTGGCAAGTCGGTTAGGACATCTACTTTGTGCATGACAAATAATTTTTCCAACAATTGTTTCCAGACAGATTATTTCACTTTTACCTCACTGTATCATAATTCCAGTGGGTCAGAAGTTTACATACACTAAGTTGACTGTGCCTTTAAACAGCTTGGAAAACTCCAGAAATGATGTCATAGATTTAGATGCTTCTGATAGGCTAATTGACATCATTTGAGTCAATTGGAGGTGTACCAAATGGATATATTTCAAGGCCTACCTTCAAATTCAGTGCCTCTTTGCTTGACATCATGGGAAAATAAAAAGAAATCAGCCAAGACCTCAGGAAACAAATTGTTGACCTCCACAAGTCTGGTTCATCCTTGGGAGCAATTTTGAAACGCCTGAAGGTACCACGTTCATATGTACAAAGAGTACGCCAGTATAAACACCATGGGACCACGCAGCCATGATACCGCTCAGGAAGGTGATGTGTTCTGTCTTGATGAATGTACTTTGGTGCGAAAAGTGCAAATCAATCCCAGAACAACAGCAAAGGACCTTGTGAAGATGCTGGAGGAAACAGGTATAAAAGTATCTACATCCACAGTAAAACGAGTCCTATATCGACATAACCTGAAAGCCCGCTCAGCAAGGAAGAAGCCACTGCTCCAAAACCGCCATAAAAAAGCCAGACTATGGTTTGCAACTGCACATGGGGACAAAGATCATACTTGTTGGAGAAATGTCCTCTGGTCGGATGAAGCAAAAATAGAACTGTTTGGCCATAAAGACCATCCTTATGTTCGGAGGAAAAAGGGGGACACTTGCAAGCTGAAGAACACCATCCCAACCGTGAAGCACAGGGGTGGCAGCATCATGTTGTGAGGGTGCTTTGCTGCATGGGGGACTGGTGCACTTCACAAAATAGATGGCCACATGAGGATGGAAAATTATGTGGCTATATTGAAGCAACATCTCAAGACATCAGTCAGGAAGTTAAAGCTTGGTCGCAAATGGGTCTTCCTAATGGACAATGACCCCAAGCATACTTCCAAAGTTGCTTCTATAAGACCTCAGTCCTATAGAAAATTTGTGGGCAGAACTGAAAAAGTGTGTGCGAGCAAGGAGGCCTACAAACCTGACTCAGTTACACCAGCTCTGTCAGAAGGAATGGGCAAAAATTCACCCAACTTATTGGGGGAAGCTCGTGGAAGGCTACCCAAAACGTTTGACCCAAGTTTAAATTGTTTAAGGCAATGCTACCAAATACTAATTGATTGTATGTAAACTTCTGACCCACTGGGAATGTGATGAAAGAAATAAAAGCTGATAAGTAATTCTCTACACTATTATTCTGACATTTCACATTCTTAAAATAAACTGGTGATCCTAACTGACGTAAGACAATTTTTACTAGGACTAAATGTCAGGAATTGTGAAAAACTGTGTTTAAATGTATTTGGCTAAGGTGTATGTAAACTTCCGACTTCAACTGTAAGTTGTCCTCCATTAAACTTTGATAAAATGTCCAATATCCCCGTCCACGTAGAAAATCTATAAGTGTTATGTGAATGCCAATTAGATGATGATCCGATCGCATTCTGTCTCCTATTAAACCTTTTTTAATCTTTGATGAAAGAGACAAGAAAGTAGTCAAGACGACTAGCTTGATTAAGTCTCCTCCATGTATATCTCACTAGGTCTGGGTTTTTTAGTCTCCAAATATCCACTATTTCTAATGTGTCCATAATATTTGTGATTTCCTTAAGGGCACGGTGATAATAGTTTGTAGAGTGATTCTGTCCATGACAGAAAATTATTTCACCACCCCATTCCTTTTTCCACGCAACTTCATCTAAGGATGTAGAGTGAGTTTCCTGTAAACAGTATATGTTATATTCCTTTTCTTTTAACCATGTAAAGATCTGAGTAGGTTGATGTGTATGATATTGGATGTGACATAGTGAGAGTGTGTACAATGTCTGTATAAGAGTAAGACTATAATGTGTGATGTCCAAATGAATAATAACTCTGCCAATTTGCATGGTTGAGTGTCTATGTGTGTAACATGTAGTGTGTATAGTCTTAATATTCATGATGATAATTGTAGTCCATATTGTATCACCATCATAGTTGATTCATAATTACCTTTAACATAATTGAAAAACACATCGCTGCATTTCCATGGAAATTGACGTTTCACATGATCATGAAAGAGACCTTGCATTACTCTAGAGACGGCTTCACTACAGTACAAATATATTCTGTACAATATGTTATTACTCCCCAATGCCCCTATTCTGATATCTTCCCCTTGCTTGTTGTAAACATATAGAAACTTGTAGACAAATACATAAAAAAGATAGACAAACAATAAACACGTTAAATTATAAAACAGAGAAGAGAAGAGAAAGAGAGTGAGAGAAGAGAGCGAGATCAGGTGTGTGTGTGTGTATGTATAAGTGCGTTTGTGTAAGCAAGCATGTAATTGAGTACATGTGTGCCCCCCTCAACCTGCCGTCTCAGTTTCTCCTCACCTATAGCGATGGTGATGTCCCTGCGCAGGGCGAAGCCCACCAGTCTCTGAGACTCCTTGGAGACGATGACAGGGAAGCCATTGTAGCTGGTCTCGTTGATGATCACCTGGAGTTCCTCCACCGTCAGGTCGTCCTGCGTCAGAACCGCTAACGGCGGATCACTACGCTGCGGGCGCATCACCTGAAGTCACACAGAAAGTGGTTTAGGGCTGAAACCTAACTGACGCCTTTAAGTCAACTTTTTACTTAATCATACACTGATGTCAATGGTACTGCATCTAACTTAATGATTCAGTGTGCCAATGTATTCATTTAATCTGTCCATAATAAAGATTTGTTCCTAACATACAATATGTTGATGGAGCTAGCATGCAAGCATTTCACCGCACCTTTTATACATGCTGTAAACTGTGTACGTGACTAATAACATTTGATTTTGACACACCTCCCGCGCCAGCGTGGTATGTGTGAACTCTGACTTGGCATCCAGGAAAGGATAACCGTTGAGGCGGATGTGTGACTCGTAGATGCCCTCACGCCCAAAGGCGTCGCCCACCCACTTGCTGGTCATGACGGCCGCCATGAGGGGCACAATGTATTCCAGACCGCCAGTCAGCTCAAACACAATAACCACGAGAGACACGGTCATCCTCGTCACGCCACCTGAAAAAATATATATATATTATTGACCTTTTATTTTACCAGGTAAGTTGACTGAGAAGTGAGAACCTATTATTTTTATACAGCAATGACCTACAAACAAAAGGAAAGGTTTGAATGGGAGAGGACCAAAGCCATCCAACAGGATAGATTACATTTTACACAGCTCCGTGTTTCTGTGATCCATTGACAAACACAGTCTATGTAACAATGTATCACAAGAATGGGGAATGAACACTGAGTAGGAGTATCAGACGTGACCATAACGTTACAGACACCCACATCAAGTCAGTGTAACTCACCCAGACATGCAGCGGCCCCCACCATGGCATAGAGTCCCGGGGTGATGCAGTCGGTGCCTACCTCACACCACTCCCTGAACACTAACCAATCGTGGTGGTAGTACGCCAGCTGCTCCACGGCGATGCCAACAATCCGCCCGGCGATCGCTCCGATGGCCATACTGGGGATGAATAGGCCTGCTGGAACCTGGGGACAGGAACCACAAAAAAACTATCATCCGGAACTGAAATTCCAATTCTGATTTTGCTCAGTATTTCTCAACCCTAAACCTGATCAGCATTACTTAAAGTCTAGGCTACAATCTAAGATTTGGATTAGACCACAATCTGAGAGACATGCATACCCAATACCATCACATTAAAAGGGGAAGTTCACCCAAAAACACTTCTGGGCTCTTTATAACACTTGTATTTTTTTATCAAAATGCTGAATTTCCCGAAATGACATTCATAGGTAAAAATGTGCCTACTGAAATAAGTTAGCAGAAAAATTGTGCAGAGAAAGACATTACAAGGACTATTTCGATCATGGGAGGCCAGAGTGGTGTGTTTAGGAGGTATTTAGGATGGACTTTTGACGTTGCATGGGGTTTCTATGGGGAAGGCGGGGGTAGAATCAGCGTATTACCTACATCTAAATACTCAAGCAATGGACCTAAAAACTGTCTGGGGTACTGACAAACGACCACGCAATATTAGTTATAAAGGATGTTTTTGGCTGAACTTCCCCTTTAACTGCCGGGCTACATTAACTAGACGGTAGTACCCAACCTGTCCTGCCTCACCTTGAGTCCGAAGGTGAATATTGTCATGATGATCTTGAAGACGAGCGCCAGGCACAGCTGCCACATGGCTGTGTACACCCCGGACCCCGCCGGCTTGTTAGGCGACGCATCCACAAACGCCTTACTACCATTCATCTGACTCCTGTACTGGCACAGCTGGGACGACTCCAGCGGCCCACAGTCAGTGAACAACTCCTTAATCAGCTCGCTGGTGTTCTGCCGCGTGTACGGGTTGGGGAACGCCACCACGGCGGTAATGGCTGCCACGAAGATGACCTCCAGGACGGGGTATTTCCCGAAGCGGGTGGACTTCCTCCTTCGGCACCAGGCGATGTTGGCCTTGATGAAGAAGGCCCCCCAGAGGCCTCCAAACACCCCCAGCAGGATGAAGGGGATAAGCTCAAACAGGTACCAGGGGGTGTGGTACTCCACGTAGAACAGGACCAGACGGCTGTTGCCAAACGGGTTGATGGAGCGGAGGACGAAGGCTGCCACCAGCGCAGCGAAGAAGGAGCGCCACAGGGTCTTCAGAGGGAAGTAGTAGCTCACCTAGAGAGAGAGATGCAGAGAGACAGGTGAATAGGGGACATTATAGTGGGATGCAATAACTCATACAGAGACACAAGCGTGCATGAACAGATCAATCAAATGTATTTATAAAGCCCTTTTTACATCAGCAGTTGTTACAAAAGTGCTTACACAAAAACTCGGCCTAAAACGAGGCTATAGTGTGTGTGATGTGCTTACTTATACGGACACACTCATAGAAACACACACACAAACAGTATAAAACGTACCTCCTCCAAGCTGAACAGTACTCCTCCTATGGGAGCACCGAAAGCCACAGACACCCCAGCCGCTGATGCTGCAGATAGGACCTGCAGAGAAAACAAATAAAAAAGATTACTACCAAAACACAGGCCGAGTCAGCTGAAACACTGACAGGAATTTACCCAAAACACAGGCCGAGTCAGCTGAAACACTGACAGGAATTTACCCAAAACACAGGCCGAGTCAGCTGAAACACTGACAGGAATTTACCCAAAACACAGTCTTAAATCATACAACAGAAAACGTCACCAGGAGAATGTCTTATAACAAAACTCTAAACTTTGTAATGTTATACAATGGATACATACACACTCTCTTCTTGGCCTCATTCCTACTGTACTTGGACAAAGTTATATTGTATTTCTCCACACCTAATAGAACAGTAGATCAAACATACCTCTCTCTTCTTGGCCTCGTTCTTGCTGTACTTGGGGAAGAGGTATGAGAAGATGTTTCCACAGCAGCAGGCCACGTGGACCAGGGGTCCCTCTTTCCCCAGGCTCAGCCCAGATGCCACAGCCAGGACCAGGGTCACCGTCTTGATCAGCAGGGTCCACTTCCCCAGGTAACCCCGGATGATGAACCCACTCAGGATGGTCTTTATCTGGGAGACAGAGAGATGGGGGGGGGGGGGAATAAGGTAAATATACTACTGGAGAAATGATTTCTAGGCTTAATCTGGAGAGGCACCGAGGGTAGAGGAGGTAGATGGTTAGGTCTGTTGAAGAAATAAGGCAAATGTCCAAACATATTCCAAACTGCTCCCGAAAAGCCACCCTGATATAAACGATCCAATCAGCGATGGGGATATACCCTGACAAATCGTTTCTCTCTATGGGCATAATTTGTTGTCAGTCTTAGAATCAAATAATCATATTTATTGAGACCACAGTGACTAGCTTGCCAGATATTGTCAATGTCACAATCTAAGAATTTAGAAGAAATTAAAACTCCAAGTGCTCCGCAGTGCTCATCCCCATCTCGCTGGCTCTCCTGTTGCCATGGCAACTAGAAAGTGAGATTTCGAGTGTTAGACTAGAGCAGACAACCTCACCTCAACATACATTTTTCCTACACAGCAGGTACAGAACCTGCCTGAATTACAATACATTGTGTGTGTGTGTATCCATGTAAACTTGTGAGTGTTTGCATCCGTGCATGTGTGTGCATGGGTCTTACCTCAGGTATGCCTGAGCCACAGGCGTAGGGGGCGAACACCTTAACCAGTAACACAGCCAGCAAGGCGAAGGACAAAGCCCAGTAGATGTACATGAAGTAGTTCATGATGTAGGAACCAGGGCCCTGGGAGGAGAGAGGAGGAGGAAGAGAAGGAAGAGGAGAAGGGGCAGTCGAAGAAGGGAGAGGAGCACGTTTACACACAAATCAAATCAAATGTATTTATATAGCCCTTCGTACATCAGCTGATATCTCAAAGTGCTGTACAGAAACCCAGCCTAAAACCCCAAACAGCAAGCAATGCATGTGAAAGAAGCACGGTGGCTAGGACAAACTGCCATTAAAGGGATAGTTTGGGATTTTGGCAATCAGAACTCAAGGATACCAATTTTTTTAATCTATCTTTATCCAGCATGAAGGAAGTTAAAGGTAGTTTTGCGAGCCAATCCTAACTAGCTTAGCACAAAAAGGAAAAGGTTTTGGGTACAGCTAGCATCAAAATCCCAACTATCCCTTTAACATTAGTACATAGAGACAGTTTGAACTATTCTGAGTGAAAAGGTCATGGAAAAATTGTGAACTACTGCTGGAACACAGAAGTATTAGTTCACCCAATCTCTTCCACTGATGATACTTGTCCATCTCAGCAATGGAAACAACTAGCTTATAACATCTATATGACACCTGTAACATGTCACTTAAAACCTCTTAAAATGTGAAGTCCCCTATTTAGGGGACTGAGCAGTTCTGGACCGGTTCCGAACCAACATTATTTGTCGTGCACTCCGTGACAGCTCTGGTAAGCCTGCTTCGCATGCCGTTCTCATCTGAGATGCAGTATGTGAAATCTGAAACTTCATTTGAATAGGGAGTGATACATTTTCTGGCCTATCCAGAAAAAGGATGGAACTCCCCTGGCCGTGAACCTCACAGCTTACAATACGGCATATGAAACGGGAGAGCCTAGTGCTTACAGCAACAGTCTCATCTCGCCATGATGCTCTCAGATGTATTTAGAGCACTCAACATCAACATTTTAAAAATAATTGTAGAATTGAAACAAGACCACTTTCTCTTGGTCACAGAGAGACAAAATCCCTTTGTGCTTACAACTAAAGTTGTAACGAGTCAGCATGCATATGAATGGCGTCTGTGTGTCGCTCAGAGGACGCGGAGCAGAAAATGCTCTTTCATAGCAGGGGTTCGATCACAGGCTGTGTCTCAACCGTCCGTGACTGGGAGTCCCATAGGGCGGCGCACAATTGGCCCAGCGTCGTCCGGTTTAAGGGAGGGTTTGGCCGGGGGGGCTTTACTTGACTCATAGCGCTCTAGCGACTCCTTGTGGCGGGCTGGGCGCCTGCAAGCTGACTTCAGTCGTCAGTTGAACAGTGTTTCCTGACACATTGGTGTGGCTGGCTTCCGGGTTAAGTGAGCGGGTGTTAAGAAGCAGCGCGGCTTGGCGGGTCATGTTTCGGAGGACACATGACTCGACCTTCGCCCTCTCCCAAGCCCGTTGGGGAGTTGCAGTGATGAGACGAGATCGGAATTGGATATCAGGAAATTGGGGAGAAACACATATTTTACAGTTATAAGAAAGGTGAAATCTTATAGTAAGTCGTTTATAATTTGATTGTTACTATATTTAGAAAGCAGTTCAAACATGTTAAGCCCTATTCCCCTAAACATGTTAAGCCCTATTCATCATATATTTGTACTTGTATCCTCAAAAGTGGACTACACCTCAGCAATTTATTAACTATTTTTTACTAGAAAAGGTGAGATTTTAATCATTCTGGCAGTATAATCATTACTTGGTATTTTTTATGGCCCTCTCATGATAAATAATTATTTCTGTTTAGGCGGAAATCTACATTTTGACTTTACATTTTTAAATCCCTCTCACCTCTTCCTGGCCCAGGATGAGCCCCGCCCAGCTCTTCCACTGAGGACACTTGTCCCTCTCAGCGAACGTGGTCTCGTTGGAGCCCCAGCAGCACTGCTCGTGGTTAAACCACATGGCATTCAGACACACCCCCTCCTTGATGTCGTTCAGCCAATCAGCAGAGATGTCGATCAGACCCGCCAGGGCACCTGATTGGACAAAGAGGATGAGGAGGAAACAATAGTTTAAGCCTGTGCCAGTGTGACATAAAAAACAAGATGAACAACAAACACGTTGTCAATGACGAGCCTGCATTTACCGTAAATACTCTTGATTACTGTCGTGGAAATTCTAATCAATAATGAGGAAAGACAAGGTCAATCACCAATTAGGATATTACTTTTTTCAAAACGTATTAATAACATCGATTAATTATTGCAATAATGAAGCTTGTCAACGACCCACCCATAGGTGATTAGTTGAGAGCCCAACGAGGGGATTTGAGCCACAGAATTTTATAGCAACGTATATCCTCCTGAATGTTCATGCCAAACAACAGATGTATGGAATGGGTCACAAGGTTAAGATTCGTATGAAAATATACTAATAATTCACAGCAAACAGCATCTGCTGTAAAGACTGTTCTCATTGTGTAGAATCCAGGGTCTGGCCCCCAAAACTACGTTTTTCTCATAATTATCCATACTGGAGGCATCGCCACCCTGGTACCTCATAGAACAGAAACACCAACTCATGCTATGGAATGTGGTCTTGTTAGGTCACCCAAGACATCGTAAATCTTCAGCATTAAGCCCCCAGAGGCCCATTCTCAGTAGAACACACAGGGATGAGTGTTATAAAAACCCTCTATTCTGTTGCATAAAACAACCATTTGATGCAATAACAGTATTATAACAATCTTGCTCTCACATTACTAGTACAGGTGAGCTCAGGTGTCTGTATTACCTGAGGCCAGTCCTGTCAACGTCACTACCAGCCATCCAGACCAGGCATCATACAGGCTCTTGGTGAACTCCCACGCAGACTCCTTCTTCTTAGCGTTGATCTGAACACACACACACACACACACACACACACACACACACACACACACACACAATTAACATAAATACTCAAAGTCACGGCTGGTTAAAAGTATTAAACAATGTATGGTTCTCCCCTTTTTAGGGAAACAATGATCAAAATGATACTATTTTATTACCACTCATGAGTGACCTAACCATCCGTGAACTGCTGCTACTGCAGTTTGTCAAATTCAGAGCAATTGTTACGTGTTCCTGTTTGTCGGGTGATAAAAGAAACACGCCAGGAAACATTCAAATGACATTCAAATGTGGGAGTGAATGGAACCTTGAGGAACCATGTAACCCAGATTCATATCTCAAAAGACAAAAAAGGTTTTCATCGTGGTGTTCATAGGTCATGCACACAGAGCCACCAGAGAGCATAGAAGGGAACAACAACAACAACATGACCCTGGCAGACACTGTAGAGACCTGGGCTGTATACGGGGGGATTTTGTTTTTTTCTATTTATTTTGACGTTTTCTTTCTACTTAAGTAAATACCTGTAGTCAACTTGTGCAATACGTTAGGAGATAAAGCAGATTGCATTCTTCATTTCACCTCACCTGTCACAATTTTTCATGATGAAGTTGACCCGTAATCCCCAGTCATGTGGTGTTTGTTAACAAGCACACAATGACGAGAGACCCGGAGCCTTGTGAGTCACTCACCGTTATGCAGCACGCGCCAGGTGATCAAGTTACAGTATGGAATTCACAACTAAAATGTTTGCCAGCTAGATATCTTACAGTGGCAAGAAAATGTATGTGAACCCTTTGGAAATACATGGATTTCTGTAAAAATTGGTCATAAAATTTGATCTGATCTTCATCTAAGGTCACAACAATAGACAAAACACAGTCTGCTTAAACTAATAACACACAAACAATTATACGTTTTCACGTCTTTATTGAACACACCGTGTAAATATTCACACTGCAGGGTGGGAAAAGTATGTGAACCCTTGGATTTGATAACTGGTTCATTTTTCCATCGATGATAGCAAGCTGTCCAGGCCCTGAGGCAGCAAAGCAGCCCCCAACCCATGATGCTCCCTCCACCCTCCAGTCGGGATGAGGTTTTGATGTTGGTGTGCTGTGCCTTTTTTCTCCTCACATAGTGTTGTGTGTTCCTTCTAAACAACTCAGCTGTAGTTCCTTCTGTCCACAGAATATTTTGCCAGTAACGCGGTGGAAAATCCAGGTGCACATTTGCAAACTTCAGATGTGCAGCAATGTTTTTTTTGGACAGCAGTGGCTTCTTCCATGGTGTCCTCCCATGGACACCATTCTTATTTAGTGTTTTAGGTATTGTAGACTCGTCAACATATGTTAGCATGTTCCAGAGATTTCTGTAAGTCTTTAGCTGACACTCTAGGATTCTTCTTAACCTCATTGAGCATTCTGCGCTGTGCTCTTGCAGTCATCTATGCAGGACGGCCACTCCTAGGGAGAGTAGCAACAGAGCTGAACTTTCTCCATTTATAGACAATTTGTCTTACCGTGGACTGATGAACATCAAGGCTTTTAGAGATACTTTTCAAACCCTTTCCAGCTTTATGCAAGTCAACAATTCTTAATCTTAGGTCTTCTGAGATCTCTTTTGTTCGGGGCATGGCTCACAGGCAATGCTTCATGTAAATAGCAAACTCAAATTTTTTCTGTGTTTTTTTATAGGGCAAGGCAGCTCTAACCAACATCTCCAATCTCGTCTCATTGATTGGACTCCAGGTTAGCTGACTCCAAATCATCTTTTGGAGAAGTCATTAGCCTAGGGGTTCACATAATTTAAACATTCACAGTGTAGGTTGGAAAAAGTATGTATTCAATATAGACAAGAAAAATACAATAATTTGTGTGTTATTAGTTTAAGCACACTCTGTTTGTCTATTGTTGTGACTTAGATGAAGATCAGATCAAATTTGATGACCAATTCATGCAGAAATCCAGGTAATTCCAAAGATTTCACATACTTTTTATTGCCACTGTTTAACTATTAAGTTAACTGTCTAAAATGTGCTAAATGCTCTTCAGTTGTGCATTTGATTTGCTAATTTAGCAGCAAGTTAGCTATCTAGCTTTGTGGTTAGCTTCTTCCAAAATTAAGTTTCGCTGAACTGTTTTTTGGTAACAGCGAAGAATCCCCTCCTGGCTCAAAAGCCTGTCTAATATTTGTTTTGTGCGTTCAGCAAACTGTGAGTAGCATTTTGGAGTTAATTGTATAATTTTATAAGCTGGGATGTTTGTCCTGCAAATACTTTAGGTCAGGGACTCTATAAAATGTTTGCAATGCGCTCGTTAGCACTTAGTTAGCATTCTCTATGGGATGTTACATGTACTTGTTAGCATTGCTAACCTTCGGATATTACCGAATATCCCGGTATGGCACAAGGTCGGTGTGAAGGTGTGACAATTTAGATACTGCCCAAGCCCAGTAGAGAAAGACTAAGTGTTATAAAATAAATGGTACTGAGACAAAAAGGCTTTTACATGCTCACTGAGCCACCACAGAGAACAGGGAACACTTCTGTCTAAGCTAGGGCACCATTTCTTTCACAACACAACAACAAACATGAGCCCTGACCTGTGGCAGACACTGTGGAGAATAGCCCCCCCCCCCCCCCCCCCACTCATCCCACAAGACAACAACACAAGCAACAATGAAGACCTGACCTGGAAATTACATTGTTGCTCATAAGACATCTGTTCAGACACAAAACTACACTGTACGGTAAGAGGGTCAGAAGTTGTGAGTAGAATGCAGAATCTAGATGAAGAGTAAGGGGCCCAGCACAGAGTCCTTGGGGACAACCTTGTGGTTATTTTACCTACCCTAGCTGAATACACTGATTGTGAGTCTGCTAAATTACAAAAAATCTATATCTATCTATATCTATATATATAGTTCGTGTGCAGCTATTCTTTTCTTAAATTAGTTTGTAAAATGTAAACGCATCCTCACCTTGCGGTGGCGTTCGCGGTCCTTGCACTTCTCCCGGACCCAGTCGATGGTGTGGAAGTCATCGTAGGTTCCGACCCCCGGGATGGGCTCCTCCAGGAAGTCCAGCAGGTGGGTGGTGCTGCTCACCACCCCTCCCCCGTTAGACATGACGTAGTTAGATCCTACAGGTGTGAGTGAGTGAGTGAGTGAGTGAGTGAGTGAGTGAGTGAGTGAGTGAGAGAGAGAGAGAGAGAGAGAGTTTGTGAGAGACCAGACAATGGCATACTAGTTCCTTCATAGCCTGCTAGAAGTCTGGATGGGCCAAATGCTGTTCTGAATAAGCCATCTGGGTCAGACAGACAGTGACGTAATGATCTTCCCTGTCAGGCTCCACTGAAAAACCCAGGTTAAAGGAGGCAACAGTAACAGCGTCAGAGAAAACCTCCCACTCTGAGTAACACAGGCACATCTGACACAGAAGATATGATTCCCTCCGCCCTGACAAGGACTGACAGCAGAAACACTGGTACTGTACATAAAACCCACCAGCAGAGGCATAACTACACTGCGCTTGTAGCCTTTTCTCCTTCTCACACGATAATCATCCCTAAAATCAAATTACACAAACCCCAGTTTCATGTTTATTCTTTACACTGTGTGCGTCAACCTGGAAGTGGTAAATATCTACTCCATTAGGAACACTGCATTGCACACGCTGCCTGCTGGCATATGAAAACAAGAGTTTGTCTGACTGACTGGTAGTTGTGGCACACCGGGGAAAACCCCATCCGTCCATCCATCCATCCATCCATCCATCCGTTGGCTGCCTGCTGCTTCTCAACCAGAGTCAGACACAGTGAGAAAAAAAAAACTACTGACCCGTGTACACACACAGCACCGTAATAAATCAGATGACTAAATCGTCTTTACTCCCTTTACCCCCTCACCACCAGAGCACTGTGGGTAAACCTGCAGCTCAGAGCCAAAATGGAAGTGCAGTTGCAGACTTTCAATGGCAGATTGAACACAGGGGGTAGATTCTGAGCCAGGGCTCTACGTTTCCTTTTAATGAATCACTGACTGGTCATGGAGGTTAAGTCTTAGAACAATGGTTCATTCACAATCTAAAGACTTCCTTCAAAAAGGGCCATTCCGGTTTAAAGGAGAATGTTTACTTACAAGTCTGAGGTTGTCTTCCTCTAATCTCATTTCACAATCTCCGATAACAGTTCCCCATAAAATTGACACAAGGGCCTTTCTACAGTCACATGCCTCTGTGTACACAACAGGCTGTGTTATGTTGTAGTACAAATGTGGCAGGGGAAACAGAGGCACAGCAGTAAAGCGTGAAATGTAAAGTGAATACCGGCCAAGGATTACAACAGTCTGCCGTTCTTCTCGGTGTAGGTCTGCTTGGTTCTTTACAGGATGTAGGCCTCAGGCATAGATCAGACAGACAGACACCAGTTGGTGAACCCTGCAGTAGGCTACACCACACCAACACAGTACAGCCTACCACCAATGGTGCGCTTTCAGTGAATGTTCAGTTGATGTTCCGGTCACCATTAGGGATTTGAACACAACTCTGGTCACCCTTCTAGCATGATCAAAAAGCACAGAAAACGTAGCTAATTTTTTATTTGCATTACAACACTTATTAAAATGTTTCAACCGGCAGAGATGCAGGATAGGAGAAAAACTGACTGCAATTCCAAAAATATACATTCCAAAATTATGTCCTTCATGGCGATAATCAAGAACAATGCCTGATGATCAATGCTAATGCTTGAAATCCCAGATCCAGTCATGCTCGACTGTGCTGGTTGGTAGCAGTGCATCGGCGCATCTAACAAGGATAGTTAAATAGATTATACTGGCTGGCACACACACACACACACACACACACACACACACACACACACACACACACACACACACACACACACACACACACACACACACACACACACACACACACACACACACACACACACACACACACACACACACACACACACACACACACACACACGGAGCAGAGGTGGCTTGTAGTGCCATAGCACTACAACTCAGCTGGGCAGCCAACCGCCATTTTGAAAAAGGTCATCTCTCTCTGCAGTGGGTGTGATCTGACAGAAAGTAAGACACATTCATGCGAAGTAGCACCGGACAACGGCACATCGTTGTCAAAGATGCTGCTCTTTAATTGTTACTTTTCTCTTATTCTGGTCCATATTTTTTTGAAACTGCATTGTTGGTTAGGGGCTCGTAAGTAAGCATTTCACTGTAAGGTCTACACCTGTTGTATTCAGCACGTGACTAATACTTTATAAAAAAAATCTATCAAATTGTAAGTGCATTATCCAATTCAGTGGATTGTTTTGCAGTATTCTCTGAGTAAGATATGGATTACATATTATTTTCAAAGGCACAGAGACAGGCCTACATTCATCTACCCATAAAGAGGGAAATGGCTCACGTTGCGCAACTCCCACGTCGTTCTGACAACTGTACAAGTCTGTGGGAATGTGTCCGGGAAAGAACAAAGTCACTATGTGTCCCAAATAAACGTCAGAAGAGAATGTTGTCTCCTCAAGTACCGTAATTTCCGGACTATTGAGCACACTGAATGTAATTTTTTTTTGGAACATAAATAAGCCGCACATGTCTATAAGCCGCAGGTGCCTACCGGTACATTGAAACAAACACCATGCAAACACCATGCTCTACCAACTGAGCCACATGGGAAACCTGTGTTTCTCCGTGTCTTTGCCATGATGAGGGTGACAAAATGACTACCGTAATCAGAATGATGGGAAGTTTGAGAGCGCTCGATTTAATCTAAACAGTAAACAAAAAAGTTGTTTGACCTTAACCCGTTCGGCAATTTCATTGGTCTAATGAAAGCTTCATGCCGCCAAAAAAACTGAGCACGTCACAGAATGTGTTTTTGGGGGGGAAAAAAATTGTAATTGTTTAAGCCGCGAGGTTCAAAGCGTGAGAAAAAGGTTGCGGTTTATAGTCCGGAAATTACGGTATGTGCTTTAAACAACTGGTAGGCATGCATAACATTAGACCCATTCTTTGTTGTGCAAATTCTTATTTTCAGCTCTCTGATATACAGTACAGTGTATTGTGTGTTTTTACAGAGATACATTTTACCTGAGCAAGAGAGAAATAGGAATACACTGCAAAGCAATACCGGAATAGCTCAAATCTGTTGATAATCTGGCATGGTAGTAGAAAGTATTCACCTAAAACCCTCTGTGACATCACATCAACTGTCATAACCCTAACAATCTGCAGAAGATGGATGCAAAGCTAATGACAAGTCGTTGTCAAGTTACGGCTAAACACATTTGATTGATTTTTTCCCCCTTCCATTTAGCATACACTCTTATGCAGAGCGACTTACAGTAGTGAATGCATACATTTTTCATACTTTTTCTTACTGGTCCCACATGGGAATCGAAACCACAACCCTGGCGTTACAAGTGTCTTACTCTACCAACTGAGCCACGGGTATGTGATTCATTTATGATGATGATTCATGGTTTGATGACCTTCGAAACCATTCTCCATTGGCAAGCGGTCAGGGACACCCCACTGATGTGTAGTTGCTGAACTTCCCAGCAATGTGTGATATTGTGCTGGGGTTTGTTAGCTAGGGTGGCATACAGCCACAGGGGCTGTTTAGTACAACCACGTCATCCAGGGGCTAACGTTGTGTGGCTTGGCACAGTTGGCACAATGACATCCAATGAGTGCTATAAAGCTGTAGAGCCTAGTGTTAGCCTATAACGATACCTAGGAGAGGCAGTTGGTGCTAACTGCTAAGCTAAATAAGGATATCAATGCGAGGAAACAAGGCGCTAACTGCCAAGCTAACTAAGGTTATCAATCCTAGGTGCTAACTGCTAACATAAAATACTAGAAACCTGGGACTGTCACCTGATCTGTGGGAAGTGGGAATGTGATCAAAGTTCAAACACTGGTGAATGATGAGTCACTCACTAGCAGGCTGGTCACTTCAATAATGGAACACTAGTCACTTTAATAATGTTTACATACTGTTTTACTCATTTCATATGTAAAGTGCCTTCGGAAAGTATTCAGACCCCTTGACTTTTTCCACATTTTGGTCACATTACAGCCTTATTCTAAAATTGATTAAATAAATAAAAATCCTCACTAATCTACACACAATAGCCCATAATGACAATGCAAAAACAGAAATACCTTATTTATGTAAGTATTCAGACCCTTTGCCATGAGACTCGAAATTGAGCTTGAGTGCATCCTGTTTCCATTGATCATCCTTGAGATGTTTCTACAACTTGACTGGAGTCCACCTGTGGTATATGAGGTCCACCTGTGGTATAGGAGGTCCCACAGTTGACAGTGCATGTCAGAGCAAAAACCAAGCCATGAGGTCAAAAAGGGAATTATCCGTAGAGTTCAGGGACAGGATTGTGTCAAGGCACTGGGGAAGGGTACCAAAACATTTCTGAAGCATTGAAGGTCCTCAGAAATACAGTGGCCTCCGTCATTCTTAAAATGTTAGAAGTTTGGCAGCACCAAGACTCTTCATAGAGCTGGCCGCCCGGCCAAACTGAGCAATCGGGGGAGAGGGGCCTTGGTTAGGGAGGTGACCAAGAATCCGATGGTCACTCTGACAGACCTCCAGAGTTCCTCTGTGGAGATGGGAGAACCTTCCAGGACAACCATCTCTGCAGCACTCCACCAATCAGGCCTTTATGGTAGAGAGTGGCCAGACGGAAGCCACTCCTCAGTAAAAAGCACATGACAGCCCACTTTGAGCTTGCCAAAAGGCACTTAAACACTCTCAGACCATAAGGAACAAGATACTCTGGTCTGATGAAACCAAGATCAAAAACTCTCTGGCCTGAATTCCAAGCGTCACTCCTGGAAAAAACCTGGCACCATCCCTACGTGAAGCATGGTGGTGGCAGCATCACGCTGTGGCAATGTTTTTCAGGGGCAAGAAGACTAGTCAGGATCGAGGCAAAGATGAACAGAGCAAAGTACAGAAAGATCCTTGATGAAAACCTGCTCCAGAGCTCTCAGGACCTCAGACTGGGGTGAAGGTTCACCTTCTAACAGGACAACGACCATAAGCACACAGCCAAGACAACACAGGAATGGATTCAGGACAAGTCTCAATGTCCTTGAGTGGCCCAGCCAGAGCCCGGATTTGAACCCAATCGAACATCTCTGGAGAAACATTAAAATAGCTGTGCAGCAACGCTCCCCATCCAACCTGACAGAGCTTGAGAGGATCTGCAGAGAAGAATGGGAGAAACTCCTCAAATACAGGTGTGCCAAGCTTATAGTGGCATACCCAAGAAGGCTCTGTAAAATCGCTGTAAAAGCTGCCAAAGGTGCTACAACAAAGTACTGATGTCACGACACCTACGGAAGGTGGCGCCCCTCCTCGCCCGGGCGGCGCTCGGCGGTCGTCGTCGCCGGCCTACTAGCTGCCATCGATTTATGTTTCACGTTCTGTTAGTTAGGCCTAGGTTAGTTGCGCACCTGTTTTGTGTTAGCTTGTTAGTGGGGAGGGGTATTTAGGCTAGTTAGTTAGGTTTGTTGTTTGTGCGGGATTGTTCGTTGGTCAGGGTGTGTTTTCCTGTGGTTCTGTATTTCTGGAGTTACGATATTCCTTTTGGGCTGCGTCCCTGGTTACGTTCTTTTAAGGGTGGTGCGTTTCTTTTTGCACACCTTGCACTCCATACCTTGCATATTTTCCGTGTGGATATTTGATTAAATTCATTAACGGAATCTTTCTGTCTCCTGCGCCTGACTCTTCTGAATCCACAAGCCACCCATTGTGACAACTGAGTAAAGAATCTGAATAAAGTGTGATATCCATTTTTTTTCGTTTTTATAAATTAGCAAAAATGTCCAAAATTCTGTTTTTGCTTTGTCATTATGGTGTATTGTGTGTAGTTTGATGAGAATTACTTAGAAATATATATATTTTAGAATAAGGCTGTAACCTACCAAAATGTGGAAAAAGTCAAGGGGTCCGAATACTTTCCTAAGGCACTGTATATAGAGTATTTTAGTCATTGCCACTGACATTGCTCATCCTAATAATTATATATTTCTTAACTTTTAGATGTGTGTATTGTTGTGAATTGTTAGATACTACTACACTGTTGGAGCTAGGAACACAAGCATTTCACTATACCCGCATAACATTTACTAAATATGTGTATGTGACCAATAACATTTGATTTTGAGGAAAGTAGGCCCATGGCGAGGATGAGAAAATAAAGAAGTAAACTAATCTATTAACACTAATAAACAGAGACGCTATAAATGTGTGCTTTCACTACACTACTTGCTACCACTAGGAGTAGAGAAATGAATAAAGGATTTCTCAGACCTCTAACCTGATTTTAGAAGGCCAAGCCATTCCAATTACAGTATTAGGTCTATATGAAGCCCTTTGATGTAGAAATAGAAGTGTAAGAGAGAAATAGGCATTTTCCAGAGAGCAGCAGGAACTAGTGTGTGTGTGTGTGTGTGTGTGTGTGTGTGTGTGTGTGTGTGTGTGTGTGTGCGCACTAGTTTAATAGCTTTCATCTGGTGCTTCCCTTCCTGAGGAAGACCAATGTGAAATGGCTTGTTCTTGTGGAGTCAGCTGAGACAGTCTCAGCCTGGCAACCAGAGCAGGCAGTCAAGTCAATCATTGAGATGGATATTATCGCCTTCTAACCAACCTGATTTGTGAGTGAAATCCACGGGGGGGAGATAAATAATGTCTTCATAATGAGGTTGAGTGGATGTTCTAATCTAGACTCTAGAACAGGGGTAGGCAACCCTGGTCCTGCAGTGCAGCAGGGACTTCATGTTTTTGATTTAACCGACCTGTGTAAGCTAACACACAGCATCCAGCTGAATGATAACGCTATGGAAACAGAATCCTACAAGGGACTGATATCAACCACAACAGCAACACTGATCAATGAGTTCCACACACACACACACACACACACACGTGCACTTTGTGTGTTCAGTTACATGCCTAAATTGAGACCATTCAGTGTCAGGGTTTAGTGCACATAGGCACTACTCCAGTTTCAGACTACTCCAGCGAATACCCCAGTATCAGTCTACTTCCGCATCAGGCTAATCCAGCACTACTCCAGGATCAGACTTCTCCAGCAATACCCCAGTATCAGTCTACTTCCGCATCAGGCTAATCCAGCACTACTCCAGGATCAGACTACTCCAGTATCACATTACTCCAGCACTACTCCAATATCAGACTACTTCAGCATCAAGCTAATCCAGCACTACTCCAGTATCAGACTAATCCAGTATCAGACTACCCCAACATTACTCCATTATCAGGCTACTGCAGCATCAGGCTACTGCAGCATTACTCCAGTATCAGGCTACTCCAACACTATTCCAGTCCTGCAAAGCAGGTCAAGGAGGCTCAGCTCAGCAGCTGGACTGACTGGGGCTGGAGAACAGCAGGCTGCAACTAACCCTGGCCTGCACGAGGCTAGTAAGGAAACGTGACCGAAATAACTACCTCATAACGGACTAGAGAGAATAATTTTTTGGGGAGGGAACGAGAGAGGGGGAATGAACGAGAGAGAATCCTTTGCCAGTGTATTTTATTCAGCAAGGGAAAGTAATGAACAAGGACTACACCAACACAAACCATTATCTCGGACACACAGATAGGGTTCGTCCCTAAGGGGCTCAACCGTAAACTGAAAGTGGATGGAATAGGACTGATGTTAAGTAGTTTCTCTCTTTTGAGATAATCAGTGACGTGGTAGGTTAAGTTTAAGTTGAGCGATTCACCAAAATGTAAGTTATTTTTCGTTTTGTAAACAACTAATTGACCAACTTTGGGTAAAGTATTTGAATTCCATTTCGTTCCGTTTTTTTTGCTGTGAGCTCAATGCACAGTTTCTGTAGAGATAAATCTGATCAAGCCTGAACTGTGCGATGTAGCAGAGAGTTGTAGTTGCCAACAGGCCAATATTCTAAATAGTTTAGCGCAGAAAACGTGGCAATTAACTACAATTACCATAACCCATTGTGCGCCGCATACTTGTCCTTTCTGTGTGGCGCACGGAGCTATAATAAGAATGGTGTGGAGCAGACAAAGAGACTGTTTTTTCTTCTCTCAACCTAGAGGGATAGAAAGCAGCTGCTTCGAGAGGTATTTTCATCTGAGAATACATGATCGAAGAGATTGATAGTTGGTATTCAGCAGTCATAAAAGTATGCCTTATTTACTTTGAAGAACTACTAAAATAGCGATTTTGTCAGACAGCATAGGCAGCAGCTCTATAGAGATGAGATGATGACATGGAATTAAATAAAGTCATCAAATTAAACAAATATTGTATTAAAGTAATGTGAATAAATTATGTTAAAGCAGTAATGGGCAGCCACTACAATTTTTTAAAACTTTTATTGATTGTTTTATTCTGCGCTTATTCAGCATTCAACCCACATAATGCACAGTTGATTAAAAACATTAAAACATTTTAAAAAAACGAAACAACCTGGAAATCACTAATTGCTCAGCACTATATTGAAGGCAAGGATATTATTAAGCGGAGGGCCATGAACGGCTAAGGCCTTAGGGAAGATGGCACAACGGATTAGTTAACTGTGAAAAAAAAGGATATATACACACACAACATTGAATCATGTTGAGAATGTAAATGTTTTGTACAGGTAATAAGGAGGATAGCAGATGCTTTATAGATGTTAGTGTGAGTTAGTGTTTTGTTCTCCAACTTTTTGGGGTCCGGAACCCCTTTTTTAATACTAAATATAAAAATCAGGGACTCCCTCATAATTAGAACACAACTCAAGTGAGATCAAAATAGCATGCACAGAGGTTTACTAGGACTTGTGCAGCGCATGGCTGGACGAACCAAGTCTCGGGCCCTGGGAAGGAACATTTTGGCATCGTAGAGAATCTTTCATTTTTCAAGCTAATTATCCTGACAATTTTCAGAGAAAACTTTGCAGTTTAATAACAATAAAATGGGATTACAAGAAGTATTCCGATGAAAAATGTGTAATTGGTGGAGTAAGCCTACTGTGGATACCTATATCCCTGTGAGCCTCCCAGGCCCATAATGCCCTGGGTTAAGAACAACTGTAGATCAACAATTTTACAATACATTGTATTGTATTAAACACTCAAAAAGTTTTCCACTGCTCCCTTGACAAAATGTGTTTAAAATCGGGTGCTGTTAGTAATATTCATAAAATAAAAAATAAAAATGTCAAGTTATTTTTTTCTTCAAACACGGTTTCATGTTAAATGGATCAGCACCACACTGAGACCAACATCTGGAAGCTGTTATAGAGGTGTTCTCCCACACACACACACACACACACACCAGAAACACGTGTCTCTCTCTTGAACACACACAAACATTTAATGGCTTATTCTAAGTTAAGAGACTAAAAGATGGAGGTGGAGGCAGTGGCACACGGTGCTGCTCTTCGGCCACTGCTTCATCCAGCTCAGCTAAGCCTTCCTGTGAGAAAAACACACCCAGCTAATTCACCACGCAGATAACACACACACACACAGCCCAGATATTGGGTCAGAAACTGCCAAGGTTAATCATCAACGAGCAGGGGAATGGTTGAAGAATGGCAGCCAGCTAACGTTAGTTAGATAATATTGTCGCCCACACACACACACACACACACACACATTACAGCCCTCCTATCTGTCCTAAATCATAAGCGCCACACCATTTTAGTCTTTATAACAACAGCTGGGAGCTTGAGCATTAGATTATCCAGCTCCATGACTAACTGTAGCCAGATGGACAGACAGACAGAAACGAACCTCCCACCTCCATTCAGAAGGAAGGAAAGGTGCGGGGATCGTGGCATACCTCTTTTAGGCAGCTCCTGCAGGGGAATGGTATCCCCTCCCCCGTCGTAAGGGAGATAGGGGTCGGTCTCGGCTGAGATATCCTCCATGGTTGACTGACAGCTGGTCGCTAAGCTTACGTTAGCGCTCTCACTGCGCGTTAGCTACTCGTCTCTAGGCGAACTGTTTATCATGGAGGCAGCCTCCATGATTTACAGCAGCCACGAATAGCGTAGCGGGCTGGTGCGTAGGTTTATTTGTGACCGTGTGTGTGCGTGCGTGACGATGTCTGTGCGCGTGAGTTACGAGGGGGGGTGTGTGTGTGTGTGTGTGTGCGGTGTGTGAGCCGAGCTCTCAGCAGTTGACTTCTAAGGGGCCGGTGATGTGGTCACAGGAAAGACGATCGGTTCGCACTGGTTGGTTGCTAGGGTAGACAACTGGCTGAGCCAGTACTGCTGGCATCATATTGATCTGTATTGAACACAGCGCTATACAGTACATTAAAGTTTTAATTTGCTACTTACCAAGGAATTAACAAATGAATATATTCATGTTAGAAAACCTTTTTCTGCACAATCAATAGGCCTAATTGACTTGAATGAAGCAATTTCTCAGAGGCAGAACAGCGTGTGTGTACACACACACACACACACACACACACACACACACACACACACACACACTAAAATCAAAATGTCATTAGAGCAAAAGCCACAGCAGGGGAGAGCAAGAGAAATAGCCAGAAGACGAAAACTACCATAAACAAATGAGTGAAACCAGTAGTACGAGACAGACACTCTCCTCTACCTTCTCTTTCCCTTTTCCACAAACACATGAACTTTCCTCTTTCGCTCTCAAACACATATGCACAAAGAGGATATGCAGCCATGTGTGAGATTTCATCTGAAAGGTTCATAGCTACCAACAGTGCCTTCAGAAAGTATATCCCTTGACTTAGTCCACATTTGTTGTGTTACAGCGCAAATTCAAAATTGATTAAATACATATGTTTCCCCCAACCCATCTACACACAATACCGCATAATGACAAAGTGAAAACATGTTTTTAGAAATGTTTGTAAATTTATTGAAAATGAAATACAAAAATGTAATTTACATAAGTATTCACACCCCTGAGTCAATACATTTTAGAATCACCTTTGGTAGTGATTACAGCTGTGAGTCTTCCTGGGTAAATCTCTAAGAGCTTTGCACACCTGGAATGTACAATATTTGCACATTATTCTTTTAAAAATTCTCTGTCAAGTTGGTTGTTGATCATTACTAGAAAGCCATTTTGTAACTAGGCCACTAATTCAATGTCATCTTGGTAAGTGTACAGCGTAAGTGCCTTTTGTTTTAGGTTATTGTCCTGCTGAAAGGTAAATTCATATCCCAGTGTCTTGTGAAAAGCAGACTGAACTAAGTTTCCTCTAGGATTTTGCCTGTGCTTAGCTCTATTACATTTATTTTTACCCCCCCCCCCCCCCCAAAAAAAATACTCCCTAGTCCTTACCAATGACAAGTATACCCATAACGTGATGCAGCCACCGCCATGTTTGAAAATACAAAGAGTGGTGCTCAGTGATGTTTTGTGTTGGATTTGCCCCAAACATAAACTTTGTCCTGAAAACAAAGCGTTATTTGCAGTTTTATTCAGGGGTTGGAACCGGTTCAGGGAACAGAACTGAAAAATAACTACATTTTTCAAGGAACAGAACCAGACCGAGAACAAAAGTGATCTATACTGTTCTGGAACAGAACCGTTATTTTAAAAGTATGGGAACCAGTTAATGTTATATTACGTTCCAAGCATATTTTTCAGTCCCACAAAAAAAAACGCAACAAAGCGCCTATGGAAAGCCCTCACTGTCACTCAGAAGTGCATTCCAGTGCCTGCCAGCTGAAAATCTTTGCCAGTGTTAGTGTGTAGACTATATGCCCCTCCCACACACTACAAAGCATGCATAGTCTACTGTAGCTACTGACATTACAGGCGTGATTCAGAAATTAAGGGGAGATATTTTTTTATTAGAGAACAATTGATTAACTTTTTCAATGCTAGTTAAGGATACCATAGTTACGGCGTTTCACAGTAGATGTATTAACTACAAAAAGGTAAGACGTGTTTTTATTTTAATTCTGGTGCCGCTCTGAACACAGTAGTTTGTTAGCTAGCTAGCTTGTTAGCTAGCTCTGGTCTCTCATGTGCTTTGTATTTATTTTATTTAACTAGGAAAGCCATTAGTCTAGTGTAGTGACTGGGTGTATTGATACACCTAAAACACTTCAGGGAGCAGGCCTTTCTAATCGACCTGGCCCGGGCATCCTGGAAGGATATTGACCTCATTCCGTCAATAGAAGATGCCTGGTTATTCTTTAAAAAGTGCTTTCCTCACAATCTTAAATAAGCATGCCCCATTCAAAAAATTTAGAACCAGGAACAGATATAGCCCGTGGTTCACTCCAGACCTGACTGCCCTTGACCAGCACAAAAACATAGCAGCACCCACCCATAGCATAAGCCGGTATATTTCACTTGTCACCCCCAAAGCCAATTGCTTCTTTGGCCGCCTTTCCTTCCAGTTCTCTGCTACCAATGACTGGAACAAATTGCAAAAAAATAAAAAAATGTAAATCACTGAAGCTGTCAGACCCATATCTCCCTTACTAACTTTAAGCACCAGCTGTCAGAGCAGCTTGCACCTGTACATAGCCCATCTGTAAATAGCCTATCCAACTACCTCATCCACATACTGTTTATTTTTTATCCTTTGCACCCCGGTATATCTCTACTTGCACATTCATCTTCTGCACATCTATCACTCCAGTGTTTAATTGCTAAATTGTAATTATTTCACCACTATGGCCTATTTATTGCCTTACCTCCCTCATCTTACCTCATTTGTACTTACTGTATATAGACTTTGTTTCTATTGTGTTTGTTTATTCCATGTGCAACTCTTGCTTTAATCTTGGCCAGGTCGCAGTTGTAAATGAGAACTTGTTCAGAACTAGCCTACCTGGTTAAATAAAAGGTGAAATAATATAAATAAATAAATGTAAAAAGTGTAATTATTAACCTCATCATGCTCAAAAATTCAAAAAACAATTCCACTTTGACATTATGGGGTATTGTGTGAATGACAGTGACACAACATCTACATTTAAATCATTTTAAGGCTGTAGCACAACAAAATGTGAAAAAAGTCAAGGGGTGTGAATACTTTGAAGGCAGAGCAATGCCACATTTGGCAATGAGTGTGCGTATGAGTGAAACTGTCACAATGCAGAACTGAAGCAGCTCTATCAAAATCAATCACTAGAAAGCACTGCACCTGAAATGTATATTCACACTATGACTTGTTATTATTAAGAAAGATTACATTTTGACTGCTGTGCTGGCACCATCAAACCAAACAAACAACCAATGAAGCCCCTACCTTTTAGCACTGCTCCTGTTGCTAGGCGATGGCACAGGCGATATCAACCCTCTGGAGTTTGGAAGTAAATCCCAACAGAGAGTACAAAGTTAACGTGGCACCAGGGTTCTAGAAATCAGATGAACCAGCACTCTAAAAACCAAATATGTTCTATCTCCACAGTTCCAATATGTAATTCCTCTGTTCTAAGCCTGGGTCAAGTAGTTCCATTCTGTTCCACTAAAGAACATTCCCACATCTGCCTGACACAGCACACCAGGTGGGCCAGACAAGGGTCCACTTCCACCCACAACACACAGTGCATATAAATAGCACGAGACACACAGAAAGGCAGCTTAACCTACAGGCACAATCCTGACAGATACCGGCATTTACACTTCATGGATTGCCATTAGGCACGTGCTGATTGGACGGCAAGCTGCCAAACTGGTTCATGAGAATTTCTTTTTCACTCCCCTAGTCACTTCATCCAGTTCCTACACTATATATATACACACACACACACACACACAAAAGTATGTGGCACCCCTTCAAATTAGTGGATTCGGCTATTTCAGCCACAACCACACAAAATCGAGCACACAGCCATGCAATCACCTGTGATGGAAATGTTATACTCATGTGCTTCTCTTAGGACTAATTTCTGTCTTCTATTCGTGTGCTGTTCTAATGACCAATTTCTGTGTTCATGCAAGTGGCTGACTGAACGAATCCTCACCATCAGTAGCTGCAATTTGGCAGTACGCCCAGACCTTGTTTTGAGAACGAAAGATTTCTCAGTTTCAGCATCTCAGCTTAGAGAGAAGAAGCCTTGTGAGGTATTGGTCTGTTACATGTTATGAACCAGTATTGGACGGTCACATGAATGAAACAAACCGGTAATGATTAATTAACTATGCTAAATCATGCAAATATAACTTGTCTGTGTATAGCCGTATATAAGAGAACTGATGGGACTACCCAAGCAGAGCTCCTGATTAACATGTGTACTAAAGTGCATTGAGTTGGTTGGAACCTCTCCAGCGCGCTGACAATAAACAATGATTCATTTAAGATTGTCTATGGAGTGTTGTGAAAATCCTTACACAGGGACACTGAAAGGCAAACATTGGCAGTAGAATGGCCCATACTGAAGTTCTCAGTGACTTTCAACGTAACACTGTTATAGGATGCCACCTTTCCAACAAAGCAGCTCTTCAAATTTCTGCCCTGCTAGAGCTGCCCTGGTCAACTGTAAGTGCTGTTACTGTGTAGTGGAAACGTCTAGGAGCAACAACGGCTCAGCCACGAAGTGGTAGGCCACACAAGCTCACAGAATGGGACCGCCGAGTGCTGGAGAGCATTAAAATCGTCTGTCCTCGTTTGCAACACTCACTACAGAGTTTCAAACTGCCCATGGGAGCAACGTCAGCACAAGCACTGTTCGTCGGGAGCTTCATGAAATGGGTTTCCATGGCCGAGCAGCCGCACACAAGCCTAAGATCACCATGCGCAATGCCAAGTGTTGGCTGGAGTGGTGTAAAGCTCGCCACCATTGGACTCTGGAGCAGTAGAAGCGCGTTCTCTGGAGTCTGACGGATGAATCTGGGTTTGGCGGATGCCAGGAGAATGCTACCTGCCCAAATGCATAGTGCCAACTGTCAAGTTTGGTGGAAGACGAATAATGGTCTGGGGCTGTTTTTCATGGTTCGGGCTAGGCCCCTTAGTTCTAGTAAAAGGAAAATCTTAATGCTACAGCATACAATGACATTCTAGACTACTCTGTGCTTCCAACTTTGTGGCAACAGTTTGGGGAAGTCCCTTTCCTGTTTCAGCCTATGGTTTGTCGAGATCGGTGTCGAAGCCAACTGACATTTACTCCTGAGGTGCTGACCTGTTGCACCCTCTACAATCACTGTGATTATTATTATTTGACCCTGCTGGTCATCTATGAACATTTGAACATCTTGGCCATGTTCTGTTATAATCTCCACCCGGCACCGGCACAGCCAGAAGAGGACTGGCCACCCCTCATAGCCTGGTTCCTCTCTAGGTTTCTTCCTAGGTTCTGGCCTTTCTAGGGAGTTTTTCCTAGCCACCGTGCTTCTACACCTGCATTGCTTGCTGTTTGGGGTTTTAGGCTGGGTTTCTGTACAGCACTTTGTGACATCAGCTGATGTAAGAAGGGCTTTATAAGTGAATTTGATTGATTGATTGATTGAAGAACTTGACTGGTCTGAACAGATGCCTGACCTCAACCCCATCAAACACCTTTGGGATGAATTGGAACGCCGACTGCGAGCCAGGCCTAATCGCCCAACATCAGTGCCCAACCTAACTAGTGCCTGTGGCTGAATGGAAGCAACTTCCCGCAACAATGTTCTAGTGGAAATCTTTCCCAGAAGAGAGGAGGCTGTTATAGCAGCAAAGGGGGGGGACCAACTCCATATTAAAGCCCATTATTTTGGAATGAGATGACGAGCAGGTGTCCACATACTTTTGTATATAACATGTGGGCATGTGTATGAACACTGACTTGAGTAGCCTGTTACTTAGTAACACGTGGATACACCTACAGGCAGTAGCTTACACCTAGGTTCACTGAGAAAGTTTGCAGAGTTGGAGAATGGAGACCCCTGATTGGGCAGAGATTACTGAGAGTGACCTTGTAACCCAACTCACACTCATTCCCTAGGGGGAAGGGAAACAGGACTTTATTAAATATGGTACTTAAAACATACAAGATAATTATAGAAAACGACTTAACCATGTAACAAAGTACTGATGTTCTACCTTTGACCTGTGTAACTGCCCGTATCAAATGTCTGCCAGTGTTGAATGTTATGGCTAAAGTTAGACTCCAGACTGAGTCAAGGGATCACTGATAATGTATCTGTGACACTATGTGATTCTGTAGCAGCTGATGTTGTGACATCCTACAAGCCTCTCGGCTGGTGTTTACAGAACATTAGGTGCTGTGTGATTAATAAGAAGGGTATTCTCAGAGAAGGCCCGTTAGAATTTGCTTCTGCTTCTGCTCTGGGAGGGGTCTCCCTGTTGCAACTGTTAAATAAACAAGATTGGATTCTGACTGATGTTATCAACAACTGCTCTCCTTTCGGGTCACCGGAAAATTCCCTTTACACACAGTGGCCCGCCTTGGCATGCTTTCTCTGTGTCCTACTAAACGAAACCTTGTCACCCTCACTGGAGCAGTACTACTATATAGCCAGTCTCCACTGGGTCATTAATTATCAATGGTCTCTGGTCTCCAGTAACACTAAAGAAAAACATATCCACATGGCCTAACCAAGTTATGGTAGGTTACAGCAGAGTGTATTAGTTTGACATAACATTTCCTAGTTCGCTGGCTGTGAGGACTCTCAGAAAAAAGCAATGTAGCCTTAACATGCCCTGAGGCTCCAGCAATGTTGCATTAAAGCATTCAGACTCACTGACCTGGTTTCCCAAGCGTTTCAACATCCAACTGCTACATCCGTTCACTGACATGCTTGGAAATATGACAAGAAGTCAGCTAAAAAGAAGTAGAAACAGACTGGCGCTCAGGCAGGCGTTAGGCTACATCTTGGTATTCACACATTGTGCAGTATTGGCAGTAGCGTTAGTGCCTGTCCATTCTCTGGTTACACATCTTCATTCACTTCTGGACTCTGTGGGGGAGCTTAATATGAGAAAAACTAGCCCTGTACTCAGCAATTCATAACTGCTTTCAGAGGCGCACGCCCACAAACATGTAAACACAGGAGGAACTCTGCGCTTGTACACACTGGTGAGAGACAGTGGATAAGGAGTATTGTGCAGCAGAGTAAAAACGTCAAGCACTGTGTGCCCCTAAGCACAACTTCAATTAGATTATTGAAAAAATAACTTGTTTCGACTAGTATTACATCCAATCAGACTCAATCAACATAAACAAAAGACAAAAGGCTGTCCTTATTTTGGCTTTCCTTGGCCTCTCCGTACATCCATGGTTTGATAAATGTACTTTAAAGCCTCACTGGATCAGTGTCCCGAAATTGGGACAGTAGTGGCTCAATATACCATATGTGACTAGAATGCCGTTGTAAACAACAGCCAACTTTCCAGGACATAGACATGTCTTATATCGTCAGAAAGCTTAAGTGATTGTTACTCTAACTGCTGTGTCCAATTTACAGTAGCTATTACAGTGAGATAAAAAAAACATGCTATTGTTTAAGGATAGTGCACAACAACAAAAAACTTTTATCAAGGCAACTGGTTTGATACATTCACCTCTGACGGTATATAATGTACTTACATTAAGTAATCTTCCACTGATTTGTCATCCTGAGGGTCCCAGAGATAAAATGTAGCATAATTTTGTTTGACAAAATTAATTTTGATATCCTAACACACAAAACGTTGCTTAACCCGGTCAAGTTCGGTTTCTTTGCAATCCTCAGACACTCTAGAAGGCAACCAAACTTGTTTCAACATTCTACATTACGTATTGGCTACACAACATGTCAATTAGCCCATGAAGGTAAGCCATCATTATGCACCAATGAGACGAGCGTGTTCACTTGATTGTGTGTGTCATGGTCCAATGACCACCTATCGTTTTGAAACATAGCTAACTAGATAGCCAATGAGCTGGACTTTACAGGTGTATGTGAACGCCCTTTGTACAACAAACAACCATCATGCTAGAGCTGTGGGCAACAGTGTTCATTCTCAAGGGGAAAGCAAACAGGACGCACAGTAGTTTACATTATACAGCGGTTCGTTATCTTCTACAAACTTTTCTCAAAACTGAAAAAGTAAAAAACAGATGATCTCCACATGTGTATTTCCCGCCATAAATCATGGAGTAGGAGGTGTTATGGTGTGCTTTGCTGGTGACACTGTCTGTGATTTATTTAGAATTCAAGGCACACTTAACCAGCATGGCTACCACAGCATTCTGCAGCGATACGCAATCCCATCTGGTTTGGGCTTAGTGGGACTGTCATTTGTTTTTCAACAGGACAATGACCCAACACACCTCCAGGCTGTGTAAGGGCTATTTTACCAAGGAGAATGATGGAGTGCTGCATCAGACGAGCTGGCCTTCACAATCCCCAAACTTCAACCAAATTGAGATGGTTTGGGATGAGTTGGACCGCAGAGTGAAGGAAAAGCAGCCAACAAGTGCTCAGCATATGTGGGAACTCCTTCAAGACTGTTGGAAAAGCATTTCAGGTGAAGCTGGTTGAGAGAATGCCAAGTGTGCAAAGCTGTCATCAAGGCAAAGGGTGGCTATTTGAAGAACATCAAATAAACAAATCTAAATATATTTTAACACTTTTCTGGTTACTACATGATTCCATGTGTTATTTCATAGTTGTGATGTCTTCACTATTATTCTACAATGTAGAAAATAGTAAAAATAAAGAAAAGCCCTTAGGTGTTCTAAAACTTTTGACCGGTAGAGTGTATGTATGTATGTATGTGTGTATGTATGTATAGCAACTACAGATTGCCCCTTTAAGTCTATCAAAAGTGTGCAAGTTTGAGCATGTGTCCATTAGGCCTATGGATTTTTTTTATCAGCATGAATTAGATTTAGCAATAAAAGCCCAACTTTTATTCCATAGGCTTGGATCCGCATTATGCGGCTGTAGCAAGTACGCATGTTCACTGGCTGTCCAGTGGTTTCAAAAACAATGATTGATAGGCAGCTTAAACTTTTTGAATTCAACCATTGTTTAGGTTCAAATACACATTTAGATTTGTGAACAGCCATCCACAACAACCACAATCCGTAAGGCGCAAATAGCTAAATGAGAGAGCAGCAGTGTGATTCACATCATGCGCTATGTAGATATCAATAATAAGTGATATCCGTATTGCCGTAGACTACACCACTACTGTCATCCTTACCTACAAGCGTTTATTCAAGTTGGATAATCTTTTTGATGCCGACAAAAGTCGCACCATTGGAAGACATAGCTTGGACTGTAGCCTACAAAAGCCTATTACAGCGATCCAGCAAACATATTTGGTGTGTCATCATAGTGGTCTCTGACCTGTGGTCAGACTTGCTCAGGTGGAACAAACTTACTTTAAACTTTATTTTTAAAAATTCACAAACATCATTTCTGATTTTAAAAAGTAATCCTTGAAGTAATCATCTAGTTTTTTTAAAGGGGGATACCTAGTAGAGGTCGACCGATTAAAAATCGGCATGGCCGATTAATTAGGGCTGATTTCAAGTTTTCATAACAAAAATCGGTAATCGCCCGATTACATTGCAATCCACGAGGAGACTGCGTGGCAGGCTGACCACCTGTTATGTGAGTGCAGCATCAAAAGGACCTTGTGGCTGCAAGGAGCCAAAGTAAGTGCTAGCTAGCATTACATTTATCTTATAAAAAAACAATCAATCAATCTTAACATAATCACTAGTTAACTACACATTGTTGATGATATTACTAGGTTAACTAGCTTGTCCTGCGTTCCATATAATCAATGCGATGCCTGTTAATTTATCATCGAATCACAGCCTACTTCAACTTCACCAAACGGGTGAGGACTTAACAAAAGCGCATTCGCGAAGAAAAGCACAATCGTTGCACAAATGTACCTAACCATAAACATCAATGCCTTTCTTAAAATCAATACACAAGTATATTTTTTTTAAACCTGCATATTCAGTTAAGAAATTCATGTTAGCAGGCAATATTAACTAGGGAAATTGTGTCACTTCTCCTGCGTTCTGTGCAAGCAGTCAGGCTATATGCAGCAGTTTGGGCCGCCTGGCTCGTTGCGAACTGTGTGAAGACCATTTCTTCCTAACAAAGACCGTAATTCATTTGCCAGAATTGTACATAATTATGACATAACATTGAAGGTTGTGCAATGTAACAGCAATATTTAGACTTAGGGTTGCCACCCATTCTATAAAATACAGAACGGTTCCGTATTTCACTGAAAGAATAAACATTTTGTTTTCAAAATGCTCATTTCTGGATTTGACCATATTAATGACCTAAGGCTCGTATTTCTGTGTGCTTATTATAATTAAGTCTATGATTTGATAGGGCATTCTGACTGAGCGGTGGTAGGCAGCAGCAGGCTCGTAAGCATTCATTCAAACAGCACTTTACTGCGTTTGCCAGCAGCTCTTAGCAATGCTTGAGGCACAGCGCTGTTTATGACTTCAAGCCTATCAACTCCCGAGATTAGGCTGGCAATACTATAGTGCCTATAAGAACATCCAATAGTCAAAGGTATATGAAATACAAATGGTACAGAGAGAAATAGTCGCCGCATCATAATACCTATAATAACTACAACCTAAAACTTCTTAACTGGGAATATTGAAGACTCATGTTAAAAGGAATCACCAGCTTTCATATGTTCTCATGTTCTGAGCAAGGAACTTAAACGTTAGTTTTTTTTACATGGCACATATTGCATATTACTTTCTTCTCCAACACTGTGTTTTTGCATTATTTAAACCAAATTGAACATGTTTCATTATTTATTTATTTGAGACTAAATTGATTTTAGTTACGTATTATATTCGGATAAAGTAAGTGTTCATTCAGTATTGTTGTAATGGTCATTATTACAAATATATGTAAAATAATAATAAATTGGCCGATTGAATTGGTATTGGCTTTTTTTGGTCCTCCAATAAAATCGGTATCGGCGTTGAAAAAAATCATAATCGGTCGACCTCTAATACCTCGTCAGTTGTACAACTGAATGCCTTCAACTGAAATGTGTCTTCCACATTTAACCACGCTGTAATCTGATTACAACATTTTTGCTGGTAACGTTTTCTAATCGATTACTCCCTAACCTTGACAGCTTCCTATTTCAATGTATGGCCTTTCTTTTGCTTTTCAAAGATGATGCAACAAAAATCTAAATAGAAAACATTTTTGTTTGTTTAATCTATTGTGTTATATTCGCCTACATTAATTTCACATGTCCTCAAACTTCAAAGTGTTTCCTTTCAAATGGTATCAAGAATATGCATATCCTTGCTTCAGGTCCTGAGCTACAGGCAGTTAGATTTGGGTATGTCATTTTAGGCAGAAATTGAGATGAAGGGTCCTACCCAGAAGAGGCTTAATACCGGCAATCCATTTATAATCCTTCTTTCAGACTCACATATTCAGTTCAGACGCACTTAAAATTGTCACACAAAAACCCTGAAATAAGTTCATGAGGTAGCTTAGCTTTCTATTCAATTTCATTTAAAAAGACCTTCAGATTGTGAATAGTAATTAGGGAAGCTTGCGCTGTCACTGCAGCCAACTGTGACTTGTCATATTAAGGGAGTTGAGGGAGTCGCTTCTCTGATTTGTCATATTGAACATATCAGATAGGAGGGAGTTGTTTCTCTGGGACTTGTCATATTAAAACATCATATCAGATATGAGGGAGTTGTTTCTCTTTTGATCAGCTACTAGAACCCAAACCTAGAGCAGTAGCAGGAAGCCAGTGTAACTACGGTAACAAGACATGACTCAGCAAATCAAGCATCAGGCCAGCAGGCAGCTACAGGAAACAAGCAGGAAAACCTATAAAAGCAGCACAACCATAAACACTGCAAAATGTAACGCCACAAGTCACGACCAAAGTAAACAGGAAGTGAAGCACAATGAAGAGAGTAGTTAATGAGGTACCGCATGGATGGCGATAGCTGGGAAAGTATCAAAATAAAACAGGATCACAGGAATGGACAGTCTGGTTCCAGATCTGTTTCTTTGTACTATATTAGCCCAGTCCTATGGCCGTTGTCATGCAAAAACACGTTTGTTGATCTGGGACCAGGCTAATATGGGCTAGGCTGTAAGCATAAAACAAAAACAAGATGGCGGGTAAGTTTGCAACCACTAATCGCTGGTATGGAGATGAGACAGCAGGCAGGAGACATCTGATGGAGGATGGTTTGGGATCGGGTGGCATGGATGGATGGAGATGGTTGTATGTTGGGAACTGAAACAAGGGGGGGGGTAAATCAATGGCACAGCAGCAAGCAGGGGCAGGGCAATATGTCACATCACAGCCAGGGTAGTGAGCGACCCAACGAGCAAGGCAGCATTGAGTGGGATCATCAGTGCAGATTTGGCAAGCCGCCAGTATACGAAGTACAGTCACAACAACACAGCTGACAACATCCATCCATGGATGGACCCACAGCTTCCGGCCTGGAACAGACCCTCTTTATCTGAACAAATCAGCCCAGCCAGACCATCTCTCCGTTGGGAACAGCAACCCAGCGCCATGGGCGGTTATGGGGGTCTGATGGCGTAGCAGCGATTAGCATTGGGCCTACCTGGTGAGGTGGTGTCTCCATCCAGAAGGTTGTCATCCTCGGAGGTGTGGAAGTCCATGACAACCCCTGTGCCATCCAGCAGCTCCTCGTCGCTGCTGGCGCTGGTGATACTGTTGTAGCCGTTCCTGTAGTAGCCGTTCCTGTTGAAGAGCTGCTCCGACTCCATTTAGCTACGCGCTACACACGCAGTGCCCTGGGTGGAGGGAACACACACAAACTCATATCACAGGGTAGGGCACTGTGGCAATGCCATTGTAGCTGTTCCTGTGTAGTGGCTCCTGTAGTAACACACACACACACACACGGAAGTCCACGGGCTGGCTGATTAGGAAGTTGGAACCAGAGGGCCGAGTCTGGTAAAGGTTTCTGTTTCAGATTAGGTCTGACTTGGAACCTGGTACCAACCTCAGTGCAGGGTTGTTTCTAGTTGGTGACGGAAGGAGGAAGGGGCGGAGGTCTTTAGGAGACATGAGTGTGAACTGTCAGACCCAGACACTTCACTAAAGAGGAAGATGGATGAGGAAGAACAGCAGTAGCAGTAAACCCATCTGCTGTCTCTCTCTACTGTCAGTATGGAGGACTGATGATGGAGGGCCCTGGTGGTGAACATCCTCAAGCCCATGCATCTCGTTACCTCCATCCGTCTGTTTGTCGGAGAGTGTGCTAGATAGGAGTGATGAGTCTGTATGCCCTGCACGTTGTACACGACACCTCTCTGTCTGAATCTGAAATTGAACTCCGTCGTTTTGTGTTTGTTCATATGGTGCACACGCAGATATCGATTCCTATTTGAAATATTTATACCTCTCCAGTCCATCAGTTATGTGGGGCATTTTTGCTGCATCCGTTTTGAGGAAACGCATTAACGCGAACAAACCATTTCTGTGTGGGAAGAACCAGCCAGGAGTGTGTAGTCCTATTTTTAGATTGGGGATTATGAACAGGAGTGGATACATCCTGTCCACTGTACAGTTATGTGAAGCTGGCTTAGAACAACCATCCTAGAGCACAGTAACTTCACTATTGTGCCCCCTAGTGTTGGCAGGGGAAAACAACACCTTCCAGATCAGAAATAAAATCAAAATGTATTCGTCACATGCTTCGTAAACAACAGGTGTAGACTAACAGTGAAATGCTTACTTACGGGCCCTTCCCAACAATGCAGAGAAATAATAGAAAAGTAAAACATAAGTAATAATAAGTACACAATGACTAACGATAACTTGCCTATATACACGTGGAACCAGTACAGAGTCGAGGTGCAGGGGTACTAGGTAAATATGTACATATAACTAGGAATAAAGTGACAGTTAATAAACAGTAGCAACAGCGTATGTGATGAGTTAGTAGAGAACCAGAGAGGAAGGGGTAATACACCAACATCTGAGCTAGATCATCAAAGATAGTAGCTATCCTATCTGACTGAATAAGTCGATTCTTCTAAAGAATGGTTTCTGGTCTAATGCAGCAAGATGTGACCTTTTTCCACTAGCTAGCCTATTTGACTGTGAATACGCAGGTTAATGATTCTTCTAACAATGGTTTCTGGTCTTATCTAGCAAGACATGATCTTTTTCCATGTGGTAAAACACGCAAGGCCTATGAGTTGAAATGGAAGCAGGTTGAGCTAACGATATGTTTAAATTTAATAGAACTATGTAGTGTATCATCATCCCAACCAGACCCAGTGCAATGAACTAAATGAATCCAAAAGTGAACCATATGAAATCAAAAGGCAGGCAACAATTGATTTCATCTGTAGACGAGTCACCAAGTAACAGCCAGAGAACCTGAGGGATAAAGTCTGGGTAGAGTAACTGACTATAGGCCTAATCCTCTACTAAATTCATTGTTCTAATAACTTATTTTAGGCTGGCAGTGATATCACTGACTCTTCTTTGGAGATTATATATATATATATATATATATATATATAGTATCCTCTCTCTTTAAACCGAAATTAAAATCTAATCCAATTTTATGTCACATGCTTTGTAAACACCATGTGTAGACTAACAGTGAAATGCTTAATTACAGGCCCTTCCCAACAATGCAGAGAGAAAGAAAATAGAGCAATATTAGAAACGTTTTTTTTTAAAGTAATAAATACACAATGAGTAATAATAACTTGAACATATACGGATGCAAGTCACAAGCTCATTATGACAGGAAGAAAGAGTCAGAAATCCTCCTAGGCCTAATCCAGATCATTTGCACTCATCAACATTCAACAATGAAAGCAAAATGAAATGATACTTTAACTGATGTCACTAGAGCTTATGTTTCATTCAAGTAGAATCATTGCAGACATGGCTCTGTGAACACCACGTTGTGAGACAGACAACATCTTGTCACATCAACATTTTCTCATAGGTGTCTATGGAGGAAGAAACACACCAGAGAGCCTACATTTCACTAGCCTGGTCCCAAAACTTTATATACAGTAACCTACTATTTTATTTTGTTGTCATGCCAATACACCAACAGTCTGGACCACTAGGCTAACAACTCCCTCTCACCTTGAATGAAGAAATCAATTTGAGCTGTATCAAATCAAAGCATGAAATTAAATTATGTTTGTTTTTAGAAGCTGGTTGAGAGAATGTCAAGAGTGTGCAAAGCTGTCATCAAGGCAAAGGGTTGCTACTTTGAAGAACCTAAAATATATTTTGATTTGTTTAACACATTTTTTGGTTACTACAAGATTCCATATGTTATTTCATAGTTTTGATGTCTATTCTACAATGTAGAAAATTGTAAAAACAAAGAAAACCCCCAGAATTTTGACTGTTACCGTATGACATATGTTAGTAATTTAAATCTTGTTCCATTTTCACATGGAACTGTCTGTTCCTACCCAGTCTGGAGAGGCGCATGTTTGTTCCTCTCTACCTTTTCACAAGGTTAAGGTAAAGTCGTGAACATTTTTGGTAAATTAAACAACCTTCAGGCTTCATTATCAACAGAGGGAAAGTTTTTAGTTTACAACAGCCCAATAGTGAAATTAACACTCCCAGGGGAGTCTCAGAACCAGCCTGACATGACAAACCAAACGGGTATGAATTGATCAATCATAAATTGGCTAAGTATCTTTATAGACTTCAATCCATCAGATGTCAGGTCCATGAAGTTGCTTACTGCACACTAAGGCTAAGCTTTTGATCTCGTATCAGAACAAATACAGCATTAGGTTAAAGTTGACAGGATGATGACTTTATAAAACAGCTACTAAAATGCAGTGATGGGGTCAATTCCATTTTAATTCCAGTAAATTCAGAAAGTAAACCAAATTCCAATAAAAAAATATTTATTGAAAAGCTTTGAAGATAATTGGAATTCCAGTGTTCTTCCTGAATTGACTGGAATCTAAAACGGAATTGCCCCCAACCCTGCTACAATGGATGCTTGTTCCTTATCAATTTTCACTCTGACATTTTAGAATGTGTGAGAGGAGTGAGGTGTGTAGAACATATGTGTTTGAATGGCAACAGCATTATTGTCATCTCCTAAAACTTATAGAGTAGGAGAGAAAGCGGTCCTCTTCTGTCAGTAGTCAAGGAGCTAAGTGTTGCCAGGGGAGACTGTTGCTGGGATATGACTCAGCATTTTGCCTGTCCCTCGGTGATATGATCACATCTCCTGTAAGGCATAGTCCCCACTGCCAACACTACAGGTTGATTTGACGCACCTCCAAACAAAATAAAAGCAATAACTTCTCTTTTTTTTTACTACTATACCTCCCCTACTAATAGCACCTCTACCAACTGTAATAATCAAGGTTATAGCCTTATAATGCAAAACTGTTCAATTGCAAGTTGTGAGAAACCTTAAATAAAAGTCAAGCGCTATAAGCTTGCATTATGCTGCATATTCTAGGAATCAGACCATAATGGTGTAGCACCCTCAGACAGCGCCACCTATCCCCAATCCCCAAGCAGAAAGTTTCAAAGGAAGACCTGGTACATCTCAAGAAAAATAGGAAGTGCTTACTTCGAGAGCTGATTCAACAAAAATAAAAAAGAGGTAGGCTAGGCCTTCAGAAATATGCCACACCATCTATAAGCAACAGGGCAGGAACTTGTGTTGTGACATTGTAGAAGTGAGAGCAAAAAATTGATGATTCTTCTATATGTCAGCACTGTCATAGATGGAACACCAAATTTGGACATAAATATTGTCTCTTAAATACTATGAATGCCACCCTGCACTTAAATAATATAAAGAGTACCAGCAGGCACCTATTTCAGTCCACTTCAAGCACAATGGACTCCAACCGATGCTCTGGTCAAGAGCTCCAATAGGCTACCTTAATCATGCAGCACTGAAATGACAAGTGTGGTTCCTGAGCTTATTAAGCAATTACATCCCATCATGCTAAGGGTCATGTATAAAAATTATGAGCAGGCCATTATTTTGCCTACAATGGCTATGCCCCCATAGGATGACAATCCCCTCATCCACAGGGCACGAGTGGTCACGGAATGGTTTGTTGAGCATGAAAACGATGTAAGCCATATGCCATGGCCGTCTCAGTCACCAACTGAACACTTACGGGAGATTCTGAAGCATGGCCTCAGACAGCGTTTTCCACCCCCAATAAAACACCAAACGATGGAATTTCTTGTGGGAGAATATTGGAGGGATGCGACACCAGAGTTCCAGACACTTGTCGAATCTATGCCAAGGTGCATTGAATCTGTTCTGGCTCGTGGTGGACAATTCCCCATTAGGACACTTTATGTTGGTGTTTCCTTTGTTTTGGCAGTTACCTGTAGCTGCATGGGGCAATCAATATCAGCATAAACTAGAAAAAGACATCGACTTACCCTAAAAAAGAAAATGTTCACCCAAAGAAATTGTGGGTGAAGCCTGAGGTTCTTTCCTGTTGCTCACATGCAGAGGCCAATCTATGCCCCATACTCACCCTAGCATCATATTTTGCAGTATGTTTTTTATTTTATTTTTATTTAACCAGGTAGGCAAGTTGAGAACAAATTCTCATTTACAATTGCGACCTGGCCAAGATAAAGCAAAGCAGTTCGACAACATACAAAAACACAGAGTTACACATGGAGTAAAACAACATACAATCAATGATACAGTAGACAAAAATAAGACTATATACAATGTGAGCAAATGATGTGAGATAAGGGAGGTAAAGGCAAAAAAAGGCCATGGTGGCAAAGTAAATAAATTATAGCAAGTAAAACACTGGAATGGTAGAATTATAATTTGAAGAAAGTTCAAAGTTAAAATATAAATAATATGGTGCAAAGGAGCAAAATAATAAATAAAATAAATAAATACAGTAGGGGAAGAGGTAGTAGTTTGGGCTACATTATAGATGGGCTATGTACAGGTGCAGTGATCTGGGAGCTGCTCTGATAGCTGGTGCTTAAAGCTAGTGAGGGAGATAAGTGTTTCCAGTTTCAGAGATTTTTGTAGTTCGTTCCAGTCATTGGCAGCAGAGAACTGGAAGGAGAGACGACCAAAGGAGGAGTTGGCTTTAGGGGTGACCAGAGAGATATACCTGCTGGAGCGCGTGCTACAGGTGGGTGCTGCTATGGTGACCAGTGAGCGGAGATAAGGGGGGACTTTACCTAGCAGGGTCTTGTAGATGACCTGGAGCCAATGTGTTTGGCGACGCTTATGAAGCGAAGGCCAGCCAACGAGAGCGTACAGGTCGCAGTGGTGGGTAGTATATGGGGCTTTGGTGACAAAACAGATGGCACTGTGATAGACTGCATCCAGCTTGTGTAAAACACAGGTGACACATTCCATTCATATAGTCATGGTTTGGTAATAATCACGTGATACATAGGACAATGCATGGGTGAAAAGTAAGGAAGGAAAAATGTATATCACTATGCAATACCTCCATATAGATTTATGCCATAACATCTGCATGCAATACAAACTATATGTATCTCTGTTTTACTGTGTAAGCTACCATGCCGCTAAATAAGCATGAAAATACCAAGTTCAACTGCAACTACAGTATCCGTCATCACGCGCTTTTCTGGTGTATCATGCCATGGGGGTGCTATGACGTTTTTTAAAGCTAGGTCAGCAGTGTTTCTGAATGATACAACAAATGTTTTAACTTACAATGACATCATCCTAAATGTCACATGAAAGATGCAGCCAGCTAGTTAGAACCACAAATAAGTACGATTTATCTGCGAATAACTGTCTCGTAGCATGATATAAAAGCCAACTAGAATTTTGCTAACAAACAAGCTACGACTGGCAGGGTCTCGAGCGCTCCTTCATAACATCAGTTGGTTAAGGGGGGGCCTGATCGATTTTGATGCAACTCCACCATTTGGCATGGTGAATTTCACAAAGCGATTTCTTATTATATGCATAACGGACCTGTCAAACTTGTCTATAAATGCATCATATGCTGAATATGTGCAACATCATTATGGTGAAAATTATTTAAAGCATAATGCATGGAGAGATGAGCAACCTGTATTCAGTTAACATTCCCAACGGTAGTTACGATAGTGTGTAAAATATAACCTCGTCACACCGCGGCGTGCACCAGCGACATACTTTACCTTTGCAATCCCTATTCCACCCCGGTCATACCGAATCATCCTTTTCTTGAGTAGAAACGGAGAGTTTTTACTAAAATATATTTGACATTCTCCCCATGTTTTTTTGTCCCGTTCCTGTGGGTCGTCATTAGTTAACACATGCATAAAGTAATAAACCCCGCCTATTTCTACAATTTCGATTAGATTTTTTTAAAACCTACCCGTAACCACACTGCTAACCTTATGACTAACCCTAACGTTAAATTAAGACCAACAGTTATTTTTTGTTTTCATGATATTAACGACTTTGTGGCTGTTTTGTCTAGTGGGGGGAAAATCCTGTACCAGTGACGTTAACATCCGGTTTCTTGATCGCCCGCCGTCGTAAGGAGCGAGAGAAGAAGCAAAGAGGCTGGATTTGACATTATTATTAAAATGTTTCATCAAGTACAATAAAACAATATACATTAAAAGCCAAAACTATGACATTGGATTGGGAATAGTCAGAGTGCAATGTTTTAGATTTGAAGTCAAACAAGATCATATGACATATTTCTTGCAACAAAGGATTTTTGACCTATATAATAAATGTATTATTAAACAGATTCTTTCATCCGTGTCCTCATTTAATCCATCATAACACACACACATACAGTGCTTCATTGAAAACCCCCATGCATTTGGTAAGAGAGAAATATCTTCTGGTCATGGCTAACATTGGATTGTGGCTAGAAAATCTAGTTTATTTTATTTGAAAGGTCAAAAAGCCAGAAAGTCGATCACATCTTTAAAAGATTGGGAACTTCTTGATTACAGCATCGATAATAAATTTGTGGTAAAAAAAAAGTGTAAAAGCCTCATACCAATATCACCATCTACTGGTTGTATACAGCATGCCAACGTTGACATCATTAACATGGTAAATCTGCTCTTCCAGTGTTTTTTTTCTGATAGGAACATGCTTATGTCTCAATTCTCCACCCTTTTCCCTGAAATTTGCTTGTACCCACATGGATTAAAAATGATAGGATTGGTGTAATAGCCACATGCTTACGCCAATCCTATGCTGTTAAATCTATGTGGGGGAGAGGACAAGTGCACACTTCAAGAAAAAGTGTGGAGAATTAGGACACACACTTTGATTGTCAGTCCTTTCCACCCAAACTGTAGTAGAAGCTAGTGTCTCTGCGATGTTGCTGCACAGGCATGTTTCTCTGTGTGTCCCTGAGCTTCTCCAAGTCAATCTCCAGCAGAGCCATGCCTGTGTTCTCTCCTCCACAGTCCCCCATCACCACCCCCCAGGGGTCCACAGCCAGGGCGTGGCCGTACGACGAACGCTTCTCATGGTGACTGCCCACTTGGGCTGCGGCAAGGACAAAGCACTGGGTCTCAATGGCCCTGGCGCGAAGCAACACCTGCGGTTAGAAGAGCAGCGTGTTTTATATTGGTCCACATTCTTCAATACTGGTCCTGAAGAGTAGGATCCACAGGGGTTCTAGCCCAGTACTAAGGCACCTGAATCAACTAATGAAGTTTATGATTTGAATCAGCTGTGTAAGTATTGGACTGGAACAAAAGCCTGCATACCCTGTGGGTCCCCAGGACCATGTTCGAACAACACTGTTATAACTTGTATTAAAACATAGAAATAGCAGTGCTAGAAATAGTAGCTAGTAGAAATTATAGTACAAGACAGAGGAAGATGTGTGTTTCTGCAAAAATCTATCCCACCTCCCAATGGGCAGCTCCTGTGGCCACAGTGAACGCTGACGGGTAGGTCAGAATCTCCGCCCCCTGTCGCATCAAAGCCAAAGACAGCTCAGGGAACCTCAGGTCATAACAGATACCCAGTCCCACCTGGAACACAATACAGTGACAGAATACTGGGGTGGTAGATCTAAGAATCTGGTGTACAAAGATGGAGATCAGTTGCAATAACAATTCAATGAGAGCAGGGTTGGTGGAATCATAGAATGACCTTGCCAATGGGAGTTTGGACTGGAGGAATGAGGCTGGATCCAGGTATGGTGAAGGCACTCTCTTTTAAGGACACACCTCTTCCTGGCAGCTCCACATCAAACAAATGGGACTTCCTGTATACGGACACTATATCACCTGTAGGGTTAAGTGAAAGTGTCAGCACTTCAGAGGTGTGTGTGTGTGTGTGTGTGTGTGTGTGTGTGTGTGTGTGTGTGTGTGTGTGTGTTCATACCCTTTTCATTTATGATGATGTGACTGTTGTAGATTCGCCTGTCCGTCTCCCAGTCATGCCCTCTCTCATGAAACCCTCCAAGAGAGAGCCACACGCTCAGCTTCCTAAGAAAGGACAGACGTGGATTAACTGCAAAAACACTAATCAATAACAGAACAAGATGAGATGAAGTCCCCCATTCAAGAATTATTATTAGACTAGGATGTAATAGAAATGAATAGAATAGACAACCACACTCAGTAGCTAGTAGTACTCACTTGGCGAGCAGTGTGTAGCGTGAGATAATGTCTCCTGTTAGCCTCTCAGACAGATTCAGGGTCTCCTCTCGACTAGAGCCGATGTAGTCAAACCCCTCAGGTAGGAAAACCATGCTGGCTCCACCCTCTTTTGCCGCCTGCACCAATCGCTTGCAGGCAGTGAAGTTGGCCTCCTTGTCAGGGGTTGCGGTCACCTGGCACACCGCTGCCACTGGATGAGGCGATGATGATGACATCCTGGAAAGAAAGACACTTGAGTTTAGATTAAGTTGGGGCGGCAGGTAGCCTAGTGGTTAGAGCATTGGGCCAGTAACCGAAAGGTTATTAGATCAAATCCCAGAGCTGACAAGGTAAAAATCTGTCATTCTGCCCCGGAACAAGGTAGTTAACCCACTGTTCCTAGGCCAACATTGTAAATAAGAGTTTGTTCTTAACTGACTTTCCTAGTTTAAAAAAAGTCAAGCATCTAAAGGGTTAGTGTAAGAGGTCAAAAATATGTGGCTAGTTATAATAGCTGAACATTACTAATTGACCAAGTCAGTGACACTAGTAGACCTTGACAGAAAAATAATTAAAGGCATTAAGTTTTCATTTTAGAATAACCAATTCACCCCTATTCCCCCCAAAAAACGGGCTATGGTAACAGACGCATGCATTGTAAACAACTTTCAGCTGTCAGTTAAAGGGTTGACTGGTGTCGTTACCTTTGATGCACCCCAATGCAGCTCGAGCCCCAAGACGAATCACAGTCCAGTAAATGTTTGACCTGAGTTCTTCTTAAACTGCACCTGAGCACGAACATTGGCTTGACGCAAGTGTCAAAACATATCCGACTGAGCAACACCAGATAAGCCTCTTCTTTGCTCGTGCTGTACTTTGGACTCTATTTTAATTTCAAGTTAATGCAAAATCCAGTCAGTAAAGTATCAAAACATCAACAATGTAACTACCTACTGCATGCGTTGTGTTTGCGGCGCCAAATTGCATGACAACGTGACAAGCTAGTAGAACATTCTTCATGTGTTGTTTTGATTACGGTTTTCCTAACAGGCAATCACATGAGACAGCTCAAGATGGTAAGCCTTGGGCCCTCAGCCCCCACCACTAGCGACACCCTTCCAAGATGGCAGCGAACAGTAGCAGCACGGTTAGCAAACCCAGCAACATTATCGGGGGGAAACAATCAGGGCCGTCGGCCGAGCAGGTATCCCCACTCTCCTTTAAATCCTTAATTGAAAGGATATTCATGTGTTGTTAGCAAATGCTGTTTAATAGTTGCGGACTTTGAGATACAAACCCGGACTTGCCAGTCACGCATCTGGCTAGCTAACGTTAGCAAGCTAGCTATCTAGCTCGCTCCTATCGTCTCCTTTACTAGTGTGTTCCTCAAAACTGTTATTTTATGATTTAGAGGCCAAGTCTGGTATCAGTCGTATTCACTATACCTCATTGAGTTTATAATCATTTTAGTTAACTGCAATCTGTTAGCCTGACTAGGTTTCTATCAGTATTCATTAACGTAAGATACTCAGGCGAATTGCAAGGAAGGGATTGGTTGTGCTGTCGAGCAGATGAGAAACTATGTCTGCCTGTCACCGTTCGTGCTATTAGCGTCGCTCTCCCTTGCCAACCAGTGGCATACAGAACCGCATTAGTAATACAGCCAGTTGGACAAATCACAAATAAACGACTATTGTATTTACTTGTAGCTAATCAATAAATGCTCTAATAATATTTCCTTTTCTAGGTAGGCCTATATAACGAGGCTTTTTGCAACTTTGTTCAATCTAATGTAAGTTCAGAAATCTGTGTGTATTGTGGCTGCCCTGAGTTGGTAGAGCATGGCGCTTGCAACGCTAAGATCATGGGTTCGACTCCCACTAGGGACCCGGATACGAATATGTATGTATGCATGCACTACTGTAAGAGAGCTTTGACACTGACTAAAGTTGTTGCCCACGCAGACCTTCCCGCAGGTCACTAGATTTTTCAGTCACTTTGTATAAAAGGATTTGCTAAAGGGCATATATTATAATGAGAGAATGTTTTAATGTGATGTATTTGGTGTGTTCAAAAGGTTGTGGCTGCATTCCAGAGGATGCGCTCAGAACAGCGCAGCATGGCCTCCAAGGCTGCAGAGCTGGAGATGGAGATCAACGAGCACAGGTAACTACAGTACTAGTTACCGTTCCTATTTCACTCACTGTTCACTTCTGTGGACTTAACTATGGACTTGGCCACAGAGAGGAATAATCTTTGATCGCTCTGTAAGGTGTTAGAGATGAGAGATTTGGACACTGGGGGGGGGTGAATCAAGTCTTCCCTGGATTCCTCATTTCCTCTCTCCTTGCCCCCCTCTCAAAATGCATTGGAGGAAAAGGTCCGAAGGGAGGCGCCTCATGTCTTAACTTTTATATACAATGCTCAAAAAAATAAAGGGAACACTTAAACAACACATCCTAGATCTGAATGAAAGAAATAATCTTATTAAATACTTTTTTCTTTACATAGTTGAATGTGCTGACAACAAAATCACACAAAAATAATCAATGGAAATCCAATTTATCAACCCATGGAGGTCTGGATTTGGAGTCACACTCAAAATTAAAGTGGAAAACCACACTACAGGCTGATCCAACTTTGATGTAATGTCCTTAAAACAAGTCAAAATGAGGCTCAGTAGTGTGTGTGGCCTCCACGTGCCTGTATGACCTCCCTACTACGCCTGGGCATGCTCCTGATGAGGTGGCGGATGGTCTCCTGAGGGATCTCCTCCCAGACCTAGACTAAAGCATCCGCCTACTCCTGGACATTCTGTGGTGCAACGTAGCGTAGCGTTGGTGGATGGAGCGAGACATGATGTCCCAGATGTGCTCAATTGGATTCAGGTCTGGGGAACGGGCGGGCCAGTCCATAGCATCAATGCCTTCCTCTTGCAGGAACTGCTGACACACTCCAGCCACATGAGGTCTAACATTGTCTTGCATTAGGAGGAACCCAGGGCCAACTGCACCAGCATATGGTCTCACAAGGGGTCTGAGGATCTCATATCGGTACCTAATGGCAGTCAGGCTACCTCTGGCGAGCACATGGAGGGCTGTGCGGCCCCCCAAAGAAATGCCACCCCACACCATGACTGACCCACCGCCAAACCGGTCATGCTGGAGGATGTTGCAGGCAGCAGAACGTTCTCCACGGCGTCTCCAGACTCTGTCACGTCTGTCACATGTGCTCAGTGTGAACCTGCTTTCATCTGTGAAGAGCACAGGGCGCCAGTGCCGAATTTGCCAATCTTGGTGTTCTCTGGCAAATGCCAAACGTCCTGCACGGTGTTGGGCTGTAAGCACAACCCCCCACCTGTGGACGTCGGGCCCTCATACCACCCTCATGGAGTCTGTTTCTGACCGTTTGAGCAGACACATGCACATTTGTGGCCTGCTGGAGGTCATTTTGCAGGGCTCTGGCAGTGCTTCTCCTGCTCCTCCTTGCACAAAGGCGTAGGTAGCGGTCCTGCTGCTGGGTTGTTGCCCTCCTACGGCCTCCTCCACATCTCCTGATGTACTGGCCTGTCTCCTGGTAGCGCCTCCATGCTCTGGACACTACGCTGACAGACACAGCAAACCTTCTTGCCATAGCTCGCATTGATGTGCCATCCTGGATGAGCTGCACTACCTGAGCCACTTGTGTGGGTTGTAGACTCCGTCTCATGCTACCACTAGAGTGAAAGCACCGCCAGCATTCAAAAGTGACCAAAACATCAGCCAGGAAGCATAGGAACTGAGATGTCTTGCTTATTGCCTATAATTTCCACCTGTTGTCTATTCCATTTGCACAACAGCATGTGAAATTTGTCAATCAGTGTTGCTTCCTAAGTGGACAGTTTGATTTCACAGAAGTGTGATTGACTTGGAGTTACATTGTGTTGTTTAAGTGTTCCCTTTAATTTTTTTGAGCAGTATATTTTTTTTATATTCACCCTTATTACATTCCTCTCACAACTTCCCTCTTTTTTTCTCAGCCTAGTCATCGAGACCCTAAAAGACGTGGATCCAACCAGGAAGTGCTTCCGACTGGTTGGTGGGGTGCTCGTGGAGAGGACGGTTAAGGAAGTCTTACCAGCTCTGGGAAGCAATAAAGAACAGGTAAGCTTTTGTTTCCTTGCTCTTTGGGGTATAATCCGGGGTTGCTGTAAAGCACTTTGTAATGACTGCTGTTGTAAAAAGGGCTGTCTAAAATAAGATTGCTTGATGAGAAGATACCATTAATATATCAACTGTCAATATGTACATGATGTGGTGGCCATGAGCATAGTCTGACTGGGAAAGAAAACCTCTAACCTTCTGGTTCCAAAGTACTCCAGCCACACACATACAGTCGCATAATGTTCCCAAGAGGGCAAACTCGCTTGGAAGTGTTTTTAATAAAGAAAAAGCACTAGAGCAACTGTCGGCTGAGTGTACTTAAAAACAGTAGGTGGCCGTCCTATCGCCTCCGACAAAAATGCTGGCCATTACTTTATTTTAATTTCCTGACAATTCTACATGTTAAATCACTACCGTTCGTCGACACCCTGCACATAATCAACTGCACGCGATCAACGTTAATTATGGTGCGTCTTCCCTTTTAACATAATTACCAAGGCTATAGGTTGTTGCAATACTATCTTGTAAAACTAAATCACTGCTGATGATGCTTCATGATAATCATTCTGCTGTCCCCTCTCTTTTCCTTACAGATATCAAAGATTGTAGAGTCCCTCAACACACAGATGCAGACAAAAGGCCGGGAGCTCACGGAGTATCGGGAAAAATATAATATCCGATTGGTGGGAGAAGGAGAGGAAGGACAGGGAAAATCGGCAGCTACCTCCAATGGGGGCGGGTCTAAAGGCGGCGCCGGCGTTCTAGTTTCGTAGCTTTGTGTGTAGAGACTTTAGTACGATAGGAAATTGTGCGGAATGCCATCGAGCATTGAGTCAGCACAGATCCTGGAAGGCACTTCAAAGGCAGAGTTTGACGTGTGTCTTGTATGAAATAAATTATATAATAAACCAATGTCACAAGGGCCAGATTATCCAGAACATTCAATTCAGATCAAAGTGATCCCTTTTCACCTATAGTTCAACAAAACTTAAACCAACATTTCACTTACACTCTGGTTGACTTACAAGCCTTTCGCCTTTTACTCGAGACAGTGTTTCATCAAAATCTTATGGGATGATGGTTGTAAAAGACATGCCTTCTTGATGACCATATATTGATTTGAAGTTTATTTATACTCTATTGTCAGTCATATTTCAATGTATATTATGATCCTGTTGTTGGAGGCTCTGTTTTTGAGAGGTTTGTCTCTGGCATGCTGTAAAATAATGCTTGCAAAAGGAATGACAATCTGATTGGGAAAACACTATTCATAACAACGCACTGTATCATTTCAATCATTCTTGAAGGTGCACTGTGAAGAAAACGCTCCGCCATTTCCTCATTGCTAAAATTCGAGTAGTTCTCCTAATTTCAGTTTGTGACAAAACAAGCAAGTGTAGTGTAGAAAGTCATTGTACCATCTAAACCGCTGTGAAATATATTTTTCCATAACCAAAATATTGTATTTCCAGCTGTTGGAAGCTGGTGTACAAAACCTACATTAAATGACACAAAAAATGAAACTTAAGATCAGGGAGCATAGAAATTACTGCTTCTTAGACTTGCGTTCAATGATAATGACAGATCTATAACTCGCATTTCTATGTGTATTTGAAGAAAAAAACACTGCCCAGAGTATCTGGATAATGTAAAATCAGCCTCCCAAACGGCAGCCTGTTCCCTATATAGCGCACTACTTTTGCTGAGGGTGCCATTTCAGACATGCCCAGTCTCTGACAGCTAATGTATTGGTATAGTCTTAAGTGCCCCCAAAGTATCTGAAGCACACAGCCCTAGACTACATTATCTATCACCATGTAGTTGTGTGGAGAAAATTAGTTTTTTTGTGAATGTTTGAATAAAAATAAATAAATGTAAACATGGTTTCTGATGTCTGCTGCTTTTTGCCTGTCTATGCATAATATTTAGATATACATATTATACAATCACTTTGCTGGTGGTCACTGTTTCAAGCGTCTTTAGCAAGCCGCCAGCAGTCTCGTTCTACTGTGGGGACCCGTTCATGGGCCAATACCTGAAAGACCACATGAAACAAACCTGGACAACATCTGCTGATACACTGGTCTTAGAACAGAGGACCTACCAGCTGTCATGAACAGAGAGCTATGGCATGCCATCTCCCGGCGCAAGTAAACTATACACTACCAGTACCTGTTAGAAGGGTGCGTTAACGAGGTTCATACAGTACCCATACAAATAAGGGTAGGTGATGGAACTGTACACAGGAACATGAACATGCTCTTGATACTGTGTAAATAATCGATCACTCATATACATCTATCACAATTTAGTTAAGTGAACAGCGTGGCTTTACTTATTCGCAACATACGTTTTAATGTAACGTTAGAACAGTTTCATAGGAGGCAAAGGCACTGGTGGTTTTGACCAAGATCGTCTTCATTTCTACACACACTGATAAGGATTATTTGGCAAATAGAGTTCATTCAAGTACTGTTCGTGAGATAGGAAAATAATTGCCGACGAGGATGGGATTCGAACCCACGCGTGCAGAGCACAATGGATTAGCAGTCCATCGCCTTAACCACTCGGCCACCTCGTCCCTACGTTTTTAGAAGAAGCAAAAATCCAATTTATCTCAAATCCACGATAAACCAGTGTTTTTTTATTTGATACAGTTTTCTATATTGGCTTATCATATTCAAGATACCATTTTCATAAAAGTGCTAGCTAGCCGCACAGCATATTTGAACGTCCAGCTGTTTGCTACGAACACAATAAACGCTCCATTATGTCAAATTTTACATACCCTTCTATTCTAGGGTTTGTGTTAATATGAAAAGCGCATAGACATGCGCCACAACATCACAGGTGTTGCTCCAAATGCCGGAGGATTTGAGCAGGCTTCGAGTCTGAGCTTGAGGCTAGCGATCAATCTTTGATAAAAAATAAAAAAAAATTACCCTGCACGGCTGTGCTGAGATTGGGCCAGAGATGGTAGGAGACACTGATGGATACGAAAGTGAAGCATAGTGATACGAATGAAGGAGGGAGTAAGACAAATAAATCGGGATAGAAAGGGGGGAGGGGTTTGAAGGGGAGCGTAAGGTCTATGGAGGCAGAAAAGGAAGTTTGAGGATAGCGACATAGTTTCCAACGCTAGCGGCAGATCGGAGGTAGAAAGTGCCGAGGAAGGGCAAGATAAGTCGCGAGGGGAGCATGGAGGTGAAGACCATAAAGTGGTTCTGAAGTTTAGGGAGGAAGGAGGAGTTGGGGCGATGAATCCGATAAGGTTGACGGCTGTGATAAAATAGTTGATTGGGAAAGTTGTCAATGCTAAAGTGTTAAGAGATGGGACCTTGTTGGTATTCTGTAAGGACATGGCGCAGATGGAACACGCTCTCAGAGTGACGCAAATAGGGAAGTGTAAAGTGGTGTCTAGCAGCTGGACTGATCAAACAGGAAAGCGGTGGATTAAAGGGGTGATAACAGGAGTGAGTGTTAGCACTAAAGAGGTACAATTTGAGAGGAGGCGTTCTAGTGTGTTCAAAGATTGCAAGCAACAAGTGGTGGAGTTAGGGTAGATTCGGTTACTGTCTATTCTGTTACACTTCAAGGACCGGGTACTGCCAAATAAAGTAACCATAGGATATATGAGTTATTATGTAAGGACTTATGTACCAAAGCCTTTAAGATGTTATAAATGCCAGAAGTTTGGGCGTGTGGCAACAGTCTGTAAAGAGAAAAAGAGGTGTGCCAGGTGTGGAGGGGAGCATAAGTATGGGAAGTGTGGGGATGGTGTACAAACAAAGTGCTGCAGCTGTGGTGGTGTTCATAGTGGATGTGAGGCAATGAAGCAGGCAGTGTAGGTGCAACAAGTGAGAGTGGAGAGAAGGGTGTCATATGCAGAGGCAGTGAGGGTGGTCAAGGGAGATACAGGTTCAAGGGCGAGATGGGTAGGAGCATCTAGACCGGGGATTATGGGGCAGGTGGGCGGCAATATGGTATACATAGATATTTTTGTAAAAAAAATCTCTGCAATTTCGTGGTATCCAATTGGTAGTTACAGTCTTGTCTCGTCGCTGCAACTCCCGTACGGACTCAGGAGAGGCGAAGGTCGAGACCTCTGAGTCCTCCGAAACACAACCCAACCAAGCCGCACTGCTTCTTGACACAATGCCCGCTTCACCCAGAAGTCAGCCACACCAATGTGTCCAAGGAAACACCGTACACCTGGCGACCGTCTCAGCGTGCATGTGCCCGGCCCGGCCCGCCACGCCACAGAAGTCACTAGAGCGGCCAAACCCTCCCCTAACCCGAACGACGCTGGGCCAATTGTGCGCTGCCCCATGGGCCGGCTGAGACACAGTGGGATCAGTTTCAGGAGCTGAGTGAGCAGGTGATGGCTCGGGTGGATATGCGAGGGGATGTGGATAGTATGAATATCCGGGTGAGAACAGCGTGAGTGGGGGAAGCTACTGAGGCTATACCTAAGAGTTCAGGGAGGAGGAGGAGGAAAGCTGTCCCATGGTGGACAGAAGAGTGTGGATATGGTGAGGAGTAGGAACGGCTTTCAGAGTACTGAAAAGGATGCATAACTTCCAACATGTGATTCAGTATTATCAGGCCCTGGTGAGAACTATCCGTCAGGCAAAGAGGTCCTGTTGGCGTTGGTTCTGTGACACCATTGGAAGGGTGACACCTCTGGGAGATGATTAAGATGATGAGTGGGATTACCCAGTGTTGACGAGTGGGAAGAATGTGGCAGTAACAGATGAGAAGGCAGAGATTATAGCCAAATGATTTGTCCAAGTGCATAGCTTGGCAAATTTGTCAGAGGAGGGGCAGAGGGAGAACGAGAGAGGAGCATCCTGGAGCGCTGGCTAGGAGGGAGGAAGTTAATGATGCATTGAATGCACCATTTACCATGGCAGAGGTGAAAAGGGCAATGGGTAAGGCTGGGTTAACTTCACCTGGGAAAGATGAGGTGTGCTATGTTATGTTGGCCCATCTTAGTGATGAGACACTGGATAAGGTATTGGTGTTGTACAACAGAGTGTGGGAGGAGGGGAAACTACCAGGCAGCTGGAAGGAGGCAGTAGTGGTACCAATCCGGAAGCCAGGGAAGGACCCAACAAGGCCAACAAGCTATCGGCCAACAGCTTTAACATCACATGTATGCAAGATTATGGAACGTATGATTATGGAGAGGCTAACTTACTTCCTGGAGAGCAGGGGGCTAGTATCGCCACATCAGAGTGGGTTCAGGAATGGTAGGGGAGCTATGGACCCAGTGTTCTGCTTAGAAGCAGAGGTCAGGAAGGCTCAGGTGAACAAGGAGACTGTTGTAGCTGTTGTTTTTGATGTGGAGAAAGCTTTTATTGTGGAAGAAGGGGTTGTTAATCAAGCTTGATATTATTGGGGTAGGAGGAAGAACGTACAACTGGATAAAGGATTTCCTGTTTGGAAGGTCTATCCAGGTGAGGGTGGGGAAGTCTCTATCAGGCTACCTGGTGGATAACGGTACACCACAGGGGAGTGTGATTAGTCCTCTGTTCTCAATACTGATCAATGATGTTTACTCTCAGGTACAGCCAGATATTGGGAGGTCGTTATTTGCAGATGATGGGGCCTTATGGAAGAGAGGAGGAGATGTGCCATACATAGTCAGGAAGGTACAGGAAGCAATTGATGAGGTAGAGCAGTGGGCATTAATGTGGGAATTCCGGTTCCCTGTAGAAAACTCAGACAGTGTTCTTTACCAGAAGGAAGGTGGGAGATGAGGTATGCTTGAGGTTATATGGGAAAAACTTGGAGAGGGTGGGGTTCTTCAGCTTCCTTGGGGTGTACTTTGACACTAGACTGACCTGGGCAGAACACATTGAGTGTTGGGAAAGTGTAAGAAGGTGCTAAAATGTGATGCGCTGTCTGACAGGGAAGGAGTGAGGGGCTGGGCATTCCTCATTGAGGACCATGTATGTTGCATTGATCCAATCTGTAATAGACTATGGCAGTATTGCGTATGGTTGGGCAGCCCGGACCTCATTGGAAAGGCTAGATGTCATACAGGGGCAAGGACTCAGAATATGTAGTGGGGCGTTTCGGACATCTCCAGTGGCTGCACTACAGGTGGAGATGGGGGATATGCCATTGCAGATTAGGAGACAGCAGCTGCCTTTTTGTTTTTCACCATTAACCAGGTAGGCCAGTTGAGAACAAGTTCTCATTTACAACTGCGACCTGGCTAAGATAAAGCAAAGCAGTGCGACACAAACAACAACACAGAGTTACACATGGAATAAACAAACATACAGTCAATAACACAATAGAGAAAAAGTATATATACAGTGTGTGCAAATGAGGTAAGAGAAGGGAGGTAAGGCAATAAATAGGCCATAGTGGCAAAATAATTACAATTTAGCAATTAAACACTGGAGTGATAGATGTGCAGAAGATGAATCTGCAAGTAGAGATACTGGGGTGCAAAGGAGAAAGAAAAAAAACCCAGATAGATGGGCTATTTACAGATGGGCTATGTACAGGTGCAGTAATCTGTGGGCTGCTCTGACAGCTGGTGTTTAAAGTTAGTGAGGGAGATATGAGTCTCCAGCTTCAGTGATTTTTGCAATTCGTTCCAGTCATTGGCAGCAGAGAACTGGAAGGAAAAGCGGCCAAAGGAGGAATTGGAATTGGCGATGACGGAACACAAGCTTTGGGTGGGTGTGTAATACCCAGGTGAAGGAGATGGGACTGTATGCAAGGGAGTTTAGTCCAACGGTAGCTATTCCTGTAAATCCACCATGGCTACTCCCACCTCCAGTAGTTGATCTAGAAGTGTTGGAGAGACTACAGATACTAAGGGAAGGCATTTATTTCAAGTACAGAGGAAAGTCGGGGAGGACGGCAGGAAGGGACAGAAGAGAGGAGGCTATTTTTACAAGATTAAGGGTGGGACACAGCTAGTTTAATAAGAACTTAAATGTGATAGGAAGCATCCAACAGGAAAATGTGATTATTGCCAGGAAACGGATACCTTGGAGCATGTATTGCTACAGTGTGGGCAGTATCAGAGGGAAGGAGAGAGGCTGAGATCTAGTATGATGGAGAAGGGGATACAGGAAATTAGTTTAGAGTATATTGAGTAGAACGTCATTAGATATAGTCACACATATTTTATATTTCTAAGAGCAACGGGGCTGGCATGTAGGATTTCGTTTCTCCCTGTCCCACACTCCAGTACAGTAGGTGTCGGTAATGTACCACAAAGTTGGGTGCCAACCGCTGATAAACCCCACCGAAGAAGAATAACACGTCCTAACGTCTTGTTGATGTTGCTGAAACGCTATGAGATTGACAGAACCGCAAAGCATCAGATATGAAGGAGGCACGTACAGTGATTTCACGATCTAAAATCGAACCCTGTGGCAGCACTGCGTGGTGTCAACGACACGAGATAGTCGAGCTCCCCCACGTACCCAAATCGCCAAATTAGCTAGCTAGCGCCGTGTAGCTAGCTAACCAACTAGCATTGGTAGATTTGATACCTTCCTGGGGCATATTGCTCAAGTATTTTTGACTTGCTGCATGTGGTGTACATGTAATGGTCGGGAATGCATTTATCTAAGAAATGTTCGGCGTTCAAAGTGGTGCTCGGCGCTCTGGTGCTTGTGGCACTCTTACAAATGATCTACCTCTCCTTCCTATCGAAACTGCACGGTAAGCAGCAGCGCTACCGATACTCAGAGCTCTTCGGGAGCTCTGGCAAGAAAAATGTCAACCCGGAGAAAAACTCACGGAAAGAGCGTCTCAGGTACTCTCTGTCCACAGGGGGTATCTTTGATCCCAGTGGACAATACCGCGTGTACAAGAACTTGATCAAAAGCGATTTCTCTACCAATCAGAAACCAGGAGCGGATGCCAGCTCTCACTTCTTGGCCTTAGCAACGCACACATCCATCAACAACTTGCACCACCTGAATTCTTTGGTGGAAAGGTGGCAAAACCCTCTCTCTGTGGCCATATTCGCTCATGGCCAAGATGTCAAGTTTGCCACAGCCCTGGTCTACGCCCTCACCATCTTCTGCCCTCAGATCCAGGCCTTGGTGGACTTTCACTTGGTGTGCCACTCTGGGCAGATGGCCAGTTTCCCAGAGCAGGACCGGGAGCATTTCACCGGGCTTGAGGACTGTGCTGCTGTGTTCGCCAGGCTCGAGACGCACCGAGACAAATACCAGAACTACGCCATCGGTGGAAACGGAAACGTCTCCTATCCGAATAATCTCCTTCGGAACGTTGCCCGCGGCGGCACGGAAGCCAACTACATCCTGGTCATTGACATCGACATGGCGCCCAGTGCTGACCTCCACCAGCAGTTCCTGGCGCTGGTCATGAGACGTGAACCCGCCACGGACGAGGTCTTCGTGCTGCCCGCCTTCGAGATCCGACACGTACGCAAGATGCCCGCCACCAAGTCGGAGCTGGTGCAGCTGTACCAGGTGGGCGAGGTGAGGCCCTTCTACGAGGAGCTATGCCCGCGGTGCCAGGCCCCCACAAACTACTCTCAGTGGGTGAACAGACACAGCCAGGGTTTGGGGCCCCTGGACGTGGCCTATACATTATCCTGGGTGGACCCCTGGGAGCCCTTCTACATTGGGCACCGCACCGTGCCCTTGTACGACGAGAACTTCAGGCAGTACGGCTTCAACCGCATCAGCCAGGTATGTATTGTATGTGTACGGGTAAGCGGGTACTCTTAGATAGCAGTGGAGATGCGGCGGGGGGGGGGGGGGGGGGGGGGGGGGGGGGGGGGGGGGGGTGTGTGTGTGTGTGTGTGTGGTGTGTGTGTGTGTGTGTGGTGTGTGTGTGGGTGTGTGTGGTGTGTGTGTGTGTGTGTGGTTGCACACAGTTAGGGCTTCATTACATCAACTGACACCATACACTGCAGTAAAATATATAGTGTCTTAGGAAAGTATTCAGACCACTTTACTTTTTTCACGTTTTGTTATGTTACAGCCTTATTCTAAAATATATTTTAAAAATCCTCAGCAATCTACACACAATACCCCATAATGATGAAGCGAAAACAGGTTTTTAGACATTTTTGTAAATTTATTAAAAATAAAAACAGAAATACCTTATTTACATAAGTATTCAGACCCTTTGCTAGGAGACTCGAATTTGAGGTCAGGTGCATCCTGTTTCCATTGGTCATCCTTGAGATGTTCCTACAACTTGATTGGAGTCTACCTGTGGTCAATTCAATTGATTGGACATGATTTGGAAAGACACAACCTGTCTATATAAGGTCCCACAGTTGACAGTGCATGTTAGAACAAAATCCAAGCCATGAGGTCGAAGGAATTTTCTGTAGAGCTCAGACAGGATTGTGTTGAGGCACAGATCTGGGGAAGGGTACCAAAACATTTTGGCAGCGTTGAAGGTCCCCTAAAACACAGTGGCCTCCATTTTTAAATGGACGAAGTTTGGAACCACCAAGACTCTTCCTAGAGTTAGCTGCCTGGCCAAACTGAGAAAATGGGGGGAGAAGGGCCTTGGTCAGGGAGGTGACCAAGAACCCGATGATCACTCTGACACATAGCTCCAGAGTCCCTCTGTGGAGATGGGAGAACCTTCCAGAAGGACAACCATCTCTGCAGCACTCCACCAATCAGGCCATTATGGTAGAGTGGTCAGACGGAAGCCACTCCTCAATAAAAGACCCCCCACATCCCATTTTGAGTTTGTCAAAAGGCACCTAAAGACTCTCTGACCATGAGAAACGAGATTCTCTGGTCTGATGAAACCAAGATGGAACTCTTTGGCCTGAATGCCAAGCGTAATGTCTGGAGGAAACCTGGCACCATCCCTATGGTGAAGCATGCTGGTGGCAGCATCAAGCTGTGGGGATGTTTTTCATCGGCAGGGACTGTGAGACTAGTCAGGATCGAGGGAAAGATGAATGGAGCAAAGTACAGAGATCCTTAATGAAAACCTGCTCCAAAGCGCTCAGGACCTCAGACTGGGGCGAAGGTTCACCTTCCCACAGGACAATGACTCTAAGCACACAGCCAAGACAACGCAGGAGTGGCTTCGGGACAAGTCTCTGAATGTCCTTGAGTGACTCAGCCAGAGCCTGGACTTGAACCCGATCGAACATCTCTGGAGAGACCTGAAAATAGCTGTGCAGCAATGCTTCCCATCCAACCTGACAGAGCTTGAGAGGATCTGCAGAGAAGAATGGGAGAAACTCCCCAAATACAGGTGTGCCAAGCTTGTAGCATCATACTCAAGAAGACTCGAGGCTGTAATCACTGCCAAAGGTGCTTCAACAAAATCCTGAGTAAAGGGTCTGAATACTTATGTAAATGTGATATTTCAGTTTTTATTGAAAAAAGGTTTTTGTTTAGTCAATTATGGTGTATTGTGTGTAGATTGATGAGGGGAAAGAAACTAAAACATTTTAGAATAACAAAATGTGAAAAAAGTCAAGGGGTCTGAATACTTTGAAGGCACCTTACATTATACTAAAATAATATAAATACTTTATTCAGCTAAAAGTTATCACCATTTCATGTTGTCCTCCTTACCTCTTCTCCCCCTCTCTTCCGCCTCTTCTCCCCCTTCTCCCCTCCCCTCCCCAGGCCTGTGAGCTCCATGTGGCAGGCTACAGATTCTCCGTGCTGAACTCTGCCTTCGTGGTGCACAAAGGGTTCAAAGTTCAGGGCGAGTTCCACAGCAGGAAGGACGAGGAGAACCGAAGGAACCGCCTGCTCTTCCGCAGCTTCAAGGAGGGCCTGAAGACCAAGTACCCCTCCTCCCCTCGACGCTGCTGAGGAGACCAGGTGAGAACACTGGTGCCTGATTGACACTATACGGTAAATCTATGGGTTGGCCTGGTTACGCAGCCACCGAGTTGCTGGAATCGTGCTAGGGAGCATATCCAAGCCAGCATTAGTATGGTCTGGCCCTATAGTGTGATTCAGCATTGGATCACTTCTCCCCTGAGTATGCCGCTAGGGGTTGATTTGGAGTTCAGCGGTCCTGTAAGTTCACAAGACTTCTGTCCAGCAAGAAATCAACAAATTACTCACTACACTACAACATGAACCAGTCTGGTCCCTCAATTTCTGCACATTTTCCTGTCTTTCAACCCCTGGAGAGACACCTGACTACTGGGGTTTCTTCATCATCGTTACCTATGTATTTACAGTGAGGGTGATCCTATCATTTCCAGTGTTTTCCAGTGCCCTCTGACCTTCATTCAGCCCAAGGAGAACAAAACATTGAAACTTTTTACTTACAGAACAGTTGTGACACAGAATATTTTGTAAATATGACCTTGTTAGGGACACTACCATGGAGAGATGCAGTCTATGTAGCGGGAAAGAGTGATGATTGGTCTGGGTCTACCACTGTTATGATACCAGTGTGTTAACTGGAAAAAGTTAGTTCTTTAATACCTGCAGGTTTAAAGATGAATGTTTAGAGAGACTGTAAAAGCAATGGATAATATACATTTTATTCACTACTACTGACATAGATACTCTATTTAATTGAGATGCTCACTTATTTATAAAGGATTAGATTTTTATGGTTTGTGAATATTTGAAGTGTAACGAGTTTCGTGAACACTGATGTTGTTTTCTTAAAGGTGATCAGCTGTTCAGGTCACGTACAGTATGTAGGCCCTAGTGTCCGTCCCAAATGGCACCCTGTTCCCTATAGACTACTAATAGAACAATAGGGTGCCAATCGGGACTTACCCATAGTCTGCATCCTGGATATTTTGCGTTGTGAAAATATGGTACAGTATTACTATTTTCTGCTAGATGGGGACTGACTTGTTAGACCTGTGAAGAACGTACTGTAGCACAGAGAAGCTCCGTACTCCAACCACTAATAAATGTTGTTTTTAGTTATTTGGGAGTACATTTTTAATTATATTTTGAAAGTTTACATATTAGTGAGATTTTTCAAGTGTAATGTTTTCTCCCTGACCTGAGAATGGCTCAAGTTGTCCGAAAGTAAATGTCAATGGTTTGTTTGGATTCCTATTAAAATGCAACGAAAACTTTAACTGCATTCTTAAATTGCTTTTCATTAAATGTCCTATTTGGGGTGGAAGTTAATTGGCAGACTGAACTATGTTACTACATTATTTAAAATAATCCAAATATTTTTTGACCATTTCAATTTGCTGTGTAGAATGTTTTTATAGCGTGTAGTAACAACACAAACCAGCAGAAGGCAGTGGAGTAAAGGTTCTCATGATTTATCATGAAGGACTGCAGTTCTTGTTCAGTTGATTCTAAATCAAGTTCCTGAGTACATCAATCCAGTAGATTTTCATGCTAACCATTTACTTCTTAGATGATTGGGAAGGAGATCTACATATTTATCTCTACATTTCCCTTATATTTCTGTGAAAGTGGTTGGGTATCAGGTTCAGGGTGAATTCAGCTGTCAATTTAAAGGCCCAGTGCAATCAATTCTGTTTTTCTGGTGTTTTTCTATAATATGTGATTTGTTATTTCCTGATTGTTGCTGGATGAAAACACAATCTAGACAGGACCTTCTAATCAGCAGGTTTACATGGGTGGGAGGTTTGGCTTTCCATGGTGACATCGCTATGCGGTAAATTGGTTAATAGACCAATAACAGCTTGTTTTCAGTTTCCCCCCTCCCCACTGACTACCCCCAGACAGTCCAAGTAAAATTATTGCTTGAGAAATCGTTTTTAGTAAAAAAAAAAGCTAAATTTGTCCCTTTTAATGGAAATCTATTACAGTAAGGTAGTTAATTGTTGCCCAGAAATGATTTGATATTGATATAAAAACGGCTTCATCGGGCCTTTAAGAAGTTTAATGAGTTGAAGTAGGGTTAAAACCATATCTGATAGTGTATCAAATATTCCTGATACCTTGTATCTTTCTGCAAACTCTATCTCTAGTGTGGTGTTTACATCTCAGATAAGTGTTCAACTCCAGTCCTCCAGTACCCCCCAACAGCACACATTTTTGTTGAAGCTGGACAAACACACCTGATTCTTCTCATCGAGGGATTGGTGATTAGTTGACAAGTTGAATCAGGTGTGCTTGTCCAGGGCTAAAATTAAAATGGGTACTGACAGAGGATTGGATACCAAAACTACACATTAGGTATATTTCAATTTCTCTCCCGTTTCTTTATGAATTCCGTTGTCAATTCAGGAAGTGAAAAAGTCAACATGTATAAAACAACGGACAGTTATCCATTCATGAATTTGCAAGTGAACTTGTATCTTTCCATCCGAGCAAACCGTATCTGTAGTGTGGTGTTGTTCACAGCTTGTGAGGCCACAACATGTCTGAGTTTAAAAGATATCCCTAAACCGATGGGAGCTGACGCCAAAGGTGATTCGGCCTAACATCCAATTAAAGGCCCCTTTTTAGTAATCAGCATGACCTGTATTGAAGTAAACTCTACCGAGCCCTGTGATCTTGCCTAACGCCTGATAGGGGTATGTTGAATTAGATCTGTAAGGCAGAAACACATCTAGTAGGGTTGCGTCCCAATAATATCTAATTATTTTGAAATGTGCAATCGTTCACTACTTTCCCACAAATCTGAAAGCATTGGGAGGGTGGACGAGGTGGAGGCAAGGGTTATTGGAAGTTCCCACCATATCTTATTATAGCAGTAATTTCCTTTCAAATCAGTGTAGGGAAGTGAACAAGGAGTTAAGGCGATATTATTGGGACGTCGCCTAGAAGTCTTCCAATAAGAGGGAACGACTGAGCAACACTCTAGAATGGCCCAGCTGCAAGTGATGTTTTGGTTTTTTATAACCTAATGTATTTCTAGGGGGAAATCATAGGCCTTCATAGGCTGCTGTTACACAGGCAGTCTAATTCTGATCTTTTTCCACTAATATTGGTATTTGGCCAATCAGATCAGCTCTTTTGCACATAATTGGGCAACAAAAATCTAAATTGGTCTACCTGTGTAAACACAGCCGTATAGGCATATCTGAAAACCAAACTGGAAATGATATATTTTTTCATACCGAGTAGGGACTAAAGACTTGTGAAACAGTCTGTCGCAAGTGATTACTGTATAAAAAAGTATACATTTATATGACAATCTCTCATCTCCGTTTTCTAGAGAAACTTAATAGCAACAACACAAGTTAATGAGGTTAGCTGACTAGTGGTGTGGCGGTTGCCACGTGATGACGTTCGTGACAAAGTGGCATTTTTGTGGCTAAGCCGCCTTGTGTTCCCGAACCAGGTGGAGAGATAAAGAAGAGAATAACACGCTATCACTGCTGCTGGGCACTTGGTTCATCATACCAACCCTTTCAGCTCATAATCTCAACACCAGCTCAACATTTCCTGGAAGTCTTCTTATCTAAACCGATACACATCTCTCTCACTCCAACAACTCCACTTCACAACCATATCCTTTTAAAAAAAAATACACAACATTCTTTTCTTTTGTTGTTTATTTTGTGTTCCTCTCCTTTATCTCACCGGACCAAGAACTATTAGCATATTGTCTCTTCCTCTCTGTTTCCCTTCCCTTCTTCTCCTCAGTGTCCCTCAGCCCCCTCCTTAGTAACCCCCACCTTGTCCCATCCATGGTGTTTGGGGGGGGGGGAGTGGTATTAAGCAGGTTTGGTGAGGTAAAGTGGGGTTTATCTCCACAGCTTTGGGGAGCTGCAGCTTATTTGGGTCAGGGAGCTTTACGACAAGAGCAATTAGGGCTGGCCTCTGTGTGGAGCTAGCAGGAGGCCTACCACTGGATTAGCAAGGAGAGGAGGAGTAGAGAGGAGGTGTGTTTCACACAGTGTGTGTGTGGACAGCTTCTGTACTACGGGGGGAGGCCAGACCAGCTGGAGACCCCGGCCTAGTGGTGTTTTTATTTTGGGGGGGGGCCTTCTTTGCGGAGTGAGGAGGCAGTGACCCCAAAACTAGGACTGGTGAGACAAGTTACATCCCAAATTGCACCCTATTCCCTTTATAGTGCACTACTTTTAACAGAGCCCTATGAGTCCCGGTCGAAAGTAGTGCACTATAAAGGGAATAGGGTGCCATTTGGGATGTACACATAGAAATTAAAGTATTGCTGAATGACCTGTTGTCTATGCCCACAGCATGTTAAACAGTCAGTCATTGAAAAGGTTCACCATTAGGACCTTATGGCGTGCTGCTAATGACGGATACCTCTGTTGATTGACCGTTAGAGAGCACTTGACTGGAAATCAATCAATCAATGCCCTTCTTAATTGATTGCCCCTTAGGGGATAAGTAAAGTTGCATGGAATTGAATTGAAACACGACTCTGTCTCTGTATGCTGAGTTGAATAACATAACTCTGTATGATGCAGTACAAGATAAATACTGTCTGGTTATCTCAAGGTGCATTTTGAGTCATTGTGTGTCATTGAAACAACATTGAGGTAAGTTAAATAAAATGTCACCAACTAGAAAATGGAAATCAAATCTGCCCTACACTCTCCAAGCAGAAGTTGTTGAGTGTTACATGTCTGATGGGTCTGCCTGAATTTCACTGAGGTCACTCAAGCTGTTAGGTCATGACCAATCAACAACATGTTAAAACTTAACTACGACCTATTATTTAAAACATTTTCAAAAGTAGCTTATGACTACATGGAAATGTTTTTTAAAATCACTTAAGTAATATCCTAACTATAAACCAAATAGGACTACATTTCAGTAAAATGTGAGAAGTGCTTGTGTCTCAGGGTGAGAGGGACAGGTTAATCACAACGGGACTTTATATACATTTCACCAAAAAGGTGAGACATCTGTCTGAGGGGTGAGAGGAACAGGTTGGCGTTTGTCACCTGGTAACACTGAACCCCGGGAGGGAGGATCCGTTTCACTTAGACGAGTGTGAGCTTGTCAGTTATCAAATGGCAGCTCCAGAAGTAGGTTATGTCTGCTTACGGAACAAGCTCCCACCGATGCACGCACCCAGATCACTCTGGCCAGTTAAGTCGAGTGTTCTTGGACACCCTGGCTACTAGCACCTTAAACGTATCCCGCTAACACGTCTTTTTTCCACCCTCCGCCCCCTTGGTATCCAGCTCGCAGGGGCAGTTCTTATAGGACGTGACACTGACCGGGGACAAAGAAAATCAGGCCTAAAGGATCTAGGTAATCTCTCTCACCGAGCCTCACCAGCGCCTTGCTTTTAGCCTCCCAAGTCCTCCCCGCTGCCCAGCGGCTTCCTCGAAGCCTCCAAGTTCTCCCCTCCTCCCTGCTGTCGCATGGATTCATCAGGAGAGAACAGGCGGACGGTGGCGGGCAGGGCGTCCCCCTCTGACACGCAGTTGCACACTGTCACGTGCACAGAGGTGCAAACACAGTCGCATACATACAGATACACACACCTCTCTCCACACACACACACACACACACAACAAGGAACCAACAAGTTGGAGCGGGAATGTACTGACCAGACACTGACAGTGGTCACACAGAGCTAAATTAAACCTGTCTCCTCGATCGATGCGCTAATGCTAAGATCCTCTATCGCAATCATTTAGTAACAGATGACGAATGACATGATATTGTGCTGTGTTTGTACACCAGCTGCACATTCATTGGGCCCTCAGTTAGGATTTGACATGATAGTGTTGTACTGCATTAAGACTAAGTGGAGGCGAGTGCACCCATAGTTCAAGAGGGGATACAATAAAGCAGGATCAATGAGTTAGCCAGCTAACTTTTGATAAACAACCAGAAATAACAAGGATTTTCTGGTTCATTGAAAAAGCTACACTTAGATTATTTAGGTAAGTTAGCTGGCTGGCTAACTCCTTGATCCTGCTTTGTAGTAAACCTCTCTGGTACACACCATGGTACACAGCGTGGTACACATGTTTTTCCATAACAAAAAGCAGTAGAAATAGTTTTCATTTGTTAAACATCACTCAAGAATAAAGACAATTATAGAGTGCTAGGTCAGTAACCGAAAGGTCGCTGGTTCGAATACCCGAGCCGACAAGGTGAAAAATCTGTCTGTGCCCTTGAGCAAGGCACTTAACACTAATTTGCTTCAGGGGCGTTGTACTACTATGGCTGACCCTGTAAAACAACACATTCACTCGCTGGAAAATAAAACATTTGTATTTGTTATGAATTAATAATAACCATGCTAACAATGTGTCTCAGAATGTGTATCTCTGAGTGTCTATCCATCAATCAAGTACTTAAGTCTCTTCGGTGCTCTTTGGAGTAATTAGGAGCTCAGGTCAGTGTGTATGTAGTACTCTCCTATCACTGCATCTAGATGACACAAACAAATGTTATGCATGAGCCTTTAAGCACTCTTAAATCACCATCCTCTTTCCTCCATCCTCTTCATCCCTCCCCCACTCCTCACTCTGTCCACCTGTCCCTCCCGCGGGGCCCGTTGGCTGACCACCTCTCCTCTGATGGGCGTGGCTGTGGGCGTGGCTGTGGGTGTGGCGGGAGGGAGGATCAGAAGAGGTAAGTCACCGAAGCAGGAATTAATGAGTATTAAAGTATTAGGTGAGAATAAGTCCTACCTCGAAGCCATTTAGCGTTTCTAAACAACTCCAATAACACCTGTTATTTCATGGAATCGCAGCGAGGCTGCATAGCATGAGAATGTAATCATTTCCCCTAGTGAGTCAGTCACCTAAGACAATAAAGACATGATGGCCAAACTGGTGAGTGAAAAGTGATCAGTGAGTTCACAGGTATGGAGACTTGAAAGACAAGTACACATTCTAAGCACAATGTTTATGAGCATGATATTCAATTTGACTACAGTCGGTAAAGGAGCGATAACCATCAAATATAACTCAATACCAATAGAATTGAGACTCCAATCCAAATCCACAGAACTGCCTATTGAGTTGCAGGCGGAATACAAGAAGCGAACAGTGAATAATTGTTTTGACAAAGAGGGCTTCTAAGATTTCAAAGAATTGTAAGACTCTTTCATTTTCGTTGATATTCTCTTCCAGTCTCTGGGTTAGGATGTCATGGCGGCTGTAGTTGCATATAAGGACACTGAGGTCCGGACCTGGGTCATTTGTTTGAATAAAATATATATACACATCGACTCAGTCGGCTTGGTTGTGCCTCAGCAGTTTTCCTGTTGTTATATGTCACTCAATTAGCCCATGTCAGTATAACATTTTTAAATTGGTAAATCAGTCTAGTTACTTTAGCCAGCTATCTAAACCTGTAGTAATCATGGCCATATTACCTACTGGGCATATGCTCGCAGGACACATGCCCAGGGGCCCGGACCTCCAGGGGGCCACCCATTGATTTTGTTAGTCACTCTCACTTGGATATCATATGGCATAATCATGCCAAAATGTGTAGAATTACAGGAAATGTAAAAATGTAGCAACAAAAAAGTTATGTAAAGCAAATGTGTTTGTTTACTTTTTCTCAATGAAATCATTTTTCTGCTAACAGATCCCTCTGTGCGTATTACATTATAGTTATTAATCCCGGTGCTGTATAAATGTGAGTTAATGTGTAGCGGCTAATAGTATAGCTCATAAGCTGTGTGTCTGTAGATCAACTGAGGAGATTGAAGCTACAGCAACCAATGTGATAATGGCTGGGGTCATTTTTGCTTGTTTTTGCTGTTCTCCAAATAGCATTTTCGAGTTTTTAAATTGTATAGAAATGCAGTAAATGACCTTTAATTTTCTAAAAATGTCAAGACAGACATCACCATGACCACTAATAGCCACCAGGATCATCTCCTATAGTACAAAACAAAGTATGAAAATGTATGCACTCTACTGAAAGTTGCTCTGGATAACAGCGTCTTGCTAAATTACAAAAATGTAAATCTGTAGTCGTTGTAGCCTTTGGTGCTAGTCACTAAGGACAGTTTCAGAGCACAAGGGCCTATGGCCAATGGCCAGCCCAGAAAATAAACAAACAAACCCTGAGACTGATCTGTCCACCCACCCATCTCTCCCTGGATCTATTTTCTCCTGCAGAGAGCCTAAATTAGAATGTGTCGTCAGTTGGTCGGTTAGCCACCGAGAGGAGATCCCCTTGTGTAAACTAATCTTCACACACACAGCAATGGTGATACCTTCGTTAGGGTGGATCCATAGAAATAGCCTTACTAGAGAGCGGGCATCGCCATCCAAGTGATGGGTGGCCAGAACTCGTGCTTCAACTTCTATGGGTGGTGGAGTACTTTCTGGGACTGTATTAGGAGGATGGGCCGTTAACTGAGGCGGAAAAGAACATCTCATTATGCTATATAATCTCTGTTTGGCTTTATGACCCCCCCGGTGACATGTAGACTAATTTGACCATTGATTCAAGTTACAAGGGATTTTCTGTAGAATCTCTCCTGGAAATGAGATGTGTGTTAGTTAGGTAACTTGTCATTGTGGTAAATATTGTGCAATGTGGTAGACCTTTTTCCCTTCATTTTCATTAGCATGAAAAGTTACATAGACAGATAGCCTTTATGCTTTTTAGTTGTGTTTGAAAACATATTCCTGTGAATATCATCATATCACAGGGATAAAATTGTGCATTTATTTAAAAAATGATTAACCCGCCATACACTGTACCTCTCAACGACAACAAAAAAGTCACCTGATATTTATTACAACACAAACAACAGAAACAGGTTTGTTGTTACCATGTGGCAGATGCTGGTTACAATAAGAGCTCTGCGTTGTCCCTCTGACTGTTAAGATGAGATGAGGATTCCCCCTTGTCTTTTGCTCTTTCACCTCTATAGCACCTCTCAACAGCGTAAGGGGAAGTGAATATATTGTTTGTTTGGTGCTGCGAGGGAGGCCCTGCTAGGTGGGGAAGGAACAGGGGAGCAGGGGGGACGCTACACCTGTCTGAGAGTATACTGGTATTGAGTTGCAAATGCATTTGTAATTAGCCCCTACTTCACTTGCAGGGAGGGAATTAGTGTGTTTGTGTTGGTGTGTTACGCTTATGCGTGTGTGTGTGTGTGTGTGTGTGTGTGGTGTGTGTGTGTGTGTGTGTGTGTGTGTGTGTGCTTACTGTGTGTGTTTCGCTGTGTGTGTTGACCCCCTTTTCTTTGGGGAAGGAATGGGGGTTGGGGCCAGTGATGAGTAAATAATGGTAATTAGTTCTCCTCCCAGTTGCTTGTTAATTGTGTTGTGTTGTGGATTTATACAGCATGGTTGGATGGATAATACCCCGCCCACAGGGCCTAACACCCCCTGCCTTTCCTGATGGCAAAACCAACAGCTAGTTTTTAAGCAGGGCTTCTTGCTTAAGCCTAATTAATTATGCCAAGTGGGGTTCCACCATCATAATGCCTTGGACTGCATCACAAATGGCTCTCTCTTCCCTATGTGGTGCACTACATTTTCCCAGGGACCATAAGGCTCTGGTCAAAAGTAGTGCATTATTTATAGGGAATAGGGTACCATTTGGAACGCAGGCCTTGTCTTGTCCAGAAAGGGGGAGGGGGGTACGGGAAGGGGGTCCAGAAATGTGCATATGGTCATAGAATGAATTAGAACACAAAAGTATTATGATGTAGCTCTATGATACAGACTGTAGAAGTTGTGGTGCTGTAGCACATTCTGCTTTGAGATCAGAGTTGTTTAGTCACATAACTTATGAGACCATTTTTTTTGTAGCTAAACCATCCCGTTGTTCATTTTCTTGCCTTTATAGGGGCGGCAGCATAGCCTAGTGGTTAGAGCGTTGGACTAGTAACCGAAAGGTTGCAAGTTCGAATCCCCGAGCTGACAAGGTACAAATCTGTCATTCTGGCCCTGAACAGTTAACCCACTGTTCCTAGGCCGTCATTGAAAATAAGAATTTGTTCTTAACTGACTTGCCTAGTTAAATAAAGGTAAAATAAATAGTCAATATTGCAAGTTTACAATCTGAGCAAAACACATTGGAGAGTTGGTGAAGCCGCAGTACATGCTCTTACTAAGACCAAAGGCTCGATTCAATCCCTAGCGCTGAATATCAGAGTTACAGCGTGATTGAAATGTAAAGGCAATGTTCCCGCATTCGCGGAGACTGCATGCACAGTAAACGTTGCATATGTCGGCTCAAGCGCGCCATACTGCTGAACTTCGGCGATACAGATTGAATCCAGCCCTAAGTGTTTACCACCGGTTTCCTGACACTTCAAATAATTCTGCTAACAAATGGATAAATAGATAGAAATGTTGCTTCAAGGTTGATGACCACTCTTCACCCCCAATATGTTTGATTCAGCTTGGAAACTTTGCTTGGTATTTGGCATTTTGGTATTTTATTAGGATTAGCTGTCGCAAAAGCACCAGCTACTCTTCCTGGGGTCCACAGAAAACATGAAACATGACATAACACAGAACATTAATAGACAAGAACAGCTCAAGGACAGAACTACATAAAAAAATTGTAAAGGCACACGTAGCCTACATATCAATAAATACACTTTATAGGTCAAAGAGTGCTATACTGATAATTAAGCTTAAGAATATGAACAATTTTATTAGGTTAACATTGGCGGGCTCGATCATCATATCATATCAAAACAATGCCTCTAAGAATGTATAGTATTCAATAAATCAATACAGTTTAAACACCCTGATACTGACACACACACACACACACACACACACACCACACACACACACACACACACCCTCATCCCATCTTAATTTTATGATTCACCCCATTCTAACGGCTTGGGAGTGGTTTATCAGATTTCAGCTCCCTCAGTCTGCTCTCAGTGTTAGTAGAATGGGGGTTGGTTGGGGTTCAGGGAGGGGGATAGAGGGGTGGAGGGAAGTGTCTGAGACCTAACAGGGTCAGATTAATGGTGTGATCTTCCCCTGGTTCATCTTTCTCCCTCTCTCTGTTCCTCTAAATACCAGCTGTGTGCCACTTGAACACACACAGTACAATCCCCCTGACACACACACACACACACTGCACCCCACTGCCCTGATAATCTAATCTAGTTTTAGGATATAACATATAGCCAGGCTATCATCCGCTGCCCTCTGGGAATCTGTACTCTTCTCTTGAGTTAGGCTACTTGCTGTTTCTGCTGACTTCATTTGAAAAATACTATTTTTTTTATACATTGCAGTTATAATGTTGTACTTTTTTAAACCTAAGTATTTTGGTTGATATTAAAGTTAAACTGTATATTTTTATATGGACATACTGTATAAACATTTAAAATAACAATGTTCCTCTACATACAGTGTAGACCTTAACGTGAAATGCTGACTTACATGCCCTGAGAGCAGACTGAGGGAGCTGAAATCTGATAAACCACTTTCCAGTTTCAGCATGACAATGTCCCTGTGCACAAAGCAAGTTCCATACTGAAATGGTTTGTTGACTCGAGATTGATGTGGAAGAACTTGGCTGGCCTGCACAGAGCCCTGACCTCAACCACATCGAACACCTTTGGGATGAATTGGAACGTCGACTGCGAGCCAGGCCTAATCTCCCAACATCAGTGACCGACCTCACTAATGCTCTTGGGCTGAATGGAAACAAGTCCCCGCAGCAATGTTCCAACATCTAGTGGAAATCCTTCCCAGAAGAGTGGAGGCTGTTATAGCAGCAAAGGTGGGACCAACTCCATATTAATGCCCATGATTTTGGAATGAGATGTTTGTCAAGCAGGTGTCCACATACTTTTGATAATGTAGTGTATCTTCTGCTATCTTTTTTTACAACAAAACATAGCACAGTTTTCACATGTTGATGTTGGGGTGGTGCTGGAGATAATGAATTTGAAGTTACTTTTTTTTCTTTAAAATATCACTGCTTTTATGTAATGATTTATTCCATATTTTTTACCTTGTCCCAGACCTGCTGTTTTTGACTCTTCCTCTCTCTCCCTCTCTCTCTCTACCGCACCTGCTGTCTCAACCTCTGAATGCTCGGCTATGAAAAACCAACTGACATTTACTCCTCTACAATCACTGTGATTATTATTTGACGCTGCTGGTCAAATACCCAATCTTGCCTTAATGGCCTTGTACTCTTATAATCGCCTCTGGAAGAGCACTGGCCAACCCTCAGAGCCTGATTCCTCTCTAGGTTTCTTCCTAGGTTCCTGCCTTTCTAGGGAGTTTTTCCTAGCCACCGTGCTTCTACATCTGCATTGCTTGCTGTCTGGGGTTTTAGGCTGGGTTCCTGTATAAGCACTTTGTGACATTTGCTGATGTTAAAAGGGCTTTATAAATCATGATTGATTGATTCAATTGGACTAGTTATTTTCAGAGGTGTACAAAAGAGTAAGCAATAAAACTAAATAAGAAAACCAAAAACCTTCTAATACAATAACATATTTACTTACAAACTCAGCTATTACACTTACATTTTGCATAAAGTCTGAATTACTTGTCTGTTGACTTAATAAAGTCTGAATATCTTGTCTGTTGACTTAATTCTATAATCAATCATCACCCTGAATGTCCCCAGCTAAGCCAGCATTGTCTGATAAGTAAACCCATATTTGTGTTGTGTAGACAGATTATTAGACAAGACTAAGTCCATTTACCTTATTCTAAACAATGACCTCTTAATTTGACTACAACCTCTATTTTAAAACATATATGCATACAAAGCCCATAAACTTGGTTTGGTGTTGGTGGATTGGCAAGCACGTGGCACTCTAGACTAGGGATGTACTGGGCAAGGTTGGGGTCAATTCCATTTCAATTCAATCAATTAAGGAGAATTATTGGAATTCCAATTCAAGAATAGCAAGATATATTTTTAATGTGGATCTTCCTAAACTGATCCCAGCCCACCTCCACCAACATATCTGCTAGCTATTATAGTAGTGTGGGGGGATATGTTTTGTCAGATATTTTACATCCTGTGGCTATGCTAGCCATCATTGTACACAAACCTATCGACATTACTCCCTAAACAAAACAGTAATAAATTAAACTGCAATGTGCATAAAGACCAACATCTGTTGAATGAAATAGAAAAGCTATAGGCTATAACCTGATGGGCTAATTGGGCATATTCATTCTCTATAGCCTATACTCATATCATAGCCTTTCATGTGTGTTTGCTGTACCACATTCATAGACAGATACTTATTTTAAACCGGATTTATTGTCCCCTAAAGACTGATTAATACTATAAGGTCAGAGAGGTATTGAACCCATGGGGCAGGATCATGTAATACCGTGCCCTCGTGTAACTGTCGTGGATCCCCATCATCCTGCCTCGAGAGACTGGTGTTTTTTCTCCAATCCTGACCCTGGGACCAACCGGGATGGGGAGATTACGGTATAACAGTGTCCACTTGAATTAACATGCGATTAGTTTGTCAGGCGCGTTGAGAGGATGCAGTCGCATCGGAAAAGTCGACGCGGTAAATGGACGCTGTCGCCACGCATGTGATACAGGTTTTCATGCAAGCCTAACGCGCCGTATCTCTGGCGCTCAGATCCAAACCTTATTAAAAACGGAGGGTATATTATAGCTGTCTGTCATCTATAGCCCATACATTTTCTGAGCCAGAGTGCATCCATCCACCAACACTGTAAAAGATAATTACTGGGTAAATTGAGAAAAAAATAACTACGAAAACAACAACCAACATATAGGCCTACATAATAAAAATGAGATCAGGTCATTTCAATGATTTGTTCATTTCATTTGACCAAAAAAATATATATTTTATGAGGATAACCAAAAAGATAGAAACGTATGTGATTTAATTTACTAAATGTTAATACATTTTGTAAATATTAATAATAATAATAATATTTCTCTCAACTTAATTATTATTGCAACAATTTGCCCGTTTTTTCAAAGATTGTGGGTCCAAATGTTTTTTTTTACACAATGTTGTATGCATTTCTGAAGAAAGAAAAGTAGGTTATATTTCTATATTAGTATTGAGCAACTTGTTGTGCCATGATGGATTATGATGAACGGATATCAAAACCGTTGACAAATTGATGTTCCCACCATGCCCATTTTTAATGACAGAGGCAAATTTAGCATCATGCAATGCTTGCAGTTCTACCTCCAGGTAGGCTACTGCTGGTGGATAAATAACTTGTTCACATGCTAGTCAAAGGTTCATCCAGTTAGCAAATCAGAAAAATCTGACTTCCGACTAGCACGTGAACACTCATGTTGGATTTACTAAATATTGGTGTGACATCAACTCATATTTAATCATATAGGCAGGTAGCCTAGTGGTTAGAGCGTTGGACCAGTAACTGAAAGAAATCCCCGAGCTGACAAGGTAAAAATCTGTCGTTCTGCCCATGAACAAGGCAGTTAACCCACTGTTCCCCTGTAGGCTTTCATTATAAATAAGAATGTGTTCTTAACTGACTTGCCTAGTTAAATAAAGGTTCAATTTTTAAAAAATCGAGCACATTTTTATGGCAATTATTAATTCTCTGGACTTACTTTATTTGTGTGAATCCAAACAATTTATTCAAACAATTGTTACTCAAAAACATAGAAAGTTACATCTACTAATAATATTAAGTATATTATTGTTGCCTTAATTTTTTAAAGCCGATTCAAAACGTAATAATAAAAAACATCTGAAAACAACTGCAGCATAAATTCCGTTTGGTTTAGGCCCATCTAAAAGAAAAGAGAAACCAGCACACTGCTCTTGCTAGTATCACTGTTGGGCATGTCTGAAATATGCCCAATTTACCCAAGACCTAAAACAATCAGTCGCCAAACTTTCTGTAGGGTGAATTTGGAATAAGCGGGACACGTTTTGCATTTCTGTCTTCTGTAAACTCTTTCATCATCTATCCAACATATTAGCCCAACACCTGATACATTTCTGAAATCCTCAAGATGTTTCCTAATCACACCCCAAAAAACTCATGTTCATAGGAGGCATGACATACCCGTTTGTGTACTCTGAGCCAAAATCATGTGGTAGACTGGGACATCAGATTAGATAAACTGGGACACCCTTATTATGGTCCCAATGGTACCCCAATGACAATTCCATTTTTTTTGTGTGTGATTAGGAAGCATCTGAGGATTTAATAAGTGTATGACATTCTGGGTTAATATGTTGGATAGATGTCTGAACAGGATATAGAAGACGGACATTTTTCTGAATTCACTCAAATAACAGTCTAATAACAGAAAGAAAAAACGAACAGGATATAGTACAATAACACAAATGACTGAATTACAAAATTGAAATGATGTTAGCAACTATATTTTGATGCACCAGTTCATAGTATGCACATTTACATCACAATTTTGCACAGTGCATTATTTATTACAGTTTTATAACCTTAACATCAAAATAAAACAAAAAGTGTACTATGTCCTTCAATGGGTGAGCTTCCTGTTTAACGCGTGCTCTGCCCCTCTATGATGTCACACCAATGAAGTGATTTGATTTTGATCATGTGTGTTCTCTGCAAGGGTTAGGAAGAATTGTTTTTATTTTCTCTTTTCAGACCAATAATTAAACGCGTCAGGATTAAGATGTCCCAGTTTATATAATGTCCCACTCTTTCTGAATTCACCCAACATTTACACTATACATTCGTCCTATCCTGATTTTTTTCAAACGATTTTAAGCACAAAAGTTATATGACACATTTACTATTCCAATATAAAGTATGCTATTGGTCACCGAAAAGTTATTGATTTTTCATCACTTCATTATATTTGGGTGATTAAACTCTTTCCAGGAAAACCCGGCCTAATGGGTAAATGTTGTTTACCCAAATTTTCCTGCTCTCTTCTCTGCCGCCCCTCTTCCTCCCTCCCTGTCCCCTGGCCTGAAATGGATTTTCGCCCGGCCTGCAGGTTATGCAGATCAGACCAATTAAATATCCTTGTTGTTAGCTTACCAATCAGCCTGACAGTCAATGTATCCCTCGACTAAGCCAAACAATCTGATCAGGCTGCCCCACCCCCCACCCCCCACCCCCCCACACACACACCACCCCCTAAGTGGCTAATGACCTCCGAGGCGCATAATCCGTCTCAAAACAACTACAACGATGCTAATTGCATCTAGCTATAAATACCGGTTGACACTTGACGTTCATTCTTTAGCCTACTAGAACGGCCTGAACTCCTGGAAGCGCATGACCCCGCCACGAATCTTCTCACATATAGCATAGCTCGCCAATACCGAGAAACGAGGAGAAACAACTTACATAAGCAACTCGCTACCAATCAGATTTTGTTTGGTGTCTTTTTCCACTGCAAAACTAGGCCTATATTTGACTCTACTGAACTTTCACATCACTCTATAGGCGCACGGTGACCGTGGTGCGTAAAAGGACACTTCATCGCAGGCTACGGTCTCTTTATTTGAACACGCACCAGGCAGCTGGAATGATATGACCATTGGCCATGTCCATTTAGCAAATTTAGACTATTTTGTTTGTTGACAAAGTCTGAGAACCCCGAAATATGTTCCCTCTGCCTATGTTCACCCCTGAGCAAGTGGCTCGGGTGTGCGAGAACCTCGAGGAGACCGGCGACATCGAGCGCCTTGGTCGGTTCTTATGGTCCCTGCCTGCCGCTGTCCCTGGCTCCGCGGGGGAGGCTCTCAACCGCCACGAGTCAGTGATGCGCGCCAGGGCGCTGGTTGCCTTCCACGGAGGAAACTTCGAGGCGCTTTACCAGATCCTCCAGAGCCACCGCTTTACGCGCGAGTCTCACGCCAAGCTCCAAGATCTGTGGCTGGATGCGCACTACCGCGAGGCGGAGCGGCTCCGGGGCCGTGCCCTGGGACCCGTGGAGAAGTACCGCATCCGCAAGAAGTTCCCCCTGCCTCGCACCATTTGGGACGGCGAGCAGAAGACGCACTGCTTTAAGGTGAGACACCAAGCTGTAAGTAATATTCTTTCGCACCAATAGTAGTTAGGCACTTTACCTTCCATAGCTATAGTGACGCACCTTTCCATGATCCATTTTACGCACCACCTGGCTATATATTAGAGAATAATTTATATATGTAGCTACTTATATTGAACTCATATCTGTTACCATGAATTTCAATACTTGGGTACACTGGGCTGACTCACTGCATGCTAATTTGTAAAACATTTTTTTTTACATTCTTACACTGAAACATTTGAAATGAATTCAGAAGGTCCCATTATGGCACGTTGGCATATTCAGTCTAAATGACATGGACCAGGGTTATCTATTTTTCTCCAGCCCTGATCGCTCTTAACGCAGACTATAGGGTCAATGCCACCCTGCAAGGTTAGAAATAGTAAATCACTTAATCTCGGTTAACCCAGAACTAAAATGGAGCATAATTTGGTCAACTGTTATCTTTAGGTAGTCTGTTCACGAAAGATTATACATCACGTAGGCTATTTATAAATATAAACGAATTTGTTTAATTATGTTTTACGTCTTTACTTAAAATAACAACGGAGTAGTCAGACATAGATCTTTGAATAATAAACACTTAATTTATCTGTGTTGTGCTGATATAGAATTCATGTGTTTTTGCAAGTTATGAACACTTAATAGTGAACATGGCTCTGTTTTTAGAGGATTGTGGGTAATTCAAATATTGTGGACTTTTACACAATGTTGTATGCATGTTTAAAGGAATTTTTTTTTTTTTTCTAAAATAGTATTAAGCAGTTTGTTGTTCTGAGGTGTAATTTATCATGATGAACGGATATCAAAACAGTCAGACAAATTGACGTTCAATAATGACAGATGCCATTTCCACCATCAACAAGGTAATGTGCACCAGTCTTAATGACAGAGGCTAATGCAGCATCCTGTAATGCTTACAGCTCTTCCCGTTTACTGCTAGAAGAATGAGCACTGTGATCGACAATCCCTGCAGGTTAAGTCATCAAATACATTAAACAATATTAAACATTAAGACAGAACCACTGGAAATTACTAATCAGAACTACTTACTAATTGCACTTGAAAACAATTTGTAAGGAAGGTTAATAATTTAAGGAGAAGGGACCCCACAGTTTTAGGTTCAGTACAACAAATATTCCATTCAAGTAACTACAATCGTTATAGTTCAGAATACATCATGCAATTTAGAGTCAAAAAGTTCATAAAACAAAAGTATTTACAACTTTAAAAAATAACCATATGGGTGGTGATGTCACTTTATTAATTAAGTATTGAACACTGCAATACTTTGAGTTGGGTTACTTCAATGGTTCTAGGCAACGGGTTTCCACAGAAAAATGGAGTTAGCAGAACTAATTACTTTTTACAGTGTAGGGAAGCAATAAATGACTGTCTAAACAATCTCATTGCTCAACCATCTCTGGCTTTGCCACTGATCAACATACATCAGCATCTATGTGTGGAATCACAAAACGAATGAGATGAAAGTGAACCGTATGACTTACGGGCTAAAGCTCAAAAGACTGAATAGGCTACACAAAGAATATATATTTCATTTCAAAGTATTCTCAAACTTTATTTTCATCTAAATCTCAACATGTGTAGGACATTGGCGGGAAGTCATGCCTCTGCTCTTCAACCTCAGCCTGGGTACCAGTCTGTTTGTGCCAACAATCCACTCCTCATATGACACAGAGTAAAGGGAGTGGAATTTTAGCACAAAACAGGTCTGGATGTCAGGCTACTTCAACCTGCAGGTAGTAATCCTGGAGTTAAAGAGCACCCGGCGAGCCTGTTAAACAAGGACTGTGCTGCCGTATGCTAGGGCTGTAGTTCATGGCCTGTGTCCCAGATGGCACCCTATTTCCTATAGAGTGCACTGCTTTTTACCCAAACTCTATGGACCCTGGTCAAAAGGGTTCCATTTGGGATGCAGCCATGGAGAGAGTCAGTCTGCTTAAGCCGTGTGTGTCAGAGACCACCTGCGGCAGTATTTTACTCTGGGGTTTCCATCCCTCACAGCAGTGAGCAATCACCTAGGCTGTGTTCCAAAATTGCACCCTATTCCTTCTATAGTGCACTACTTTTGGTCAGCGGCCATAGGGAACATCCCGGGTAATGATAGAGGAGCAGACAGCACTTCAATCAACTAAACCCAATTAAATGCATATGAAAGCACTTGCCTCGGGGCAGGGAATAGGCATTCCAGAACATACAGCGTAAATATCCAGGACTGACTGAGTAGCCCTAGACATAACCCTGGACAGATACACGCTTTGAGCAGGTCACATTTCCACAGACGGTCCATGGACGTTAAACAATATAAGCCCTGTGTGTCAGTCTCTGGCCCAGGTTGTTGTCTACAAGATTGAAGGGATAAAGTCTGTTCCTGAGCATTAGATGAAAGGGCAGAGGCTGAGCACTCACTGTTGCTATAGACAGTATATAGGTCAGGGGAGCTTAGGGGATATCCCCACTCCCAAGGTTACATCAGTACTAAGCTTTTCATCCTGAGCCAATATACAGTGCAGCATATTTATGTTGATAATGTGGATTATAATTATTATCCCTTAAATCCAATTATTTCATCCAATTATACGATTATTTGGTTGTAATGTCTTAGGTCTAGGAGATCTTCCCTAACCGATATCAATGGAGTAGCCTAGTAAAGATACTACACTCACATACTGTATACACTACCGGTCAAAAGTTTTAGAACACCTACTCATTCAAGGATTTTTCTTTATTTTGACTCTTTTCTACATTGTAGAATAATAGCGAAGACATCAAAACTATGAAATAATACATATGGAATCATGTAGTAACCATAAAAGTGTTAAACAAATCAAAATACATATTATATTTGAGATTCTTCAAATAGGGACCCTTTTCCTTGATGACAGCTTTGCACAGTCTTGGCATTCTCTCAACCAGCTTCACCTGGAATGCTTTTCCAACAGTCTTGAAGGAGTTCCCACATAACCACCTCAATTTGGTTAAGGTCGGGGGATTGTGGAGGCCAGGTCATCTGATTTCAGCACTCCATCACTCTCCTTCTTGGTAAAATAGCCCTTGCACAGCCTGGAGGTGTGTTGGGTCATTGTCCTGTTGAAAAACAAATTATAGTCCCACTAAGCCCAAACCAGATGGGGTGGCGCATCACTGCAGAATGCTGTGGTAGCCATGCTGGTTAAGTGTGCCTTGAATTCGAAATAAATCACAGACAGTGTCACCAGCAAAGCACCCCTACACCATAACACCTCCTCCTCCATGCTTTACGGTGGGAAATACACATGTGGAGATCATCCGTTCACCCACATCGCGTCTCACAAAGACACGGCGGTTGGAAGCAAAAATCTCCAATTTGGTCTCCAGACCAAAGGACAAATGTCCACCGGTCTAATGTCCATTGCTCATGTTTCTTGGCCCAAGCAAGTCTCTTCTTATTATTGGTGTCCTTTAGTAGTGGTTTCCTTGCAGCAATTTGACCATGAAGGCCTGATTCACACAGTCTCCTCTGAACAGTTGATGTTGAGATGTGTCCGTTACTTGAACTCTGTGAAGCATTTATTTGGGTTGCAATTTCTTAGGCTGGTAACTCTAATGAACTTATCCTCTGCAGCGGAGGTAACTCTGGGTCTTCCATCCTGTGGCAGTCCTCATGAGAGTCAGTTTCATCATAGCGCTTGATGGTTTTTGCGACTGCTCTTGAAGAAACCTTAAAAGTTCTTGAAATTTTCCGTATTGACTGACCTTCATGTCTTAAAGTAATGATGGACTGTCATTTTTCTTTGCTTATTTGAGCTGTTCTTGCCATAATATGGACTTGGTGTTTTACCAAATAGGGCTATCTTCTGTGAGAGTGTGCAAAGCTGTCATCAAGGCAAAGGGTGGCTACTTTGAAGAATCTCAAATATAAAACACTTTTGGTTACTACATAATTCCATATGTGTTATTTCATAGTTTTGATGTCTTCACTATTATTCTACAATGTAGAAAATTGTGAAAATAAAGAAAAACCCTTGAATGAGAATGAGTAGGTGTTCTAAAACTTTTGACTGGTAGTGTATGTCATATCTCATTGTGATAGATATAGTTATTACGAACACTGTTCGTTACATGAAGCAGGGAACTGACCATTATTGTGTCCTTTATGTATCACAGGAGAGAACTCGCAGCCTGCTCAGAGAGTGGTACCTCCAGGACCCGTACCCAAACCCGTCCAGGAAACGGCACCTGGCCCAGGCCACGGGACTCACACCCACACAGGTCGGCAACTGGTTCAAGAACCGACGCCAGAGAGACAGGGCTGCATCGGCAAAGAACATGTACGTTAAGACAGACAGGAACTCTACTCAGCTGAAACCTTTTGACTTCTTATTGAACATTTTAGAAATTAAATTAAATGAAGAAATAAAAAAAATTAGAAGTCATTTAAAAAAATAAAATAATATAGGACTGTGGACATCTTCCTTTTGGTTTTACATCAAATACATAACCAATGCTGCACACTGGACTCAGGGGTACACGTAGCATAGTAAACAGATATCCAGGACACTCCAATTAGTATGATATCTTATGTTTCGTATGCTATGTATTAATTTGTGGATGTCCATCATCCATTCTGTATGATATGTTACGAATTACAATTCTTAGGATATGTTACGAATTTGCCAAACGTGTGATATGTTACGAATTCCAATTTGTTGTGGCTACTGTTAGCCAGGTGGTTAAGGGTTAGGAGTTAGGTTAAAGGGTTAAGGTTAGGGGAAGGGTTAGTTACATGGTGAGTAGCTAAAAAGTAGTAAGTAGTTGAATAGTTGCTAATTAGCTGAAATGCAAAAGTTATCCGTTATGATATTCAAACACGCAGGTTTTGGGTTGCTAGACGTTTGCGTTATACGCTCGACCAACCACCATACTTTTTTATGTTGCCTTAAATAACTTTCTATCTTATGTAACCATACCAAATGTATCATAACATGTTAATTTTAGTGTCCCGAATTTATAATTACTATGTTACATCTAGCCTATGAGACCAGGCTGAATGCTTTCATTGAGAGAGAGTACCTGTTAGGTACCACTTAAACCGACCATATATCTCTAAAAACTAAAACATACTCCTCTTTCTTTTTTCTCTCTTCTCTCAGACTGCAGCAGGACCCCACCCACCTGCCTTCCGGAAGCTCCCCTGAGGGTTCTGCCCAGGAGCATCACGCCCACCACCCCCGCCTGCTGGCCGCCTCCCCGCGTCACCCGGGCAGCCCAGAGGCCAGCGACTGCAGCACGAGCACCGACCCGCGGGGCACTGGCACCTCCACCCCAGACAACTCCGTTAGCAGCGACAGCGAGTTCGAATCCTGAGGGTCGGGTCACTGACCACAGCAAGAGAGAGGCTCTCATTGGTTAAATCCTGAAGAGAGAGGCTGTGATCAGTTCTCAGCCAGGAAGGCCCGACCCCACAGATATATAGAGACAATAGACACTGTAGAACTACTATGTCTGTAGCTTGAGATTGGACACTTGGACAGGAAGTTCTCTATGAGAGACTTGATATGGACACTTGATGTGGTTGCTAGTGGACGAATGGGGAGGGGTGGGAGGTTGGGGATTAGACCATCTACAAACACATGCACTTAAAATGCACCATCGCACATGACTGTAAGGTACACTGTTACTAAGTACCGTATGACTGTGCTACTACCTACTGCTATAAAGACCCACTACAATTCTCTGTCCTATAGATTTGGACTGGAACGTGGGTAGAAAAAAGTCAGTCAGTCAGCAGCGATAACATATTCTAGGACAGCAATAACTATTCTCAGGCACGTTATTTATAGAAATAATGTAAACATAAAAAGTCTTAGAGTAATTACTGAGCTTGAATTATAATATTATATGTTTTGATACTGAGTGGTTGAACTCATCGGGGGTCTATCTTTGAGTAGTCTATCGTTGAGCGCTAGCTTTAATCCCATTTCTTAATTAGCCCCTTACATTGACCACTGCCTTCTGTAGGCTGTTGGTTTCCTACATGATTAGTCGTTGGTGGACACAGAACTGCTTGATTGGATTGGACAGGTCTGCATTTCTCTTCATACACGTCACTGCCTTAAAGTATATTGGCATCACAGCCCCAGTCTTCTAGTTTGGCTAACATTAGGCACCGTTGCAGACCATAACTGTCCCTGAAGCTAACACAGCCTAAAAAATGGTCTCTAGACAATCTTGTAATGCATGGAAAAGACATTACACATCACTGTACATTTCATATAGATGGTTTAAATGTTTCCCTGTTTTATGATAATGTAACTACTGTATGACAATGCTGATGTGTATCCAAAACATCCTCATTCTAACATTATCCAGTTCAAACCTGTTATATCCTTTTAGACTGTTGTATGAGTCATCATTCAGTGTGGAATCCTCTGTGCAGCTCTCACTAGAGATGTCATTGCATGAATTGCCTGTCAGAGCAAAACAAAGTAAGTGGGATAAAAATGAAATGAAAGCAAGATTGATAAAGTGAAGCACAACTTGGTCTTAACTCATTGATGTGCCTATAAACGTTGGAGGACTGAATGACTTGTTTAACATGACAGTTTCATCTATATATATTTTAAATTTAACCAGGGAAATCGGTTAAGAACAAATTCTTATTTACAATGACGGCCTACCGGGGAACAGTGGGTTAACTGCCTTGTTCAGGGGCAGAACAACAGATTTTTACTTTGTCAGCTCGGGGATTCGATCCTGCAACATTCGGTTACTGGCCCAACGCTCTAACCCAGGGGTGGGAAATTCCAGTCCTCGAGGGCCTGATTGGTGTCACAGTTTTGCCCCAGCTAACACACCTGACTCCAATAATCACCTAATCATGATCTTCATTTTAGAATGACATTTGATTCATCAGCTGTGTTCTCTAGGGATGGAGAAAAAGTGTGACACCAATCAGGCCCTGGAGGACTGGAGTTCCCACCCCTGGTCTAACCACTAGGCTACCTGCCACCCCATATAGGCCTACCCATATAAATATCACCATACAATACATTGTCATGGGATTCATTCATAGAAAAATAAGTATTTTTAAAAAATGTGTCTGATGTATGCATTTGGAATAAATGAAAGTATTTTTATCCAAACCTGTTGAAGTCTGTGAGCAACGAGTCCACCAGCGTTTCCATGTGAAACGGCGTGAACAGTGGATAGGGTGAAAGAGGATGGGACCTTTGTTGTTTGTTTGTTTGGGAGGGGGGCTCATATGCATTGTATTTTCTGATAAATCATTTGATCAACTCTAAACCTCATCTGAATCTTATAATGAATAATGTGGTAATTGAGGAGACTAAACTGCTTGGTGTAACCCTAGATTGTAGACTGACATGGTAAAACATATTGATGCAACGGTTGCAAAGACGGGGAGAGGTCTGTCCCTGACCAAGCACAACTCTGCTTTCTTGACATCACAATCAACCAATCAAGTACTAGTTTTATCACACCTGGACTACAGCCCAGTTATTTGATCAAGTGCTGCAAAGAAGGACATAGACAAATTACAGTTGGCCCAGAACAGAGCAGCCCAGCTGGCCCTTCAATGTACACAGAGGGCTAATATCAACAACATGCATGTCAATCTCCCCTGACTCAAAGTACTGTAGAGGAGAGGTTGACTGCATCACTACATGCCTTTGTGAGAGGTATTGACGTGTTGTAAGCACTGAGCTGTCTGTCCAAACGACTAGCACACAGCTCGTACGAGGAGACGCACAGTACTATATAGAGCCATGACTACATGGAACTCTCTTCCACATCAAGTAACTAAAGCAACCAGTAGAATTTTACTTAGAAACAGATATAAAAAAAAATACACCTCATGGAACAGCATGGACTGTGAAGACACACACACACACACACACACACACACACACACACACACACACACACACACACACACACACACACACACACACACACACACACACACACACACACACACACACACACACACACACACACACACACACACACACAGATACTCTACAATCAGACACACATTGTGATATTGTAAATGATATTTAAATTGTAAATGTGTAATACTGGAGCAATACACGTTTGTATAATGCACACTGTCTTGTATGATGTATTGTTTTATTATGATGTATTGTTATAACCCTGGGTGGACTCCAGGAAGTGTAGCTGCTGCTGCTAATTGGGATCCTAATAAAATACTAAATACTAAATATGGGCTGGTTTCTAAAGGCTTACGACAAACTACGTCATTATCTGACTTTTTTTTATTGAAGAAAGAGAAGTGTGAATCAGACAGTGTATAATTTAACTAATAAGAGTTATTTTGACACCACCGATTGAACTAATAAGAGCTGTTTTGACACCAGCAGAATGACTGTACAGTGTAGACATATCGACACATAGCCTTCCTGTACGCCCAGTCGGCATCGCCCCCCCCCCCCCCCCTCCCCCCCCCCTGTTATTTTGACCCCGCCCACATGTCAAATTACTGAAGGAAGAAGAATACAGCTGCTGTAGCTCCTATATGCATTTTGCATGAATATTTCCCGCATGTTTTGAAAGCAATCCAAACGTGTTGCTTAATTGGATTAGCCCACCTGAGAGCCCCGACTGGAGGGAACAGATTGAGATCCTCTCCTCTCCAGCAGCATCAGTGAACCATGGACAGCGAGGGCAGAAAGGTTGTCGTCTGTGACAATGGCACAGGGGTGAGTGAGTGTCGATTTAACGTTATTTTAATTACTTTTTTTAATTGTATATATCACTACCCCATGGAGTTAAAAAATTATAATACTGAATGTTTATTTAGGATTTGGAATGAATTATGAGAGTAGTAATATGCATCGGGATTTAACAATTTGCAATAAGTAATAGACTATATCTTAATCACGTATATTTGTGTTGATAACAACAGCACAAATGAAGTTGTTTTCTAAGCATCCTGCTACAAAGCTGCAACATTTTATTCGTAAAGGTGATAACAGTGTCTGTCACGTTAAACGGTATGGTGTCGTAGAAGCCTATGAAGCAGGCTGCTCTCTTTGCGCGCTAGGTAAGGGTGTGGGTCTAATATGAGTGCACGTCTGTCTGGACTTGTCGCAGACTCCTCTTATCCACACACACTGCCATACATGGTGTTGACGTCGTGGAGTGAGCTGTTATTGGACGGGAAGAAGGAACACAAGCAAATAATTGAAAGAATTCTCCATTCCCCATGCTTCTTGAGTTCACTCGCACCATATCAATGGCCATTGGAAGCCCCTTTAAACTTTCTGTCCCGCAAAAACACACTAGACTCATGAGCTACATGTTAACTGATGACTGTAGACTAGCTTACTCTACCTCCACTTGTGGCTGGTGCTTGGAATGTATTGTACACCTTCAGGCTATGGAATGTGTCTTGGCTGCATAGACAAGTTAGGACATTTCAATAAATGGTGTTGTAAGCACACAGGTAAATAGACAGAAATGTCCCAATAAAAATGTATACTTTACTATTTCAAGATGCATTTTACAGTGTTGTTGCTGACTTGATACAGTTTGACACATCCACTGTTAATATTGAACTGAAAATATTTTGTATAAGTTCAGCACAAGAGAAGTGACATTCTCTGTGGTTAAATTTTGGTTTCCACTCAATGCACAAAAACAATAACTTTTTCAGGAGCCTGAACTGTCCCTCACCCCTCGTATTGAAAGTGTATTGAACGTGTATTTAAGGACTACAGAAAGTGTATTGAAATACTATGGAAAGACTGTTGAAAGTATGCAATACCATCATGTTTCTTTCGTATTGGTTCCCGTGCAGTTTGTCAAGTGTGGCTTCGCTGGCTCCAACTTCCCAGAGCATATCTTCCCTGCCTTGGTGGGTCGGCCCATCATCCGGTCAAACACCAAAGTCGGAAACATCGAGATTAAGGTGAGATCAATGGAGCAATGACGGTTGATCTCTAGCCTAAACACAAACACTGACAGAGCCACTGAAGTGTCCTCTGCTCTTTGCTGTGCTGTGTATGATTGTGAAAGCATCAGTTGAATATTAGCCGTCTCCAAAGACTGTCAATCCCCTCTCTGACAATCATGTTTGAGAGCTAGCCTAATATCTTCAAATTGCCATGTCTGTACTCTGTATGCATATTTCTGTATGATCAAATGTATCCAAAACAACTCCCTTTTTGACCCCCAACCCTGGGCTTGACCTCCAACCTCTAACCCCTAACCTATAGGACCTGATGGTGGGTGACGAGGCCAGTGAGTGTCGCTCCATGCTGGAGGTGTCCTACCCCATGGACAACGGCATGGTGCGCTCCTGGGAAGACATGCTTCATCTGTGGGACTACACCTTCGGCCCCGAGCGCCTGGACATCAGCCCCCCAGACTGCAAGGTCACGATTCTTTTATTTGTCCTTTTTCCTTTAATAACCTTTGATTAAGATTGAGATAAAATCACATTTTTGAAGGAGCGACATGGGTATGAAATCCATTTAGTCTGTTAAACTTCCAAAGTTTTAGTAGACTATTATGAAAATGGTTCGTTTAGAAAACACTTTTGACATTCCACCTGCCTTCTGTATATGTTGTAATGTTAGGGATCAATGAAGTTTCATTTGATTCAAGGTGCTTCTGACAGAACCGCCCATGAACCCCACTAAGAACCGCGAGAAGATCGCTGAGGTCATGTTTGAGACCTACCAGTTCCACGGCATCTACGTGGCCATTCAGGCCGTGCTCACACTCTATGCCCAGGGTAAGGGGAGACGAGACTCACAGACATGGCTCTCCCTGTAATATATAATGATATACTGTGGTATAAATGCCTAGACTTTAGCTCAGCGGGCTAACACAGTCTTGTAGGGCACTGATTCAAACCCACAGTCACTTTCATACTGTCTGTTATGTGACCCTGTGTGTCTTGCCTTGTCCTGTCTCTAGGTTTGTTGACAGGCGTGGTTGTGGATTCGGGGGACGGGGTGACCCATATATGTCCTGTGTACGAGGGCTACTCTCTACCCCACCTCACACGCAGGCTGGACATCGCAGGACGTGACATCACGCGCTACCTCATCAAGGTGTGTTTCTGCATATATTACCACCCTGTCACCTTATGAACAAAACTATGCCTTTATATCCCTTGTGTCAATCATAATCAATGCAAACGTCTTAAAAATGGACAGTTTTTAGTTATTTATTGCCCTAGAGAAACTGTTTCTGTATTTATGTTCATCTACATCACCTATGATCCCTCTCAGTTGCTGTTGCTGCGTGGCTATGCCTTTAACCACTCGGCGGACTTTGAGACGGTCCGCATGCTGAAGGAGAAGCTGTGCTACGTGGGATACAACATCGAGCAGGAGCAGAGACTGGCTACAGAGACCACCGTGCTGGTGGAGTCATACATGGTACTGTAGAAAACGCCTCTCCTCTCATGTCAATCAGAGAGAATGTTCATTATTATTTATGAATGGTGGCAATCTGTTTCTGTGTTTACAGCAATGTAGCAATGTTGCAAAACTCCCAGGCTAACCTATATGAATCTGTAGCCTATAGCTTCTGCACTGTATATCAATCATGACATAAAATGAAATCCATCAGAGAATAAAGGTGGGAATTTGTAAGTAATATAATAATAGACCATTTAGCAGACACTTTATCCAAAGCGACGTACAGTCATGCACATTTTCAATGTATTAGTGGTCCCGGGAATTGAACCCAATATCCTGACGTTGCAGGCACCATGCTCAACCAACTGAGCTACCGAGAACCACAGTATTTATTAACTCTCTCTCTGCTATAGCTGCCTGACGGTCGACAGGTGATGGTGGGAGGGGAGCGGTTCGGAGCCCCAGAGGCCCTCTTCCAGCCCCACCTCATCAACGTAGAGGGTGCAGGCGTGGCTGAGCTGCTGTTCAACACCATCCAGGCTGCTGACATAGATCTCAGGTCAGAGATACACCCTCGTGCTGTTGGTCTCCACATGGGTTAACTGCTACTGTAGCCTCATCCTGTACTGTGTGCTGCTGTAGCCAACTTTTCTGTTGTTTGTTTTTAATGCCATACAAGTGGAGGAGGCTAGCCTGTAGCGTCAGGTCCTACAGTACATTACATTGTGAGCCCATGCTAGAGTTAGAGATCTGTGCAAGAGTTATATAGTTGTTCTATATATGTGGATATGACACATAATTAGACACATTACATAGGTGTGAAGGAGCCCAAGCTATTTTGTTTGGTAGCTGTACTAAATAAATGAAGCTATGGTATTATAAAACTATAGTTGATTTATTAAACTACAATTAAAACTGTATGCATACATATAGTTGAAGTCGGAAGTTTACATACACTTCAGTTGGAGTCATTAAAACTCGTTTTAATTAGTCTGATAGGCTAATTGACATAATTTGAGTCAATTGGAGATGTACCTGTGGATGTATTTCAACGCCTACCTTCAAACTCAGTGTCTCTTTGCTTGACATCATGGGAAAATCAAAAGAAATCCGCCAAGACCTCAGAAACGAAATTGTAGACCTCCAGAAGTCTGGTTCATCCTTGGGAGCAATTTCCAAATGCCTGAAGGTAGCACGTTCATCTGTACAAACAATAGTATGCAAGTATAAACACCATGGGACCACGCAGCTGTCCTACCGCTCAGGAAGGAGACACGTTCTGTCTCCTAGAGATGAACGTACTTTGGTGCGAAAAGTGCAAATCAATCCCAGAACAACAGCAAAGGACCTTGTGAAGATGCTGGAGGAAACGTACAAAAGTATCTATATCCACAGTAAAACGAGTCCTATATCGACATAACCTGAAAGGCCGCTCAGCAAGAAAAAAGCCACTGCTCCGAAACCGCCATAAAAAAGCCAGACTACGGTTTGCAACTGCACATGGGGACAAAGATCGTACTTTTTGGAGAAATATCCTCTGGTCTGATGAAACACAAATAGAACTGTTTGGCCATAATGACCATCGTTATGTTTGGAGGAAAAAGGGGGAGGCTTGCAAGCCGAAAAACACCATCCCAACCGTGAATTACGGGGGTGGCAGCATCATGTTGTGGGGGTGCTTTGCTGCAGGAGGGACTGGTGCACTTCACAAAATAGATGGCATCATGAGGAGAGAAAAGTATGTGGATATATAGAAGCAACATCTCAAGACATCAGTCATGAAGTTAAAGCTTGGTCGCAAATGGGTCTTCCAAATGGACAAGCATACTTCCAAAGTTGTGGCAAAATGGCTTAAGGACAACAAAGTCAAGGTATTGGAGTGGCCATCACAAAGCCCTGACCTCAATCCTATAGAAAATTTGTGAGCAGAACTGAAAAAGTGTGTGCGAGCAAGGAGGCCTACAAACCTGACTCAGTTACACCAGCTTTGTCAGGAGGAATGGGCCAAAATTCACCCAACGTATTGTGGGAAGCTTGTGGAAGGCTACATGAAATGTTTGACCCAAGTTAAACAATTTAAAGGCAATGCTACCAAATACTAATTGAGTGTATGTAATCTTCTGACCCACTGTGAATGTGATGAAAGAAATAAAATGTGAAATAAATCATTCTCTCTTCCATTATTTTGACATTTCACATTCTTAAAATAAAGTGGTGATCCTAACTGACCTAATACAGGGAATTTTTACTAGGATTAAATGTCAGGAATTGTGAAAAACTGAGTTTAAATGTATTTGGCTTAGTTGTATGTAAACTTCCGACTTCAACTGTACATACATACTTTTTGTCTTATACCATATTGTTTCTCTCTCCTGAAGGTCTGACTTGTACAAGCACATTGTTCTGTCAGGAGGCACCACTATGTACCCCGGCCTTCCCTCCAGACTGGAGAGAGAGATCAAACAGCTATACCTGGAGAAGGTGCTGCAGGGGGACACTGAGAAACTCTCTGTAAGCACACACACATGCAAGGAAACGCACACATGCATGCACATGCACACACACATGTATGGACACGCACACACACACACACACACACACACACACACACACACACACACACACACACACACACACACACAAACACACAAACACACACACACACACACACACACACACACACACACACACACACACACAAACACACACACACACACGCGCGCGCACACACACACACACACACACACACACACACACACACACACACACACACACTACAACACACACACACACTACAATACACACACACACACTACTATACACACACACTACAATAAGTAAACCTGTTTAATGACAGAAATGGTATTATGTGTTCCTTTATCTTAGTTTACCGTATATTTGTCTACCCACTCCCCTACCCGTCTTCCTTCCCTTCATCTCTGCAGAAGTTTAAGATCCGCATTGAGGACCCCCCAAGCCGTAAACATATGGTGTTTATGGGTGGAGCGGTGCTGGCCAACATCATGAAGGACAAGGAGTCCTTCTGGCTGAGCCGGGCTGACTACCTGGAGAAAGGCCTGAGGGTTCTGGACAAACTGGGGTGTGGCGTGAAGTAGACGTGAAATAGAGGTGGTTAGCTAGGGTCACACACACACACACACACATAGATAAGGTCTGGGGGTGCTGAACAATCTGGAGCGCAGCAGTAGACAGAAGTCTGGGAGTCCTGGGTTGTATTCACTAGGCTCCAAAAAACGATGTGCTAAAAACAACCCAATTTGGGTTATTTGGTAACTCAGCGCTGGTTAAATAGTGGACAGAACACGTTGGGTTATTTTGACCGTGTCAATTGGGTTGCGTGAATAAACCAACACGTTGGGTTGTTGGGATTACCCAAACATGGGTTAATTTAACCATCAGTTGTGTATTTTTACTCTCACGCTGGGTTGACCTAGCAGCTGGGTCTTTTTAATACAACCCTTAGGTTCTGTTCAGGAAGTGTGGCCTATTAGGGGTGTGTCTTTCAGCTAGTTCTTATTGGTCACCCATGAGAGTAAATGTCATTACTGTTCATTACAATATGTTAAGTTTACATACTGCAAATGCATATTTTTTTTTACACATTCATCTATAATATTAAGATGATTAATTACATATTATAATAAAGTATACCACTTTATTATATCCTGACAATTGGATCTACATTAGCTTTTAGGCAACTCATACACTTCTGTAAGCCAATTTATTTGGTTATTCCAAAATTCATTACATGTTGAAATTTCCAATCAAATTGAGTCATACTTAATTTGTCTTATAGGGTCAGCCATAGTAATACGGCGCCCCATAAGCAAATTAGGGTTAAGTGCCTTGTTCAAAGGCACAGACAGATTTTTCACTTTGAGGTTAGAGGTGGTCAGCTAGACTGACTAGAAAACTAAGAGAATATGATGGGATGCTACTGTAATAGAAACATCTTAGTATAATGCCTTCCTGGATGCTTAAGAACCAGCCATTGCCTGTCAGATGAAACATACAGTATCTGTTATAAGTCTGTTGTAAGAAAATAGAATAGCATTTTCATATTTGTCACTGTCAACTTTCCAAGTTGTTTCTTAATGTAAAGTTAACATATTGTATTGCATACAATACAACAATTATACAGTACAATACACTTGTAAGGTTTCATATTTTTACCATTTGAATTCTCACTGTGTCTAATGGAATCATTTTGAAGTAGCCATTGTTTCAAATGCATATGCAAATAAATATAACTGACGTTAGCCTAAATGCCAAATTGAATAAAGTGAATGTCATTGTTTTTGATGACTGAATAGCAGTGGTGTAAAGTACTTAAGTAAAACTACTTTAAAGTACTACTTCAGTATTTTTTGGGGATATCTGTACTTTACTTTACTATTTATATGTTTGACTACTTTTTCTTTCTCTCCACTACATTCCTAAAGAGAATAATGTACTTTTTACCCCATACATTTTCCCTGAAACACAGAAGTACTCGTTACATTTTGAATACTTAGCAAGACAAGAAAATTGTCAAATTCACACACAAGAGAATATCCCTGGTCATCCCTTCTACCTCTGATCTGACAGATTTTCTAAACCCAAATGCTTAGTTTGTAAATTATGTTTGTAAATTATGTCTGAAAAAACAAGAATATCGTGCCGTCTGGTTTGCTTAATATAAGGAATGTGAAGTGATTTATACTTTTACTTTTGATACTTAAGTATAATTTGGCAATTACATTTCCTTTTGATACTTAAGTATATTTAAAACCAGATACTTTTACTCAAGTAGTATTTTACTGGATGACTCATTTTTACTTGAGCCATGTTCTATTAATAACGTGTCTTTACTTTTACTCAAGTATGAAAATTGGGTACTTTTTCCACCGTCTGGTGAATCGCCATTTGTATTGGACAATATCTTTGTGTCTTCAAAGAATGTTTTGTATCACGTATTTTCTGTCATAAATCATTTATGTAAACACATTTGGAAAAAAAATACATATTTGTTCATTCTGACAGTAGAGAGAATATGATTATTCAAAAGGTTTTGTGACAGTTGTGCTTTGATGTGCTGGGAAGGGTTGGGGTCAATTCCATTTCATTTCTTTCAATTCAGAAGATTCCTTGAAATTCCAATTCAAGAATAGCAAAACAACGTACACTGAGCATACAAAACATGAAGAAAACATTAAGAACACCGGCTCTTTCCATAGACTGACCAGGTGAATCCAGGTGAAAGCTGCGGTCCCGTGTGGCTCAGTTGGTAGAGCGTGGCGCTAGTAAAGCCAGGCTTGTGGGTTTTGAATTCCATGGACCGTAAGTCACTCTGGATAAGAGCATCTGCTAAATGACTAAGAGGTCAAATTAAGCTATAATCCCTTATCGATGTCACTTGTTAAATCCCCTTCAAATCAGTGTAGATGAAGGGGAGGAGACAGGCTAAAGAAGGATTTTTAAGCCTGGAGACAGTTGAGACATGGATTGTGTATGTGTGACATTCAGAGGGTGAATGGGCAAGACAAACTATTGAAGTACCTTTGAACGGGGTATGGTAGTAGGTACTGGGAGGAAGGGTGGGTGCAACTCAATATTAGAAAGGTGTTCCTTGTGTTTTGTATACTCAGTGTATAAGTAATTTGCTGCCTCCCAGTGGTGACTTGTAATATTGCCTTAGCAATATGCTGGAAGTTCATCATGATATTAATACGTATTGTAGGCAGCAAACACTGATAAACAAAGAACATCATGTAGTAGCACTATGAGCAGATAATGCAATTTTATTGCGATTTTGTATTACTGGACAAAATACAGAAATGTGTTATACAGCCAATGAAATAGTGAATGCCATTATGTTGCCTTTTTCAACACAGTCAACACATGCATCACATACGAAACCACCAAAATCTTTATATTCAATTAAAAGAGCATGCAATAGTCCTCAAGGTGTCCTTGTTCGTCTTTCAATGAACCCTCCTCCAGTAAAAGCTTTCATAAAGATAAATATTTCACTTTCCTTTTTAGAAATCTGTGATTCATATTCAATATAACTCTTCCACGTTTTTTTTTTAAACAATTCATTATTGTAATAATACATTATTATAAGTGTTAACATTAAGTTGAACAGTCAGTTGGCAAAGATGATCTGCAGCAGGATTCGTCGCCATGGCCACTTAGGTGACTTTACATTCAACTAATCACCATGAGGCATAACATGGTCCCAGTTTTATTGGCCATTGTCACGTAGATTGTCTTTTCTCTCAGAAGCTACTTTTATCATGGAATATTAAAGCAGTTCAATGGAAACAGTAATAGAAAGTAAAACTGAAAAAAACTATTATTTTGACAAATGTGTCCCTTTTTATCATAAAGAGACATTTAGTTGGCAAAAATCTTAAAACAAGGAAATATTGTGCCTTTCAACAAAATTCCTCAAACCGGTTTTCTATTTGTAAAGTTAAAAATGGTTTCCCCCCAATCCTGTCAACAGTAAATGACTACAGATGGTAGAGCCAACATCAACAGTACCTCAGACACACAATCCAAAATGGCTTCCTGGAGTTTGCCTGTATTGGCTCTTATTCACTCCTTCTTTATCTGTAACACTGTAAATAAGTCAAAAGAACCAGGTCCATCTTACGTTAAAGCAAAGATTGTCCTCGGAGCTGCACACATTCCTATGTGTATGACTTTACTTTCTTAACTTTGGTATTGAGGTTCGGTCTTACAAAAAACATTACAGTAGCAAGGACATACCGGTAGCTAGTGTTTTAGGCCACCCCCCCCAACCCTTAACAACAGGGTTCTGAACATAGAAATATAATTTATAGAATTCATTCTAATTCTATGGTTCCAACCAAGGAGCAGCAGATTGACAGAAGTGAATAATAGACAACCAACCTGCCCTTCCTCTAAGGTGAGTCTCAAGTGACACCCTATTTACCAGAGCCTATATAGTGCAGTGCACTACTTTTAAACCTCCACTATGGAATAGGGTGCCAATTGAGACTTGCCCCTTAGTCTTTAGTGAGAGCTGTAGTTATGACAACACGTCCAAGACACGACACAGCTTTTTTAATCAATCAACCAATCGAAAAACGCTGAGATCCGAGAAGAATTCTTCCACCTCCTCTTCCTCCCTCCATTGCCCTCCCTGCTTCACTCCTCACACACGGACTCCCCCAGGTCCACAGCTCCCCCTCTGGTCAGGCGCCGCATCTTGCTGAAGTCGTGGTCCGTGCGAAGGTAGGAGAGAGAGGGGCCTCCCTCACTGTGGCTGGCCAGGTCCTGAGGCTGTGTCTGGGGGGGAAGGGTCCTCATCTCCCCCCCGGACCTCCAGTAGAGGGTGTAGTCCTGGGGTTCGGAGACGCCGAAGGTGGAGGCACAGAGCTGGGCTAGGGCCTCGCTGCTCTCCCCGGCTCTCCACTGCAGCGTCCGCACAGCGCTGCGCTCGCCGTCCTGGAACAGTACCCGAACACACCTCTGCACAGAGAGAAACACATACAAGCAAAGATACGCACGCAGGCAGAAAGACATACACACACACACACACACACACACACACACACACACACACACACACACACACACACACACACACACACACACACACACACACACACACACACACACACACTCAAAATGAGTTACAAAATGTATCATCTTGTTAACTCACATAAACAGCCTTTATAACATAACCGTCAGAAGACTCACAAAGATTAGAGAGCTTCAAAATAATATACTGTCTTCCATTCATTTAAACCAAACTAACTCAATACTGTAAACAGTACATAATACACCAGGACGTCACCCGGGATACAAGTCAGTATTCGATGTCTGAGGATGTTGGGAGATGAGGTGGAAACCAGCCACTAGGGGCAACGGTGAGCACTGTTACCGCCAGGTTTCGCTTGTGGACAGGGGTGGCGGATGGGCGTAAGCATCTGCCTCTGATCCCAAAGGTTGCATGTTCGAATCCAGCGATAGAAAGTTCAGAGTTAATGCCGAAACTTAACCTTAAACACTTTGAAATGTGAGGTTTGGAACAACTTTGAAATTTGACATTTGAGAAACAAGTCTAATTCTGACTTGAGACTGAGTGCTTATAGTATACAGAGCCTCAATTGGCTACTGTTTGTTACACAGCGTTACATACTGTAGGCGATACACATTCCTCAATATAAATCAATACCAATCAGTCTCAAAATATCCTACAATGAATACAGTCTTCACTATGTATCCAACAGTCTTCATGCATTGCCTTAATATTCAAACAAATCCAACACTTTTACTTTTCTACTTTAAACACACACTTTAAAACACACGTACACAGCTCCATTAAACCACACTGTCCCTTCACCCACCCTAACAAAATGAATCCATACACTTACACAGAAATAGCCTGCATCAAAGTACAATAATATACATCTATACTACATGTAAATACAGTGTGCCATAACCAGTGGAAACGTTGGGTCTATACTATATTACATAATAGGAGAACCACCTACAGCACAACCTGCCTCCATATAACACAACCTGGCCATTCCCAAACACCCTTTATAAACACTCTGACATACCGGACACAGCCAAATCAGCAAGTTCCCCATGAACCACATCATTCAACAACATTAAACAGCTGCAACTTACAGAGTCACTGAGCTCCTCACCGTCCGTGTGCATATTGTGTTTGCTCTCCTCTCTTCAGTGGGTTGCTGCTGCTCAGTAAATTTCATGCTATCTGACCGCCCACTTCTTCATAACACTTAGCTAGCTCACTGATCTCCCTCAGTGGCGGTACAGCAAATCTGTTGGCGGGTGTGTGGTGTGTACGTGTTTTAGCTAGCTGCTATTTCAAGAGAGTGAGTAGCCCACGTGACTGACTAGCTAACTACAGTGTTTGTACCTTTTCATCTAGTGAATGGTCATCATTTGGGGATGGATCAAATACTAGGACAAAGGAGGGTGGTTTAGCAAGCTGCTATTTGAAGAGAGTCAGTATTCCTCACGTCACTAACCAGCTATCCACCATACTATGTTAGCTGGTGAATGGCGGTCATGATTCTGGCGTATAACAAGCACAAGGAGGGTGCGTCTGTCTGGAGTACTAGATGGGCGGGGTTTGCTCTTTTGGGACTATTCCTTTGGCATCTCAATCCAGTGCAGCTGAAGTATTTGAAAGAAAACAAATGCTATTTAAATCCAGGTCTGGTGTCGAATGGCGTCTCGGAATAGGGTGAAGCTGCCCCTAGACACTGATCTTGGGTCAGTTTGGCAGTTTCCCCACTAATGGTTATGGTTACCCAGGGGAAAACGTTACCCAGGAGCTAGTGTTTCACCTGGTTCTGTTGTCTCTCACGGTTGCTCTTGGCTTCCAGGCTGCGTCTGCGGCCCCACTCCCTCAGCCCGTCCAGGGCCTCGCGGGTCAGACCTCCTGGGGGGACCTGGTCCCCCTTCGCTTCAGGGCTCTGGATCAGACAGAGGCTGGCATAGACACTGGTCAGGTAATAGCCACCTGGGAGAGTGGGTGGGGGCACAGCTAAATGTCAATACAGTGACTGTGAATGGCATCTAAATATCCATCAAGACCACAGTTATGTTGTCTTCATTATCCGCAATGTTATTTTAGAGGTAGAGTGTATAAAGGAAAAGGGTGTAGTTCGTAGTGGTGCCCTCTCCTTTGGGGTGGAGAGGGTAAACCAGCTACCACATAACGTACTGAGAACCATGTTTCTTACAGCTTGGTGAGAGTGTGGTTGTCCTAGGGTTATTTTGCATACAACCTTCCCACAACGTTCTGGGAATGTTGCAGGTTAGTTGCTTGGCTTTGGAACATCCGCAGCACATGTAGCCCTTTACACTCGTACCCGAATACGGGTTGAAAACGGCAGATTTGAGGACTGATAAGCGCCTAAATTGGAACGTTGTGGGTGTACAATAACATGCTATACATGGGTTTTGACTGACAGACGTTTTGAAATTAAGCTCCGCGCGACAAGTTATCCCCATCCCTTCCGCTTATTGGGCAACTTTTACACATTCTCTGTTGTCTGAGTGAGGGAAATGCTGCAAATTGAGAGGACTATGTATTTTGAAAGATGAGACGTTGAGGACTATAATAAATACCACTGATGTCATACAAGCAAGCCAAACACCTGTGAGTCCAAATGTGCACTTCTAGTTTCCAAATCATAAAAGTCATGTCATATACAGTGTCAATGTTTATGATGAATATGTTTGATGTAGTTACAAGATGACGTGGCGTCAGACCCTGGGTTGTTCTGAACAGAATGAGTCTACGACTGTTTATTATGACTCCATTTTGCCGCATGACTCTTTTCTATGCGCACCAAAATTACGATCCGTTTCTCTGAATGGCCTTGTGAAAGCCTTAGGCTGCCATTACACAACGTTGTGTGACCCCAGCCTAACACTTTAAAATCATATTTTATAGCTTAGGTAGTCATGTTGGCAATAGAACAAGCTTTGAAATCATGCCCAGCTGACCCAGACCGTTTTTGTATTGAGCAAACAACAACAGTAATTGTGCGATGGCAGGGATGTAGGGCTGTGTTCCAAAGAAAACAACTAAAAGTGTGATTGCTCTAGTTCCTCAACGGCACAGCTTGGAGAGCTCAAAATAGCATCTTGTAGTTGAAGACTCTTCTTTGAGTCATAAAAGTGCATTGAAATTGCTTAGGAACTGTGCACACTTTGGGAGAGGTGTGTGGCCACTTTGAGACGCCAGTTACGCCTCTCACTCAAACCCATGTCATGTTTTTGTCTTATGTTGCGCTTACCCCACATTTTCCAGGAATAGTCTTCTCATTTTACTAAATGTATCCACAGGATTTTCCGATTTCGTTGTTAACAAATGCAGCAAAAAGTACAGTAAATGTAAAATACACATAAAATAAACAGTGTAATGTCTTGTGTCAGGTGAACTGTGTACTCACCTTTGGTCTAATTATTTTCCCATTTTCTCCAAACTGTTCCCTTTCAATTGCGACCATGGTTATGCATATGCTTTCATATTTCTTCTGTAAGAAAGATTTCAATTTAGCCCTATCCATATAGGCCAATTCCCACGAGTGTAAAGGGTTCGGGAGAGGCGAAGTTCGAGTCATGCGTCCTCCGAAACCCGTCAAACCATGCTGCTTCTTAACACCCGCCCGCTTAACCCGGAAGCTAGCCGCACCAATGTGTCAGAGGAAACACAGTTCAATTGACGACCGAGGTCAGCCTGCAGGCGCCCGGCCCGCCACAAGGAGTCACTAAAGCGCAATGAGCCAAGTAAAGCCCCCCCGGCCAAATCCTCCCCTAACCCGAGCAAAGGTTGGGCCAATTGTGCGCCGCCCTATGGGACTCCCATTCACGGCCGGTTGTGATACAGCCTGGGAACGAACCCAGGTCTGTAGTGTCGCCTCAAGCACTGCGATGCAGTACCTTAGACCGCTGCGCCAATCGGGAGGCTACTTTTGACATTTTTGTCATTTGGCAGACGTTCTAATCCTGAGCAATTTAGAGGAGTAATTAGGGTTAACAGAACTTTTCCTAAAAGATAAAACATGGTTACATTTAATTTCCATTTTGGTAATATTCTAGGAACATTCTCCAACTGGTTTGACGTTGGGAGTTCTTCTGTGGGAATTTCAGTGCATCAGCATAACGTTTCCTACAGGTTTCCTCATGGTTCTATTTAATGTCATGTTCTCAAATTGTTCCGAAAATGTAAAAAAATGATTACATAAAAACTAGAAGAAAACTTTAGTAACGTTCAGAGGAACATTTTAAGAATGTCATTTAAAAACATACATTCCGTTCTCAGCATCAACAAAACTCTCTATCCTCTATCTTAAGTGTGTTCAGGTGTGTTGGCTGCGCCCACTAATTGGCCGCACCTGATCCTAAAGATGTTCTCCAGTGATTTTTTTACTTTTACTGTTGAAAGGCAATATCCCAAGTATAAATACAGTAAAGTACACACTCTAAAAAATATGTTTTGAGCTAAATAGTTTTTTTTAGACACAACTACTAACTTCAAGGAGTAAGGCAGTCAAGGGATTGGCCTGATGTCATCGGCCCCTTGCTTGAGGAACAATAGCGGAGAAAAAGTCAACACAAGGGGAAAGCCCCCCCCCCCCTTGTGCTATGTCCTGCCTTTTGTTAAGTAAATTAGCTTTGTGTGCATAAAAAAACATGGCATGCTAGCTTCATCCTAGTAGTGTAGTGGACTAATTCCATGGATCAAGAACAGAATATTATAGATTTGAATCTCACGGACGCCGTGTTTTCATGATTAATGCCTAAGGAAATGCATTTCCATGTGTCCTATCTGTGCTAGGAGTTCAAAACAGTTAACCCCAAATAAGATAGCAGTGTTATTAAAAGTCTTATTAAAACATTCAGTGAAAGTGTTGAGGAAGTTATTAAAAAAACTCAAAATAATCTATAATTTATGTTCAGTGTTAATAAAACCTCCCAGGAAACAAAAATGGCACCAAATTTCGCCATAATACTGTTTAGACTGGGAAGCATGCGGTAAGCTTTAAGGTGGAAGGGATGTAGGCTATAAGGGGTGTAGTTAGGGTGTAGTTTGGGTGTAGTGCGTACCCTCCCCAGTGAGCCAGGAGGGCTCTAGTAGTTCCATCATGTACTCCACCTCCAGTAGGATCTGAGGCGTGTTACACATCACTATCACATAGGACAGCGCTGGCAGGAAGTCCTCAGAGCTCACTTCCTGTCCTGGGAGCAGGAAGAGGATGGTACAAGACAGCTTTAACAGATTGATTGATTAATAACAGTTGATTGATTGATTATGACAGTTGATAACTGCTTCTAGATTATAACAGGCAAATAAATGGTGTTCTTAAAATGTTTCTATTTATAATAGATAATCAATGGCTGTGGTTACTTTATTTGACGTTTCAGATTAGGCAAATTGAAGGCCGACTCACCACCGTCGTGGAGGGCCCCCATGGCCTTCTGGACCGACTTGCAGACCTGCAGCAGCAGCAGCACCTTGTCTATGGGTGAGTGGGTGCGCTGCATGAGGCCCAGCTTCTGCCTCACCCTCTCCACTCCGCGGGTGTCGGGCACGCCCACCAGCACTCCGAGGCGCTCCATCGCCCCCTCTTGGCAGGCCAGGAGACTAGAGGCCAGGTGCTGGGTGGAGCCGTCCTGTCTGTGGAGGGAGAGGAGGGCCTGGTCTAGCAGCACCCTCAGAGGTTTCAGCACACAGCCGAACATGGCCTTCTCCAGGGCTATGTCTGCATGGGGGAACACACACGTAGGTACGCACACACACACATGCATGAGCATGCACACACACATGAACAAACATGCATAAACACACAAACACACAGTAGTAGTTGAAGATTATAAGGAAACATATTGTATGGAAGATTTACTTTATTTCAGATTACAAACATTTATCTGAAATAACAACGTACCAGTTCTATACACCCATAACACACACACACACACACACACACACACACACACACACACACACACACACACACACACACACACACACACACACACACACACACACACACACACACACACACACACACACACACACACACACACACCCATAACACACCACAGACCTATACACACACACACATACACACACAACACAGACCTATACACACACACACATACAACACAACACAGACCTATACACACACACACATACAACACAACACAGACCTATACACACACACACACACACACAACACCCACTCATACACACACTACACATACCACCCACTTGTTCAGTGAGGAAATGATTAATCATTACTGAGGGACAGGGGGAAGTGGAGGGTCACAGGATTCCCTGACTAGGCTGACATTGTCCAACACACATAAAGCTAATGTCAGATCTACATCAATACCCAGTTCTCGTCCTGCCTCGCTTTCTTCCTCTATTCCTCTCGCTCTCCTCCCATCCTTCCCTTCCTCCCACTCTCTCTCTCTCCCTCTCTCCCCTTCCATCCCTCTCTCTCCATATCTCTCTCCCCTTCCATCCATCCCTCGCTCCCTTCCTCTCTCCCCCACCATCTCTCTCTCCCCCTCCCTCCCTCCCTCCCTCCCTCCCTCCCTCCCTCCCTCCCTCCCTCCCTCCCTCCCTCCAGCCTGAGAATCGTGCTGCTCTTCAAGTGCGCGTGGGACTGTGATATCTTTGAATGATAAACGACGAGGGAGAAAAAAATGAAAATGCCTCCACCGACGCAAATGTGAGTGTGTATGTGTGTGTGTGTGTGCACGCGCGCCAATCAAAGCAACAGCAACTGAAACCAGCGGAGTCCACTCTACTCTCTCCAAAAGCCTCAGCACACACACACCAACCATCCCCCGTAGTCCCCCCCCCCCCCGAAATAAGAAATATCAATGAATGAATGTCCTATATCTCCCATCCAGCAACGTACAGAGATATTTGGCAGGCTAAATGTGATAGATGTAGTTCTCTGGCTTGGCTAGCAAAGCTTTATAAATCCTAGAGACAATATGAACTCATGGATGAAAAGCTACCCCCTACGCAGTGATAATACCTTTTCACTAAAAGCCTCTGGACAGTCTGTCTGAGTCTCATCTAAAGCTAGTCTGTTGTTTCCATAGATCCATGTCTCTCTCCATGTTACTGTGTGTTATTATACATCCTGTCAAACCAATAGACAGTGGTGGTAATGCTTTCCCTAATTGACATGCTGATAATATCTAATAATATTTGTGTTATAGTCTTTAGTGAATATTATATGGGCTTGTTTTGCATTTAAATGTATTTGTAATGTCCTGTGTATAGTAACAATCTGTTTTGTGTGACTGATGCTGAACACCTGAAGTTACTGAAGATCCTGCCCCTTCTAATTCCTGCCTCTGCTCAGTATCTCTCCCATTCTTATGATATATTCCTCTCCCTCTTTCTTCCTCCCTCCCTCCCTTCTTGCATCCTTACAGGTGAGAATGGTGGTACCTTTCTCGTTGTCAGGCACCAGGGTCTCTAGGGGGGGCGACAGTTCTCCGCTGTCCAGCAGGAAGCTCTTGGCCTGGGACAGGAAGCACCGCAGCCCCTGGAGCACCGCCAAGGAGGACTTCGGCGAGGAAGACGATGATGATGATGAAGAGGCAGCCTGAGTCAAGACCCCTCTCAGCTCCTCTTTCTGCTTCTGGAGGAACTCCTGGACCAAGGAACCAAACGCAGACCTCCAGAGACAGAGAGTTTGGACATTGAGGTTTTCCCACCAAAAACATGATGAATTTACATGACACTACACAATTCCACGAAAGCCATGTTAGCTCCCCATGGGCAATATCAACCAATAGCATTTAATTTAGGAATTTTAAATGAATGTGTAGGATTCTCCCAAAATGGTCATGAACAGACAAATTGAATGTTCAAATGCACAAACATGGCATCAAGTTTTCCCAAAGTCTCTCTCTATATTTATAAGTGGTTTTGCTGACCTCCGTTCCCTGGACAGCTCCTCCACTAGCCTGGCGAGCCTCTTCTCTGGAGCAAAGAAACACACAAACGCCGCGCTCATCTTCTGCAGGCCTCCGTGACCCCCCCGCGAGCGCACCAGGGGCGGGCGGCGCTGAGGGTTGGGGTTTGGTTGTTTGAAGAACTGGTCCTCTGCTTCTGCTTCTGGGTCCTCTTCCTCCAGACTGCTGAAAGAGCTGCTGCTGTCCAGTTGGGCCAGAGAGGGGGCCGGGTGGCCCTCCAAGGCCAAGCACGCCTCCTCGATGCTGGGCTCCTCTGGAGCAGATGGGTCCTCCTCTACCTCCCCCACTGGAGGATCTGTTGGGGCCTGGGGAGAGACGGAGTCAAGGTCATATCTTTATACCATGCATCAGCTGGTCAGTGTGTTGACTGGATGTGTGCTTTCAGGAGAGAAAGAAAGGGAGTTAGGAAAAGAGAGATAAAATAAGACAGAGGATAGAGACATACACTACCGTTCAAAAGTTTGGGGTCACTTAGAAATGTCCTTGTTTTTGAAAGAAACTTTTAAAAATGGTCCATTAAAATAACATCAAATTGATCAGAAATACAGTGTAGACATTGTTAGTTTTGTAAATTACTATTGTAGGCTATTCCATGCGAGAAATTGCCAAGAAACTGAAGATCTCGTACAACGCTGTGTACCACTCCCTTCACAGAACAGAGCAAACTGGCTCTAACCAGAATAGAAAGAGGAGTGGGAGGCCCCGGTGCACAACTGAGCAAGAGGACAAGTACATTAGAGTGTCTAGTTTTAGAAACAGACGCCTCACAAGTCCTCAACTGGCAGCTTCATTAAATAGTATGCGCAAAACCCCAGTCTCAACGTCAACAGTGAAGAGGCGACTCCGGGATGCTGGCCTTCTAGGCAGAGTTCTCCTGTCCAATGTCTGTGTTCTTTTGCCCATCAATCTTTTATTTGTATTGGCCAGTCTAAGATATGGCTTTAACTTTGCAACTCTGCCTAGAAGACCAGCATTCCGGAGTCGCCTCTTCAATGTTGACGTTGAGACTGGTGTTTTGCGGGTACTATTTAATGAAGCTGCCAGTTGAGGACTTGTGAGGCATCTGTTTCTTAAACTAGCCACTCTAATGTACTTGTCCTCTTGCTCGGTTGTGCACCGGGACCTTCCACTCCTCTTTCTATTCTGGCTAGAGACACTTTGCGCTGTTCTGTGAAGGGAGTTGTACACAGTGTTGTACGAGATCTTCAGTTTCTTGGCAATTTCTCGCATGGAATAGCCTTCATTTCTCAGAACAAGAATAGACTGACGAGTTTCAGAAGAAAGGACTTTGTTTCTGGCTATTTTGAGCCTGTAATCGAACCCACAAATGCTGATGCTCCAGATACTCAACTAGTCTTAAGAAGGCCAGTTTTATTGCTTCTTGAAATCAGGGTAACAGTTTTTAGCTGTGCTAACAAAATTGCAAAAGGGTTTTCTAATGATCAATTAGCCTTTTAAAATTATAAAGTTCGATTAGCTAACACAACGTGCCATTGGAACACAGGAGTGATGGTTGCTGATAATGGGCCTCTGTACGCCTATGTAGATATTCCATAAAAAAATCTGCAGTTTCCAGCCACAATAGTCATTTGCAACATTAACAATGTCTACACTGTATTTCACTGTATTTCTAATTTGATGTTATTTTAATGGAAAAACAAGGACATTTCTAAGTGACCCCAAACTTTTGAACGGTAGTGTATGTCATAAAGGGACCCTTACCGCTGGCAGTAGAGGCACGAGATCCTCATCCTCGGCCGACATGGGGAACAGTGCAGGGGTTTTCCTCAGGACGCCAGCCCCAGGATGGACCTTCCTGTGCGGGTTGGGACTGGGCTGGAGGGGTGTGGGCTGGAGCCTCTCTTGGTCCTTGGGGTTCTCCGGTGGGGGCAAGGGGAATGACCCAGCTCCCCCTCCACCACCTCCACAACCAGACAGAGTCATGGAGCTCTCTGTAGAGACACGGACCCTCATGCTGCGTTTGAAGCGGTGGCGTTTGTGGGACGCCCCCGGGATCGACTGTTGCGGCTGCTGTTGCTGCTGGAGGGAGAAAGGAGGTAGAGGTAAGTAGTTGTCCCTATACTGACTGATTCAGGGTCAGATAGTTTTCACTCTCCCTAATGGTTATGGTTAGGAATTTTGGTAGGGAAAACTGATCCCAGATGTGGTTAAAGGTAGACTCTGCAAGGTGACACCTTTAAAAACTGGGATGACTTCCCACTTACAGCCATGTTGATGTTTATAAGTCTATACCTCCAGCTGAAGGGTTGCCAAGTAAACTGAATCAGGGTAAGACATTATTTTTATTCCCCCAATGGTTATGGTGAGGAATTGGGGTGGGGTAATCTGTTCCTAGATCTGTGCTTAAGGGTGACTACCTCAATCTGTAGAAAGAGAGGGTTAATGAAGCAGAGAGACTCCTGTCTGCCGCGGGACAGCAGGTAACACAGGTCCTGGGACAGACCCGCCTTGACCTGCATGGCACTGGTGGGCGGAGCCTTGGCGGTAATGGGTGAAGCCTTGATGGTGGGTGGAGCCTTTAGGTCCCCAGGTCCATTCTGGGTGTCAGAGAGTGAACTCCAGAACTCTGTTGGGTTGTGGGGAAAAGAAGGAGAAGAAAGACAATGTTTCCCGGTCCAGATTCTGGTATGTTTCATTTTCATACTGTAGTGTTTAGAGGATAAGTAATTGATTCACGCCATAAAGAGACTGATATTGAAGTGCTTTGAAGACCATTTCCTACTGTGCTAAACATTTAGTCCCAGTCCAGAAACAACCCCTAGACACATTATGTTCCTTTTTAAATCAAATCAAATTGTACTCGTACAACCTTACCGTGAAATGCTTACTTACAAGCCCTTAAACAACAATGCAGTTCAAGAAATAGAGTTAAGAAAATATTGACGAAATAAACTAAAGTAAAAAATAAAATAACAAAAACGAGGCTATACACAGGGGGTACCAGTACCGAGTCAATGCGAATTGGAGTGGGTCTAGGGTTTCCGGGATGATGGCGTTGATGTGAGCCATGACCAGCTTTTCAAAGAACTTCATGGCTACCCGACGTGATTGCTACGGGGTGGTAGTCATTTAGGCAGGTTACCTTCGCTTTCTTGTGGGTGAGACCCACATCCCACAGTCTAATGTAATGTTGATGTTGGATCTTAATATGAGCCAGTTTGCTACAGCAGGAAAATATTCCTGAAGCAACAGGAAATGTGAATTATTATGTGGACTATAATTAATGGACATTTTCTGTAGGGGTTGATACATTTTCCTTAGGGAAAATCAATTCTGACATTTTAAAGCCTTTATTAAACCTTAAATACACAACAAGTTTGCATTTCCTGCTGTGCAGGAACATTCTCAGCAACAAAACAGTGATCAAATTAAGATCCTACATCTGTATGCTACAGATCCGTTGAATGAATCCCTACCTAATCCCATATGGGAGATGGCCTCCAGCTTCCTGTGGGTGGAGGCCTGAGCAATGGCTTCTGGGAGCTCCAGTGGAAAAGGCAGCACATCCCTGGAGACAACACACACATATTGAGGTTATTTATGATCAAATAACACAGTGTGTCGTAGTGGGCTGGAACAGCATGGGGGAGCTCTGTTTTGTAATGGGAGTGCCATTTCAGCATATTTACAGTCTGTGGACAAAATAGACCAAAGCAGTGGCAGTGTTATTGACAGGTAGATGGGGTAAAGGTAGTGGTAATCACCTGCTGATGCAGTAGAAGGCCACCAATCGGCAGAGGTCTGGGAAGCTGAGGGCGGAGCTCTCCAAGGCGAAGGCTGGGGATAGGACAGAGAGTGTTTGACACCAATCACAGCTTTGTAACATTTGGCAGCACCCTTCACAGATCCGGCGCCAGGATAAAGTGAATACGGGGGCAGTTGAAATCGGTGAGGGGGCACAATTTTTGGGGGTTCCTGCATTGGAATTATATTGAATTCTGCTTATATCACGCTATACCATAATAAACATAAAGCTAAAATGCTGAGACTCCTAGACCAGTGAGTGCTTTTGAAGTGACAGGTTGGCGTGAAATCTGTAACCCATCTCCGCTGTGCTGTATCAGCACAATGGACAGTGACCTACACACTGAAGCAAGGCCTGTTAGGCAATGAATATAGGCTACAAGATAGATAGGATAATTAACCTATTTCAAACAGCCTATGTGAATGCATCCGAATACTAGTTCCTTACCACAGTGCAGTGCATTTGAAATGCTCCTTGCTGGAGGATGCCTAGCGAATCCTTTGGTACCATCAATAGCATTCTTCGAGTTAGAATACCCAGCTTGGGTGAAGGCCTTGTCTGCGTTAGCATTGGACCCAACACAGAACTTTCGACATGGAAACCAAAATGCCACATCTGCAGTAACCGAGAACTCCAGCCACTCTCTTCCTATGAACCAGTTGCTATTAAATGAACGTTTTGCGGCTAGGGTAGGACTCTAGGCTAACCTGAGCCGGCTCCTCTGTCCCAAGATAGTCAGGAACAGTCGGGGAAGGGGTAGTGGGCTCTTCACGTGAAACAGCTGGTGCTCGGCAGCATCATCCCTGCTGGGTTTGGTGGCGGCGTTGGTGGTTTGATTGCCGATATCCATCGTGGCAGTGGCAGATGAACTGGTTAGAGCTCTAGGGTAACAACACAAATGCCTTTTACAGCTAGCTAAGAAGCTAACTTAACTCTGTAGTGGTGAGGCAGAGTTGAGTGAAGGAGCTTCAATAGTGAACTTGACCGGGTTCTTATAAATCCAAATAAAATATTACAGATGGAGGCGTATCTCATTTTCCACATAGCCTACCAGAGATGAGCAGCGTTTTCCCCCCGCTTTTTATGAAAACCCAAAGGAGACATACCTAAGAACCCAGTGGCTTTCCATAGCCCTGATACAGATTTTGCGCCAATCTGTCACTTGATCATTTGAACTTTTTTGCTATTTTTATTTATGGGCATAAAACTAAAACTGAGGTGGCACAAGCTTCAATTGAGGGGGCTAAGTCCCATTTTGTCCCCTCGTGGAGCCGGGCCAGATCTTTCATTGATTCACAGTGGATGTTGATCCCATGCAGTAAGTACTGTGTGAGACTGAAACTGTTCAAGTTTTTTATTGCTGGTTTAGAGCAGTGTTTCTCAACTCCAGTCCTCCAGTACCCCCAACAGAACACATTTTAATTTTAGCCCTGGACAAACACACCTGATTCAACTGGTTAATTATTCATCAATACCTCAATGAGTTGAATTAGCTATTAGACCAGGGGCTACAGGTAGCCTAGTGGTTAGTCCAGGGGTGGCAGGTAGCCTAGTGGTTAGTCCAGGGGTGGCAGGTAGCCTAGTGGTTAGTCCAGGGGTGGCAGGTAGCCTAGTGGTTAGTCCAGGGGTGGCAGGTAGCCTAGTGGTTAGTCCAGGGGTGGCAGGTAGCCTAGTGGTTAGTCCAGGGGTGGCAGGTAGCCTAGTGGTTAGTCCAGGGGTGGCAGGTAGCCTAGTGGTTAGTCCAGGGGTGGCAGGTAGCCTAGGGGTTAGAGCGTTGGGCCAGTAACCTAAAGGTTGCTGAATTGAATCCCTGAGCTGACAAGGTAAAAATCTGTCGTTCTGCCCCTGAACAAGGAAGTAAAGCCACTGTTCCCCGGTAGGGCGTCATAGTAAATAAGAATTTGTTCTTAACTGACTTGCCTAGTTCAACAACAATGTGTGCTATTGGGGATACTTGAGGAGTTGAGAGACTGTGATTCATTGTTCGTTTAGAATGTTGGTGTAGCCTTCATGTATGTGTACTCACTGGAGTCTTCCTCACATATGAGACACTCCTTAATGGAGGATGCTGCTCGGTCTGCGGTCACTCTGACACACAACAACTTCCTCTGGCTGGAGCTGCATTTACGCACCAGGAATGTCTACACACAGGGGCCAGCCATAAACATTGACAAACATTGTTAACAAGTACTTATAGAACTGTTCAATAAGAACTGTCAATAACAAGTAAGTAAGAGTATGCTAAGGTTGGGTTTTATTAGGGTTCTTTGTGAACACTTGGGTTGAGGAACTGTACAGTAAGTTCCTGACTGTCTTGTATACTACTCTACTGGAAAGCTATACTAAACAGTACAGTTCACCTGGCAGTCAGGTTTAGTTAATTGATGAATTGATGGAATGATCTGATTGGCTTTCCCCTCCTCACCCCGACAGGTTCTCTGAGCAGGATATAGAGGGCGGAGTCAGCATTGATGGACAGCTGCAGCCAGACGGGGTGTGTGTGGAGGAGTCGGTCCAACACACTGAAACTCCGCTGGGACCCTAGATCCCCCTGCATCTAGACAGAACACAGGAAGGGGTCAATGTATAACACACAGACACAGACACACAATCTCTCTTGTTTTTCCCCCTCTCTCTTCCTCTCTCTCAGAACTGCAGGCTGGATGTCACAGTGGTGACATTGTGTGGGCTGCCGGAGAGCGTTGCGAGCATAGCAGCAGATGGTTGCCTTGGTTACAGAGGCCTACACATCCTACCAGGCATTCCCACTCAGTAAGAACACCCCCCTCTCCCAACACGAGGTGATACACACCACACACACACACACACATACACACACCAGGAGTGCAGGGAAACTACTGGCAAGGTGAAGTCTTCTTTTTTATTTCTAGAAAGTATCATGACTTTCTCTCTTGCATAATAAACAAACAAAGTGTATTTATACCCAGTGTTTGATTGGTAATTCCTCTCCACTGGTTAACAACAATACAACATCCTCCTCCGTCGTATCAGACAGTCAGGTGAGCTGCAATTCTGAACAGGAATGAGTCTTTTGTTATTGTTTTCTTTGATGACTTGATGATGATAACATTAGTCAGAATAGTAGTCAGCCAAGTAGAGGAAATCACTAAAGATCCTGGTTTGAGTCCAGATTCTGTCGCAGCCGGCCACGACCGGGAGACTCATGGGGTGGTGCATAATTGGCCTAGCGTCATCTGGGTTGGGGGGGGGGTTTGGCCGGAAGGGATGTTCCTGTCCCATCGAGCACTAGTGACTCCTGTGGCGGGCCGGAAGCAATGCATGCTGACACGGTCGCCAGGTGTACGGTGTTTCCTCCGACATATTGGTGCGGCTGGCTTCTAGGTTAAGCGGGCATTGTGTCAAGAAGCAGTGAAGCTTGGCTGGGTCGTGTTTCGGAGGACGCATGGCTCTCGATCTTCGCCTCTCCCGAGTCCATAAGGGAGTTGCAGCGATGGGACAAGACTGTAACTACCAATTGGATACCACGAAATTGGAGAGAAAAAGTAAAATGTATTTCACTTTATCATCATAACCTATCTTTATTCATTTCTACCAACCTAATCACCTTCCTGAGGTCAGCCATCTCTAGAGCCAGGAGTTTCTCCCAACCACAATACCAGACTAGGAAAAACTCATAAACCTACTCGATTCCCTGGTCTTTATAAGCTGATTTAACATGGTAATAGAAAACACACGTGACACACATATCCTGTGCTCTCTATAACTAACATAAACAACCTCCCACCTCCAGTGAGTGTACAGGGCAGTGTAGGGGTCACCCATACCTACTTCCAGGTCTCCCTTACATAAAACACAACACAGCCCCCACACACACACACACACACACACACACACACACACACACACACACACACACACACACACACACACACACACACACACACACACACTTATGTAATTCCCAGAGAGGGAGAAAGAGACTGGGAGAGCAAGATAGAGACGGAGAGAAAAAGTCTGGTATATCTCTAGGAAGAGAATGTAATAGATGTTTGTCTTGTTTGTCAGCTATTCTTACATAGACTTGTAAAGGAAAACATGTGTTATGGTCTTAAGGACAGGCAGGAGGCAAAGGATAAAGTGCAAAATGTGTAGTTTCATCCACAAAGTAATTGTTGTGATGGTAGCTGTGATTACGGTTGATAAGAAATTCAGAAAAATAGGCAAAAAAGAATTACAAAAACAAGCAAAAGATTAGCAAAAACAAATTTCTACAAATAAATTTAAATGTTAAAATGTACTCAATCCAACAATCCGGATTCACCCTAATGGCATAAGAAACAGGCGACGGGTAGGGTACTTGGGGTAACCTCAAGATGTCATCAAATTATTTTCCCAACACTTTCCCTGGCTGCCACTGCTCTTGCTCAACAACAAAAATGTCCTCTGTGTCATCACAACTTTTGGAGATATTTCAACACAACGATTTTGTGGTAAGTTGATCAAATTTTTTTACATTTTGAAAAAGTTGTAGATGCATTCCAATGACGATAGATCTATAATTAAAACAAATATATATGCAAGTAGGAAAGCCTTAAATTTGGAGTAAAGTAGTAATATGTTGGATGAGTGTGTTGGGGGCAACTCCCTCACCCCCGGGGATAGTTACCCCTTTATGGTTATGAATGTGTTTCTACCTGTCAGTTAGTGCTAGTTTATGCTAACTTGCTAGCTAGCGACTTCACTAGCAATAAATGCTAGCCAGCTAGCTAGTTACTATAAGCGGCTAGGAGTTCTAGCTAGCAACCTTACTACCAGCTTATCTGAGGTAAAATACATTAAAAAAGATAACATAACAATGTCACTGATAGCTTTAGAGTTAATGTTACTTTATAGCCTTTTAGTTATTTACCCCAGTACTTTAAAAAAACACAACCTTTTCTAAAAACAAGATTTCATACAATACCTACAAAACTGTTAACTGTAGCCATTTATTTCCCTTTATAGTTTATACGCCTCAGCATGAACTTCATCCACAGATACCCACTTTTTTCCCAAACGTTGCTTTTTTGTGTCAGAAATTAGACATTGTTCCTGGGGGGGCTAGTTACCCCCTAGTACCCTATTGTCAGGACAAAATACAGCCTACCCCATAGAGTTGGCCCACACTCTTCCCATCAAAGCTTACAGAAAAATGTCAAACCCATGTACAAATACTTTGAGACTCCATTGGAAAAACCATTGCCTCAACAAGCAGCATACCACCCTGCATCCCACTGCTGGCTTGCTTCTAAAGCTAAGCAGGGTTGGTCCTGGATGGGAGACCAGATGCTGCTGGAAGTGTTGTTGGAGTGCCAGTAGGAGGCCCACTTTCCTCTGGTCTAAAAAAATATCCTAATTCCCCAGGGCAGTGATTGGGGACATTGCCCTGTGTAGGGTGCTGTCTTTCAAATGGGATGTTAAATGGTGTCTGGACTCTCTGAGGTCACTAAAGACCCCATGGCACTTATCATAAGAGTAGGGGTGTTGACCCTAGTGTCCTGGCTAAATTCCCAATTTGGCCCTCATACCATCACAGTCACCTAATCATTCCCAGCTTACAATTGTCTCATTTTTCTCCCCTGTAACTATTCCCCAGGTTGTTGCTATAAATGAGAATGTGTTCTCAGTCAATTTACCTGGTAAAACATAACCAAAATGACAGAACCTGCAGGGAAACGGGGTAAGCTCTTCTGAAGCAACTGCGAATATATGAGCGGAGCTCTGAAAAGTGGCAACACAACAGTCGCATGACAAACACAAGGGGTGTGTTCAGGTCAATTAAATGTTTGCTAAGTTGCGTGACGGTCTGTACTGAACTACACGTTTCCCCCAAATGTTCTTGAACAGACGTTGAGGTACGTTAGAGAGAAAGAGGCAAAGCAAGAGGTTTTACGCCGCCCAATATCTGTCCATGAAAATAAGCCCACGAAGTGAGGAATTTTTGTATGAAGGTCAATGAGTGTCGAACTGGGTTTACAAAAAAATGTAATTTCTAATTGGCTATGTGAGGCTCATTGGATCTAATATATGTAATAGAAGTAGCGTATTGGTTAGGCTGTTACAAATCCACTGATATAAGTGGACAACTTTATATATGAGTTGTGCCTGTTGTCATAGAGATAGAGGACTCATTATGGATATAATCCTTCGTTGCCCGTGTGGCGCAGCGGTCTAAGGCACTGCATCTCAGTGCTAGAGGCATCACTACAAACACACTGGTTCGAATCCAGGCTGTATCGCAACCCATAGGGTGGCGCACAATCGGCCCAGCGTCGTCCAGGTTTGGCCGGAGTAGGCCATCATTGTAAATAAGAATTTGTTCTTAACTGATTTGCTTAGTTAAATAAAGGTTACATTTTTTTTTTAAAGCATTGACATTGCCACGGACGGCTTCCACCAGTTTAAAGTAGTCAACTGGGTGGGGATTCTTATGGGTTGGGAGCAATCAACCAATAATGTTTAGGCATTTCCATCGAAAAGGACCCATGAGCACCAACATGTGAAGTTCATAGGAACATAACAAATTGGGTGTCAAATGAAAGCTAAGAGTCTATATTTTAGGGAAATTAAGGCATTGATACATAGAAAAATCCATATGAATTAAGTGAAGCCTTTGATTTCTGGATAAACAGATGGAAAAGTGGTCTTAGAAAACATCTACCAGAAAAAGTACCAGATATACATCAAAACACAATCATGTTGATGTAAAGACCCCTGCCAACTAATATCAACACATATTTAGTTTGGGAGAAATTGTTTACCTTCTGTAAGTTTAAGAAATATTGCCTTGTGCCTTGGGTTGGCAAAGGGAGGGTATATTACAGGAAACTTTCTAAGTTTACCAGTAAACTACCAGAATGTTGCCATCTTTCATGGATTTTGGGTACTTCAGATTAACACAGATGTCTGTAATTATCTCTGGCCCTCTGTGTGGCCTTATCACATGTAAAATATATCAAATAATTGAACAAGATGATAAAAAATATATACAGTACCTGTCATATATAGTACCTGTCAAATGTTTTGACACACCTACTCGTTCAAGGGTTTTTCTTAATGTTTTACTATTTTCTACACTGTAGAATAGTGAAGACAACAAAACTATGAAATAACACATATGGAATCATGTAGTAGCCAGAAAAGTGTTAAACAAATCAAAATATATTTTATATTTCAGATTCTTTAAAGTAGCCACCCTTTGCCTTTATGACAGTTTTGCACACTCTTGGCATTCTCTCAACCAGCTTCATGAGGTAGTCACCTGGAATGCATTTCAATTAACAGGTGTGCCTTGTTAAAAGTTAATTTGTGGAATTTATTTCCTTTTAAATGTGTATGAACCAATCAGTTGTGTTGTGACAAGGTAGGGGTGCTATATAGAAGATTTGGTAAAAGACAAAATCCATATTATGGCAAGAACAGCTCAAATAAGCAAAGAGAAATGACAGAAATGACAGTACATCATTACTTTAAGACATGAAGGTCAGTCAATCCAGAACATTTCAACAACTTGGAAAGTTTCTTCAAGTGCAGTTGCAAAAACCATCAAGCGCTATGATGAAACTGGCTCTCATGAGGACCGCCACAGGAAAGGAAGATCCAGAGTTACCTATGCTGCAGAGGATAAGTTCATTAGAGTTACCAGCCTCAGAAATGAACAGGCACATCTCAACATCAACTGTTCAGAGGAGACTGCGTAAATCAGGCCTTCATAGTCGAATTGTGCAAAGAAACCACTACTAAGGGACACCAATAAGAAGAAGACTTGCTTGGGCCAAGAAAGACTAGCAATGGACATTAGACTGGTGGAAATCTGTCCTTTGGTCTGATGAGTCCAAATTTGAGATGTTTGGTTCCAACCGCTGTGTCTTTGTGAGAAGCAAAGTAGGTGAACGGACGATCTCCGCAAGTGTGGTTCCCACCGTGAAGCATGGAGAAGGTGTGATGACACTGTCAGTGATTCATTTAGAATTCAAGGCACACTTAACCAGCATGGCTACCACAGCATTCTTCAGTGATACGCCGTCCCAACTGGTTTGCGCTTCTGACTTCAACTGTATAAAAAATGAATACCTTATATGAATACATTTTTTAAAAGTTATTCAAGTATTACATTACCAACGTTATGATAAATTGCCATAGATTTTATGTTAATTACCCAAATGACTGAAGATTACAGTAAACTTGGTAAATCACAGATCGCTTTGCAAACCTACCTGTGCCTTATAATTCCCACATATATTTAAGATATTTTCAATTTTTTTTCCGTCACGAGGATAATGAAAATTCACAGAAGTAACAAGTAATTGTAGATATGTGATTTTACTGATATCAATTGTTTATGTGATTAAAACCAAATTGGTAATGACATTACCAAAACCTCAGTAACGGAATTGCTGCAACTGAATTGGTTACAATGGGAAATCATAATTTTTAACAAACCACAGTCAACTGCTACTGTCCTCCAGTGTTAATTTTGGCACTCTTTTTTTAGATTTAGTGTAGTCTTAGTCATTTTGACTAAAATATCATTAGGTCTTAGTCACATTTTTGTCATTTGAATAATGGTTTAGTCAAGTTATTGTCAAAATGATAAAAGCAGTGGGCCATTTTGGTCAACTAAATGCTCTTTCTTTTTAGTCACATCACATTTGCATTGCCTCATGAACCTACAGTGCACTCGGAAGTATTCAGACCCCTGGATTTTCCCCACATTTTGTTACATTACAGACTTAGCAAATGTTTAAATTAAAAAAACGGAAATATCACATTTACATAAATATTAAAACCCTTTACTCAGTACTTTGTTGAAGCACCTTTGGAAGCGTTGAGTCTTCTAGGGTATGACGATACTGTATTTGGGGAGTTTCTCCCATTCTTCTCTGCAGATCCTCTCAAGCTCTGTCAGGTTGGATGGGGACCATCGCTGCACAGCTATTTTCAGGTCTCTCCAGAGATATTCCATTGGGTTCAAGGCCGGGCTCTGGCTGGGCCACTCGAGGACATTGAGACTTATCCCGAAGACACTCCTGCATTGTCTTGGCTATGTGCTTAGAGTCGTTGTCCTGTTGGAAGGTGAACCTTCGCCTCAGTCTGAGGTCCTGAGCATTCTGGAGCAGGTTTTCATCAAGGATCTCTCTGCACTTTGCTCCTTTCATCTTTCCCTCCATCCTGACTAGTCTCCTAGTCCCTGCTACTGAAAAATATCCCCACAGCATGATGCTGCCACCACCATGCTTCACCGTAGGGATGGTGCCAGGTTTCCTCCTGACATGACACTTGGCATTCAGGCCAAAGAATCTTGTTTATCATGGTCTGAGAGTCCTTTAAGTGCCTTTTGGCAAACTCAAAGCGGGCTGTCATGTGCCTTTTACTGAGGAGTGGCTTCCGTCTGGCCACACTACCATAAAGGCCTGATTGGTGGAGTTCTGCAGAGATGGTTGTCCTTCTGGAAGGTTCTCCCATCTCCACAGAGGAACTCTGGAGGTCTGTCAGAGTAACCATCGGATTCTTGGCCACCTCTCTGACCAAGGCCCTTTTCCCCGATTGCTCAGTGTGGCCGGGTGGCCAGCTCTAGGAAGAGTCTTGGTGGTTCCAAACTTCTTCCATTTAAGAATGATGGAGGCCACTGTGTTCTTGGGACCTTCAATGCTGCAGAAATTCATGTCAAATCAATTTAATTTACAACAGGTGGACTCCAATCAAGTTGTAGAAACATCTCATGGATGATCAATGGAAACAGGATGCACCTGAGCTCAACTTCGAGTCTCATAGCAAAAGGTATGAAGACTTATGTAAATAAGGTATTTCAGTTTTTTATACATATGCAAAAATATCTAAAAACCTGTTTTCGCTTTGTGATTATGGGGTTTTGTGTGTAGATTGATGAGGCTTTTTAATTGTATTTAATCTATTTTAGAATAAGGCTGTAACGTAACAAAATGTGGAAAAAGTCAAGGGGTCTGAATACTTTCTGAACGCACTGTATAGGAAACATAAATCACTGACTTCCATGTGCACAAACATACATAGCCTTGTCCTACCAACATATTTTTCTGCATAATGTTCTATTCTCTTCCCAACAGCTGACATATGCCAAATATAGAATATATAAGAATTATCTGGCCATGTAAATTCCTAATTCAGCCTACATAGATACTGCACTTTACACACAAAACAAACAGGCCCGCGCGCGCGCGAGAGAGAGAGAGAGAGAGAGAGAGAGAGAGAGAGAGAGAGAGAGAGAGAGAGTACCACAATCACCAGATGGTGTCGCAAAGTAGTATAGGGATGCACCTCCGTCACTCGGTCGCGTCATTGCCTTTGTGAACAACGTTCCACAGACGCTGCAGCCACATTGGTGTCCAAAAGTAGAACGGGAACTAATGACTGTTTCGCACAGTGAGTGCTGTAGTCGAGTCACTAAACCTAGAGTCCAAATCGAGTCCCAATGGTTGGGTCACAAGTCGAGTCACGAGTCCCTATGGCTGAAATCCAAGTCCCAGTGCTCAAGTCTGAGTCACTGGGTCCACATTAACAAATAAAAAAGAGATTGTGGTACTACCAGTCAGATATAGTGTAGTGACAAGGGGAATGTAGTCAACCAATGGTTTGATATCCCCTTTCGTTTCTTTCTGTGGCACCAAATGTTTGCATATAGACTACTGGTAATGTTACCAGGGCCGTGTTCTGTTGCAGAACAAAAATATATTGAATAGAGCCGACGTTATTCAACATATCAGAGGCATGTTGGTTCTTCATAGCATATTTATATCTGAACGCTGCCCAGATTGTTAGCTATAGCTAGCTCATTTTTTATTTTACTAGGCAAGTCAGTTAAGAACAAATTCTTATTTTCAATGACGGCCTAGGAACAGTGGGTTAACTGCCTTGTTCAGGGGCAGAACGACAGATTTTTACCTTGTCAGCTCGGGGATTCGATCTTCCGGTTACTAGTCCAACGCTCTAACCACTAGGCTACCTGCCGCCTAATGAGGTAACATGACTGGTGAACAAGGTGTAGCCTAAACAAATATTTAACGGTCCTGTCCGCAAGTAGCCACGTTTTAGGGAGAGTAAAACATAGCTACATCGTTGTTTTACTATTAAACTCAATGCTGCTATTGTTTTTAATTTTGTAAAGCAACTTTACCAGGCGAAGGCTAGAAGGCTGGTTGGTGACTACCTACGGGGAAGCAAGAGTCGCCTGCACGATGTGTATAATCGGAGCCGGAGCCTGTCTGCCCATACTGATTACTTGCTCCCCGCAGCTCACCAGCTGATTTAGGCTGTGTGTGCCGGGTGTTGCATGTCCTTCACACTGCTGAACAGAACTGCGTTGCACATCTGTGCTGCTAATATTAATTGTGCTTATCACTAAACTCTCAATCTGCAAAAACTCTTGTCAAGTCCATTTAGTAGTCGCACTTTAGTCAAAGATAATTTCGTCTCGTGATAGTCAACTGAAATGAAAAATCATTTCCTTTAGTTATAGTTTTTTGTGTCTATTTAGTCAGTTAAAGTCTCGAAAATTGCCACTGAAAAATAGGTTTGACGAACATTTCAGTCACTATTTTTGTTGACGAAATTATCACTACTGTCCTCCCTTCCACTGCCATACCGTTACGGTCAGCTGATAACTGTTAATGTCGTCTGGTGGTCAAAGCAAAAGAGTTTAAACAGTCTGGAGAATATCTCTCTCTCTCTCCCTCAGTTGGCATCTGTACAGTTCTTCACAAATTTGTTTTTGTGAATGTTTTATTGGAAATCATTAAACGTAGTCCTTGTGCATAGAGATGTATGGTTTGTTAAACTTTGGCATACATTTTAAAGTGAAAAAAAAACTGAGTCAAGGTGTAATTCCGTTACCGTGGAATTGCTCTACTTTAAAATGGAGATAGCCTCAATGGCACTGCCCATGCTGTCATAGATGGTATAATGTCACAGATACAAAGATGAGTCATCCATCTCTCTCTAAGGCATGTTGTTCACACGTGTATCTGCCCTCTAATTGGGTAGAATGGTCCTATCTGATCTCGCCTCCTCCCACCTGCCTTCCATCTTTGAGGACATATATTTCCATTGTTAGAGCGGTCACTTGACTATCTTGCAGTGGAGACTCCTCAGAGGAGGAAGGGGAGGACCAACCTCCTCAGTGAATTTCATAAAAATGTAAATGTTAAAACATTAAAAAAGTTATCCTTTTTAGATAAAACTATACTAAATATAATCACGTCACCAAATAATTCATTAAAACACACTATTTTGCAAAGAAGGTCCAGTAGCCTCAACAGCACTCTGTAGGGTAGCACCATGGTGTAGCCGGAGGACAGCTAGCTTCCGTCCTCCTCTGAGTACATTGACTTCAATACAAAACCTAGGAGGCTCATGGTTCTCACCCGCTTCCATAGACTTACACAGCAACTGTGTTTAAGCGTGATCAGGAGGGTATTCATTCTGCCTATTCTGTTGAAAAACGTTTCTTACATAGAAGCAAACAGAACAAAATGGGGATAAACATACCTGCATTTGTTCAATAGAAACTCTTGTTTGCAACTGTTGGACTAATGATTACACCCACTATTAGCTAGATGCAGGCAAGAGTGTGCAAGGCGGTATTGAATGTCACCGTCTGTCCATGTGTCTCTGTCTGTCACATCAAATTTGTCTCTCGGCCCGTGTGCACCTACATTGTAAACTTTCATTCATATGCTAGGTTGTAGCAACCTCATGGTGGATATAGGGAAAATGTGAGTATCATGTAGTAGCCTAAACCTGTCACTGTTACGTTGAACTGGGTGAATGGAATATGAATGAGAGTCATCCGATATGCTGTAATAGAAATAAGACACTGACCGCCACTTCTATCTTGTCAACATAATAGACAATCTTTGGGTGTTTGCTCCATTTGGTGGGTGTGGCATGAAGCAGTGACGTATTTAAAGGGCAGCGGCCATGCTGACAGCGTTCCCCAACCCCTCCCCATTTTTCAACTGGTTGTTCAGAACGGCACCTTTTCTGTTTAAGTGAATGTTGCACACCGTTTTTTTTCAGACTGAACGCAGCCAAGGTAAGAATACATTTAATTAAGTTGTGAAAAAAAATGCACAAACTGAAATAAATAATTGAACTAAAATGACACAGCTAACTGGGGGGCACTTGCTAGCAATAATGGTACTACTTAGCAGTTGCAGTACACCACACGTTGAAAACTAGTAGAAAAGTTAGGATGTCACAATTTACCCAAAAGCGCACTGCAAGTACACATGCCGCCATTACAAGACTGTGCTGTAATGTAAGTAAAAGACTAGAAAATGTAGTCTAGTTCACTGAAGTCTTTCTCATGTCACGTTGCATTAACACAAATTAATCTATCAGGACAAGACCCGGTTCAAATTCCAAGGGAACATTTTACATGTAAAGGCCAACATAAAGCATTTCAGTTTATTACTTGTCAGCGTTGGTCTAAATCAATTGTAATCCACAGAGAACAGTGACAAGGCCATAGAATCCACTTAAAGAGGTTTAACAGGGGCGACAGGAGGACAGACGCCAGCATGATGTACTGTAGTAGTACTAGAGAAGCTTGGTACAGTATGCAGAGAGCTTGCTTGCTAACAAGGAAGTGGAGATGAGGGAGAATGGGCGAGGAGGAGAGAGTCTGAGGTGGATGAAAGAGAGTGGCAGGCCTGGTAGGGCAGACCCCTGGGGAAGCAAGAAGTAGAGCGATAGAGTGAAAAGGAGATGGATGGAGAGACAGAGAAGAGATGTGTGTCTGTCTACAGCATCACAGAGAGAGAGAGAGAGAGAGAGAGAGAACAAGACCTTTAGTTTGAAAGTGGGCAGCAGCCAGCAGTGACAGCGAAGGAGGAGAGAACAAGGAAAGAGAGAGCGAGAGAATGAGGAGTCAGAGAAGGAAGAGAATAAGAAAACATTGCAGCAAAAACCTTAAATGAGTGTGTGTCAGGCATGGAGAATACAGTTAATAGATAGTAGAGGAGGTCGAGACTTGAATGTGTTTACAATATATTGGAATAGAGTGCACCAGTGCACTAGGTAGAAGTGGCTAGTTGTTCTGGAACTCTGACATTTGGACTGTTTAAAGAGTAGATTTTACAACACGTTGTTACTTTATGATGACTCAGAATAGATTCGGATTCTGAATAACAACGCAGGCTTTCTAATGTCTGGGGATGATATTGGTGAAGTCATCTATGTAGTACGGAGAGGGCAAAGATTCAAACGGCTCGTCAGAATAGAGACGCACTACACGATATCTGTAGATCATCAGACATCAATGGATGTCATCACTTCCTGTACATAAGAGCCAATTATGTCAAAGCTATATATAGAAATAACGGCAAAGTAAGGTTGTGGAGTGAAACCATTCAATGTGACTAATGCAAGTGGATAATTGCTGTGTGAATCTACCTTGTGTGTGTGTGTGTGTGTGGGGGGGGGGGGGGGTTTGAGGGTAGAGTGACGGGAGAGAGAGAGAGAGAGAGAGAGAGAGAGAGAGGAGAGAGAGAGAGGTGCGCTCCTATTAAAGTATCTCTATTTAAATGTATTTGTCTTGTTTGCCATTTCTTCTAACATGGAATTTGCTGTAATTTAGAGAGAGCATTAAGGAGGCAGGCAGCAGCAGAATGAGTCAGACCATCACTTAGGCTGTGGGAGAAGTAGCGAGGAGAGGAGAGCTGTTAGCATAACCGTGAATATTCATAATTCTAGCCCTGAAATGGCCAATGGACAAGACAGTGAGTCAGATCAGCCAGGAACTATGACGATAAGTGCCCAACTCCATCTCAGCTTATCTCATCAGATCAACAGTTAAACCTGCATCGGTGGCTGGCTAAAGTCTGTTATACCCATCATGTATGTCAGTGAGTGAGTGTCAATGTTCTTTATCAAGAGTAGCTCATAACAGTTTATGCTGTATAGACTATACATTTTCATGTGCACTGATGTAAAAAAAAAATATATATTTTTTTATAGATATATATATATATATATATATATATATATATATATATATATATATACTGCTCAAAAAAATAAAGGGAACACTTAAACAACACATCCTAGATCTGAATGAACAAAATAATCTTATTAAATACTTTTTTCTTTACATAGTTGAATGTGCTGACAACAAAATCACACAAAAATAATCAATGGAAATCCAATTTATCAACCCATGGAGGTCTGGATTTGGAGTCACACTCAAAATTAAAGTGGAAAACCACACTACAGGCTGATCCAACTTTGATGTAATGTCCTTAAAACAAGTCAAAATGAGGCTCAGTAGTGTGTGTGGCCTCCACGTGCCTGTATGACCTCCCTACAACGCCTGGGCATGCTCCTGATGAGGTGACGGATGGTCTCCTGAGGGATCTCCTCCCAGACCTGGACTAAAGCGTCCGCCAACTCCTGGACAGTCTGTGGTGCAACGTGGCGTTGGTGGATGGAGCGAGACATGATGTCCCAGATGTGCTCAATTGGATTCAGGTCTGGGGAACGGACGGGCCAGTCCATAGCATCAATGCCTTCCTCTTGCAGGAACTGCTGACACACTCCAGCCACATGAGGTCTAGCATTGTCTTGCATTAGGAGGAACCCAGGGCCAACCGCACCAGCATATGGTCTCACAAGGGGTCTGAGGATCTCATCTCGGTACCTAATGGCAGTCAGGCTACCTCTGGCGAGCACATGGAGGGCTGTGCGGCCCCCCAAAGAAATGCCACCCCACAGCATGACTGACCCACCGCCAAACCGGTCATGCTGGAGGATGTTGCAGGCAGCAGAATGTTCTCCACGGCGTCTCCAGACTCTGTCACGTCTGTCACGTGCTCAGTGTGAACCTGCTTTCATCTGTGAAGAGCACAGGGCGCCAGTGGCGAATTTGCCAATCTCGGTGTTCTCTGGCAAATGCCAAACGTCCTGCACGGTGTTGGGCTGTAAGCACAACCCCCACATGTGGACGTCGGGCCCTCATACCACCCTCATGGAGTCTGTTTCTGACTGTTTGAGCAGACACATGCACATTTGTGGCCTGCTGGAGGTCATTTTGCAGGGCTCTGGCAGTGCTTCTCCTGCTCCTCCTTGCATAAAGGCGGAGGTAGCGGTCCTGCTGCTGGGTTGTTGCCCTCCTACGGCCTCCTCCACGTCTCCTGATGTACTGGCCTGTCTCCTGGTAGCGCCTCCATGCTGACAGACACAGCAAACCTTCTTGCTACAGCTCGCATTGATGTGCCATCCTGGATGAGCTGCACTACCTGAGCCACTTGTGTGGGTTGTAGACTCCGTCTCATGCTACCACTAGAGTGAAAGCACAGCCAGCATTCAAAAGTGACCAAAACATCAGCCAGGAAGCATAGGAACTGAGAAGTGGTCTGTGGTCCCCACCTGCAGAACCACTCCTTTATTGGGGGTGTCTTGCTAATTGCCTATAATTTCCACCTGTTGTCTATTCCATTTGCACAACAGCATGTGAAATGTATTGTCAATCAGTGTTGCTTCCTAAGTGGACAGTTTGATTTCACAGAAGTGTGATTGACTTGGAGTTACATTGTGTTGTTTAAGTGTTCCCTTTATTTTTTTGAGCAGTGTATATATCTCAGTGAACCAAAAATGTGGTCGGAGTCTCCATATGGAGGGTGTGATGCAATTGCGGAGCCTGCAGAGGCCAAATCGAGCTCTGTACCGCATCGCCATGCGCCAAATTTTTTGAAAAATCCAGAGGGCTCTGTATAGCTCCGCATTGACATGATTGGTTGACGGTAGGTGGGGGCTGTACATCCCGTATAAACACAAACTCACTTCCTTGACAACTTCCTTCACAACAGCTCTGCACTGCTCCACGAAGAGCAAGAGATATGAATGCCCTTACTTCTGCTGAGGCCGTATTACTGTAAATGCTACATGGCAAATGCAGATGTCAGCTTGACCATGCATCTCCCACAAATTTGTGTGCATTCATTTTTTCATATCTTAATTGTGTGAATTGTTTGCGTCTGATTGTTAGTGTGTTAGTGGGACTATCATTTGTTTTTCAACAGGACAATGACCCAACACACCTCCAGGCTGTGTAAGGGCTATTTGACCAAGGAGAGTGATGGAGTGCTGCATCAGAAGACTTGGCCTTCACAATCACCTGACCACAATTGAGAAGGTTTGGGATGAGTTGGACCGCAGAGTGAAGGAAAAGCAGCAAACAAGTGCTCAGCATATGTGGGAACTCCTTCAAGACTATTGGAAAAGCATTCCTCATTAAGAGGGTTGAGAGAATGCCAAGAATGTGCAAAGCTGTCAAGGCAAAGGATGGCTACTTTGAAGAATCTAAAATCTAAAATCTATTTAGATTTGTTTAACACTTTTTTGGTTACTACATGATTCCATATGTGTTGTTTTGTGGTTTTGAAGTCTTCACTATTAATCTATAATGCAGAATAGAGTAAAAATAAAGAAAAACCCTTGAATGAGCAGGTGTGTCCACATTTTTGACTGGTACTGTATATCGCCTGTAGTACATTTACCATTCATTCCTATAATTTCTAATCTACAATGTTTGTTACTTTGGTTACGATAATTTGTTTAAATGCATTCAATATTATTATTCCAGTCTTCCCGTTGTCATTGTCGGAGTGGACACATTGTTTGCAGAGTGCACAACCTGTGCTACACTTGTGAGAAACAAGTTTTGGTTAATTTCATTCCATTTACGAGTTTTGTCAATTTAGTCATTGTTTTTTGTTTGGAGCGCTCCTGTCAATGTTGAATAAGGACTCGCATGCATAGATGTAGGCCTATAGGCTACCTGGCCTGCGTGCAAATGTAGGCATATCAATGTGCCCATTTAGGGATCTGATAGTATTTCTGATTGGCTTAGCAAACCACCACTAATGACCTGTGGAGCTTCTCAAAGTAATGTTTTCTCCACCTTAAACAGCAAGTAAACAAAGTCTGTTTTAACCTCCACTGAGAATTACAATAGTTCCTCAATGTATTTGAAAAATCTTTCCAGCTCTCTCCCTTTCAATAACCACTCAGTGTGAAAGAGAAAATGCCATGCTCTGATCACTTCTTATCAGGGCTTGACTTGACTGATAAATAGGTTCCGGTACTCATTTTTGGTGCTGGTACGGTTTATATTTAGGTGCAGGAGCTCCACAATGCCTTTGAGCTAATATTCTATATGAGGAACAGGAGCTGAAGCAGTAGATCATTTGAGAGCTCTGGTGAGCACCTGCCCAAGTTAAGCACTGCTTCTTATCCCTTGCGCAAATAGCCTACAGCTGTGTTTGTCCTGAGCTCACTGTCTGGAAACTCTGAGGGCCAAGAATATTTTATACAATGTTGCAAGTTCGCTAGCACAAGCTTCTGGCTGGACCCAAGTTAATAGAATGTTTCAAGTTTGTTGCAGACAGGCCATGTGTAGCCAATGTGATTTATAGCATATTTTTTTCATCTGGATATTTTCTACCTGCAGGCTGCGATTTTTAGATGCATGCCAGCAAAGCCACTACACAACACAACACTAAACAATACATGAATTGCACTATAACAGTGACAACCGGTGCCCACAAACTGTTAGGGTCTACATAAAGCTGTCCCAACCACATAGATTGCTTTTCAGCACCATTGAGTGAATCCTTACCACTGATACACCTGGGCTATCAGTAGAGCCTTGTCTGGCAGCAAAACAGTTAATTCAGCTTAATTTAATGCCTTTTTTAAAAAACATAGCTGATAGGGGTGACTTGCTTAAAGAAATGTGGTTTCTACGGACAATTGAGATGTACAAACTATGGCATAAGGGGACGTTGAGAGGAAATCAGTAATTTCGATTAGGACAATGAGCGAGCTAGGACGGACGTAGTCAATATAACTATTTGTTCAGCACTTTTGAAATGCACAGTGACAGAATATTGTCAGTTCTTACAGTATTCTCCCAGTACACCAACTTAAAAACATAGGATAAATAAAGGGGGCATATAAGCAGACAATGAAAGCTCTTACAATATTTTATGATGACATTTCTCTAAAACAGGCTATAGGCTACAAGTGCACCACCAAGTCAGAACAGTAGGCTAAGTTATGAAGGGGAAAGGGATCAAATTATTAGGGTGAGGCACATGCAGCTTACTACACGACATACACTTAGTATTACTTTCTTAGCTACAGTATGTATATCTCCCTGGCATATTACATAATTTATGCAGCAGTACACAATACATTTTTGGACTCACCTTTTTGTGCTGTGCTCACTTGAACAGGAAGGTGGCGCGTGTCACGTCCTGACCAGCAGAGGGCGTATTGCTTAGTCTTGGTCAGGATGTGGCAGGTGGTTTGTGTTTGTTTAATGTTGTGTTGGTGATTGGGACTTCCAATTGAAGGCAGGTGTGTATAGTTGCCTTTGATTGGAAGTCCTATATAGGTGTGTGTGTTTGTCTTTGGGGTGGTGGGGAATTGTTTTTGCACTGCGTTTTTGTATGCCTGTAAGACTGTTCCTGTCGTGTGCATTGTTTTTCCAGTGGATGCTTTACTCCTTTTTTGAATTAAAACATGAGCATCCACAATCCCGCTGCGCCTTGGTCCTTCTCTCTCACATATGACATATTCGCCGAAGAGTACGACATATTCGGTGACAGAATTCCCCACCAAACCAGGACCAAGCAGCGGAAGAAGTCTGGCGAGGACTGGGGAACACGACGGGTAAGGGAGACCGAGAGGCACCCCCAAGATTTTTTTAGGGGGGGGCACAAGGGCTGTTTGACGGGGCAAGACTGGAGTGCCAGTCAACAGTCGCCAGAGCTGCCCGCCAGTCAGTCACCAGAGCTGCCCGCCAGTCAACAGTCGCCAGAGCTGCCCGCCAGTCAACAGTCGCCAGAGCTGCCCGCCAGTCAACAGTCGCCAGAGCTGCCCGCCAGTCAACAGTCGCCAGAGCTGCCCGCCAGTCAACAGTCGCCAGAGCTGCCCGCCAGTCAACAGTCACCAGAGCTGCCCGCCAGTCGTAAGTCGCCAGAGCTGCCCGCCAGTCATACGTCACCAGAGCCGCCCACCAGTCAGGAGTCACCAGAGCCGCCCGCCAGTCAGGAGTCGCCAGAGCCGCCCGCCAGTCAGGAGTCGCCAGAGCCGCCCGCCAGTCAGGAGTCGCCAGAGCCGCCCGCCAGTCAGAAGCTGCCAGAGTGGCCCGACTGCCAGGAGATGCCAGAGTGGCCCGACTGCCAGGAGATGCCAGAGTGGCCCGACTGCCCAGAGCTGCCGGAGTGGCCCGACTGCCCGGAGCTGCCAGAGTGGCCCGACTGCCCGGAGCTGCCAGAGTGGCCCGACTGCCCGGAGCTGCCAGAGTGGCCCGACTGCCCGGAGCTGCCAGAGTGGCCAGACTGCCCGGAGCTGCCAGAACCGGAGCCACCTCCAGAATATAGGTGGGTTGGGGAGGGGGGGGTGTAGCACAGTGCCGTCGGTGACGGCAGCCACCCTCCCTTCCCTCCCTTTATTGTTTAGGGGTTATTGTTTGTTGGTTTTGTTGGGCTATTGGGGATTTTCTTGTGTTTTTCTTTTTTAGGTGCATCCCGGAGTCTGCACCTTGGGGGGGGGGGGGGGGGGGGGTACTGTCACGTCCTGACCAGCAGAGGGCGTATTGCTTAGTCTTGGTCAGGATGTGGCAGGTGGTTTGTGTTTGTTTAATGTTGTGTTGGTGATTGGGACTTCCAATTGAAGGCAGGTGTGTATAGTTGCCTTTGATTGGAAGTCCTATATAGGTGTGTGTGTTTGTCTTTGGGGTGGTGGGGAATTGTTTTTGCACTGCGTTTTTGTATGCCTGTAAGACTGTTCCTGTCGTGTGCATTGTTTTTCCAGTGGATGCTTTACTCCTTTTTTGAATTAAAACATGAGCATCCACAATCCCGCTGCGCCTTGGTCCTTCTCTCTCACATATGACATATTCGCCGAAGAGTACGACATATTCGGTGACAGAATTCCCCACCAAACCAGGACCAAGCAGCGGAAGAAGTCTGGCGAGGACTGGGGAACACGACGGGTAAGGGAGACCGAGAGGCACCCCAAAGATTTTTTTAGGGGAGGGCACAAGGGCTGTTTGACGGGGCAAGACTGGAGTGCCAGTCAACAGTCGCCAGAGCTGCCCGCCAGTCAGTCACCAGAGCTGCCCGCCAGTCAACAGTCGCCAGAGCTGCCCGCCAGTCAACAGTCGCCAGAGCTGCCCGCCAGTCAACAGTCGCCAGAGCTGCCCGCCAGTCAACAGTCGCCAGAGCTGCCCGCCAGTCAACAGTCGCCAGAGCTGCCCGCCAGTCAACAGTCGCCAGAGCTGCCCGCCAGTCGTAAGTCGCCAGAGCTGCCCGCCAGTCGTACGTCACCAGAGCCGCCCGCCAAGGCGCAGCTGGATTGTGGATGCTCATGTTTTAATTCAAAAAAGGAGTAAAGCATCCACAATCCAGCTGCGCCTTGGTCCTTCTCTCTCACATACGACATATTCGCCGAAGAGTACGACATATTCGGTGACAGCGCGGCGGTCTTTCATAGTCAAATTTTGTCATCAAAGTCTGGCATTCTCTGGATTTATGGTGCTTTCAAGACATATGAGAACTCTGAAAAAAAACAAGGTTTAATCATGACGCAGTGATCTTCGGGTCGGAGCTCTAGAAAGAGGCCAGAGTTCCCAACTTGGAATTCTGAGGTGGATGACTGTTCAAAAAGTATTTTCCCAGTTGGAACTTTTTTATCCAAGTTCCCAGTTGTCTTGAACTCTCTGAAGTCTGAGATGTCCCAGTTCCGAGATTCCAGTTGTTTTGAAGGCGGCAAAAGTCATGCTGGACTGACAGCATGACCAATGTATTCAACCTTTTCTGGCCCATGGCATGTGAATTTTTTTCCTTTTAAGCTTGGAAAAGAGACCCTTAAACCCAGACTTGGACTACACACCACTCCACTGAATAGCAGTCTAGTGATTGTTTTGCAACACTTGCAGTTAGCCACTGATTTCTTCCAAACCACTCATTGTTGAATTTGCGATTTCCAACTTGTTGTGTAATGTTTATGTTCAATGGCCGATGAGCACTGATACATTTTATCTATAATTTCTCTTCATAATTTATCTTCATATGACAAGGACTGAAAAGGATTTGCCAATAGATTGTCGACTTGATTCATGATAATGACTCTTAGCTTGCTAGCTACTGTTGAAGTCGGAAGTTTACATACACCTCACCCCCTGAAGTTTAATCCTAGTAAAAATTCCCTGTTTTAGGTCAGTTAGGATCACCACTTTTTTTTAGGAATGGGAAATGTCAGAATAATAGTAGAGAATGATTTATTTAAGCTTTTATTTCTTTCATCACATTCCCAGTGGGTCAGAAGTTTACATATACTCGATTAGTATTTGGTAGCATTGCCTTTAAATTGTTTAACTTGGGTCAAATGTTTCGGGTAGCCTTCCACAAGCTTCCCACAATAAGTTGGGTGAATTTTGGCCCATTCCTCCTGACAGAGCTGGTGTAACTGAGTCAGGTTTGTAGGCCTCCTTGCTCGCACACGCTTTTTCAGTTCTGCCCAAAATGTTTCTATGGGATTGAGGTCAGGGCTTTGTGATGGCCACTCCAATACCTTGACTTTGTTGTCCTTAAGCCATTTTGCCACAACATTGGAAGTATGCTTGGGGTCATTGTCCATTTGGAAGACCCATTTGCGACCAAGCTTTAACTTCCTGCCTGAGGTCTTGAGATGTTGCTTCAATATATCCACATAATTTCCCATCCTCATGATATCATCTATTTTGTGAAGTGCACCAGTCCCTCCTGCAGCAAAGCACCCACACAACATGATGCGGCCACCCCGGTAATTCACGGTTGGGATGGTGTTCTTCAGCTTGCAAGCTTCCCCCTTTTTCCTCCAAACATAACAATGGTCATTATGGCCAAACAGTTCTATTTGTGTTTCATCAGACCAGAGGACATTTCTCCAAAAAGTACGATCTTTGTCCTCATGTGCAGTTGCAAACCGTAGTCTGTCTTTTTTATGGCGGTTTTGGAGCTGTGGCTTCTTCCTTGCTGAGCGGTCTTTCAGGTTATGTGGATATAGATACTTTTGTACCTGTTTCCTCCAGCATCTTCACAAGGTTCTTTGCCGTTGTTCTGGGATTGATTTGCACTTTTTGCACCAAAGTACGTTCATCTCTAGGAGACAGAACACGTCTCCTTCCTGAGCGGTATAAACACCATTGTCCCATGGTGTTTATACTTGCGTACTATTGTTTGTACAGATGATGATGGTACCTTCAGGCGTTTGGAAATTGCTCCCAAGGATGAACCAGACTTGTGGAGGTCTACAATTTATTTTCTGAGGTCTTGACTGATTTCTTTTGATTTTCCCATGATGTCAAGCAAAGAGGCACTGAGTTTGAAGGTAGGCCTTGAAATACATCCACAGGTACACCTCCAATTGACTCAAATTATGTCAATTAGCCTATCAGAAGCTTCTAAAGCCATGATATCATTTTCTGGAATTTTCCAAGCTGTTTAAAGGCACAGTCAACTTAGTGTATGTAAACTTCTGACCCACTGGAACTGTGATACAGTGAATTATAAGTGAAATAATCTGTCTGTAAACAATTGTTGGAAAAATTACTTGTGTCATATACAAAGTAGATGTCCTAACCGACTTGCCTAAACTATAGTTTGTTAACAAGAAATTTGTGGAGTGGTTGAAAAACGAGTTTTAATGAATCCAACCTAAGTGTATGTAAACTTCCGACTTCAACTGTAAGATTTTTAAAGTATGATGTTGACATGATCAGTCCAATCAAAACTACGGTAGATATAACCTGATTTGATGGCATTTTATCTGTGGCCAATGACCTTGAGCCTTCTTGGATGGGCACTTCTAATGTAAATTTGTGGCAGCACCCAGGGGGCTTGAATTTTTGAGCTCTCCCCATAGATTTTGCGGTGACGTAGTGTCCCTATGAGTGACAATCACGGCGCAGCTAGAGAACATTACCAACCCCTACGCTCGGTATTTTCTGCTGGCTGCCCCACCACCACAGAAAGCACTGAGCTAGGCTGAAACACCTGCATGTTGGAGCTGCCTTACTCAAGAAAACAAAAAGAGGCCATGTTTGTATGCGGCTTTATTAACAATGAACAGACGATTTTCGGTTGACCAAGATTTTATTCAGATAGAGACAGCCTTACTACACACACACATACACACACACACACACTGAGATCCAGAGGACTGGCCACCCCTCAGAGCCTGGTTCCTCTCTAGGTTTCTTCCTAGCCACCGTCCCTCTACATCTGCATTGCTTTCTCTTTGGGGTTTTAGGGTGGGTTTCTGTATAAGCACTTTGCGACAACTGCTGTTGTAAAAATGGCTCTACAAATACATTTGAGCACCTCTCACTGTTAAGCGGTTAGAACAACCAGGCTGCCAGGCTGGCTGGTGCTTGTGGTAAGAGAGGGAGAAAATAGCCAGCAGGCCTCTTGAGTTAAAGTGATGTGTCACTGTGTGATGGGTGGAAATATTCTCAAACCCCCAGTTAATGGATGTTCAGACCTCTATCTTATGACTAAGTCAATGAATAATACTGTGAGGGACAGGGATGGGCTCTAAAGCACTCGTTGAACAAAAGTGTTTTTTAGGGACTACTAAATAATATCAGATGATTTTGACTAGAGTGAGAGGGAATAACATATTGCTTTTCAAGTGGTTTTCCAGGGACTATGAAGAAAGTATCAAGCCTCACAGAAACAGTTATGATTCCGTTACTTGGTAAATAAGTGTACAGAGGAATAGAGATGGAAAAGCCCTAGACAGTGTCAATGCACAAACTTTTAGTAACCTCCGCCTTGTTGAATGATTGAGGAATGCGTTTTTTTATTGAGCTGCCCTTTTTGGCCAAGTCTCCCTTGGTAATGGGACTTTCTGGTTAAATAAGGTTTGATTTTTTTTTTTATCCAATAACAATCTAACTTAACATAGCAGGCGTAAAAAACCCCGCCTGAAACTAGATCCCCTACATACTGGTCTTAAGGAGAAGAAAATAAACTGTCAGGGGAGGTTCTCTTCTGCGCTGTTCAACCAATCCAGTAAATGTGGAGAAGGAGTTAAGACAGTGTCGCCTTGTTAACGTCCAAAAGAGGAAGTCGCATCACAGGCTCTCTTTCCATTTCCCCTGAAAACCCGTAACATCTGGTTGTTGGGGACTCGGCAGAGGCTGCTAACAATCTTACAATAGCAATTGGCTCTCCATCTACAGTGGTCGCTGTGACACCAGCCCTGGCTACGATGACATCATCAGTAGGTGACAGTGGGGTTGCCATACTGTGTGTGAGGCACCACTTGTAGAAAAACAGCAGACTGCTCATTACCACATTACTGTCTGTGTGTGTGTGATCAACGTCATGCCTTTTCACTCAGCTACCACACTCCGCTCCCACAAAACAGGCTGGGATGAAACCCCATCCTCCGCCGGCACACACACACACACACACACACACACACACACACACACACACACACACACACACACACACACACACACACACGGACTCTGGGGATGACATGCCTCCCCCTAAATTAACATAACATCAACCGTCACATTCACTCTCCATATGACATATACACCATGTGACAAATGCCCAATACGGCTCACCTATAGTACATTAACTATGGATTTCAAAATGACTTTTTGGCCAGCATAGTGATGTTTCACACCGTGATGCAGAGTAAAACCTTTTCAACCACATCAAATGTACATGGATTTGTATAGCAACGATAGAGCAGTGGAAGAAGGCCCTCCTACGCAGACAGGCAGGATGCAGGAGACGAGGATGGCAGGCACTCTGCTAAACTTATGTAACAATCCAATCATGTGAGATTACACTCTGATGTACCCTGTGAACAGAGCTAATAGGCAGTCTGAAATGGCACCCTATTCCCTACATAGTGCACTACTTTTGACCAGGACCCACCCATAGGGCTCTGGTCGATAGTAGTGCACTATAGAGGGAATATGGTGCCATTTGGGACGGCAATGTAGTGCACTTTAGGATGCCAATAAGAAGGCAGACAATAGCTATACTAACTGACTATCACTGAGCTTCCAAACTGATTGCTTGTATTCAATGTAATACAGTTTGTAACTCTGGGAGTGATTTGCACCAATCTTTTTGTTTTCTATCTGTCTTGTTTTATTTGGTAACCAACCCAGCAACAGATTGCTTTAATTTGGTAATTTATTTACAGCTACTTAGTTGTTGTTTAATATAATTCCTACCTTCTGAAATATTCTTATACCTAATCTATAAAAGCATTCAGGGGACACAGGTCTGGATCTACATACCTGTGTGCTGTCAGACAGGTATTTCCGGAATGTTCTCAAATGATGACAATAGCAAAAAAACAACCAACATCAATTATTTGATATGACTCACAGATGATCATGGTGGCCTGTAGCTAAAGTTAGATAGCAGAAATGTAGGCTAAGTCACCAAAACAATTACCGCCAACACAACTTGAACTCTCCGGGCATGAAGATAGGGAAAAGAACGGATCTTTACCACGAAGAGGAAAAAAGAGAGAGCAAGATCATTACACCCCCGATGATGATTTGCGTGGCAGTTCTGACTGATTTAGTTCCTAGTAGCCAAATGACCAATTCCCCGCAATTTATCTTTCTAAATGACAGATCTAACACTTCAGGTGATTTCGAACGAGCTGTTCAAAGGCGCCCCCACATCATTAAATTAGGCTACTTACCTTTTTCTATTTCCTCTTTTCCTCTTCTTTAAGATGCTGACTTGATGTGCGTCCTTTCTTGTTCTGTTAAAAATCCACGGGATTGAGGGATGCAGACAACTGTGACATACCCTTCGGGAGAACGTCCCTCTTTCAGTGACATTCTGTGAATTCCCTTTTCAGGAATGCGCCGTGGTATGATAGCGCAAAGACTTCTGCAAAAGCATCCTGGAGTTAATCAGTATTCCCCCCACGGACGGACTGTTCCCCCAAAGGTCCGCTCAAACAATTTGGTCTCCCCCTCATTCTCTCTCTTTAGTAGCATACTAGTAAAATATCTGCCATGTCCTATACTTATGATTATGCCTGTACTTTTAACTGTAGGTGGTTGGTTATCGAGGTAGTATATATAATGATTATTTTAGTAAAGATAGAAATGATAACTATTTTACTCTTAGAATTCAAAATATATGTAGACTACCCTGGGCTGTTACAGAGAATGGAGAGAAAACAATTATTACAGTATCATGTCTTTCAGCACCTCGTTTGTCTCCTAGAAGAAATTGGAGCAATATGGACATGTTTAGGTTGTTCTGTTGTTGATTTTGAGAAATTAGGTAACACAACACAAGTAATTGTGGACATACACATTTAATTAAATAATGCATGTGTTTGGATTAATTTATGGACGCATACATTACTTTAGAAATGTGTCCACTCATCTGAAGTTGATTATGCATAGTACTGCAGGGAGATAGGAAAAGTCGTCGTCGAACTCTGAGGCCTTTTCTCAATTGAAAGCTCAACTCCTTCGTCCTCTCTTAACCGTCTTCTCTCGCCTTCTTTTGAAAAAGGTCAAAGGTAATCGAGGATAGGCCACGAGAAGAGGGAAAGTCGACGAAAACGCCCTTTAATGAAATGAGACTCCTCCTCGACTCGTGCATCGTCAGGCAAATTGCGATTACAGGGGTGGATCCCAAAATAAAGGTGTAAAGTGATTTAAAAAAAAATAGGTTAGTTGTGCAAGACATTTTACAGATAAAACGATAATTAGCATATTATTTTTAAACGTGTGCATGCTTTTCTCCTCCCCCCCAAAAACAAAAGCTGATTCAAAGGGGATGTCGGAGATTAAAATGTATTTCATGGAAGGACTCAGGTAGGATACACATAACTAACTATCCTCAATGAAAGGTGGCTATCGAGGAGGGGAGGACGCGCTTCCGTTCGCCTACTAACGAATTGACATCTCCTCGACAACTTAACGGTTTCCGGGTCTCAGATAAAGCAAACGGAGGAAAGAAGGTGGAGGACGGTATTTTACCAATGAGAAAAGACCAGAAGTAGGTATGAAGCAGATACTGTACCAAGACTAGAGCACTGCGCACATTGCGCTTTTGGAGACGTGCGTAATGGGTAGATTACACCTTGTCATTCCTCATTAATCCGCTGGAGGTCACCATAGGCCACATTTAAGACACATGGTATTGTAATTGGAATGGCTAGACTCCACAGCCCTCAAACTCAACTCTGGACCTCGAAGCCAGTTCCATTGCATTTTTTTTCTAATTTTTACCCTCTAATCAGGGAATAATTTAAACCTAGGTGTGCAATTAATTATCAGTTAGAATAGAAAACCAGCAGGCTCCGGACCTCGTAGGGTAGGAGTTGAATACCTCTGCTTTACAGTATATAAAGCATTATGTGAATTCAACAGCTTTATGATATTCTTACCTTTACCTGTAAGTGGATGAGTATTGAATACGTTTCTATAAACCAATAAGGGTGCCATGTACACATGTAACAACATGTGGATAAGATATGAAGTTGTATTGTTTATTTTTTAATCTTAGTAAAATTGAAAAATCTTTTTCTTCCACCCAATAACCTCCAGTTAGACCCAGATGTTAGTAATAATGTTGTGTGTCCAACAGTAGACTCTCCCTGGGTTTGTGTCATGATAGGACAGACCCAGGCCCTGGGGTGCATCTCAATACTACCTCTCCTTCCTCCTGAAGTGTACTCTCATTCACTACTTCCCACAAATCTAAAAGCATTGGATTGGTGGAGGCATGGGCTGTTAGGAGTTCCCACCATATTTTTTATATAAGTCTTAAGTCAGTGTAGGGAAGTGAACAAGTGCACACTTCAGGAGAAAGGAGAGATTATTGGGACGCGCGCCCTCTCTCTCCTCCCCTTCACTGCCATGAGATCACTCTGGGCTTTATATCCACTGAATGGAAAAATAACCAGTTTGATGTTTGACACACCCACGAACGCTCACACACACACACAACGGCTGGGAAACCAAACGCAGCAACCCTGTTATTAATTAGTGAGCTGGAGTTGACAGATAGCAAGAAGATCTCATAGTTCCCTTGAAATTTGATGTACTATGGATTAACGTCTATTTTTGATGCATTAAATCCATGTGTTTTATAGGGTTAATTCCATGTGGTTACAAGGTTAATTCCATGTGTTTACAGGGTTAATTCCATGTGGTTACAGGGTTAATTCCATGTGGTTACAGGGTTAATTCCATGTGGTTACAGGGTTAATTCCATGTGTTTACAAGGTTAATTCCATGTGGTTACAGGGTTAATTCCATGTGGTTACAGGGTTAATTCCATGTGGTTACAGGGTTAATTCCATGTGGTTACAGGGTTAATGTGGTTCACCGGACGTGCTTGTTGCACCCTCGACAACTACTATGATTATTATTATTTGACCATGCTGGTCATTTATGAACATTTTAACATTTTAACATCTTGACCATGTTCTGTTATAATATCCACCCTGCACAGCCAGAAGAGGACTGGCCACCCCTCATAGCCTGGTTCCTCTCTAGGTTTCTTCCTAGGTTTTTGGCCTTTTCTAGGGAGTTTTTCCTAGCCACCGTGCTTCTTTCACATGCTTTGCTTGCTGTTTGGGGTTTTAGGCTGGGTTTCTGTACAGCACTTTGAGATATCAGCTGATGTACGAAGGGCTATATAAAAATAAATTTGATTTGATTTGATTAATTCCATGTGTTTACAGGGTTAATTCCATGTGGTTACAGGGTTAATTCCATGTGTTTTATAGGGTTAATTCCATGTGTTTACAGGGTTAATTCCATGTGGTTACAGGGTTAATTCCATGTGGTTACAAGGTTAATTCCATGTGTTTACAGGGTTAATTCCATGTGTTTACAGGGTTAATTCCATGTGTTTACAGGGTTAATTTACATGTGTTTACAGGGTTAATTCCATGTGTTTACAGCGTTAAAACAGAAACAACTGAAAGGTTAACAGTTTAGGCATTCATTCCGAGTGGTTAAGGTTAGGACTATTGTTTGGGGAAGGCTTAAAACTCAATTTATTTGACCTTTATTTAACTAGGAAAGTCAGTTAAGAACAAATTCTTATTTTCAATGATGGCCTAGGAACAGTGGGTTAAAACTGCCTTGTTCAGGGGCAGAACAACAGATTTTGTACCATGTCAGGTCGGGGATTTGATCTTGCAACCTTTCGGTTACTAGTTCAACACTGTAACCACTAGGCTACAATGCCGCCCCATCAAGTGCATCATTATAATGAGTACATACACACAACGTGGGGGAAGAACAAAGTCTCTGTCTCTCTGTAAGGACAGGAACATTGCTCACGTCAAATTCAATAAGAGGGTTGAGGGCAAGATGAGGATGTTCTACTGCAGCGGTTCAGGCTACGCTGGGGGTGAATCCAAAATGGCACTCTATTCCCTATGTAGTGTACTACTTTTGACCAGACCCCTATGAGCCTACATAGGACACCGATTCTGAGATCTACTTGGGAACAACGTATTACACTGGTTGTGAGTGATAGAAGGCAAGGGTGTGGGGATGGATGCCGTGTGTGTGTGTGTGTGTGTGTGTGTGTGTGTGTGTGTGTGTGTGTGTGTGTGTGTGTGTGTGTGTGTGTGTGTGTGTGTGTGTGTGTGTGTGTGTGTGTGTGTGTGTGCGCGTGCATGTCTGTGTGTATGCACATAACTCTGTGTCGGTGTGTGTAATTGTTTCAGTAATTTTTGTGTCAGAAGGCAACTTGAGACGTTTCCATCCACATTAATGGACTGACATTATACACAATTCACAATACACACTTCAAAATACACACTTGCTCTAGACACTGTATGAAGAGTTTAGCTCTAAAATGCTATATCCACCAGTTTTTCACATTGTGCTTCTTTGTCAGAAATGATTGCTTATGGGTACCTTTATGTGTTTGTAAAATATTACTGTTCTCAGATTTTAAATTCATAGATTTTAGATTCCTATGCTTTTAGGTGAATGAACGTGTTTTTTTTGCAAAATGCTATATATCCATTGTTTAGCTGGATTGGAATGTTCGTATCCTGTATATTTATTTGACTGTGATATGTGGTTGTCTCACCTAGCTATCGGAAAATGAATGCACTAACTGTAAGTCGCTCTGGATAAGAGCATCTGCTAAATTATAAAAATGGCAAATGCAGATGTTTTACATCCAGATCTCATATTATTACATACCTACACGTACGCTACGGTCACGACGCAGGCCTCCTAATTGTCCCTAGAATTTCTAAGCAAACAGCTGGAGGCAGGGCTTTCTCCTATAGAGCTCCATTTTTATGGAATGGTCTGCCTACCCATGTGAGAGACGCAGACTCTGTCTCAACCTTTAAGTCTTTATTGAAGACTCATCTCTTCAGTAGGTCCTATGATTAAGTATAGTCTGGCCCAGGAGTGTGAAGGTGAACGGAAAGGCTCTGGAGCAACGAACCGCCCTTGCTGTCTCTGCCTGGCCGGTTCCCCTCTCTCCACTGGGATTCTCTGCCTCTAACCTTATTATAGGGGCTGAGTCGCTGGCTTACTGGTGCTCTTCCATGCCGTCCCTAGGAGGGGTGCGTCACTTGAGTGGGTTGAGTCACTGACGTGGTCTTCCTGTCTGGGTTGGTCTGCCTGCGGCTATGGAACACTGACCTGTTCACCGGACGTGCTACCTGTCCCAGACCTGCTGTTTTCAACTCTCTAGAGACAGCAGGAGCGGTAGAGATACTCTCAATGATCGGCTATGAAAAGCCAACTGACATTTACTCTTGAGGTGCTGACTTGTTGCACCCTTGACAACTACTGTGATTATTATTAGTTGATCATGCTGGTCATTTATGAACATTTGAACATCTTGGCCATGTTCTGTTATAATCTCCACCCGGCACAGCCAGAAGAGGACTGGCCACCCCTCATAGCCTGGTTCCTCTCTAGGTTTCTTCCTAGGTTTTGGCCTTTCTAGGGAGTTTTTCCTAGCCACCGTGCTTCTACACCTGCATTGCTTGCTGTTTGGTGGTTTTAGGCTGGGTTTCTGTACAACACTTTGAGATATCAGCTGATGTAAGAAGGGCTATATAAATACATTTGATTTGATTTATTGTATTTAATTATTTAGTACGTTTTTAAATATTTATTTCACAAATGTATCATTTGTACATTTCTTTATTACAGTAAAAATGTAGTTACTAGTTACATTTGTGTCACGGTTGTCGAAAGGAGAAGCGGACCAAAGTGCAGCGTGTGTTGTTCCACATTTTATTTTCACTGTGAAACTTTGCAATACATACACAATAAACTGAACGAACAAAAACAACAAACTGTGACACAGAGTAGAAACATACACTAACTCAGAAACAATCTCCCACAAACCCAGGTGGGGAAAAAAACCCTACTTAAGTATGATCTCTAATTAGAGACAACGAGGACCTGCTGACTTTAATTGGAGATCATCCCAAACAAAACCCCAACATAGAAATACAAAACTAGAACCTGACAACATAGAAATATATAACATAGAATAGAACAAAGAACTACAAATCACGAATGCCCACCCAAATCGCAACCTGACCTAACCAAAATAGAGAAACAAAACATCTCTCTCAGGTCAGGGCGTGACAATTTGACTGTGTAAAACTTAGCAGTCCTACTTATTTCTCTGAGAGTGAGATGGACATATAGCATTTAGCAAAACAAATCATGATTATTTGTCTTTCTGAAATGAAACCATCAAGTGATAGCTTTTAAACAAATACATGGGAAACTGTTGAGCGTGAAAAACCCAGCGGCGTAAGCTGTTCTTGACACAAACCGGTGCGCCTGGTACCTACTACCATAACATAAATCCTTCTTTAACCTGTCTCCTCACCTTCATCTACACTGATTGAAGTGGATTTAACAGGTGACCGCAATAAGGGATCATAGCTTTCACCTGGATTCACCTGGTCAGTCTATGTCATGTTGCTAATGATTTGCATACTCAGTGTTTATATATATATATACACACACACACACACACACACACACACACACACACACACACACACACACACACACACACACACACACACACACACACACACACACACATATATATAATATATATATATACTGCTCAAAAAAATAAAGGGAACACTAAAATAACACATCCTAGATCTGAATGAATGAAATAATCTTATTAAATACTTTTATCTTTACATAGTTGAATGTGCTGACAACAAAATCACACAAAAATAATCAATGGAAATCCAATTTATCAACCCATGGAGGTCTGGATTTGGAGTCACACTCAAAATTAAAGTGGAAAACCACACTACAGGCTGATCCAACTTTGATGTAATGTCCTTAAAACAAGTCAAAATGAGGCTCAGTAGTGTGTGTGGCCTCCACGTGCCTGTATGACCTCCCTACAACGCCTGGGCATGCTCCTGATGAGGTGGCGGATGGTCTCCTGAGGGATCTCCTCCCAGACCTGGACTAAAGCATCCGCCAACTCCTGGACAGTCTGTGGTGCAACGTGGCGTTGGTGGATGGAGCGAGACATGATGTCCCAGATGTGCTCAATTGGTTTCAGGTCTGGGGAACGGGCGGGCCAGTCCATAGCATCAATGCCTTCTTCTTGCAGGAACTGGTGACACACTCCAGCCACATGAGGTCTAGCATTGTCTTGCATTTGGAGGAACCCAGGGCCAACCGCACCAGCATATGGTCTCACAAGGGGTCTGAGGATCTCATCTCGGTACCTAATGGCAGTCAGGCTACCTCTGGCGAGCACATGGAGGGCTGTGCGGCCCCCCAAAGAAATGCCACCCCACACCATGACTCACCCACCGCCAAACCGGTCATACTGGAGGATGTTGCAGGCAGCAGAACGTTCTCCACGGCGTCTCCAGACTGTCACATGTGCTCAGTGTGAACCTGCTTTCATCTGTGAAGAGCACAGGGCGCCAGTGGCGAATTTGCCAATCTTGGTGTTCTCTGGCAAATGCCAAACGTCCTGCACGGTGTTGGGCTGTAAGCACAACCCCCACCTGTGGACGTCGGGCCCTCATACCACCCTCATGGAGTCTGTTTCTGACCATTTGAGCAGACACATGCACATTTGTGGCCTACTGGAGGTAATTTTGCAGGGCTCTGGCAGTGCTTCTCCTGCTCCTCCTTGCACAAAGGCGTAGGTAGCGGTCCTGCTGCTGGGTTGTTACCCTCCTACGGCCTCCTCCACATCTCCTGAGTCTGTTTCTGACCGTTTGAGCAGACACATGCACATTTATATATATATACACTGCTCAAAAAAATAAAGGGAACACTTAAACAACACAATGTAACTCCAAGTCAATCACACTTCTGTGAAATCAAACTGTCCACTTAGGAAGCAACACTGATTGACAATAAATGTCACATGCTGTTGTGCAAATTGTCTAGACAACAGGTGGAAATTATAAGCAATTAGCAAGACACCCCCAATAAAGGAGTGGTTCTGCAGGTGGTAACCACAGACCACTTCTCAGTTCCTATGCTTCCTGGCTGATGTTTTGGTCACTTTTGAATGCTGGCGGTGCTTTCACTCTAGTGGTAGGATGAGATGGAGTCTACAACCCACACAAGTGGCTCAGGTAGTGCAGCTCATCCAGGATGGCACATCAATGCGAGCTGTGGCAAGAAGGTTTGCTGTGTCTATCAGCGTAGTGTCCAGAGCATGGAGGCGCTACCAGGAGACAGGCCAGTACATCAAGAGACGTGGAGGAGGCCGTAGGAGGGCAACAACCCAGCAGCTGGACCGCTACCTACGCCTTTGTGCAAGGAGGAGCAGGAGAAGCACTGCCAGAGCCCTGCAAAATGACCTCCAGCAGGCCACAAATGTGCATGTGTCTGCTCAAACGGTCAGAAACAGACTCCATGAGGGTGGTAAGAGGGCCCGACGTCCACAGGTGGGGGTTGTGCTTACAGCCCAACACCGTGCAGGACGTTTGGCATTTGCCAGAGAACACCAAGATTGGCAAATTCGCCACTGGCGCCCTGTGCTCTTCACAGATGAAAGCAGGTTCACACTGAGCACGTGAGAGTCTGGAGACGCCGTGGAGAACGTTCTGCTGCCTGCAACATCCTCCAGCATGACCGGTTTGGCGGTGGGTCAGTCATGGTGTGGGGTGGCATTTCTTTGGGGGGCTGCACAGCCCTCCATGTGCTCACCAGAGGTAGCCTGACTGCCATTAGGTACCGAGATGAGATCCTCAGACCCTTTGTGAGAACATATGCTGGTGCGGTTGGCCCTGGGTTCCTCCTAATGCAAGACAATGCTAGACCTCATGTGGCTGGAGTGTGTCAGCAGTTCCTGCAAGAGGAAGGCATTGATGCTATGGACTGGCCCGCCCGTTCCCCAGATCTGAATCCAATTGAGCACATCTGGGACATCATGTCTCGCTCCATGCACCAACGCCACGTTGCACCACAGACTGTCCAGGAGTTGGCGGATGTTTTAGTCCAGGTCTGGGAGGAGATCCCTCAGGAGACCATCCGCCACCTCATCAGGAGCATGCCCAGGCGTTGTAGGGAGGTCATACAGGCACGTGGAGGCCACACACACTACTGAGCCTCATTTTGACTTGTTTTAAGGACATTACATCAAAGTTGGATCAGCCTGTAGTGTGGTTTTCCACTTTAATTTTGAGTGTGACTCCAAATCCAGACCTCCATGGGTTGATAAATTGGATTTCCATTGATTATTTTTGTGTGATTTTGTTGTCAGCACATTCAACTATGTAAAGAAAAAAGTATTTAATAAGATTATTTCTTTCATTCAGATCTAGGATATGTTGTTTAAGTGTTCCCTTTATTTTTTTGAGCAGTATATATATATATATATATATATATATATATATATATAATATACGCACTTCATAATATACACACTTCATGGTATCAAACACACGGAAACCACTTGTTTGATGTGTTGATAGCATTCATTCCATTCCAGCCATTAGTATGACGCATGTCCTCCCACATTAAGGTGCCACCAGCCGCATGTGCTATACACACTTCTTCACATTTCAGTCCCTCGTGGTACAGCAGTGAGATCCGCCAATGACCTTCTACCCTTCAGGTCCTTGGCTGTGTCTGAAATAGGGTGCAATTTTGGTAACAGACCCTCAGTGTTCCAGTGAATACTTAAAGAAGTATTGTGAATTCCAGTGAATACTTAAAGACGCTCCCCCCCTCCTCCCACTTAATTCTGTATTTGGGTACATGTGTGTGGGCCCTCAGGGCAGGCAGAAAGCGGAGACAGGACACACACACATATATGCGCATACACACACATTCAAGCACACACACACACACACATGCGTGTCCACACTGTGTGTTTGTGTGAGTGTGTGTGTCAGCGGCAGGGGAGTGACTCAGTGACACTTGTAGTCCAGTGTAGCTGACACCTTGTCACTTCTACAGTGTGTGTCCTGTCTACATCTCCTCCCACTGAGTCACTGCTGCAGCTCCATAGCATGATAGCCACTGGCTGTCCGGATAGACTAGCATCCCTGTCAGGGTGTGTTTGTGTGTTTCTCCAGAATAATGTTTGATATAGATCTGTCATTTAACCCTCAGACTATTTTTACATTCTTCTCTCTCTATCTCCCCCCCCGTATCAGATGGAGAGTGTTGACCTCTACTGATGCTCTGTGTGTGTGCGTGTGCGCGTGCACGTGCACGTGTGTGATAGCGATAGTATACAAAATGTGTATTAGTCAGTTTCTATTCATTTTCCATCCAGATGTCCTGAATGTTGTAAATGTTGTGCTTGTTGCTGCTACCCTGGAAGGTCAGGTCTCAATCATCACCAGTGATTGGAGACACATGCATCATATCCATCAGGACCCTCTGACTCCTCACACACACACACAGCACACACACACACACGCCAACAGCACTCTCCCATTATTGCCTAAGCAGGCCGATGCCAACTCTATCAAGATATCTGAATAAAATTAGTCTGATGGATAGAGAGAGATGGAGGGATCGGATGAGATGGAGGGAGGGAGAGAGAGAACACAGACAGAAAGAGAACACAGACGGTCCAGATAGATAGAGAGAGAGAGAGAGAGAGAGAGAGAGAGAGAGAAATAAAGCGAACAATTTTTCACTGTCAGGCAAGAGTGTGGGGGTGTGCGCGTGTGTGTGCCATTCAGTCAGTCAGGCAAGCGACTGATGGGAAATCTAACCAAAAAACATGATTGTGACATGTTGGGGTAATCCCTGTGCCACTACAGCCAGCCAGCCATCACCAAATTAATCTGACAGAGTATGCCTAGATAAAACACAGCCTGAACTACAGTAATGCAAAATTATTAAAAAAGCAATTGCATATTTGCACAACAATTACAGCTGTATAATCTCTCCCACATTAATTTCACCCTACTCAGAGAGAGAGAGAGAGAGAGATTTTCAATTAAAATTAAAAAAAATTCCGGTGAGGAATCTTCTTGTGTAGGGATTTAGAGCATTACTGGCACAATGTGCTTCTTTACTGAATCCTTGGATGTGTTCCCAAATAGCACCCTATTCCCTACATAGTGCACTACTGTAGACCAGAGCCATGTGAATACTTGATGAATACAGGCCCTGCTGTAGAGAATAGGACCACTTTCAGATTCGGTCTACAGAGCAAAACAAGGCCTTCTTCTCATGTGCTGATCTCAGATCAGGTTCCACCTGTCCATGTAACACCATTCATTATGATCTAAAGGGCTAAACTAAATCAGCACTCATACTCTGCTTGATGAATACAGGCCCTGCAGTAGAGAATAGGGTTCCTTGACTGTGATCACAACACACACAGTGCCTGTGTTGTCATACTTCCTTTAAGAGGGCTGTTCAGGCCAAGACAATGGACGACAACATGCACATATTTACCGTTTTAATGAGGGCATGGCTGCCTGGAAGAGTGGCAGACATGCACGCACACACACACACACACACACACACACACACACACACACACACACACACACACACAGAGAGGGGGGTAGGGGGTGTCAGAACAAAAACCCATCGGAGGGGGAACAAACCCCATTCAGCTGCCGTAAGGAGGGGGGAATGGAGAGAGGCTTAGAGAGAGAGAGAGAGAGAGAGTTCTTTAATGTCAATAGGGAATCAAATTACACATCGGCACAAAAAAAACTTGACCCCCCTAAACCCCAAACTCAGCGCCCCCATCCTACAGATCCCCTTCGTTTTCAAAATCCCACCAACCCTAAATTCGTCCATGGCGGACAGCTACAAAGACTCCCCTGATCCTCTGTACTCCCCATTTGATAACACAGTGCTTTTATCAGGGTCTAGAATGACATCCTTTCACTGGAACCCTATACAGACACACAGAGAGAGGGAGAGGGACGGAGAGATAGAAAGAGAGGGGAGGAGAGCGAGAAGGAGGGGAGGAGAGAGAGAGGAGAGAGAGAGAGAGAGAGAGAGAGAGAGAGAGAGAGAGAGAGAGAGAGAGAGAGAGAGAGAGAGAGAGAGAGAGAGAGAGAGAGAGAGAGAGAGAGAGAGAGAGAGAGAGAGAGAAACATCAGAAACAGGGAGAGAGGGTGAGAGAGAGAGAGAGACATCAGAAACAGGGAGAGAGGGTGAGAGAGAGAGAGAGACATCAGAAACAGGGAGAGAGGGTGAGAGAGAGAGAGTGAGAGAGAGAGAGATAGAGAGAGAGAGATAGAGAGTGAGAGATAGAGAGTGAGAGATAGAGAGAGAGAGATAGAGAGAGAGTGAGAGAGAGACTTTGATAAGAGCTGTAGGGATCCCGTCCGATGGGCCATTCGGTCTCTCTGTGGGCTGGTTGAGTTATCAACAGAATGGATGACAGTGAGGCCGTTATTAGCTTTGTGAGGAGCTGGTAACACAAGATGCTGCTGCTCAGGGAGTCAGTAACATCAAGTAGTTGGGTAGAGAGAGCTTTTCCTAGTAGAGATACACACACACACACACACACACGTCATGATTTAAAAAATTTCTATAAACTTGTAAACTTTGCAACTTCAGCCAATGCAAACCTGCTTGACTTTCTTTCCCACCAACAGCTGTGGGCTAGTTAAAGTGAAGGGTCATGAATCTATATGATGAAACTCCTCCCAGACAGTAGCCTACAGAGTACAAACCATAATAATAATAATAATAACTTCACAGAACAGGCCATGTTTGAGTCCCAAATGGCACCCTATTCCCTTTTTTAGTGCACTACTACCATATAGGCCCTGGTCAAAAGCAGTGCACTATATGTAGGGAATAGGGTGCCATTTGAGCTGCAGTCCAGTCTAGCCTGAACAGCTGTCTCTGGTACAAACATTACTCTTTAGCAGTCCAGCTCCCGCTAGCCGGTTCCCAGATCTTTTTGTGCGGTTTTACCAACTCCTAATGATCTGGGATCAGGGCCCATATCCACAAAGCGTCTCATAGTAGGAGTGCTGATCTACGATCAGGTCCCACCCCCGCCCATGTAATCATATTCATCATGATCCAAATAGCAAAACAGATCCTAGATCAGCACTCCTACTTGGAGACACTTTGGGAATATGGGCCCTGGTCCTAAATTAATTGGCAAGACAGCACATACAAATCTGGGACCAGGCTATAGGGAGCTGAACTGCTAAAGAGTCATGTCTATACCGGAGATAGCTGTGAAGACGTATGGCCTGTGAAGTTATTATTTAATAAGGTCGTTTGGCTGTGGGCTGTATGATTCATACCCTGGCCTCTGCTATAATGAGTAATCAGCTCCCAGTCATCTCCCACCTAGATTGACACAGTTTGCTTCCCAAATGGCACCCTATTCCCTAAATAGTGTACTAGGAACATGGTCAAAAGTAGTGCACTATTTCTGGAATACTTCCATTTGGGACATACCCAGTGACTATATGGAATCAGAGTGCAGGGCAGATGCTTTCAAGCCTCTTCTTCCTCTTCCTCTTCCTCCTCCTCCTTCTCCTCCTCCTCACAGGCAAAAGCTTCAACAGCTCCTTCTCTTTATGCAGTCCTGCTGCTGCCACTGTGTCTAAGGATCTGTACCAAATGGCACCCTATTCCCTATATAGTGCACCACATTACAAAGGCCTCTGGTCAAAAGTAGTGCCATATGTAGGGAATAGGGTGCCGTTTGGGAGGCGGTCTATCACGACGCCCCTCACGAGGACTATACATACTGCCGTCGTCGATTGAACTTAGTTACTGGACGATAAGCTAAGTTGAGGGGATAGATAGCCTCCGAAGAAATAAGCTGCCTGCCTTGCATGCGTGCCTCGGGTCTCTCTGTGTGAGGATAGGGGGCATTGTGTGTGTGTGCGCGATTGTCTGTGTGAGGCTGGCAAGAGGGGGCGTTAGCAGAAAACACAGAGCTCTGAGAAATGACAGTTTGAAAGATTTGTTATCGCCAAGGCTGTGTGCTGTGTGTCCTATGGCTTGCTGACTCTCGTTTTAAATCTTCTCTCACTCTTATCTTCTCAGTTTCCTCCCTTCCCTCTCTCTTTCCCTCGCTCCGTGCCCCCTCCTTCCCCACTCTTTCCCTCCTCTCCTCTTTGACCGTCCTCCCTCCAGATTTCACCATTTTATTCTCATCTGTTTGTGTCAGCTCATTTGCATCTTATTTAAAAGTATCTCACTCTCTTCTTCAGCTGCCTTTTTTTTCTCTTTCTATCGCTCACGTTAATGTGTGTGCGTGTATGTGCATGTCTCTTCTAATCTAATCTTCTGATGTAATCTAATCTAATCTGTGTGTGTGTGTGTGTGTGTGTGCGCGTGTCAGTGTCAGTGTGTGAAGTTGTTTATTCAGAGTTCTCTTAGCTTCTCCAGCTATCTTCCCCCGCACACGTTTCTGGTGTCCTCTTGATGTGTGAACTAATGTGTTCGGTCACAGAGCCACGGACCTCAGCCCACTTCAATCACTGACGGAAACAAAAGCATTTGCAGCCACTTGAATCCCCTGAAGCTACTGTTCTAACTCAGTTCTAACTGAGTCTCATCTAGTCTCTCTCCCACACACTGACCCTGCCTGTCTACCACACACACTGACGCACCACACCACCTGGGTTCAGACAGTACTGGAAATATTTTCAAATCATTTTTCAAAAGAGGCCATACAAGCTCAGTCATGCACGGATTAAGTATTTGAAAGGAAACAAATAGTGTTTGGACCCATGTCTGACTGATACACCATCACGACCACCTGCCACCGGCAGCACGAGAGAGTGAGGGTAGCAACGGTAATGAAAATTGTTAAAAGGTTTTAATAACAATTTGAATAAATGCAACCGTTGGACAATGGTTGAAAATACTCCACATTTTTAAAGTTTGTATAATCCATCAGATATTGACTGAATTATAGCACATAAAACATTTTACTGGCACTGACAAATACATAATAGACTTCATGGATTTTGGTGGCAATTCACGTATTTATTGTAAAATGTAACTTTTTTATGAACGCATATATGTTCTAATGGTATCAGGTATAAAAAATTAAAATAAAAGTTTAAATAAAGAAAGTTAGATGCGCGTAATTTGCATAAATACAATAGTGTAATTTGCATATATTAATACATTAACATAAAGTGGTGGGTGGAATGGGGCTGAAACCACAAAAAATTGCTCTGTCTAGGCCTACTTCCACTCACCTGCTCTGTCTAGACTTCCACATAAATTACTGTTGTTGCCACGTTCTGTTGCATAATTCAACAAGTGTGTCAATAGCAGGATACCCTCAGATTAAAAACCAACAGGCTTGGCTCTAGATTACACCTATCTAAACATACTTTACATTGTTTGAGAGATCAGACAACTGATCTCAACTGTATTAAATTATAACTTTTTTCAATTTCACAAAAAATGTACACCCACAAAAATAAAGTTCCCTTCTCTTTCTTGTGATGTAAGTCTTGAGACGATGCATTTAATCCCCGACAACGCTTTAGCGTTCTTATGGAGCCAACAAAAAAATAATGTATAGGGAAATGGTTCCAATCGTTTTTCCACCATTCAGGCTTAAATCTCTCTAGGACAAGGTGACTTTTGTCAGTAGGTAGATCCAGATCCAGACCCAGCACTCCAAACTGCACCTCTGGTTAAAGTGAAGCGTTCAGTAGAGCGAAAGAGAACATTATCAGGTACTCATGTTATTTAATCCCCGACAAAAGCTTTAGCGTTCTTATAGATGCTAACTGTAACACTCATGGTGGGTAACAAAGGTTGAATGTTGAGGGTAAAGGGTGCAATTTGGGATGAAACCACTCTTTTCAGTGTTTCAACTGATATTTGTTAGAGCATCGCGGTGTGACAAGGGCCTCACTGTTTGGAGAAGTTCACTATCTCCCTCTCTCTGTCTCTCCCTCTTTCTCCTTCTCTATTATCCTGTGTTTCTGTTTAAATGTTTTCTGTGTGTCTACTCATTTTCTGTTTGTGTATATCTGTGTGAGTGTGTGTGTGTGTGCGTTTTTGTCTTCCATTTTGTCTGTGTGTGTGTGTGTGTGTGTGTGTGTGTGTGTGTGTGTGTGTGTGTGTGTGTGTGTGTGTGTGTGTGTGTGTGTGTGCTTGTTTTTTTTATATCTAGTATATCTTGATCATGGGAGGTTTTGTTTGCATCCCAAATGGCACCATATTCCCTATAGGTAATGGTCAAAAGAAGTGCACTAAATAGAGAATAGGGTACAACTTGGAATGAGGTTGTGGTCTCACAGGCTCCTTTCAATTAGCGTCTCATTAGAGCTCTGGTAGAGAGTGGCTTTGTCTTCCGTTTGAAGTGACACAAATCTTAGCAGTGCAGCCAGCCAGCCAGCCAGGCAGACACATAAACCTTCTCCACCTCAGCCACCGATAACACCATGGCAACAACAGCAGTAAATATCAAACACATTGTTTTGCATTTGTTTTTCCCTTTGAGAAGAAGAAAGACATTCGTTGTTAATTTTTTACACAGGAAGTTGGATGTGACTTGGGGGTGAATTTCCATTTTTAGGCATCTCCGTGGCAGACTGAGTCTCTTGGGGATTTAAATCACTCTATATTGTACTCATACTGTATGTCTTGTCAATTATATAGTACGTCTTATAAAACTATTTATAACTAGTGTATACTATTATTAATGCGTATTTTAGCATTTAGAACCATTTATAAACATGTTAAAGTCCAGTAAGCATTAATTATCAATTTACAAGCATTTATAATGGCTTATTAATAAAAGTAATACAAAATTGTTACTCCATGTAAAATGAAAAAATCACAACAAACATAATTGATTTTAATCATTCAACTTTTAATGGTTGCTTTTCCCCCATCATCCCTCAGTACAAAGCTTTGGGAAGTCTAGTTCTGATTGTCTCTAGCTGTATGATCTAGGTAAAGTTTCCCGTAGGTACAGATCTAGGATCAGCTTCCCCTTCCCCAAAAATAACCTTAACCGTTACTGGGGGAAATGCGAAACTGACCCTAGATCAGCGTCTAGGGGCAACTTCACCCTACTCATATATGATCAGTCCCCCAGTTGAAAACAGAAAGGCCCCTTTCAGTTCAACTACAAAGTCAATAAATATGGTATGAGAATGAATGGATGCCATGGAAAGGAGACAATGTCACTGAAAATATAGTCACAGGGAAAAGATCCAGCGCATCATTGTATCACATCGACACTTTCTCTCTCAAAAATACGCCCCCAAAAAAGACACAGCATTTGTTGAAAGAGACACTCTAAAAACAGAACACGGTTCATTCTCAAAGAAAACTTTTGTTCCACGTTGTTCTAAAAGAGAATTTGAAAGCTAAACTGAAGAGAGTAGTAAAACATGTAACTGCTAGTCTAGCCTTCCTAAAACTAGGCTGGTTAACATTGAGTTGTGGATAAGTTGTGTGCTGTTTTTCTCTCACATAGACACCGGCCACGGTACGCTACATCCCAAATGGCACCCTACTCCTTATTTAGTCCACTACTTTTGACCAGGGCCCATAAGGCTCTGGTCAAAAATAGTGCACTATATAGGGAATAGGGTGCCATTTTGGACTAAGAAATAGAGTACTATCAAAGAGCACTTTAAAAATGAACAGCAGTTGAACATGCAGGATTTCACAGGGACAAGTTCCCCTTCTGACAGTTCTCTTTCTACACGGTCCTCTTTCCACTAGACTAGGACTGTGTTCCAAAAGGCAACCTATTCCCTACATAGTGCATTATTTGTAGTGCACTATGTAGGGAATAGGGTGCCATTTGGGAAAACATACTAGAGCATATGAAGCACTTAAAACACAATCAAATGAATGCTTAAGTGAGTACACTTGGTGCAGTATGAGTGGCTTTTGTGGTTGGCCTATGTAGAAAATATTTTATTCATCAGAACGTGTACAGTACAGTATGTATTGCCATAAGTGATTGTTCCACATACAATGTTCTGTTCCAAAATTGTAAATATAAATTGAAGGTAAACAAACACAAATACAAGTCACACATACACACACACACACACACACACACACACACACACACACACACACACACACACGCGCGCGCACACACACACACACACACACACGAGGTCTCCCCGGTCAGTTCATACCATACCATTAAAAGGTAATTAGAGTAAAACATACTAACCACATTAAACATGAACAACCAACTGCATAAACCGTTTTCCGCAGCGTGTCCTAACGAACAGGACCCATTACAGCGTGTCCTAACGAACAGGACCCGTTACAGCGTGTCCTAACGAACAGGACCCGTTACAGCGTGTCCTAACGAAAGGAGATCCAGTACCGTATAGGTAGGTAGTTCCTCCTTCTGTTTTGCTTCTGATAGGTAAGCTGCTTTGGCATGGTCCACACTTCTCTAATGAAAATACTCTGCTGTGTGTGTGTGTGTGTGTGTGTGTGTGTGTGTGTGTGTGTGTGTGTGTGTGTGTGTGTGTTTCGCTGTGTAACCCAAGTGGAGGATCCTTCCAAGGAGACATCATTAAATATTAACACTGTAGCTCTCACTCGTCATGTCTTTCAGCAGGTTTGCATCACACAGGCTTGAGTCCAGTCCTCAGTGTGTGTGTTTGTGTGTGTGTGTGTGTGTGTCGTATGGTTATAAGACCATATACCTTTACAAGACTTGACCAAGATAACTTTATTGCAATAACGCCCAGATAGAAGAAACATGTAGGAATAAAGCTTTCACACACACACACACACACACACACACACACACACACACACACACACACACACACACACACACACACGCACACAGATTCCCAAATGTAAAAACATCCCATATCTGGTTGAGTTGCTGGTGGAGAGGAGAGAGAGTTGTTCTAAAGCAGGCTGCCTGGAGGGAGAGAGCCGGTAGAGGGCTGTGTGTGTGTATGAGGGGGTTAGGAGATAGACCGGGTTAGGGGATAGACCGGGTTAAGGAATATGCCGGGGTAGGAGGATAGACCAGGTCAGGGGATAGACCGGGTTAGGGGATAGACCGGGTTAAGGGATAGACCGGGTTAAGGGATAGACTGGGTTAGGGGATAGACCGGGTTAGGGGATAGACTGTGTTAGGGGATAGACGGGTTAGGGGATAGGCTCGGCAGGGAGATATGCCAGCGGTCCTTAGGCTGACCTTTGACCTCTGTCCTGGGGCCTAACTCCCACAGTGGGGGGAGAGTCATTTGGGGAGAGGTCAAGAGCTGGCCTGGCTGGAGGGTTGGAGGATACACACCCAGAGCAGTGATCCTCTCTTGAGAGGGGGAGGATGGTATTAGAGAGAGAGAGAGATAGCGAGAAAGAGAGAGTAACAGTTCTCTATTGTTCCATACAGAGTTCACGATGAATAGGAGTGCTCCGCCCATGCCCATATTGCTGTGGCCCAACCTCTAGTCTCAATCTGGTGGTGTCCTTCCCCCTTCTCTTCCTCTCTCCTCCAGAGCCCCCTGATATAATCCCTTGAAACCAATGGCTGAAGTCTGCGTCCTAAAAATTGATTTGCTAAAAACAACCCAATTTAACCCAGTGCTATTTAAATAGTGGATTTAACACGTTGGGTTCTTTTGACCCAGCCAGTTGGTTTGTGTGAATAACCCAACATGTTGGGTTGTTGGGATTACCCAGACATGGGTTAATTCAACCATGTGTTGGGTATTTTTTACTCTCATGCTGGGTTTACCTAGCAGCTGGGGCCTTTTGAATATAATCCTTTGGTCATTTTCAGGAAGTGGGTCTTATTAGGGGTGTGACTTTCAGCTAGATCTTATCGGCCACCCATGTTAAGTTACATACAGCAAATTCAAATTTTACTTAATTGTTTTTTTGTATTTTACACATTCTTCTATAATATTAAGATTATTTACTACATATTATAATAATGTATACTGTACCACCTTATTGTATCCCAACAATGGAATTTCCATAGGTTTTTAGGGAACTCACACACTTCTGTAAGCCTTATTGAATCTACAAAAATGTCAATGTTTAACCTTAACATGTGATAACTATAAAACAGGATGAACAGGAATGACATTTACTGTCATGGGATGCTAAAAATAACTATCTGAAAGCCAGGCCTAATAATAAACTACGCCTCCAGTTTTCTGAGCTGACCCGCTGGGTCATATCTCAATTTCCCAGCACCCAGCGTCAATAACTCAGCAGTTTGAAAGAAAAAAATTGAACTAAGTGACCCAATGCCTGCAACCCAGCAGTTGGGTTAACCAAACAACCCAGCATTTTTAAGTGTGGAGGACTGTCTGTCTGCATTTAGTCTGTCTGTATTCAATCTGTCTGTCTGTTTGTCTGTCTTTCTGTATTCAGTCTGTCTGTATTCATTCTATATTAAAGGCTGGGGCCCAGTCTTAAGTTATGGTGTCTTCCTCTGGGGGCCCGAGGACCTTAGTCCCACCCAAGTGGCCCTGCTCTGGGTCCCTGGGGGTCGAGGAGTGGCTGTGGGGCTCGAGGCAGGACCAGGTCCTAGAGGAGGGGCCTGCCGGTGCATCTGCTGCATCCCCACATGTTGGCGGCGTGATAAGACCGACCGTATGGGCTGCTGGGGCTGAGGGGAGCGGAGGGGGTAGCTGCGTCGGTAGCGTAGCGACTGCGATCGTAGCAGGACCCTGGTGTACTGGACCTCGGGCATGATGAGCTTAAGACACAGCTCGTGGGCCAGGCTTCCGGGCCGTGTAGCATTGGTGTTGGTCGGCAGATCATAGCCCACGATGTCCACCTTTGCGCTGGGCTGCCATGGCCGCAGCTCCTTGTTCTTGATCTGGGCGGCCGAGCGGAGCTGGGGGAGCCCTCCGCCGAAGCAGCCCCTCACAAGCTTCTCCTGGGCCCTGCGGAGCAGCCGCAGCTCCCTGGCCACGCACGCTGGGCCCAGGGCTGCCAGCTGGCGCCACAGCGAGGTGTTGAAGTGGTCGTAGAGGCGTGCATCCAGGTGGTTCCAGGCGCGGATCTTGGCAGGGAGGCCCGGCGAGAGGCTGTGCTTGGAGCCGGATGTCCGCATGTTGAGCTTGACGTAGAGCATATCTTCCAGATCCCAGGAGAGGAGGTGACGGAGGAGGATCAGCGACTCATCAAAGTACTCGGCGATCATCACCAGGGAGAAGACACGCTCCGTCTTGGCCACGAAGTCCCGGGCGTACGCAGCCACGTCCGCCTCCGGATGGTCCTTGTCCCCGCCCAGGTCAAAAGTCAGAGTGTTACGGGCATACATGGAGTCATTCTCGTCCGGACGGTAGTACCGCCACGGCTCGTCCAGAAACGCCTCCAGAGACCCATTGGGAACTCTCTTAAAACTCTGACAGTACTGGTTATAGTAGCTGAACAACGATTCAAACATGGACCCTGGTTCTCGAAGTATGGTCACGTAGATGGTATCGTTAGGCATGAGGCGCTGCATCTCGGCAAGGTTGAAGCGCATGTGGCTGGTGACCACGTTGGGTGGCAGGGTGTGTGGGTGGACGAGGTGGGCGCTGAAAGTGCGCGGGTAGCAGAACTGATGTCCGCAGGCCTGCACGGGGAGCGCCACGGTCAGGTTGTGGCGCTCGGCGAAGCGGAAGAGCAGATTCTGCATGGTGGTGCTGGCGGTCTTGTGCGTCTTGAGAAAGGCCACGTTGGTGTGTTTGGGCTTGAGAGAGAAGGACGGGTGGGTGCGCAGCGACGGGCAGCCCAGGTGAAGGGCTTCCATCGTCCTGGAGGAGAGAGAAAGAGCGAGAGGGAGGAGTTTTGACATGAGGTTTGCAGTTCAATCTTTAGTTTTAGTTTAGCTAACTCCTGAGCTAGCAAGTCAATGTAGCTAGCAGAGAGGGTGGGATCTTTCTGACAAAAGTCAAGAGTGAACTGACGGAAGAGTGAAAACTGAACTGGTTGTTAGCTGTACAGATAGCTTGTTGACCAAATAGCAATAACTCAAGTTTAGGTCTAGTAAGCTTGCACTTTGTTTATTTGTTACATGCAGGGACGGAGTTAGCGTAATGGAGAGGGAGTAACAGGAAGCATGAAAGGAAGGAGAGTAAAAGTGAAATGGAGAGAAAAGGTAGGGAGACTGTGCGAGAACAGTAAGAAGGGAAACTGAAAGGAAGGTGAGAGGGTAATAGGACAGCGAAGGAAGATGAACAGTGTGAAATGGAGAGAGATTGGCTTTTACCAAATTATCGTACGACAGACCACATATTCACCCTGCACACCCTAATTGACGAACAAACAAACCAAAACAAATACAGTCTTCTCATGCTTTGTTGATTTAAAAAAGCCTTCGACTCAATTTGGAATGAGGGTCTATACAAATTGATGGAAAGTGGTGTTGGGGGAAAAACATACGACATTATAAAATCCATGTACACAAACAACAAGTCTACGGTTAAAATTGGCAAAAAACACAGGTCCGTGCGGTGAGACAGGGATGCAGCTTAAACCCAACCCCCTTCAACATATATATCAACGAATTTGGTGAGGGCACTAGAACAATCTGCAGCACCCGGCCTCACCCAGCTAGAATCTGAAGTCAAATGTATACTGTTTGCTAATGATCTGGTGCTTCTGTCACCAACCAAGGAGGGCTTATAGCAGCACCTAGATCTTCTGCACAGATTCTGCCAAACCTGGGCCCTGACAGTAAATCTCAGTAAGACCAAAATAATGGTGTTCCAAAAAAGGTCCAGTCGCCAGGACCACAAATACAAATTCCATCTAGACACCGTTGCCCTAGAGCACACAAAAAAACAATATATACCTTGGCCTAAACATCAGTGTCACAGGTAACTTCCACAAAGCTGTGAACGATCTGAGAGACAAGGCAAGAAGGGCCATCTATGCCATCAAAAGGAACAGAAAATTCAACATACCATTTAGGATCTGGCTAAAAATACTTGAATCAGTTACAGAACCCATTGTCCTTTATGGTTTTGAGGTCTGGGGTCCGCTCACCAACCGAGAATTCCCAAAATTGAAACTCTGCATGCAGAATTCTGCAAAAAAATCCACTGTGTACAATGTAAAACACCAAATAATACATGCAGAAAAGAATTAGGCCGATACCCACTAATTATCAAAATCCAGAAAAGAGACGTTACATTCTACAACCACCTAAAAGGAAGCGATTCCCAAACCTTCCATAACAAAGCAATCCCCTACAGAGAGATTCATTTGGAGAAGAGCCCCCTAAGCAAGCTGGTCCTGGGGCTCTGTTCACAAACACAAACAGACCCCACAGAGCCCCAGGACAGCAACATAATTAGACCCAACCAAATCATGAGAAAACAAAAAGATAATTACTTGACACATTGGAAAGAATTCACAAAAAAACTGAGAAAACTAGAATGCTATTTGGCCCTAAATATACATAATATGACATTTGAAATGTCTTTATTCTTTTGGAACTTCTGTGAGTGTAATGTTTACTGTTCATTTTTATTGTTTATTTTATTGTTTAGAGAGCGAGAGAGAGAGAGAGAGAGGGACATATAGTTAAAGAGGGTGGCTCAGGTTTAAAGGGCTAAGAAAGAGTAAAAGATGAGGTTGTCAAAGATCTCAGCCTCTCCACAATCTAATTGGTCCCAATGCTCAAGAACAGTGGTTCCCAAGCTTTTTATTGTCCTGTACCCCTTCAAACATTGAACCTCCAGCTGCGTACCCCCTCTAGCACCATGGTCAGCGCACTCTCAAATGTTGTTTTTTGCCATTATTGTAAGTCTGCTACACAAACGCTATACGATACATTTATTAAACATAAGAATTGAGTGTGCGTTTTTGTCACAACCCGACTCGTGGGAAGTGACAAAGAGCTCTTATAGGATAAGGGCACAAATAAAATATATAATAATAATCAATCATTTTGCTCTTTATTTAACCATCTTACATATAAAACCTTATTTGTTCATCAGAAATTGTGAATAACTCACCACAGGTTAATGAGAAGGGTGTGCTTGAAAGGATGATCATAACTCTGCAATGTTGGGTTGTATTGGAGAGTCTCAGTCTTAAATCATTTTCCACACACAGTCTGTGCCTGTATTTAGTTTTCATGCTAGTGAGGGCCGAGAATCCACTCTCACATAGGTACGTGTTTGCAAAGGGCATCAGTGTCTTAACAGCGAGCGATTTGCCAAGGCAGGATACTCCTGGCGCAGCCTAATCCAGAAATCTGGCAGTGGCTTCTGATTAAATTCAATTTCACACAACCGCTTGTTGCAATTTCGATGAGGCTCTCTTGTTCAGATATCGGTAAGTGGACTGGAGGCAGGGCATGAAAGGGATAACGAATCCAGTTGTTTGTGTAATCCGTTTCGGGAAAGTACCTGCGGATTTACGCACCCAGCTCACTCAGGTGCTACGCTATATAACATTTGACATTGTCCGTAAGCTTGAGTTCATCTGCAAA